>NC_142585.1:17732500-19185000 GCF_965207765.1 Zootoca vivipara
TGCACGCAAACTCTCACACACCCTCCCCTCTCTGCCGGCATGAGGGAGGAAGAGCCGGTGAGCTCTAGGCAGGCAAGAGGGACAGGGAGCAATCCAGCCATTCTGTGCAACGCACTAACACAGTCACACACATACTGGTAAGCTCAGTATAGGGAAGAGGGAAGGAGCTCTCCCTGCAATTGCTCATGGTTATTGAGCTTTTTTGTGGGGGAGAGACAAGAGTTATTGAGGGTGTTTTTTAGGGGGAGAGTTCTTTCTTTTCTTTTAGGCTGGCGATCACTTCCCACAATCTACCCGCGATCTACCAGAAACGTCCTGGCTTCTTTGCCTATTATTGCCATCATAATGATCACCACCACCATTTTGTTTAATGGATGTAATTTAACAGCAAAATGACTTTTGTCATCTATGGGCTCATCTACACTTGCCTTTTGCCCCATGCTTTTTAGGCAAAGGTCCCACAACTACAGCCCACAGCAGCCATTCCACTAGGGCATAGGAGGAGGACAGAGTTGGGACTAAACTAAGAATCTCTCCATCTGCTCTGTGGGAAGAGTAGCTACCTTTTGGCTCATCCTCTCCTTGAAAAATTTCTATACCAGCTGGTCTTTATGAAAACTAACTAAGAAATAGCTCCTGGGTCTTTGTCTTCTCCTCCCTCCCTCCCAGTCCATTCTCTCTTTGTGTCAGGTCTGAGGACAGGGACTAGGTTTGGAAGGATCTGTCACTTTTAGTTACCCTCCTTTCTCATTTGACCAAACTTAATTCAGTTCTCCAGATTTATGTGATTTAAAACACACACACCCCAAAATTCATCAGCATTATAGTGCAAATTTCTCCAAATAAACACATCATCATCAGTGCTTTTTATTTTTGTATGCTACTTCCACTAATAACACTGATTTTTATGCACACCTCACCCCAATATATGCACTGTTGTAATCATTATTTGATTGGAGAACTGCGTCACAGAATCCAGATGAGTGCAAATTTCAGTATGTTTGCAGTATGTTTGCGTCCTCACATTGTTTTGGAAATGCAAATTTGATAGAGTTGTCTTTAAATGTGAACTGGATCAAATTTCTCACCCCACCCCTAGCTAGGAATGACTATTTTTTTAAAGTGATATGCAAACTGCTGGCAGTAGGTGGGGATGGGTCTTTTATTTCTCTTTTTGACATAGCTGCCAAGTTTTCCCTTTTCTCGCGAGGAAGCCTATTCAGCATAAGGGAATTTCCCTTAAAAAAAGGGAGAACTTGGCAGCTATGCTTTTTGAGCAGGCTCAAAATGCTTTCCATAAATACATGAATATTCTACCTGCTGAACTGCAACCAGACTTGCCAAGAACACGGCCACCTTTGTATGTTCCATCCATGCTACCTGCTGCGATGTAGCCACATGTGTGGACAACTGATAATACAAAGAAGCATGGAATTTCTTTGAATATTTTCCCCCATTCATGCTAAAATGCCTTTTCATTTAAGCACCATTGCATGAATATTTAATTTGCCTTTTAAATGCTTTTCAGCACAGGATTAAAAGCAGATTCTTTAAAACAAATAATAATAGTAATAATAATAAATTGCTAAAGTAGTATTGACCACTGCCTAGCACAAGAAAAGTGCTGAAGCAAAGAGACCTGGTAGTAAAGCAGCTTAACAGACTTAGGGGGAAATAGGTACCTTATTTTTTGTAACACTTTAGGAACATTACAAAACAAGTTAACGGTCATGTCCAACTTTATGCTGCTTCAACCTGCTGTAAAATTCCACGTATTTTTGTATGCTGTTTATCTTTGATTTATTTTGTGTATTAATCAATAAATTTGAGGGGGGTGCACTTGAATTTATATCTCACCTTTCCTCCAAAGAGCTCAAGGTAATGTACATAGTTCTGCTCCTTATTTTATTCTCACAACAACCATGTGAGAAAAGTTAAGCTGAGAGTGAGTGACTGGGCCAAGGTTACCAAATGAGTTTAATGGCTAGGCAGGGATTTGAACTCAGGCCTCCCAGGTCCTAGCCTGATACGCTAGCCACTACACCACCCTGGCACTGGACATTTCAAGACAACAAAAGCAGACTATTTGCCTTGTCTATTTATAATTAGTGATGAAGTATATAATGTATAACCTACATTATGGCATTTTCATGGAACGCATCTTAGTATAGCATTCTTCAACATGGTAGCTTCCATATGTTTTTTTACTCTAGCTCCCATCATCCCTACCCATTGGTCTTGCCAGATGTGTCCGATGGGAATTACAGACCAACGATGTCCAGAAAGCACTAAGTTCATTATCCTGGCCTACATCGCAATTGGCTTCTCTACTCTCCAGTTTGCTTCAAAACATAAACTCTAAGGAGTTTGGTAGTGAACCACTACCTAGACTATGTTCTGAGCCTCATCAAAAGCCTTGCTAGAATTCAAAGTTTCAGGTCTATTTGCCCTTCTTTTCACTTTTCAGTATACACAGAAACGCACGCGCACACACTCCCCCCAGCAAACAGTTTCTTTACTGCAGAAATCAGTGCAGCCTCCAACTATCTATTATTCATGTCAGAAAACAAATTCTCTTCCCTCCCAGATCCCCAAATACAAAGTCTTAGTCTCCATTGTGCAGCTTAAGACAAATGGAGGACTCCTTCACTCTCCCCTAATAAGACTCTAATAAAACAGCTCTATAAAAAAGGGCACACATTTTAGTATCTCCAGAGAATGACCCTTATTCCAGGAGTCGGCAATAATTCTCCCACAACCTGAAACATCAGCGGCCTCCTTACAGAATGCTGTGAACTGAAAGAAAGAAGGGTCTTGAGGTAATTTGTTGGGCCTCTTTGGCCTACAGTTGAAAACCCATTGGATGCCTCCCCGCCAAAACAAAAAACAGGGAAAGGAATGAATGCAAAGGGCAGGGAGGAGAAATGAGGTCATGTTGATTATTTTCCTTACTTCTACAGAATGTTCCGGCACTTTTACAAATTCTCTTTGAGGCTGGATAGGATGACAGACAGCAGTTTGCCTGAGGCCACAAAGCAGCACCTCAGCCTTCGACAGACAACATTCTCACTAGTTCCTGTAGCTATTTATTTATTTAAAATATTATTGCATTGCCTTTCAACCCCAGGGTCCAGAGGGTGGCTTAAAACTCATCGTTTAAAAGAACAATACTGTACAACATCCACAAACAATCCCAAAAGAAAAGGAAATAAAAGCACATACACACCCTCGAAGAAAAACCAGGCTGTGTACGCACCACACATTAAAAGCACATGCATTCCCCCAAAGAATCCAGGGAACTGTAGTTTGCTAAGAGTTCTAGGAATTGTAGCTCTGTAAACTACACTTTGCACAATTCTTTGGGGGCGGGAAGTAATATGCTTTCAACATATGGTGTGTATGCAGCTGCAGCACAGCCAAAATCAGTTGTTGTTGTTCTTTTTTAAAAAACACACACAGAGAGAATCCAGGGGCATGCAGCAGGTTCAGTTGATCAAGGGTCACTAAGGGAATGTTTAGACAAACCCATACATAATGTGAGTGCAGATGACTCCACAAGTGCTGAGCAATGAATGAGAGCAGTCACAAGGCCACACAGTTACTCACACATCTGGTCAATACAGTGGTACCTCGGGTTACAAACGCTTCAGGTTACAGACTCTGCTAACCCAGAAGTAGTACCTCGGGTTAATAACTTTACTTCAGGATAAGAACAGAAATCGTGAGGCGGCAACAAGAGGCCCCATTAGCTAAAGTGGTACCTCAGGTTAAGAACATTTTCATGTTAAGAACGGGCCTCTGGAATGAATTAAGTTCTTAACCAGAGGTACCACTGTAACTGAAAGTGTGTATATGCTCTTTCACATGCCACCCAAACACTCCAAAAAGGTTAAAAACTAGCCAGGCAAGGAAGGTGCAATGCATGTCCAGTGTGGAATGTGGTTTTCAGAGAAGGGTGTGGCTGGGGAGAGTCCTCAGGGCCAAACAGAAAGGGCTGTCGAGTGCCATTAGGCCCTGGGGTCTGAGATTCTCTGTAATGACAAAAAATGCAGGAATTGCTATTGAACGACTTTCCATTTAATTCCATGCACAAATCGTGGCCACTGAAGTGAAGCTGGAGGGTCAGTCTTTTGCCTGTACTGTACCGATTTTGACCTGACTCCTTTGCTCTCACCACCGTTCAGTCTAATTCTTGTGCCAGAATGGGAATTACCCTTCTTGCAGGAAGCAGTAATAAGTTCCCCAAATGCACCTCTAACACACACACAACTCTCTGTCTCTCTCTTTTCCCTGTTGGGTCTCCCTGTTCTGATCACAAGTAATAAGCCATCAGGGTTGTCTTAGACTTGGGGATGCCCACCTGCTGCCTTCAGAAAGGCCAGACGTGTGTTCTCTGTCTGCAGCACACTTGAAGGGGAAGAGAAGGCTCTTTGCAAAATAAGACATGGACCTCAATTAAGTACAAAAAGAATCAAATGCAGGAGGAGGGAGATAGGAAGGGGAAGGGGTGAAAGCATTGCCAGTACTGTATATGATACAGAAACAAAGGATATTTCCTGTCTCAGGGAAGCTTATTTATTTTTATTTATTAAATTTCTATACATCTGAAGATCACAAGGTAGTTTACAATATAAAAACACAAAAATGTAAGCAAACCCTCCCCCCCAGTTTACAAGGCCACCAATTGCTTTGGTGGGAGAAGAGGAATGTCTTTACCTGGCCCCTAAGATATGCAACAAAGGCGTGTCAGACAAGCCTCCTTGGGGAGCAGTTCCCCGCCTCTGCAAAGTGGAGAAATTCCTGAGAGCCTTAATCTCAACAGGAAGTGAACTGACCATGACAAGGGCTGATATCGATATCAATATCAATACCAGCCTGGACCCTGTGATCATCATCTGAGGCCCTTTCCCACGTGTCTCCTCCCAGAGAGGTCTGGAAGATGGCAACACAAGAACAGGCCTTTTTGGTGGTGGCTCCCCATGTGTGGAATGCTCTGCCCAGAGAGGATCGCCTGGCACCATCTTTACATGTCTTTAAGCACCTGGCAAAAAGCATTCCTTTTTACCTAGGCCTTTGGCCATTAAATTATCTATGGCCTGTTACAGCTGGTGTGGGAGCAGCTGTTATTTTGACTATTTTATTATTATGCTGTCTATTGTCATGCTTCATATTACCCGAAGTCATACTGGAATTCAGCAACAGCAGCCCCAGCCCCAAGGTCTGGCTGATAGGACAACCACAATTCCCCAGGTGGGAGGAACGGCTGGCATGCAGCACAGTTACTTACCACCTGTGCCATGTGCCCCTTACCCACCCCACCCCACCCCTCCTCCAATCCGATACCTCCCCCTGAACCACTGTGATTGCCCCCCAGATTGCTCTCCTCAATTCCTCTCCTCCCAGACACATCTCCCCACACAAATCAAAAACAGTTAAGACAAAATAATTTAAAACAGATAAAATACAAAGAGCTAAAAACATATTTTAAAACATCATGAAAAGACCATTAAACTTCAACAGAATTGAAACAATATAGAAAACAAATCTATTAAAACACTGATAACAAGAATAGGAATAGCATTGTTAAAACATTTTCCTTTATAATCAGCCAGTTCTCAAAATAAAAGACTCTTCACCTGCAAGCAGAAGGACAAAAAGGAGGGAACCAGTCTAGTATAACTTGGAAGGGAGTTCCAAAGTCTGGGAGCAGCCACTGAGAAGGCTCTCTCCTATGTCCCCGCCAAGTGTGCCTGTGAGGACAGCAGGACTATGAGAAGGGCATCCCAAGACCTTTGAAGCTACAATGTAATTTTGCAATTCAGTTTTTGGATTTTGAAGATCTCATAATTCAGGAAATGAATTTCAGAATCCGAATTCCAACTTGGAACTCTTTTGACTGACTAAATTAATGAGGCTAGTATAGAATTTACTCAATTCTGCTGCTGTGTCAGCTGTCATGTTCTGATTGCTGACGTATGCCAGCTGCCAGTTGCTGTCAAACAATGATGGCAGCTGTCAGATACTGTCACATTTTCACCACTGTGTGTCAGAGACTCTCAAATACTGACTGGTACTGCATGTCAGTGATCAAACATTGTCAGATCCTCATAACTACTCATACTGACTGCCAGACACTCTCCAAATGCAAGACTCACAGGACAAAAAAGGGCAGGTGTCAAATGTCATTGTTAAATAATAATAATAATAATAATAATAATAATAATAATAATAATAATAATTTATTATTTATTATTTATACCCTGCCCATCTGGCTGGGTTTCCCCAGCCACTCTGGGCGGCTTACAACAGAAAAATAAAATAAAATAAAATATTAAACATTAAAAGCCTCCCTAAACAGGGCTGCCTTCAGATGTCTTCTAAAAATCTGGTAGCTGTTTTCCTCTTTGACATCTGATGGGAGGGCGTTCCACAGGGCGGGCGCCACTACCGAGAAGGCCCTTTAAAGATAAAATACTCACTAAATGTGTGCAAATATAGACACATTCGACAACTATTTGCCATTAAAAATAATAATTCACAAAGGACACTTGAGAGCTAGTTGCTTTGATTCAGCTCAAGAGGTAGGTGACAAAGATGATAATTTGCATGGATACCAGTTGCCATGAAGAAACAATGCAGCAGTTGGGTACATTTAGCCTGGAGAAGATGAAGAGGTGATCTGATGACTCCTATGTTCAAATATTTTGAGGGCCACCCCATCAAAAAGGGGTGGGTACCTTTTTTTTCTCAGCTCATTAGTCACATTGCCTCATGGGCAGACTTTCAGGAAATGCATCCCAGAGATGCGCAAAGATTTTTTTAAATTTTGGGCAGTTCAATGGATGTAGCTCTTCACTTTGTACAATAGGTTACATTCCAACCATGCAGAAGTAAGAAGCTCCTGCAAACAATTTTCTCCATCCAAACAAGCAAAATGTGGTGTGTCCCAATCCACAGGTGATGGTGTTTAGAATCAATGCCCGCCCTTCACAAGAAGGTCCCAGGGCAGGTTACAGCAATATAAAATGCAGCCACAAGAAGGTCCCAGGGCAGGTTACAGCAATATAAAATGCAGCATTAAAACAGTTTAAATTACAGTCAGAACTAGAGTGGGTCCTGAAATATATGTATCAAGTTTACAGGCACTTCCAGCAAGGCAAAAGGACTCAAGGAGGTCATGGAGCAGGACTAGCCAAGAGTGGAGTTTGTGAAGAAGGGCCATGACCTGGGGATGGGGCATTAGCCTGGAGCATAGCTGTCAAGTTTTCCCTTTTCTCGCGAGGAAGCCTATTCAGCATAAGGAAATTTCCCTTTAAAAAGGGGAGAACCTGACAGCTATGGCCTGGAGGGGTTCCCAAGTGCCAGAGAGAAAAGCCCAGAGGGATTCATTTGGCCCCCAGACTTGAGTTCCCCCACTGCTGAGATAGATAGTAGAGGAACTTGGTTGCTCCAAAGGGCAGGATCCAAACCAACAGGCACAAATTACAAAGGAAGGGAATCTGCAAAGCAAAAGGAAAGGCTTCCTGGTTCAACACCAGTCATTCAACAGTAAATCAGGTTGTTCTGGAAGCAGCTAAAGTCTCTAAGTAGAGGGTGGATTGCCAACCTTTTAGGGATCTTGGATTTCCAGCATCATAAGAGGTTTGAACTTGGTGACAAAATTTAAAAGCCCCAAATCCAGGACATTTGCTTTAAATTGTAAAGTCCTTCTCCTGAATGGGCATGTAAGACCCACCCCCCAAAAGAGGACATGTCCAGAAATTCCCAGGTGTATGGCAACCCTACTATGTATCTATGGTTCTAGATTGCTCAATGCTCCCTAAACAGCCTTACACAGAAGCAAGTTGTTGTTTTTTAAGCCACTTCTGTTTGTTGATGTTTCTGTAAAAACTTTACCCTGTTATTGTTGTTGCTATTGTTGTTGTTGTTCCCCTTCTTCATCTTTTCCTTGATGTAAAGCATCGTCTGAGCAAGTTCGCCATGAGGTGGATGCATTTCTGCCTAGAAAGGAAATACAAATGGGACTTGTTTTCCCAGAGTCAGAGGAAAGATGCAAAGAATGCTTAGGCAGCTGGCATTATTAATAGGCAGAAATGCAACAGAAATATCCCTCTCATTGTCCCAAGTCTCCTAACATGCTCTCTTTGTCCCACTTAATAAATCCTTGCAGTGTTCACTTGCCGGGTGGGTCAAGATCATTTTCCTATCGGAGCAATCAGAGAGAAGGCTGGACAATGGAGACCAGTTTCCATTGTATATTGGCAGTCCAAATGCATTAATCTCATACTGACAGATGAGCCTAAGGGACCATTCTCTCCTCCACCCGCCCTCGCCTACATGTAGTTTAAATGCACGTCCCTCCAGCTCCTGTGTCAAGGCATTTTTTTCCTTGAGATCCAAACTCTGAGGCAATACCGTTAGTCTGCATTTACATTATACATCGGTCTGAAATTCCATTCCAGACTTCTTCTTTTTTTAAGGATCTTTGTAAGAAAGGTTTGCATGGGAAAGGAAACTCAAGTTTCTCCTCTTCTTCAAAGTCAGAGGTCAACTTGGTTGGAAATTCAGAATGCCAAGTTAGTAACTTGCTAAGAGCCTCCAGGCTGCCCTTCATTTGCATCTAAAGTTACATACATTTTTAATCCAAAACTCTCCGATCTGCTGGCATGGCACCTTCTTTAATAAATAGAAGCTACTCATTCGAATTTGCTAGATATGTATGTACACACAGAGACGTTTATCAGGTCTGCCCCAGCCAGGCAATTACTGGCAACAGGTGGCCAGTGGCAGCATTTTATTTCTCTGGGGGAGGCAGCCTGGGTCCCTCTGTTTAATAAAGTACATTAAGATTGAGAAGCCTGGAGGATTCCGGGGGAAAAAACAGTGTGCCAGAGGCAAAACACGCAGGCACTCTCACTCAAAGCAGCGTCGACAAGGGGAAGGGAAGGACCATTTTGAGCCTCTCTCTTGAAATCCATTAGGACCTTTTAATTAACTGCTATTACTTTAATGAGATAAAAACAACGGAGGCAGGAGAAAAACACAGAATTGACTGCATAGAATCCAATTCACCGGCAGACTGGCTGCCTGTGTAGTGATGACCATTTCATCCCTAGACTTTCTCTCCGGGTTTAATGTGCACCAAAGACCTTCTGCCATTTGGCATGTTATTGTCATTAGTCTTTTTATATTATTATTATTATTATTATTATTATTATTATTATTATTATTATTATTATTGAAGCACAAGGTGGAAGGGTATCCCAAAAGGACATCTAATTCAACCCATCCTAGAGAATCGTCATTTGCAGTGGTATAATGGTAAATTCTGGAAGTGGGGAGCTCATCATAGCTGCTTCCATTATCACGCTTCCAAGGAGAGTCCCAAAAATGCATGCAGCTGTGTTGGTCAATGAGAAATAGGCAGACCTGGTGGTAAATGGAGGTATTAGTAGTGGCTTTGCCTGTGGTGATCTTCTTTCACAACAGCCATGAAGGTCACTGGCTGACTTGGCCCAACCACTGTCTAAAGCAGGGCTGGGGTACCTTTAGGCCCAGGAGCCAAATGCAGCCCTCCGAGCCTCTCTACCTGGACAGTGGAACTCTTCTTAGGCCCTACTCCCTCAGCCATGCTTCTTCTCCCCAGGCCATAACACTCACTGACCTTGCTTTCTACCCCCAGTGTGTGGTTTTGCCTGGCTAGAATTCAAACCCTCAAACTCTGATACTGCTTCTTGCTTGTCTGGATGGAGACCAGAGAGTTGTTTGTATAAACGAGCCAACTGTACAAAGATAAAATCCATAGTTGTTGTTCTAACCACTTTTGCCTCTGGCTTTGCCCACCTCTCTGAAGGTGACCCAGAAGGGAATACTGTACAACCCCAAGCTGAAAAGCATTCCTACACCCTAGCCTACTTAAGCAAAGGGACCATGTGCGAAGCCACTCCAGCAAAGCTTACAACACCACTCCAACACATGTCATCTCTCCTGCTGTGAGAAAGGGGAGGGGAGCAATTCTTCCTTCCCTCCCTCAATTATGCCACTAACCATTTTTCACATCACCCCCCACACTTTGAAACACCCATGGCACGAACCAGCAACAGTTCCCATGCCCCCTAACATGCTTTGGCATCTGTTGTGAAAGTGCCCTTGGCCTGGAACTTCAACACGGTGCAAGAATTGTTTTTAAGAGGTGACATATAGCTGCAGCTTCCTTCTTTCTTTCTTTTCCCTAAGTGGGAGGGTTGTAATCTGAAATAAGCATTTGCAAGCAGGATTTCCCAGTGTGGCACATGAGTATGCGATAATGGGATTCGGAGCAGTAAGATAGCTCTCTCACTCTAAAGGTAATGATTCTTGGGGGACACCTGCACAGGTGCTAGAGAAATTCTGTACTTTCATGTTCTGAGAAATTTCACATTTTTATTTTTATTTTAAGTCAGGAGCTGGAGCTGAATGCCACATTAAGCGGAGGAAGACATTATTGCCTTTGTAATGCAGTCTCAAGCTGCTGTTCATCAGTCCTGGATGCTTGGCTGGAAGTCTTTTTTATATATTAAAAAATGCTTAAGCCAACACATGATACAATAGGGAAGTGGGAGCAGGGAGAAGGAGATATTTCTCCTATGCCCCACACTGTTGCTGATATTACTTGTGCTCTCATGCAGAAGTGAAACTAATCCTTTTAATGTGATCCCCGCAAGAGGAACTGCCAAGCCTGTTCTTATCCCGCCTCGTGTCTAATCCTTTATTGGATCTTGCTAAGCCATTTGCTTCAATAATATCTTGTGGCAGCAGGTTCCACAGCTTAATTACAGGGTGCAAAGGAACACCTTGCCTCCCTTTCGGGTTAAAAATAGTACTTGCTTGAATAAGGCTGATCTCTTGTTCCAGTGATGGTGAGAAGGGAGGGGTGGTCTCAGACAGGCAACCATCATTATAAACCTAGCTGTTTTACAGTTCCAGTTGGTTCATATGCATGGATGAGGATGCAGGCAACCTGAATTCTAACCTTCTAAAATCATAGGGTTGGAAGGCACCTTGGAGTGTGTGGGGGAGGGGTATCTAGTCAAATCCCCAATGCTGGTTCTGCAGTACAAGATGCAACAACAGGATCCCTTCAAGATGATACCAAATCATCTCCTAAGACAGTATACTGTCATTGCTTAACTGCTTCCCTGCAGTTTCTGACTTTTGGTTCTAGACCTGAAATGACAGAGAAGTCTGCACCATCTCCATGATGTTTGACAGGTGTTTTTTTCCTATTGTAGAAGCTGCAAAGGTTTGCAGCAGTACATTGCATACTCTGCATGCATAAAATTCCATTGCAGGATCTCATGTACCAGGTCAGGAAAATACCTTGACTTGAGACCCTTTGGCATCCTCACTTGCAAGGATCTCTGGTGTAGAAAGCCTGAGACCTTAGGAAGTTGGTGGCATTTAAAATACTAGAAATAAGTAGACTGGTGTCCTGGCTAGTCCAAGGTAGCTCCTTATTCAGTTATTCTTCTCCTTTGCTTGCTGATCTATGAAAACATTGCAGTGGCACAAGAAGTGGCAACCCTAGGAACACGGAACTGGTCAGGGCTATAGGAAGCTGTCTTAGGTGTCCATCCAGCCCAGTATTTTCTCCCATGACTGGCAGAACTCTCAGATGGGTGTTTTTCTCATCACCTGCTACCTGATCTTTTAAACTGGAGGTGTCAAGGATTGAGCCTGCAATCTTCTTCTTGCAAAGGTATGTACTGTACATCTGGAGCTATGGCCAAGGCATAAAAATGCATGTTCTTCTATGGTTCAAGCAATCTCAGCACAGATTTAAACACATGCATGGTGCAAATGGATTTCCCAGCTGCAACCTTAGGAATTCAACAGCCATCTGACTCTGCAATAATATCCAGTTTGCCTGTGCAGCACAACTACCTGAAGTTCCACATTAAACAATGGGGACTTCTAGTTACTGACATGCAACAGAGATGGCACTCTAAAAGGTAAAGGTAAAGGACCCATGGTCCAATCAAAGGTGACTAAGGGGTTGTGGTGCTCATCTTGCTTTCAGGCCTAGGGAGCCAGCGTTTGTGCACAGACAGCTTTCCAAATCATGTGGCCAGCATGACTAAACCACTTCTGATGCATAGGAACACATCAGCCTCAGATAGAATGGCCAGTAGAGGAATGATGGGAGCTGTTGTCCAACAGCATTTGCCAGGGCACCTGTTCCCCATTTCTCCTTTACAATAAAACTGTACATTCAGACAGGTCTTAAGCTAGGTATGATTGAATCTCTCACCTGCCAAATGTTGTTAAGACTACAAACTCTCATTATTCCTAACCAGCAACCATTCTGGCTGGGGCTGATGGAGTTGAAGTCTAAGAACCTCTCATAGGCCACAGGTTTCCCTTCCCTGATGTTACAGGATCAAGCTTTGGTGGGTTTCTAAGAGTTGATGGGAGGGTAGTCAGACTAGGACAAGGACCCTGCACCTTATGCTCTGCTCTGTTGGAGATTGCAGCAGGTATAATTTGCCATACAAGTTGTGCCTGCTGTAATTCCCTCTTCAACACACCAGGTGCAGTCATCCTATCCTCTTTTGCCTCTGGCCCTATAGTTTGGGCAAGGACAATTCCCAAGATGTTGCTGAACCGTAACTCCCATAATCCCTGGCACACAGCCCATGCTTGTTGGGGCTGATGGGAATTGTAGTTCAGTAGCATTTGGGGGGGTGGGGGTGGCAAGGGTTCCCCATGCCTGCTGTAGTTGAAGGAATGTTGGACTTAACAAAAAAGCAGTCTGAAGAACATTTCAACCAGAGTGTGTGCACAGGAATGACTAAGCTGACAACAGACTTAAATGTGGACCCTGAAAAACAGCTTTTGTGAGTTTTATAGCAAAGAAAATATATGCCTTCATAAAAAGCCCTAACAGCAGGAAGGCGCAAGGCCAGGGGAAACAGGCAGACCAGTAATGGTCTTTTGAAAGCATTTCTTTTCAAGCATAAAACCAAGTCTTGATGAAGAAGGTGATGCAACAGAGAGGCCTGGTAGGATATTAGCATAAATGCTTGGTGTAGCAGCAGCGGCTTTAGGAACCAGCTTGCATTTGGGAGAATAACAGTTGGGCAGTGAATGGCATGCAAAGTGCTGGTCACTCAAGGAAGGGTAGTTGCTGTTGTTGTTTTTTTTAAAAAAGTTTGGGAGTCATTGGAAGCTGAGAGCAGCTCCACATGTAGAAACAAACAAAAAAAAACCTTTTGATAAGGCACCTTCATGTTTCATCTGCCTCCCAGGGAGCCAGTGAAGCAAAAATTGGTGGAAGGAAACACCAAGGCAAATCCATCAAGACAGCATCTGCTGTACCTCTTAAAAAACAAGGAAGAATTCTTTTCTTTTACAGTTGTAAATGTAAGCTTCCAAGCAAGGGGGTAGTACTTCAGGATCTGATCTTGTTTAAGTCAACTAGCATCTTGACTGACAGATATGCATGTAAAAGGGTAGCCATAACAGGTTCACAGGAGCAGCTGGCTCTTGACCACCAATAACAGCCACGGGGGACTTCCAGCCCACCAGATTCCTCCATTTGGCATGCAAAGTCATTTGGTCAAGCTGCACCCGCCTGCCCTACACCAGATGTCATATATGATGTCAGGTGTGGAGCAGGTAAAGACACAGTTGGGCCAAAAAGGAGGTTGCAGAGACTGCCAATCAGCTATGCCACACAAAGCCCTATGCAAGCACTGCCAATCAGCTGAAGTCCCCTACTTCTGATCTATAGGCAACAGTACTAGAGCAGAAGACACAGCTGTGAAATGCAACCCTCTCGTAAGTCCCTGCTCTGCCATGAATCCCACTGGGTGATCTTGGACCAGTCATTATCTTTCAGCTTAATCTGTCCCTCAGAGTAACTTTGAAGATAAAATAGGGAGAAACGGTGTATAGCACCCTAAGGTCTTTGGAAGAAGGGTGGACTATGAATGCAGTTGATAATTATAGTGCAGCTGGTAAACTCCCATTCATTCCTGCGACATGTGCTCTCAAATGACTATTTCCCACATTTATTGATCAGAAGTGGGGCTTTAAAGGTGATATCCAGCACTTTGAAATGGGCTTGGAAACAAAAGAGGGAGCCAATGCTGATCAAATAATACTCAGTTCTGCAGAAGCAGAGCCTGTGGGAGCGTCAAGAGAAGGCAGGTCTATCAAGTGATCTGGGACAGTGAGACAGGAGCAGCAGAAAATATACAGGCAGGCACCCCCCCCCCCAAAAAAAAGCAGTTGAAGGCAAGCCTTCCAGGACCCTGGACAGAGAACAGGAACTTAGCAGGTGCCTTCTTCAGGAAGAAGCCCATTCTCAAATACCCTTTTATACTCCTTAGGTTGCCTACTCTTCTCAGTTTTCTATTCTCTTGCTTGGCTCAGAATCTTAGGGAGGGCACTGCTGGCTTGGAATCTAGCCTTCTATCATCTCTCCATGATTTTCCACTGGATTCACTGCCTGCACTGGTGCATCGGATCAGTTGCCTATGCAGCTGTTGAGAAAGAGGATGCTGCCCTCCAATTGAGCTTAGAGCTGCTATCTCTAAGGTTTTCAGACATTGCTTGTTGGGCTTGTGAACTCTACTTCTCAATCTGCACCACTGACCTCTTGCCCTCAGTCTGCATGTCACTACTGGATTTATGATATAACAAGTCCCACTCAACAGTCTGGCAGTGGCAATCTCCACTAGTGGAACGAGTGGCAGCCCCTTGTGGATGCAACTAACATGGATGCAATTAAAGCATCTATTTTAGTTAGTGCTGAGACATAGATTTGGGCTCACTTAAATAGAATGCGGGTGACACTGTGGTCTAAACCACTGAGCCTCTTACTGATCAGAAGGATGGCAGTTCGAATCCACACAGCAGGGTGAGCTCCTGTTGCTCTGCCCCAGCTCCTGTGAGTTCATGACAGAGGAAATTGTTGATGTTGGGGTATAGGGTTGCTATCCTGACAATTCAGCTCAACCACCATGCTACAATAGCACCAAAATGTCTTAGACCAGCCCACATGAGACTGTTCCGCTTTTCATTTACAATTTATAACTATCCAAAGCACGCACGCACACACGCACACGCACACATACACACACATCTACTCTTAATTAGTCCTCTCTCCTTCAGCAAAATGTTAAAGTAATTCTTACTCCCCCTTCTTCCGCAGCCCCGATATACAGTCCCCAGGGAAACATTTATTGTATCATTAACATACACAGCAATACTTTTATTGTCCCCAATAGGTGACACCACCATGAGCTGGCATAGGAGACACTTGCTCATACAAATGGCTCACGAGTCCAAATCTCCAAGCAACACACCCAGTGTGGGAAGGCACTTTGGCGGGGGGGGGAGAGACTCAACATTAATGGGGCCATTAGTTAGAAATACCAACTTCTGACAGATGAATTTGTAAAAAATTAAATGCCCTCCTAGAAAACTAATATTCCAGTTCACTGCCGTCCCCAACGAGAAAGATGCTATTTGCTTGCACATAGTCTATTATGCTCTGCTACATGAAAGGTCAGGTTTAAATGTGATTTCTTTTTAAACGAAAAACCCCCATTTTTGCTTTAGTGTAAAAGTCACCCACGTGAATGACAAACTCTTAAGACTGAGTGGTATTTGTTTTAAAGAACTCAAGATTACCTAGGAAGCATTTTCTTGTTGTTTTGGGAAGGGATGGTGCAAAAGAAATATTCACTTCTGGTGCTTGACTTTTGCATAAGGGCAACTCGGCACTACAAGCATTTTTCGGTTTTTATAGATGTTTTCTTGTCATTTCCTGTCATTGTTTTCTCTCTCTCTCTCTCTCTCTCTCTCTCTCTCTCTCTCTCTCTCTCTCTCTCTCTCTCTCTCTCTCCCTCCCTCCCTCCCTCCCTCCCTCCCTCTCTCTCTCTCTCTCTCTCACACACACACACACACACACACACACACAGAGAGAGTCTCGGGAATTGTTGAGTGGTGGGAAATCTTTCACCTACATCACAAGTTCACAGAAGGAAGAAAAATGACTTGAGATATTTATGTTGGTTTAAATTTGGTGAAAGGGGGGGAAAGGTACACAAAAAGGAGGATTCCCTGGATGCCTAGATCCAGGTTTGGGGCAAGTACTCTTTGGTGAGAGAGCCCCAGCAGAGATTTAAAACCACAAAATCACAAAGTGAAGTGTGAAAGAGACAACATCCTTGGTAAGTTATAAATGGTTTACTTACAAATTCTTCAAAGGCTAGATTCATGTGCTTTTCCGTATAGCAGTAAGAACACACAGGCAGTAAAACTCATGTTCCAAAGTGGTGAATGTTTATAAATAATTTGTATAGAAACATAAAGATGGCTTGCTTGTGGTCTGAGCTGGAACGACCAGCTCAGACCTCCTTACTTGCAGGAGTTCACATGGTGGAATGGGAAGGCCAAAGGCTTGATAACCCTTCTTGCTGAGGTGAAGGGAAGTGACCCAGTTAAGCCTGGCTGGACAGCTTAAGCCTGCCATGCATTATTGGACTTAAGCATGTTGGTTATAGGAGGCTGGTTATCCCACAGTTTTTGATTCCCTTTATGTCTCACAATTACCCCACTCCAAATGGAGACTACAAGAAGAACAGAGAAGGTGGGGCAGAATTTAGGCAAGGTGACAGGACCATGGATGGCTCAATGTAGAGAAGAAACAGGTTTAATCTGTAGAATCATACAGTTAGAAGGGTACCCTGAGGATCATCTAGTCCAACCCCCTGCAATGCAGGAATATGCAGCTGTCCTTTAGAGGAACCTGCAACCTTGGCATTATGAGCACCATGTTCTAGCCAACTAAGTTTCTAGCTGAGTGTACATGGGCAAAAAGGTAAATCAGAGAATGATGCTGTGCCAGCAAAGATATGTAGTCAACTGAATGCTTAAATAGACTATTGTTAGTTCAGGATATCTAGGTCCCACCCCAGGAAATTAAAAAGGTAAAAGGTAAAAGACCCCTGGATGGTTAAGTATAGTCAAAGGTGACTATGGGGTTGTGACGCTCATCTCGCTTTCAGACTGAGGGAGCTGGCGTTTGTCCTCAGACAGCTTTCTGGGTCATGTAGCCAGCATGACTAAACTACTTCTGGTGCAAAGGAACATCGTGATGCAGTGGCAGAGGAAGCCGCTCAGGCACCCGGAGTGGTAAACATGACATGCACCCGGGGCGGGGTGTCACTATGTAGTGCACATGTGTGGCATCGCTACATACGATGCATGCGCCATAGGTAGCGACATCGCACAAACGTCCTACATAGCGGTTTGCTGGTGGCGTGGTGCCAGGATCTTCTGCTTGCGGCTGCAGCTGCGAACAGAAGATCCTTCACATGCGGCAGCGTCGACATGATGGCTGCTCATGCTACCCTGGAGACATGGCACCGAGAGCACACTGCCCCCCCCCCCGTTGCAACACCACTGTCGTGACGGAAGCCAGAGCACACAGAAATGCCGTTTACCTTCCTGCCACAGAGGTACCTATTTATCTACTTGCCAGGGCCGTCTTAACTGTTGGCGCTAGGGCTGCACGGCACCCAGGCACCGGGCTATCAGGGGCACCAGGCTGAGAGTCCGGGACCGAGCGCTGGAGTCTGGGGAAGAGACGCCAACAGCTGAGCAGAACAGAGCCCATCAAGATCACCACAGGCTCTTCTGCTGCGGGCGGCTCTTCCCCATAATCCAATGCTCACGCCCGAACTCGCGCCGAGCCACCCGCAGCAGAAGAGCCCACGGCGCTCTGGCGGGCTCTGCTCCGCTTGGCTGTTGGCTCTTGCCCCAGCTGCATGGTGGCTGTTTCGGCGCCATGCCCAGAGCGCTGTGTAACGTTGTGGGTGCTGTGTGACACATCCTGTTGCATGTGCCGAGCTGCGGGTTCCTTTGCTGGCTTTTCCGCTGTCGGTGCATGCTCCCAGCACTGCCCAACATGGGGTACCAGCACAGAACGACAGGGAATGCAAGCGGCAGCAGAGGAAACATCTCCGGACGGGATCCACTGTGCACCGACAGCGCCGACAGCAGCAACAAAACCCGATGAATAGGAGCACGTGGATCCCATCCAGAGATCTTTCCATCGTTCTGTGCTAGCACCCCACATTGGGTGGCACTGGGAGCATGTGCCAACAGTGGAAAAACCAGTAAAGGAACCTGCTGCTTGGCGCCCACAACAGGATGCGTTGCTCAGCGCCCACAACGTTACAAGGTGCTCCGGGCACTGCGTGCACAGCCAAAACAGTTAGCCACCATGCAGTGGGTGGACAGCACAGCGACTGTGCCGCCCGACATTTTGTCCGCCCCCCAGCATGGAACCCGCATCCACCTTCATACGCCCCTGTGCATGGGGCGCTGGCACCCCCGTTGGTTGGCACTGTGAGTCCTTGCGTCCCGCAACCATTCTAAAGTAAACAACTATTTCCCAAAAAAAAGGTCAACAACTTTGGGGTCCCCCACCTAAAAAAATGGTCAAATGTGGGCAACCTAGGGGAGCTGGGTGGATCTTTGCACCCTGGCACCGCATATGCTTAAGATGGCCCTGCTACTTGCACTGGCATGCTTCCAAACTTCTAGGTTGGCAGGAGCTGGGACAGAACAATGGGAGCTCACCCCGCCGTGGGGATTCGAACCGCCGACCTTCCAATCAGCAAGCCCAAGAGGCTCAGTGGTTTAGACCACAGTGCCTAGGCCTAAAGCAGCCATGTTTGATTCCTCATGATTCTTTGGCATTGGCTCCACTGGTGCTAGCTGTGTCTGTGGTGAGAGGAGGATCTGATCACCTGAGAGCTCATTCTTAAGAGTCAAAGCCAAAGCAACTTTCTCAGACTATGGAAGTGGTAGCAGTGCTTAAGTCATAAGAACATAAGAATATTCCTGATGTATGAGAGTTCCTGGTGTATGAAAGGCCCATCTAGTCCAGCATCCTGGTCTCACAGTGGCCAATAAGATGCCTATGGGAGACATGCAAGTAGGATCTGAGTGCAATAGCACTTTGTGATTCCCAGAAACTGATACTGGAGGTAGAACATATCCTTCATGATTTTGTCTAATTCCCCTCTAAAGCCACCCAAGTGGGTGGTGGTCACTGTATATTAAAAAAAAAGCAGATTCCACAGTTTAACTCTGCACTGTACTGTACCTTCAATGTGCCCTGCATCTCCTGTTCCCTGGTCTTATGGAAGTGTTTGCTGCCAGGTGCCTTCCAGGATGCATTTTTGGCCATTCTTGCACTCAGTCTTCCGGTGATCCTTCTTTTGTGCTGGGCCACTGGGTCATTACAGCTAAAGTTTTACAAGGTGGCTAATAATAGGGGGGGAATTATGCTCAAATCAGCATACAGTTTTCTTTAGGCTGTGATGACAGATGAAGACTCTGATGTAAAAGCAGTTGCCTTTTTGTTTCCTTTTATGTAACCACTTCCACTCCAATTGCCACTCCTGAAAGTTTCCACAGTGCGTCAGAGGGAAACAGCCCCCTCACCAACCAGGGATGAGAGCACCTAAGCAGAAAGAGGCATTTGACGTTGCAAGAAGATCAAAAGAAATTAGAAGATGTTTCTGCAGAGGGATAGCCTTGTGTTTCTTGAAAATATGCAAAACATTTTGCAGCAGCGAACATGCAATTTCTGGGATGCAATTGCATTTTGAAGTTAGAGGCTCGGCATAGCTGCGTGGCAAGGCATGCAGTTCAGGTGCACATTTACTTCTTTTGCATTTTCTGCTGAGATCACTGAGTTCTTTTTGCCTCTTGCAGAGTCAGGGCAGATAAAAGTTCTTGGATGACTTACATTTTCTTTTTGTTCTTGGCAGACTTTGTAAAAAGAAAGGTCTATTAGGAAAATGGAACATGAGCTTTAAGAGGAGTTATTAAGAATTAAATATATGCCTCTTTTTCCATGGGAAAAAGTCTGCTATGGTAGTCTTCCCTACTTTGAGGTTCACAGAAGCATCTGGTTGTTTGCTGTTGGAAAGAAGACAGTAGATTAGTTGGTCTGGTCCAACAGAGTTCTTCATGTGTTCTTACTGTGTGCAATTATTTAAAAAATAAAAGGAAAGGGGGGTACAGTATTTATAAAGGCACTCTGCATTCAAATGGCACCACTGTGGAATAAATTTCATTTTTAACATATGGAGCTATTGGGGGGGGGAATCAAAAATCAACCTAGCATTGGCTTAACCCCCCCACCCCACCCCACCCCAAGGTTGTATGCATTATAGATGGATACATCTTTGCCTGAATAAATCTGCAGTGCTTTGTAGGCACCAGTCAGGTTAGGATCCATTACTCCTTCCAGGCAATGGTAAGATCTTTTGCACAATGCATAATTAACATATGGCATTCACTGCCATCAGATGTGTCAGTGACCCCCTAGCTTGGATAGCTTTTATACGCAGCTAGACAAATTCACAGTGGTTAGATCTGTCACTGGGTATTTCACTATGGTAGCTAAAGGGAACCTCTGTATTCATAGAAAGTATACCCCAGAGTGCCAGATGTTCAGGACATACATTGGAGAGGGCTGTGCTTTCATACCTTGCTTTTAGGGTTCTCATAAATAAGTTCTGGCGGCTATATGCAACCCACAGATTCAGAGACAGTAGAAGTTGCTAGGATGTAACGCTGGGAAGGGGCTAATATTCTCCTACCATGCCTGTGGGTACCTGATTTGCCACAGTGGGAAATGTTGAAGCAGGCAGACCTTTGTTCTGATCAAGCAAGGCTCTTCTTGTTTTCCTATGAAAATGGTAAGGCGAAGATGTCTTTGACATGCACATTTCTTTAACCAGAGATTACAAACAGGGCAAAAGAAGGATTGTAGGCTTTTGAAACATGACAGAAATCCTTCTTTTACCCAAGACAATAGTGGGGTGAGTGCAGACACCAAGGGTAATAATGTTTCTTCAATACTACCCTTAAAACTTGAAGGCAGGCAAGATGGAACCTACCATCTTTCTCCAGCAAGGGAATTGCCATTATCCCTGGGGGGAGGGATCATATGACCTTGAGGGGAGGACATTAGAGTGCCACAAAATAAAGGCATACCTTTCTAAAGCTGCATAGCTGCTGCTGCTGCTGCTTCTTTTTAAAGCACAGACACGTTTAAACAATGAACAGGGCTAAAGGGTTAAAGAGCCTCATTCATCTTCCCTTTTACAACTCTGCTGACTCGGAACCTCGTTAAGCCAGTTTAATTCTTCTTTCTTTCTGTGAGAACACACACACACACACACACACACACACACACACATATAGAATGGAAAGAAGCTGATCTGAATAGGGAGAAGAGAACACATCTACTTAAAGCAACTTGAAAAGGCAATTATATAAATTATCCCTCCTGACTCCCATATAACAGTAATTCCTAAATTAACAGCAATGCTGTATGAATTGTGCATGCATGCACATACTGAGAGGGGGCAGAAAGGGAGGGAGAAAGAGTTTGGCAGCCATGGCTGCTGTTCCTACAGTTGCCAATTCGTTGTCCTTTTATGGCTTCGGCTTCTACTTTTGCAAATAGCACCAGGCAAGTTGCATGTAGAGGCATCGGGTCTCCTGCATCCCCAAGATGCAAGACTCGTGAGACAGATCATAACAGTGTCATGAGTTGGGGGCTAGAGATGCTTGAGGAATATGAACTGGTCCAATCTCCAGCTTCCAGACTTTGCATCCAGAACAGAATGCCACCCTCCAGATTTGTTGCCCCAAAATGTGCTTGCTTTAAGTGAAAATAAGACAGTATCCTGTTCTCAAAGTGGCCAACCACTCTCTTCTCCTGCAGGTTCCAGCAACTGGTATTCAGAAGCGCTACTGCCTTCAATTCTGAAGACAGATCGTAGTAATCATGGCTAATAGCCATGATTCCTCCATGAAGTTGCCTAATCCTCGTTTGAAGCCATCCAGGTTGGTGGGTATTGCTGCCTCCTGTAGGAATAGGTGCCTTAGTCAGACCACACTCAGAATACTGTGTCCAATTCTGGGCACCACAATTTAATGTAGACAAGCTGGAATGTGTGCAGAGGAGGGCAACCAAGATGGTCAAGGGTCTGGAAACTAAGCCTTATGAGGAGTGCTTGAAGAAGCTGGGTATGTTTAGCCTGGAAAAGAAGAGACTGAGAAGAGATATGAAAACCATCTTCAAATATCTTAAGGAATGTCACATGGAGGAGGGAGTGTACTTGTTTTCTCCTGCTCTGGAGGGTAGGACTCGAACCAATGGCTTCAAGTTGCAAGAAAGGAGATCCTGAGTAAACATTCGGAAAAACTTTCTGACAGTAAGAGCTGTCCGAGCAAATTCCCATGAGAGGTGGTAGACTCTCCTTCCTTGGATGTTTTTAAGTGGAGGTTGGGTGGCCATCTGTCATGGATGCTTGAGGATGCTTGAGGTCCCTTCCAACTCTAAGATTCTATCATTCTATGATGTTTATGAGTTCTAGGGTTATCAGAAGTTGAGAAAAAGTTTTCTCTATCCACTTCCTCCATGCTGTGCAGATTTTTATAAACTTCCGTTATGTTGCCACTCACTCACCTCTTCTCTAAACTTAAAATACCTGATAAGTGACCAGAACTATACACAGCATTCCTAATGCAGTCATTATGATACTGCCAGTTTTATTTTTGATTCCTTTCCTAATGCTGCCAGGCATGGAATCTGCCTTTTTCATTGCTGCAACACACTATGTTTGGAAGTCGTGTCCTCCCTTAAAGAGGGCACGTGTTGTGGTGAGGCCTGGCAACCAAACCCTGTGTTGTGGGTGGGTAAGATTGAAGAGCCACAACACCCAATTGGTAGGTCCCTTGATACAGGGTTTAATTGGGCCAATGGGACGCAGGCGAAACGTATCAAGGGACCTATATATACCCATGTACGTGACCCAGAGCTTCCTCTTTTGGTGCATACATCGGAACACCCACCCACCTCTCCCTACTTTCAGGGCTTGTGCACTTGAACTTGCTATGCCGTCATGTGTCGTCTGTTGTTGGGACAGGGGCACGGCAGGAATTTTCCCCACTTGGCTGATTGGCTGGTGCCATTTGGGTTTCGCCTGCCGCGTAGCAAATCATCACAACTTGTAAGGTTGCGGATAGGCTAAGGTGGCAGGTGATAGGGATGGGAGAACGCTCTCGCCATCCCTATGTGAAGGGTATTCCATTAAAGGAATCCAGGGACTCAATGGTTTGGTCAACCCTGTGAGGGGGTGTGCCCATGCCTGAGTCCAGTGGGAAATCTGGGTGGTGGACATAGCATGTCCCCGGCTTTCCGCCTATCCAGGTGTTCACCCTTGGCTGACCTATGCTGGTGCCCTGGATCAGCGCTACCTGCAACGGTGCAGGGAGCTAGTTGAACCAGAGCCTATGCAACCCCTCACTTGCTGTAATCAATAAAGTTGTGGCCTAAATTCTGCCAAAAACCAAACCAAAATTTGAGTCGTGTCTGAATTTATTTAAGGAGGAGATTTAAATGTCTTAACACGCAAATTCATATTCTGTGAGAAAAGACATATTTAAATACTACATACAGTATATGAATTTCTATACTGTTTTTTGTTTTTGTTTTTTAAGCAGATTGGTGTGGAAATGGGAGAGAGCAGGCTTGTGATGAATGATCATATGTGAAACTGACACTGACTGGAAAAAGATTGATCAATGCATCCCCAAATCGAATCACATAGATTTATAGAATGGGGTATGAGGATGTCATTGAGTGTGGACCTGTGGTGCCAGTCTCTTTTAAGATCCACCCATTTTTTTCCCTGGAGCTTTTAATGGATGGTGTAAATTGGGTTTTGTTTGTAGTTCGCTTGGTTAGCCTGCCTGTTGTTCTCATGTTGCATTTTTGAAGAGTATTATGAGCTGAGAACTACTGTACAGGATTGGCTCGTGGTGTATTTGTTCATAATCGGTATTTTTATGCTGTGAACCTTAACAGGCACCCAGTGATACCAGCCTCTGAAACCTGCCTGGAGATGAATACTGTACCATCATGGGTTAATTGCTACTGATCAAACTGCCAATAGAGCAGAGAGGGGAAACACATGGCCCCCAATGCTCACTTTATTCATCCTTTAATGTCACTTGAAGTTGCCCCATTCTTCCATCACAGAGTTCCTTCCTCCCTGCTAGTTTCTTCCTTATTTTTCATGGCTTTTCGAATTTCTCCCACCTCCTTTCTACGTTGTTTCAAAACAATTGGAAAGGGCAGTATTTTAGCTGAAAACCCTCAATCTATTTTAAACATTTTTCCTGGTTAGAGGGGGGGGACAAATTGGTGTGTTTCTACTCTCACTTTCTCTTACCATGCTAAAGTCGGCCCAGTATACCTGAAGGAGCGCCTCCTCTCCCATCGTTCTGCCTGGACACAGAGGTCCAGCTCCGAGGGCCTTCTGGCGGTTCCGTCTCTGCAAGAAGTGAGGTTACAAGGAACCAGGCAGAGGGCCTTCTATAAGTAATAAATAGATCAGTCACTTATATTGGGCCTATTGTGAAAGCAATTCCATGGAGCCTGGAGAGATGGGGTGGCAGAGAAAGAGTGAGGGAGATCTATACAATCCCAACAGTTCCTCTGTTTTGGCCCCAGCTTCTCATACCATCAACTTCAGCCCAAGTGACCTCTCTGGTGGGTCAACAGCCTTTCACTGGGAAAAAAGTTTCCCCCTCCCTTTCGTAAAGATTACAGAGATCATTTATGTACAAAGGACTTTGAAAACACATGAACATTCTGCAAATGCACTAAGTATCACTGTACTTCCTTCCATCTCTGGTTTTAAAAAGCAAAGACACAAAACCATAGGGAAGCCGGCCTCAAATCGCACGCCGAAGGTTTTACAGCTGTGCGTAACAACACCTTTTCCCTCTCCATCCTGGAGAACATCAATGAACATGCGTGACTGTAACCTTCTAATCTGCTAACAGGCCTATTAGCCGGTGAAAAAGTCCTTTAAGCGAAAGCAGTTGAAGCTTCATCAGTCACTGTGAAGGTACTAAAAGCGAAAAAAATAATAAATCCCACACTGTATGAAATAATCCTCCGTACTGGCAGGCAGATGAGCAAATAGCCCTTTTTTCCACCTCTAATTTCAGAAATCCCCAGTAATGCTGAGATGGATATGTCCTGATTTATAAGGCTGTAGCTAGCAATTATTTCCAGAATCCCTTCATCTCGGTTGTAAAAAATTCACTCCGGGCTGATAATTAAAGAGCAATTCCTTCACCTTGGCATCGGTTTTGTAAAAACAGAAGAAGAAGCAATTCTCCCAGTATTAAACTGCGCAAATATGAAATGAGAGTTTGATTCCCTAAGTGAAGATAATTATTCAGGTCTGGGTTTAAAAAAAGAAGAAGAAAAAATGCACTACAAATTTTCAGTGTAACTTTCTAGACCAAAATAGAAACAAAGATATCTGATGCTGTTTTGGCCACATCCACCTCGCTTTCACAACTAAATGTTAAAATATCTATGCTACTGTTCTAGCTCCATGATGCTCTATTGTTCCATTATGTTTAGATTCACACCTGAAATCCATAAATGGCCACACAAACATGTTGCCGCTCTGGCAACAGCGATCAAAACAAATCCTAGCAACTTGGGTGTTGAAATGAATTTTATATTCAAAAAGCAGGTTCCAAAACCGATAGCAGTAATGGAAAACTCAATATATATATATACTGTATATGTAATCCAAACTTTATTTGGGCATTCAGAACAAACAATTAACATCAAGTGAGCCAAGAAAACTGAACTGAGCTCACTTGTTTTGCACCCCACAACCTGACTCTCCTTGATACCACCCATGCATTTGAGAAAGCTTCCTGAAGCTGAGCAACCTTCCAAGCATGAAGGCTGTCATCATGAGATGCAACCCTCAAGGTTCCAGCTCAAAGACATGTTTTACTCCAGGGGTCCCCCCACTTACCCTGCTTTGGGCCTGTTCCTCCGGCACTGGTTGTGCAGCGGGCCGGAGGGCGGGGAAACGCGCTCCCATGCGCGCACACACTCACTTTTTCTGGTGTGGGGTGGCGCCATAAATGGCTTCTGCGCATGCACAGACATCATTTCCGGTGCACTTCCGGGTCGGCACGGCACCGGAAATAGCTTCTGTGCATGCGCACAAACTATTTCTGGCGCCGTGCTGACTAAGAGATGGGCAACCGCACCACAGCACGCCTGTAAGAGCGAGCGGTGGGGATCGGCGGGGGCCGCACAATTGACTCGTGCAGGCCACATCCGGCCCCCGGGCCTTAGTTTGGGGACCCCTGGTTTACTCTCATCCAGCAGGCTGCTCCACTGCAGACCTCTTCCCAAACATAGGGACAGTGTTGGGGAGCAGAGCTGTACTCCATGTGGCTCTGCTAACCACTGGCATGTGGCCCTCAGAAGGTAGCTCAGAAGTCAATGTGGCCCTTGGTCTAAAGTAAACAAAGGTTATGTATTAAATAAGCATTGATGTGTGAACTGGCTGTTGTGTTCATAGTCTGTATATAATTTCCTTTCTGTAGGTCACTGGCCCAGGGGTGGCATGTGAGCATCAAATTACCAGCACATAATTTACAAAATGGTTTTTTGCACATATGCCTTTGTAACTGTCGATATGCTGTGCCAGTCCAGACAGTCAGGATGGTGAGGTGTGGACTTCCAATCACAAGGTTCTGATGCATTTTATCACCACAGGAAGGCATAAACAGGGACCTGACACTCCCTTTGCTCAACAGGAGCATTCCAGGAAATGGAGACAGAGTTGAGGGTGGAAAATACTTGCAGATGGCTAATCAAAAGCAACAGATATGGAAAAAACCCAGGAATGTCCCAGGTGCCGATACCAGGCAATGTTTGAAAATCCAATGAAGAAAGATAGGCAGCTTTGACTTCACTGTGGCTTGATTCTAAGCACATATTCTTAATACTACAGCAATTAAGGTTGCCACTTAAGCTTTGTAGCTAAGAGGCAGAGCTGTGAATCAGAAAGTCCCTGGTTCAAATCTTTCCTTTGCCATGAATATACTAAGTAAAGGTAAAGGACCCCTGGCCGGTTAAATCCAGTCAAAGGCGGTTATGGGGTTGCGGTGCTCATCTCGCTTTCAGGCCGAGGGAGCTGGCATTTGTCCACAGACAGCTTTCCAGGTCATGTGGCCAGCATATCTAAACTGCTTCTGGTGCAAGGAACACTGTGATGGAAGCCAGAGTGCACGGAAACGCCATTTACCTTCTGGCCACAGTGGTACCTATTTATCTACTTGCACTGGTGTGCTTTCAAATTGCTAGGTTGGCAGGAGCTCTCTTAATCTTCAGCATGAAGAGCAAAAATACTACGTCATGACTTGTCCTATAGTGTTGTTGCAAGGATTACAACTAGATACCACATGCAAAGCACCTTGACCACTTAGAAATGCTACACAAATGTTAAACATCATTGAGCCCGACTCTCTTAAAACCCCACCCTTGTGTCCCAAGTTCCTCACCCTAATGGAAATGGAACTAAGAAAACCAGGAGCGCTATTTACTATTTGTAGTCATTCCAATGGCATCCCTTAGTGTGTTGCAAGCAAAGCCATTGATGATCTCTGATGCAGGGGATCTGTCAGCTGCCAATCAGAGTAGATCAGGGTGGGGTACCTCAGCCCCAGGGGGCAATTGTAGCCATCTCAAAGTTCCTCAACCTGGCTCTTGAAATTCCCAGACTGGTACTTTCTGCAAGTGTATTCTGCAGCAAATCAAAATAGTGGTGGGTTTATACTGGACTCATCATTCTGCATTATTAGTTGTTCTGTGAAGCAAGTTTTCTGGAGGGGCACCCATGCACTATAGTGCAACGGAAAATAAACAAGGACATTTGTGGCATGAACAGTTACAGGATTTTATCTTACAATGTCTTCTTTCTTGTTTCCTCTTTCTTTTTCTTTTCTTCTCTTTTTCTTTTTTTGTTCTTTTCTTCTTCTTTTCTTTTGTCTTTAGCGTTATTTCAAAGATAACTGTAATGTGCTGATATGAATGGAAAACAAAACTTGTATTCTATTAAAAAATTCCTTCAGTAGCACCTTAAAGACCAACTAAGTTTTTATTTGGGTATGAGCTTTCGTGTGCATTTGTACTTTCATCACAAACAGGAACAAGACAAAGTAGAACAAACAACATCCCCACAACACAACACCTCTCAACTTACTGGGGAACAACCATCACCCTCCAAACGCATTAATGAACTTGCTCATACCAAAATAAAAACTTAGTTGGTCTTTAAGGTGCTACTGAAGGAATTTTTTTTTTATTTTGCTTCGACTCAGACCAACACGGCTACCTACCTGTAACTTGTATTCTATGTTATATGCCTAGTTTTAAATTTGCTATATTTAATAAAGTATTTAAACTTTAAAAAGAAAAGAAGAAGAAAAGGTTACAGGATTTCAGCAGGATGTTATGGGACATGCACTGGCTAGAAACACAGCAGTGTGTCCAGTCCACCCCTAAACTTTTGCAGGCACTAACAGTATTGGAAACAGGAAATACATGTAAATGCCCAAATACCATTAGGAACACAAATAATCATAAATGCACAATAAAAAGAGGGCAGAAGGGCGGGGACCATAGTAGTTAGCTAAATGAATGTTATCTGAATGACAGCAGGAGATCTGGGCTGTATTTTATTATTATTATTTTATTTTTCCTTCAACCCAGCCAGAGACCAAAACCATAGCCTAGGAAACCGCAGTGAAGGTGAAAATGCCAAAGGACAACATGAGTCAAAGTCAGGCAGTCGCTTTTGAAAACAGGAGGGAGGGCAAGGTTATCCTGATTTCGCTGATTGTTTCCAGGATAAAAATGACAAAGCTTTTTAACTTGGTGCAGGCGGCTTCTTCATATGCGTATAAACACACTTTGCACACAAAGCATCCATGTACAATGCATGAGACATTATCACAGCTAAAGGACACATTACTTCTATGCAAAAGCACTTGAGGAAGTGGCTTGTGGGGGGGGGGGGGCTTGGTCTGGGAAGAGTTCCAAGGGACAGATAGACAGACCTGGATTGGGGCACATTCAGTCTCTGGGCCTGACGTGGCCCACTGTCTGCACAGAGGCTGCAATGTGCTGCACAGAACCCAAAGGCTCCCAGTTCGAGTCCTGGGAGCTCCTCAGGTTATCCTGTGTTTGATCCAGATTGCAGAGCAGCATAGATAAAGATCACATAATATATAATAACAGTTCTTAACATCGTCATATCTGGCCATGTCTCCAATGGGGAGCAATGGACAAGTTTTTAAAGATGGTAGAAGAAAAGCCAGGCCACTTGCTCAGAATAAGCTGTTATAATTTAAGAGTCCAAGGCTGGGGTGACCTGAGCAAGGGAAAACATCCAGGGTGCAGTAAGAAGGCATAGGGGGATGGAATCCAAAGCATCTGCACACCTCCTGGGTGACCAGGAAATGTTTTTATACATCAAGCCACCAAGAGGGTGTACCATGTTACGTGCTGATTAGTTACAAAACATTGGTGTATATGTTGCCTTAGGATCAATGTATTTGCACTACTCAACTTTTTCTACTTGTTCTTCATTTCTGTGGTGTATTACTTCCTTACCCTTGTTATAGGAGGGGGTGTTCTCCTTGCTGTTCCTCAACAGGGAGGGGTAGCGATTGCAAAAAGCAGAGCAAACAATACATAACACACTCGCCTCAGGGTGGTGGCTGCTGTTGGCCTAAAATGGCGTTTGTCTGGTTCTGATCCTCTACAACAGTGTTTCCCAACCTTGGGTCTCCAGCTGTTTTTAGACTACAACTCCCATCATCCCTAGCTATCAAGAGCAGTGGTCAGGGATGATGGGAATTGTAGTCCAAAAACAGCTGGAGACCCAAGGTTGGGAAACACTGCTCTACAAAGCCATGCCACTGTGGCGCAAATATAGCTTTGGACTGGTCCTGCACCTGCAGCCAAACACAACAGAGCATATTAAGCCACTGAGGACTATAGCAGGGGTGCACAAATATCAGAGACAATCAACATTGGGCAGCAGCAATCCATTTACTCTGCACAATGGCATCTACTTATTAAGAGCAGATAGTCATGACAACAAGGAATTACATCAGTTTAATAGTCTCTACACCAGTGGTGGGGAACCCTTTTCAGTCTGAGAGCTGCATTCCCTTCAGGGAGACTCTCCAAGGGCCCCATGACAGTGTAGGGTAGGGCCTGTGGCAAATTTTACCTTTGTACAGTAGGCTGGTTTCTATGCAGACTCTATGCACCACTCCCCTCTATCTCCTTCATCCAGGCAAGCAAGAGGCCTTATCAGAGTCTGAGGACACCTTCCAGCCAAGCAAAACACATTCAGGTTGGGAAACAGGGCCATTAATCCATGTGGCCCAGGGACAGTTCTGAGGGCCAGAGGGGCAGGGCCACATTCGGCCCCTGGTCTGAGATTCCTCACCACTGGTCCTCACCTATTCTGAACTCACCCAGATGCTGGTTCCAGGATGGGGTAATGGAATTCAAACTAGGTTGTCCCAAGCACAGAAACGACCTGTCATTCTGGAAACCATCGTTTTGGACTTCTATCAGTGGTCGCTGTGTGCACCCCTTGCCTGGGGGGGAGGGGGAACCTTCAAAGATGCAGGTATTCTATTATGAAAGAAGAGAGATGGTAGTAGCAAAGGTAGATTTGGGGAGGGGAGGGCGGGCCAGGAAAGCCTTTTGATATCTTGTTTCAGAGAACAAAGAAGCAGAAAGGTGGAACTTCTGCAAGATGAATTCTTTGGAGGAGAAAAAGAACTTGCCACTCACACTCATAAATTCTTGCTTAACAATTTGAGAAAGAAAGAGAGAGATTCTTTCATAAATGAAATGCATCTTACAACTTGCTTGGGGAGCAGCAATACCCAGAGCAAAAAGCAACATGAGAAGCAACACTTAGGAGCCAGCAGTACTTCAAGTGCTAAATAGAGAGAGAGTGTGTGTAAATGGAGAGAGAGAGAGAGAGAGAGAGAGAGAGAGAGAGAGAGAGAGAGAATCATAGAATTATGGAGCTGGAAGGGACCTTAATCTAGATCAACTGACTTCTGGTGCCACAGCTTCAAGAGAAAGGAAGCAGAAGACTTGTTTTGTATAGGCCCCAATCTGCACTATACATTTAAAACATCATCATACCACTTTAAACAACCATGGCTTCCCCCAAAGAATCCTGGGAAGTGTATGTTAAGACTGCTGGAAGCTGTTAGGAGACCTCTACTCCTCTTGCAGAGCCACAATTCCCAGAGCAGATACTGTGGGAACTGGAACTCTGTAAGGCAGGGATCAGCAAACTTTTTCAGCAGGGGGCCGGTCCACTGTCCCTCAGACCTTGTGGGGGGCCGGACTATATTTTGAAAAAAAAATATGAACGAATTCCTATGCCCCACAAATAACCCAGAGGTGCATTTTAAATAAAAGGACACATTCTACTCATGTAAGAACATGCTGATTCCCGGACCATCCACGGGCCGGATTGAAAAGATGATTGGGCCGCATCCGGTCCCCGGGCCTTAGTTTGGGGACCCTGCTTAAGGGGATTAGGAGTCTTCTATCAATTCTCAGTACCCTTAACAATCTACAGCTCCCAGGATGCATTGGGGGCGATCATGATTTTTAAAGTGGCATGACAAAGAGCGCTAGTTTCAGGACCAGAGAGATCCCTGCTGCCAATCAGTGTAGATAGTTCCAAGCTGGATGGACCAGTGGTCTGATATGGTAGAAGGCAGGTTTCTGTTCAGAGGAATATTATAGAATTACCTCAGTGGGACAATGAAGGATAGAGGAGAAATCCAACTCAGTTCACATTTAAAGGTGAACCTACCTAGTTTGCACTTTTGGAAACACTATGGGAACCAAAGCACAGCTCTCCTTCAAAATTCGCACCTCTCTGAATTTTGCAGTGCAATTCTCCATCCAAGTGCTGCTTATAAGAAGGCATGCACTTGGGTAAAATGTACACTAAAATGCAGGGCCAGGCCATTGATGAGGCAAGGTGAGGCAGTGGCCTCAGGGCAGCAGGCTTATGACAGGTGTGAGGAGCAGCAGATCCTGCCTCCAAGGAGTGCACTGCTTGCATCTGTTGGCTGCTGCCACCTCTGCTACACACCCACCTGCCACAGCATGCGTGCCCACTGCCTCCTCTGCTGTGCACCCATGTACTGCTGCCAGCAGGCATGTGGGTGGGTGCACAACAAAGGAGAAGGCAGCAAAGTGGGACCCCACATTTGCTGTTTTGCCTCTGGTGGCAAAATGTCCTGGGCCAGCCCTGTTAAAATGCACATATGAATGAAAATGGCATTTAAAAATGCATTATATAAGGAAAAAATGCTTTGCCAAAATGTGCTCATTAGGCAAAATCGCATACAAAAATGTGTATATTAATTTGCACTGGAATCCTGGTACATTTTCGCAAGGCCTTTTTTTAAGAAGAAAGAATGCATCTCAAGCTGAAGTTGAAATGTGGAAAGCTGAACAGAAGCTCAGGAAAATGAGCAACGGAGAGAAACAAAACCTGACAGATCCATCCATCCCTAGCTACAATACATGTTTTCATGCAGGAGGTCTCAGGTCCATTTTCTGGGATTTCCACACAGGACTAGGAAATACGTCCTGTCTTAAGCCCTGGACAGTCAATTAAACTAGATGCACCAACATCCTGACTGAGTAAGGCAGCTTCTTTTGTATGGCTACGTGCTCTCCCTAATCAGATGCTGAAAACAAGGGACCTAGATATGAGAGCATGGTTGGTGATGCAGGTATATAATCCTTGCTACGGCCACATGGGCATCAGAAAGCCCTGCAGCATACAAGGGGAAAGTAATGCAGTTGTCATAGAGCTAGAAGCAGCGGGAAGGTGGTGAGACAGCATGTCTCCTTGTCAAGGCTCAGAGCAAAATTTGTAGTCACTGTGAGCGACAAGGTGCAGCTACAGAAATCTCTGACCTAGATTCCATGGGGTTTCTTGTTCACGGTGACTTGGTTAGCAACACGCGCATGGCAGTGGGTGACTCCAGTCGCCCACTGCTCGCTCCTCATGGAGTCCTTGCTACATTACTATGTAAATGCTGGGCTGTTGAGTGCCAGGCACAATTTTGCCATTGCACAGAAAACTCACAAGGCTGTGCTTATTGGGAGGCACAATTCTATTTCCTGAAGGTCTCAGCTTCTTCTTTTTTAAAGCAACTTCATTCCTAGCCCTTATGCCAGTGGTTCCCAACAGGTGGTCCGGGGACCCCCAGGGGTCCGCGAGCTATGCCAGAGGGGTCCTCAAGATGCTATTAGATGCCAAGCCTCTGGCCCGCCGGAACCGGAGGAACTGCCCGGTGGATCAACCAGGGAGCTGCTGAAGGCCCCCCGGTGACCCCACCGGACCGAGGCTGAGTGCGCCCGGCCGGAGACTCGGCGGAACCCCTGGGCCTAGAGGCCCGAAACCGTCTTCCAGGCCGCGGACCCCTCGTGGGCGTCGGAAACGTCCGGCGGAGCAAGCGAGGAGCCGCTGAGGCCCCCCGCAGGCCCGCCGGGCCGAAGCCGAGGGCACCCGGCCGACGGCCGAGCGGAGCTCCGTGGCCCGAGACCTCCCACCACGCAACGATCCTGGGGGGCCTGCCTAGCGACTGCAGTCGCCATCACCCCTAGCTGCCCAAGAGGGGGAAGGAGCCCCCCCCCAAGCGAAGGCCCCCGATCCCGCAGCTCCTGCGCGCCACATGGGGAGCCTCGTGGGGACCCGAAGAACAAAGGCCGCACCGAACCTGCTGACGCTGGTGCTGCTACCGCCGCAAATACAGTCACCCCCAGAGGAGGAGAAAAGAAGAGGGGACGACAGGGAAGAGAGGGCCCCACCACCACCCTCAACCCAGGTGAAAGGGTAGAAACCTCCCCCCCTCCAGAGGGAAACCCCCCGACCCCCAGACGGCCACCACACCGCCGCCACCACAGCCACCACCACACCAACGCCCCCCCCCCCAAGAAGGATAAAGAAAAGAAGAAATAACTGAAAAATAAATAAAACCACTTTTTAATTTTAGGATTAGGAATTAACGGGGGTCCTTGTCATAATAGCGGCTCGATGAGGGGTCCTCGAGAAAATTTTGTTGGGAACCCCTGCCTTATGCACACCAGAAGCTGTCATATTCTGAGCAAGATCATGGGTGCTTTAGTTGAGATTCCTGCGTTGCAGGGGGTTGGACTAATTAACCATGGGGGTCCCTTTCAACTCTACAATTCTGTGATTCTATGATGCTTTTATCTGTAGGTTTGCCACCATACGTCGGGAAAATTCCTGACATGTCCTGGTTTCCGGGTGTAAAAATAGTGTCAGAGAGCTCCACAATTTTGGTGGCTTCCTTAAAAAACATCTCAATTCCTGCCCCTTTGCAGGGAGTCCATCTAAGGGTAAACCACCAATAGGGGGCCCTATGACTTACATCAAATAGGGTAAGGTTACCAGATTTTTTTCAATGAATCCGGGGACACTTTTCAACTTTAGTCGGAATGGATGGATTTTGTCAGGGGGCTGATTTGTAAATCTGGGGACTGTCCCCAGGAAACGGGGACGTCTGGTAACCTTATGTTAAACCATTCTGCAGTGCATTTTATTAAAGCCTAAATCTTTACAGCATGAAATTTTATATTAAGCTTTGTGCAGTGTATATGCGTATTAGGTTTTACTATGCTAGTTATCCCAAGCTGCAATGTTTTTCAAGTGATTGACAAGGCACACATTTTTGTTCTGGTTTAAAATTGGAGACATGACTCACAGAAATACATGTATTTTGTTCATAAGCAGTACTTGAGGGAGCACTTCTCCCTACATTTGCTTGCCTGGGTCTTGAGATCTTTGGAAAAGGCCCTCTGCATGGTTCCACCAGCCTTTGCGGCAACACAGGATAGCGTGTTCTTCTCCCTACATTTGCTTGCCTGGGTCTTGAGATCTTTGGAAAAGGCCCTCTGCATGGTTCCACCAGCCTTTGCGGCAACACAGGATAGTGTGTTCTCTGAGGTGGCAACCTGCCTGGGGAACTCCTTCCCTACAGAGATACGGCTGTCTCCCACATGAATGATTTTCTAATGCCAGCTTAAGACATCCCTTCTGCCCAATCACTTGGAATGGCCAATCTTTTGTGGGCAAAGAACTTGATGCACCCTTCCCTTGGAATAATGTCATTATTCATATATTAGCACGTGGGGGTGGAAAACACGCCAATGTTTCATGGGGCAGCCCTGCTCTTGGAATCATCAAGTGTCCAATGTTTTAGCTTAGCTTCTAAGCACAATCCAGGCTTCCTAGTGGCACATGGGTTGGATACAACTGCCCCTACTGCCTCATACATTTGTAACCTGCCTCTTGCACAAACTGAGTTGTTCACAAGTCATAGAAGTCAACTCCTAGAGGCAGAGGTCCCTTCAGCCCCTCCAATAAAATATTGGAGGGGGGTTGCCCCCCAGATTGATGGGCATTACCATTCAGATGGTGTGTGCGCACCACCTTGTGATTGATTATTTGCCCCCACCACCACCACCACTTTTTATTCAAGTTGGCACTCCTGCCACAAGCGCAGTCTGGCATGCAAAGAGTAGGTGACAAAAACTTGATCGGACTTGCGTGGTGCCTGTTCCAAAACCTTCAGCTCCAGAGCAGCAAAGAGAGCTCTCTAGCATGAGCACCCCTCGTTCCAGGTACTGCTGAGCTCACGGCTTTGGAGATCAGCTTGAGCCCCAAGGAATCCACATCAAGGAGCCCTGAAAGCAGCCAAGAGAGCCCTTTTTGACAGCTCAGCATCAAGCAACTTTCTCCTGGTGGAATTAATTGGGAACAACGCTGGGCGGGGACTTGCTGCCTCTTGGAGCCAGCCAGCCCACAAAATGAGAATGGGAAGGAGGAGCCCAGACGCTGCCCACAGCCACAACTTTCCACCATGCTTCACCGTCATCCCAAGCTCCGCTCTCCGCCCAATGCCACAATCACCCGCCTTGTGCACAGGCGGCAGCCCTGCCCTTCCACTGGTGAAGGGTGAGAGGGGAGGCCCTGGCCACACTGTGGTTTAAATTTCCCCTACATGCTCCTGATTAGACAGTGGGGCCACCCCTGGGTGAGGCCCTGACCAGCGCTGGTGACGCAGCCAGGACGGCACAATGGGGGCATCAATTTCTGCTGGATCTATGCAGAGGCCCGGATGCCTGGCCACAACGCCACCCACGGGAAAAGGTGAGCGGACTTCTCAGCCAGTCACTACAGTGTGAACTATTTGCCATCGCCATACAGTAATCACAGCAGTTGAGAAAAGCCCAAGAGCGTTTGACAGGAAACTCCCTCTCCCTCTGTGAACAACTGTAGAGCAGAGCTAAGCAATGGCAGCCGTGTGAATCTGCTTCCCAAGTAGTTAAGGCATGTAGAGAGCAGAGCAAAATTGGAGATCACTGAAGTGAAGCCATGGGCTTTTTCAGTCCAGTGAGTTGGAACGTAGTTAGCATGAATATATTTTCTATTTTTAAAAAGTAGCATGAAAGCAATCTTCATTTGCTAGTAGTACTCTAATTGCAATCAATTCTGGGAGGGAAAAATTGCACCAAAGAATGGGGGTGGAAAACATGTACACAGATATTCTGCATCAAGGCTTCCAAAAGCTTCCAAAGTACAAGGAGCAATAGCGGATGATGTGCACCACTCACCTGACATTGGTCAGCTGTGCTGCTGCTTACCTAGAGTAGAGGGCCAGGGGGAAATGAGGTCAGTGTGGTGCCAGTGCAGTGCTCCTGCCAGTTTGTTTACACCAGGCATCCCCAGACTTCGGCCCTCCAGATGTTTTGGACTACAATTCCCATCTTCCCCGACCATTGGTCCTGTTAGCTAGGGATCATGGGAGTTGTAGGCCAAAACATCTGGAGGGCCGCAGTTTGGGGATGCCTGGTTTACACTGTGCTGGCCTCACCGCATCCCTCCCTATCTCCCAATATATGGCAGAGACACAACCAACCAGTGCTGCCCCACCATGCCATCTGCTTTTAAACAAACTACAGTTTCTCATGGTGTCAGAACTCAGAACTGTGGTGTGTTTGAACTCTGGTCAGTGAAAGGCATCAAGGCAGGATCAAACCATGTTTTCAGATCCTCACTTGTTCTGAAACTGGAGTTAAAACAAAGCATATTTACTCCAATCTTCCAGATTTATCTCAGATTTTGTTTATCTCAATATTCAGTAGCACCAAAACAGCCCTGGGAACATGTGCTAATTTTATCTACATATGCAACAGAGCAGGGAAGGAAAGTGCTTGGTCCCATTTCAGATAGCAGGTGGGAGATGCCTTTTCAGAAAACTCCCATCATGTAAAACCAAAATGATCAAGAAGATGGAGTGACCCCCGCATGGGTAAAGTTAACAGCATTTGAAGCATTTTAGTTTGAATAAAGGGTCAGTAAGAGGGGACAAGATGGAGTTGTATAAAACACTGCATGGTGTGGGGGGAAATGTGTAAAGTTTCTCTCTCTCCCTCACTCCACCCCCATAATACTAGAACTCAGGGACATTCAATGAAGCTGAATGGTGGCTCTCTCAGTCATTAGAGCACGATTCTCTTTAATCTCAGCGTCGTGGGTTTGAGCCCCTCATTAGGCAAAAGATTCCAGCATTGCAGGCGGTTGAACTATATGACTCTTGTGGTCCCTTCCAACTCTATGATTCTAAGATTCAAGACAGACAAAGCGAAGTTCCATTTCACACAGTGCACAGTACAATGGAATTTGCTCCCCAAGATGTAGTGATGGCCACCAACTTGGATGGCTTTAAAGGGGGATTAGATAAATTCATGGAGAATGTGGCTATTGTTGGCTGCAAGCCATAATGGCTATGTTCTACTTTCACTGTTGGAGGCAGTATGCCTCTTGAGTACCAGTTGCTGGGAACTGCAAGAGGGGAGAGTACTGTTGCTTCCCATGGGCATGTGTTTGGTCACTGTGAGAAGAGAAGGCTGGGGTACAGGAGTCTTGCTTGCTTGGTTGAGGATGGGAGTGGGTCTGTGTGTATCTCATGCTTTTGCACAGCAATAATGTCTCTTACTTTGGCCTAGCCCACCATTGGCTCACCACTCTCAGAAGGTTCTCCACAAGGGAGTGTGCCTCTCAGGTGGGGGGGGGGGTTCACTGTCCCTGATTTTACTGGGAAGACCTGGCTCAAGACCCCACGCAGCCATGAAGCTCAACTTGATGGCCTTGAGCAAATCACAAACATTGTACCTGAAGCCACCTCACAGAATTGTTGTGAAAGCTCTCATTCATATATATGCTCCCCATATATGCTCCCCTGAGCTCCTTAGAGGAAGGGTGGGGTGGAAATAGGGTGGGGTTTTTTTAACCTTCAGATCCTTTCGCCCCTTTTGGATAGCATCCTCAGGCTTAATCACCACAACACCATCCTGCCTCACGAGGCCTGCTGACAGAGCCATGGTACACCAAACAAATGTTAGCCCTACAGTTCAAAGCCATTCCTGCTGAGGTGTCAGATCGATGCTCGAACGATGCTGTGGAGCACAGAAGCCGGAGGCAGGGAGGAAGAGGTCAAGGAGAACATGCTAACATTCAGCTCACAGAGCAGGAACCACTAAATCAAAGACTAATATTCCTGTATGATAGAGAAGCAAGGAATTTGTCCCTGGTCTGCCACAATATCCATTCCCTATTCATTTCTGACAGGCATAAGGGCCAAACTGTGCAGCAGAAAAATGAAGCCTGCAGTGACCCATTATATTTTGCTAGCAGAAACTCTATCAGAAACTCCTCACTTTCACTCGCATTCTTATCTAAGTGGCAAGAGCACTTAGGCTTGGACTAAAGAGGAACTAGTTGCCTTCAGCGAAGGATTTTGGGGCAGATGTTTGGAGGCCCACTCAGTGGAATGAGCAGGAGGGCTGCCAAGCACAAGAAGACTAGCTGACCCTGTGTTCAAGAAACACTCGTTGCCATTTAAAGATCATGTACAATCAAATAAAGCTGGAAATGCCATTAAGTCCAGAGTCTAGAATTACTTGCTGTATTATTGAATAGGGATGCTTTGGAAATTCCTCCCTAGTTTGGATTAATAAACTCTAGGTTCCAAAGCAGAATCAATGAATTAAGAATCTTCAGTGTTTTTCCTCTTTCATTTAATTTCCAAATTTTGTATAGAGGTTGCCAGAGTTTTCTGTTCTTTCCAATCTCTTGCATTATTCTGCTCGTCTGTATTATCAATACACACATGAGCTTTGGTAAAACTGCAAAAAGAAAAGAAAAGAAAAGATGTGATGTGATTGCATGTATAGTTGTATCACAATCCTTTTTGGTGTGCTGTTTTATTAGTGCTCAGGGGCATACGTTTGTGCATCACTCAAACAACATACAAAAATATTCTTGATACAATGGTATGTAGAATCATGTCAAAAACTCTTTTTTCGTGGTGTTTTACAGTGCACTCTTGCACATCAGTATTGCTGAAGGGGAAAAGATACAAATAAACTGAAGCAATCTATGCACACTCCAATTCCAGAAGCAGTTTTTGAAATTATTCTAGTCATACCAGAATCCAGGAATGCAAAACAGAGGGAATTTATGGAATCTCAGAGTTGGAAGGTTTCTTGGGGGGTCATTTAATCCAACCCCAGGGCAATAAGGAATCCTGAAATTACATCATCTCTTACAAAGGGCCATGCAGCCTCTGCTTAAATATCTCCAGTAAAGGAGAGCCCACCAGTTTCCTAGGAAGCCAGCTCCACTGTGTAATAGCTCTTACAGTTAGAAAGTTTCTCCTAATTATTAGTTGCAACACGCTTCTCTGCAATTTCCACACATTAACTCTAGTACTGCCCAAGTCTGTTCTGTCTTCTGCATGGTAGCACTTAAGATATTTGAAGACTGCTATTACCTGTCCCCTTAATCTTCTTTTTTCTGGATAAACAGCTTTTTCAATCATTCGTGATAGGACCTATGCCCCATCTGCACTATGCAGAGGAGTCTAAAAATCCATCCCTCTAACCAGGGAACTCTGGGAATTGTAGCTCTGTGGGGGGCGGGGGAATAGGGGTATCCTAACAACTCTCAGCACTCTTAACTGTAGCTCCCAGGATTCTTTGGGCGAAGCCACAACTGTTTAAAGTAGTGTGATATTGCTTTAAATATATAGTGCAGATGCAGCATTAGTGTCTGGATCACTCTTTATCCTGGTCACCTTCTTCTGGAATGATAAAGGAACCAAAAGGGGGAAATCCATTCACCTCTAGAGTTAAGTCACTTGCAAAATTCCCAAGAAAATTTCTATCTCACAGTTGCTTTCTTGGCTCAGAACAACAGGTGACAGTTTGTGCACTAATAGCCAAGAGCACATGCTATGACAGACCCTAACCAAAGGATTAATATAAATCTAACTGTGCTATGAATTCACTCAATGCCTTTCTGCAAGCCACTACCTCCCAGCCTCATTCCCTCTTCTGTGAAATGGTGATAACAATATTGAGCAACTTTATATGGGGTCATTGAGCTAATACATGAAAAGTCCTTTGTATGCCTTGGACACTCAAAAGATTGGAAGAACAAGAAACTGAGAGCAGTGGCGTAGCATCATTTGCCAACACCTGGGGTAGGCATGTGTGTGCCAGGCAGGGGGGGCATGTGCCATGCATGTGCACCAGCCCAATCCTCACCACCATAAACACCAGAGCAAACCCACCCACCCCCAAAACAGGGCCACACTGAACTGCCTGCCCACCCGCCATACAGGGGGGAGCCCAGCTGATCAACGCAGCCCTTGGAGAAGAGGAGAGGAACACCAGGCCATCCTGCGCTGGGGTCTCCTGTGGGGGGGGCACCTGGTTCGCACCTCCTCAAAAATTGTGTGCCCGGGGCCATGGCACCCCTGGCACCCCCATGCTACGCCTCTGACTGAGAGAAACCAACACTGGCAGATTTGCCTGTCTCTATCTGCCACCTGAGGTGGTTGCCTCACTCTACCCAATGAAAGGGGAAGCCTTAAAAAAGGCATGTATAGATATTACTTATGTGTGTGTTTAAAGAGTCAGAGGGCTCATCCACACTTACCTTTTGCCCTGTGCTTTCTGGGCACAGGCTTGCACTTAAAAGCTTCATGTCTGAGCACTTCCCCTCTTCCCCACTACCTTTTTCCCCAGGAAAACCCACCCAATCATTAACACTGAATCAGAACAAACCATTTGGGTTTTCAGCAAGTTGCCATCTGCTCCGATTCAGTGGCAAAGAGCAGGTTTTCACAGACCTGTGCCTAGAAACATAGCACACACACACACAAAGTCTGGATAAGCCTGGAATCTTATCTCCCATGAGAACATACCTTCCCTGGCCCCTACTGAATGCAGTTGACCAGAAAGAGCATCTATGATTTGCAAACTAATCACTCTTCCCCTTGGGTAAGGAACAGCACAACTATATGCCAGCCCAGCATGGTGCAGGCAACAGGCTTGATCACCTGTAAAATACATTTCAAAGATATTAAACAAGCCTAACATCAAAACACACACACACACACACACACACACACACACACACACACACACACACACAGGGCATCTGTCTCCCTCTCCCTCTCTCTGACAAAAAGAAAGGTTCATAGATGTTGGAGATAACAAAATAATAATAATTGTCCTTCCTGGAGAAAACTCAACTTTAAAGAGGAGGGAGGGAGAGGGGGAGGGGAGGGAGGGAGGGAGAGGTGCTCTCCTTTTGGGATTACTGACTCCCCTGAAAATTCACTTCCTCCTTGGACAATACCAGCATTATCCAGCAGGTCATGTTGTTCAGATGTCTGATTATCATCTTCCAAAGGAACTACTCTATTCCAAACTTAAAAATTGAAAGCATAATGCTAGTGGTCAACAAAAGAGGTTTAAAGACTGTCTCAAGGCATATATATATATATATATATATATATATATATATATATATATATATATGTAGTATAAACACCAACAACTGGGAAACACTGGTCTGCAATTGGAGAACAGCCTTTGAAGACAAACTCAGGACGAAAGGGAGAAATGTGCTAAGACAAAGGCACGCTTGGCAAACCCTCACCTTGATCTCCAGCCTGGAAACCTATGTCCCCACTGTGGAAGGATGTGTGGATCCAGAATTGGCCTCCACAGTCACTTGCAGACTCACTGTTAAAACTGTGTTTATGGAATACAATCTTACTCAGTTACGAGTGATCACCAAAGAAGAAGATGAAGATCCAGCAGGAAATAGAGAGACTGAGAATAGGATAAAAGTTCTCCATTTTCTATTTACAGACCACAAAAAGGACCCAAAGGGAGAGATCAAAATTGAGCATTTGCTTTTGATCTCTCCCTCCCCCCTCCACCATACACTCTCTCAAATTAATTTAATATGTTAATTAATAAAGTTCCTTTGCACTTCTGAAGTGCCTTTAATCCAAAAGTCTCGAGGCACTGCTGAAAACATTTCCTTCTTATAACACATACAAACAGGCAGAGTGTTCCCCCCACCTCCCCAAAAGCATGTCAAATGAGGTCACCACCAGCCATAGCTAGAATATTCATGCAAGACCACAAAAGGAGTGAGGTTGAGGCAACGTGTGTCCCTAACCAAAGGATTAGTTTAAGGTTGAACTCCCCACTTTCCTCCCAGGAATAGCACCATTGTAAGGAAAAGGTTATCCCTATCTAGCTATTGAGCAGAAAATTTATAGGTAGAGATGGCATGGATTGAACCTGGGACCTCTGTCCAAAACAGATGCTTTACCACCAAGCTGAAGTCCTTCCCCCATAATGACAAGTGAGAAGATTGCTGTTGCACACAGATTCTGCTTGTGAGTTTTCACTAGGCATCTGGTTGTGTCATGAATGAGCCAGTCCCCAAGGGAAGTTTGCAGCCAGCTCCCAGTGAATGAAGGAGCCAGGAAGAGAGAGGGTGAACTGCAAGACCCACCCTTAGGAATGCCTACTGATAGCAGAGTTGCAGAGAGTCAGCCAGCAGCTTGCCAGCATGCTAGTGAAGGGCAAAATGCAGAGGCTAGAAACGGAAGCAGCTCAGAGAGCAGGAAAGACCATGGAAGTACAATCTCAGAGAATGAGGAAGGGGTGGGAGCTAACCCCCTTAGCCCAGCCCCAAGGTCTAAGAGCATATGGGGAGTCTTCAAGACAGAATACGTCACAAGAGGAAGTTCAGCTGTTTCTGGTCTCGCTAGAAACACCCACCTGAGAAGGGACACCTATGATTTATGGACGGGCGGCTGTGATCGCCACTCCAGTGAACTCTGTTTTTTTGCAATAAATCTTCCTTTTAATTAACTACGCTCATTTGTTATCAAGACTCCCTGACTGGTTGGCTACTGTGAGAACAAGAAGTTGGATTAGATGGGCACCCTTTGGCCAGATCCAGCAGAGCTCTTCTTATGTTCTTACGCCAGGAGCAACCACAGAGGAGGGTGACTGCCCGCATACCCTGCTTGTGGGCTTTCCTAAGGTCAGGCTAAGCCCCACTGTGCCATCCACTACTGAACAAAGGAACAAGGAACAGAAGCTGAAGCCCCCTGTCAGACCAGTGAACAAGCAGCTTTTATAGTGATGTCAGACAGTACCACATGACTCATGCAAGCCAGTTAGGATAGGGTCAGCCCTAGACATTTTGCTGCCCAAGACAAATGGCATAATAGAACTTCCTTTCCCCCATTCCACATACAGGAGGCAACCAGACTAGCAGTTGAATCTTATTTCAACATTGGTGATGGGACAACATCTACCACACCTGAGGGCTGCAGGCTAGCTTAGAAGGCACAGGGCAGCGGACCAGACCTTCCAAGTGTCCCTATTTTCCACGGACAACCCAAATTTACAGTAGTCATCCCAGTTTTGGATTTGATCCCAGAAGGTCCTGCTTTTCCTTAGGACATCCATATTTTCATCAGATAAATGTTGGAGGGTATGGAGTTATGGGAACCCAGAGCCAAGGAGATAAGTAACTATACAATCTTTAGAAGACATCTGAAGACAGCCCTATATAGCTTTACTGTATTGTGTTTTTTATATTTGGTGGAAGCCACCCAGAATATTATTTTTATTATCATTATAGAGTCGGATGTCCCTATTTTCATTGGAGAAAATGCCACACATAGCTCTGTCCTACAACACCTCTTTATAGCATCCAGCATCTGTTGCCTGAGGCCACCGCATCACTCTGCTTAATGGTAGGGCCATCCCCAATGATAAAAAATAATAATCTTCCTTGCTGCTCTACCTGAATTTCCCTATTTGGTTTATACCTTAATTTTATGTGTTTGTTTGAAACATTTGTAAAACGCTTATAGATGCATGGGTTGCTACCTCCATCTTCAAGGTCTGCTTATAGGCTTGAGATCCAAGACTGGTTTAAACTCAGGTAGCAGATGAAGTTGACCAGGATGCAGAATGATAAAAGAGGGAGAGAATGATTTTATGTTGTGATCTTCTGCTGTAGCACTAAAGCACCTTGTGGACACAGGGCAAACAAACACCAACACAGAGATATGTCACATCCAGCAAGGCCTTCCCAAAAGTTCTGCCAGCATTGCTGGCTTACTATTTAACGTGTTCACATGAATATTTATTAGTAGATGTTTTGCAATTGTGGAGATCTTCGTGTATACAGTGTTTTGCGTCTCACGCTCTGTCAGCAGGGAAAGTGTAACAAAGCTTGAGACAAGCTTCTGGACTCTAATGCAATGTGATGAGTTCCCTGCTTTGGAAGGAAAGTCTATTTCTTCCACCTCGAGCATCTGCTCTAAGCAAAGAAATAAGGAAGTCGGTAAAGCCTGCTAGCAGATGGAAGGAAGAATGCATTTTACTTGCTTCAGCATCACTCCAGAGCCATGAACACTTCACTGCCCATGGAATAGCCCCGAAGTGTAGCTCAAACCAGAGGGATGTGTGGGTTCTAGCCAAACACAGTTTTAACTGGTCTTCAGTGGTCAGAATTTAAAAAAGAATTCAATTTAAAAAGAAGCACATCAGCTTGATTTCAGGGGTCTATAAAATGGCCAGGGGCCCCTTTACCTTTACCGTACTCACATTTTGACTCGAAAAAAATCACCATTTTATAGTTCAAATTGGGGGGGGGGGAAATAACTACAGTAAATGGACAAAAGTACAAGGAACATGCAGTAACTCATATTACACAGCTGACAGCTCACAGTAACTCACTTCCGTCTGAGACTCAGGAAACACCAGGAAAGGAAATAAAGCTGCCATCAGAGGTGGTAACAACGAAGCTGACCAATCACCATGCTAGATTCCAACTCCTACTTCACACATTAAACGCTCGCTTCCATCTGAGACTCAGGAAACACCGTGACAGTAAATGAGGCCGCCATCGGGGGGGGGGGGTGTAGAAATGGAACTGACGATTCACCGTGCTAGAGAAGAAACTAATAATTTTTTTTAAGTCTTTTTCTTCTCCCATTAGATTCACAAAATGTTTAGGGGTATGCGTTGTTGGGAATTCAGTTCCACCTCAAGGTACAGACGTGTAGCTGTTGTATGTCTGTGCACTTGTGTTGTATGTTGATATTGTTCTTTCACTCTGCTGTGCTGATGAAGAAGGAGAGGACATGTTTATCTCTCTTCTGAGATATGCTGAATAAATGCCTGTAAATATGCCAACACGTCTCTCTCTCTCTCTCTCTCTCTCTCTCTCTCTCTCTCTCTCTCTCTCTCTCTCTCTCTCTCTCTCTCTCTCTCTGGACGCTCAAGCTGTGTGAACTCTGCAACAGCGTACCTAGGCCCTCAAAGTCTAGGTCAATATCTCCTGGCTGCACCAGAGGGTTGAGACATCCGGCAGGCTGGCCGGGGGGGGGGGGAGGCACGTGGTGCCCTGGCGTCTCCCATGGTGTTTTGCCAACATGCGTACCCCTGCTTCTCTCCAGAAAAAAAAAAGCACTGCTTACTTCTGAGTAGACATGGATTGTGCTAGTATGGAAGTTCACTGAAGGAATGTTTCTAGTCTCCTCTTCTCCCTTGAAGCCACCTGTACCCTCTCTGGGGATGGGATGGGAAGGGCTATTGTGGTGGGAGGAAGAGAAGTTGGGAAACTTTAACCCTAAACTGATCGGAAGATCCAATCCCAATTTCAAGTGATTCTCCTTCCTCCAGCATTCCCACATTACCCTATGTGCTATCCCACATTATTTAGAGTAGCCCCTACACCCCATCTCACACCAAACTTTGAACTTCTCTGCCGTCTTGACCATTGGACCCACTATTGGACTCATCTGCTCAATCCGCCGGAGCCTGCCTTCATATGCAGAAAAGGTCCCAAACTCACTGAGGGTTTGAGACCCATTGGATACTTTCACCTGGTTTAGCCAGCCAGTCAAAGCCATTGCCAGGTTGTGGTTGCCACCACACGCTGACAGCTTCTAGGAACCACAGGTGAGAGCTGAGTGTAGGGTGGGGACAAAAGGTGAACAAACTACCCCAGAGGGAGCGCAACGTGTTCCCCACCAGAGGTACTATCACTTAAAACAAATGCACAACTTTCCACTCACTATGTAAACACGAAAAGTTGCACCAATTTGTTTTCAAAGGTTGAGCTTTCGTAATAGATGGTGGCAGAGGAAGGAGAGAATAGGCTCTTTTTGTACAAGGTGTATAGACAAATGGGAGCAACATATTTTGGGGTATTTAGAAGTGGGCTGGAGAAAAAGGACTGAAAAATAACGCAATCTTAGATAACAGGACCTAGGTAATTTCTCCCCCTCTGCCTTTTATGAGTGTCTGAATAAAGTTACCAAGAGGACTTTGTCTCTGCCCTGTTTAAAATGAAAAGAAATGCCTGTGCTATTATCCTTCAGATTGCAATGTGCTGCTTTTTTATGAATAATAAAAGCCTTTCTGAGCTAAATTGTTACCTTTTTTAAAAGAAAGGGGGAGAGATCTAAAAGTCGAATCTCATTCTCATATGACATAGAACTGCTGGTACAGAAGCAGGATTGCATTAGTGATTCGTGGCTGCATTGTATTAACATTGTATTTTACGGAGAAAGGCTGCTTCCGAGTTATCTGGGGATTCTTCCGAATGCTCTCAGTATGTGGATTTCTAGCAGTGGAGTAGCCCACTTTGGTAGGAAACATCTTTGTATGAATCTGAATGCTTTGAAACAGTAGGCCTAGGAAAGTACAAGCATACTGGCAGGGGGGGAGAGAATCGGCTTTGCTCACTTTTATCCTAGTGCTTTAGAATCACAGAAACGATGCTATGCGTCATCTAATCTAGCTGCTACCTAGGGAGGAAATCCTGTAACTAAACATGCAGATGAAATTAGAAAGACACCCTAATCTACAGTAGCAATGGGAGAATCTTTCCATTTCCAGTCTATGTCACTTCTACATGTATTTACCAAAATTCCATTTCCGTATTAATCTGCATTTAAGAAGAATAATAAAAGAACATGCACAAAATACATATCTAAATGTGCCTTTTAATACATCTGGATAATTTGTGAAATCTTGTGGGTAGCTAACTTCTGATTCAAGCATTAGCCTGATTCAAACACATTATCAGGTCATTTAGGCTAGGAATTTGCAAAGATCAAACTCCTCAAGCACCCTGAATGTAAGGAAGACTAGTACAGTGGTACCTCGCAAGACAAAAATAATTCATTCCGCAGGTCGTGCCGTCTTACGAAAATTTTCGTCTTGTGGAAACAAATGGCAGATGGCAAAAAAAGTGGCCAAAAAAAAATCTGTCTTGCGAGACACGGCCATAGAAAGCTTCGTCTTGCGAGGCAACAAAGAAACGCTAGGCGCCACCTCCTACCTCTCCAACTGTCCCAGTTAAATCGGAACATCCATTGTTTGGCATGCTCTCGCTGTGGGATATAATCCACTGGGAGCAGTCAAATACAACATTCCTTGTTTTGGTAGAGTGGACATGCAAGGGAATGCTTGGTCCAGCCAGTTGAAACTTCCTGTTCCTCCTGGCCATGTAACTAGTGGGTGGGCGTGACCTTTCCAGACCTGGTAAAAGGCCAAGGCATGCTGCCACTCTCTCTCTCTTTCCCATCCTCCTTTTGCCCTGCAAACTTCCTGGAATTAACTGCTGGCATTACATAATAGTAAGAGGTTCTAACGAGCCTGCAGCAAGTTTTCTGCTGTATAAAGGGGAATGCACTCTGCTAAGTAAAGGAACTTGCTAGCCCAAGTTAGGAAGGATATTAATAAACAATATATCCTCACCTGCCACCCTAAATATTGCCACACACGCATGAGAGCACATGGCCCCCAAATGCTATGTTCTTGCATGGATCACATGACTCACATGGGAGTGCAGCCCCAGAAGGTGTGCCTCCTGGTTTTCCACAGGGACGTGTTGGAGGGTAGTGGGCAGAGAACCATGTATGTACACTGTCCTCAGCTCCTTGGTGGAATAATAGAGTTGCAAACATAATACAATAATTATGATATTTGTTGGTTTGGTTTCAGGGGCACAATTTCAACTGGAGAAAAAGTTGCAGGAGTGAGGATAAAAACACACACACTCTCCAAATGTAAGAGAGTAATTTGCACTCTCCCCACAGCTGCTACAAGCTCTTCTTTTTAAAAGGCAGGAGATCTTATTCAAATACAGCTCTGAGACCTCAGCACGTGTAAGATTTGAACCAGGCACTCATCACTCAACTACTTAGCCCCTATATTCTACCATCAGTGCTGGCGTACAGGCCTTTAATAACAATAATAATAATAAACACCGTATGGTAAAGATTCTCTTCATTCCCCTCTGGTCAAGACGCTGACACTTTAGGTGTGAAAAGCAATATGTATCTCTCACTCCTGGAGGTTTCCACCAAAATTAAATCAAGGAACTAATAACAAGGCTGTTTTTCCCCTAGTTGGCATAATGGTAACAAATCTAGAGGCATGTTAAAGCCAGCCTGAATCCCCACTCTCTAAGATGTGAATTTTTTTGCAATAAAACCTGCTTAGAGGCCTTTGATGAAATCAACACTCAAGGTGCTCTCGGAAGAACCTGGCCAGGGGAGGAGGACAGGCAATGAAAAGCAAAACACAGGATTTAAAAAACACTGCCCAGCCTGCCAAGTGATTTTTTTTCAAATGCAATACCTCAAGGACGTGAAGTTACAGCTTCAGTCTTCACCAAAGCATGAAATCACTTGTTCAAATCACAAGCATGAGAGAAATGTAGCCAGGAGTAACTTAGCTATCCAGGCATCAGTGTTTGAACTTTGAACCCAAAGAGATTCTAATTCAGCCCCCACCATAATAGCCTTAAAAATGAATGGCAATATGTATTAAAGCATGCATTCAATGTTAGACGTCACTCAGAGCAGCCCCACCAACATCAATGTGCAGGGCTAACTTAGATGCATCAATTTCAGTGGGTATATTCTTCTGAGCAGAATTTAGTTATATCCTGCCCCTCCTTATCTCAACTTCAACACACTAGGAGGGCCACTTACACATTGCCCCCCCCCCATACATAGATTTCCATACATGTTCCTGTACAAATGTATAGATGAAAATTTAGGGATTCAATTGCATTCTGGAACTTCAGGTTTGTGCAATTAGTAGATGAATGCACTCTGCAGCCCTAACACAAAAAATCCAATCTCTCTCTCCCTCTCCCTCCCCCCCCTCTCTATATATATTGAACAGCAGTTCTTATCAAGTGCGTATACCACAATAGTGATTCCTTCAAACAATTGGGACTGCTTCCTCTTCTTTTCCAGCCTTGAACTTGTCACATTTACACAGGGAACTGCTTTGTTGCAGGAAGACTCCCCCCAACTCCCCAAAATCTCTCATTCTTTACCTGGGAGGAAATTAAACCAGCCAGCAAATTATACTAGCTGGATGCAGCCTTTATTAAAGAAACAGGAGAAGGGCAGCAAACATAGTAGGATTGGAAAAGTGAAGATTTCAGACAGTGAATGCATCTGCAAGACTGGAGAGGAAGACTGGGCAATTTGAAGTGACTGTGCTCCTCCTGTCTCATAGCACTCCTCCTAGGGTAGCCCACGCTCTGCGTTTCAGAGGAAAGGAGCCCTCTATTTAAAGGGCTGTCCAGTTTAAAGATACAGAACACAATATGATGGGAGAGCAGCATGGGCTTTGAAGTTGCGTGTGGAGACCTTTTAACCACCCCCCGAAATAAATTCAGACAAGACTCAAATTTTGGTTTGGTTTTTGGCAGAATTTAGGCCACAACTTTATTGATTACAATCAAGTGAGTGGTTGCATAGGCTCTGGTTCGACTAGCTCCCTGCACCATTGCAGGTAGCGCTGACTCTGGGCACCAAACATAGGTCAGCCTTGGGTGAACACCTGGGACAGGCAGCAAACAGGAGCCCCGCTAGTCCTCCACCCAGATGACCCCTGGACTCAGGCTCAGGGCACAACCCCTCACAGGGAAGACCAACCATGAGTCCGTGGATTCCTTTAGCAGAATACCCATAGCATAGGGATGGCGAGACCCTTCTGCCACCCCTATCACCTGCCACCAGAGTCTATCCGCAACCTTACAAATTGTGATGATTTGCTACGCGGCAGGCGAAACCCAAGAGGCACCAGCCAATCAGCCAAGTGGAGAAAATTCCTGCCATGCCCCTGTCCCAATGACAGGTGACACATGACGGCATAGCAAGGTCAAGCGCAAGCCCTAGATATAAGGAGAGGTGGGTGGGTGTTCTGATGGCCTGAACCCAAAAGAGGAAGCTCAGGGACACGTGCATGGGCTTAAATAGAGGTCCCTCGATCGATTTAGCTGGCATCCCATTGGTCAAATTGCACCCAGGATCAAGAGACCTCCAATAGGGTGTTGTGGCCATCCAAACGCTCCCACCCACAACACAGGGTCTGGTTGCCAGGTCCCACCACAACACATGCCCTCTTGTTAGGGAGGACCCGATTTGCCCATAACATGGGTCACTTGGCACAGCCTCCCACATTATGGGGAGATACATTGTATATCTATTTAAATTGTGGCAATTCTAAATTTGCATACAAACTAACCTGTCCAAATTTTAAGCAAAGACATGCCCCTTTTGATGGCATGTTTCTTCTTTTCTAACGTAGTGCAAGTGGCCACTTCTCTTCATCTCTTTTATTTACTATTATGGTCATGTTTAATTAAATTTCTTACCCACCCTTGAACATAACTTGTTTTAAGCTATTTTTAATATTGCATTTTTAAGTTGCTGTGATCTGTCCTGGCACCTGGCACAGCACGGTGAAGGGGCAATAATAAATAATAATATTCCAGAGCAGGCTACAGCAGTGTAAAAAAAGGGTATTAAAATTAGTTGAAACATTTTCTAGTGGCTCAGTTGTCAATATTTGGGATTTTAAGATAATCAAGAACTGTAAGAACTTTCTGAAGAATTAAAAAAAAACTAGAACAGCCAATGGAATTGGGAAGCAGACAGAGACTGTAATTTCTTTGCACCATGCCAATCAGGTCTGTGGCATTACCATTTTCTTCTTGCTTTTTGTCTCCCGCGCCAGGGCTTCAGATCTCTGAGAAGGGAAAGGAGGAGAAGCTCTGTGGCCACGCATTGCCTAGGCATTGCATTCTGCAAAGCAGATTTTCCGTTAGCTGCTTTAGTAAGCCTCTGGTATTCTTCCTAAACTGGACGCACAACACGTCTCTGTTATAAAATCTCAATCCGTTGCTTTCATTGAGTTGCATAGCAGGATGCCCATTATATTTTAAAGGAGGTGGGAGCTAGTGCTGACTCCATGTAAAAACTTGTAAATGCAGATAGGCCCAGAATCTTTTTTTTTAATGCCTTTGGTGGCTCCTTCTGTCAGGCTGATCTATGGTTCAAATGCCATTCTTCAAACAGCACGATGGCTTCATCCCTGGAAACATCTCTAGTTCCTGTTCCTCATCCACACCCTAGATCAGGCATAGGCAAACTCCAGCCCTCCAGATGTTTGGGACTACAATTCCCATCATGTTAGCTAGGGATGGTGGGAATTGTAGTCCCCAAACATCTAGAGGGCCAGAGTCTGCCTATGCCTGCCCTAGATAGTGATATTACAGACGCAGGCCAGCACCTGCCAGGATAGGGCTTAAGAATAAACACTATGCAGCCATTAGAGAATGCCCGCAACTTATGCACATTTAGCTTTGCGTGCTTGGAAAATAATAATAATAATAATAATAATAATAATAATAATAATAATAATAATAGCAAGTTAAATATTAAATGGGAGTGGGAAAGGGGTGGGCATCTGGGGGGGGGAATACTTTGGCAACCCCAACCACTATTGTTCATTGTGTACACAATGCTGTGAAGAGCCAGGAGGCAGAGGCGAACACTCTGAATATTGAGGGGGCTCAGCCCCTTCAAAAAAACACTGCCTTGGCCCCTGGGGGGTTGGCACACCTGCCTCCAGCTGCTGTGAAGTGAGGCATCATCATTGCCCATCACCATAGTAATGGGTGGGTGTCATTTTCCCATAGCACAAAGATAAGATTTGTGCCTTTGGTTCTCTGTACAAGATGCCTTCCTGTGGTTAATGCCAGCAAACAGCAGTCATGATGACTTATTTAAGAGGAGATTGAAATATACTTTGGCACTTTTTGATATTTCAAAAGGGCAAAAAGTCATCTAGGCACCCCTCAATAATGCTACAGTTTATGGCGGATCACTCCCTCCAAAAGCACTCAATCCCACACACCTGCCAGTGCCTCCAGGTACAAGTTCTCGGGGTTTTCATGTGTTATTACATCTTCCACCACTTTACGGGAAGTCATTCTCTACATGCTATACACTGAGGGCTCCTTCTCACATTCAGGGCAAAGGCAGGTTCCTGCATTTCCAGGTCACATGCAGAGCCTATTTTCTGCAACATTTGTTTTCTTACATTTAGGGATAGGCAGGTCTTTCCATTTCAGATCTCTCAATTTATCACTCTTCTAATCTTAAATCTAAATCTTTACATTTCCTCAGCAATCTGTGATTATTCTTTTTAAATCCCCATGAAACTTTATCAGCCAGTCAGTGCCAATTTCTTCCAACGCACACATTTTTGTGTGCAGTTTTTACTAATGTGCATGTTTTTGCAAGCTATTTCTCCTAGAATTGTAGAGTTAGAAGGGACCCTAAGGGTCATCTAATCCAACCTCCTGCAATGCAGGAAATCACAGCTAAAGAATCCCTGACAGATGGCCACACAACCTCTATTTAAAAAACCTCCATGAAGGAGAGTCCACCACCTTCTGATGTCATCCATTCCCGTGTCAAGCAACTCTTCTCCTGTAATATAGAGCATTTTTGCATTATATTTTCAGTAATATATTCAATTCTAGTCACATTCTCTTCTTATATATGCATTTTGCAATCACTGTTTAGTTGGGGAACTGCATCTTATAATTTAGAAAAATGCAAAAAGTGTATCTTTAGATCCTTAAGAAGAGCTGGCTAGTGTGCTGGCTCACACCGATGAAATCCAAAAAGGGAGTAGAAATTGCTGCAGTTTGCATATTCATCTGTGGTCATGAACAGAACTTAGCCATGCAAATGTTATTCATATTTATCCAGATTATTGTTTTTAATTCCACAAATAGTGAATATTAATGATGTGGGATTTAAAAAAATATTGCTCTCTCCTTTCCTTTGCACTGTGAGTTCCGTTATGTAAGCCACATAATTCTACATTAAATAGTGGACAATGAGACAAATAACATAGTATTTGGCAGAAACAGAAATGCAGGACAAAGGAAACAGTGCTGTTTGTGACAAATACAGGTGTGGACAGAAGTCAGAAACCTCCTATTCTAGAGTGCAGAATGCAACATTATGCCCTCCAGATGATGTTAGACTCCAAACTCCCATCACTCCCAGCCAGCATGGCCAATAATCAAGGATGATGGGAATGGTAGTTTACAACATGTGAAGGGTACAACATTCCCTACCCCTGCCCTAGAGCAAGGCAATAGTTTCATTCCACTCTGAAGCTAGACCCAGGTGATCAATTGTAACACGCAGAAAATCTGACCAAATTAAATTTGGGTTGCCATATTTCAATAAGTGAAAATCCAGACACAAAAGTTGTTGAATAAAGTTTTTGAGCTACTTTTAAGGAAATTCACCCAAATCCACCCTTCCGACATGGGTTGCCATACATCTGGATTTTCCAGAATGTTTCAGCGATTTCCACCCAGACACTCTTTTCGAAGGCCGAATCCTGGTTGTGTTTGCCAAATTCAGGACATATGGCAATCCTAATTAAATACTGACATATGGCATTGTTTCTAAGAAAGGTATGGTACCAGATAACTATGAAGTGCATGGTGCAGTGTGGCTGAGGTCTGTATGTGTATGCTAGTCCTTCAAGAGAGCATTAATGAGCTACTGTTGGGATGTGTTCGCGCATTCAGTCATTTAAAAGTTGCATTTTCATTGACAGTCACAGAAAGCCCCTCTTCTGGTGCATTCTATGAATGCTGATATGAAACCAAATAGAGACACATGGCAAACAATATTAACCCCATCACCAATCAAGCTTAAAAGGTTTCCCTCAAGAAAAACACAAGGAGATTGCTGTTAAATAATTGCCGCGTGGGTTCGGAGCTCCTGAGGGCAACGGTGAGATAGTTTCGGCAACAGCAAAATGCAGTCTGCCAAAAGGGAGGGGAAAAGCTTGGCTCCTACATTCTGCTCAGTGCCTGGTGCTACCAACAAACCTTCTCCAGTCTCCAGGGGAGATCTGAGCCATATGGCAAGGGAAGGTCAAAGCTGTGCGCTCGACCTATTCCTTGCAAGGCCTTATGAGTCAATAGAATAATTTTCAACTCAAAATTGTATGGGAAAATCTGAGCCATTTCCGAAAGGAAAGAAGTCCGATTTTAAAATAAAGGAATGGAAACAGCAGCTCTGGCAGGGCCTGTTGACCTAGCCAAAGGTTTCCAGGGCCCCAATTTTATTCTATTTTTAAAGAGCTGTGATAATGAAACTTAGAAGAAACCAAAGCTGCAGGGTTTCGGGTTTTTTGTGGGGGGAGGTAAAAGGGTTGCCTGGCAACATGACAGGTAAGCTGTGAGAAAAAGCAGCAATCACAAACATAAGGCCTACTTGACAGTGGAAACACTTTTAGCAGTATGGGCCTAACATGCAATTTCTATTTTAAAAAGGGAGTGGGGAGAATGTCAATGCTCCAGAAGCCTGTTTGGAAATGACATCCTTTACTCCAGTGTAAGGCAGCTTCCTGAGTTCCAAAAATGCTGTGTACTGCCTCCTGTTCCTGTAGGACGGGCATGGCCAAACTTGGCCCTCCAGCTGTTTTGAGACTACAATTCCCATCATCCCTAGCTAACAGGCCCAGTGGTCAGGGATGGTGGTAATTGTAGTCCCAAAACAGCTGGAGGGCCAGGTTTGGCCATGCCTGCTGTAGGAGAAAATACAAGGCAGCCTTATACTGAGTGAGACCATTGGTCCATCTAGCTCAGCATTTTCTGCAGCTCTCCACAATTTCAGACTCAGGAGTCTCTCGCAACCTTACCTGGACATACCCTAAATTGTTTGAACCTGGGACTGTCTACATGCAAATCAGATGCTCTCCCCCTGAGCTACAGTCCTGAGAAGCACAAGTGTGAGAAATCCTGAACATAGCAGCTTCCCAACTTCTGTATGCAGCTGATGCCGCACTCAGATTGGTATATCCATTTCTACATGTATCTTATCAGGTCCATCTACTGTAAGAAGAGTGCGGAGTGATGACACAATCACAGAATTGGAGGAGCCCTTGTTGGCCATCAAATCGATGTCCTTTGCTTGGTGTAGGAGAGCCTGACTTAGAGTATCCTCAAGAGACAGCCAGGGAGAGTCCATAACCCCTCTAGGCAGTTGGTTTCATTCTCAAACTACAATGACTGGGGTGGCAGTTTTTGGAGAGATAAGCCTTCACCAAAGTACTCACCAATGACAACAAGGTTGCATATGCAGCACAATCCAAACAAGCCAAGGTCAACCATGGAGAATCAGTCTAGGGCCAAACATGTCCCCAAAACAAAGTCAAGGCAACAGGCTAAGGTCAACATCACTTGAAGTTTCAGCAAGGTGAGAGGAAGAAGGAGCCACAGGTCTGTGTTGTTCCCAGCAATGGGAAGGCTCAAAGGGGAATCCTTATATACTCTTGCCTTCTTAACCACAACTTCTGGCAGTATCATGGATTGCTTACTTAATATCTTTTTGTGTCAGTGCCCTTGAGCATGGGAGGGCTGCTCCACCTCCAGCATCTCCAGGGGTTATTCATCAGGTATCAACTGGAGGATACTGCTAGTGGATCCTCAGCATTGGATTCAGGGGTTCTGCCTGCTCCTCAAGGTCCCTGTAGGGTGTCTGGTTTGTCTTCTGAGGACCCCGTGACTGGTACCAGGTCAAGGCTAGGCATGACATGCTCCTCCTGTTAAGAGGTTTCTCATAATATTCACCCCAAATCTACCCTCCATAAATTTAAGCCCCATAGATCTGTTCCTATCCTCTGAGGCAACAAAGAACTAGACTTTGCCCTCTTTTGTGTGACAATGTTTCAGGTATTTGAAGAAAACTATCAGGCTGAAGTCTTAAATCACTAAGTTGCTTGTTATTTCTGCTCCTTGGGTCAATTGGCAAGTCAATCTTTCTTCCATGACAGCTCTTGACTCTCTCTCCTCTCACAACTCTAGGTTTCCAGCTAGTATCAAATATTGGCTTTGCATCTTCACCATCAAAAGCTCTGCGGATCTTCTCTCCACTCACCTTGACAATATGACCTGCATATGCTTGTTCTATCTGATGTGCAGGGTTGGTGGTCTCCTCCTCTTGAAACAGGGTCTAGCACAGAGGATCTGTGGGCTTGAGGTGGAGTTCCACTGCTGGCTGGTGTAAATTCTCATAACAATGTAGCTCCGCAGGCAGCTCCACTTTGCTCTCTTTGTCAACTTCAAGGCACAAAGGAAGGCCAAAACCCAGGCAAACTTCCATCTCAAACAACTCCAGCTCAAGAGGAAAACGAACCCAGTTCCAGCCCAGGGCTGGCCCAGTGCAATAGGCAGCACAGCCCTTTTTCTGGAACAATGGAATTCCAGAAACATCCAACTGATTGGAAACTTTTTTCAACTATGGCGTTCATCTTGCAAGATCAGCATACTTTAGAGTGGGGGGGGTGCAACAGTTTGAGCATTCAAAACAAAGCTGCATCTTCTATTTCTCAAGTGTTCATACAGTGCAAACAATTGAATTTGCTCCTACAAGAGGCAGTGATGGCCACCAACTTGGGTGGCTTTAAAGAGGATTAGACAAATTCATGAAGGATAAGGCTGTCAATGGCTACTAGATATAATGGCTGTTTTCTACCTCCACAGTCAGAGACAGTATTGTCTCTGAATACCAGTTGCTGGCATAATGCTGTTGCACTCATATTCTGCTTGTGGGCTTCTCAACACACAGCAGTGCAATTATATTAGGGAAATTGTTTGAAAATGCGCACATTATAAATATGCACTAAAATGCTAAATAAAAAAATTCCTTCAGTAGCACCTTAAAGACCAACTAAGTTTTTATTTTGGTATGAGCTTTCGTGTGCATGCACACTTCTTCAGATACAGTGAAATGGAAGTTTCCAGGCACTTATGTAGAGAAGGGGTGGGGAGGGGTGGGGATGGGGAGGGGGGATCACTCAGAAGGGTGGTGGAAATGGGTGATTGACTGACTGATAGCTGTTGATGACCGCAAACGACTGCAAATGGTTTTGCATGAAAAAGCAAGGGTTGAGATGGCTGAAGATCGCTTATCATGTATAATGAGATAAGAACCCGATATCTCTGTTCAAACCAGGTCCCTCCATGGTTTTGAGCTTGGTGATAAGTTGCAATTCAGCAACTTCTCTTTCCAGTCTATTTCTGAAATTCTTTTGTAGTAAGACAGCTACTTTGAGATCTTGTATAGAATGTCCTGGGAGATTGAAGTGTTCTCCTACTGGTTTTTCTGTCTTCTGGTTCCTGATGTCAGATTTATGTCCATTTATCCTTTGGCGTAGGGTTTGGCCTGTTTGTCCAATATAGAGAGCTGAAGGGCACTGTTGGCATTTGATGGCATACACAATGTTAGAGGATGAGCAATTAAATAGTCCTGAGATGGTATGTTGGATGTTGTTGGGGCCAGTAATGGTGTTGTCTGGGTGTATGTGGCAGCAAAGTTGGCATCTGGGTTTATTGCAGGCTCTGGTACCAGTGTCCATGTTAAGTCTGGTGGTTGTATTATTGTGGGTGAGGAGTTGTTTAAGATTGGGTGGCTGTCTGTAGGCAATGAAAGGTCTTCCTCCCAGAGCTTGAGAAAGGGAGCGGTCATTGTCCAGGAGAGGCTGTAGATCTCTGATGATGCGTTGTACTGTTTTAGCTTGGGAGCTGTATGTGATGACTAGTGGTGTTCTGTTATTTTCTTTTTTGGGTCTGTCTTGCAGCAGGTTCTCTCTAGGTATCTGTCTGGCTCTGTTGATCTGTTGTTTAACTTCATCAGGTGGATATTTTAGTTCTAAAAAGGTTTGCTGTAGATCTCTTAGGTGAGATTCTCTGTCTGTAGAGTTGGAACAGATGCGGTTGTAACGTAAGGCCTGGCTGTATACGATGGATTGTTTGGTATGTTTGGGATGGTAGCTAGAAGCATGTAGATATGTTTGTCGGTCAGTTGGTTTTCTGTATAAGGTGGTATCTATACGTCCATCCTGTATTTTTATAGTAGTGTCCAAAAAATGTATTTCTTGCATAGATTGGTTCATTGTTAGGTTGATGGTGGGGTGAAAGTCATTGAATGTCTGGTGGAAGGTTTCCAGGGTCTGTTGTCCATGTGTCCAGATAATAAAAATATCGTCAATGTATCGCAGGTACAGGAGAGGTTTGAGTGGGTAGGAGTTAAAATGCTGGTGAATATTCATGAAGACCATATCAAAATCACAAACTGATTTGGAAGTCAGGTGGAGAAATAAGAATATGTGGTAGTGAATAACCTGATCCAACGTTACATCAAACCAAGAACAGACCCTAGTAGGAACAGTGTCCCTATTTTCCAGGGACACCCCTAATTTAGAGAAACCATTCTGGTTTCTGATTTGACCCCAGAATGTCTGCTTTTCATTAGGATGCCCCTATTTTCATTGGAGAAATGTTGGAGGGTGTGGAGTTATTCTGATCCCCAAACTGTTGGAAGGTAATCCTGTACTGTATAGGGAAGTTTAGGTTTTTTTATTTAAAAAATGTTTAATGTTTTAATATGATTTTATATGTGTTGGAAGCCTCACAGAGTGGGTAGGGCAACTCAATAAGATGGTGTGGTGTATAAATAGTAAAATTATCATTATGGAATGGGACATCCCTATTTTCATTGGAGAAATGTTGGAGGGTACGCAAGAAATCCATGGCAACTGCATCCTTTGTTGATGGCCTTCCAGCTTCTGCTTCGAAACCTTTAACAAAGCAGAACCAGCCATCTTCCTAAGCATTCTGCTCCACTATAAACAAAGTGTGTCATCAGGAAGCTTTTTTGCAATATTCAGTCCAAAAAGATATTAAAACACCTATGAACTTCCTATATGTCTGGATAAGCTCACCTAAACAAAAACATTGTTAAGCAGGCACTTAAAGGAGTACAGCAAAGGTGCCTACCTGGTGCAGGGAGTTCCAGAGTTAGGGAGATTGGTTTTTTTATGCATGCAGAATGAATATCATATGACATCTGCAGCCATGCAAGTTCCGCAAATCAAAGCACTTGAATGGGCGTGCATGGGGTAAGGTGATCCTGGAAGATGATGATGATGATGATGATGATGATGATGATGATGATGATAAAATCAACAGCCTTCTCCGCTGCCTCTGGCAAGGCTATACAATGCCTGAGGCTGAACAGGCAATGATCACTGCCTTCCAGGGATAATAGAAGCTTGACTTACTGGGAACATACTTTTTTGACTGATGCATTCAGGACTGCTGAGGGGCACATTTCAATGCATTGAAATGTATGGGCCTTTGTTGCTCCATGTCACAAGGTTGCCATTGTTTCCACATTTTTAAGCTACAAAATGCCCCTGACTTAGGGGGCTGCATAAATATGCTTTTGATTGAAACCTGGCCATTATCCCAAACTTTCCACTTTGGAGAGGGCAGGGGGTGCCTGTTCCTCAGCCTGGTTTATTTTCCAATTAAGCCTCATGACCCTTTCCCCTCCCTAGGCTCCAGTCCAGCTGCTTAGGAATGTGGGGCATCAGAGCAGGTTGTCACTCGGTCCCACAGGCCAACGGCTGAGTGGAATCTGATTATAACAAGCCATTTGCCCTCTGCACTGTGAGTCTCACCTGGAAAAGAAGAAAGGGGAAGAGGGAATAAATAAAGGCCGTTTGGGTCCAAAGCATTTTGCTGACACCTTTGGTTTGCTGGAAAGAAGAAAAGCAAGCAGGCAGGCAAACACACTCACACCAAAAGTGCAAGGTGTCAAGAGTTTTTTCTAACTCATGATTGGTAACTCATAAGGATGCTGTGCATTTAAATGAATCCAGTGTGAGCACATTTGCAATTCCCCGTGATCATCAGATAGAGTTGGGGTTGTTGTTTTTTGTATGTGTGTGGTTTTTTGTGCTGCCCTGGAGAAGGGTTTCGATTTAAAAAATAAGCACAAACTTTTTTCAGGTGTTTCTGGAAAAGCAGGAAAACTCTGCTTTTCCTTCAATTACAGGTTTTCCACCTACCGTGTCATCCTCAGAGTGAGGCATAGAATTTCAGGAAAACCTGAATTAGGCTACAAGACCAGTTGTAGATTTTTCAGATGAAGGTTTTTCCAGTATAGAGACAAAATTCCAACATTTCATATTAGAATATAAGAAGAGCCCTAATCATGTCACCCAAAGACCACCTAATCATGTCAAAGTGGCCAACCAGATGCCTCTAGGAACCCTGTAAGCAAGTCAGGAGTGCAATAGAATTTCCCCAACCTTTACTCTCCAGCAGCTGATATTTGGTAACAAACCACCTCTGGTAGTGGAGGTAGCCAGGGACCTCTTTACCCGGAGGTGCAAGAGACGCCGAATAATTCTGGGGTTATCGCTGCAGCTTTATTTTTTTCAAGTTAGCAGTTTTTGCTGATCCCTTCCTTCAAAGCTCAACTGCTCAACAAATTTGACCCTAAAAACAGCTCAACAACTTTGACCTGCCCCCCCCAAAAAAATTGGGGGCGCTGGGCAGATTTTGCACCACAGCGCCGCATATGCTAAAGACAGCCTTGAAGGTAACACACAGCCATAAGGCCTATTAGCCTTTGATAACCTTCTGTTAATTCGTCTAGCCCCCCCTTTCTAAACTCAACTAAGTTGGGGGCCATTACTAAATCTTATGGTAGTGAATTTCATATAACTATTCTTCTTGCCCCAAATCTCCCAACATTCAACTTCATTGCATTCCCCTGGGCTCTAGTCTTGTAAGAGGGAGGAAAAACTTCTGTACACTGTTAGAATTCACTGCTATACATGTTATCCCAGGCCTCTCCACTTCCATCATATCCCACCTTACTAGCATATTTTATAAATGAAAAAGCCCGAAACGTAACATTTTCTCATTGAGAATTTGCTCCAGTCCCTTGATCATTTTTGTTGCTCTCTTCTGAAACTTTTTCTGCTCTACAATATCCATTTCGTGGTAACTTGACCAAAACTCTACCTAGTATTCCTTGCGTGTTCACACCATAGATTTGGATAATGGCATTTTGATAATTGGCAGTTTTATTTTTCCATTCCTTTCCTAATGGTCCCTTAACATGGAATTCCCTCTTTCACAGCTGCTGCACACTGACTCAACGTTTTCATCAAACAATCCACCATGATCCCAATATTTTTTCATTGCAGGTTTTAATGTTTTTAGTGATGTGCTCCTTGATTTGGGAGGTGTCTGCTTACATTTCTTCTGCCAAAGTTTTGCTTCTCATTTGAACAAAACTTTGATTTTCTGAATGAAGCGTTATTGCCTCTTATAGGCTTCTCGACTCGGCTTGTTGACCCTGGAACCTTCCCTGATTTTCACTACACATTCTACTGGAGCTCCTGTTATCGTGAGTTTGAATAACCCTCAAGAATTCTGGAGAGGTTTGACCCTCTTGACATCTGCTTTCAGCTTCCTTTTGAGAAGTTTCTTCTTGCAGGTTCCGGTTTCCGCCTGCAGGAATGGCGGACCTGTTTTCCATCTCTCTGACCTTCGTAAGGAATTTGGCGGTTGCTAGGGGAGTAAATGGCAACCCCCTACCCTCTCCGGGGGTTACGGAGAGGGGCCGCTGGCCCGCGATGCCCCCAGACCCACTCCGACTGTTTTTGGAGTGGGGGGAGCTTGGGCTGAGCACTTACGACGGCCAGGACTCCCGGACGCTAATCTGCATGGCGGGGATTTCCATGGTTAAAGAAGATAATTAGGCTTAAATCTATGGACATACTTCAGAAGGAGGGGAAGAAGCGCTGTTTACTGCTGAGAATTTTATGCTGCTGAGCGAGAGGAGTCAAAGAATGTACGGTATCTGGAAGAAGGATTGATGGGGACGGAGCGATAAGGGAAGCAAGTTTTTATTTTTTCTTCATATTGTTGCCTCGTATCTTCCCGGACGCGATGTCCTGGCTTGTTTGGAGTGAAAGAGAAGCAAAAGACTGTGTGAGTTTTGCCGATGAGAAAAGCCCCCCCCTAGTCAGACGGAAGGAGTTCTGGACGCGTTCGGAGGATTTATGAGCTGTGACGCACTTTAAATTGGAGCAGCGACCTGAAGCTAAGTTCAGCTATAGGGCAAGGAGATCCATTAATTTACCAAGAGTTCATGGTTGGATGTTTGGGTCTCCTGCCTGAAAAAGCTGTAAATTCTATAAAGATAAATAAATCGTAAATCTTCATGGCTATGAGAGAAAATGAAAGTGATTTGAGCCTTTTAAGATGGCGCTGCTACTCCGTCGCAACAGGGAGCTCCACTAAGAAGATTTATGGGGAGGCTGGACTGATTAACTCACACAGGAGAAAGAACATCTGTGAAACTTCGTTTGACATTTATCTCAGCAGCTGGAACAATCGGATGAAAGTGGAAAACATCTAGGTGACTGTAAGGGGAAGATTTGGAATATTATGAGCTTGGAGGACGATTTGAACTTTAGAAATAAGACGGCAGTGGACAGTTGCGAGGAATTCCCAATTTCTTGAAGCATGGGAACCCAAAAATAAATTATTTAGATGATTTGGCATAACATTCGGTTTGATTGATATATATATGTGTATAATTTGAAATATTGAATGTGATATAATTGGTTTTAATTGGAAAATTAATAAAAATATTTTTTTTTTAAAAAAAAAAGAGAAGTTTCTTCTTGCAAAGTCAAATGTGACTACATTGGATTTCCTTGTCAATTGTCCACTTAAAAATACACTGCATTTGATAGTGTTGTGTTGTGCACTTTTTCAATTAATTCAACAACACATACCTCACCAGGTCCTGGAAGATAAAGTCTAGGGTCACCTTTCCTCTGGTCAGTTCCATGACTAGGGCACAATCATTTAGGATATCTAGAAATGTTACCTCTTTGTCATGGCTGGAGCATACATTTACTCAGTCTATGGGAGGGCAATTCAAATATACTACATTTACTGTTGGCTACCTCCTTGGTTTCATTCTCCATCTCATCATTGCCCTGGACATTTTGGTCAGGAAGGCAGTAATATGTCCCTGGTACTAAATTACTCTTGGAACCCAGTATTGCCACCCATAGTAATTTTGTGGAAGGCTGCCCTCCTTGGGATTTCTCAATGTGCTCTTTGACATAGACAGTGACACCACCCCCAATACATCCTTCTCTGTTCTTCCTAAACAGTTTGTATCCAGATGCAGCTGTGTCTCGCTGGTTATCTTCATTCCACCAGTTCTCCTTTATGCACGCTGTGTTTGTGCTTGCTTTTAAAACCAAGCACTCCAGCTTGCCAATCTTGGCTCAGAGACACTCACATATAGCTACTTACTCAGTGTCTCTCTCCAAGAGTCTCTGGGATATGCAGGTTCTCCTACAGTGCTTTGGGCTCTGGATTTGCTATCATTTACCCTTGCACTTTCATTGCCTAATTTTACCCTTCTTCCATCTGGATGTTTTCACAAACGTTTTCACTTTCACCCTGGTCAGTATTTTCAGGAGGGATTCAAGTGCAGCACCAACCTTCCTAGCTCCCACATTACTGGAACACTCCTTTGCCAAGCCCAGGTATTACCTGAGGGCAACCCATATGGATAGCCCTTCTCCCAGAAATATTGGGGGAGCCTCATTGCTTCAACATGTGGCTGTGATGAGTGAGGTAACTTAGATGGCTTTAAAATAGAACTGAACAAATTCATGGAGGATAAGGTAATAACTGGCTACTAATCCTGATGGCTGTGTTCTGCCTCCACTTGTTGGACACAGTAATGCTTTTGACTGCAAGTTGCTGGAAACCACAGGGATGGAAGAGTGCTGTTGGGCTCAAGTCTTACTTACCAGCTTCCCATAGACATCTAGTTGGACACTGTGAGAACAAGATGGTGGACTAGATAGGCCATAACATTGCTCTGTTGTTCATTGCTTTGGTGGCTTTTATCTCTGAAAATGGTTATGTGCAGAAGATTGTCGATATCAAGGAGACAGTTTCCAGCATTGATTGAGATTATTGTTTATACAGTGGTACCTCGGGTTACAGACGCTTCAGGTTACAGGCGCTTCAAGTTACAGACTCCGCTAACCCAGAAATAGTACCTTGGGTTAAGAACTTTGCTTCAGGATAACAGAAATCGTGCGGCGGTGGTGTGGCGGCAGCGGGAGGCCCCATTAGCTAAAGTGGTAGGCCTACCTCAGGTTAAGAACAGTGTTGGGTTAAGAACGGACCTCCAGAATGAATAAAGTTCTTAACCCGAGGTACCACTGTAATCTTCCACCCAGTGGTCACCAATGATTGTAGAATTTGATGGCTTCAAGAGGGGATTAGATAAATTCCTGGAGGATAAGGCTGCTAGCCATTTCTGCCTCTACTGTTGGAGGAATTATTGTCTCCGAATACCAGCTGCTGGGAATAACCAATGGGGAGATTACTGTTGTGCTCAGGCTCAACAACAAACTATGTATCTATCGACACTGCACATTTAAGGAACTATTTTACCTTCCTAAAAAGTCATAGCTTCCCTCAAGGCATCCCAGGAACTTAGTTTGTTACGGGTGCTGAGAGTTGTCAAACGTCCTCTATTCCTCTCACAGAGCTGCAGTTCCCAGGGTGATTGAATGAGAAAGCCCTCTTCCCAGGAAACTCTGGGAATTGTAGCTCTGTGACTGTGATATAATAGTGCTTTCAGTCTTTAATGCAGATGGGGCCTTGGTGTGTGCTTATCCCTTTAAAATACAAGTGATTGGGAGGAGGCTGCTTCATATACATTTTATTTAATGGGCAAGTTTATTTATTTATTACCGGTACCTTTTACTTCTGAAGATTTGTGTACCTGGCTGTTGTCATAGCACATGAGTACAAAAAAAAAAAAAACAGCAGCCCTTTCAACCAGTGGTACCTCCTTATTAAAAATCCATCCCTGGAAATCAAATCTAAAACACTACATTCATAGCTTCTTTCTGCAGTACACTGTTTGGCTTTTGCGTAAGCGCTGGCACCTTGTAGAATCTTGATGTATTTGAGGATGTAATTGAAAATATGAAATCTAAAGATTTTCCAGTAAACATCGACTGTGTTTCTACACGCTAGTGAGCTGTGGATGTGCTTTGTACACAAGGTATAGATCATGAGCCCATTAGAAGCCATGGGTTACAATCCTTGCCTGGCACAAATCAGCATGGTGCTCTCGGCTATAGTGGAGTCTAGCTGCCTTAACTCCAGCATCAGGCTCACACCCTTCTTGTTTATGTGACTGCTGTCCTTGAAAGGAATAACATTTAGCACATTACTCCTGGCTGGAGCGTGACTCTGGAATCCTTTTGTTTTGTGGAGATCTATAAATCACCTGCCTCACCTAAACTGTGCCCCACAGGCCTGTTATTTATGCAAACTTCAATACCAACATGATTATCATCTAAGCACGCTGCAGTTTTAAGACACATTGAGCTCCCAAAATGCACCCGGAAGAGGCACAGGCTGTTGACAGCTGGCCAGGAAGCTGGGAGGGGAAAAGATATCATAGCTCTGGCATTTCAGACAGTTCAGCCCTGACGGCAAGCAGGAGCTTTGTAGAATGCATAGTGTAATGATTCTGGGCAAACAAGTGTTTGAAGATCACCGGCCTGATCCATCTCTATTACGTCACTCTCATTCAGCATCTGTGAAATACAAAGGGAACAGGATGCTATTGTGCTTGTAGGCTTCTTTCATCCCTCTCCTTTCCCCGAAAACAATCCACAATCCCCCACTGGGCAATACCTATATCAGGACCAACTGAAAGGTCACAAAATAACGAGCAAGATTTTGAGCTCTCCAGAATTTTTATCCACGCAAGTTGTTACATGGAACAGGAGGATGAGGAAAAGTTTCAGAAGCAGACAAATTAGGTTGGATGTTGAAGTCAACATGGAGATTGGAGCAGATGGAACAAATCTCTGCTAGGCACTGAATGAAACAGGTTACACACCTAGGGTTCAGGGGCAATGAACTAGTGGCCAGTCCCCATTTTGAAATCTCAAAGGTCAACTGTTAGAGACCCAAGATGGCTGAAAAAAATGAAATAGAATTGGTCAGGGTTACCTGCCATCCCACACTGACCTAAAAAGTGCAGGGAGCAGCAATGCAGGGGCAAGCTCCTTGCCAAGAATCAATATGTACACACGGTCATAGTAAGCCATATCCTGGTTTACTGTGATGTGCAAACCAGGCTAACTGCATGTGCAGAAAAACATCAGTGCATGCTGAATTGCAGTGATGTGATTAGGGATAGAGGATAAATCTGATTCATTTCCCATTCAAAGTCAAACCAACCTAATTTACACTTTCTGAAGCAATATGTGTTAGTGAAACACAGGCACTCTTTTTGCTTGTAGGCACTCTTTCAAATATGCACTTCTCTGAATTTTGCAATGCAGTTCTCCAGAACATTTTTGTACAAAAATGCTTATAGACAGTTAAATTGTGCACAAAAATGCATTTACCGGTAGAAAGATGCATTATACTACAGGAAAATTGCTTTACAAAAATTTGTATAATGGGCAAAATTACATAACAAAAATTGAGTATATTAGGATAAATTGACACTAAATTGCTGTTGAATTTTCATGAGAACATTTTTTTAAAAGCAAGTTGATGTGGAAATGTGGAGAACTGAATTTAAGATTGGAAATTCAATAAATGGAAACTAAAACTGAGTGATTCATCCACCTCTGGATATGACAAGGTTGACATGAGAAACCTCCTGGTGCACAGAAGAGTCCATCCAAAGTTGGCTTTTGTCTTGGCATTGAAGATCATTGAAAACTGTATTTGACTAATTGAAAGCTGCCCCAGGCTGGAATTTGAACACACTAGCATGATTCAGCTGGAACAACTGGAATGGACCACTTTTCTCTGTGGATACGAAGGGTTGTTATATGAAGATGCCTTTATTGGCTGATTTCCCCCTTATAGTGTGATATTTCTTCCCTATGACTTTTGATAGCAGATATTGTGAATATTCAACATCACTCTATTTTACATTCAGGATTTTGACATCCAAAGATTTTGTGCTGCAGCAGTCAATGTATGACAGCAACTGCCATCCAGCATTTTACTAAATTCTACTGCAAGTCATCTATCAGATACTGTCAATTACCTACTGCAGTATTTGACAGTGTCTGATAGATGGCTTGCAGTAGGATTTAGTAAAGGGTAAGACAACCCCACCACGAGCAGCCAGTTTCTAAGCTCTATGGCAAGTTCTTATTTTCCCATTTAAGGTTGCATTTTGAATTTTCTAACTTTTGCAAAATTTCAACATTTTAATTGTCTTGTTGTAGTTTTATCCTTCCATAACACCCTTTCCAACCCAACTGCTCATTGCTTTCTTTGGCGTTGCTGCTACATATCTTCCATTCGCACCCTATCACAGTGGTGGGGAACCTTTTTGGCTCAGTGGGCCAGATCTTTAGCTTCTTCCATTCCTGTGGAGCCATCTGGGATCGTGATGATTTCAGGTGACTGACAGCTGGTGGGGTCCCACCTAGTGTGTTTTCCATGGGGAATGTGCTGGCGAAACATCAACCAGCAGGATTGAACCCTGCCCCCATCTAGCCACTTAAGTGAGCTAATGACATCCAGTGAGCATGATTGGGGGGAAATGGCCACTCAGTTCAACTTGGACCCCCTGGTGGGCCAAGTTCAGCCTGCAGAACAGTTTCGTCATCCCTGCCTTCAGGTGTTCTACGTCTGCAATCCTAACCATGTTAGGTCAGATGTTAAGTCCTATTTAATTCAGTGGAACTTATTTCCAAGAAGTGGGGTTGGGATTGTAGCCCAAACCCTTGAGGGAATGATTCCATCACTCGAGTACCGCACTGAATATCTCCCTGTTTAGAAGGTAATGTGTGTTGCTTCACTTGGTTGAAAATCCAGAAAGCCAACCCAGCTTCATTTTAGGGGGATCTGTCCACTATTCTGTATGGGGCCTGAAGTTCTGCCCTAATGGCATGAAATTGCAATATGCTGGGCCAAGTCATTGCTCCAGTTACTCCAGTACTGTCACCTTTTGTTGGCAGCAACTATCCAGAATCTCAATGTCCTAGCCTAGCTCTGCTACCAAATATCCTTTTAACTGGAGATGTTGGGGATTTAACCAAAGACCTTGCACACACAATTATGGATGTGCTCTCATCCATCTGAGCAGTTGGTAGATGGTAACCAGGAATGAAGAGAAACAGAAGCAGCAAGAGGTATTGCTTCTGTAATGGGCAGTCAACAAAAGCCTCTTGGAAAGCCTCTTTCTCTCTCCTGCAAGAGTGGCCACATTTCTTTTGGTGAAGTAGATTTGCAAGAATATTCACAGCAGGGAAGGTCTCTCGTGCAGTGGTAGAATGCAGACAGGAAATCCCAGGAATCTCCAAGTAGGGCTGGGCAGAACTCCTGAGTGAAACTCTGGGGAGCCACTACCAATAAGTGTAGACAATACTGAACTAGATGGACCAATGGCCTGACTTGGTATAAGGTCTTAAGTTCCAAAGCAGGCTATGCATGCAGGGGCTCCGTTAGGATTGCCATACGTCCAGAATTTCCTGGACATAGCCAAGATTTGGTCTTCAGAAACAGTGCCCAGGTAAAAATGGCTGAAATGTCCAGGAAAACCCAGATGTATAGCAACCCTTGTCGGAACTCTAGATTTTGACAAATTTCCTTAAAAATACCTCTCTTTTTTGAGATTTTGTAAATCAAGTTCAACAACTTTTGTGTCTGGATTTTCACTTTTTGAAAGATGGCTCAGCACAAAGTATGTGGGACAGGGAAGGAATATGCCAATGTGCCTAGATAAAGGAATAGAGAAGGATGTGCAGCAAGGGTGAGACTGCTTCTCTGGGCACTTCTTGCTGGACTGATTAAAAAAACCCCAAAAAAACCTATACAAACACAAATCTACTTCAGTTGACAAGCAAACCCACACAGGCAGATTTAACCAAACACTTATTTTCCATTTTTATTCAATAATTGCCTTTAATACTAAAATGCATTAGATTCTTGAAGCAGAGAAATAAAAATCACATCAAAGTGGGGAAAACAGTTTGCATCAGGTTTTTTTTTTAAGAAAGAAAAAAAACAATGTGTCAGGTACACCATTCTTTTCAAACAGAGTTGTAATAATTTAATAAAGCTGCTTTATCATCTTCATAAAATAGACAGCATGGTGATTATTTCCCCCACCCAACCCCATTTCCCCCTGTTTACAATGATTCAATCACTGTGAAAATGTACATAACATACATATCAGCATATACAACAAGTTTTGTTCTTCATATTATCAGCAGCAGAGACACCGTGAGAAAGCAGGAGAAAACTCAAGTCCCACCAAAATCTTTTCACTGCTAAGCGGGCAACACAAGTGTCTTTAGCATCGTGACGCGTCTCTTTTTCTCCTTTGCTGCTGCTGCAGGACTTCAAACACATTTCTGCAACTTTAGACCTTGGCATTTGATTAGCGCCAGGTGGCATCCGTTGCTGAAAAACACAAGCTTGTGCCAGGTCAGCTCTTTGTCATAAAGATTACAAGATCCCAGCTTCAATCAGCTGAACGTCAGCTGATGCCAGTAACAAATCCATTTTCACCGATGCCACGGTGAAAATCTTGCCGGGTTCCTCCACTAAAGTGAATACAACTCCTATGCCGGGTCAACGATTATCTAAAGCTGCAAAGGCAGCTGTACCAACACGATAATCAATTTCCCCCATTGATCGACAAATGAAGTTTCCATTTGTGATTAGTTTCTTTTTCTCTCTCTCCCCCCACCCTCCAAGAGTAATTTCAGCATATTAATTGGATAACGTGTTCTTTACAACTTGTTTCCTTTTTGGAAAGAAAAAAGGAAAACATAGTTCACTTCTGCACAATATGTGTGATCCACAAGCCATCTCCAGCTTCACAATAAAACAAGGGAAATGGCAACAGCCTCATCTTGACAATACAGTTAAATGCTCATGTTCATTCCAGCCATGAATCATATTTTACCAGCCCTTCCCACGCTACTGCCTTTGTAAATTTCATTCAAACAACAACAAAATGGATGTTCCTGAGAGGGAAAAGTATAATTTGACTTGTGAAAGGAACTGCCTGACGGCTAGTCTAGCAAGTAGGCAGAGGGTGTCCCCCCCCCAAAATGAAATGCCCATAAATCCACTCATGTTATGGTACCTTTAGAGCTAGAAACTCGGAGAATAAGCACTGATTAAATTACAGCTGTGAATAAAAAGCATTGCTGCAAATCAAAATCCATATTATACCTGATCAGGGGGCGGGGGGAATGCTACGCTGATTCAACAGGTAAGCAAAGCAAGTTTGACAGTGGGGAACATTTTGCAGGGTGCTAATATGACTTTCCATGAATTGAAAATAACAGTGAAATGGTGGCAGCAAAAAATATTTGCAATCCTATCTTTGATAAAGGCAATGAGGGATGGTTCAAGCGCAACAGTGATCCCCCTATCTGGAGCTTTGCATGCTCTACAATGAGCACGGGCACCTCTTGCATCTGTCTAGTGGCCCATTCATTTCAAAGGATGAATGGCCCACAAATCTTTCATTGAAATGAATGGCCCTTCATTGAAATGAATAAAGAAGTCCTTGCTGCTAGGGAGCTTTCATAGGAAGGGCTGCAGCTTAGTTGTAGAGCACATACTTCATATGCAAAGGGTTCCTGATTCAATCACAGTAATCTCCTGTCTGAAATCCCGGAAAGCTACAGGTCGTCAGTGTAGGCAGTACTGACAAAGTTGGACCCATGGCTTCCTTTCTATGAGATGACACAACAGCGCACATGCACCCGCTGAGCCATTTGCTTTTGCATGTGCCAACACTTGCACACTACAGAATTTTCTTCCAGAGCAATATGGACAGAGGGCATTGATTTCTTGATGTGCTCTTTCTCCCTACACACAGAACAGCTGCTCTACTTGGACAAGGATCCAACACTAGTGAAGCATGAAAGTGGCTAATGTCAGTAAGTGCAATCTTTTTACCTATGGGTCTACAAATTACAAAATGCCACAAATCTCATACAGTGAGTCCTGTGAAATCAGGGCTGGTTGGAGGTGGGAACTGTGAAAGGGGGGGGGGTCATGCTGGGATATTAACCAGAATCCTGTGAGTCAGGTGACCCAGGAGCCAAACTCTCACCACTGTTGGCATTATAGTTCCAAATACTTCTTGCATTCCCACGGTCTTGACAGTTTGCTAAAGCAGGGCACTGGCCCATCCCTTCTATTCTTTCCCAGCTGCTGGGTGGAATCCTTCTCCTGCTCTTCCAAATACATAATGCATGCAGACTGGATCTTGCTAGCACTCAGATCTTGGTGCCTATCACAAATGTGAGGGTCTTTTAACACTAGCAGTACCTATGGATCAGGTCCTATCAAGGGATCGTGTTTCCAAGAGTTAGGAGTAAGTGAACAGCAATTAAGGTGGGTGTGATTTCATTACAAATTTCTTTTTTTAAAAAAAGAAGAAGCAACTTTCGACTTATTGGGCAAAAAAAGCATACTGACAGTCTATAAATTAGATAACTGCATGAAATAGCAGAACACCAAGCCCTATCCATTTTCTCTACCTTTTTCTAAAGAAAAGAAATTACTCCAGCTTATTTGATCTGTAGTCCGATAAAGATTGGAGGCTGTTTTTCTGTAGCTATTTTTTAATTTAAATAAATCAAAAGTGACTAATTTTTTTTTATCAAGATAGGTTGGAGCCAGGAAGATTGTTTCTCTAGAAACCATTATTTTCTGTTGATTGGCAGAGCAAGTGTTGAAACAGCAATATATTTCCTTCCCAGTGATCTCCAAGCTCTGAGGAGCATGTTGTAGAGCAGCAAATTCTATCAAAATGTAGGGCTAATAACAAGAACAATAGCCCTAACCTATGTTCCCAACCATCACTGAAAAATTATCCAGTGGGAAATAAATAATAATAATAACATTCCATTCAATTCATCAAAATTCGTCCCTCCTTTTTTTTTAACCAAATGTTTCTTATGGGGATGGGACGGGCATCACTTCATAATTTCACACTTGCAAACTTTGTAGCCACACAAAATAGTTTGCCATGGGTGGGAATGATTATTCACCAGTGTTCTTGCTTCAAATAAAAGGGATATAGCCATAGCGATCAGCAGCACTCTTCTCATATTTAGGCTGTGATTCCAAAACACACTCACTTAGCTGAATACAATAACTTCTGAGTAGCCATGTGTAATGACAGCTCTGCCAGTCTGTCTGTTCTTTGATGCACGCTTTCTATTGCTTAGTTTTACTACTTTCATGGTGCACAAAGAAAACCGAATTAACCCCAGCATTCAAAAGAGCACTCAAATGTACCCACATTTTTGCACTCAGATTGATAAACTTTGGTAAACTTTGGGTATCTGAAGAAGTGTGCATGCACACGAAAGCTCATACCAATTACAAACCTAGTTGGTCTCTAAGATGCTACTGGAAGGATTTTTATTTTGAGTAAGTCACACAGCTTATCTGCTTCTGGGTGGCTGCCTCCCCCGCCCCCCCAAAAAACCTGTGCACCTGGCTCATGATGGATGAAACAATTCTGAAAAGTTTGGAAAATCCAAGCCAATCTGCTAAACACACTGTAATATGCTGTGAAGAATACCCATCCAGACATGGAGGAAGTTCCCTCCTGTGCCTCTACCAGATCAACTACACTAACTTCCTCCAACCTCCTTCTGATCAGTTTCTGCTAAGGGCAGATATTATACCATGTCTTTGCCACAGGCATGATTAGATCAATCAGTTACTGCCAAAGCAGGCACAAAACTTCATTTTCTGAAGTTTCTCCGTGTGTCCCTGGGGGGCTCTTTACTTAGTGCTTCCCTGCTTCCAATCAGGAGGCACACCCAGAGGATGAGTTTTTTACTAATGCTAATTAACATGGGTGGCATCCTCCACCCCCTCCCGTTTTATACACACTAAAAAGTTTCTTGGGGGCCTAAGAGTAAAAGTGCAAGCCCTATTTAGTTCCCAAGGAAGGAGGGAAGAAGAGTACTCTACACTGTACGGTATTTCAGAATATTAGGGGGTGGGGAAATGGAATAGCCATGAAGAAGGACCACTGTTTCTGGAGCCATCACAAATGTCCCAAGTGAAATTACAGTTTAGGATTGCAATAAAACAATTTGGACTTCATCCATCTGAAGTATGGAGCACGCCAAGAAAGTGGGTGGTCTGCCGAGCTGTGCCCATGTGACTGTGATTTTGAAACAGTGGACAATGTAGTTAAGCAAAATACTAACTTAAATATATATAAGTGGGACCGCAAGGCCATTATTCATGTAAGCATTCCACACTGCTACATATAAATGGGTGTAAACATTTGCTGGCCTGCTCTTATGAGGTGTTAGAATGTCAACAGCACAGTTGCCTAGACCAGCCATATGGAAAATGGGGTGATGAATGTGGTAAGTACATTTAAGTAAGTCATGAAATGTTTACACGAGTAATGATTTAACCTATAGCCCACAACATACATAAATTAGGCCTTTAAAACATCCTATTCTCCTGGTTCCTAGATAGGTAAAATAAAAATGGGAGATTTGCAGCAGGAAACCAGCATGTAGTTTTGGAGAAATAATGTCATATTCTTCCTTGAAAAGGAAAAGGGTGGGAGGGGGGAGAAATTGATCTCATAAAAATTTCAAGACAGTGCATCTAACAAGTGCAAATGAGATGCTAGGTAACCCCTAAAAGACCTGGGGAAGAAACATCGCACAGTGGTGGAGATAGTATGTGGTACAATCATCTGGCAAAATGACAAAGAGCTATGACAAGATTGGCTCTAAATTTTGCAGTTTCTCCAGGTCTTAAGATTGTTTGTTTGTTTGTTTGTTTGAAGAAAAGAAACGAAAAAAAGAAAACAAACTTGAAAGCATTTCCCATCACTAGACATACAGGAATTTGCAATATCAAATACGATAATAGTACAGAGAAGCATGTGGCAGCAAAAGGTTTCCAAAGGCAGGGGTGTTCACAGCAAAAGAGCAACATCTTAAAAAGTACAAATTAGGCTCTGGGTGTGGGATGAGACAGAAAATTCACCAGCCACAGTCCATAACTCCATGGGGTGCGAATGTACATTTGGAGATGTTTGAGCATAGAGCCCCTTCCAGCATGGAACACATTGAAGTGGCCCCGTCTTGCACGTCAGAGCTCCCACAAGTGCACCAAAACTGCCGACCAGGGCAACCCAATCTCCAGTTTGCCATGGCAAACGAGCACCCCATTCCTGAAGTTTGGAGGCATGACAAGGGTAGTACTAAGGGGAAGAGCCATCTCAGTGGTTCAGCATCTCCAGGTAGGGTTAGGAAAGACTCCTGGTCTGAAACCCTGGAGAGCCACTGCCAATCAGAGTAGACGACAATACTAAGCTAGATGGACCAATGGTCTGACTCAGTAGGAGGCAGCTGATTATGTTCCTAGAGATTACTTGAAACTGAGGTGTGTAGTGTGGTTTTTCCTTTAGTGATTTTTGTTGGGGGTTTTTTAGATTCAGTTCTTCATATAGAATGCCATTTCATAATAAGAGTTTTTGAGCTACAAAAATATATAAATTCAAAATACTTCATAGATAATACTTCCAACCACTGAAATGCCACTTCTATCATAGTGGGGAGAAGCTGAAGAATGGTGCTACTTTTACTTAGACCAACACCCCTGCTGCCTGTTGAACCAAGTGGGATTGTCACATTAATGATAGCTTCACTTTTTTATAAACAATACATTTAGGGAAAGCTTTTAAATACAGCGAATTTGTGAACCATCAGTAAGCCATTAGAAACAATACACACATCCAGTACTGTTGTTTCCTTTCCTTTACAGTGCAACTTAGAGTACTATGTCCTTTAGCCTCTTCACACCAGGTGAGTCCTTCTCTCTACATTCTTGCAGAAGAGGGTTAATCTCATGCATGATATTTTCACTGTCTGCACCCCTCGGCTCCGCCTCAATGGGCCGAGAAGGGCCATTGTTTACAAACGCCTCCAGGTCGCGACTTCCTGGGCAGTGCATTACGTTGTAGGACACTGATGGTTTGCCAGACAAGGGGCTCTTCAGGTGGATAGGCGACATGATGGGGCTGACAGCTTCACAACCATTCCCTGCCTCCCGGACTGCACCGTTTACCTTTGGGCTACAGGTGGGCGGATCCACTGTTCTTTTACCTTTCGAGTTGACTGGGCCCCGCTCCTCGGAGACAGGTTCACTCCCCTCTTTGCCAAATGTTGCAAAAGTTCTCTTTGTGCTACAGTCTTCGTAAAGCTCTGTATCCACAGTGGTAGCTTCTATGGAGAGGGACACGACATTCCTTCCATGCTCGGGGGATTTTGCTCGGCTGGGCACAGGGTTCCGGGGCATCCAGCATCGGTCAGAATGGCCAAGGATCCGGCACTCTTCCCGGCAATGAAATCCTTCACTCTGATCTGTAGAGGGAAAGACAAAGAAGGGCAGGTGATATATCATGAGCTGCTACACCCAATCCGAAATGTTCACTTGCTGAGGCTTAGCTCCAAGACCTATTGATAAATGACACTACAAGGAAGAATGCAGAGAAGAAACTTGTTCTCAAAATTGCCAGCTTGGAAGATTTATTGCATTTTATCACATTTCAGAAGGCAGGTTCCTTCTTCTGGGGAACAATCTACAAATAATTAAAAATATAAAAGCCAACTATTGGTGCACAGGCACAATCATACACAATGCTATTAAAATATTTGAACCATTTGGAATATATGTAGTATGTAAGAGATAGAAAAAGTATTATTATTATTATTATTATTATTATTATTATTATTATTACTTCTTCCCAACACCCTTACTAGGTTGAGTTCACTACAAAATTATATATAATTATAAAACAAACAAAACAACTATAAAACAAGAGAAGTGTAAGTACAATTACAAACTGTTCCATATATAAAAACACTTAAAACAGGACCAGTACAGATGTAGACTGGGTTATAAAAAAAATCTAGCCATCATTTAAGACCATTATATCATCAGTAGTATGAGTGGTTGGGACAATGTACAGTACATCACATATCATATCATCATATCATATCATATCATCATATCATATGAAAAACACACTTCCATCTAGTCACCAGACCCAGAAACTGCTTAGTTCCAGTAAGGTTGTCTTATGTGCCTTCAGACAATGCCCTGGGAGTAGGCGTATCTACACCACAAATCTCGAATTGCTCGAGAGTCATGCTCTCTGCACAGAGAATCTTGGGAACTTGATTTCTTATTAGTAGTAATTGGTTGAATATGACCACTTGGTGCAGACAACTAAGTATACCTGAATACTTTTGGTCAGATACATATGCCTCTGATGTGGTTTTAAAAAGAAAACCAATTAGTGGGTATAACTACACCACGGATAAAGTAGTTCAGCAATCATTTCTTCTCCCAGGGAAATTATTGGAATTGCGATTATGTAAACCACAGACAGGCAACTTCAGCCCTATGGGCTGAATGTGGCCCCCAAGTGCTCCCTATGAGGCCATTGGGACTCTCTCCAGCACTGCTCCACACACTTTTCAAGGGCTTCTGCCTGGAGGAATGTCTTGTGACAGTGCCTCTTGCTTGCCTGAATGGAAGTGGTGGGTATATAAGAATCTCTGACTTTTGCATGGCTAGAATACAGTCTTCTTGCCATACAAAGGGAAAAGTTGTGTCCATTGCTCTTTTGCCTTTGGTCCCAACTGCCACTGACATGTGGCCCCCGGAAAGTTGCACTTGCAGGAATGCAGCCCTTGAAAAAGGCTCCCACACACACCTACTGTAAGGGGTGGAGAAAATGAATTACCTGGGAATCCATTAACAGCTAAATTGGCATAAAACCTACTACCTACATTTGTAGGGTAGATTTCCAGGAGAACTGAGATTCTGCCTATTTTTAATCCCATATACACACCTCTTGTTTCTATAACAAGTAGTAGACATTGGCAAAGTGACATTTTAAAGGGCTGTTTTTATCGCAGTGGGTTTCTCTCCCCTGCCCCCACTTCTATTGTTATTTTAACAGGTTGAAGTTCAGCCTCCAACAGGCTAGGTGTCGTTCAGAATTTCTGCTGCTGCCTCTATTGCTATCAGAACAAAAAGCTGAAGGGAAACACATTACGATGGGAAATAAATTAAACCACGTTCAGCCTGCGTGGCTGGCTGCGTAGGAGTCAGCATTTTCTTCTTCCTATTGCCAGCGCTAAAAGGCATTGTGCTTTAAACCTTGCTCGACATGAGATATCCAAGTATAAACTCCACACCAGGCGATGAATTTTGCTGGCTCCTCTTTTTATACTTTAGTTGATTTGTACTTGATTTCCAACAGAACTGCAATGGTGTTTGTAGGCACCTAGCAATCTGAGAGGGGCTATAAACAAGTATTCTGCTCAGATTCACCATGTAGCCAGGTATTTACTCATAGCAGGTGATGTGCCACAGTTACTTAGGGGCGACTAAATGATGCTTGTTTTACTACTTGGCCACAGTATGAGGATTAACAGAACAGAAGTTAACTTTGTGAGCTCTCATGATTGCTAAAGTATTTAACAACAACAACAACAACAACAATTTATTATTTATACCACGCCCATCTGGCTGGGTTTCCCCAGCCACTCTGGGCGGTTTCCAACAAAATATTAAAATGCAATGGTCTGTTAAACATTAAAAGCTTCCCTAAACAGAGCTGCCTACAGATGTCTTCTAAAAGTCTGGTAGATGTTTTTCTCTTTGAGATCTGGTTGGAGGGTGTTCCACAGGGCGGGTGCCACTACCGAGAAGGCCCTCTGCCTGGTTCCCTGTAACTTGGCTTCTCGCAGCAAGGGAACCACCAGAAGGCCCTTGGCACTGGACCTCAGCGTCCGGACAGAACGATGGGGGTGGAGACGTTTCTTCAGGAAGGATAAATATCCTAGAAGGATAAATATCCACTGTCCATGCATTGGTCTGAGCACCTCATGACCCTGACGACATTTGGACATATTGAATATAGATATCAATCTCACACGGAAACCTATTTGGCCATCTGGAGACTTTATATTCACTTATCTATTTAATTTGAGTTGCATGTACTGACAGTTATTGTTTCCATAATGTGAACTAATACTGTATATTACTGTATATTACTGATTTTACTTTCTTGGGCTCCTTGATCACTGCAGATGGTGACAGCAGTCACGAAATTAAAAGACGCCTGCTTCTTGGGAGAAAAGCAATGACAAACCTAGACAGCACCTTAAAAAGCAGAGACATCACCTTGCCTACAAAGGTCCATATAGTTAAAGCTATGGTTTTCCCAGTAGTGATGTATGGAAGTGAGAGCTGGACCATAAAGAAGGCTGATCGCCGAAGAATTGATGCTTTTGAATTATGGTGCTGGAGGAGACTCTTGAGAGTCCCATGGACTGCAAGAAGATCAAACCTATCCATTCTGAAGGAAATCAGCCCTGAGCGCTCCCTGGAAGGACAGATCGTGAAGCTGAGGCTCCAATACTTTGGCCACCTCATGAGAAGAGAAGAATCCTTGGAAAAGACCCTGATGTTGGGAAAGATTGAGGGCACTAGGAGAAGGGGACGACAGAGGACGAGATAGTTGGACAGTGTTCTCGAAGCTACGAACATGAGTTTGACCAAACTGCGGGAGGCAGTGCAAGACAGGAGTGCCTGGTGTGCTATGGTCCATGGGGTCACGAAGAGTCGGACACGACTAAACGACTAAACAACAACAACAACATTACTGTATTAGTATTAGTGGTAAAGGTAAAGGACCCCTGACAGTTAAGACCAGTCGCGGAGGACTCTGGGTGTTGCGGCGCTCATCTCACTTTACTGGCCGAGGGAGCTGAGGTTTGTCCACAGTTTTTCCGGATCCTGTGGCCAGCATGACTAAGCCGCTTCTGGCGAAACCAGAGCAGCGCTTATCTACTTGCACTTTGTCATGCTTTCGAACTGCTAGGTGGGCAGGAGCTGGGACCGAACAACGAGAGCTCACCCCGTCGTGGGGATTCGAACCGCTGACCTTCCGATCAGCAAGCTCTAGGCTCAGTGGTTTAGACCACAGTGGCAGCCATAGATGTATCTATATTTTATTTATATTAATTATTTTTCCCCTCCCCCTTTCTTTTACTTTTTAAATTTGCAAATAAAAAAATTATTCGTTTTTTGGTTTTGGTTTTTGGACAAAGGAACAGGGCAAAAGAGGGTATGAATGGCTAATTATCCATCAGCCCAAATGCCCTCTGAAAGCTAGTTGTTATATTTAACGTGCTCTATAGGAAGGACAGCAAAGGGTACATTGGAAGTGATATCACTCCACATGACAATGCAAATATAGCCCCCCCCCCAAAGCCATAGGAAGTAATTTAGTATTGTGGGTGTATTGTCACACACCCCTTCTTCCAGACCAAAATGCCCTGTTCTGAACAACAAAGCAGCAACCATAACCCAAACATGGAGCTTGACTTCACATAGTCTCACAATGTTTTAGTGAACATACAAGAGAACATTAAATAGTTCATGCATGGCACTTATCAAAGAGAGCCAATAAAAACAATTTCAAAAGGACTTACATGTCCCTAGAGGGTGAATGCCTGATAAAACTTCATGAACATAGGTTAAAGGTGGGCATCACAGCTCTGTAAGCCTATTGAGTTTCCTGACCCTCTGAATAATGTATTATGCATTTCATTTTCTGCTAATGAAGTGCTCCTAATATCTCTATCAAACTCTTGGAGATTTCCATCCTAGATGCAACCAAAAGGAGCATCGACAATTGTCTATATGCATTATCCTGTGGTTACTTGACATTAACAATAAAGGGCACATAAATAAAGGAGGCATCCAAGGGAGGAAATGTTGTAGTAAAGGGTGACTTCAATTACCCTCACATTGACTGGGTAAATGTATGCGTCAGTTACAAAAAGGGCCGGAATTATCAAGTGACCCTAATGGTTGTGCCCTAGAACAGCCAGTCATAGAACTGATATAAGGAGGGGGAACCTGAACTTCATTACACATATCAGGGTTAGCCTCTTGCCACCACAAGATGCAGTAACAGGAACTGAGTTGGAGAGCTTGAAAAGGGGGTTTGAAATAAATTCATAGTGGGCAAGGCTAATGACAGCTACTGCCAGGATGGCCTTTTACAACCTCCAGTGCCAGAGGCGGGCATGGCTGTGAATACCAACTGCTGGAGAACATGAGTGGAAGGTCACTGTTGTATTCTTGTCCTGCTTGTGGGCTTCCCATAGACATCTGGGTGGTCCTTTTGAATGCCATGATGCAGCAAGGCTCTCCGTACATTCTTACAACCTGGACCTACCTCAGTAATAAAGCACGTGCCCAATCCCTAGTATCTCCAGTGAAAATGATCTTGGGTAGCACAGAACAGGTGAAACCCTTGTCTGAGCATCTGGAAAGCTACTGTCAGTGGGGGGACAATACTGTATTGACAGTCTGACTTGGTATATAGGCAACTTCCAACTGAAGCGGGGGTTACGTACCAAGGCACCACACATTTAAGTGAAATTGCATATATTTGAAACACCATTGGCAAAACCTGCAAACACCCTCTTTTGTGACATTTTCAGGTCACTTCCAGGTTCAGCACGATGTGCTTGTGCACAGACATGCACCTATTAGATGTGCCTAAAACAGTCACAGCCTGTACGCTCTTTCCTAAGTGCCTAGCATGGCTGAGACAGAACCCATTTCATTTGACCATACCAATTCTTGACTAAAATATTCTTCTTTGGAATTCAGTAGTATCTTTTAGCAAACACTCTCACCTTTAATTAGCTACCTTCTAGCTCCATCTCACTTTCCTTATTTTCCATAACATTAGCCAAAGCCACAATTGAATTACACCTTCAGAGTTTGATGTATTGAACCTCACTCGCACCTTGCAAACACACAGACCTTGGTATCCACTCAGCCATAGTGGTGGATCCCAACTGTCTGAGGAGATAGTTCATTTGGATGCTTTGTTCATCTGTGTATGTAACTCATGCTTTTCAGCTCAATTTGTATTTCCACCACATTCTAGCACAAAAAGGGGGCTAATAAAAATTCTTGGCACATAGCACAATGCAGCAAAAAAGGGAAAAGGGAAAAAAGAGAGAGAGAGCAGCTTTAGCACTTATAGGGAATCAGCTTGTAGAAAAGAAAACCTTAAGGAAGTTGCAGAAGGCAGGGAGACAAAAGAGGAAGAAACCAAGTGGATGGAATCTTGCATCTCTAATGCTCCTCTCTCCTTCACAGCAGCCACCACATCATTCAAGTGGCAGCAGCAAATGACTGTGGTCTGGGCACTGCTGACCCTTCTCATTCTCAGCAAATGAAGCTGCCAGACATGCAAACACACTGCTTAGAAGTGTTTAAATACTGGTGCCCAGTAAAATGATGGCTTTGCTGTTTTCAGTTCTTGAGCAAAAACAAAGGATTGAATGTGTCTATCTTCCTGTTCATCCGCAAATGAACACCTGAAGTCAAGACCATGATAGTCTAGGATTTTGCACAAGCGTGGGATTGGGTATTGCATGCCTCAATCAGCATCCTGGTGATCGTTATGTATCAATGCATGCACCTAGTACTTATGACTGTGAAGACCTGTGTGTATTCTAGCATTCAGCATAAGCATGGGACTTGGCACTGTATGCAGAAATCTGCATACTGATAAACTTTGTTTGCTTTTAATGAAAGCTTCCAGTCCAACTGCAAATGTGGGGGTTAATAATCAAAGCTAAGGGGGAGGTGGTTTCTACTGGTTAGGAATTTGTTCTACAGTACTATGTGATACCCCTCACAATAATTAGGAAATTGATGGTTAGTGCTCCATTCAGGCTTCTTTGTATACTCTATGCAGGAGGCAGAATTCTTCTCCCCTTCCCTGATGTTTTGTTTATTTTTTGTTGGAAGCTGCCAAGAGTGGCTGGGATAACTCAGTCAGATGGGTGGAGTATAATAAAATAATAATAATAATAATAATAATAATAAATACTATCATCATCATCATCCCTCAATAATATTCTTCCTCAGTGCAGACTAGGCAGGGCAGCAGATCTAAAGAGTGGCAACAACAGAGCTATTAGTTCTGGGGATAGAGCCTAAAGCCAAAATCACATTTAGTCAAAATGCATTGGGTTCAACGGTGGCTGGGATTGCCAAAAGTCTTTTCTCCCAGACAGCTTCCCCCTTTCCTCCCCATTTCATTATATTATTCGGCAAGTGCATAAAGCTGAATATACACAAGTTAAATGTCTGTAAGTTTCAAGTTATCTGTACTCCATTGATGTTGCCAAGCTGCCATTAGGCATCCTTTAACCACTTTCTGTTTTTGCAGCTCAGATTGGGAATTGCCTCAAAGTGACAGATCCTAGGATTAAACAATGTGTGAGAGCAGCAGACTCACTAGTTTAAGCCCAGAGCTCTGTGCTGAGGACGGCAGAAGGCAGGTGACTGCCTACTGGTGGGCCACTGGTTAGTTTATGCTGGACCACGTAGTTCTGGAATTTGCACCAAAATTTTTTTTAATGCTGTACTAGGTGGTACTTGGTCTGATCATGCAGAGTTCAGAATACACCACAGCAAGTGCACTGTTTGAGATTGGAGGGTATGCACTGCATAACACCTTAGTTTTGATTTGTCAATGAATATGCATGCGCATCAGAGATGAGACAAGTCCACTCTCCACTCCAAGGTTTAGAGACCCTGGAGAAGTGGCTGAACTGCAAAGAATGGCAATGCTCGCAACTCACACTGACATTTTGACAAGACAGCCTGAAAAGTAAAAAATGGACAGGGACAGGGATTAAGAAATGGGGGTTGTCCTTGGAAAGTGATGGCAGTTGCAGCATCTGTAACACTAGTCCTAACCTTTTGCAAAATCAGCATGCCAACACACACCACAATAGTGGGAAGCAGCTTGATTTCTGCTTGTATAACAGACGTACCACTGCTGAATGCAACCATATAGGCATGCTCTCCTAGCAACTGTGAGGCTGTCAATCTCTCCCTAAGCTCCAGTTAGACATATGCAAGCTCTGGTACTCATCCTCTTCTCCCTTGATGGCTCGCCCAGAGCCCTTGCAGAATTGTCAAATGTAACGTTGTAGCAGGGGCCCAAAGGGCCCCAATTAAGTTAATAATGTAATTCCCTATAAATCCTGGAATATGCTTATATTAGTGCATTATGGTAACCTGTTGCTTTAAAGAAACTGATGATTCAGCAAGAAGCCGTCCCTACCGGGATAGAAGGTCAGCTAATACGTAAATCACAAAGAAGCAATTCATAAACTAGAACATAAATTGTTACATCCACACGTAACACAGGTTCCCATACATGCAAACTAACAATATGTAACAGATCACAGTAAGAATCAAAGTTTAGTTAGCAACGCTTATTGCGCATGTGTATTAGATTAGGTAATGACGTACGTATTAAATATGAAATGAGGTGATGAATATTAAATATTAAATGATGTAATGATTTATGTGATTGGTTAAATTGAAATCCTTTGTCTAAAATGTTATAAATACCCCTGCCTGGCCTTTGGGCGGGGTTGCAGTATTCCGAAATGATTCGACTGTAACCTTATTGCTTAGCAATAAACAAAATGGACTCCTAACTCCTCTTGTCTCTGAGTTTTATTGGCTAACTCAGAAGATAAGCCATTTTTGGCTTACAACAACGTGATCACCCCTATGAAGTAAGCCAAGATCTTAAGAAACAGCAAATTTTACTCCATATATTATTGTACATAATCAAAACACAACTTTTAAATGCAAAACCTTTCAACATATTAATAAAATTAAACCAATTTGGATTCCTTATCCACATTACAGGAGGCAAGCTACGTCCTTCTCTGTCTTCTAACAAAAACATCACCTTATTGTGTTGAAAGATTTTGTATTATATATCCTGCATGTTTAAGCAGTCCATGTATAATAATATATTGAGAAATATTTGCTGTTGCACGGGGTGCTGTTGTTCTTATGGTCATGACTTATAGATTGTATGTCTGCATAAATTCACCCACCCACCCCATACGGCCTTCAGATTCCCTCATCACAAAATTTGTGGCTACAGGTCTGGCAGTTGTACATGACAACCCTGGGAATGCATATTTTAAAACATGGTCTGAAATAGTGGCATAGGGGTGTGGTTGCTTATATAGTTTTCAGTGAGAGAATAATATGAAAGAGGAAGCAAAACAAAACAAATTATGATACAATAGAGCATATTGGTACGGTATTTAAGTAATGCAAGTACAGTAATTGTAAAATTGTTAACAAGACATTATATTTTTCATAAATAGCATGGGTGTCATGGGTGTCTGTGTGTATTAGTAGGAAAGGGGGCACCCATCTGCACTATACTCTTAAAGCAGTATTATGCCACTTTAAACAGCCTTGGCTTCCCCAAAAGAATAATGGGAAATGTGGTTTGTTAAGGGTGCTGAGAGGAGACCCCTATTCCCCATACTGAGCTACAGTTCCCAGAACGGTTTAACAACCAATCCTTCTTCCCATGGTCAAAGTTTAAAGCAATTCCCATCCTGCATGAAAAGACCACAGTTCAGCCATCTGTGGCAGAAATACCATTCTCTCTCTGAGAAGTACAGCTAACAACCCCAAGTGAGCCTGGTTTTTCCAACCACCTCTGTTCCAACCTCAAGGGACTGTCACACCAAGTAGCTAATAATGATCCCCAACCACAGACATGTTGTGTCTGTATTGATTCGAGAAGGTGTGAGCCGTGAGGCTTTCTGAGATGTATGCTGGCTGCAGAGCTGCCAAATTGCTTCACAGAAGTCTTAGGTAAAAAGGAGTAGCGAGGAACTCTGGCGCTTTCCCCACCACTCACCTAAAGACAGAATGAAGCCCATATCGTTAAAATAAAGAAGCCGGAAGGGGCGGGAAGGCACAGAGGGAGGCAGAAGGCCCAGCTCAGAGGTGCCCCAGAGATGAAATGGTTATTTTCTGGGAAGATTTTGGAGCAGTGCTGATAGGAAGTAGCAAGCAGGAGCAAAAAAAAAAATCATGTCGGAATTGCCCGCCGTTAGGCCCACAGTGTGTGCTAAGCTCGGCTGCCTGACGACTGCAGCTCCCCCTCGGTTTCACTGCATTTACAGAAGTCTATTACAGAAACACATTACTAGCTCCCTGGGTAAGCTGTGGAATGGGGTGGGGGGTGGAGGGAGTGAACAAGCCTCCTCTGACAACTGAACACTACACCAGGCCAGGCTTCAGGGTTTTGTTTTTTTAAGCCTCTTATTCACCCAAACAGATATGGGTTTAAACTGGAGCCAAGACTGAAAACCCAGAACTAGTTTTCAAGACCAGGCGGCACTTTTCCTGGATCATGTTAACAGAGAAATGTGAGGTGGGTTAAATAAGGAGAAGATGCAAGTGCAGGGTGCTCGTTTCAAAACAAAACAAAACAAAACAAAACAAACTCTAGCTGCCTATTGCATTTTCATCACCAAAGAGCACGTGGCCTGATCCTACCGGTATGTACATTTGCTTAGAAGTAAGCAAGTGGGACATGCTCCCAAATGGGACTTGAATGGGACTTGCTTTCAAGAAAATGTGCACAGGGTTGCTTTCTTAAAGAGTAGCGCAGGTGGCTATCCCATCCCCTTTTATCTGCTCCACAAATTTGTGAGGGAGGCTGCTACTGAGCAGATGAAGCTAGTTTAATCAGATCAGGAAAACATGACTGTGGCTCTAATATCTAAGAGGGTTTTCACTTTCAGAGGGCTACAAGAAATATGCTTCTCAAAAACTGGTTTCAAAAGAGCAACTTGAAATAGGGAGGACCTGAAATTACAGTTTGGGGGCAGGGAAATGGTATGCAAATTATTTCATATCAGCGCAGCAAAATGTAAGCAAACTGCAACCGCTGGAAACAGTGGGCTGTGAGCAGATGTAGACACCTACACTGGAAGTACATGATTCCCAACAAAGAATCCTGGGAACTGTAGTTAAGGGCCTTTGGGGACTGTATCGCTGTGTGGAATAAACAATGATTCCCATGATTATCTGGAGGGAAGTCGTGTTCCTTATTTCACCACTTCCATTTCCAAAATGTCAGCTTTCCCTGCCAGTATCTTCATATGGAAAAGGAGAGTTAAGGCGGCCAAAACATTCTCATTTGATGCAAATGAGCCCATATTAGATTTGATCTGACCTGTTGGATTCAGGTTGAATCAAAACCAATTGCCTCACAAAAAGTTATTTGTTTTGCAAAAGTAAATTGGTGTTATTTCCAGCCCTGTTCTAAAGTTCGCCTTATCACGATCACTACTGTTACCAGGAGCACAATGAGGCCTCCCACCCATGTAAGCTACACTACTACAATCCAGAAGACTCTCCCCAGTTTCTCCAAAACTTACAAGGGGAGGCAGTTTCAGTGGCTCATGGGGGGGATTAGACCCTCTGTAGTTCCCACTGATACTTGCAATCAAGACCATCTCACTGCAGTGTTGTTGGAGAGGCACTGGGACTCTACTGCAGCTGCTGATTTTGGATGGAATAGGGAAGAACAGTAGAGAGGGAAGGACAGCTCTGATAGAACGAATTCTGCCCAAAGTTTAGGAAGCCTTGCCTGATTCACAAGTGGGCTTGGGGTAGAGGGAAAATGCATAAAATTAACATCCCAAGCCTTTCCCCACACCATTCTAAAAGTTGGCACCATCACTTGTTTTTAGAGCATTGAGACCAATATGGCCTTCCTCTCTGAATTCAGCCTAAATGTACCTTACCTTTCTACGGCCACACTTAGAAGAAAACAGTTCTGACTAGGCAGGGTTAGAACTGCACTGTGGCGATGTAAGTAAGTAAGTAAATATGCCTGCCATACAAAATTGAAAATGCAGTAGGAATCACTAGCTCGGCTTATGCATTCTGCTTGAAGGACACACCGCTGTGAATTCTCATTTTATATTACATCCGACTCTGCTCTGGAATAGAAAGGAAGAACAAAAGTACCCAGTGCATGCAATTAAAATATGCATCAGCTGGCATTTGGGTGCTATATGACCACATATACTTCCATATATTTCGAATCCAAATTCACTGTAGCCGAGCACACAACAAGATTGAAAGACTGACCTGCTCAGCTCTCATAAGCAATTGAATTATTGGTGATGGAATCTCCAGCACGAGACACAGAGGCAAAGTTGAAACGCACTGAGGTACAAGTGCTTAGGGATTTAATATCACTGATAAATGCTCTGATGGCATGTATGGTTATGCAGCCTGGGCAATCACAATAGACCCCAGAGCTTCTATTTTGCGGAGAGAAGCACAATTCATTCCAATCTATGTCAGAGGGATTTTGAAGAGGCATATAAGTAGAAGCCATTTGGACTATTTCATACTGAGGGGGAACTGAAGCAGCTGGGTCTCTTGAAAATGGAAGAGAGAGTGAGCATGCAGAGAAGGCACAGGTGTCTGCCTGATTTTGAGCATCATTGAAGAAAACCAATGCAGACAAAACTGTTCCTTACTCAAAGTTTTGCTTAAGACAAAACAAGCTTCAAGGAGAATTCTGGATGTCACGTGCTTACATGCAAGATAGTTGGCACACTAACAATACAAGCATTTATGCAGGAGTTGCCAAGTGTTTGGAGCAAGTGGGCACATTTGAAACGATGAAAAAATGCTGCAGGTGCCACAAAATGGCTGCCATGGGGCGACAGGAGTGTCGTAACACAAAATGGCACCCACATCTGAAAGAGCAGGCTAAGAGTCAGGACCACAAAATGGTGCAAGCATGCCTGCCCCCACCCCTCGTAAAACAGCTGTGACTGCACTCCCAAATTTTCACCAAAATTATTCTGCTTTTCACCACTGCCCCCCCCCGGAAATGGTCAAAGAAAGCAACAATACTGCTGTAACTATTCAGTGACCATAAGCACCAACCCTTCTCAAAGTTCTGAAATTTCATCAGCCATGGTTCACCTGATTCCAAACTCGCTTCAGCAGCCATAAGCAATCTGCCTTATTATGAGGTCAGACTGCTTGTTCATCTGGCCTGCTACTATTTACCCTGGCACAGTTCAATGTACAGTAATGCTAAAATAAACAATGGCTTAATGTAGGTGCACAAGTGTGCAGGCTGCCGGAGAAGAGATTGCCACTGCTTTGCTCTTCCTCTGCTCCTGCTGCTCCTGTTTGAAGATTCAAGATAGATAAAAGAAAGTAGTTCTTCATGCAGCACACAATTAAACGGTGCAAGTGGTTCCCATAGGAGGCAGTGATGGCTGCCTACTTGGATGGCTTAAAAAAAACACTGGGCAAATTCATGGAGGGCTTTTGATGGCTACTGGATGGGTTGGCTGTGCTCTGCCTCCCCAGCTGGAGGCAGGGATGATTCTGAATGCCAATTGCTGGAAACCACAGGAGCTGAGACTTCCCACAGGCATCTGGTTGGCCACTATGAGAACAGGATGCTGGACTAGATAGGCCATTTGGCACAATACAGCAAACTTTTCTTACGTTCTTACATTTACTGCTTTGCAGTGAGCAATGGTTTGCCTTAGCATCTCATCCAAAACCAGGCTCATGGTTTGTTTCCTTCAGACAGACCACAAGCCTGTGTTTAGACGGCATGCTAAGCCAAATCATGGCTTAACACACAGCAGCAGCAGAGGACCAAAGCAGAAATTATCTCCTTCCCAGGAGCCTGCACATTCGCAGAATGTGGTTTGGCATAGTGTTATGAGTGGCATAGTGTTGTGTGTGAAATTAGTCTCTGAGTGACTGCAGCTTTCCATGTCCAAGAAAGATGTTTATTGTCTGATTCATGTTCCTTGTAACTGAAGATATCAGGGGTTGAATCTTGGGCTCTCTACATAAAAGGCATGTAGAATCTACCATCAAGAATTCTACTTAAAAAGAAAACGATTCTCAAGGCACTGGAATGCTGGGTAAAATTATAGAGCAAGATTCTTGCTGACTCCAGTTATAAAGGCTGCTCCTGATGTTTCAGGTGCCTATTGTCTGGGGACGGGGGGTACGGGACAGGGCTCAGACTTAAGCGGTGTTAATATATAGTTTTGGGTTGACATATGGGTCTATATATATGGATCAATATATAGATTTGAATAAGATGTACTGGTTCTGCTGCTATTTAGATTATTATCGCTGTCTTCATTTGTATTGCCAGGCCTCATTACAGGGATGGGGAATTTATGGCCCCTCCAGAGATTGCTGGAGACTATAGCTCTCACCATCCTTAACCATTTTACATGTTGCTAAAGCTGAAACAAGTTAATCTGCATGGGCATATGTTTCCTGTCCCTTTCTTAATATGAATTATTAGCAGCTTGTTTCATCTTAGAGTATTTTTAGCAACATCAAATGTCTAGCCTATTAATATTTGCACGACTATTTAAATTGGCTGATATTTCATAATTGCTTGCAAATTGTCTTGAAATATTGCATCATCATCATCATCATTTGCATTTCTATAGCACACCCTCCATCCAAAGATCACAGGGCAGTTTACAATATTAAAATGCAAAAAATAATAATGCACACAATAATAACAAAAACGATAATCCCACACGCTGTTTAGAAGGCTGTGCATTGTGTTTACTGAGAGTTAGCAGGCGAACAGCAATCTGGTGGTCTGTGTGCAAGTGCAAAATCACAAAAAGTCAGGGAAATGAAGAAACGCCCCCCCCCTTTCAAAAAAACTGGCGAGGAAGTCCGTAGACCTTTCCAGACGCCGGTAAGCAAAGCGGCACCTTCCTTACCGGCCTCTGGGATGCTACCAGAACCCTCCCACCTCCTTCCCAGAGGATGGGAAGGAAGACATCACCATACAACGGCTCTGGGAAGCTGTTGGAGCCCTCCTGCTTCCTTCCCAAAGCCCTCTGAGCACTGGGTGCAAGTGGGGAAAATAAATAAATAAATGAAGAGAGGAGAATGGTGGGTTTCCCCAGTTCTCCATTTATTTATTTCCCTACCACCATCCGCATAAGGTTGAGATAAAGTGAGCCCAACTTGCGGGCTTACTGTATTTGGTTATGTGCATTTTGGTTATGTGTATTTTTCTGAGTTTGTGATCCACTTTCGGCATGCAAAGAAAACAATGACAATGAAGAAGAGGACCGGAAAATGGCTAGCTAGGTTTTGTCGCCCCTAATTAGGAATGCCTACCTACAAGAGCACAATGCCACAGTGAAAATTTGGTGCATTTTTTTTTTTTTTTGCACCCCCGTGGTGCTACTGCAATCAGTACAACACCATGCCTGGGTACGAGCAAACAGCACGACTGTTAAAAAATTCATTTCAAAATCTTCCTGGAAGCTAATAAATTTTACAGCAGTTTCAAATCCTTTCTCATTGCAACAAAGGAAAGCTTAGTTCCAGACAAATTAAAAGTAAATTGATTGCCTTAGGGGAATGTATTCAAATATCACTTTTCCATGTTAGAAATCTCTTTCCCTAAAATGCCGAGGAAGGGAAAAGGGAGAGAACGAACCACAGCAATGGTTTGGAAACAGTAAATCATTAAATCCCTGTTTGCAAAAATGGATAGCAAGGGCCAGGGCGGGGGGGGGGGGGCTATCAAACTTAAAATAAAATGCAAATATGTCACTGGGGTGCAGGCCTAACATTTGTGCCTGAATTTATGAATAATAAATATGAATAAATAGTAAACATGAAGGGATCAAACATTGCATTCAGTGTTCACCCACATTTATCCATCTCTCCCAGACAGCATCTGGAAAGCAACTTTAAATTTTATTGTGTTGGGGGCCTTGGGGATAGGAAAGCAAAGAAACCATTCTGCAACAACTCTGTACAGTGGTACCTCGGGTTACAAACACCTTGGGTTCCAAACACTTCGGGTTACAGGCTCCGCTAACCCGGAAATAGTACCTCGGGTTAAGAACTTTACCTCAGGATGAGAACAGAAATTGAGTGGTGGAGGCGTAGCTAAAGTGGCACCTCAGGTTAAGAATGGTTTCAGGTTAAGAACGGACCTCCGGAACGAATTAAGTTCATAATCAGAGGTAGCACTGTATTTAAACTTAGAGGCAGTTAACACAACCTTTTTCTTTTTCTTTTCTAAGAAGCCTCTGACCCCATCCATCCATAGTCTACCCATCCATCCATAGTCTATCCATCCATAGTCTACGTTGGGAAAATGTAAATGATCACAGATATAGGGAATTGTTCAGACACCAGCACTATTGCATCCCAGCAGTTGTAATAACTTTAGGAATTGGTGCCCATGCTCCCCGCCTTCCCTTCACATCCCTCTTTTTGTGTGTTTCACAACTTTTAGATGATAAGCCTAAATCAGGGCCTGAATCCCTTCTCTGGCAGCCTTTTTAGCAAGGTAATAAGTCCCACTGAATTCCATGAGATTTACTCCCAGGTAAGTGAGCACAGGACCACAAATCAAGCTACTACACTGAAATGAAATGGAAGCATCAGAAGGGGCGTCTTGTTTGCTTTCTTTTCTCCCTCCCTGTACTTTTAAACATTGAATCATACAATACATAAAGCTGGCAAACAATGACAAAAGGAGAGAGAGAGATACATACATCATCCTTGATCGATAAGCAATGTTCATAATTCACAATCTGTAGCTCTGTTCGCATCGCTGCATTCATGTGACAATTTGGTCCGCTCTAACAAATCATACCAAATTTGAACTATATTTTGTAAAAATTGCAGCTTACTTTAATTGTTTGAGAAGTTCCAGGTCCTAGAAAGCCATAAATCAATGCCAGGAGCTTCTAGCTGAAGCTAATACTTGACAACCAACAGCTTAGCAGATTCTAGAATGCTTGGGAAATTCGATCATCATGAATTCCGGGTACAAAACGACTCAATCCACACTGCTCCAACTAAATGTGCAGAGAGCAGTTTAGCTATCCATTAGGTTTTGCATTCATGAATATTCTGACACAGAGCTCAAAAAGGTATCATTATGTCTTTCCAAAATCTGCATTTTTGACAAAGAAAAACCATTTAGCAATGAAATGAGCATCCTCATATTCATATTAAGAAAACACCTTCACTATGTTGTTCTTGGTGCTTAAAAAAGGCAAGCCTACCCACACATATAATTTTATTATGTATATTTGGGGGGGTACTTCTGGATTTATTCATATTTTGACAAATTTTATATTTTTAACGTTTGATTTTATTTGTATTTATGTGTGAATGTTTTTCATTGGTTTATGTACGGTATATATTTTGTTGATTGTGCAGTATATAAAGCTTGTTAAAGCATTAGAAGAATGCATATCTTGAAATAAAATGCATGTGTGTGTGTGTGTGTGTTTATTTAAAAATGCAGATTGATGTGGAAACATGGCAGAACGGACTAGTGAATTAAAAAACACACGTGGCGCAGAAGAGAAATAAAATGATTCTACATCCCTCGTTTGATCTAATAAACAGGATACTGCTTATGTTTCTTGAGAGAAATAGATTGAGACAGAGAGACATATGTAATGCAAATGAGCATTTCGGACCAATCTACATTTTACATCTGCATAACAAATTGATTGAAGCAGGAATGCCTTTAAGCAGTCAGAAGTTTTTGTTTCGTTTTACTTTCTGTGGAAGGTTCTTGGTTATTTATTTATTTATCAATCACAGGATGGAACGAAGTCGGTGTACAGTGGTACCTCTGGTTACGAACTTAATTCGTTCCAGAGGTCCGTTCTTAACCTGAAGCCGTTCTTAACCTAATGGGGCCTCTCGCTGCCGCCGCCGCCGCATGATTTCTGTTATCATCTTGAGGTGAAGTCCTTAACCCGAGGTACTATTTCCAGGTTAACGGAGTCTGTAACCTGAAGTGTTTGTAACCTGAGGTATTTGTAACCCGAGGTACCACTGTACTTGGTTAGTGAACAACCCACTTGCTTAGCCATCCATACTGAAATGCAAGTCACCCTCTGTGGATGGATCATTGCTTGCTCATAAATTAAGAGGCTGCCTCTCTTCCTTATCTCTCCACACGGTTTAATGTCAGGAGACAAGATGGGAAAGAATTACTGCATAATATTTCTCACCTCTTAGACTTCTCCATTTGCTAATCAGAGAACCTCAGGAATATAATCCAGGCATGGCTTCCCTTTGGATAATGCTTAGAAGATGCTAATAGCAGGGGAAAGTGGCAAATACATCTCACAGCAACTCAAGACATCTCTCTCTCTCTCTCTCTCTCTCTCTCTCTCTCTCTCTCTCTCTCTCTCTCACACACACACACACACACACATATATATATATATAATTAAACACAATTTGAACTGTTCCACCGTTTCAAGAAATGGACAGAGTTTGGGCCAAAGAAGCAGTGGTTCAAAAAGAAATTCTTTTAATAGGGAAGGAGGGAGAGAATTTGAATTGCACTAATTTATCAAACAACCATCAAACAGGCCCAAGGTCTGAAAATCCAGCTTGGCGGGAGCGGAGGCATGGGGGGTGGGTTTCCACTGTGATGATCCCGCTAAACTTAAAGAGGTTAGATCCGCAGCCTGCAGAAATCACTGTAGCCCCGTAAAAAGCAGTGGAGCCGTGCACATTTACACCAGGTATAACTCTCACTGGCCTTTTTTTTTCTCCCAGCCTATATAGCCATTAATATTTTAATTCCTTCTTGTTTATTATACTCATGTAGCACATGAAGAGTGACACCTATGGTTATTTACATCCGAGATAATTTTCTCATGACATAGTGGGCAGATAAATAGAAAACAAGAGGAAACAGCAGCTGCTCGGGCTGCAAAAATAACAAGAAAGGTGGTTTATTTCAACAGACAGGATGGCTAAATTTGAACACGAGTCCTCAGCTACGGACTTCAGCATCTCACTGGGTGGCTATGCACAAGTCATTCTTGTTCAACCTCAGGTACCTGTCTCTAACATGGGAAGCACAAGTGGGTTCCTCAATGAGTAAATACAATCTTATACTGTAAGGGGTTTGCTGCTGGTGACACCTTTGGCTGTCCTGCTGTGATGCCAGAGATATGAGTTTGCCCCTCTGCTCCCAGCAACTGAGGAAGTAAAAAGAAACCTGAGCTCAGTTGTAGAGCACACGGTTTGTACGTTAAGTGTCCTAAATACAATCCATGGCATCTCCAGTTTTAAAAATGATCGATTAGCCCATCATGGGAAAGACCTCTGTCAGGGATTTCAGAGAGCTGCTGACAGTCAACACTAAAAAGCTGAATGGAGAAATAGTCTGACCTGGTTTATGGCAGGAGGAGGAAAGAGGAGGAACTGGTGAGAAATGAGGAAGGGCAAGAGAGGGGTGAGAGCAATAGGAAAGCAGCACCCATCTAAAACAAGGATGGGAAACCTAGGGCCCTCTGGTTGTTGTTTGGCTACAACTCCCATCAGCTCCAGCTGCCACGGCAATGGCTAGGGTTGGTAGAAACTGTAGACCCACAACACTTGGACGGTGTGAAATTCTGGAAAGCCACTGGCAGTCAGCATGTCCAGCGGTCGGCAACCTTTTTCAGTCCACCATCCCTCAGACCATGTGGCGGGCGGGACTATTTGGGGGGGGGGGTTTGAACGAATTCCTATGCCCCACAAATAACCCAGAGATGCATTTTAAATAAAAGGACACATTCTACTCATGTAAAAACACACTGATTCCCAGACCGTCTTTGGGCCGGATTGAGAAAGTGATTGGGCCGCATCCGGCCCACGGGCCTTAGGTTGCCTACCCGATGTAGACAATACAGTGGTGCCTCGCTTAACAAACGCCCCGTAAGACAAAACTTTCGCTTAAAGAAAGGATTTTTCTAGCGGAGGTTGCCTTGCTAGACAAATTCGTTTTACGAAAAATTTGTCTAGCGAATCGCGGTTTCCCATAGGAATGCATTGAAATTCAATTAATGCGTTCCTATGGGCAAATTTTTTTTAAAAAAAAAATTCAATGCATTCCTATGGGATTCGCTAGACAAATTTTTCGTTATAAGAATAGACCCGTGGAACGAATTAAATTCGTCTAGTGAGGCACCACTGTACATAGTTAGATGAATCAATGGCAAAAGACAGCTTCCTATGTTCTCCTAAAACTGCCCCTGCATTGTCATGGGAATCCCATGCTCCTTCATATTTGAAACAAAGAGAAAAACTCAGTTCATATAGAAAACGGAGAAAAGTTCATAAAGAGAACAGCAGAAAGGTTCAAGTCTAGCTTTTCCCCTGAAACAATACTCTTGTGTGTATGGATGTTTCTCTTCTTGGGACAACATTTAATCAAACAATGTTTAATGGTGGTATATTATAGAAACAGTCTTGCTACTGGGTTATGGCCTGATGATAGATAGATAGATAGATAGATAGATAGATAGATGATAGATAGATAGATAGATAGATAGATAGATAGATAGATAGATAGATAGATAGATATTATGTACTTATTCCGGCGTATAAGACGACTGGGCGTATAAGACGACCCCCAACTTTTCCAGTTAAAATACAGAGTTTGGGATATACTCACCGTATAAGAAATATGACCCAGCATATAAGACGACCCCCGACTTTTGAGGTTTTCCTGGGTTAAAAAGTAGTCATACGCAGGAATATGTATTTGTATAGAGCTAAGGCTGCTGTGACAGATCAGTGGGGTCACAACAGCATTCAAATATATTGATTTTTTTAAAAAATAGGAAATGGGTCCCCAAGTGCATGTTTGAATTAAAGGGTTTGAAAAAGTTGAAGACTACTATTCTAGTCTAGTCTATTGCACACCCACAAATCTGGTGGATCCCACTGGCACATTCCTAAGCTTGTTGTGAACAGTAGGCCCAACACCAGCTTGCTTCTCATCCTTGCATCATACCCACAGCGAGACTGCTAAATCATCAACGTAGCTAATAGGGTATTCTGTACCAAAGCCATTGTCACCAAGACCGCTTGCATTAATAAGGTGAGCCTTAAGAAGGGGGATGAACTCAATAATCTGATAGGGCTTTTTCATCTCTATCCATTATGATTCTATAGTTTGCATACCCAATTCCCATTAATGCTAATGGGAGTTACTGTACTGCGTGCGTGAGAGAAGAATACAGGCCTTTTGACTTCATTACGGAAATTTAAAATTCATTACCACAGGATACTGAGGGATTGCCCTAAATACTCTCTCTTTGTTATATATTTCCTAGTTAATGCGACCATTTGAGTGTACTGTACCCTGCTGAGTAGGAAACATTTTCTAGGCTGTTTAAAACACATTCTCCACAATTGGAAGCAAGTCTTTTGTCTCCATTTATGCCTTTGACACTGGCTGCCTTCAGCTTAATGGGACCAGAGTAGATAAAAGCAAATTAATCCAAAAGGTGACTTTTTCTATCCTATTGTCAAATCTCATAGATACAAATTCAAGTATTCCTCGTCTTCCTGCGATTCAACACAAGCCATGCATTCAAATCTGAGCTGCAACAATGAATCCAATTATTAGAACATCCTATTCAAAATTATGCGTCGATCAGAAAATGACCGCTTGACTATTCGCATATAAAAAAATACAAAACACTGAAATTGCCAGTGGGGGGGTAGGAAGGGGAAGAGGGGGAATAAGAGGTGAGATTCCAAGGTGCAGCAATGGGGCACACCTTAAACTGGAAAGAACTGGAATTAACCTGCAGAAAATTTGCTCAGAACACTTTTTCTCCAAAGACCTTGGTGCTCTCCAACTAGAAGCTGAAACCTGACTAGCTTTTTAATTGACTTGAAAGGTAGTGTAAGATACATAGTAAAGGTAAAGGGGTCCCTGACCATCAGGTCCAGTCATGTCCGACTCTGGGGTTGCGGTGCTCATCTCGCTCTATAGGCCGAGGGAGCCGGCATTTGTCTGCAGACAGCTTCCGGGTCATGTGGCCAGCATGACAAAGCTGCTTCTGGCGAACCAGAGCAGCACACGGAAACACCGTTTACCTTCCCGCCAGAGCGGTCCCTATTTATCTACTTGCACTTTGATGTGGTTTTGAACTGCTAGGTGGGCAGGAGCTGGGACCGAGCAACAGGAGCTCACCCCGTCGCAGGGATTCAAACCGCCGACCTTCTGATCAACAAGCCCTAGACTCTGTGGTTTAACCCACAGCGCCACCTGGGTCCCATACATACATAGATACATAGTAAGGTATTGTAAATGCTGATGGTGTAAATAAGAATAGTGAGGTAGCAGTAAGGTAAGGAGCTAGTAAGACTTGGGTTCAAATCCCTGCTCAGTCATAAAGCTCCCTGGGTCAGTCAATTATTCTCACAGCCCAACCTAGGGGCGGCCAAGTGTCCTCCTTAACAGAGGGCAGTCCTTCATTTGACAAGCTGGCTTGTCAAGTTTCAGTCAAGTTGTCCATCAACAGTTAGCACCCAGGCAGGATACAGAACAGGGGCGCTGGTCACAGTATCCCCTGCTTTGTGGGGGCTGCACAGTACTTCTACTGAAATTATAGCAAGTATTTATTTATTTATTTATTTATTTTTAATGCTTCTTAATTAGCGCACATAATTTTTTTTTCTTTTTTGCAGGTCAATGTACTTTTTGGCGATCCGTTTGTGGAGATGAGCAAGTGGGCATTATAGCCTAACCAACCTCACTGAGTACCGTAATTGTGAGGGAAATAGCTTCTCGGAATAGGGCAGATTGCAGAATAGATAGGCAAACAGTGAGAACTGCAGGCAGGGGTATTCTGACAGCGTCTCACTCCTGTTAGCAGCTGTGCTGCAGTTTCCTGTACTAACTGCAATTTCTTGACCAAGTGCAATACCTGAGCTGCTGTGGTCACGCTACCCGAGTCCAGAAACAGCCATGGTTTCCATGCCAGCTGAAAACTGATAAAAGGTGCTCCTAACCCACTGCGATAGCCTAATGCGAATTCCTCACCTTAGCAAGAGTCAGTCCAGGGATTTTCTCACTGTTCATGCTCCTAGGACACAGGAAGTGACCTCATTCCAAGTCAAACTACTGGTCTATTTAGCCCAGAATAGTATATTCTGACTAGGAATGGCTCTCTTACCAGCAGCTTTTTTAAATTGGAGCTGCCAGGGTCCGAACCTGGGACCCTCAGCATGCAACACATGTACTTTTCCCCTGAGCTATGGCTGCCGCCTCCTAATTCTTAGTAATCACACTCCACCAGCCCTTTATTTACTCACCCGGCCCAGTAGTAAATATAATGGTGATGTTTTATGCTTGAGGAAGCAAACCTACCATTTCCCACATCTCTCAAAGGCAAGAATATCAACTTCGGGATGGACCGCGCAGTCAAAAGTGTATTCATGGCACCCTTCAATAGCCTGCCTATTGGGACCTGGCAGCCTCCACCTAACAATGGCCCTCTGTTGTCCTTCATTTAAATATTGTTGGGACGACAGCCAAGGCAGAGGGAAGGGAGTGCCTCTTCAAGCAAGATGGGAATCTCTAGTGTCAGATACAGCCAGCCTGACTAATGAGACCTCCTGCTTGCCAAATCCTACAGCCTTGCTCTGTCTATTCCAGCCATTGAATATGCTCAGAAGTTCCATGGCACCAGCCCAACAGTCTACAGATCCCAATCAAGAATCAATGGCTGAAGTGTAAGTGATGGCAAAGGGGGAAAGTGCCAAGTGTTCCTTTTCTTTTCTTTTAGTTTCAGGAACTTCAGTTGCCGTTATGGCACTAGTGGGAACGTAAGCAAGGACTTAATTAATCCTATCACAGAATGGATCCACCACAGGGCAAAAAGGGGGGGGGAATCAAAAGGAGCTATTTTGGATTCTTTACAAAGAGAGAGTGCCAGGGTGAGAGAGTTGGCACAGTTTTCAGCTGTGTGAGGGTAGCTCCCATTAATGAGGGGAAGTCCAGGATCCTCTTTCAAGCAGTGTTCATGGGAAGAAAGGTGAACAGTGTTAGTTTCTTCTGAAGTGGCACACATCACTTAGGGCAGGGGACACAGCCCAGTGCAAAGCCTCTTCTATGTTGCACAGGTTTCAGATTCAATTCTCAGCATCTCTGGTTAAAAAGGACCTTAGGCCTGCAGGGCAAGAACCTGCTGCCACTCAAAGGAGGCAGCACTGATCCGGATGGACAAAAAGTTCTGACACTGTGTAAAGAAACTTCATACACAGTGGTGCCATCAGGGCAGGAATTTTGGAGCAGGAGTCTAGGGCCCAGCCCAGCAGATTGAGCAGAATGGCCTACCCAAACACAGTAGGGGTAACATACCACATTCTGAAGTGATTTAGATCAGGCACGTCCAACAGGTAGATAGTGATCTACTGGTAGATCACTGGATGTCTGTGGTAGATCACTGGTAGATCACTGGCTCCCCCAAGAAGCTCAACAAGTTTGGCTTCCCCTCAAAAAGTTCAACATTTAAATTGCCCTGCACCCCCCAAAAAATGGGGCTTTCGTCCTCCCTAAAAAAGCTCAACAACCGTGACCTCAACCCCCCAAAACAAGGCTTTCCTTCCTAAAAAAAGCTCAACAACTTTGACCTCAACTCAACAACTTTGACCTGATCACTGCCAGTCTTTAACTCTGTGAGTAGATCACAGTCTCTTGGGAGTTGGCCACCCCTGATTTAGATGAAATGTGCTTCTAAAGAGGGAGGCCCCCCAAGACCATTAAATGCAGAGTCTAAAATTACCTAATTGTACCATACTCAGACAGGAACATTTTAATGGGGCTCTGAATACCAGGCAGCTAAGAGGAAGGCTGTAAGGGGCAGGATGACACATAAGACCCCAGGAAACTGCCATATATCAGGGAGGTTTTTTTAGGTTATCTGCCCATCTACTCTCTATGGCAGTAGGTTTTTGAAAGGAGACTAAGCCTGAAGAAGAGATGATTAAGATGTGAAATGATGATAGCCATCTTCAAATATTCAAGGAGCTGTTGTCAGGGCCGGATTTAGGTTTGATGAGGCCCTAAGCTACTGAAGGTAAGGGGGCTCTTTGTATGTCCAGCTGTCCTTTGTCAACAACAAATTTCGCTTTTGTGTGTGTTGAATATATGCCATGCAACCAGTCCATGCAGAATGTAGGCACCCTATACAGTGGTACCTCGACTTACAAAGCCGATCCATTCTGCGGCGCTCTTCGGAAGTTGAATCCTTCGTAAGTCGAAGCGTCCATTTTGCGCATGCGCAAAGCGCGATTTTGCACATGCACAGAACACGCGTGCGGCAAAAATACTTCCGGGTTTGCCGACTTCGGAAGTCGAAGCATTCATAAGTCAAAGCATTTGTAAGTCGAGGTACCACTGTATATAGAAATGAGCAGTGATATTTTAGGCTAGCAGGCGGGGCCCATTACTTACATCATAGGAGCCTACACAACACAAAACACTTGCTGTATGTAGGTTTTATTTTATTTATTTTTTTATCTTATATTTTTGAAATGTACATCCAGGTTCATTTTCCTTTAAATTTTTTGGGGCCCCCAAGAGAGTGGGGCCCTAAGCTATAGCTTGTTTAGCTTATACGTAAATCCAGCACTGGCTGTTGGGTGAATGATGAATTCTATCGCAACCCTCAACCCTTGGCCTAATTGCAAAAGGCCTCTGCACGCAATCAGTTCAAAACTCCGGCAAAAGCAGTTTGTCCCTCCTATGCAGTGGCAAAGTGGGGGGGGGAGTGGGTTGCAGAAAAAGAAAATGTGGCTGTCACCATTTTTTGCTTTGGCCCCACCCACATTTGGATTTGGCCTTGTCCACCTCTGGTATGTGATGCTACCATGGAATTCAGCCAGTACTCTGCATATATTCTGGAGCTTTTCCTTCAGCTTTGCTCAACTGGTGACCATGCAATGGGTCCAGAAGCATTCCAAGCCTAGAGAGGAACCAACCCTTGGCACAGCCCTAACTGAAAAGAGATTATTTGCATTCAGGGGATTCAGTGGTGCAAGACAGTATTGCCTAATAAGACGCCACATCATTTGTCAGCTGCCAACATATGCACAAGCCTCTATTGGGTCTTCATTAGCCCTGCCAAGAACAAAATGCTTCATTCCAACTGGTCCTGGCTGACCCACCCACTACTTAATTGTCATTTGCATTTCCTAAAAATAATCCCTAGTTTCCACAGGGGACACTTCTGCCACTCAAGTGCAAATATGGTATGGACTTGAAACAATATCCCCAATTCATTTTTTGCACATTCAGCCCACAGAAGACTTGTACTGTTGTGCTTACAGTGACTCAATAAAATTTGCACATTGTTTCAGAGCATCTCCTTCCACCTATACCTGACTGTAGCCAACCTTTTTTTAGGGTATCCCTCTGCCTAGGAAGCTAGACATTTAATTAGTCATCCTTGCAAACCAGTGTTCAGCCTGCCAGGCTCTCCCAACCCATGCTGTCCCACAGTGGAAGTCTTCACAACCTCATGATCCTTCAACAAGAGTGGATTACTCCAGCCCCAACTGGACCCCATCTTGATTCTTCAATTCCATTCTCTTGCCTTCTTCCATGCTTGCTGTTTTCCTTGGATTAGTTAAGGACCTCAAACAGATACCAGCCTCAGGTTCCCCATGCTCATCTATTCCTAAAGCATGTTGGAAGTGTTCTGAGAACCCAGGCTACTATTAGAAATATAATTTTACAGCACAATATATTTGCTAAACTGCTGAAACCCATAATGAAGCACAATAGTGAACCACAGTCTTCAGGCACAGAGAAGTGGGCAGTGACATATGCCGAAAAGATTTGTGCTTAAATTAAATTCCTGGTTGTTTCCTTGCATGTGGGGGGGGGGATCACTGTCAGTGCCAATCAGTATACTGGTGCCATCTGCAAAACCCAACAGTGTCATATGAACTAAGTAGTTCAACTTGCTGTCAGTGCCAGTCAACCAACTTTGTCTATTCACATGCATGGTTTGGATTCCAACTGCACCTGCAAACCAACGGGCTTGGTATAGCTGCCAATCAGTTGGACTGTGATGCAGATGGCCTCAGAAGGTGGTGGACTCTCCTTCATTGGAAATTTTCAAGCAGATGGAGTGACCTTTGAGGTGCCTTCCAATTTTATGGTTTTAAAGAAATGTAGTTGTACGAACAGAGGAGGGCATCAATTCGACACACACAAAATGGTTTCTGCCTTTATGTAATAGTTTATAAATGTGTTTCTATGCATATCAGTGCATGAATTCTTTTTTTTTTTTTTTGGTGGCACATTTCCACTTTTTGGTGATGTGTGAATGAGCTCCCTATGCCTTAAAAATGCTGCAGCATCTTTGGAACTTTTCACTGAACTTTTCAATGGGAGAGACCTGGGCTGCGGCTGTACAGAGGGAATCCTGCCATTATAACATTACCAGTGGCAGCCAGAGGTTGTGCCTTTAGGGTGATAAGCAGGCAAAGAGTGTGATGTCATCCTTGAAAATAAAGCTGGGGGCAAGTTGGAATGCTCTCTGTTGCCTGAAGGGAGACTATATTGACCAGGAGACAAAGGAGGCTGAAGTATTAGGACATGGGGTGGGACAATAAGGCCAGAAGGAAGACCTTTGCAAGGCTTTAGCAGGATTAGTACATTATTTAAAATGTTTTGTCCTGAATTTAGCTTTCGCTTGTCTAAAATGTTGATATATGTTATGATTTGTTGCACTAACTTGCATTCTGATAATTTGTGCTAATTGGGTTGCTGTTTTGTTTTGATGTTAGCTCCTTTGGGCTTCCTTTAGGCAGGAAACACAGTATATAAGCATGATATGAAATGGAAATGGAATTCAAGAGTCACACTACTCTGCCTGTGGAGGTTCCATTTAACCATCAGGAGCAACAGTGATGGGTGATGGGTATGGAGTGAGTGTGGTGCTTAGGGGCCCTGAAATAGATCCCCAACCTTAGCTATGACTAGCAAAAAGTATGAAAAAGACAGACATCCAAAATAAATACCAGCTGCAATGTATGCACACACACAGAGACAGAGAGACCCAGAGTCAGAGAGACAATCCAGCTTCCCTTAGTGCAAAAATCAGATTGCTTTTAAAGAACAACTTATTACAGAGCATATGAAGTTCAGGTTAATGGTCTGTAACTGGTCAGATAATTCATTGAATTGGAAAGGACCACAAGGGTCATCTTGTCCAACCTCCTGCATTGCAGGAATTTTTCACCCAACATGGGGGGTTGAACCCACAACCCGCAGATTAAGAGTCTCATGCTCTACTATAGTGGAGCTGTCCATCAGGGATCTTTCTTATGTGATCTTGACTCCACACCACAAAGTGCTTAAGCTACTCACTCAGCCTCAATCTGGACTCTACGTAGAAAAGAGGGCTTCCATAAAAGAGGCAACTTTGGAACTTTTAAAATACACTCATTTAAATGAAATGCAGGGTGGGGCAGAGGGCTGTTCAATTTGAGTTTGCAATAAGCCTCCCTGATCTCCCCACAAGGAATCAACAGGATTTTTAATACTAGGGAGCGATGAAACTCTCACATTCTGGAAACAGCAGGAATTCACTCCCAGAAAGGAGCCTGGCTGGAGCTGGTGAATATTTAAAGTTTGATTCTAGTTCCTCCATATAAGACACCAACCAGAGTCTCCATTTGAACTTTGAGAGTAACGTTCCTCTTCTGAAGGGGCAAATGCAGCCCTATAGAAATCCTGCCGAACCATCTCCATGGGGAGTCTTCCTGTCGCCTCCTCCATGTCTGGCACACAGATGCAACCCCTGCCTCTTGTCACTATGCAGTCTAGTCATTTAGAAAACACTTAGCCATGCAGCAGGCAATAGAATTAAAAAAACATTAAACTTCAGAAGGGGGCTGGGGAGGGGGGTGCTCAAACTTTGACAAGCTGCATCTAATGCTAAGTATAATTAATTAAATTGGATGAGGCACAGGGGGAAGAAGGCAGAAGAGGATGGCAAGCTGGAATGAGGATGGTAATGCACTTATATTTTGCGCGTCATCTGGTAAAGGAAATAAGCAGGGCTGTAGTGGTGCAAGAGAGTTGGGGAAGACGTAGCTTTCAAAGGGATGCATACCGGGAAAAGGGAGCAAAATGCAGGAGAAAGAAGTAATAACAATGCAAGAGAAGATAATTAAAAGAAAGCCAGGTAACTAAGAATATTATCTTACAAAAACTGCAATGAAGGCTGCAGCGGTTAACAGCTCAGTGGAAGAGCATCTGCTTTGCATGCACAAGATCTCAGGTTCAATGCCAGGCATCTTCAGGTGGGGGCTGGGAATGTCCCCTGACTGAAACCCTGGAGACAGCTGCTGGTCAGTGTGGACAATAATAAACTAAATGGCCTAATGGTCCGACTCAATATAAGATAGTTTCTTATGAATAAAATAAGGAGATCAACAACATTTCAATGTTGTGAGGTCTGAGAATGCAGATGCACACCCAAAATGAACAAACACAAAGCCACATATAGATGGAAGACTGAGCTACATGCCACCCTCTCATTCTATTGCTGTTAAAGCTGTTATAGCAGCACCAGTTTCCCAGGAACTGAACTGTATATCCCCCACAATATTCCAAGGGGCAAATTTTTAACAAGCTTGACGACTCCATCAGCACAGATAATTAAGCAATTAGAACAGTCAGGAGTTGACAAAGCACCAGCTGAATGATGCCCATGAAGCTACAAAAGAGAAGAGGGGTTCTCCCAGTGCGGAAAAAGCTTTTGTCAATGGTTCTCCTGATTGCTTGCCAAGGGCAGGGGGAGCTACAAGGCACACAGGCAAAGCTGGTTTCCATGCTGCCATGAGAGGAAGGGCAAAACGGAAAGGCTGGAAAAATGAGAGGGGTCGATCATTTTATTTTATGTGGTGTTTACAAGCCCTCATCCATTGCAAAGAGGTGATGTAGGAAAAAGCTAATTCCTAGTGAAATTACTAAATGTTTTTGGAATGTGTGCTTCACAAAGAGCCTTCCTTTATGAGCTCAGAGAGGAAAAGCACATCTGAGTCACAATATTTAATCTAGGGACGTTTATGAACAGTTTCAGGCAAGAATACTGAGACATGCTGCCAATCCCAGCACTCATCATTCACAGAGAAACACAGTTTCACACCCTAGTGTATCAATGCTATGCAAAAGCCTTCATATTAGTCATCTCAGATGGCTCTCACATGCATTTATAACTTACTCCTGAGGAAAAGGAATATTGCTGAGGACGTTGTATTAGGAGTTCTTGCAGTTTGGCTGAATTAGATTGAAGCAATCACTTACAGTTTCTGGAGTTCAAAGGCTTTATTAATGCAGAAACTATTTCTAGAATGAGTGGAAAGGAAAGACAGAAAATGACAGACATCTTGGCTCAACATTAAGAAAGAAAAATAAACCAAAATGGCCCAGCTTTTTAGGGGTGAAATTAATTTAGAGAGAGAGACTACAAGCAGGGAGTAGCTGGGTCCCTAGTGCCCTCTTGGAATTTAAAGTAACACGTGCATTAAGTATAAATTCAAGAGAAGAAAATGTATTTGCTTTTCTCCAACACTGTGCATCCAAGAAACTGTCATGGACCCACAAAATACCCAAAAGATATTTTAAAAGATATCTCATAAACTAGAAGTATGTAATGGGCAGAGCTTAAATCTGTGGTGTGTTTTTTAAGTGTTTTTGTTATGTGGCATCGTTTTATTTCTTATATGCAAATACTGAAGCACATGGCTACTCAGTGTAACCAGTATATGCAAACATCTGGCTCATCTAAGACTTTATAGAACTTTTATTCTCAATGGTGATGGAACTCACAGGTGGAAAATAATTTTTTATTTTTACAAATCTTTACTATTTTTAAATTGGATCTTTGTATGAGTTAATACTTTACTATCCCTTTGGAGCCCTTTTGAATTCTTTCATCCTTCCAGGCAGTGACACTTTATGGCTTACATTTTTTATTCTTTTTGTTATGTTCGCACTTTGTTTTAACAAAATCTATAAAATATTAAATGGGGGGCGGGGGAAAGAAATGTGTGTGTTTTGCAACTGCAAGACACACCGCACTGGTCTAAGATCAGGGGGTCCCCAACATTTTTGGACCCAGGGACACATCTAAGAAACTCTAAGAAAATTTAAGAAACTGTCATAAGCACCACAAAATACCCATTTCACAGAAAAGCAACAGGAAATGCTCAGAACCTGTCCAAGATTCTCAGGAGCCACTCCTTCTCCCAAAACAAGAGGCAAACCAACTACACAAACCCCAGAACAAACAAAACACATACATATAAAGCAGGCAACTCCTTATAAACCTGATACCCCGCTCCCCAGCAACTACTACAACAAAACCACCTCATTAAAAAAATATCAGGAGGGGCAGGGGACCTTGATGGGCACCAAATATGGTTTCTGAAGTGCCACACTGAGGCTCCCATATCTAGATAAATTTTTGGTCTGATCCAACATTACTCTTTTGCATTCTTAATCTGAATCAACAGGTGTGCATATCTTGAAAAGAAGATGCACTGCACTCATCCACAGGCCCCAGATATCCCTCACCTGCTGCCACAACAGATATGGAAAGCCAAGACTGTAAATGAGTCTCCAGGTTCACACAAAGAAAAGGAGATCTGCTGAACTGAACATAGAACTGAAACTTCCATGCAGTTATTTCATACGTTCCAGAAAGCTGTGTAATCTTCAAGGTAACTGGAAAGCAGGACCATGTAAAATCTAAACAGTGCTCACCTAAACACCAAAGGCTTCTGCAGCAATCTCCTTCCCTGGGCTGGAGACAGTAGCAGTGAGCATTTTCAACAGGGCACAGGTAGGTGGATGGAGGTACAACATTTCTCCTGGATCCCAGGGAAGGACTAAGTACAGCTTTCAGCTGCAACACTGTCCAGTCCCATCAGTCCAGCTGATGGGGAACCAGTTTGGACTCTGAAGATGCAATTTCCATGGGGCTGATGAAGAATAATTCATTTACTTCAGGGGAGGGAGGCAAGGGGAATCAACCACCTTTAGCATCAGAAGCATGAGCTCCAAGATTGCTTTCATTTCCCTTGTACATAAAATGGGTTTGATGCGAGCTCCATTTCCAACATGGCTACACATGCTAATGGCAAGATTAGAAAGGTGGCAAGACTGAGCTGCACAGCAAACAAAATTCAATTGACGCAAGTAGCAGAAGCTTCTGGGTTAAGCATGTGGCTTGGCGTGTGTTTGGGGGAAATGTCTGTGCTCATTTCCCAAGAGAAGCAATGGTAAATGAAGAAGCGAGGAGCCCAAGAAACAGTGGAGAAAAGCCTGCTGGGGCAAATGAGGCACTGTCTCACCAACCTAGGCCTGCCCTCTAACTTACAACCAGCCCAAGGGTGACTTTGGCTGTCAAAGTCTTCCTCCTTAGTCTCCATTTTGCCTTTGTAGAACAGGGAGGCGGATGGGGGACAAAATTAGAAATAGTTGACTCTGCCCATGGTCAACAGTTTCCCTGTCACACAGCATCTGTGAAAAAGGAACAATTTCTAGTATCGGAGGGACACCACTGGATAGAACTTGGAGGCTTTAAAAAAAAAATCTCCTAGACCTTTTAATTCAAAACCACTTTGAATGCTGCTTTTTCCCTAGGGATTCTAGTGGAAATGCTAGTGAACCCAGCGCCTTGGTCATGCACCTGATGCATGCACAGAATATTTGCCCACTGAACAATGGCTGAGTGGCTTGTATTGGCTGCACTCGGGTTCTTAGGCCAATGGAGACAAACCTATAGGTTTACCTGGCATAATCAAATGTTTTCTATAGGCTCTAGTACTTATCAAGCACTAAGATGAAGCCCAACCCACGAACCATACATTGTGGCCTGCCAGTTACTTCCTAGTTGTTCCAGTCCCTGGAAGTTACATGCAACCTCTTGTAGTTCAACATATAAGAGAGGTGAGCTTTGTTGGCTTGATGTGAGATACGTTGTGCAGGCTGACCTGCTTTAATAAGTAGCCTAGAAATTTCAGAGGAGGAGGAGGTGAGACAGCAAGACCATTAGCCCGTTCTTTCCACTGCGCTACATCTGAGGGAGATGTGAAACAGCAACAGCTCCTCCATGGGCCTGGCTGGGAATAACTATGCTTGATCTCCTCTCTTCCCCTCCCAGAATAATCTCCTGGTAAGTGAATTTGACACGTTTTCTTCACTCGCTGTCCATTTCTCCTTTTATATCATGTCTATTAGATTGGTAGCTTTATTTTTTAAAAAAAGTTGAGCCAGCTTGAATGCAGCCCTTTGACCCGGCTTGAATGCAGCTCTTTGACCTGGCCTTTGATGCCTGAAATGTATGTTTTCAGGACCCACCGTATTCCTGTGGTGTAAATTGCTTTATTTGTTGTTGTTTTTAATACTGAATTTTTAATTGTTGTAACCTGCCCTGGTACATGCTGAAGAGTGGGTGATAAATGCGATCATCATCAGAAAAGTGGTATACAAATTTAGTAAATCTCTCTCCCGCCCCTCACAAACACTTTCCTTCTAAACCAGAAATGTCCCCTATGTGGCTTCATTTAGTGTTGTGACTTGCTGACCCAATGGCAGCTAATGTGAACTGTGAAAGCCATCACTTTCCCGTTAGGAACTTCGGGAGCCGTGGCTGCTAGTTCTGCATTTAAATGACTAATTGGTGGGAGCAGAGAGGTGAACGAGCAACCCTTCCATTCTATTAGTGCTGGACTGCATCATTCATTTCCTTTATTTTCACAAAGGTCAGAAGCAAGCAAAGCAGAAACAGATAATTAAACAGTTCTCCAGCCATCACCAATGCACATATTTCAATGAACTTAGAGGCAGCTAGCCAGGGGCAACAGGATTCAAACTTGGTCCTTTCCATCAAGGCAGAATTACATCATCCTGATGTATATGGGTTTGCTGAAAGCGTGGACAGAAGGGGTCATTTCAAGGGGAGAAGAGGTGGACAGAAAGGTCTGCTTAAGCCTTTTCAACCTGTTGATGCACATATTTCAATGAGGTTACAGGCAGGATGTCTTCATGGTTGTCATACCACACTACTCACAACCACGCCCTACTAAGCTTGTACAATAAAAATGAGCTTTCTGTCTCTGTTTGGTGTTTGATTGAGCAACGGATGCAGGGTGAGGTTTGTGGGTTTTTTTGAGGTCCTGTAAGAAGACAAATGATAGAGACAGCAGAAGGTTTCGTTGCTGTTGCTGTGAATAAATTATAGCTCATGGAAAGCAAATCACACACTCAGAGCAAAATGGTGGTTTCGTTTTTGTTTTGTGAAGTAAAGCAGCTTTCAAAAGTTTCAATAATTCAGCCCACAAGTGTGTGTGGGGGGGGGGGTGTTAAGTTGCAGGGTAGAGGCAGAAATGAAATGAAGTTTCAAGATATCATGGCCCTTACCACAATAATAGCTATTTGCATAGCTGCCAAGTTTTCCCTTTTCTCGCGAGGAAGCCTATTCAGCATAATGGAATATCCCTTTAAAAAAGGGATAACTTGGCAGCTATGTATTTGCCTTCAAATGAAGCTTGTTTCAAGCATTTCTCCAGAGAATAGGGGGAGAAGGGAAGGAATAGTCCACAGCATCCTTGACAATGACCTTAGCAACAGACATTCGGGTGCCAAATTGCCAAACTGCCTGAGGAGAAAATATTTGGTGCTGCAGATAATAGCCTTTTAGGCTCAATCTTTAGCCACTTAGAGGGCAATTAACACCAGTAGTATGTGAGGACAAGACACAAGCCAGTGCAAATCGCCACTTTGGGGGGATCTGAGTTTGAAGGACAATTACATAGGGACCCTGCTGGAACCCTGCTCCTCAAAAAGTAAAGGGTATAGGACCCCAACATCACAACTCTCCATGACTTCACCCCTGATCCCCCCCTACATTGGCATTATGAGGCAAACACAGGTTTCGGAGGCTCAATCTCTGGCCCAAAACATATGTGTCTATCCTGAAAGGAGAAATATTTGAGCTCAACAATAGCTTTGAAACCAAGCTGCACATATTCAACTATACATTCATCTATACAGCCTTCACTTACCTGGTGTCTTCCAGATGTTCTGGATTACAATTCCCATCAGTACTAGCAAGCAGGGGCTGATGGGCTTTATGGTCCAAAGCATCTGGGAGGCAACAGGTTGGTGGAGGCTGCATTTCAAGTTGTGCATCTGTTGGACTAAGAGCCCAAAAAGGTACTCTATTATTTACTAAAAACATTTTTCATTCCAGTGCTCCCACTATCTGAGGAGGCTTTCATAAATTTAAATTTAAATCAACGATAAAAACATATTGATCTTTTTTTAAAATAAAAAAAATTAGTACTGTAGCTCTACAATGGTACAAGCCAAACAGCAAAGACTGCAGTGGCAGAAAACCATAGGCAAAAGCTATGTTGACCTTTGCTTTTTCTATAACCAGGTGTTCACAGAACAAGATGCATAAAGCTAAAAATATAGGGGGATTCGACAAGTTACGGAGGATAGGTGTATTAATGGCTGTTAGCCATCACAGGTAGGGCCTGCAACAAGATGTTGCATTGTGTGTTCCTTCCTAACAAAAAAGTTCCTGTTCAGGATTTCAGTCAGCCTAGGCAGGGCATTCAATTCTTTTTCCTCCTCCCCGGTCTGGTTTTCTTTCCCAACCTTCAACATTGCTTGACTATCATGCATGTTCCGTTCTCATTGGGCTTGCAGAAGGAAATGCCTCTTCAGTTTTTAAGAGAGAGAGAGATTTTATCAAACCTCAGGCTTTCACCCAAAATGATATATTCCTGTTGTTTCTCAGTGGGTTTGTTTTGGCTGCATAGCTATTGGCATTCACTAGCTGAGTTAGCTTTAAGAAGGAACAATGGTTCCAAGTTCAGAGGCAATGTGAAACAGCATATCAGTTGATAGAGGGCTTCCTAGCAACATCTGCCTGGACACTGTTGGAAAGAGGATGCTGGGATGCTGGGTGGAGGTGCTCCCTCTGAGAGAGGCATTGCTGAGTAAGAAAATCATATGCTTATAGAATTGTAGAGTTGAAAGTGGGAACTTGTAAAGGAAGCAATGATAGCAAGAGCTAGTGTACTGTGATAACTAGAGCGTTATACTTCAACTGCAGAAACCAAGATTCAGTCTTGCTTGGCTACTGAGTGGCTATGGGCCAATCATTGCAACCATTGCTTCAAAGAAAAAATGGAGTGAAACATGTCTACAGCTGGCCACTGGAGTCCATGCATTGATAACCCTGAGGCTGGATTACTGCAATGCGCTCTATGCACAACTGCCCTTGGGCCTGGTCCAGAAGTGCCAGCTGGTGCAGAATGAGGCAGCCAGACTGCTGATAGAGGGACTGTGCCACCAACATTCAATATCACTGTTAGAACATCCCTACAGCCTGCCCATCTACTACTGAGCCCTGTTCAAGGTCCTTGCATTAATTTGCAAAGCCCTGAACAATTTAGACCCACAATGCCTGATAGGCTACCTGAACTCTTATAGCTTAATCACCTGAACTCCCATCTCAATCACTGAGATCATCTGCAGGAGTGTCCCTGGTTGTCCCGAGTTGGTGAGGCTCATCAGGGAACAGCATAAAACTGAGCCTTTAGTTTAATCGGCACGATGCTGCGGAATGATCTGCCAATAGAGGTTCAGCAGGCACCTTCTGTTTCAACCTTTAAACATCTGCTGAAAACTTTTCTATGTTGCTAAGCTAATGCTAAGCTTATGCAGACAATTATGAAAACATCTTTCTGTAATAGCTGGTTGATGATCTCCAAATTCAAATTTTCATGTGTTGTGTTTTGTTTTGTTTTTAATTGTACTGTATATATGTATGGTGGTTGAAAATGGCTTTGATGTTTTTATGGAGTAGTGGTATGCATGCTCCCAGGGTTGTCTGTCTGCTAGCTGTTGAGCTGGTGGGCTGGTGAGTTTCACTGTTGCACAACAGTCGCACTAGCAGAAACAAATTGGCATCAGATTGTGCAAGCAAGTTACCAGCAACTTGCTTATGCACTTGCACAATAACACTTCACTAGTACAAAATGCAAATAAGGGACTCTTTTGATTTTACTGAGCAGACAGGATGATATAGAAGGAAGCAATTGCCAGGGTATACTGGTCCTAAGCCATTTAGGGCTTTACAAAATATATTTGCCAATCAACCCCCACTCGATCTTATATAGATTCTCATTACTTTATGCAGAGATATAGAAGAACACCCCCCATTGTCTTCAGGATTCTTTTAAGCAACTCTCTGATCAGTATCAACGTCCCCCCCACTGCCTCTTCCTTCACACACATACAGGTATGTCTGGAGATGGCCCAGTGTTTATAATGTTTCTTTAATAAAAGTGTCCTGGATTTCAAGGAAGCAGCAAAACTGATGCAGGTTGCTATGGCAAATACACATTTTCCTATTTAGTAGCATAATCAACAGCCTTGTACAATTTTCTGATTTCAGATTCTCATTCCAAATTATGCAGTTTGGGTTATCCAAGTCACCCTATTATTAAGTTATTCAAACCATTTTAATTGGAATTATTATTATTATTATTATTATTATTATTATTATTATTATCTCTGAAATACAACACTTTTAAGCCACGCTCTATGCTTTCTCAAAAGCAGAAATGCCAATAAATTACGTTCAGGTTAGGTATCTTTTTTTCTGCCATTTTAAACACAGTTCCATTGCAGCATTAATCACCTGCAACTCTGTTGAAGAGGAACATGGACGTTCAAGATCAAAACTAAAAGGTAAATGTGCCATGCAGCAAAGGTGGTCTAGGGAGTTGGGTCCATTTTGTAAAAATAAAAATAAAAAATCATTTCTATTTCAAGCTTAGAGATCCATATACTGTAGTTTTATTTTGGCTCTAATTAGTGTCATGAAGGAAACACCGAAAGGTTAACAAGAGACTGTTAGTTTATAATGCACGCTTCCTAGTGCCAACTCTGGCGGTTCAGTCTGTTTTCAGACTCATTAGCTATGTAGACTGATTACAGTTTCAGATCAGGAACTGCTCGCTTGCTGTGTTAGCAGAAGGTTCCTTTTTATTCATACACCTACCCTACTGCTAAATATGAAATGGATGGCTTTAACTATTTGTGGGACTCAAAACTGCAGATGAAAGAGGGAAAGAAGTTAAGTTCCTTCCTCAAGAAGTAACAACTTACTGGGCCCAATCTTGGGAAAAAGAATCAGCACAAGAGGCCTCCCCTCTGTAGTGCTATTAGGTGATATTATATTTTGGACTTAAAGGTCTTAAGGGGGGGGGGTATCTTCTTTAGAGTTTTATTATATATTAATTCAATGACTTCAACATGTGTTTAAGCCTTCCCTGCTCGATTCACCATCTCCATCACTTCATTCTGCTGAGCAGAGCTTCAGACATCTGTCCCAAGATCCTTTTCTTGACAAGCTGCATTACCTGGCTGAGTACACAACATGCATTTAAAGCTCCGGCCCGCCCCCCCCCCCAAAAGAATACTAGGGACTGTAGTTTTTAAGGTTGCTAGGAATTTTAGCTCCCAGGATTCTCTGGGGGACAAAATGTGCTTTAAGTTTGTTTTTAATGTATGGCTAGTGGAAGCCAAGAGATTTCTTAAAGCTTGGATGCATCAAGACATCTTTCTTTTGGGTAACAGGTTGCATTCACAGAATGGTTTCATAGCATCTCATCTTTCAACTGGACAGCCAGAGATAGAATTTAAAGAGGGCAGGATGAGTTGCTTTTGCTGGCAAAGTTCAGGAGTGTAAATAGAGTGATAAGCTCAGTTTCTGCAGAGTGAAGTCTTTAAAAAAAAAAGTAAAGGTAAAGGGACCCCTGACCGTTAAGTCCAGTTGCGGACGACTCTGGGGTTGCGGTGCTCATCTTGCTTTACTGGCTGAGGGAGCTGGCGTTTGTCTGCAGACAGCTTCCGGGTCGTGTGGCCAGCATGACTAAGCTGCTTCTGGCGAACCAGAGCAGCGCAAGGAAACGCCATTTACCTTCCTGCCGGAGCGGTACCTATTTATCTACTTGCACTTTGATGTGCTTTCGACCTGCTACCCTGTTTCTCATATTTTAAGACATACCCATAAAATAAGCCATAGTAGGATTTTTAAGCATTCAAGGAATATAAGCCATACCCCGAAAATAAGACATAGTGATAGGCGCAGCAGCAATGCCGGCCGCGGCAGGAGGAGGAGAAAAAAAATAAGACATCCCTTGAAAATAATCCATAGTGTGTTTTTTTGAGGAAAAAAATAAATATAAGACGTGTCTTATGAGAAACACGGTAGGTGGGCAGGAGCTGGAACCGAGCAACGGGAGCTCACCCCATCATGGGGATTTGAACCACCAACCTTTTGAGCGACAAGCCCTAGGCTCTGTGCTAGCAGTTTTTATTGCTGAACCATACACCCGTAATAACAACTCTTCTGGTTCCTTTGCAAAATTGAAAAAAAAAATGCTTTGAAAAATAAATAAATATTTGAGAACTGGCTCTCAGTCTCACAGGCACTTAAATGTTCAAATTCTGGAGTATTTCAGTCTCATCTAAAAATGGGAGATGCTGCCTGTGTGGCAGGAAATTGCATTTTTCAAGGATTAAATGTTCTTTGGCAAAGAACCTCACCAAACTCCAGGGCTTAGTCATTTTTCTTGTCCTCTGCTAAGATGTAAACCCCCTTTCTCTTAACAGCAAACAGAATAACTTTTTTTCTTTCTTTCCAGGCCCCAAATCAATTCTACACATGGGACATAAACAGATCTTAAAGAACCTGGAGATATGATGCCAAATTACATGTTATGCATGCCTACATCAATGTGTAGCTTTAATTTTGAGGGAAGAGGATGCTTAACACTTTATGGTATCTGCTTTATCCACTCCCTTTCAAAATCACGAAATACACCCTGTACTTCCTCCCTGCTCCAAAGGGTTTCCTATTTGTGTTTATCCTCGTTTAAAAAGGAAGATGCAGCTTTGATACACAAATCTATGTGAAATGTGTAGTTTGCCCCCCCCCTCAATAATTGCTGTTTAGATGATGGTGGTGCTGTGTAGTTGTTGGCGAAAACAAGAACATAAAAGAAAACATGAGATTTTAAACAAAACCCGCTTTGTCTTTCTGTTAATTAGCTGCTTTTCACTCAATACCTGCACTTTCAAAGACTGATTCGTATTTTTCCAGTTGCCAAGAGAGAGCTACCAGAAAAAAAAGCACAAAGGATGAGCATCAAGGCATTTTTTCTTTCTTTTTAATAAAAAAAAAATCAAAAAGCAGGAGGGGGGGGGAACATATATTAAAACTGAAAACACCTTCCAGGTCTCAGCCAGAAAGGCCACATGCTCAACCTTCATTTTCCTTTCCAGGTGGCCTTTAAGCAGAGGGGAAATCAGCAGCACACTCCCATCTGGGATGCCATTTCCTGCAGTTGCTCAGAGACACAATTATAGCTGCAATCTCTATCTAACTCCTATGACCTTGGATTCATTAACTCCAGTGAAAGACACATTCCAACATTATATTATTTCATGTGACAAGGTGTGGGGTTGGGGGGGGGAGGTAAGCAAATTAGAGAAAGTCTTCCAAATGCCTGTGATATTTAATAAACCTTGATGTGCAAACAAAGGAGATTACAAACCTGTTTACTGGTGCACCCTTAAACCAAATGGATTACAATGTTTCTACAGTCATAATTTTAATCTCTCTCTTTCTTTCCTCACCACCATCACCCTCCAATGTTTTTGCTTAAAAAACAACAACAACAACAACACAGGATCTCCACAATGGCACCTGAACTATATGAAGCATTGTTATACCTCTTTGAACAGTTGTGGCTTTCCGCACAGGCTACTGGGAACTGTGGTTTGTAAAGGATGCTGAGTGTAGTTTGGAGACCCCTATTCACCTCAGTGAGCTACCGTTCCCAGACTTCACTGGAAATAAGGATTGACTGTTAAACCACTGTTAAATCCCCAGGCCACTGGACCATATCCCTGGGCTTTGCCTAAGTATCAGATTTTATTTTATTTTCTAACAGTTTGTAGCCCTGTGGTTTCGTAAGTCCCCATGCCACAAACCTCAGGCTTAGTAACTTAGTCGGCAACTCTATCTACTTCTAGGAGAAAATTCAGACACAGCGAAACATGTAGCAGGCTCATTCAAATTCACACACACACCACATTAAAACACGCATTTCCCAGCCAAATTGAGTTTCTAGTCTCCAAGGCAGAACATGAAAAAGGCACCAGAAGAAATAAAATAATCCCTCTCCCTCTCTGCACTGGGCTGAAATGAAGTAGCTAAACTTTGGGAACCGACAGGTTTGCAAGAGGGCAGAAGCATGTGTTGTCTTCTGCCTTTTTTAAAAAGCACTCAGTGTGAGCAAAACCAAAGGAGAAATAACTCCATGAATTGCAAAAGAGGGTATCCAGCCTCAAAGATGCTAATTCGGGCCCTGAGGGATCTAATCAACCTCTTTGTTAAAGTAAAGATAAAACTTTCTGACAGCAAATGCTATTCTGATAAAATGGAATTTTCAATTATGCTATGAGCATCTGGTCCATGCCATCGTTTATGGAGCAAGGCGCCGTGCAGCTTTGCAATGTCAGAAGCTATTCCACCCAGACAGCTTCTCCCACTGCTGAGAGAGGTTGGGAACGAGACCTATACTGACCAGTATGTTTTGTGCAAAGTAAATTCTGTGCCTTTTCATTTGTGAGGCCTTATATCAGTTTGTGCTTAAACCAGTTTGGAATGTATACAATAAACACTGTCACTGTAGCGGAAAAGAAAACAACTGACCCAGGAGTGAGGAACCTGCAGTCCTGCAGATGTTCCTGAACTATAACTCCCATCATGCTTGATTATTGGTCTGTGCTGGCTGAGGGAGATGGGAGCTGTAGTTGACCTAGGGCCAGACCACACACACATGGGAGGGGAGGGGAGGAGACATAACTATCCATGTGATGCTGGCATTCCAAGTATGGCAAGCTACAGTAAAATTTGATAAATAATTCACTTCAATTTTAAAAACAAAGGAACATATTTCTAGCACTTATGTACAACAGTAAGCTTGAATGATGGGACCCAGGTGGCGCTGTGGTTAAACCACTGAGCCTAGGGCTTGCTGATCAGAAGGTCGGCGGTTCGAATCCCTGTGACGGGGTGAGCTCCCGTTGCTTGGTCCCAGCTCCTGCCAACCTAGCAGTTCAAAAGCACATCAAAGTGCAAGTAGATAAATAGGAACCACTACAGCGGGAAGGTAAACGGCGTTTCCATGTGCTGCTCTGGTTCGCCAGAAGCGGCTTTGTCATGCTGGCCACATGACCTGGAAGCTATACGCCGGCTCCCTCGGCCAATAATGCGAGATGAGCGTGCAACCCCAGAGTCGGTCACGACTGGACCTAATGGTCAGGAGTCACTTTACCTAAGCTTGAATGAATGTCATGGGTGTCCTCTGGAGGGTGGAGACAAGGGGAACACTCCCCCTCCTCAGAATCCTAAATGTACAGTGGTATCTCGGGTTAAGTACTTAATTGGTTCTGGAAGTCCATACTTAACCTGAAACGTACTTAACCTGAAGCGAACTTTCCCACTGAAAGTAATGGAAAGTGGATTAATCCGTTCTAGGCAATGAAAAACACCCCCTAAAACAGCAATTTAACATGAATTTTACTGTCTAAAATGAGACCATTGATCCATAAAATAAAGACAATTATCAATGTACTGTAATATAAAATAAATAAGACAGCATTTTAGATGAAAAAAATAACATTTACAGTGGTACCTCGGGTTAAGTACTTAATTGGTTCCGGGGTGCCATTTGCACCCCAAAAAGTACCTAATCTGAGCGTTGATAGCGTGCGTGCGTGAAGCGCCAATAGAGTGCTTCTGCACATGCGCCAAGCACGCAGATCACTTTTGCGCATTTGCGCGCAGCGGAACTCGGAAGTAAACACTTCCGGGTCCACGGAGTACTTAAAGTACTCAAACTGAAGCATACTTAACCCAAGGTGTGACTGTATTTGTTTATTCTGAAGTACACGGACACATGCACATCTAGCTAGCCAACAAGATGCTTAGCATGATCTCTTAGACCAGAGGTTTTCAACCTTTTTGAGTCCACAGCTCCCTTGAACAACTACATTCTTTCTGCAGCATTCCGGTGGGGCACAGGAGCCCAGTGGGGTGCAGGAGCCCATACCTGCAGAGCTGGCAACCTCTCACCCTTTCTTGCGTGTTCCCTCATTCTCTTCTTCTCTCCCCTCTCCTTAGGAGTCCTCCAAACAGCCACTGCTGCAACCCCTGTTCTCTGAGCTGCCCCAAAGAGAGATACCTTCTCACACTGCCCCACAGGGGCCTGGGACTGTCCATTCCCAACAGCAAGAGCTGGTGGACAGGCTGGCTAGGCTCCCTCACCCAGTTGCTTACTCTGACGCCACCTCAGTTCCTGGCAACCAGCACCCCGTGGCCAGCCCCAGAGGCACCATTTGCCTCTGAAGCTTGTAGCCAGGGCTGCTGCAACAAACAGCTGTGCAAGCCTTTGGGAGGCAGGCAAAAGGGCATCAGAGGAGGGAGCGAAGGAAAGAGGGGCAGAGGCCAGTGTTGCCCATGGCACCCCTGACCACCATTCAAGCCACCACAGGGTGGCATGGCACACTGGTTGAAAACCACTTTCTTAGACAATTCCTATTAAAGCTGCTGAAATTACATCTACCTCAGATTTTCAAGCCCATGCAGATTCCATTCAGGATGTTTACAAATTTAAAAGCTTTAGGGGTGAATATGTTATTTGGTGTGAGTTGTGGGCAAAAGGACATGCCCAAAAAAATACACCCATCATTAAACCTCACTGAACTATTGGACCACACCAAATTGTTTCCTGCTATTAAAATGGTATTTTTTACTGCAGTTTCCCTCCCAGTTACAACATGTACAACTGAACAATCCTTTTAACACTTTGCACAGGGTGAAGACATGACTACGTCCAACAATGTGTGATTGTTTGGTTTGTGTTTGCTGAGTGTCAATAAAGCTGAAGAGCTATCTCAAGGAGAAATTTGTAAAAAGTTATTGACCGTTTTGGCCAAGACCCCTGAGGATGCCTGCTTTTGTTTAAGGAATGACCCACTTTGTATTCAATTTTCCTTTGTGTTATGGGCAAAGAAGCTTTAACAAAGAAGTCTGTCTGGTTTCAGGCCTTATGCCTGGCATAATTCTTTGTAAAAAGTGTGAAATTCAGCCTTAGGGGTTTTTAATATGGTTTAGAGACTTCCATTACAGTTGTTCAACGGGCAAATTGATTCTATATGTCTTTCTAATAGTGCCTTACTCTTTAGTTGTTAAATTGGTTGCTTCTTTTTAGCAATGGTGCATGGGGTACAGTCATATAAAGGCTACAAATAGCCAACATCCTGTAGTTGCAAGTCATGGGCCTCCCCTGCCTACCAACCTAAAAACAAGTATTTGAGTGGGCAAGAAAGCCTGCCAAGATCCCAAAGACCATAGAGAGTGGAGCTGAACTTTCAGTATTCAAATGGAAGCTCTACTGCCCACCAAATAGATGTTTACCTATCCCTTATCCTTAATGTGTGTGGGGGATGGCATGCCCCCCCACACACACCAGTGATCCTCCCTTGGTCCCACCCTAGCTAGTTTTATCCATGCTTCTGGAAGGCAGAAAGACACTGGCATCTAGTCTTTTCCTTATCCCTAAACTTGCTTTGTTAGCATCAAATATGTGAACCCCATCTACAAGTTGCACCCATTTCCTGTACCCTTTTCCATCTCCCTAGTTATGCTCCTGTCCAGGGGGCAGGGGATGGGAATCAGTCCCTATGAGGGAGGAGTGTTGAAGGAGGTAGGAAGGAGTATTTTGGCACACCATCAGTGCCATTCTCCTTTGTTCTTCTGGGTTAGCTGCTGGAAAGCACCCAACTGTCTATCACCACCCGAGTTGGACTGGCAAATGCTATTCCTTCAATAGGAACGAAACTTCTACCTCCTGCAAACACACACACACACACACCCCTGATTCCCATTCCCTCTGACCTCAGTACTGTAGGGGTACTCTCCAAGTCTTTTCCCATATGACTAGCAGAGCAGACTAAATTATGCAAAACAAAATATATACAAAGTCAGACTATTGGTCCATCTAGCTCAGTACTGTCTACTCTGACCGACAATAGCTCTCCTGGGTTTCAGACAGGGGTCATTCCCAATTGCTACCCTACCAGGAAATGCCAGGGATTTAACCTTTGCATTAAAAGCAGGTGCTTATGTTAGTGAGCTATGGCCATTTCCCCATATGAATTTTCTTAGCACAGAATCCAGGTAACCTTAGCATAGAAATTTGGGTTGTTTGCTTTTTACAAAAAGCACAGAGTATGCATAGCTGGAAAGAGCTTTAAATCCTACATTACACATTTTAAAGAGCAAATTCCTAGCAGACTGTTGGATTTTAGAAAGGCACTGGGTTTCTCTGCAGCCTTGTTTTCCCCCAAACAAACCAGCTACGTGAAAGTTCAGCTGACAAAAAGAACCAGTAAATAAATATGTTGAGTGCATTCCAAGCGATAGCTCTGCACCCTCAGAAATAAACAGATTATTAACTTGTAGGCAGGTACACCAAAGGAACAGCACATTAGTGCAGGTTCCGGTGGGTTCCATTTGGTATCAATTAGCAGGGGAAGGAAAACAATTCAGTGCGGTAATGAACTCCAAATTGGGTGCATATTAGAGCAATTAAAAGCAATCTTTCCAACTGATGAAATCATTCTAATCAATCATTAAGACCATCAAAAAGTTTAAAAGGACTGGGCACAATTCCGACTGCTAAAATAAGATGAGCAGCAGAAGCCAGGAGGATGTTTCTAAGCCCCTCCCTTCCCCACTCCAACTCTCCCCCCACCCCTTTGTAATGCCACACTGACAGACTGCCTCGGAAAAGACTCCACTGCGGAGGGGAAGCCTCAATAATTCAATAGGAGAAAAGGGAAGAGCCATAGACTTCCTGTAAAGGCAGACACAAGTGCTTGGGGTCAGGGCTGAGAGTTGCTCCATTAAGGCACAGACAATGGCACATTAATTCCGGTCACAAAATTTACCGCAATGGGAAAATGCTTGACTGGACCTGTCATTTTGAGTGGGAGATTCTAAACCCTACCTTGAAAGCTGATCATCGGACTCCCCCTCCCCTTCTCATCCTTTTGATACTATTGGTTAATCCGAAATAAGGGCACTGCCAATGAAGCTGTCCAACAGCATATCTGAGACAGCTGAGGGATCCCCTGCAGATTGTGGTCGCAATGTAAACTGATATCATGCTAAAGGCCATAGATTTGGAATTGGGGGGGAGGGGGAGGTAATTGCACTCAAAACCAGCCAGGGATGTCCTTGCTGACTCAGAATAATCTCCTGAACTCTAGCCCAGAATCCACCATTATAGCAAGGTCTTTCCTACATCACAGCCAATGACTATTCAAGGAAGGAAGGCTCCTTTAACTGAAGAGGCTGCTGTCCAAGTGGATAAGCCCTGTGTATGGAGATTTCCAGGGTGTTGCCTGCTTTGCCTTGACTTTGCCTTATTGGTCAGGTTGACTTGCCTTATCAAAACCAGAACCTTGCCTTAATTGCTATTGCCTTATTGGAGCTTTGGATTTGCTTGACAGTGTGCTGTTTCTCTTTAAAAAAAAATACCTAAGATCATGCTACTTTTGCTACAACCCCAACTAGTTGAGTCCATTCTCTGGAGAAGAACATGTACACGACTACTTTTTCTCTTTTTCATGGACATGACTACTTTCATTCACACTGAACCATGGATGTTGAGGTCTTACATTTGTGATATGACTCTTAAGACCAGCTACTCTAAATGCAGAAAAACTGTAAGTAAAACTGCAGTGGGAGAACAGATTCTATCAAGAGTGCCTCCATGGCAGAAATGACCAACTTCAATATAATCTTGTGGAACACTGACTGTCCAGACAGTATGTCCAGGAGCTTCAAATGATCAGCTCTGTAATAAAATTGGCACCATTTAATAGTATGGATTTAACCTTTATGGAGCATGTGCACTCAGGCATATAATTGTGTTGCATCCAGATACAGACATTAATTATATTACATATAAAGAGAGCTCTAGCATTGACGTGCTGGAAGTGCTCTCTCTCTCTCTCTCTCTCTCTCTCTCTCTCTCTCTCTCTCTCTCTCTCTCTCTCTCTCTCTCTGTCTTACAGCTTGAAAACATGTTTACTATAGCAGTAAGAAGCCTGATAACATTGTTCAGAAGGCGCATATAAACCAAAGGCTGACAATTGGGCACACCTGGGCTAGGGGGGCGGGTGTGGGTTGCTAATTCCCTGCCACCAGCACCAGATGCCAATCCAGTTTCTCTTTAACCCTTTTTTTTGAGGTGCCATCATTTTATGCCACTACACACCCCTCCATCCCTGAGATTAATAACTTTCCAGCTCCAAACAGCCAAGCAGTCATGTTATTCCCCACACTGGCCCACCTGACTCCACAGTCAACTTGCATCATAATCGCATTTAGCTCATGCAAATTCATCTATACGTGCTCAGCTACAGCACCTGTTTTGTAGACAGAAATCGTTCTCGGTGCTTAAAATTAACAAGACAGCCTCTTTTTTGAATTCACTCTTCCCCCAGTTCCCAGATGACAGGATTTAAACCCAACACTGCATTATGACATTGCCCCATAAACGCTCAACCCCAATAAACCAGCCACCAACATCCTTCACAATGCAACCTTTTACCAGCACAAACAATGAGGAATGTATTGCAGCTTAGCAAAACGAAGCAGGAATAGTGAGGAATAAGGAATGCTGAAGCTTTAAAAGAAGAAGTTAAGAACCCACCATCAACTTTTAGGATCCACTCCAGTCTTTTTCTTCTTTCTGCCTCCCTCTTCCTCACTTCTGCTGGTCACTCACATGTGGAAGAGTGAGGGGAGGCAGCAGAGACACAGAGAAGGCCCTCCCCACAGGGCATCCCACTGCCTTGTCTGCCAGCACTGGGAGGTGGTGCTGCAAATGATGTGATTTTGAAAATCTGGGGTAAGATACTTTTGGCTATATGTAATTTCTGCTGGCTTTGGAACTTAACCTCCACTGAAGATGTGACTCTACTGTATTGTGAACACACCTGTGCTTGGCAATAAAAAAAAGTACTTTATGCAAATCTTCTAGATTCAGAGGCATGAGAGTAGCAGTTAGATGAAAGGAGGTGAGGGCAATGGGGATTGCCACCCAGGTTCCTGTTAGAAAGCTGTAAGAGTCTGTAGAAGCACAGAGTATTTGCATATCTCATTCACACCTAAATGTAATTTACATAATATTTGCACGGAATACATTAAAGTGTTTTGCACCTCCTCTGTGCAATATTAGCTGAGAGGCAGCAGCAGTAGCAGTTCTTATGAGAAAGCTTTTGAGACCCGTCAGCAGCTTCAATATACAGGTGCTTTCGCTTCATGATGAAATATTTGTTCACAAGCACAAAAAGGCACAGCACAGAGGGAATTACTTCTGGAAGCAACTCGTGGCATGTTGGGGGAAAGTCCAAAGCCCTTCTGGATTGGTGGAATTAATCTGCACAGTTCTCTTTGGGTTCTTTGTCCTGCAATGTTCCAGATGGCCATACAATCAAACCTGCTTCCCCAAGCCTGGTGTCCTCCAGATGCAATGGATTACAACTCCCATGAGCCCTAGGCATCACGGACAATGGTCAGGGAAGATGGGAAATGTAATTCAAAACGCCTGGAGGTTGGGAGAGATTGCCACAAATGATGCTTCCATTGATGTAAATGCACTGCATTTCCAATATCCAGGGAGGTAGCAACAGACTCAAGAGAACTGAAAGGCTTTCAGAATTACAAAATAGCTTTAGAGTGGAGGGGAAAATACGAGCAATGGAACCTCAAAAACAGCCCAATGAGACCTGAGCATGCTCAATGGCCATGGAATGCTGATTGGGAGGGAGTGAAAATCAGGTAATGGAGTACTGTGGCAAAGGGAATGGCTGGTGGTGAACTGCAACCTTTTATTGCAGGTCGTCTCACTTGTAAAAGTAGTATGCACAAAAAGGACAACTTGCTCCATGCTCATGAAGAAACTCTTAAAAATACGAAACAGGTTTCCCCAGATATGCAACTCCAGTTTTTAACCCACTAGCTCTACAAGAATCTCACCAGTGCTTCATTAAAAAAAAAATACTACCAAAGTATCAGTGGCAGAAACCAATCCTGAAACATCAGGTGTGGGGTTGGGAGACAGAGGTGAGGAGGAGGAGGAGATACAAAAAAAAAGTGTTTCTGAGCATGGGGAAAAATACTTTCCCACCAGTCAATAGCTACAGTCAGCTCACATATCTTGGTCAGAAGCGGGTCATCAGCAGTCATATTTGTGACCCTTTTTGAAAAGTCATTAAAGGCCCATTCAAATCCCTCATAGTTTTAATGTTAATTTCTATATTGCCTTCTACAAACTCCCCAGGTAGTTTACAAATTCCTTGCTGTTTGACACAATTTGCAACAGCAAAGGAAGTTTGCAAAACAGAAGCAAGAAGCAGCTGTCTCTGCTCCCCTTGAGGTGAGCTTAAACCTACGGCAGAGGAAAAGCCCAAGAGGCAGGAATGACAATACCAAGGAGGTGAGCCCACTCAGGGAGAAGTTTCCCCTCTGAGCGCGCCTTGCTCAAAATCATGAACTAGTGTGGGTCTCGAGGTCTAATGGCACTGACCCAATCTCCCTGCTCCCTCTCCCTCCCACCAACTTATCTTTTTTTAAAAAAAGACTTTTCCTTCCTTTCTTAGAGGAGAATAATAAATGCTAAGTTATTTCAGAAACAGTCTAGGTCTGGAAAGAATTTAAGCTTCCATAGCACAAATCTATAAATGTTTAATTTTCTCATCTCTGCCCATAAGAAGGCTGTCCAGAAAATACATTATTACAGGAGATCTTGCCGCTCGCCCATTAAGCATGGCTGCTAGTGGTAAATTGGAAAGTAACGGCCATGGACCCCCATTTAGAAAGTTTTACAGGGTCAACTGAAGTCATGTCACCAAAATACCCCAGGAATTGAGGTTTCACAGGCACCTTTCCTCTCCTTCAGGCAAGGAGCATTCTGCTGTTTGGACGGTGTGGGAAAGAAGCCCTTTGATTCCCTAGGTCACAGCCAGTTTTTCTTCCTTGGTGGGGCTGTCATATTTCCCAGGGCGGGAGTTGAAGAAATTATCAGGAAAGAAGGGTTTTCCTAAGAGACAATGGAAACTTAAGAAAACGTGGTGGATCTAACCTAATCCAGCTGCCGTTTAGCTACCATGCTACGCCCACAGCCATAAAGGTTGTTCAGAGAAATATCCTCCTGTGTTCAATTATCAGTATTTATCTATTATTATTATTATTATTATTATTACACACACAGTTTTGCCGGAGCCCCCGGCCATTCCCCTCTGTTGGATGATAGAGCCTGCTGCATTCAGGTGTGATTATTATATTGTTCTGCCCGGACACTGAGGTCCAGTGCCGAGGGCCTTCTGGCAGTTCCCTCGTTGCGAGAAGCCAAGTTGCAGGGAACCAGGCAGAGGGCCTTCTCAGTAGTGGCGCCTGCCCTGTGGAACGCCCTCTCATCAGATGTCAAAGAGAAAAACAGCTACTAGATTTTTAGAAGACATCTGAAGGCAGCCCTGTTTAGGGAGGCTTTTAATCTTTAATCAATTATTTTATTCTTCTGCTGGAAGCTGCCCAGAGTGGCTGGGGAAACCCAGCCAGATGGGTGAAGTATAAATAATAAATTATTATTATTTAATTAACTTTATATACCAACTGAAGACGTCAGGGCTAAGCTAAGCATACAAGATAAATGCACATAAAAAAAATAATGATTATCAGCCAAAGGTCTGGTTGAAGAGGAACATTTTTGCTTTGCGCCTAAAGAAGTATAAGGAAGGCACCAGTGGAAACTCCCTGGGGTGAGACCTTCCTGACCTCTTGTGGAGGAGGCACACGAAGAAGGGCCTCAGAGGATGACTGCAGAGTGGATCGGTTTATATGGGGAGAGGCAGTCCTCGAGGTCGGCTCACACTCACAAGCCACACACCAATGTATTCCCTGGCCACATCTTCCCAGAAGTCATGCATTCCACAGCCAAGTGAAAGGGAACCTAAGGCTACAAACCTATTTGCACTTTCCTGGGAGTAAGCATGAGTGAACACCCACTGGAACATTCTTCCAAGTAGACCAGTGTAAGACTCTGTAAGAACAAATGAGGGAACAACCTCACTCTGTGCTCAGACAGCTCCCACTCGCCTGCCTTCTTACTTACAACCAGTCTAATGACAGCACTCCTTAAGCTTAGTGTGGCGTGGTGGAGGATGGGAATAAAGCTATAATCAGTACTATTTTTCTAGAAAAAGAGGCACCAGAACTCACCATGAACACCTCCCTTGTTCTCTTATAATGGCAATGGCACCCAGCTGAGAGGTGCTGGGATTGAGTTCCGGTCAGTTGAAAAAAAAAAGCCCTAGCTATAATTAATTGGCTTGGACTGTGATTGGCTTTGTCTCTACCTACTGCTAGAATCCCTGCCTGCTGCCCCTAGCAGCCCCAATTGGCACCAGCCACAATTGAAGTAGACATGCCTTGTATCGTGCTGAAAGGAAGGGGCAGGGTCCTGGTAATTACAAATATTGGCTTACAAATAATTGTTTGCAGGCCCTGGATAATTCCTCCTCCATTCCGCCCCCCCCCCGCCCCCGCCTCCATCTTCTTGCCTCAGACTGAATTACTCCTCGAGGGCACATATAACTCTGGTTATTATATGGTATAAACAATAACTACAACAAATCTCTTAAAATGCATCACTTCCTTTGTAATTTAATCTTGAGTTGATCTAAGAGTAGGCCTTTGAGCCTTGCAGTTAATCTTATCCCCCAACCCCATGAGAAACTCAAAATGGTTCGGGGAGCTTAATCTTGTTGACTGAAAGCTCTTCATTATAGTTTCAAGTAAAGACAGGAAATCACAAAAGAAGTGGCACTCCCACAGACAGGAAAGGCAAACTCATTGGTGATGGGGAGGAGTTGTCTTTTTAAAGAAATCTTTCTTGGAGGGAATGTAGCTGATCAAAGGTAGATCTTTAACTCGTACATGCACTCACATATCTGCTTCCCTCCATTTGATACAAGAGGTGTTGTTTTTTAATGCTTAGGTTTTGTTTTGTTTATAATTTCTGGGGAAAACTTCATCTTTTTGTAGATTCCTATTGTAGATGCTTTTTTTAATAAAATGGTGAAAGCCTATTTTATAACAATCCCTGTTTTTGTAAAAACCAGTGGTTTCCTCCAGTCTTCTAAATGTTCAATTCCGTGGAGTTAATTCTCACACGGAAATACTGAAGTGAATAAACATTTTGAAACAGAAGGGAATTGAGTGTCCCTCACCCCTACTGTCAAAATGTATGTGCCCCACCGCACAAATTATGTGGGGTTGGAATGTGTATGTCTAGTGCCTGGGTTACAAATTGACTGCAGATCAGAACTGCTAAGGCATGTCTGGATGAAGTGGAAGGCAGGATCTTGGTACATATGAAGTTCAAGCTATGCAGATTGCTAGAAAAAGAAAAAATATGGAGATGGCATATTTTTTTCACTTCTCATTCAAACCTGAGACGTAGAATCCATTTCATAACTGGGATCTGCAACAAAAATTTGCAGTGTGTAATGTTCCAAATTTAGCAAGCCACACGTTCTTTCAGCACACTATTCAATTCTATCCTCTACCCCCACTTCACCAGATAGATATCCAACATTCTGTGCTCACTCCTCAATGGGGTAGTTTTCTGTGGGGCACTCCTTAGATTCCTCACACACACACATTTTTTGTACTTCTGCAAACCTGCTCCCATGCCAATGCTTCCTTCTTGTTTCTCACTACACCTGTTCTGGCTACAAAGCCATCATAATTCAGCAGCTAAGTTTGCTGTTTCTGTATTTTGGGGTGGGAAACTCAGGCTTAGGAGCCAAACACGATTGTCCAGGTCACTCCATCCAGGACCCTCCCAACCCACACTAGCACTTCCAAGGCCACACCCCCTCTCTAGAGGCCACACCCCTTCACTGGCCCTTCTCCACACTTGAGTGCTCTTGGGCTGTGTGTTAATCTCTTTTGCTTGCTTGGATGGATGGAAGATGGAGAGGGGCATGTGCAAAGCACAATGCAGTTTGCATATTCTCCTAAAACACTTGTTTATAAATCACTTCCTCATCTTCTCTGAAGCTCATCCAGCAAGATCTAAAGTTGCAACAGCCAAGGGAGGAAACCAGATTCAGAAAAGGTCCTGAGCTGAGCTGTATAACGCCTCTGCAGCAGACAAAATTGATCACTTGGGACTTCCAGTTACGAGAAGAACATTTTGCAACAGGTCAAACCAACATCATTTGTCAAGCGGCATGAAGAACAGTTTCAAAACATCATGTCAGGATGAGAAACAGATGCTTTGCACTTCTAAAGCATCTCTTTTTATGAATGGATGTGCATTTTCAGTCTCTGACAGCGTTCTTGCTCATATAGACACAGTCTGGAAGAACTGGATCCCAGCCATCAATGCCTGAGGGACATCAAAGGAAAGGACAGAAAGGCCCCAAAGGACAAACAGAATACAGGCAAGCAGAGATTCATGCCGGAAACAGTCTCAGTGTCAGGATTAACACTCGGGGTGCATAAAAATAAAGAGGAAAGTGCCTCTGAGCATGCACTGAGTACATCTCTCTCAGTACTAGGTAAGAGGTGGAACGGTTTCCAGAGCAGATAGAACCTTTTTGAGAAACAAAGGACTGCTGGCAGCTAGGGTGACAATGTATCCTAGTTTGTGGATGACAATTGTCTGTTTAAGGAGTGGTTCAGTCCGAGTTCAGTTTAAAGTTAAGAAGGGAGAGTGGGAGGCGGGGCTTGACTTTTCCCATTAACAGCCTGCAGGTCTGTTACTGTATTCCCCACTGCAATGAAATGTGTTGTATTCCTATTTAAATTACAGCAGCTATGTCTAAATTTGCATCCAGGGATATGAATCAGCATATGCGCAAAACATTTGTTCCTCCCTCTCCCCACACACACACCTTTTTGTGATGTGTTGTTGTTGTTGTTGTTTTGGTCATGCTTCTCCAGCATGACTCCTCATGGATGCCACCACTGCCATGGTTGTAAAAATGTGGTGAGCTTTTTAAAAGACATCACACATACTGCCCGTAAATGTTTGTTAAGTAAACACAAATATCTCCTGCAACAGCAAGTTCATGCGGCATAGATGACTGACTGACAATTTTAATTCATCACATTATTCTTCAGCTACAGGGTCAAATCACAAACAGGCCAGAATCTGAAGGCAGATGTGGGAATGGTTAGCTTAATGGTTAGCTTAATGATCTGTTGTGATATTCAGAAGACATCTTTTTCTAACAGCCCTTTCTCCTTTTGGTTTTGGCTTACGCCTTTCCATGTCTTCTGCTTCACACCTCCTGGATGTCACTCTCTTCCCCTCTAACCTACCTGCCAACCCTTGCTGCCTGCAAGCCTGTCATGAGCCTTTTTCACAGGCCTTTCCCTTCCTTCCTTAGAACAGCACTGTTTTCATTAATGGTCACTTGCAGGCACCTTCTCCTTGAGCAGTCAGAATGTTCGCAAACATTCCATAGCAGCACCATCAATGGGCTCAGGGCAAAGGGGAGGCAAAACAGCTCACAAGCAACAGCAGGCTATCTGTTTGTGTCCTGTGTGCTCTATAAAAATAAATAAATCACAAGTAGCATTTGTAAAATAACTTGACACAACAAACCTTGTTCAGGCACCTGAGACCCCATGGAGGTGACGCTGGTATTCAAAACATCGTTGACAGCTGTGTCACAGTACAGCCCGCGCTGGACATCATGCTCACTGTCTGTCTGGTCACTCTCCTCATGCCCGCTGTCCTTCAGGCTGTTCCCCTCCAGATCTTTGAATGTCGAACTGCTGGGTGGAAGAAAGAAGAGTGATTTACTCTGCAGAGTCGTGTCTGAAAACACAAAGCACCCCCATGGCTTAGAGGGTGTCAAAAGCCTCAGGCAGGATCTGCAGCATTCCCAGCACCCCGTAGGGAGCAAGGTAAGCTTTCTCCACCGGGGTGTCACAAGGGGGCTATTTCCACTACTAGAGAGCAGCCAGTCCAACTCATTGATCTTGGCGCTTGGCATTCAACAAGGCAGTCAGAACTGGAGGCAGCCCCCAAGGTGTGCAGAAAATTAGAGGAGATTCTTGCTCTTATCCTCCTGCGAGCCTAAGCTGTGCCGTAGCTTGCAGAACAAAGTGAGGACAAGGAGGGAAGCTTGAGCAGATCACAGCCAAAGCTCCACTAGAGGCAATATTGGGGTGGGAGGGAAGGCACAGGAGCACCTTCTCTGTGAGAGCAGAGTAATCGGAAGAGACAAAGTACAACAACAATCCAACCTATTCAGCTCAGCACAAGATGTACATCTCTTAACTCCTGCAATGGCACAGAAATAGAGGTCTCCTGTGATTGCTAGTGAAGTGCAGCTGAACATTACGAGGTATGCTTAAGTAGAACTCCCGGGCTAGGTTACTAAATGCACAGGAAACACCTAACAGGACACGGCAGCTGAGCAAGGAACCCACGGAACAGATGCAATATTTAAATGTTCACATCCTTGTAAGACTATCTTTCGCAACAGGCAATTTGCAAGGAACATGGTGTTGCGTGCACCTGCCATGGGCTTTGTGCTTGTGGCCTGAGAAATACGAGTCAGGAATTCAACCAAAGGGCTGAGAAAGAAGAAACCAGCCAAAAATTCCTGTGTCAGGCATGCAGAACTGCTGCATGATGACTGGTTTCAGACCTGCTTTGCCTTATTCTCCTCCCCGCCCGCCCGCTTGCCTTTCCTTTGCCACACTCTCCATTGTGGGAGGGATTCCATGTCTGATGGAATAAGAGGCCCAGTCAACTAATCAGCTGAGATTTTCCTGCTCTTCCCTCCCTCTCCCATCACCATGGCATTCAGCACTGTCACCTTTGAAGGCTGCCAGAGCTTCAGTCCCTGGTGCCATAAGAATATAAGGAAAGCCCCAAGACAGTGATAGAGCATCTGGTTTGCATGCTAGAAGGTCCCAGTCCAAATCCTGGCATCTCCCAAGTATGGATGAGAAAGGCCCCTGCCTTAAACCCCTTGGATTGCTGCTGCCAGTCAACGTAAGCAATGCTGAGCTCAATTGACCAATGCAATAATAATAAAACATCTGAAGGGCACCTGGTTGGGAAAGGCTGTTCTATAAGGACACTGCTTCAGGGGAACCACGGTCTTGCTGAATCAACTCAAGTTCCATAAGTCTGGAGAGAGAGAGTCAGGAAATAATCTACTACAATTCACTGCTTTGAAGCTGGCAAAGCCAAAGTTTAACCCTCATAAGGTTAAAGCACACAGAGAATAAGGAACATCATTCCAAGGGGCTTACACAGCTCCCAGTGACTCAAGCTAGGCAAAAGCCCAAGGATCTCCAGCTGAACCACCATCATGGACAGGAAATGGCTTCTCAACCACAAATACAGCAGACAGGGCACACGTAGGCAGTTAGTAAGGAAGGATATGGAATCCTAGCCTTTCCAAGCCCTGCAGTACATATTGCATAGTGCGTCAATCTCTGCTAGTCCCTCCCAGCTCCCATCATCCCCAGCCACCATGGTCAATTGTCAGGGCCAGCAACATCTGGAAGAGGAGCAGGTTACCCATCCTTAATTTAATGTATAAAATTTAAATTATAAGACTTTGCAAATCTCACCATACTCTCCTTTTAAAGTACTGAGATTGGAAGTTTAAAGAAGAGTGGGGAGACTTGTAAAGCTGTCAAATTTGGCCTGCAAGGCTGATCTGATAAAGATCTGGCCTGTGGATACAAAAAGATTCCTCACCTCTTAGCTTAAAAAAACTGTCTCACCACCTTCTGAGGCAGCCTGCTCCATGCCTGAACAACTCACACTGTAAATAATTTCTTCTTAAGGTTAAATCAAAATCCTCTTTCCTGTTTGCTTTACATGTGGAAGCTACCTGAGAAGGACTTCCCCACTCGAAGTCTTATTACAGCCAACAGCCAATTTAAACTCAGGAACTTTCCTTTTTCAGTTCTCTAATAGAGATATGGAGGAGGGGGACTGTGGCCCTTCGATGTTGTTGGACTCCAACTCCCATCACCTTCAGCCAACATGGCCAATGGCCAGAGGTGATTGGAGCTGCAGTACAACTGGAGGACTGCAGGAAGCTGTTGTGGAAGTAGCCAAAATACAGTTTTGCTTTCTGGATGTTTGGAATAAACCATGAAAACTAGAAGGCGCTGTGTTGAACGCAGCTAGACACTGGAAGCTGGAAGACACTGTTCTTAGTAGGAACAACAAGACCCTTCCTGCAGGATGACTTAGGAGGAAAAGAAGTTTTGAGTCTTGCCATTAAGAGAGATCAGGTATTGGTGAACACAACAGGCTCCTTAGTCAGCAACCATGCAAGTATAATGTTCCTGACTGGTCAGCAGATTGCTAAATGTCTAGCTGTCCTCCCCACATGGTCCCAGCTAACCAGTCACCAATCCTATGCTTGCATGATGGTGGCAGAAATCCCCCCTGCCTCCACTGTCGCCTCCTGTCATATTGAAATAAGTTTGGAAATTCCCTTCCTAACCTGATCAAACAGGTTAGCAAAAAAACCAGCCAGCAATTTTTCCTGGCAAATGTCTTTGCTGGCCACCACGACAACTGGGCCATGGAAATGGCTCACACTTCAAAGCCTTGGGGATATATGCATGCATCTGCTTGCAAAGACCTTTTCAGGTCTCCATGGAAACCAAGTGGACCACCGACCACGGGATGTTGTGCGGAACCAAGAACAGCATGCAGGAAAGAGGAGAGAGAAAAGCCTGGGATGACACACACTAAAACTGGAACACCTTCAAATGCAGCCTTTTAAAATAAAGACATCCCTGCAGAAGCCCTTTAAACCTAGGATTTAGCCAGCATGCACAGGAGGCAGGAGGCGAGGGAGAAATCAATTCAGAAAGACCAAACAGATTAATTAAAAAGTAAGGATTTTGAGATTCACACCACAAAGTTAAGGCAGCAATCACACTTCTCCAAACAGCGACGTTTTGCTGGATTAAAAACACACCGGAGGATTAATAGTTGACATTTCAGCTCTCTGATGAATACATCATGCTCATGACATTCATTAGGGCAAGACTTTCAGTAGCACCCCTTGGATGCAGTTTTTTTCTTTTCCCCCTCAGCTTTATCCCTTGACATATCAAGAATTCTCTTTGCAGATCAAGCATATGGAGCCATCTCTATCTATTACTGCATTTTATATCCCACCTTTCCTCCAAGTTGCTCAAGGTGGTCTATACAGCTCTTCCCCTCTCTATATTATCCTCACACTACCCTATGGGTAGTTGGAGTCCATCTGTAACATCATACCACTTTAAATATTCATGGTTTCCCCCCAAAGCATCCTGAGACCCATGGATTGTTAAGGGTACTGAGAGTTGTTAGGGTTCCCCTCATAGACCTCACATTCCCCTCATAGACCTGCTATTTCCAGAGTTGCCTGTGAAGAATTGACTGCTAAACTGTTAAACCACTCTGGGAATTGCAGGTCTGTGAAGGGAACGGGGGGGTCTGTTTTAGCATACCTTGCTCCAGCAAAGGAACAATCACACCAGCAGCTTCAAGTGTTCCTTTGAAGGCACATTGGTAACTTGCCCGACATCACACATGGCATCAGATATGGGGCAGGTGGGTATAATTTGTCAGGAATAGCCTGGCGGACCAAACTGGGATAGCTTCTGGGACAGACTTGGTCCACAGGCAGCAACATCAGAGAAACCCCTAAGGATCCCTGCTTTCTGGCTTTAGCCATAGAGCTCCCCTGTCCATGGTCCTGATGCCTTTCTCACAGCTCTTGATTTCTGGCTCCCGAATTTCTGTTTAGTCTTACTTCCAGGGGGTATGAAGCAGGGATGGAGAGAGGCAGGGAGAAAGAGCTGCAAACACCAAGTTCCATATAATCAAACATCTGGGCAATCTGTACTTTATATATACATTTGCCTTTTTAGCAGAAGCAAAGTCCATGATGCAAGAGGTCAACCTACAACATCAAACTCTCTCTTTAGTCCCTTTCCTAAAGCATGGAAAGCTTTTTCTGCAGTTAAATAGTTCTTCTACCAAATCAGAGTAAACTACCACCAAACTGTCAGTTTAGCTTAATGGTAGGTGCAAAGCAAAAGACATGAATAGATTTCTTCTACGGAAAGGACAAACTCCATATTGGACTGCAATGAACAATACAATGCAGGCCGCAATTTTCTCTACCACAGCAATTAGAAGATTGTGGTTGAATATCATGAGCAATGCAGACAAAAAAATATTCATTTCCTTTTCTGAATGGAAGCTGTCTACATGACATGCTCATAATTGCCATACTCCTTATATCTCTTTTACAAAATGGGAGCTTTGGGGCAAGGGGATAATCAGATCCCCTGAAAGGATGTAACAAACTGCACAGAACCCATTGTGCAATCCATCAAGTCCTCATGGGTGCACTGATTCAAGCAAGTTAATAGAATCATAGAGTTGGGAAAGGGACCAAAAGGTTCGTGAGTGGGTTTCCCCTCAGCAATTCAATGCTTAAAATGGGAGTTGTAATTAAGGCTGCAGTGTTTAACCAATTGATCAATGAAAACAATCAATTTAAAAACAATTTTGATAGACTAAAAGTGGCTTCCAGTTAATTAGGCAGAATTCTTTTTTTTACTATATTTAATGCAAGCATATCTATTGATCTATCAATCTATTGGTCAATATACCTACGTATATAATGCAAGTGTGCGTGCACAAACACACACATGCATGCTTTCTGCATGGCTGGCATCAACATCAGGCAATTGCCAGGGCCCCAGCAGCACAGCACAGTTTACCGATGCCTGCCATAGTTTACTTCATTAAAATGAGTGTCCAGCCTAGTTTTCCAAGCAGCACCAGCCAGCTTGTTGTAGCTACCCTTTTAACTTCTCATGGAATGGATCCATGAAGTCCTTTGGAGAGGGACCATAGCACAATGTTAGAGCAACTGCTTTGTATGCAAAAGGTCCCCGGTTCGATCTCCAGGTAGGATGGGGGGGGAGAGACTCTGAAATCCTAGCGAGCTGCTGCTGGCAGCCAGTGTACTGAAGTAGATGGACCTATAGTTTGGACTCAAAGCAAGGCAGCTTCCTTTGTTCCAGAGAGCACTTTGCTCAGGAGCTGGCCCTGGTAAACACAGCAGGTAGCAAGCACTATCTTCAAAAATAAGAGCTCCTTTCCATGCGGGAAGCTACAAGAAATGCCCCTTCTAAGATTATGAGCAGGATCTAACTAACAAGCACTGCTAGTGGAAGCTGGCATAAGGGCACCCACTAGTGCAATGGGGCTTTTTTCTTTCACAAGCAAAGTCTGCGCTGTAGGGGCTTATCCACACTTACCTTTGTTCCACATTTTCTAGGTACAGGTCTGGGTTTTCCAAGCCCAAATCCAAGCAGTAAGTATTTATGCCTGTCAGGGGGTTGTTGCGGCTACCCCCGAGTAAAGACGCTCCAGTCCGTTATGTCTTTAAAGGTTTTATTGTGCATACTATTTACAGTGCAGAGATAGCAGAAAATATGACCTCCTAGTTACTCACAGAATCCGGCAATGGTGCCTGTCAGCTTTGGGGCCAGCATAATAGCTTAGGCACCCCGAAACGCCGCCCTCTCACCCTACGTTTGGGCGCTTGCCTCAATTTGGGCGCCGGAAGCGGCTGTGCTCCCTCCTGCAGCTGTGGGCTAGTGCAGTGCAGGTGCTCTGATACATCGCTGAGCCTTCCCTCCATTCTGCTTCCCTCCTCACTCCCCCCGCATGACCTGCTGCTACCGCTCTTGCTGGGCGAAGTGCTGGTCAGGATGACGGGGGGGGGAGGCTCCCTGTAGGGAGTCCCCCTGACAATGCCCCAACACTTTTCCTGGGAAAACCTGTGTTTTACCACTGAATCGGAGCAAACATAAATTGGGTTTTCTGCAGATTGCTGTTTTCTCTGAATCAGCAGTGAAATGGGGTTTTCGCATCTTGCAACTGGCATTCAGAAGCATAACAACTGCAGAGAAATGGGTTCCCAAATCTTATGGTAATGCTAACCAAAGCAACAGCAGGGTTCAGCTGCATATGAATGACCCCAATGCACAGAATTATATTTTAAAACTAAAAGTGACGTTAACATAGTGAAATTAGAGCTTGCATGGTATACCAAGGAAGAGAAGGAAGAAAACACATGAAACACTGTTATCCTCCTAAACTGCCTTGATGTTCTCTGATCACATAGGTTACTAACATACCTTTGTTCACAGCCACAAGGAATAGATTGGAAGCCTTCCTTCCTGGTTTAGATTAACCACAGTTTAGCATGTCATCTGCATCCTAAACTGTGATCAATATTAAATGTGGTTTGTTTAAAAAACCACAAAGCATGTTTTGAAGGTGGCTTGTTTCAAATAACCATAGATCAGGGGTGGGCAATGTGCTGCCCTCCATATATTGCTGCATTACAACTCCCATCATCCCTGACCCCTAATGGGAGCTGGAGTCCACAAATTCTGGATGACACCCTGCTAGCTACCCCAAATTTACATTAACAATAGTTCTGATAACACTGTAGGCATGTTGTGATTAATCTCAACTGGAAGCAAAACCTTCTAAACTCCTTCTTTTGGTCATGCTGGAGAAAGAGTGGGGATCGCACAAACCTGTGGGAGGAATTCAACATAGTGCTATGACAGAAGTGCTTTTCAGCTTGAAGATTCCATATGCTGTTCTGGATTTTTTTCCCCAGGGGCTGCAGTGGGCTCACAGGGGAGAAGAGGTGAGGGAACCCACTACTGTAGAGAAAGTCCTTGCATGGCCTTCCACTAACAGGACTAACTAGTTGCACCCACCACCTCGGCAAAGGGCTTGCTGATGCTTCTTATCAGCACACTAAGCAATCATGTAGCAAAACATCCATGCCAGGCCAATAAGCTCTTGCTGGCAGAAACAGAATCAAAACCAAAACCAACTATTTACCAGTTTGATTCCAGTGCACATGACTTACGCCACAGGCATTGTAGCGAGGGTAAAGGTGGGGAGAATTAGAATGCATTTTTGTCCGCTGTGAAGTGCTTCTGAAATGTTAGTAATTATTGTCAACACGTTCACTGGGGACCAAATTCATTCCTGAGTTTATGCTTGGATGAAGCCAGGGCAAGGATAGATTTATTTTAATAAAGAGGGCGCGGGGAGAGAAGTATGGGGGATGGGAATTAACTGCAATACAAATGTGTGTGTTTTTATTTGCAATTCAAACTTCAAGAGAGGAAAGGGGGGGAAGGATCCCAAGCTCAGCTGCTTTACCCCCCCCCCCAACAAGTTCCTTTTCTCTCCTGATATGCCAGGGAGCTCTCTTCATCCACATCTATCATTTTATTCTTGTGCACTGAAAGAGAACAAACTCTATGAATTATAAGTTGTCAGGGTAACAGGGTTCTGCCTAACTGTATGCTCACTTTTCCTGTATGAATGAGGCACAGCTCATTGGAGAAGGGTGTGTGGGTGTGGGTGTGTGTGGGTGTGGGTGTGTGTGGGTGTGTGTGGGTGTGTAACTAAAGGCCAAAGCAGTGAAAATTTAATGGGATGCAAATGCTGGTGTGTGTGTGTGTGTGTGTGTGTGTGTGTGTGTGAGAGAGAGAGAGAGAGAGAGAGAGAGAGAGAGAGAGAGAGAGAGAGAGTTTCAAATGAACAAATTTTGTATACACTAAGTGAGCAGAAAGCCCCGCCCCCCACTGCCACCCCATAGAAAGCAAACAAACACCCTACATACCTTTTTATTAAATGAGCTCTGCTGTTCACATAGTTGGAATCAAAAGAGTAGTTTTCAGTCTGAAAGGAGAGGGGGGAGGGGAAATAGAGATGGTTACATGCACAATCCATTGAAAGAGCCAGGCAAGCTTGGACAAAAGCCACAAGTTAGGGGTGGGAATAGATTAATCTGCCCCACCTCAGTTCCTCACTTTTCCATCCTCTTGATTCAGTTCTCCACATTCCTGCAGCAATTCATGAATCCTCATTAAAATTCATCAGTGTTTTAGTGCAAACTTCTCCTAGCAAACACATTTTTGTATGCAGTATTGTCAGGTGTACACAATTTTGCAACGCCATTTCCCCAACAGAATCATATAATTTTAGAGTTGGAAGGAATTGTGAGACTCAGAAACCACCACCACCCCGGAGTGCAGGAAACTTTTGCCCAATGTTGGGCTTGAACCCATGCCCCTGAGATTAAGAGTCTCATACTCTACTGAGTGAGCTATTTCAGCATTTTAAGTGTTATTTTCACTATTATAGGCACACTCTCCCCTAAGAAACACATTTTCCTACACATTACTTGGCTTGAGAACTGCACTGTAAAAGTCAGAAAACTGCAAATTTTGAAGCATGGCTGGGTTCCAGTTAACATACTGTTTGGAAAACTTCTTTAAATGTGAACTAAATCAAATTTCTCCCCCATCCCTAAGTTAGTGGATAATGTAGATCTGAGCCACACCATCTCCTCTTGCCAGCATGCAGGTGTGCCAGCACCTTCACATGAAACAGCTTACTGCACATAATTGCAAAGCTTTAAGAAACACCCCACTTGCAGTGGCATGCAAGAAAGCCAACCCGCACAGCAGTCTTGTGAAAGCGAATGCCATATATTTCATCAGAGCACATAATTTAAACGGCTGCCGCACAATGGGATGCTGGCCACGAGCTTTGAATGTTTAGCCTGGAGATTATTAAAAGGCAATATGATAGCCATCTTCAAATATTTGAAGGGCTGTCACAGAGTTGATGGATGAAATTTAAATGTATTTATTTTTTGCTCTTCCAGAGCAGCAATTGCCAACTTTTCCGGGGGCTTGAGGGCACATTTTGAATTTGGTAGGAGTGCTATGGGCCTCTCCCCTTTGGTTGCTTATCTCACACTCAGCCGCTGCAGACAGACAAGAGAAGAGAAAGCCTGTGCACACATGCACACACAAACACTTTGCTTTTCCAGGGGTCTGGGTGAAAGCTAGATCCAGGAGAATTAAAACAGATCCTTTTGAATTTGCATGATTTTACACAAGGTGCAAAAAAGACTCACTATTGAATTAAGGCTTAACAGTGCAAGACTTCATGACAAAAAAAAATCACAGATCCAGTGCCTGCCAACTTCACAATAATATTAGTTTGTATCCAACTGCATCATACTCAGAGTAGAGACACACTGAAATCAATGGACATGTTATACACTTTCAAAATGGTCATAAAGGCTGGAACCTTGATTTTAGTTTTAATTCAACTTTAGAGATTCTCAGGATGTTTATATGCCATATTGTGCAGAGTGCATGCAGACCTGCCAATTGATGACAAAAAAACCTCTGGATGGTAAAAGAAAGATACAAGGACCTGCAAAGGTTGGATTACCGAGGGGGCTTGAATTACCTTCCTTTTACTGCCCCCTTAGCTGCTGTTTCTAGAAGGCTTCTGGGACCATGATCTGGCAAATCTGATACCATGCACAGAGTAGTGAGTGCAATTATGGTACTACATTCTTGAATTTACATTCCGTTCCCCCACCAATGAGCCCCAGGTAATGCTCTTTACTCTGATCCCCAACAACCCTACAAGGTACTCCAAAATAAAAAATTTAAAAATTGCTTTTTTTTCTCCAACATCTAAGCAATGGGCATGCATATTTTAGATCAGAAACTTATGCACTTGAGTGTCTTTTGGAACACTGCCTTTACAGAGCAGTCTGCAATGGCACAGACTAATTCAGAGGGGACCTAGAGTGCATAGAATTGCCATTGGCTTGAAATAGCCTCACAGAACATATTTTTAAGTGTTCAGTTTTATTCTGCCAATTGCTGTTGCTTGTTATTAAAACATTTTTCTAAAATACTTACATTTCTTTTTTGGAAAACTAGTTTTGTTATATATAAAATGTCTGTAAAGCACTTTGGGCACCTTCTAATAGAAAAGTGGGACACAAATAATCGTGAGCCATACTGGTATCTCGTGTGTGTGTGTGTGTGTGTGTGTGTGTGTGTGTGTGTGTGTTTTGACACCTCTTAACCAAAATTTGCAAGATGGTTCCTGAGACCACGAAGCAGGTATTTGCCTGTGTCTGGATATGGATATGATTGGATGTTATTTTAAATCAAGATGGCAGACTGAACCTTTCAAACTGTACTGGTTTTAATCACTGATTTCAAAACTGTACTGATTGCTTGATTTTAGGATTTCCAAGCAACGCTGCTACTACACATATAAGCATTAAAAAAAAAACCACTGACAATCACAACAGGAGGATTCAGGTTTAAGTGCCGGCATGCTAGTATTCTTGAACCCTTTCCTCTCTGGATGTTTTTCTACTCATAAAACTTCCCACCGGGGGGGGGGAGAGTTATGCGGCAGAGGAGCTGAGAGTGGGAAGTGACATGTATAGGGGTGAATAGTTGCTCCCTTCCCATTATTCCTCAATCAAACTTCCAGCCCCCAAGGCAACTTTTGTAGGGTTTTACACCAATTCTATGCCAGAGAAGTTGTGGCTATGAGCAGCATTTGGGCCATCACAGGCCACTACCGGTAGTTCTCCTTCCGTTTTGCTTGTGAGACTACTATGCCACTACATTTAGCAGGCCCAGAGGCGAAGGGCAGGTGGCCCATCCTCAGGGCCTTTGGTCAGCAACTTTAAATCACAGGGCCATCAGCTTCCCTCAAATTGTGACCACTTAAACTGGGAGTTTCTACAATACCCAGAATTCTCTGGGAGGAGGGATTGATGGTTAAACAGCTCAGATAAGCGTAGCTTCTGAGGGGAACAGGACTCTCCTAACAACTCACAGCAAGATAACAGTTCCCAGGATAATTTGGGAGAAGCCATGCTTGTTGGAGGTGGCATGATACAGCTTTAATCATACAGTACAGATGGGCCCTGAGAATGTGGAGGTTCCACACAATGACCTGTACAATGGTACCTCGGGTTAAGAACTTAATTCGTTCCGGAGGTCTGTTCTTAACCTGAAACTGTTCTTAACCTGAGGTACCACTTTAGCTAATGGGGCCTCCCGCTGCCGCCATGCCGCTGCCGCACAATTTCTGTTCCCATCCTGAAGCAAAGTTCTTAACCCGAGGTACTATTTCTGTGTTAGCGGAGTCTGTAACCTGAAGGGTATGTAACCCGAGGTACCACTGTACATGCAGCTTTCCTCTTGCAGTGTCATTTAACATTGTGTATTTTCCTGCCCCATTCAAAAAATCCCATTGTTTCCGCTTCTCATGCAACAGGTATGAAGAGGGGAACAAAAGGAAAGAGAAAAGCTTTAGTGTCACAGTCTATTAGGTAATGGAAATTGCTCCCAAGGGAAAGCAACAGCCATTCTGCATCGCTTGGCAAAATAGAGCTGGACAAAGTGCTAAGGAATATTCAGCACCGAACGACATGTGTTGGCTAAGGAGATTTGACAGCTGCTCCGACTCAAAATCTGTAGTTTTATTAGTAATAAGATCTCTTCCATATTTCACAATCCCACCACTCCAGTCTGGTGTAAAGAAAGCCATGTCTCTTTTATCTTATATGGCTGCTGCCTGTCTATGGGCTGCTAGGATGTCAAGGAATGTTCACAAACATTTAAATCGCTCAGGGTGAAGGGACCCATAACATGATGTGACCAAACAGTTCAGCATACGGGAAAAGGAAGCAGAGAAAACACAGGGCCCATAGGTGGCAGGAACAGAGAAGCAGAGCGAGTCTGAGAGAAAAGGAGAAAGGCAGGGTAGAAAAAACCTGAGGAAAAACTCACAAAGTCTAGAGAGAGGAAAAGCTGTGTACCCAAGACAGAGAAAATAGGAAATACCTTGGAGGTGGGGGGAACCAGGTTTGGGAGCTGAGCCTAGCGAGAGAGGACTGTTTAGTCATGGGAGAAGCTATATGTAGTATTGATGCCCCAGTTCCTGGTCATTTGTCACTCTGCTCAGATTCCACATACAGAGTAACAAGCACTGATTTCCTGAGATTTCCCCAGGCAAACTTACAGGCCTAGTTTCTACTTCTCATTTCAAAACATGAAAGGTGAGGCTTCCACCGAATTGTGTCTCACGCACCAAGCATCGTGGATTCCAAGCAGTGAAGAGAATCCCCAACCAAGACTCTCATATGAATGTGCACTGCGTGTCTTCTCTTATATGGCCTCATTCCCCTTTATTACAGGGTTATTACAGCACTAGGCTTCACAGAAGTCATCCCTATCACCAGCCACTCAGCCACAGGTGGCATGGTAGGGTGGTACTGGTGACCCCCCCCATGGCCCCCCGTCGGTCCCACTGTTGCTGCTTACCAGGAAGTAGGGAGGCCTGGCAGTGTTGAAGTTGGCATGCTGCAAGCGCACTGGCAGAGTCAACCAGAGCTCCTGCTGGTACGTTTGCACCACACTGACCTTGCTGCCCCCTCACCTCCCTGCTCTACCTCCTGGTAAGCAGTGGCAGCACAACCAACCAGAGGTCACCACTGTTTCACCACACTGCCCGCTACTGCAGCCAGGGATGGAAAACCTCCAACTGGCCAATTAGGTCCAGAAGTGGTTGTAATTAGGCCTGGGAGGCCTTTCCCCCAAAATCACACCAATCTGGCCAACATCTGATGCCATATGTGACATGAGGTATTGGGACCGGCTGGGTTGGGTGCAGTAGGAAGTTCCCCATCAGAAATTCCCTAGTACAGCCAGTAGTGCTGCTTTCAGTGCCTATCAACTGGTGTGCATGGAGGGCACACCTTTGAAGGAGCTCCTCTTCAAGTGGTGGTTAGCTGATAGTCGCTGAGATGGACCCCACCTGTCTGCAAATGGGACTCAAAGCAACTCCCATTAGCTGATAGGTGCTGGGAAGGAGCTCCTTTGATGACCTGACGTCATAACGTTACAAAGCTGGCCTGCAACTGAGATGGTGGGGAGGGGGAGGTAGAAGGTAGGAATGCATCCTGCTGGCTGGATGCAGTCCTGCACCCCTGCTTTACACCCTCAGGTGCTCCCCTTTCTCCAAGAGCTCCCCTTTAATCTTTCCCTGTGGCAATTACAAAGAAAGCCTAAAAAAGAAAAAGAAAAAGAGAGAGGGAGAGATAAACATATGCAACTTTAATGGTGCAATAAATAAGGGACGAGGGCTGCGTCTCCTGCTAGAACAATCACAGCGGCAGGACGTGCAAGATTGGAACCGCAGAGGGTGTGCCAGTAGAGACTACGCTTCGGTTCCAAGATAATAAAGCTTAAAGGCATGCTGGCTAACTGTGACCTTTTTCAAAAATACAAACACAGTATCTAATTTAAGAAAAACAGGCGCCTCCCAGGGAGAAACATGTTATCTGGAGAAAGCTGGGGGGGAGTCGGCCTTACAGACAGCACGGCTCAGTTATTGCGTCCGCTTTGTAATTACTGCTGTACAGTCAAGCTGCAGATTTAGTGCACAAAACACTCAGTCCCTGAGATTCTTTCCTCCTTGTTCCTGCAAAGATGACTTTGAATATCAAAGCGCCCGGGGTCTCAGCAGGAAAAACACATGCACACTTTTTTTGTAAAATTACACAGCCTCCAATTTCTGACACGGGGTTGTCGGGAGCGTAGCCAAGCGGGCTGGGATGACGCTTTCGCCACGGCTGTGCCGACATGAGGAAGAGAGCACAGAATGACATGCTTGGCAGCAAACTCAGCATTCTGAATTGCATGCCTGCTGCCAATCTGCAAAACTGAAGGAGGGGGGATTTACCGAGGAAAGCAGCAAGTGAGAGGGGTGCTTAACCCTCCTCCCACCCGCTGCTTTTTTTCCTTTACAACAATCTCTTCTCCACTGTCTTCACCCCAAGTAGGGAAGTTGTGAAACACTGCCTAGGAAGGGAAAGGAGGCAAAGGAAGATGTTCCAGAGGAAAGGTAGGAGGGGAGAGTGTTAACACATAATTAAATCCATGTTCAGAGTCTACATGAGTACCACTTGCTTGGGAACAACAATGTCCTACTCTGCAGTATGACAAGGCTCAACCAGGGTGTAGGTGCAGTTCAGATAGGATACAGGGCTGGGCTTTGGGGAACACAGCATTCTGGAGATTCATCAGGTGGCATCCAATTGTTAGCACCACCTGTGCTACAAGCTGCTCTTCACCTTAAGGGGTCCATCCTGCTCTACTGCAACTGAGTGGGGATAGCCTCAGGTTTTCCAGGGTCTTCATCCTTTAAGTCCAAGGATGGCAGTGCCCTATCCTCTGGTTCTTGTGGTGGCAGCACCCCTGTGGATGGCCCTGTGTGACCTTTCCCTTCAGTTTCAGAGTCCTTGCCCACCCCCTTAACCTAATGAACAAGACTCTCGCTCCTGGTCCCTAGCAAACAACAGGAAAGATATGTTGCCTTCATGTTCTGCTTTTGGGCTACAAAGAGGAATTCAGTTGACCCCTGTGGGAAACAGCATGCCCACTACTTTGGCCCAGCCATTGCAGCTCTCCCCTGTCCACCCCCCCTACTTCCCCTGTTGCACAATGTACTTCATATGTCACCTCTTTCCCACTCTGGGGCAAGAAGTTAAAACTAAAGCACCAAAACCCTAACTCTGACCGTTTTCCAGTAAGGCTGTGGCTCAAACTATGCAACCAGGAGGAGATGAGAGCTGACCATATGAGGTTTGTACACAATGGCTGGATAATGGATCACACATGTGCCTAGGTCTTGGTTTTTCATGTGCACAACCACATTTTGACCTGCTGGCCCAACCACCTGGAGCAGTGGTACAACAAACAACCTGAAAAAAGGAAATGGGATGTTGATTAGCTCCACATATTCATCCGGGAGAAAAAGAATAAAAATGACATGTTCTCAGTCCACATTTCACTGCTTCAAAATGGCAATGTGCAACCAATTCACACCACCCTATGCATATTGCTGGGTGCGGGGGTTTGTTTGCCTACCAAAAAAATAAAAAAATCACTAGCTTATTGGAAAATAAATATCACCAGCTACATCTTGACCTGCTCTCTAAGGCATTGTTCTTACTGAGGTAATAAAGCAGTGTGTGGGCTAGACCGCATAAGACTGTATGTGAATGAATGCTCCTCTATATAATAATAATAATAATAATAATAATAATAATAATAATAATATGCACAGAGAAAACCAGCATGTCAAGATGAGCCTTTTCCCTGACTTGCTATTCATCTATTTGCAAGATGGATCTACTGGGGGTGGGCGGGCGGTTCCCTGCGCAGAAAAGCAATCAATCATTTGAAAGCAATCTGGAATCAAAAGGAATGGCAAGCTTCATGCTCCAAGTTCATGTGAATTCACGCCCATGTTCAGCTCAACTGTTAGGAAGAGTGAGGCAGCTGCCTCAGGTAGCACATACTGTTTGACAAGGAGAAGCAGTGAGGTGTTGGATGACACAGCTGACCCCCTTCTGCTAGCTGCTCTGTTGCCAGTTTTGAAGCAAGATTCAACTGTCAGTCCAGCTGGCCTCTTGTGTACATGGAGAGAGAGGGCATCATCTTCTCCTTTGCCTCAGGCAGTAAAAGGTCTTAGGTTGGCCCCGATCAACCTCAGTTTCCTCCTGCATTTTTCCACGAACGTTTATGAACATGGAAGGCAGTAGAAAAAGGAACCGTTTAAGTGCAAGCTCAACATCTCTGCTTATAAATCCCTGTGTGGGTCTTTCCCTCCAACCCAGCTGGCTATCCATGCTTCCTCAGGACACTGAAGAATCCACTCTGGCGTTTTCATCCACCCAACAGCCCTGTTAAGAGGGTTCCTGAAAAGATGGCTTTGTTTTAAAATAAATAAACGAATAAAGGGCAGAAAAGGGCAGACATATAGTCCGCAAACAGGCTGTGAAAAAGGAGGTGCGCTGTGGAGGCGAGGATGAACTGCAGTGAAGGCTTTTATGCCCCTGCTCCTCTTGTGGGATTCTATTGAATGATCTCGTGCTGTCAGATGGAGAGTTGGCTCCGAAGAAAGCTGGCCTCATCTCCACCTCCCCATGCCAGCTGCTAATGCCCAGACCATTCTGCTCCCACCTGCGCAAAACCGCTCTGACTGCCAGCTCTGCACGCCATGTTGAGCATGTGTGCCTATATCTGTCCCATGGGGTGGGGTGTGTGGAAGGGACAGGGAAGAGGTCTAGAGCTGTTCTCTCTTGCGCTCTCTCTCTCTCTGTGTGTGTGTGTGTGTGTGCGTGCCTGGAGTTAAAGCATGAGCAGATGGGAAGCTTCCTGCTAGACAGGGGGGAAATGTGACATGCCCAGCAAGGGCTATAAATAAAGGCCACAATCTTGGGAGGGAGGCAGGGAGATGCAGAAACATTAAAAGCAACAGCATTCACATGATCGAAGGCTAATGGCCTTATGTACTTTTAAAAATGTACTTTTAATGCACTTCCTTTTTACATACTTCTTTTTTGTTTTTATATGTGCAATTGTAGCTCAGCTGTCGAGCGTCTGCTCTGAATGCAGAAGGTCCCAGGTTCAATCGGACACATCTCCAGGTAGGTCTGGGAATCTCCCCTGCCTGAAGAGCTGCTGACAGTCACTACTGTAGACTTGTGTAGACAAGTCAGTGTAGACAGTACTGAGAGTGATGGACCAAGAGTCTGATTCAGTATATGGCTATGACCCTGTGTATATATGCAGTTGTTCTATATATAGGAAGCAATTTTAACTGAAATTAATAATAACAATATTGATGGATTTCGGAAGGGACTAACTAGGAGGATGAGACTTATTTCTGCACTCCCCATGCCCCCTTTTTAAAAAAATGGGGGGGATACAGATCCCCCCCAAATAATCACAAAATTGCCCTCCAACCCCAGTGAACAGGAATGCACATTTATATCCACATGGTGTGTGTGTGTGTGTGTGTGTGTGTGTGTGTGTGTGTGTGTAAGAGAGAGAAACTAAGCTTGGCCCCACCACTCCTCTAGACATATAATTATTACCTATCAACTCTGCAAATTCTTATCAAAAAGAAACCAAAATCTAATATTAATATGAATGCAGTCTTTTATGAAAGTGCAGCATTGTGTGTAATGATTGTGTAGATCCCACTTATTTAATAATAAAATACCATCATTCCTTCAAGAAAATTGTCCTTTTATTTCCTTCCTACTGTATTTAACCCAGACCTGTTGATTGAGTTTATCCCGTCATTATGAGTCTCCCATAATGTTTGGATCCAATCATCTATTATATAGCATGTCATTTAGGCACAGGGCTCTATGTCCACCATTACTTCCCTGCAAGAAAGACTGCATTCAACGAAGTCATGGAAGGATATCAGTTCTGCTTCTTACCAGAATAAAAGATCACATAAATAGCCATTCTTTTGTTGCCGGTATGCAAGAAAGACTAAGGAAGTGTAGCACACTAACAAGCAATAGCACCTAAACTGTCCAGATTGACTTCTCCACTACACATGCATACTTATCCTCAAGACTGCAGCACCAGATTTAGCTTTAATTTTGCTAAAGGATTCTAGTCCCACCTTCTTTCTCTTTCTAGACCTCTTTCACTTTTCTCCAACAACTTGTGCTTGTAAAACACAATAGCCAACCAGATGCCTCTGGTAACCACATCCTACTCAATGGCTATTCCCAGCAACTGTCATTTAGAGGCATACTGCCTCCAATAGGGGGCTAGAACATAGCTGTTGTGGGGGGCTCTGGGCGGGGAGGGAGGGGTGGAAGGAAACCCAACTACAAAAATAGACCTCCCTTGGATGGCCGCACCTCATAGGTTCCTCTTGTGGCAGGAGGGGGCCTGTGGGGAGGCGTCACGAAGAAGGAGGGAAATAATGTTGATTTTTAAGAATAAGAATTGGAATTAAGAATAAGAAACCCGCTATAATTATATTAAGAAATTATGAAAATCAGGAAGAAGGGGAAGTCACAAATACAATGTGTAACAAAGTAAGAAATTGATATTTTTAATTGTTTGTTTGTTTTTGTATTATGCTGGAGGATTATATATAAATAGTTGGGGGGTTCCCTATCCCAATCTCCTTTTGCCTTGGGGCCTCCTGGTGGCAGGGGGGGTCCAGGGGCTAAGGAGCGGGGGGGTGAGGACAAACCCAGCTTTAAAATGGACTACCTTCGACTCTCAACACCCGCAGGATCCACTTGTGGCAGAAGGGGACTTGTGGGGGGAGGGAGGGAAGGTGGATAGAAACGTTTTTTATCTCTTGTCTTTTTTGTGTTATTATAAAAAACCAATAAAAAAATTTTTTTTTAAAAAAAAGAACATAGCTGTTGTGGCTACCCTTCAATGCTGCATTTTGTAGTGAGCCTGCCGCCCCCTGACCTGTGGCTTCTAGTACTTCCCCACCATAGGGCACAATGAGCTGTGCATATATATACACACCAACAGGGAACCGTGGTTCCTGATGGGGCACAATGGTGGCCCACTGTAAGCTTGCTGGCAGACTTGCTAGGGCCCAAGCACACCTTGCATGGCCACTAAGACTAATAATACCTTGCCTGACACTCACAGGCACACCAATACCCGTGTCCACTACCACCTAGGCACCCTGTCGGCAGCACTGCTCTACTTCTTCTTGTGCACTTGTTCACTCACAAGCCTATTTAGAGGTGCCCGTGCTGCAAGCAGGTCAAGAGATAAACATCACAGTGCTACCGCTTCTGCCCCATAAGCCTGCAAGTGTGGGAGAGACTGAGTGGCTGCCCCTTAAACCTTTGCAAGTACTGTACAGCAGAGCACGGAGTTGGAGGAGAACTGCTGTAGAGGACCCCAAGAAGCAACAGGCATAGGGGAAAATTCCTAGTGGCAAACTGGCAAGGGCCCCCCAAATTTTGGAGTTGGGTCAGACCAAGCTTGGATATTGCAGGGGCAACAGTCACACAGCGGTCAGTGGAAGTCCAACCAATGCAGCCCTCCTCACCTGTGTGCATTGCTTGAATGTATAGAAGCAGCATGGAGAAAGAGCTTCTCTCTCTTGCACACACACAGTTCTTTTTCATTCTCTTATCTTTCTCAAGTAATATCTAAATGGCAGGCCTTCAAGTTTAACAGTTATGCATTCCCCCTGGGAATTGTAGCTTTTGGAAAGAAAGAAATCTCTAACACAGAATTTTTTTTATCACTCACACTAAACTACAAATCTCAGGCTTTGGGGCCCAATCATGATAGTTAATACTGTTGGTTTCAAGGAGATACACACAAAGGAGACTTCTTAGATGTAAAGATCCATGTTTGGGGCAAATACTCTTTGGTGAGAGAGCCCATCTGAGATTTTAAACTCACAAAACATGCAGGAAAGTAAATATACAGTGTCAGACCTTTAAAATATGCCCGTGTTGAGTTCCAAAACAAACCTCTTCCCTTAGCATAGAGAAAGACCACACATTTGGTAAATTTAAAATGGTTTACTTACAAATTCGCCAAAGGTCATTTGCTTTTCCATACAGCATTCAGAAAAAGTTGCACAGGTAGTAAAACGTGGCTTAGTTACAGTGGTTCCTAAATTATTTGTATAGGAACACAAGTACAGTATGGCTTGTGAAAGCCATGCCGCCAAGCTGGAGCAACTAGCTTAGTCTCTTCACATGCTGAGCTTCTCAGGCAGATTGGAGAAGAAAAAAGGCTTGATTACCTAGTTCCTCCCAAGGTTCACACATGACTTAGGGTAAATGTGTGGTGGGAAGATGAAATCATGGCCATTTCACTCTTCCTCTGGTCCTGCTTCTGCTGTGAACTAAGCTCTAGGTTGGCTTAGCATGTTGTTGTTTATCTTGCTCTAAACTCACTGTGATCTGAAACTAAGGTTTGTTCTCAAGTTTACAACTCATGGTTTGTCTGGAGTGAGACAAACCATGAACATGGATACAGATGACCTGCTATTCGTATTTCCTTTTCTTCAATCTGTTTCCCGTGTAGCAGTAGTGGGCTTTAAGTTTTCCAGCCATGCCTTTACCGTTGCACATGCGTGTTTGTGCAAGGTTCCTTCCGAGCTGCCCTAGCCATCCGCCTGAATCTAAGAGAACAAGGAAGCTGCACCAGAACCAGGGGCACTGGTATCTGTTCAGGGCTGCCCCCGAGTTACCCAGTGACCTACTGTAACAACTTCATTGTGAGTTCTGGCACCATTTTTCTTGGGTGGGAAAAGCACTGCCTGTGCCTTTGGTTTTTGTAAACAAGAGTAAAATTACTCCAGAAAGGAGGGCGGGGGATGAGAGTGTGATATTTTGAACGCCTCTCTCTGCTTAAAAAAAACTGAACCGCAAAGAAGGTACATTCTCCTTGCAAGGGAATGTTAGAAATTGCATGAACACACACACGCGCACACACACACGCACACACACGCACACACACTCACACACACACACACATACACAGGGGGTAGGAAATAAACTTTGGGATTTGATTTCTACAGACAGGCATTTTAACAGCCGTTCCATCAACGAAAATGCCTCGAGCCCCCATGCAGCTTACTAATATATAATTTCTCGAAGTGCTCTTAGCTGTTGTCTTAGCAACACAAAACACAAATATATCAACAGAAACCCACTGAAACAGGCATCCAGCAGGGACGTTTTAGACATATTAATCTCTTTTGTTTATTTATTTTTAACCCGTTACTACTTTCCGGGGAGAACAATGATGTTCATTAGCAACAAAAGCCTCATTAGGCAGTCCAAGAAAGGCTCTTCTGGAATCAGATGCTGTTAGATGCCCTCACCATAACCAAGTGACCCGAAAGCTGCAAGATACCAACTAGAAAATGCTTACAGCTTCTCTTTCATGTTGAATAGTGTGGCGGGGGGAGTTATGCAGGGGGAGATGCAATGATATAAGGGAGGAAATATGTATTAATAAAATCAAGCACTGTGAAAAGGGCGAAGCCAACTGCTAATATTTTCTGCACTAGTACAGTGAATTCTCTTAGTTCATGCCAGGGAAGTTTTTAAGGGATAGCCAAAGGAGCAACAAGTCTTTGTGCTGGGTCTCAGATCTGTTGCTATACCTCCCTTTATTTTATTTATTTATTTAAAAAAAAACAGCAGGGAGGGGAAACATTTTTCAGCCCAATGGTCACATTCCCTTCTGGGAAACCGTACAGGAGCTAAATGTCAGTGGTGGGTGGGGCCAGCAGCAAAAGTGGGTGGAGCCATGGCTGCAACTTTTAGCTTTGTATAATAAGCTAGTTTCTACACCAATTCACATACCCTTCTCCATCCTCCATTGAGGGAAAGATGAAAGAGGGCACATTCTTGCCATGCAAAAACACTCAAGATTGGTGCAGAGTGTCATGGCTAGCAGTGAGTGTCGCAGCTGGGGAGCAAGTGTGGCCAGGGGAGAGTGCTAGGGGCCATATACAGAGGCTTGGAGGGCCACATTTGCCCCACTCCAGGCTCGCAGGGCTGCTGGGCAAAAGGCAAAACACAGTGTCAGTGAGACCCCAGCCACGCACCTTATTAAACTGCTTGGAAACCTAATTCTGCGCCTATACTGTACAACCAAATGATCATGGCTGGAGCTCGGTGGTAGAGTACCTGCTTTGCATGCAGAAGTTCCCATGTTCAACCCCCAGCATCACCAGGTGGGGCTGGGGGTGTCCCTGCCTGAAACCCTGGGGAGCTGCTGCCAGTCAGTGCTTCAAGTACTGAGCAAGGTGGACCAATGATCTGGCTCAGCATAAGGCAGCTTCCTATGCCCTTGTTAGTAAAGGCACATCTGTGCCACAAATCTGTGTGAGTCTTTTAAGCAGTGTACCACTGCAAAATCACAACCTGATGTATTGGGTACAATTGGGTCTGGCTCCAGGTCTGAATAAGGCCTCAGCAAAGTGCTCACCACAGCACCCCTGCTACAATGGTCCAGGCAGTGCCAAGTAGCTGCAAGCCACTATTTTAAATTTTCCACAGTGCCTTGGAGCAGCTGATGCAGTTTTTGCTTCAGAGCACTATGGCTTGGAGTTGCCAAGTGCCAGGGGTACCTTTCACTGAGTTAGACACTTGGTCTACCTGGCTCAGCATGGTCTACCCAGACAGGCAACAGCTCTCCAGAGCAGGGTTCTCTTCCCCACCCTACCTGGAGATGCTGGGGACCTTCTGCATGCAAAGCAGGTGTTCTACTTCTCAGCCGCCACTCCCCCCCCCCCCAATCCCTCTTTAATACAAGGATGAGGAACCAACCTTTACCTTGCAGGGCAAATCCAGCCCTTTGCCCTTCTGAACTTTAGTTCCCAAAATGCCACAGAATGATGCAACTTCAAATGCCCTGGGGCAGGACTCTCCAACGCAGTGCCCATGTGTACCTTCTATGGTGCTCACAAAAGGTTGCAACAAATATCTCCTCAAAGATAAGCAATGACCAGGAGATAGTTTGCTCTTCCTTCTCTGTTTCTATTTGCACTGGTACAATCCCTTCTACACTGAACATGCCTCCTTAAACATGCCCGTGTTTCAATGGATGCCAGAAATCAATTACACACACCCATCCATTTTGAAAAGAAGAGAGGGGAGTAGTAGGTGCCTTTTTCCCATTCCGTGGGACTTTTAAAATGTGACAGCCATTTTGTGTTAAGCCACACACCCCACAGCAGCCATTTTGTGACTGAAGCCAAAGAAACTTTCTCAAAATTCCACACGTGCCTTGGCTCCCAAAATTTGGTAACCCATGCACTGAGACCAGGGACGGCCCAGCCGTAAGGCAAGGTGGGGTGACTGTCTCAGATGGCAAGATCCACAGGGGCAGCAGATCCCAATGTAGATCTTTATCCACCCCACCCCACTTCACTCACCACTTCTTCCCTGGTGGGGAGGAAGGCCCCATTTTATGCTTTGCCTCGGATCCCTTGGGCCAGCTGTGTCTGAGACATTGCTGAAAAAATTATGTGGCAACATGTGGTGGGGAGAGAGTTGGGCCAGGCATCAATGCCAGTGGCTCCAACTGTAGCCCAGGCAGGTACCTGTCGATGCCAGATGTTGCGGCTGACTCTGTATATTTTCTACAAATTACACATTTTCTTCAAGAAACCACAGTGCACATGCAGTGTTCACATTTGCTGTGGAACACGCTGAGCTGCCCTCCTATATAAAGTTGTAAAAAACCAGACTGCATAAAAATTAGATATATTACATTACCCTCCCTCACCACAACCTTTTGTCTGCATGCTTGACAAATAAAGCCTGCGTGTCGCTCTTTATTACCAAACAACAGAGACCTTTACCCAGCGCCAAATCCCAGATCCATCTCGTACATATTAGTGCAAATCCCGCAGAATACCAAGCAACAGGCCCCTGTTTTCATCTTGGCATTCCCTGTATCGAGTTGCATGTATTCATCATGAGAACAGGTGCTCTGAGCTTACGTCAGGCCTGCGGACATACTCGGAGACTGCAATGGGAGGGAGGGGGTTGTCAAATTGTTCAGCGAAAGCTCACGCAAGCCTTCCCAGTGGGAAAAGCCAATCTTGTAACATCACTTCAGTCCTTTTCTCCCTTTCTCTCCCTCTGTCTCTTTCTTTCCTCAGTCCATCCGCCGAATTCTCTGAGGGGCAATCATTCATGAAACTGCAAAGCCTCACAGACATTTGCTCCAAACTATTGGGATAATCATGCCAACACTTAATTGCTATGATTACATGTAATGCAGAGTACATGCATTAAATCAAAACAGCTGGCCATATTTGGAAAACATGGTAATTTCTGAATGCAGTTCAGGCCAGCTGTGGTCCTAGTCCCTGACTGTCAACTGTCTTCATGTAAGCTAGAACTGGCAAATGGACCTGCCACTAGAGGACAGGGCTACAAGCTGAACTTCCAACATTGTGTCTTCAAAGTCTGGCTCAGAAACATAAGATGCTGGAAATGGTCCATGGTCCAGGGAGTCCAACTTCCTGTCACCAGGAGTGTCCAGTCGCTTTAGGAAGACCTCCCTTGCTGTTTGACACATTCACACACACCAGTAACAACAAGGTGAGCCCAGCGTATACGTTTAAAGCAGTACCATACCACTTTAAACAGTCACAAAGTATTTTACTGAGAGCTCTTAAGAAAGCCCCATTCCCCCTCACACAGCTACAGTTCCCAGAGTTCCGTGGAAAGAAGGATTGCTCGCTAAACCACCCTGAGAGTTGCAGATCAGCTGCAATGTTCAGTCTAGTTGTTTTGGAAATAATAAATAAGCCAATGAAAAGTATCAAGAGGCCCAAAGGAAACGGCACAAAAGCCAAATCTCTGCACAATCGGGCAGGAGCCAGCACAAATTCATTGATTTAAAGGCGTTCCTTGTTTTAATCCTTGGGAGAATAAAAATGCCTGGACTGTTAATTCTTATCACAAGACACACCCACTGGTTCAGTCTCTCCAGCATGAGTCATCATTTACCAGTGCAAACAGAAAGTTTGGAAGTAGGGCACCTCATACTATTGGAAATATGTATGTATATGTACAGTATAGTGTATGTATAGTGTTTTTGTTACATTTTTATCCCCTCTTCCTCCAAGTAGGAGTTTTAGATTCACAGCAAGTTAGGCTGAGTGACTTGCCCTGAGGCTACCTGGGGAGCTTGTAAGCCAAATGGGAACTTGAACCCAGGTTTCCTTGTATCCAAAACCAACTTCCTTATCTCTCGGTTACACTGGGTTTTACACTCCTCAAGTCAGCTGATGGAGAAAACTATTCCATGGCCACATGTTTTACATCTTTAAAATGAGTTCACATTCTAGGCCAACCTCTGTCAAGCTTGGGGCCCCCGAGATGTTCTTGGACTACAACTCCCATCATCCCTAGCTAGCAGGACCAGTGGTCAGCGATGATGGGACTTGTAGTCCAGCAACACCTGGTGATCCAAGGTTGACAAAGGCAGTTTTAGGCCAAGCTGAATTTTGGTAGGCTTCGATTTTTGCAGTGAAACTACTGGTAACTTTTGGGGGAGCACAACATTTCCCCGCTGCAAAGCACCAATAGCATGCCACCACCCTCCTCCTTTAAAGTGGATGCTACATCCATTTCAAAATTGATGGTCTGCAGTAGGGATGGGAGAGAAAACTGGCTTGCATTTATAGCCAGATCTAACAAATTCACACTTTCTGAAACACTATGAAAGCTGAAGCACAGCTAGCCTTCAAAATTCACACATCTCCAAATTTTGCAATGTAATTCTCTATGTCAACAAAATGTATATATTGTAATAGGGGAATGTGCATAAAAATGAATATATTAGTAAAAATAACATATAGTTCTACATTACAGGAAGGGAAATTGTGTGCGAAAATGTGTCTATTAGGAGAAATTCACCTTAAGATGCTGAAGAATTTTCATGAGGATTGTGCAGATTGCTGCGGAAATGTGGAGAACCCATTTTAAGATTGGAAAAAATAGAAACTGAGAGAACCAGATCCATGCACAGCAACCTGCACGTTCTGATCTTCTGCTATTCACTTGCCAAGAGAAGAGGAGGATACCACTGGAGGTTTTTCAACCATGGGTGAGGGTGTCTTTTAAATCAGTAGAAGCTGGCACTTTCAAAGGATGTAAAGATGTTCACTTCACATCCAGCTTCTTCAAAGGGACACCAAAATGTGAAGTTCCACTATTTCAGCTGCCCTATACATTACAGAGCTGCTGTGGGATCACATAAATAAAAAGCCATTGTCACAGTTCATTTTAGCCCAGAAAAATGGACTCAAGGGAGGGTGGCAAGAGCAGGACTGCTAAGAGGCCTCAGAGTGTGTGACCTAGGGAGAGTCTTGTGAGCCAGATAGATTTGAAGAGCCACATTCAGTCAACTGGTTCTCCATGCCTGCTCTAACGACAACACATTACAGCACTGTTTTCACCATCAGAATACCATTCTGGATTAAATAAATAGTGTGTGAAGCAGAGAAAGAGAGATAAAAGTGAGGCAGCAACAGGCAAATTCCTCTTGCTCCTTATGGACCATATCAACTCCCTCTTTTTGGAGTTATTTTAGCCCAGCAGAACCAAGTCTTTCTAAAACAAGCAATTTTGGCCACTGAAATCAGAACTGGATCAACGTCCTTCAGATTCCTTCCCTGTACATTTTCAGTGCCAAGTTGTTAGTCCTGAACAAAGAGAGGTCTCTAATTATCCTGCAGAGCAGACAGGGAAACTGCAAGCTCTCCCAACGAACCTCAACCTTGACCAGAGTGATAGGATGTTTCCCCCCTGCTGTGACCGCTTTGGACCCTGGGCCTCTTTGTCAAGACTGCCAACAAGGGAGCCAATTAGTGCCAGTCACAGTTTCGACTCACCATCACCAGGTATTCATTGGGGACCTCTACCCCATTACGCAACAGGTGCTGCAGCAGAAGTACCAGCAAGTTACTTTCTGCCAGCATCAAAGGTAGTGGAATCTGCAACCTATGATCTTATCACAAAATCTCCCCACACATAATTTCGAAATCTGAGTAGGGAAAGCAAAGCGTGGCACTGAGGCTTCTGCTCCGGACTCACTTGCAAAGGCACAGGCAGGAGTTGTGCTGCCATGGCCTCACAGACTCTAGAATTCCAGAAGTTGCCTGGTTGTTATCTTCAGTGGCAAGTGTGGGGGGGGGCAGAATCTGCATTACCCAGATGGTCCAATCCCTGCACTGCCTGCCTGTAAACCTATTGGGCCAATTCATATTACAGTGGTACCTCAGTTTACAAACACAATTGGTTCCGGAAGTCTGTACTTAACCTGAAGCGTACTTAACCTGAAGTGAACTTTCCCACTGAAAGTAATGGAAAGTGGATTAATCCATTCCAGACGGTCCATGGAGTACTTAAACTGAGATATCTACACTGGCTCCCAGTATGTTTCCGAGCACAATTCAAAGTGTTGGTACTGACCTTTAAAGCCCTAAACAGCCTCGGTCCTGTATACCTGAAGGAGCGTCCCCACCCCCACCATTCAGCCCGGACACCGAGATCCAGCACCGAGGGCCTTCTGGCGGTTCCCTCATTGCGAGAAGTGAGGTTACAGGGAACCAGACAGAGGGCCTTCTTGGTAGTGGCACCTGCCCTGTGGAACGCCCTCCCAGCAGATGTCAAGGCAATAAGTAATTATTTTACTTTCAGAAGACAACTGAAAGTGGCCCTGTTTAGGGACGTTTTTGATGTTTGATGCTGTACCGTTTTTAATATTCAGTTGGAAGCTGCCCAGAGTGGCTGGGGAAACCCAGCCAGATGGGCGAGGTATAAATAAATTATTATTATTATTATTATTATTATTATTAAACTGAAGTGTACTTAACCTGAAGCGAACTTTCCCATTGAAATTAATGGAAAGTGGATTAATCTGTTCCAGACGGGTCCGCGGAGTACTCAACCTGAAGCGTACTTAACCCAAAGTATGAGTGTAATTGGTTCCGGAAGTCTGTACTTAACCTGAAGCGTACTTAACCTGAAGCGAACTTCCCCATTGAAAGTAATGGAAAGTGGATTAATCCGTTCCAGACAGGTCCGCGGAGTACTTAAACTGAAAATACTCAAACCGAGGCGTACTTAAACTGAGGTATGACTGTATTTGTATTAATTTATAAAGTCCTACACAACTAGGGACCCAACTACCTGCTCTAGTACAGCCCTAACTGACTATTCGAAGCCCTGCTTGCCACCCCAGATTTAGTGTCTGCAGTGTGGGTGGAAACATGTGACAGGGCATTCTAAATCATGGCCCCCAATTATGGAACTCCCTTCCGAAAAACATTCAGCTCCACCCCTCATCTGTCAGCAGCTGCTGGCAGACTAGAACCAGGGAGGAGACCTCAGCTCAGCAGTACCACATGTAGCTTTGCATGTAGAAGGTCCCAGGTTCAATTCCTAGCAATTCCAGTTTAATGATCATGTAGTACGCAGAGTGAAAGGCCTCTGCAAGAGACCTTGGAAAGAAGCTAAGAATCATAGAATTGTGGAATTGGAAGGGATTTCGAGGGTCACCCAGTCCAACCCCCTGCAATGCAGGAATCTCAACTAGAGCATACATCAAGAATGTGCAACATCATTGACCCAATGCTCTGACTCAGTGTAAAGCAGCTTCATGTGTCCAAGCACAGTCTCAGAAGGCAAAAAAACATAAATTTGTGTCATGGACTGGCTGGATGCGCAGGAGTGGTGGGAGGCACCAGGTGGGGAAACCTCAAGGGAACCCCTAGGGAAAGAAGGCTCAGAGCCAGGGGGTTGGTGGTGGGATGATGCCAAGTAGTTAGAGCGAGAAGAGGAAGCAGACCTTTTCCTGATTTCTGTTCGCATACCCATACATATCCATTCTTTTTCTATCTTTTTTGCCTCCTATTTAGACATAGCTACACCGTCTATTTGACCCAATGAAGCTTCTACAACAGAAGCAAAAATCCTATCTCAGCCACTCTGGAAACACCTCACGTAGAATGCAATGGAAGGCCCAGTCTTGTCCTGCCCATCCTTCACAGGCGGCATTGCATATCTACAGTAGCTCAACATCCCAAAACGAGACAACAAAGCAGACTGGAGGCGGGTCGGCCGACTATCTATTATTAAATAGCATTTAAGTGCCAGTCACCCGAACAAGTTCAATAATGGTTAAAAGGGTTCTGATCTCTCCCATCTCCCTTGGAAACCATTTTCCTACCTCCCCGCTTACTGCTATCCCCAATAATACCCAAGATTGGAAACCGAACAGTAGCAATCAAGAGTCTCTTGCTCTCTCTGAAACAGTAAGTGCATCCAGCTTTTTGATATCGATGTTTTATAATTACAGGGAATACAGGAGATCATCTCCCTGCCTCTGATCAATGCAATGGTCCCCATTTTTGTTTCCAGCAGACACTGCGATGGCTGCTCAACTGAAGCGGAGCGGCAGTACAAAGAGGCGTGTGCAAAATGCGGTGTCCATTTAGATTTACTGTCCAGAAATATAAACAGAATGCTTATTCCTGACCTTTTAAGTCCTAATTCCAAATTTAATGAGCCACAATGAATGTTTCTCAGAGTCAGCCTCCGTGCCTGCTTAACTCCCGCAACCCTCTAATTATTGCTGGAGCTTACATAAAGGGCAGCAGATTCTGATGGAGATTATTAAAGAGAGTGAGAGAACTCAAGTTGAGCTTCCATTTCCACCCAATAAAATAAAAAGCGTGGCAGGAAGCAGGGGAGGAGAAGCACTATCCAAGGCAAAGGAGAGCTGATCCCTCCACATCGCTCAGTGTACCGTAATGAGAAAAAAGTATCACAACAGATTATATATTACAGCACAAGCATATTCGTTAATCCATTCTGAATCCCCCTTCCCAAATACACACACACATCTTTGCTCATTTTTTTAAATCTGAAAACGGACCAAAAAAAAGGCAAAGGAAAAAGCAGCTGTGACTGGATTTTAAAAAAAGAAGCTTGGATTGGAAACCTAGATTCTCAGAGCTCCTGCTCACAATGAAGATGTAATTATGCTACCCAAAAGCGACTAATAATATCAGCTATTTGTCGGGCTGGCATATTGGAAATCTGTAACAGCATTAGGGGAGAGTACAAGTGCAGTCATTGCTATAGCCCTGCGCTGACATTCTGGTTGGAGAATAATGCTCCTGCCAGCTGGCCTCACTCCCTCAGCACACCCAAACTGCAGATGTTGGCTATCACATCTGCATAGGGGCCTATGCAAATAGCCTCCAACTGTGTATTCTGGAGGCAGCAAAAGCCAGAGTTATATGGTGGATAATGTGGGGGCAGGGAACCTACGGCTCTCTAGATGTTGGTGGAGTACAACAACCATACCATCCCTGACTATCAGTCATGCTGGCAGGGGCTGATGTCAGTTGGAGTCCAGTAACACCTGGAGGACCGCTGGTTCCCCAAACCTTGGACAGAGTGCTTAGACTGAGGCAAGAGAGCTCCCAAAATCAAACCATTGGGACAAAAAGCTTACCAGGCTCCAATGGGCTGCCCAACCTAACCTACCTTCATAAGGTCACTGTGAAAATGCAGGGGTGGGTGGGGGTGTTGACTATGCATGCCATCCTAGTGTCATTGGAGGGAGGGTAGGATAAAAATGCAATTAATACATAATTTAAAATTACAGCGCAGATTGTACTATTCTACCATGCATGTATTGGGGTCTATTGTTGTTTCAATACAGTAATAATGCATCTTATACTTACAGTGGTACCTCTACCTATGAATTTAATGCGTTCCGAACACACATTTGTAAGTCGAAAAATTTGTAAGTCGAATCCCATAGGAATGCATTGGGAGAAAAAATTCGTAAGTCGAAGCAACCCTATCTAAAAATTCGTAAGTAGAAAAAATCCTATCTAAACCGCATCCAAGATGGCGGGCGGAGCTCCATTTGTAAGTAGAAAAATTCGTAAGTAGAGTTATTTGTAAGTAGAGGTACCACTGTACTTTATTTATGTGATTGCAGCTTTGCACAGGAAATAAATAAACAGAGAGCAGAGGAAACCCACTCTCTGTTTATTTATTTCCCCCACATAAATGCAGTTGTGGGCTTACCCAAATTTGGGAAGGCATTAGAGGGACTCTAGGACCCTGTCACAGCTCTCGCACCACCTTTCGAAAGTCAGGCAAGCAGCTCTCCACCTTGCAGGGAGTCTGGTTCCGAGGGTTCCTCATTTTACACATTTTTGCCCTTATGCATGGATCCCCGGAACCAAACCCTCACGTGAGATGCAGGCATACCGTATTGTAATTATTCACATACCACCGTTCATCTCCAGAAGAAATACCAAGGCAGTTCACAAACCAATAAAAGCAAAATAAGGAAAATAAAACCAATTATAAAAATCTACTTGTAATTAAAAATACATAGCAAAACAACTACATCAAAACCACCGTAATTAAAATATATAATAAGCAAGTCTACTAAAACAGTGTAGCAGTTAAAACAACAGTCGAAGCAGGAGATTAAATCAGGAAGTCAGGGAAACGTTTGTGTGCACCACCAATGAAGAGCCCACCTCCAAAGTAACACAAGACAATTTTTATCAGGCTGTGGCAAAAACTAACTGAGTACCATTTGCATCCAGATACATGAATACGGTAGGGGCTCCAGCTAGAACCAACATGCTCCCCCCGATCCACTCTAAGCATACAGAAAAATGCTAGCCTCCAGTTCCTTGAATTAGAATAAAATGTTCTAATGCTTTGTTTTGGCTCGTGGCCCCTAGATATGCACAATACCACACCCTCCAAAACTTTAAAGCCAAAATGCAGGGCATCATCTTCCTGGACACAATCTTCCTTTTTTTTTATCACAAGAGCATAGTGGCTATTTTGATTGCTGTGATCTTACACAATTTTGCACAACAGTTCTCCCCCCCCCCAAAAAAAACCCACCACCACCACTTTTTCAGGCACAGCACCCAAAAACACACATTTTTCCAGGACACTTGTGGAGTATGCAAAACTCTTTATCAACCCAGCATTGAGGAAACAGGTGAGAGCAAAGGGGGACCCACATGTGCCTTTTCTAAACCCTGCCTGCTTATACACCATCCCTGACTTCTCCCAGGAATTGCCGTTTTTGAAGGATTCTGTGAATTGTAACTCCAGGAAGGGTAAACTATATTTCCCAGGCTTCTTGAGGGGAAGCCATGTGCTTTAAATGTGTGGCATGGATGCAGCCTAAGTCTGAATTTTCACCTGTGAAAAATAATCATCACCATGTTTCCCTTTGACCTACAGAATCCTGTTTTCTCAATGGCTGCATTCACACATAATATGCCACCATGGTTTCTGGCTTATGGATGTTGTCCCTCAGCTCTGTCAATGTCCTTCCTACAGAAAGCAATGCTGTCACTACCCAGACAGCCCAGATTTAAAATCAACAAGCTTAAGAGAGTAATGGGGATGAGCCAAGGATCTGTTCAAATTCATCTCAGCTTAGGGCTGTTCTCTTCCCTGCCTCTTCATGTTATGAATGAATGCTTGCTTGCTTCATCTATCATCTAATCCAGTGTTTCTCAACCAGTGTGCCTCCAGATGTTTTGGGACTACAACTCCCATCATTCCTGACCACTGGTCTTGCTAGCTAGGGATGGTGGGAGTTGTAGTCCCGAAACATCTGGAGGCACACTGGTTGAGAAACACTGATCTAATCTACCTATCTACCTATCTATCTATTGTCCATAAATTCTCTGCTCTTCTACCTTCTGTTCTACCCTTCACTCCAATTTTCAACATGGAGCACTGTATCCAGTTCTGGGCACTACAATTTAATGAGGATATTGGCCTTACAAATAGCGGAGGAGAGGAGGCAAGCAAAATGCAAGGGAGATAGGGAAAGATACAGGAAACTGAATGCAGATTTCCAAAAAACAGCAAGGAGAGATAAGAGGGTCTTCTTAAATGAGCAATGCAAAGAAATAGAGGAAAACAATAGAATGGGGAAAACCAGAGATCTGTTCAAGAAAATTGGAGATATGAAAGGAACATTTCGTACAAAGATTACCATAATCAAGGACAAAAGTGGTAAGGACCTAACAGAAGCAGAAGACATCAAGAAGAGGTGGCAAGAATACACAGAGGAATTATACCAGAAAGATATGGAGGTCTCGTACACCCCAGGTAGTGTGGTTGCTGACCTTGAGCCAGACATCTTGGAGAGTGAAGTCAAATGGGCCTTAGAAAGCACTGCTAATAACAAAGCCAGTGGAAGTGATGATATTCCAGCTGAACTATTTAAAATTTTAAAAGATGATGCTGTTAAGGTGCTACACCCAATATGCCAGCAAGTTTGGAAAACTCAGCAATGGCCAGAGGATTGGAGAAGATCAGTCTACATCCCAATTCCAAAGAAGGGCAGTGCCAAAGAATGCTCCAACTACCGCACAATTGCGCTCATTTCACACGCTAGCAAGGTTATGCTTAAAATTCTACAAGGCAGGCTTAGGCAGTATGTGGACCGAGAACTCCCAGAAGTGCAAGCTGGATTTCGAAAGGGCAGAGGAACCAGAGACCAAATAGCAAACATGCGCTGGATTATGGAGAAAGCTAGAGAGTTCCAGAAAAACGTCTACTTCTGCTTCATTGACTATGCAAAAGCCTTTGACTGTGTTGACCACAGAAAACTATGGCAAGTTCTTAAAGAAATGGGAGTGCCTGATCACCTCATCTGTCTCCTGAGAAATCTCTATGTGGGACAAGAAGCTACAGTTAGAACTGGATATGGAACAACTGATTGGTTCAAAATTGGGAAAGGAGTACGACAAGGTTGTATATTGTCTCCCTGCTTATTTAACTTATATGCAGAATTCATCATGCGAAAGGCTGGACTAGATGAATCCCAAGCAGGAATTAAGATTGCCGGAAGAAATATCAACAACCTCAGATATGCAGATGACACAACCTTGATGGCAGAAAGTGAGGAGGAATTAAAGAACCTTTTAATGAGGGTGAAAGAGGAGAGCGCAAAATATGGTCTGAAGCTCAACATCAAAAAAACCAAGATCATGGCCACTGGTCCCATCACCTCCTGGCAAATAGAAGGGGAAGAAATGGAGGCAGTGAGAGATTTTACTTTCTTGGGCTCCTTGATCACTGCAGATGGTGACAGCAGTCACGAAATTAAAAGACGCCTGCTTCTTGGGAGAAAAGCAATGACAAACCTAGACAGCATCTTAAAAAGCAGAGACATCACCTTGCCGACAAAGGTCCGTATAGTTAAAGCTATGGTTTTCCCAGTAGTGATGTATGGAAGTGAGAGCTGGACCATAAAGAAGGCTGATCGCCGAAGAATTGATGCTTTTGAATTATGGTGCTGGAGGAGACTCTTGAGAGTCCCATGGACTGCTAGAAGATCAAACCTATCCATTCTTAAGGAAATCAGCCCTGAGTGCTCCCTGGAAGGACAGATCGTGAAGCTGAGGCTCCAATACTTTGGCCACCTCATGAGAAGAGAAGAATCCTTGGAAAAGACCTTGATGCTGGGAAAGATGGAGGGCACAAGGAGAAGGGGACGACAGAGGACGAGATGGTTGGACAGTGTTCTTGAAGCTACGAACATGAGTTTGACCAAACTGCGGGAGGCAGTGCAAGACAGGAGTGCCTGGCGTGCTATGGTCCATGGGGTCACGAAGAGTCGGACACGACTAAACGACTAAACAACAACATTGGCAAACTGGAATGTGTGCAGAGGGCAACCAAGAGGATATTCGAAACTCACGCTAAGGCTGCAGTCTTATGTACACTTACATGAGAGCAAGTTCCACCGTGGGGCTTAACCTCCGAGTAGATATGCAAAGAATTGCACCATATGTACAAGGCTGGCTTCAGGTGTCTTCAAAAAGTCATACAATTGTGTATCTGTCTGACATCTGATGGCAGGGCGTTCGACAGTGCCTCACATCTTTAGATAGAACTGGGTAAGTCTCATGTCCCAAACCCTTCAGAGCCACTGCCAGTCAGGGTAGACCAGGTAAATAACTGTACATGCTAAAACATGTAAAACTGGTGGCTCTCCAAAAAGTTCTTGGACTCCACCTCCCATCACCCCATCAGAATACAGGGTGTTAAGGGATGATGAGCATTGTAATCCAGCAGCATCTGGAGGGATACAAAATCCCCACCTTGCATGTGGAGACAGTTTTGTGTCAGAGGGACTGTTCTGTGTCAGTACAAGGCAGCTTGCAAGGCGATGACCACACCTTGTACATGAGAAGAATTGGAGAACAAGGTTCAAAGCCTATTCTCTATCACTGGGTTCTCTTCCATCTTTGCCTCTCCCTTATATCATCTTTGAAAATCACATTCCCTGCATCCCATTTCTAAAAACAAGAGAGGAACCCTGCAGGGTCAGAACAAAGGCTCACCTAGTCCAGTCTCCTGTTCTCACAGCGGCCAACCAGATGCCCATGAGAAGCCCACAAGCAGAACTTCCCACCTGTGATTCTAGCAACTGTCAGAGGCAAACTGCCTCCAACCATAGAGGGTAGAACAGGCATCCCCAAACTTCGGCCCTCCAGATGTTTTGGACTACAATTCCCATCTTCCCCAACCACTGGTCCTGTTAGCTAGGGATCATGGGAGTTGTGAGCCAAAACATCTGGAGGGCTGCAGTTTGGGGATGCCTGGGGTAGAACCTAGCCATTGTGAGTAGTAGCCATTTGGTAAACAGCCTAGTTTTTTAGCAGTCTTCTTTCTTTTTACCATCTCTGTTTCTCCTAGAGTACTTTCAGTTAACTGGCCAAGGATGTATTGCCAATGATAAGGAATTTATTTATTTGTTTGTTTATTTATTTATTTATTTATTTATTTATTTATTTAAAAATGGCTTGCCTGTTTGGGTTTTTTAAGGAACCAGGATACACTTTCCAATATATCAGCTCTCAGGTTACTGAACAATAATGATTCCCCCCCCTTAATAATAATTTTAAAAGCTCTATAGAGTCCTCTGTCTGTCTGTCTGTCTGTCTGTGTGTGTCTCTCTCCTTTTCTCCCTCCCTTCATTTTTTGAGCATCATCTTTAAAAAGGTGTGTTTTCAAACAAGCTGTAGCCTAAAAGAGGTCTTTGAAAGCCTTAGAGATGATTAAAACTAGACATGGCTTGAAGGTTATGTGGGGATTAACTCAGCTATTGTCTTGAATAATATTTTTGGGTTGTTTGCTCTCCAACACTTACATCATTGCAATTCAGTAACAGCTTTTGTCTTGGCCAAGTTTTTTATAGGCTGTTAAGTCCCCAATCAGATCCTGTGTGTGTGTGTGTGTGTGTGTGTGTGTGTGTGTCCTTTTTTGCTTTTCAGAGAAGGGTCAACATCTAACGAGTACAAAATGCCAAGTGAACACTACAAAGGTGATAATTCTGACAAAAATGGAAACGAAGCAGAAATTGCTGCAGTTCAGGCATTCATCTGTGGTCATGAATGGAAATCTCTCTAGGGCATATGACTGGTATCCATTCAGGTTGCTTGTTGTTCTTAACTCAGCAAAATATATGCTGAATCAGAATCACAGAACTGTAGTGTTGGAAGGGACCACACAATTAATAGGTTGTGGGGTGTTTTTACATTGTTTTAATGTTTCCTTACATTGAAATGAATGTAACATTGTGGCAAATAGAGGCCAGCGTGGAAATGACTGCCTTCTGACATCAATCCCCAGTATCTCCAGGGAGCAAATGATGTGAAAGACCTCTACCTGGTGAGGACCTGGATAACTGCTGCTTGTCAGAGCAGGCAATACTTAGCTAGATGGACCTGGTGGTATCCGGTTGCTTCCTATGTTCCTATTAATGTGTTTGTTCCCCAGCAGTGGGGGGAACATCCCAACAGAGTTTAGGCGGATGTGCACCCTAGACTAGCACAGCTCTCAGGAGGAACTTCTGAAAGTGTCCTATAAGCATTTAACAATGACAACTCTTTTTCTTTTGTTGTTGAATGCTGTTCAAATATGTGCTCTTTAAACAATCTGAAAAATGTTTCACAGCCTTCAACACTATTATTTAACCCCGAACAAAGGCAGGAGCAGGTGTCCATTGGAATCAGAAACAGGAAAAGCACTTAGGCAGACATAAATATCTGTACAGGAGTGGACTAGGGTGAAGAGAATAGAGAAGCCTGGATGCTTTGAGACACTAAAAGCAAAAGTGAACCTTGTTTTTCATTGTTTCCTGGTGACCTGTTTGCGCCTTTGGTGTCTGCATGTTCACACTCCTCCTTGCTCTTAAGACTCAGAGGGCTGGATTCTGACTAATAGCTTAACATTGCAACCCTATACATGTAAGTGCAGAGGAAAGCCTCGCCGAGTTCAATAGCACTTACCCTCGGAATTTCAGCCTTATGTGTATTCAGCACGTATTGAAATCAACATGAATAGTTTGTTATGATTAGCTTAAACTGCAGGGATTCCAATGGGACCTAAAGGCAACTGACTTAATCTGGATCAAACCCATTATCTACCCAGGCGGCTTTGAGGGAAAAGGGAGTAAACACCATAAAAGACCCACCGTCCGCCACCGCCCCCCTTACTTCTTTCTTCTCTTAAGATCAAAAGAAGAACGCTACTGGATCAGATTAATCATCCCTTGTCCAATGGCCCATCAGGTGCCTATGGGTAGTCCATAAGCAGGGTGGGAAGGATTTAGCCCACTCCTGCTGTTGCTCAACCAGATGTTGGTGCTCAGCTTCGCCTGCACATAGCCATCGTGGGTGATTTCTCCTCCATGCGTTTGTCTAATCCGCTTTCAAAGCCATTAAAGCTAGTGCCCACCAAGAGTGAATTCCATCAATGAAGTACACATGGTGGGAGGAAATGTTTCCTTTTGCCTATCCTGAATCAATCATCCTGCATCAGTAATATTGGCTGGCCCTCACTTTCCTCCAGAGAAAACTGGTTGTTAGCACTCAATTGGAGCAAACAGCAATTTGGGTTTTCTCCGGATTGAAGTTTGCTCCAATTTAGCACTAAAGAGCAAGTTTGCCCTGGAAAAAGAGGAGGTCAAGCGGAAAACTGCTCAGACCCTGTGCTTTCTAGGCATTCTTGCTCCATCTTCACTTTCTACAATGCCACACATAATTTTATAACCTTCTGTCCTATCCCTTGTAGCTGCCTTTTTCTAAATTAAAAAGGCCTCAAAAGATATGGCTTCTTCCTTCCTTCCTTCCTTCCCTTCTTTCTGTTGTCTGCCTCCTGCTGAGCCTTGTCTTTTCGTTCTTGTTGTTGTTCATACCACTCTCTAAAGCAGGGGGTGGGCACTGTGACCACTAGACATGCTGGAAGCTGGACAACATCTGGAGGTCCATAGGTTTCACACACCCCACTGTAAAGCATCGTGCATAAAGGGTGGAGACGACTTCTGTTGGCAGTGCAGAAAACTGAATTTGACAGATCCAATTTTTCCTTCTTTATCACGCCCTGGAAATATCTTATTTATTTTTTTAAAGAACAACAACAATGAGGGCAAAACAGCAGTTATTAATTACCCTTAATTAACCCGATTCATAGTATTCGTTTATGCAGCTGTCATGACAACTGTGTGGTCTAACCTGCCAAGAATAGCTTTGCTGTCCATTCAAATCAATCCCTGATAATTACCAGCCTAGTTTACGGGGCTCGTGAGATAATAATGAGTGCCACTAAATGAAAGGTCGGTGCTAAATAGTTTCTGAACAGCACGTTTTCATGCGGTCAGTGGGCAAGCCTCAAAATAGCCCATGCTCAACAGAGACAAAGTTTTTTTGCCTTTATAAGAAGTCACAGGCCCATGCTCAGGGACCATCTCACTCTGAGATGCCTCTTTGATCTGAATCTGAGCGGCAGGGCCAGGGCAGAGAGGAAAATTACCCATGTTAAACATTAGAGGGAAATCGCAAGCCAATTAAAACTTGGGTGCATTACTGTTGACCGCTGCTCTCTGTGTCTTTGCAATTACTGCACACAGCATCAAAGGGTTCCTTGCATAGGTGAGCATGAAATGAATGAAAGAAAGAGAAATGATGGGGAGGGGTGCTAAGTAGAAACATATGGAAGGGAGGGGAGAAGGCAGCTGTGGGAAGAGGCATTGATTAAATCCCGTTGGGTCCTGTTGGTCAGCTGCACCCAGTGGTTAAAGGAAGCAGGTATGATCTGAAGTCAACACGTGATACCTAGCCTTGGTAGCTAGCCAAAATTTGTTATTACCAGAGGGAAGAGACAGAAGTCTTTTGACAGGACTAGAACCCCACGCTCTGCCTTAACCTGAAAATTAGGCATTTTCAGATGTGTTGCATTCCAGAATAGAACAAAATTAATCTAACCGCAGTGTTACATGCTTTGCTGTCCCAACCACCTCACATCATGCCCCAGCTATTCTCACAGTGGAAATAATATTTCCCCTGCATTTATTCTAAATCTGCCCCGTTTCTATGACTTAAGCTTGTGGTTTATCCTATGCTTCGTAGGCATTAACAGTAATGTAATAAGGCTTTCCCACCATAAAATCAAGAATCCTCACTGACACAACTAGACTAATGCCCAAAAGAAATTTTAAAAATCCAGTTCAGATCCACTATGCTTATACATTTCTGATGCCTTCCAAATGGGAAGATAATAGATTAAATTCTTTTGCCTAGCCCCTGAAAATCATAGCATTGCATTTCTCCTGGAGGGGGATTCCTCGTTTCCCCGCTCTGCTACTAATCACTAAATAGCCATTTTAATTTTCCAAGTGCTTTGCTAATCTCGGTTAGCATGCAGCAAGCTCCATGCTGTGTGGAAATAATCCTCATCTTAAGGATGGGAAAGATGGCCAAGGCTTCACGGTGAATCTGTGGCTAGGGAGGTACATAAATGCAGGTCTCTCAAATCCAGTTTCTACTCCATGCCCACAGCAAAACAATTTCCATCTCTGTGACGTGAGTGCTCTGGGTACATTTAGCAGGCTCCTATCAGATATACCTTGTAGGGCCACAGTCCCACCACATATTTCAAGCACCACGATGCCATTTTGATGCAGTTGTGGCCTCCCACTCAGTAGTTCATTAAGGGTACTGAGAGTTTTTAGGAAACTCCCTCCCATTCCCACCCCTTCCCGAGCTACAATTCCCATTGTTCTAAGAGGGACTGACTGTTAAGCCACCCTGAGAATTACAGGTGCATAGAGGCTTCCTAACAACCTCAGCACCCTTAATGAACGACAGCTCCCATAATCCCTAGGGGGAAGCCATGACTGCTTAAAGTGATATCATAGAGCTTTAGGATGTGGCCATACACAAGTTCCATGGGGAGGCAGGGAAGAAAGAGAAAGCTTTTCGAGGCGGGAGTTGGAAGCTTTTTTGGGACCCAAGGACCACATTGCTTTCTGGCCAACCTTCCAGGGGGCCACCTACCAGTGGTGGGCAGGGGCCAGAGGCAAAGGTGGGCAGAGGAATGAATGCAATATTTGCCTTTGTACAGTTTCTAGTTTCTATAAACACACACACCATCTCTAGGCAAGCAGGTGGCATTGCCAGGGCTCAAGCGCACATAACAGACAGGTGAAAATTCTCAATGGTGGAATGAAGCTGGGATGGTGAGTAGTGTGGCTGGGGAGAGATTGAGGGGCCAGATAAGGAGGACAGCATTTCCCATGCACAGATGATGGAGTGCGATGGGGGTGGGGACAGAGCTTGCAAGCTTCTCCCCACTCACTCTCATCGCATGAGGGCTTGGAAGGGCTAAAGTTGGTCCTCTGGGGCAGCTGTCAGCTGACAAGCTCTTCAAGTCTAGGAGGCACGGATCCTTGCCTCTATATTAGCTTTGTTACAGTGGCACTGAGGAGTGCAGGGGTCACCTGTAACAGCAAATCGGACTTTTAAAAAAGTGGGCTATGGATATATTATTATTTTCTTCCTCTTCATTTTTATGTGCCAGCAAATCCCCTTTGAGCATGGAATTAGATTAGGCTAGGCCAGGAGGCACTATGGGCTGCTCAGGCAAAGTGTTAACAGTGCTTATAGCAGGAGAATGGATGGAGGACGCAGAGTGAATTTCACAAGTACCAGGCATGTCAATTACTTCCAATTCAGAGCAGTTTCAGCTCAAACTGTTTGTGAGTCCTTTCACTTTGATAGGGAGGGGGGAGGGGGGAAAGATACATATTTCCTTACTGGTTCTTCCTCCTCCTTCTTTAAGCAACAACCCCAAAATCTTCAATTTTATGACATTTTAAAAGAAACAACTTTAATAGCAAAGTCATTTTCAGAAATATACCTCTTGCGAAACAGCATTTTTTTTTTAGTGCATTGTTTAGAGTAGGGTTTAAATGCAGGAACTGGAGCTAGCGTCAAATGAAATGCAAATTCCATTAATGCCAAAGTGCTGCTGTGCCTGAAAAGATTAAACATTATAGGTTGCACCCAATGCTGGCCCTCCTCGGAGTAGACCCCTTGGAATTAGGCTCATTAATTCAAGGAGCTTATCTACTTGCACTTGACATGCTTTTGAACGGCTAGGTGGGCTACTGCTAATCTAGGCAGAGCATGGCACATAACAGGAGCAAGGGACCTGTAGCCTTCCAGATGCTGCTGGATTCCACCTGCCTTCATCCTTGGCCAAAGTCCATGCTTTACCTGCACTTGGGAGTCCAACCACTCCTGGAGAGAGACAGGTTCCCCCCTCCACACACCCTTGGCGTGTTTCTCAAACTTTGGCCTACAGTTATTGTTGGACTACAACTCCCATCATCCCTAGCTAACAGAACCAGTGGTCAGGGATGATGGGAGTTGTAGTCCTGCAACAGCTGGACAACCAAGTTTGAGCAGCAACCTTGGAGGCCTACCCATCTCAGTCTCGTGATGCCACAGCCCAGGAGAAAATGCTGCTAGATGTCCTTTGTGTTGTAGTAGCTATGCTTCAATAAATGCAAGCAGTTCAAACAGTGGGATATTAAAACATGCTATTGTATATATTTATGCTGGGTTGTGTGGTGTTTTTTTTAAAAAGAAACTATTACGGTCCATTTTGTAACACGCCCGCTTCAGAAACCAGCATAGGACAAAGGCTGTTTTGGAGAAAAAATTATTGCAGCAAAGTGGGACTTAACCTCTGAGGAAACATGCACGAAAGATGTCAAAAGCATAAAAATGGAGTGTCTCCAATTTCATCTGTCAAAATGGTGAAAGGTGAGTTATCTGTCGACAGCAGGCGTGGGGTCAAATTTGGCCATTGTCTGGACCATGGAATTCTCCCCAAGCTACATCCCCTCTTTATCCACACCCACTTTCCGCAGACCATATCCCTCACCCACCCTATTTTACACCCTATTTTGTTGTTTCCTGGCTAGAATGTTTCTCTGAACTCAGATAACGATTCTTACGTGGCTAGATGTAAGCTAGAGAGTGTGTATATCTGTAACTATCCCACTGCACAAAGGTAAAACATAAATCCCATTGCTTCACCCACTTTTGCCTCTGCTTCTGTCCACCATTGAAATGCAGCCTCCGAAAAATTGCCAAGAAGGGAATGTGGCCCTGAAGCTGAAAAAAATGTTCTATCTACACCCTGGTGTATAGGATGGGTATGTGCCCTACTTTGCAGAGAACAATCCTCTGCTTGAAGGCATCCTCTATCTGAAGGGATGTCTGCTTCAAGTCTAGATGCAAGGAGGAAGAATAAGATGGCTCTTGCAGTTGCCCATCAACCATTGAAAGTGGGCAGCAGTCTCAGTAGACTCACATGGTCACAGTCTTCCTACTATGATAAGCTGTACTGCATTTCAATTTCTAAATTTATTTCTAAATTTGCATCTATACATATAAATCAGCACATCAAACTGCAGGCAAACACAGTCTTCTTTTACCCTCTTCTCAGTTACAAATTTCCTCTCTCTCTCTCTCTCTCTCTCTCTCTCTCTCTCTCTCTCTCTCTCTTGGTAATCTCCGAAGGAGCACCTTATGTGTTACCAAATCTAAGCAAATTCTGCTCTGACCCACCACCCACCACCCATCCCTCATCTGGTAAATCCTCTCTCATGCTCACAGAAAAAAAGTTCATTCATAGAATCTGGAAATCTAAGCATGTTGTAAAAACACTGTAGATATATACAGTAAATCACACTGATATCAGAGCAAACAAAAGCTGCCCCTCAAGTGCACGGAAGAGAGATGGCATGGTCAGCACTAGCAGTTGCCATAGCCAAGCATGTGCCAAGGACAGACGCCACTAAGATACCCACTGACCCTGACAGCAGTACTGTCCTCACTCATGTAGGGGAGTCATGAGAAGGTGAAGTCGGTGAACAGTCTCTCTGGCACAGCTTCCAACCATTTTAGGCATTCATCGTTCCACAACATATTGCACTCCTCCGGAGTCTTCTGGACCATGCACCAGGACACTCTACTCAAAATAGAAACTGCCCCAGAGAAATCAGAGCTGCTGGGATCTCATTTATAAATCAGGTAAAGTGTGCATCTCTCTGTTGCTCTTTTTTATTTTTAATAACCTGAGTCACCTGGTCACCTCAGTTTTACCAAGCAAAGCATAGCAACCAGATTCCCAAAGTCGGTGGCTGCAGAAAAGTCATGTTTTCCCCCTGCCCTCCAACTGACTTTGCCATATCTCCACCTGGGGGTAGTTGAAGCTGTCAATTTTGGCTTCTCTCAGTTTCCCATTTTTTTCCAATTTTAAGTTAAGCTAAGCACATTTCTGCATCGGTTTGCAATTTTTTAAAAAGTCCTCAACATTTTAGTGTACATTTATCCCAATATAAACATTTTTACAGTTCCCTTAGAAAATGCATTTTTGCATGTTACTTTCACAAATATTATTCATGCTTATGCACACTTTCCTCTAATATATGCATTCTTTTCTACACGTTTCTGGGGTTGGAGAACTGTATCTCAAAATTTAAAGGAAGTGCAAATGTCAAAGGATGGCTGTGTTCCAGGGCATGTATTGCTTCAAGAAGTGTGCAAACTAACTTCTCCCCCCACCCCAGGATAGATTGGTGCAATTTGTCAGGAAGGGTTTTAAAAATGTTGCTTTTGATCTATCAAGCCAATCTATATCTTTAAACGACTGCACCTGAAATTCAGGCATTAATGACAGCACTGTTTTGACAATTGGAAGAAACCTGACACATCCCTTCCTATTCAAATGAAAAGTCATCCCATATCTCTGCAAACATGTCTGAATCAAGAAAGCAAGCGGCTGCTGTCACTGGTTGGTTTTCATAGTGTTTACTGTGCTTTTAGGCTCCCTCTGCTGGATCTCTGCAGCAAGCAACACTTCATATAGGTCCACTCCCCAAAATTGCAATGAACCTCTTGCACAATGCATCATCTAGGGAGAGCAAAAGTCACAGCAACCTTTCTCCTCTCTTTTGTCGACCCCACTGCTCCCGTCATCAACAACTGAATACAATATTTTCAGAGGGAAACAAGCTATTAAACGTAGAAGTAATCCATCCATCAAAAATAAGGCTGGTCAGTCTCATCAAAATGCATAATTCAGCCCCACATCATCATCTCTGCTCTTTAATCCTTGCTTCCTTCCTGCCAACACCACACAGCTCCCCCCCCACCCCGATCCCTGACCGGCTTAACTCTCATGGAAAATATCTTTCTGATTTCTTCACAAAAACACCAGTGCTTCTCAAGATACAGCTGCTGGCCCTTTGAGATGTTATATTTGCAAACATTCCATGACATCACAGCAGCTCATTAGTGGCTCACCTCATAGCCAAGAAGGGGAACTTCTGGGTGAGAGGTTTTAAAGAAAAATATAGATAAATATAGATAAATGAGGATTTCAAGGTGGTGATAAACAAGAAGAGAATGATAGGACACCTAGCTAAATATCATCTCATGACAAAATAGTATGACAACCCAATCATAAACAGAGGTAAGTCCCACTGAAGAGTTCCCCCACCCCACCCCAATCACATAGAAATGTTTGCAGTTACCAGTGGAGGTCCCATGTGAAACTAGCTTGTCAGGAGAGTTCTAGAGTCCATCACTACCTCTCCAGTAGAAAAGAAGGATTTTCCACTTGAGAAGTGGCAGCATCTAAATGGCGGGAATATTTCACTCCACGTGTATAAGTCTGTGTTTCACCAACATGGACACTTAAGAAGTGCATTTTTATATGTCTAAAGGGCTTATCTCTTGCCCAACCATCAGACAAATAGCTTGGGTTTTTTTCCTGGAAAAACACCAGTACTCTCTTACCCAATGATCGCACTGCATGGGTCACCAGTGTGGCACCCATGGACCAAGGCTTTCACTGATGCATGCTGGGTTCCATCCCCCAACCCTCACCCTGCTTACAGAAGACTTGAAAGAAGCCTTCCATTGTAGCCAACAAAAGGCTTTTTTCCAGGCCTAATTGAAGTGCTGGAGGAGGTGATCTTCAGGTTCAGAACCCTTCCCTTTACAGCTGCCCCCCACAAAAAAATCCCTCTGCAATTGAGCTTGAAAAAACCCTTCTGTTGGCTCCAACAGGAGCCCCTTTTCAAGCCTGATTGTTATGGAAGGGGAGTGATCTTCTTGGATATTGCAGCTAGAGAGGAAGTTAATTATTGCCACCCACCCAGCTCCACTCTCCAGGAAGATCTGCATGCAGCTCATTCACAATAAACCACAGTAAACCAGAAAGTCTTTTAATACAAACCAGAATACCACATGCCATACTAAATGATCAATTTCTTACAACTGCAGAATGATTTTTGTGTGGCACCTGTATCAGTGCAAGTCCTGCAGATTGAAGTGGTCAAATGAGGACATATGGGGTTTGGACTTAATGGTATCTCAGAAAGCTCCTAGTTGGCCTCTGTGGGAAGCAGACCTTGGCATGATTGACATGATAATGGCGGCTGCACAGAAGCTGAGTTGCATTCCTCCATGTCATGTTTGTTCCTTCCTGTTGATGGCTTGACCCAGAAATTAATTTATTTGGGATAGGGGGCAGGGGATGTTTTGTAGTAAAGAATCTTTGTGTGGCAATGGCTGCCACGTAGAATGAATTGAAGTGGCCTTTCTGTGGCATGCAAACTGCTCTTAGGTGGGCTAGAGCTAGACAAACATTGGAAGGGCCCGCAGCTCATTTGCTTTCCATTCTGCAGACACTTAATTTGTTTCAATGCTGATCCCCAGCAGTAGAAGGAAACAGACGCTAGGGCTGATCCCAAATGTAGCGCTACTCAGAACTGTCTGGAACTGCTAAGCACCTATCTGAATGCTGCATTTGAACATCCAATCATTGGTTGTGTTTTCCTAATGACTGAATCCCACAAGAAAACAGTAAGAGGCTAATTCATTAATTGTTTGCTCTGAGTCAACACATTAGAGTGTATTGCTCCTTTGCAAACCAATAATCAATTGGGTAATCAATGCCAAAGAATTCCAGATTTGTTTTTCTCCTTGCTCAGTCATTGAAATGTGTTAATGTTCAGAGGTCCAGTTCTCAAATACAATAAATATCAATTAAAATATATGCTAGAGTATCCAGTCTGCATATGTTATTTTCCCGTTCACATAGGTTATTTGTTTCCAGTCAAATAGTCTAAAATTCTATACCAGCTTCTGTATTCTTAGGGAGCGACTGTAATCTCCAGATAGCGGTCTGAGGTTCAGAAATATTGTTGCACAAACTCTCACAAATGCACACACACACACACGGGTCAGACACTGCATAACACCATTGGCACCACCTGCAACAACAGAGATCAGGTGCAACATTGTGTGGACTAGCTGCGTACATTTTACAGGCTACACATCAAAACACAGAGGAAGTGTGGAACCTTGCTCTTTCTTAAAACCCAGATCCCTAGCACGTGCAACCAAAATAAATCTGTTGGATTGTAGCCAATATTACTCCTACTCAAGAGTAGACCCAATGGAATTAATAAACATGACCAGGGTCCCATCTGCACTATACCTTTAAAGCATTACCATGTCATTTTCAACTGTCACAGCTTCTCCCAAAGAGTCCTGGGAACAGTAGTTAGCTGTTAGAATTCCCCTCAGACAGGTACAGTTCCCAGAGTTCCCTAGGAATAGGGACTGGCTGCTAAAGTGTAAAATTCCAACTCCCATCAGCCCCAGCCAGCATGTGGGCTGTTGCGAGGGGTGATGTTGTAGTCCAAAGGAGAATTTGGAAAGCCACAAGTTTCCCCTCCTTGGTGCTGCATTTGCTAGGCCGGGGGGGGGGGGGCAGAATAGTGGTTCGGACTGCCATCTGCCCAATGGCCTCACAGACGGCAAGCAATTCAAATTTCTTCAAAACAGGCAGAAAGGTAGCCCGATGTTTATATTATCCTCATTACTTTAGACAGGTTTTGGAGAGAGCCATTTCTCCGAGAACATTATGTATCTGTAAAAAGGTAAAGAATCATTTGATTTCTCTATCTAGCACTTGTGGTTGTTCTCCCCTCTTGACCTACATTGAAGCACCATTTGCAAAAGCCTTTTGCAAAAGAAGTGGGAGAGGGGGAGGGGAAACTATCCTTGATACCAAACAACTGCAGGTTCATAGGCCAAAGACAAACATTATTATTTTAAAACCATCATTTCCCTAATAGACCCAACCATCCTGCTGACAATTCTCTTAGCCTTCAGCTCCTGGGGGACAAAAGGGAGGGAAGGAAATGCCAGAGGGGTTTAGCTTAACGGAATTTCATATATACCTGATCTAGGGTGGGCTTATGCAATCCACCAACAAAGGGATTCTAAAGTTTGCCCTGTGGCGGACACCTGCCACTGCAAAAGATAGTCTAATCCAACACATCCACAGCTCCCACGAGAACATGAAGGATTAATGTGCACATCTCCCATTGCTGATGTATGAAGCGGGCTAGTGTTCGGCTTCTCTGGTGCTGTTGAAAGGCTATGATCAACTCCAATTTCCATCGAGTCTGCCTTTAATGAGGGTGCTCTCCTCCCAAGTCAGGTTTTTCATTTACAGCAGACTGAGCAACCTCCAATCTGGGCTGTGCTGCATGGGGGAACGAGGAGCCCATTTCGCTTTTAACCGCTGCCTCATTAACAATCATTGCCCTAAACACAGTTGCTTTAGCAGGGACCGAAGAGGTTCCACGTTAGACAGAGAATCACTTTCAGGCCAAGTAATAATCACTTGTCTTGCTGACATAAGCTATTAGTTCGCTCCAAATCTTCAGCTGTTTAAAATGCTGCCAGGCCAACGCTGCAACTCCCCACCCCCAAACTCATTTTTAAAAGCAGTTTTCCCAGTGATTTCAGTGGTGATTTTGCCCAAATATATGCTGACTCTCTCCCTCTCTCTCCACAGATGCAGAAGGAGCAGGGGATAATAGGGCGGTAGAATGCTGAGGTGTTAAAGCAGTCCGTATACCTTTGAACACAGAGCTGAGGCGTGTAGCTGTTGAATGCCTCTGCCGTGTTTTAAAAAAGACCTGCAAGCAGAAAACTAGCAAATCAGCGTGAAATGTTCAAGCTTATCCATTTTCCTGCTATGCTGGTTTTCTATCAGGAGTACTCTTTCCTTTAAATTCCATTTAAAAACTGAAATATAACAATACAATGAAATAATATGCATGCCAAAATGTTTGCCTCATGATAAATTGATTTTTCCCCCTTTTCACAGCCTTTCCAGCCTTTCCAGTTCACCAAACTGCACAGCCCTTTCAAATGTATTTGCACCCTCCCAGAAATCCAGAAAGGGGATGGGGAGAGGGAAAGCTAGCAGTGTTGCCAACTTACTTGCTTTAAAGCAGGGTCCATAGACCTCTTCATTCATTCAGGTAGCATGTCTGTGGATTTGTGGATGAAGGCCGGGGGGTGGCAGATCCATTGTATTAAATATTCATATTGATTTTTAATGGTATTTTATTGTGTTAATTCTATGAGATTCAAATTATAAGACAATAAAATTACACACACACACACACACACACACATATACATACATATAAGACACAATAAAATAAAATTTAAAACCATACAATGAAGTGGCCCACCAGGACCCTCAGCAATTTCCAAGTGGTCCAGAGGGCAGGGGGCAGTTTGGGAACCACTGTTTTAAAGTGTTCAAAGCAGTTGCTGATGATCTTGTTTAATGATCTTGTTAATCACTCTTCCCTAGCAGGTTCCAGGGTGGGTTACAACAACTTAAAAGGTATCTGAAGAAGTGTGTGTGCACACGAAAGCTCATACCAAAATAAAAACTTAGTTGGTCTTTATAAGGTGCTACTGAAGGAATTTTTTAATTTTGTAACAACTTAAAAGTTCAGAATTAAAAACAGTAATAAGCAGATTGCAGTCAAAGGAACAGGGTGGGTCCTGAAAACACACATCTCAAAGACCAGCGTAAAGAAGTGTGTATTCAAAATTCACCAAAAGCTACCAGATGCAGATCTGTGAGGAATGATTTCACTACTTGTGGGCTGCCCCGATGATGAATTCTCTAGGGTCACACACACACACACACACACACACACACACACACCTGTCAAATCTCCACAACCAACAGTCAGGGACAATGGGAATTGTAATTGAACAATATCTGGAGGGCTACAGGTTCTGCAGTTTTCTTATGCATCAGAAAGCAAAGCAAATTCCAGAGTTATGAGGTTCAAAACTCTTTATTGAGGTGTGCCAGCCACAGGGCAGCAGAGAAGCTGATAGAGAAATCATAGTTCATTTGCAATAGACTAACAAATATATTAATATTCTACTGGTGGACATTCAGAGTATATGAAGCAGCAACATCAGGAACTGAAATCCTGAGAAGTGAGCATCTATGCATTTAAGGAATGCAGGTGTCACAAAATGAGCCAAAGACAAATGCAAATGTCAGCCACTGTCCCAGAGCTTTGCCCAAATGACCAATTACTGGTGTCATCATCTGCCAGGAGGCAGACCTCAAGGACGGTGGAGGCCCCCCAAGCCTGAAGGCAGGCAATACAAATGAAATCTTGCTTTCTTAAAAACAAAATTCAGTGTATGGACCTTGGCTTGTTAGCCACCTTGACCTTTATCCAACAATTACTTAGGCCATCCTTTATCAATTGGAGCCCTCCGTTTGTTTTGGACTACAGCTCCCATCAGCCCTAGCGAACACAACGATGCTACGTAGCTGGGGCTGATGGAGGCTGTAGTCCAAAGCATCGAAACATCTCATACACCAAATGAAGACAATTTGGAGTATGCAGGAAAAGACAAAAAATAATGTAAAGAACCACAGAAAGAAGGGGAATGGAGTCGGAAATGTCAAAATTATGGGTGAATAATTGTTGTAATGTATATACATGAAAATTATAATTTCCTTTTTTAAAAAAAAAAAAAAGACATCTCAACACCATCCTCTGTTTCTTCAGAGTAGAAGAATGTGAGGTCACAGAATACCTAGATACCACACCTGTAGCCAAGAAACCAGCGCCTAGATCAAAGATATGTGAGGATTTAGTTGCGGTTAGCTAAATAGAAGATGTGAAGCAAATGTCAATGAAATGAACTACTAAACAAGCACATGGCAGTGTTGTTTTCTCCCTGAAGTGAGATGTGCACTACCAAGAAATTCAGCATGGAGAGTGATTACCTTAAGAGTTTTCCTAATTTGGGCTGACCTTAGAATGGAATCAACAAAATATCCTAATTTCCATAAGCACCATAGCTGCCAAGTTTTCCCTTTTCTCGCGAGGAAGCCTATTCAGCATAAGGGAAAATCCCTTAAAAAAAGGGAGAACTTGGCAGCTATGATAAGCACTGGTCTCCAACACACACACACACACACACACACACACACACACACACACACACACGGAGTCAATGTTTTTACAATGATGTAAAAAGCCACGGGTGGCGCTGTGGTCTAAACCACTGAGCCCAGGGCTTGCTGATCAGAAGGTTGGTGGTGCCTCTGAACACCAGTTGGTGGGAATCACAAGTGGGTAGATTGCTGTAGGATTCACGTCCTCTTTGGGCGTTTCCTGTAGGCATTTGGTTGGCTACTATAATAATAGGATGTTGGTCACGATGGGCACGATGATCCAGCAGGGAGCTTCTATTCTTACAAGTTACTCTGGTCAGTGATCTGGACTAGGAATGGGCAAATGTCTTAATTGCCATTCCTCTGTTTCTGATTTTTCCAGTCTTAAATCCAGTTCTCCACATTTCTACATCAGTTTGCATTCTTAAAAAAAAACAAAAATAAATAACAAACCATCCTCATGAAAAAATGCAGGATATAATGCTATTTTCTGCTACCATGCATACATCTGCATGCCGTTTTGCTTAATATACCTCCCCCAAAAATTGCAAAGCCACTTTCCATAATAAAACACAGTTTGTGTGTTATTTTCACTAACATAAACATTTTTTTTAAACGCACACTGTACCCTGATATCTTATCTATTGTTGTACACATTTCTTGGCTGGGGAACTGTGCCGTGAATTTTGAAGAATGACTGAGTTTCAGTTCATGCGTTGTTTTGAAAAGTGGAGGTTCAGTAGGTTTGCACAATGTGAACTGAATGTCTTCCCTGCTTCTACCCTGTTTCTCATATTTTAAGACATACCCATAAAATAAGCCATAGCAGGATTTTTAAGCATTCAAGGAATATAAGCCATACCCCGAAAATAAGACATAGTGATAGGTGCAGCAGCAATGCCGGCCGCGGCAGGAGGAGGAGGAAAGAAATAAGACATCCCTTGAAAATAAGCCATAGTGTGTTTTTTGAGGAAAAAATAAATATAAGACGTGTCTTATAATATGAGAAACACGGTAATTGCAGGGGGGGAAGTGAAGGCCAAATTGAGCACTGTCCCACCAAATTGGGTGCTGTCCCACCAACCTCAGTCTTCCCTCAGCCAGCCCCCACCTGCCTGCCTTATTTCTTAAAACCAGCCCAAGGGGTGAGACTGCCCTTGTATAATGAGGCATGGAGGAGCATGGGGAGAAAATTGGAATTATTTGACTCTGCCTGTTGTAAGCTCTGCCTCCATCTAATCTTGGGCTTTCTGCCTTCTAGTCCCAGTGGGCAACACCACTGCCACTCTGCCCCCCCCCTTGCAACTAACTAATCAGTAGGTACATAAGTATTGGGCTGCAAATATATATATATATATATATATATATATCCCCACCCCATAAGGAAGCAGAAATCACAAGGCAGATCCCTGATTCCTCAACAGCCCATATACCAGTGAGTTTTACACAGTGGCAGGAGCATGTGATGTTATCCCAGTCAAGCGAAAGATTTTCTGTCATTTAAGCATGAAGAGGAAGAAAGAAAGTGGGGGGGGGGAATCAAACACACCTCCTGGATATTTTTAAAAACATCACTTGTCTTTTTGAGGTTTTCAAAAGCACACATAGACATTTGCGCGCTGCATAGCATCACAGCAGCCGCTTGAAGCAAACAAAGACTCGCTAATTAGAGAAGTGACCTGTGGACACAGGTCTTGCTTGCTGTAAATCTTGAGAAACAGTGATGAGATACAGTGACCTCCCAAGGAGAAAGCAGGCTTTGCCAAGATTTTTGTGCAAAATAAGCCTTCCAACAAGATGAGCTGTGCTCCTTACAATGATTTAATTACTAGATGTCGAGTGCGAAAGCAAAACTAGGAGTACAGTCAGCCCTTCGCCTCCCATTTCTGCTCCTGGCCACCCTAGAAGCTAGGATCTAGATCAGGAGGAAAGCCACATTTAGTTGACTACTCAAAGGGGTAGGAATGGCTGTGAATCAGTGGTAGAGCACCTGTTTTGCATGCAGCAGGTCCCGGGTTCAATCCCCTGCTTCTCTGGGAGAGACCCCAAAGTCCAGCAGTAAGTGGGACACTCTACTGAAGACTAGTTCCTAGCTCTGAGCCTGGTGCTAGTTGTCAAATGTCCACCAAACCAGAGTCTGGCAGGCAGGAGCCCTCTGTATCAGATCCCACAGCACCAGAGTGGACCTAGGATCCTCACAGTCCTCTTCCCATATGCCCAGGGAGTCTCTTACACTACATCATCAGTCCAACTTCATAGAGAGCACACCAGACAGGAGGCATGGAGCACAAGGTAAGTGCCCTTCTTAAGGCCAGAGGGTCGAAGGCACCCTAGTTCTCAAGGGGGGGCAGAGCACAGGGGGAAAGAGGACTGGAGGCAGATGCTCAAATGGCCTTCGTTCTCTTCCATCCCCTGTCAGAGCAAAGTTGCGCACTGCGATCTCTCCCTGGTGCTGAAACAGCCAACCTGGCCTTGCTCTGCAGGCTCCTCTGTGAGACCAGAGCATTAGAATGGGCAAGGCTCTGAGTGCAGAAACAGGAGCCAGGAAATTGTATCTGCAAGTCAAGCTAGAGAAGCCATGTTTTACATGCACTTCATAGATTTAAACTTTTCCTCCCAGCTTGAATGATCCATTCTTAAGATAACATCTGTTTCAACAACACAGTACACTGAAAAATGTCTGTTCAGAAGGGACAAGGACAGGGTGGTAAACACTATAAAACAGCATTACTCATCCCCAATCCCCTTCCAATTATTCTCATGATAATTGCCTGGCATTCTACTCGCTTGGCCCCTCCTAAGCTTTTATAAATGGCACCGTTTGTTGTTGTTTTTCAATGTCTCCATGCCAGACACAAGTTGATTTCCACAAACTGAGCATATTAGAGGAAGCACACTCACTCAAGTTGCAGTACGCAAACAAACAAAAAATGTGATTACAGAAGACACTTTTTACATTATTTTTTAAAAAAAAAGACAGGCACAGAATGGGAGGACAAACTGCGGGAGTGGGAGGGAGAGCTGACAAGCATGGAAAATACAAACAAGGAAATGCACGGAGGTTGATCTTGCTTTCAACCACATAACATTTCCGTAGCTTGCAAATAACTGTTAACTTTGGCAGGCCCAGTGAGATAATGGGAAGAAGGGAGATTGTGGGGCATTCCCTAAATGAAAATGCCGTTCGTTTTGCTGGAAGCGCCATAGCTCAGTAGTACAACAACTGCAAGCGGAAGATCCCGGATTCAATCCCCAGCATTTTTAGACACTGCGTCTAAAGCTCTGCAGAGCTGCTGCCAAACAGTGTGGACAATACTGAACTAGATGAACCAATGGTCTGGCCCAGAATAAGGCAGCTTTCCTATGGCCCTATGATAAGACAGGCAGAAATTTCCTAAGATAAGAAAACTCCTCGTCCACAGAGGTCACGGGTGAATAGCTGGGGAAATAATTGTATTTTAAAATATTTCGCGAGCCATGTCTATGTAGAACAAAGCCCTGAAACACTGGAGAGCAGCTGCCTGTCAGTATAGACAAGAGGGAACTAGGGAGAAACTAGGCAGTTTCTTACACTCTAATGCAGGCAAGCAAACCAATAAAAACTGCTGCAGGTTTATTAGCAAGGTTGTTTCAAGGCCTTTCTTTGATAATGGTGTTTGGGACTCTTTAGAACATCCCTTCAATATTTCACCAAACTGGAATTTCTCCTTGCTGTTGGGGTGTTGAGCATGTCATTCCTGGGGTGAATAGAATCTTGGTGGTTAGGGATAAGCAAATTGGTCAATTTCCCCCTTTGCCAGTCTTAAATTCAATTCTCCACATTTCCACATCAGGCTGAGAAAAATTGCCAGCATTTTGCTGTGAATTTCTCTTCTTGTACACTTCTCTGTATGCAAATTCACTCAATGTACACATTTTTGCAAAGCAACTTTCACTAAAATAATGTGTTTCTGTACGCTGCTTTCACCAATATATGGATTTTTATGTACACTTTATACTCTGGTACATGTGCTGTTGTACACACTGCTTGACCAGAGAACTGCATTGCAAAATTCAGAGAAGTACACATTTCAAAGGATGGCTGGGGTTTGGTTCACATATTATTTCCAAGAACACAGACCTGGTAGAATCAACGTTAAATGTGAACTAATCAGAATCCCCTCCCCCCATCCCTATAGGTAGGGGGAAGGAGTCACTGGAACCAGAGAATTAGAAGGAAAACAATCCTTCCTGGCAAGCAATGCCATGTTTCTGATTCTGCTCACACACCTACATCAGCTTCTCCACCCAGACTCAGACACACACAACTGCTGTTTAAAACACACATACACATTCAGTGCAGGCACACATTTAATTTATTGCCGGTTTGGCCTTACAGAGCCCATACCAGAAGCCAATCCATTCTCTCCACGCTATGTAAGAACACTTTGCCTTTGTTTATTCTGTTGAACACTTTGACTGGCGGTCTGCGGAGAACAGAGAATTCATCTAAATTCAAATGTGAACAATGCAGTACCCTTTAATTTATTGCTCTTAATTATCACAACTCACCTTTAAATTTTAATTAAAGGTGCAATCAATTTTTGTTGATTCATTTTTATTAGGCTTTTACAATGGTCGTGTTACAAATTGGATCAACGTGGTGGAAAAGGTCCCCCCTCCGCCCCCATTCAAAGGAACTTAATGAAATCTTCCTGAGAATTGAAATCTCGGGTTTTGACAGTCTGAAGGCAGTCCCTTATTCCAATTAACACCACTGAGTACCTCTGTCATACCTTGTGGTTATGAACATAGGAAGCTGTCTTATCCGACTCAGACCACTGAGCTCAGTGTTCCCTACACTGGCTGGCAGCAGCTGCCCAAGGTCTCAGATAGGATGATTCCCAGCCCTATATAGAGATGCTGGAGTTGTTTCTCCCCTCAAGGCTCATAGCAGTTACAAATGGATTACTAGGACTGGGGAAATAGCAAGGGGAGAAACAGCAAATTCTTCCTCCTTCAGTGCAATGTTCCCATGTCCAAATTGGGCACAGTCACAGCTGCATTTATCATTTCAAATAAGAGAAGAAAAGAGGATCAAGAAATTCAGCAACTGATCTTTTGTCATCTCATCTACCGGTAATTTAGCTTTCAGATAACTACGGTAAGTTTTTTTAAAAAAAAAAACAAGAAGAAGAAACGCTGGGATGCAATGATGGGGCCCAACACTTTCCCTTGTAACCGAGAGGCTGGTGTTTTGATCTCCTCTCCCTCAACTGGTGCAGCCATTCTAGGCAGCTGCCTAAATGAAAGAGATGGGAAGCAAGACTTTTTTTTTCATCAGCTGTTCATCAGGCACTTCCTGCCCCTTACTGTTCACATTCCAACTGATGATTATGCAAACTCGTATAATAATCAGCACTTCAAATTGTTTTCCTCTTCCTTCCCAGTTCCTTTTTCTTTTTGAGTTGTGACTTTCAAACTGCAAGCCTGTGGGCACCGACTGTCTTGTTTTAACGAAGTGTGTGTAAGTGGCTCTGGGCACAGTATTCTGCTTCCTTGGGTTTCCAGCTCCCTTTGATTTTTTATTTTGATTTTTTTCCCCAAAATCAAGTCTCTAGCCTGTATGAATGAGAAGGCATACCCTTTGAAAGGCTGTAGGAAATGCCAGGCATAATCTCAGAAGCCGGAGAGGAGCCTTGATAAGATTTATTTTGCATTGGTAGAAGGAGGAACTGCAGTGTGCTGCATAGTTGTGACTACTGGGGAGAAACCGGAGAAAATAGCAAGAAAAAGTAGAGAGAGAAATCCGAATTGGTTTCATTTGCATAATTTATTCTGACCACAGAATCCCAGTTTTCTTCAGCACAGAATTTGGGGTTATAGTCAGGGGAAATTGAGGGTATTTCCCTGTAAGGGCCAATGACAGACACCCCACCAATACATGCACTGACATTCTTAGCACCTGTAATTCTACTCCATTCAAAGGAAGAAGGGGAGGGTGGGAAAGGTCTGTTTTGCAGAGCAGGAAGCAATCTTTACAAACATCTAATCCTCAGGGACTTTTTTATTTCAAGATTCTTAACTGTTAAAATAAAAAGGAGCCTAGAGATTTAAAAAGACCAGCCTGGTCTCAATTCAATCCCAAGCCTTTCTCCTGCTATAAAGACAGATAGCTGTTATTTTTTTTCCCCTCTCTCCCCTTTTCTTTTCTTTATAGACACCCACTCGCTACTCAGACACAAAACATCTAACGCTAAGTGGCATATAAAGCTTACCATGTTTACCCTTGTATCGTATCGCACATCAAACAATGTTTTGCCTTCGCATCATGGCAATAAGGGGAAAGTCACACGTTCAACGGGAACATTAGGAAAATCTTCCTGACACTCAGATCTATAAGTCTGTTGTTCAACAGCCTCCCCAGGGAAGCTGCAATGCTCGGCTGCTACAGTCGTTTAAAACAAGAACGGACAGAGTCCTAGAAAATAAACTGTGGGGAGACTGGCTGGATGAACCCAAGCTGCTCTCCCTTTCTCACTCATTCTTTCTCTGCCTCTCCCTTATCCTTAGCTATTCTAGTTCTATTAGCTGAATTCTAGCTGGGAAGTGGTGGTAATTACAAAAACCATCTCCACCTGGCGGGCCTCGTAATGATCTGCTTTGTAAACAGATAATTGCTAATGAACAATAATCATTATTATTAATGAGATAAAGTGCTGCGATTCAGGTGAAAGGCAGTTCTCCACCATATCAGATGCATGGAAGAGGGGAAGCGAGACCCAGGCAGGAAGGGCTATATTTTGGAAACACTGGTGCGACACACAGGTACTGTATAAGCTTGCCACTCCCAAGGCTGCATTGAGGCAGCACTTCATTCCATTTCACGAATGCTTCCCCGCATTCAGCATTTTGCACGATCTTTCGCACAACATAAAATACACTTCCGGGAATCTAGCAGAATCCAATGGAAATTTAGTGCTCATTTCCATGTTAACTGGATCCAGTGAAAATCTGTGGTCTAAACCACTGAGCCTAGGGCTTGCCGATTGGAAAGTCGGCGGTTCGAATCCCTGTGACGGAGTGAGCTCCCATTGCTTGGTCCCAGCTCCTGCCCACCTAGCAATTCGAAAGCACATCAAAGTGCAAGTAGATAAATAGGTACCGCTGCGGCGGTAAGGTAAATGGCGTTTCCGTGCGCTGCTCTGGTTTCACCAGAAGTGGCTTAGTCATGCTGGCCACATGACCTGGAAAAACTGTCTGTGGACAAACGTCGGCTCCCTTGGCCAGTAAAGCGAGATGAGTGCCGCAACCCCAGAGTCGGACACGACTGGACTTAACTATCAGGGGTCCTTTACCATTAACCTGGAAAATCCCAGGAGTTCTGCACCACCTTTTCCCTGCCATTTTCATGTGGTGCCATATGATGAAATCTCGGGCTGTATTTTGGCATGCAGTTCTTTCCTGACCTTTTCCATGGGTGAAACAGATGTGCACATGCACATGCGGAGTGGTGGCGTGTGCACTGACACCTGCTGTTGGGTCACACCATGAATGAAATTTAGCACGACAGCCCCATAGCAAAGCAAGCAATGCAGTGCCAAAGGAATGCTACAAACAAACCAGGTCAGATGCACTAGCATTATAACTAGGAAAAGCAACACAATAATCTCCACGTCAAAGTGCAACCTAAATTTTCAGAACTGGAGACTAGACCAGGGCCCAGGAATCTTTTCCAACCCAAGCGTCACATTTCCTTGTAGTGGGCGGAGCAAGAGGCAAAAGTGGGTGGAGCAACAGATGAGATTCTTACCTTTGCGCAGTAGGCTGCACTGCACCCACCCAAAAATCTTAAGTTCCTACAAGCAAACACCCCTGGCTGTCCAGGCAAGCAAAAGGTGTTATATTACTCAAGGACACCAGCCAGGCAGGCAAGGGCACTTGAGGAGGGCACAGAGCAGGAAGGCACAGAGCAGCAGAGGGCACACTCAGAGGTGTGGCCTGGGGAGAAGGGAAGACGCCTACACCAAAAGAGAACCAGAGACTTCAATATTTTTAGAGACTACCGTGTTTCTCATATTATAAGACACGTCTTATATTTATTTTTTCCTCAAAAAACACACTATGGCTTATTTTCAAGGGATGTCTTATTTTTTTCCTCCTCCTCCTGCCGCGGCCGGCATTGCTGCTGCACCTATCACTATGTCTTATTTTCGGGGTATGGCTTATATTCCTTGAATGCTTAAAAATCCTGCTATGGCTTATTTTATGGGTATGACTTAAAATATGAGAAACAGGGTAGGATGGAATCTACACACATACAAAAAATGCTGTGAATATGCTTTTAATTTTTTTTTAAAAAAAACACATTGAATTAGGCATAGCTCACCATTACGATCTAGTGTCACATTTGTACATTGCACTTTACAACGCATTTAAAACGTTTTATTTGCAGCTGTGTAGCTGAGTCCTAGAATCCAGGAGATGCCATTTTATGTTACTTTTGACAGCATTCATGCAAACAGTCACATGAACATGCTTAAAACCCCAATGACAGTGACCACTTCCCAGTTTATCAATCAATTACAGATTTTGAATCAATTTGGGAATCAACTTCTGGTTTTTAAACAACTCAGGCTGTGGTCCTAAACATGCTAGCATGTGCAAAGCATGTTATCTACACGTGCAAGAGAATCGCACAATCCCACTCTGCCTGGGCTATGCCACAACAGGCTGCAGGCAGATGAAGTCGCACTTCTAAACGCTCTCCCATGGAAGAAGAAAAAGGTCCCTATGCCAGTGGAAAAGTTGTATGTATAAGAGAAAGCTGGCTTAGAACACTTCTTCACAATGTTATAATTTGCAAAGGCGCAGGGAGCATTTTTCACAGAAAATCAGAAATACATTTAATCGTGTGCTCCCAAGAACATGTTGACTTCTGGCATATAGGCCAAATACAATTGTGCTGTGTAACCCTGCTGCATACACAGATCATCTCTAAATGATCCAAACCCTATTAAAACTGAGGGAACACACTTCCAAGGAAAAATAGTTGGATTGGATGTTGAATCCATTAGATTTACACATTGCAAAACCACTCAGTATTAGTACCGGTAGTAGTGCCTTGAAGTTCTGCAGTTAGAACACACACATAAGCTCTCCTGTTCTATTTACACACAGTTCAGGTTTCCTCTTCTAAATCCCACCTGAAGGATTCTGCGCAACTCAAAAGCTTGCTGTGTTTCCCACCCGATACAGTTGTGAAGTATAATCTGAATCCAGGACTGACACAGCAACTAATATAACAGCAACCGATATTATTCACAGGTCAATGCCATTCATGTGTAGTTGAAAAACCACATTACAGTTTTCATATCAACACCGGCAGCGAAACGGAGCTTTAATTCTCTGGAACGGTGCTATATTACATCTGCTGTACTCTGTTAATTGCATTTTAGACTCTCCCTCACTCCCAGCAGCTACAGGCTGTTGCACTCACTATTGGCTCTGGGCATTTGTGCAATGATGCAGAAGTTGCCTTGGCACCAACTTGGAGTAGGTAACCTTGAAAAGGCCAAGATTGTGTGAGTTTAGAGCTTTCTAGGGTGGAACTTGGCACAACATAATTGAAACAGAGAAAGCTATGGAAAATGTAGTCAGAGCAGGGAAAGGGGCAGAAATCTCAACTCAGCATGGGCACTCAGTCATGGGCATCCCCAGATGCTGCTAAGCCATGTTAAAATGAGTATTATTTTCAAGGTATTGTAGGAGAATCACAAAGGTAAGTGACTTCCCACCACAGCAGTCAGATAAGCCTATAGAAAGGCACATAGACAGTGTGGCAACTCCAGTGGGCCCTGGCAGTTGCCCATGGGTGCCTGGTGAAATACTGGCTGGCATTAAAAAAAAAACCCTAATGATTTCAACCTAGTTCAGGTGAGATTTCAACCAAGGCCCTTCAACTTACTCTGTTGGTAAGCCTAACCATATCTACCCAGAAGTAAGTCCTACTAAATTCAATGGGGCTTGCTGTCACGCAAAAAGGGTCAGGACAACAGCCTTAAACTGGTTTGACCATCATCCCCATTGTCCTGGGAGCACTGGGAACTGGGGCTTTTCTGAAGAGCCCAGGGATCCTTAACAGAATTCTCAGAACTGCTCATCAAACTATGATCCAGTCCAGCCCTGGAAAACCATGACACTTAAGCCAGTAGAAAGGAAGCAGAAAGTACGCACTGCAGATAATTCTCTTACAGTGCAGACCTAACCATGCCCACTCAGGAGAACATTATATTGAAGCTTATGCCCAAGTAAGTGAGTTGGTTCCTATGCCACTCTGCTATGCCAGCTCTATAACCACGCAACAGTGCTTACTTTAACGCTGCTTACTTTAACGCTCCGATGAGCATGCTCACACCTGCTTTTTAATACCAGTCTACTCCCACATTAACTTCAACTGAGAGACCACCTCAGTGGGGATTAAACTACCGCTGTTCCTCTTTGTTTTGCAGACCCACCAAGCAGAAAAACAGCAATTATCACAAATTGCATTAAGTAATGAAGGATAGAGGACATTGCTTTTGGGGGGGGGGAGGACATTCTACCCTGCTGTTTCTGCCCAGGAGTATTAAACTTGCCGCCGCCGCCACTACCATCACCACCTCCTGCATTTTTAACAGCTGCATACCCAGCTACCTCCACCACCCGTTGCTTGAAACAACAAGAAGGGAGAGTAATGCTCTTGCATTCAGGTCCTGCTTATGGGCTTCCTACAGGCATCTGGTTGGCCACTGCGAGAGCAGAACATTGGAGTAGATGGGCTCCTGGCGTGATCTATCAGGGCTCTTATTGTGGCCTTATTTATATGCAGCAGTTCCCAAAACAAAGATGCAGAGATGGGGGGGAAATCATAAGCCAGAGGAAATAGTGGGGAAAGTAATGGCAACAGGTACTGGTGAATGATTGCCAGGGAGGAGAAGGTAGTTCTTAGGGGGAGAGGTGAGGAAAGAATCAAGCAGTAAGGAACACATTTTCCCCTCTCCCTCTCAAGTGGCCCAAACAGGTTAGGGCCATAGAAAATGCCTCACACTGACAATGGCTGCTGGTTCAACCAGCTCATTACAGTCCACACCAGGGCAGTCTCGAGCAGGTCGGCCGCCCTGGCGCTGAGGGGCGGAGATCGCTCTGGCGCCCTCGCAGGGCGCAGCATGGTTTCCGCGTGGCGCCCTGCCTACCAGCCCGGCACCCTGGCGCACCACACCACTGGGGGTCTACCTAGAGCCGGCCCTGGTCCACACTGGCTGATTATGACTGTCTAGGATTCCAGACAGAGGACACTTTCAGCCCTACCTGGACATGCCAGGGATAGAATCTGAGACCTTCTGCATGCAGAACAGATGCTCTATCACCAAGCTTCTTAGACCCCATGGTTACAGATCCTCCCTGCTAAGAACACAGAAAGTTACCTTGAACCATGTCTGACCACAAGTCCATCAAGCTCAGTGCGGTCTACACTGACTGGCAACAGCTCTCCAGGATTTCAGACGGGGCATTTCCAGCCCTTACCTGGAGATGCCAGGGATTGAACCCAGGACCTTCTGCATGTTAACCAGATGCCCTACCACCTAGTTACATCCCTTCCCAACAAACTGGGTTCCAAACCTGCCTCATCATTGCAGAACATAACACCTATGAGGGACAGGTGGGAGCTTTCTAAGAGCCTGTCACAGCCTGCAGTTGAGGTCTACTGCCATCTTACCTGAGGGACTGTGCACACCTAGCCACAGAAAGAGCGGGAAAGGAGGGCAGAGAAGGGTATACGGGAAATTCATGGCTGTTGGGTTTTGTTTTTTAAAAAAGGTAAAACCTTTTTGGTTTATCCCAGTGTTTATCTGGATGTTTTAATCTCCATCTCCAATCCATATGCAAACAAACCTGTGGCCACATATGTAGCTAGCGAAAGCACAAAAGCTCTGTCAGAGCGGAGGAATGGAAAACAACATTCCTCTCAAGGTATCGGAGCTGTTTCTCCTAAGCCTCCCAGGGATAAAGAAAACAGCAGTAGAGGATGGTGCCCATTGGGACAGGCAGGGCAGGAGGCCAACAGTAGGTGGAGCCAGAGCCGATGACAGGCAGAGCCAACTCATTCTAGGTTTGTTCCCATTCTCTGCCTGAGTTCTACAAAGGCAACTGTGGGAAGCTGGCGGTCAATGCCACCCCTAGCGTTGTATGTGAGGAAGAAGACAAGCAGCTGGGAGTGGGGTGGCTGAGGGCAGGCTGGGGTTGTGCGGGGCAGTGCCCCATTTGCCCTGATGGATGCTGGAAAACAATGTGCTACTTTGGCTCTTCTAGAAATAGATCCAACTACAAAGCATGGTTTGTGAATGTCCACACTACAGATCGTGAAGCTGAGGCTCCAATACTTTGGAGAAGAGAAGACTCCCTGGAAAAGACCCTGATGTTGGGAAAGATGGAGGGCACTGGGAGAAGGGGACGACAGAGGACGAGATGGTTGGACAGTGTTCTCGAAGCTACCAACATGAGTTTGACCAAACTGCGGGAGGCAGTGGAAGACAGGAGTGCCTGGCGTGCTCTGGTCCATGGGGTCATGAAGAGTCGGACACGACTAAACAACTAAACAACAACAACAACATCACTACAGTGCAGACACAGAGAAAGATATGTGTGTTGTGTTGTAGTGGTGCTCCTTCACCAGCAGGTCCCAGGCAGGAAACAAACAATTCAAAATGCAGTATATTAAAAAACCAAACTAAATCAGTCATAGCCATAGGGTGGGTCTTCAAAACACGCATCTCAGCCGTCAATAGCCAGGGCAAAGAAGTGTGTCCCTTGCATTTGCAAAAAAAAAAAAAAACTGTGTAGAGAAGGTGTCAGACTCCCATCAGTCCCAACCAGAATGGCCAATGGTTGGGAATGATGGCAGACGCAGTCCAACAACATACGGAGGGCACTGTATTCGCTGCTCCTGTCCTATGCAAAATATTAAAATAAAAGAACACCCTGCAATGCAGGAAAGTAAGGTGATGCCCAAGGGCTAATCTGTTAATCCCAATGGATTGCAAGACCAGCAGCCTAGCAACTTGCAGGTGCTAGGAGAGGCTGGTTTTCTTTCTGTGCTGAGACAGACTGCCTGACACCTGGCCTGACTTCGGCCTGCACCTGTATGCAATCCATCTGCCTCTGATATATCAGATGCCCAAAGCCTGAGTCACTGGTCTGATGTACCTGGTGCCAGGAGGGTGAACAATTGGGGGGGGGGGAATGGCCTATGCAAGTTAGGTTTGCATAGGTTGATTTGCATTGGAAAAATTTTCTAATGCCTTAGGGAGTGCTCTAATTTAACGCATCTATTTTATTTAGTAAACAAAGCTAAAAATGTTTGACACTGCAAAGCCTGCCTAATATGCCCCATGCCTGAATTAAAGGATTTGTGGCCACATTCACACCATAAAGCACTTCGATACTACATTAAACAGGCATGGCATCTCCCAAAGAATCCTGAGATTTGTTAAGGGTGCTGAGAATTATGAGAGCTCTATGCCCCATCATGAAGCTACAGTTCCCAGTGTTCCCTAGGAAGTGAGGTTTACTGTATTATTAAACTACTTTGGGAATTGTAGCTGTGAGGGGAACAGGGGTCTCCTGGCAACTCTCAGCATCCTCATCAAACTCCAGCTCCCAGAATTCCTTGGGGGAAGCCATGACTGTTTAAGGGCTGGCGGGGCAACAGCAGAAAAATCAGACGTGTTGACCTTCAAATGTAGTTGTATTACAGCTTCCATCATCCCTGACTGGTGGGAATTGTGGTCCCAACAATATCTTGAAGTCACCACATGGGCAGCCCTTGGCCAACATCATTTGCTCCATCCTCTGACTCAACCTCATGTGAGCCAAAACACAGACAAGGGGCTCCTTGGACAACAACAGAAGCTTTGTCCATAGGCATCTTATGTAGAGGAGACGGCAGTTAAATGGCATAAAGGGGAGTGATTTTGCTGCTGTTGGTGCCAGAGTGAAGGGGTGATAGAACTATCTGCCTTTACAGAGGAGATATGCAAGGACCTGTAGCAGAGGAATTATGCAAGAACCAGGAGTTGTGTCGTCAGTGTAGTGTAGTGGGACCAACTCTATGGAACTTCCTCCCACTAGAAATTGGGCAGACGTTGCCTGTGATAAATCCCTGGATTGGGCTCATCACCCCAAAAAAACTAAAGTCACCATCAGTGTACCTGTTTACAAAGACGTAAATCCATAGTCACCTGCATTTACCAAAAAAGACAAAAAACGAAGAGCGGAGCGGAGCAGGTCATAAATATTTCAACAGCTTCTCAGCTTTGTTATTCTGTTTAAAGCAGGAAACATGACAAAACCTTTGATTGTTTTACTTAATACCAAATAATAATTCAAAGAGCAACAAACCAGCGTTAGTCAAGGATGCCCAACAGAAGGGTTGTGTGCACAAATCCATGTGCATTTCCTTCTCCTAGCAGCGAAGAAAATGGCTTATCTCATGATAAAAGCTTCACTGTTTCACAGCATGTGGGTGTTTTCTCCCCTCCCAAGAAGGGGGGAAGCAAGGAAAATAATAAGACATTTCATCGTTCAAATATAAAAAGGACAGATGTAGGAAAATCACCCCCAGGGAAATTGGCTTCATTTCACTGAAATCTGCAACAGCTTTCATACTTTTCTTCCATTTTTATGCAATGTGTTAGAGACACCTGATACACCATTGGTGACTGGTCCATTATTCCACCAACCTCAGTCTACTAACAGCTAGCCCTCACTTGCCTGCCTCCTTACCTACAACCAGTCAAGGGTGTGGCAGCATGACCTGTCAGCTTCTCCCTCCTTAGTCTCAGTGTTGCCCCTTGTAAGACCCAGCAAAGAAGAAGATGGTGGTCACAACTACAATTAGCTGGATCTGCCTGTCATTGACTGTTCAGGCTCCCTGCCTTCCTCCCCACTAGTACCAATGGATACCAGCCACTAGTGACATCATGGTGGAACGTAGGGAGCTACCTATCCAAGAGAGGACTATTTCTCCACCTAGTCCAGAGTTTTCTACTCTGACTGGCAGCAGCTCTCCAGGACCTTCAAGCAGAAGAGCATCTCTCCGATTCTCTCCTATCTGATCATTTTAAGTGGATGTGCCACGGATTGAACTTGGAGCCTGCTGCGTACAAATCTGCGTACAAATCCACCCACTAGAGCAATGGCCCTTCCATCTGGAAGCAAACCATTATATAACAGAAAAGCTCCCTCTGCTGCTCAACAGGGCACGGCAAGAACCAAGAGCTGGAGATTGCGGAGAAACAGACTTCATCATCATAATAATGTTATTATCTATACCCCACCCATCTGGCTGGGTTTCCCCAGCCACTCTGGATGGCTTCAGCTCATTGGGAGAAGAAACTTTCTAATGCAAAGAGCTGCCTCAGGAGGTGATGGGTTCTCCTATGCTGAAAGAGCATTCAAACAGAGGCCGGGCAGCCATTTGCCAGTGATGATTGAGCTGCAGCCTGCATTGCAGGTCCTGGGAACATAAGAAGCTCATCTAGTCCAGCATCCTGTTAACACTTTGGCCAGCCCTTGGGGAAGCCCATTGGCAGGATGTGAACCCAAGAGTTCTATCTTCTCCTGTGGTTTACAACAACTGGCATTTAGAAGCACTACTGCCCTCTGACAGTGGAGGCAGAACACAGCCATCAGGATCAGTAGCCACTGATAGCTTTATCCTCTGCGAATTTATCTAGCCCTCTTTGAAAGCCACCCAGGTTGGTGGTTGTCACTGCCCCTTGTGGGAGCAAATTCCACTGCTTAACTACGCGATGTGAAAAGAAGTTTCTTTTGTCATTTCAGAATCTTCCATTATTCAGCTTCAACTGGAAGCTGTCCGCAAGTTTTACATCAAGCAGGGGACTAGGTCGATGACCTTCATGATGCCCCTTCCGACTTTGTGATTTGAAAAAGCTCTGCCCATTCTGTCAAGTAGTGCTGATGCTCACCTAAGTAACCCTGTAATCAAACCACAAGGCTCTTGAATTTCATTTGGATTTTATAGTACCTTATTTATGGCAGCTTTAAGTATTGAAATTTGCATCTCAACTCCTCCCAAGGTGTTTGAGACACTGTAGATGTAGTCGCATCCTTTCTTTATTGTTATTATTCTCACAACCGCTATGTGGGTAGCACCATAGCTCAGTGGCAGAGCATCTGCTTTGCATGCAGAAGGTCCCCAATTCAGTCTCCAGGTAAGGCTGGGAGAGACATCTGCAAGAAACCCTGGAAAGCTACTGCTGCCAGTCAGTGTGGACAATACTGAGCTAGATGAAGCAATGTCCTCAGCAGAAGGCAGCTTGCTATGATCCTGTGTGAGATAGACCAGCCTGAAAGAGCATGATTGGCCCGGGGTCATCCAAGGCTGAGAAAGGACTCAAACCCAGGACTTCTGAGTAAAACAGTCCAACCACTATACAGGTGATTCACATTTTGCATGAGGGTAAGCAGCCTTATTAATATTATTCCCACCTATTATTATTATTATTATTATTTCGCATCAACCCTGGCGATCAATTGATGCGAAATAAATAAATTAATAATAATAATAATAATAATAATAATAGGTGGGAATAATATTAATATGTATTGTAATCGCAAGTACTTGGCAATCATTTTTAATGATTTCTGTGCAATCTTACAAACTTGTTCGCATTATCTGACATTTTCAGAAGGTAAAATTAAAATTCTTTGGTTTTCTGAAAGCAGTTTGTGTATGTTGAGTGTTTATGTTTTTAAAGAGAAAAATTAATAAAATTTATATTAAAAAAGAAAAGAAAGCAGTTTGTGTGCTCCTTCACCAAATGTAGACTTATCAAGCCTAATGCTTTCCAATCACAAAAACAATGGCAGATTTGAATTCATCACACCCCAAAAACATATTTTTAAGACCCTTCACTAAATAAATTTGCAAAACTTAAGTATTGCCCCCTAAAATGGCATGCCTCACTCTGGCAGTGCCCATGGGCCCTTCTGCTCCCTTCCCAGAACCCAGTGCCAACTTTACTTTGCATGCTTCTTTTGCCTTGGGAAGGCAGCTTGAGGGCTCTGGTACCTAGCATCCCAGGGTCCTCTCACCACCTTCCCAAAGCCTGGTGCTGCCTTCTCAAAACCCGCTGAGTGCTTGCTCAGCTTTGGGGAGGAGGCGCTCCCACTGCCTTTTGAGAGCTCTGGCAGTTTCCCATCAGTGGTGGACCTTGGGGCCTCAAATCCCAGCAGTTTCCTGCACAACCCCAATCTCTCTCTCTCTCTCTCTCTCTCTCTCTCTCTCTCTCTCTCTCTCTCTCTCACACACACACACACACACACACACACACACACACACACCACCTCTTGGCTTCCATTCTACATAATGGTTGCTGAACCCATGGCAGCACCAAGGCTCTGTACCCAAGTGTGACCTGCTCCCCTAAATCCGCCTTTGATCCCAGAGCTCTCCCACCACCTTCCCAAACTTTGTTCAGTGCTTCCTCAGCTTCGAGAAGTTGGTGCAAGGGATCTGGCAGTGTCTCAGAGCCCTCTTGATGTCATACTAAAGTCCTGTCAGCGCATGAGCCGTCGCCACCACCACCGCCACCACCGCTACCGCCCGAGTGTTTATTCAAGCTTTGGAAAGGTGCTGCAAGGGCTCTGGCAGCATCCCAGTGCCCTCTTGTCCATTCAGCTTTGGGAAGGAGCCCGAAGGACTCTAGGACCCCACCAGAGCTCTCCTGACCTCTTACAGATGCTGCTAGAACCCTCAATCTTTCGCCCTAAGGCAGGCAAGCCTGTGGTCACAGGTTTGCACAAGTGGGTGGGTGGGTTTCCTCTGCTCTCCCCATTTATTTATTTTTCCACGCACTCACACACTGGCACACAACACCTCACTCACGCAAAGCTGCAATTGCATAAGTTAAACAAGCGTAAGATGCAAGTTACCTGTACCACCCTGGCTGAAATCAATCAAAGGATGTTTAGCTGAGTAACCATGTTTCTTGCACAGCCCAGACAGTGCCTTTTAGCTCAGAGCTAAATCCCATTTAGTTCATCAAGGTTTTTCCCAAGCCAGTATGCTCAGGATTGCAACCTTAATCAGTTAACAGGCTGAATTTCTCATCAAATCTCAATAAACTTACAGTTCAGTAGCCTGATTTAGTGAAAGAAAACGGAGATAGCTTAACATGTATAAAGCAGAAGCCATCACCCACCATTGGGCTGTTTGAAGGGAGGGTATCCCCCACTTAGATATTTTGCCTAAGTGTTTTGTTTTGTTTTTTGTTGTTGTTCTTACTTCTGCAAACTGTGGGGTTCTCCCCACCCCACCCCAAGCGTGTCTTTCCATTTATAAAAATTAAAATCAATAAATACAGTGGAGCAATGGAATTATTTTTAAAACCCATGCCTCTTAAGTTGAGACACTTCTCCTTTACCATGCATTTGTAACTAACACAGTCAGAATTAACATCCAGTTCATAAACAGAATCAGAGGATGAGGACAGGGTGATGATGTCACTGGCAGGGACAGCCATGTTTCATGAAGATAGAAGAAAGGAAGAAAAGCCAGTAGAAAATCCATGCCTGTCTGAGTCTTATGTGGTGACATCTGACCACCAACTATACAATATCAATATACAATATCAACATTCAATTGCTACTTAAATTAAGAAAGCTCAATCTGCATTCACAACCTGTGCTAAATGCCTTTGTTTAAATCGCAGGGTGACACCTGAAAAGATCCAAATCAGCCACAGTAACACAGTGATGATGGGTCACATAAAAAAACCCAAACTATAACGCCGAAATTAATTCTTTAGACATTACTTTTACATGCACACGTGCACATTGTTGGGTCAACATAATGTAGGGGTGGAAACCTGTGGAACCATGGCTGCTGTTGGACGACAACTCCCATCAATCCAGATTATTCCTGGGACTGATGGGAGCTGGTGTCCAACAATATCTGGGTGGTCATTGGTTCTCCAACCCATGGAAGGAACCAATGCCAACAGCTATAGTGGTACCTTGGTTTGCATACATCTTTGTTTGTATACGTTTTGGATTACAAACACGTCAAACCCAGAAGTATGTGTCCCAGTTTGCAACCTTTTTTTGGATTACAACCCTTTTGGGGGGGGGGATTACGAACAAAAAAAATTTGGAGGCCCCATTGGTGAAAGCGCGCCTTGGGTTACAACCTGTTTTGGTTCACAAATGGACCTCCGGAATGGATTATGGTTGTAAACCAAGGTACCACTGTAGTCCTAAAGTATGTCATAGAGTGAGAACCTAAGGACTGCTTTCTGCATCAGATCAAGGACCTCTGAGTCTTCAAATGCCCTGGGAAGTCCACAAGCATGGCATGAAGCCAAATGCACTCCCTTGTTATCCATCCCCAAGAGCTATTACTCAAGTAATCTATGAGGACCATGAATATGGAAGTCCTGTATTGCCACCAGGACCACTAGCCACCATTGACAGACTTCCTTGTCCTCCATGAATATGTCAAAACATTTCTTAAAGTCATCTAAACCTAGGTCCAGCTAACCCAGCATTCGACTTCCAACCAAAGTCAAGACACATGATGCTGGGCATTCATAAGCAGACCATGAAGGCTGGGGGAAGGCTCAACATTTCTCAAGTCCCCTCCCCCTCCACACTCACCTCCGGAAGTGGCATCCCATTGATGATGAGATCTGGTTGCTGAGGGCTCTGGCCGGTGAAGGTGTGGTGGTAGATATGGTTGGACCCCGTGTTCCTGTTGTTTTGGTTTTCTACGTTGAGGAAAGTGCTTTCAGATCTGCGGCAACCCAGAGGCAAGGTCTGCTGGTGGTAGTCAAAGTAGTTGAGAGATGACGTGAGGGAGGAGCAACTCACAACGTTCATTTTATCGGTCTCCTCTACATCCCGTGGCACCAGGCGGATGTCATTCTTGCTGATTTTTTTCTTCTTGTTCGATTTCTTTTGGTGCCCATAGGAGTACTCTGCAATTCTGCAGGACACAAGAAAGCAAAGTGAGTATCTTACTTCATCCTCAAAAAAAGACTGTATACTAGTCAACAGAGAGTCCCAAAGGACTGGTTGCCCATCCACCTGCAGGGTCATCGACTTGGCTCTTGTGATAACGGAGGGTCTTTATTTTTTCACAGGCATAAAAAGTTTGTTGGTCAGACACATAAAGACAACAAGTGAGGAATAAGGACACACACACAAAAAGTTCCCTTGGCTTTGTCTGCTGTTTAGAATTGTTGATATCTAGTTACCAGAGATATAGTTCAGCCTGCAGAAAAGGGAAGAAAATAATTTATGTAAAAATCCATGAAGTGAAAAGTGAATGCATTTCCATTGGTAATAAGGATCTGAAAAGTTATTTAAACGGATTAATATAAAACGTGAAAAGCAGGGAGAGAGAAAAAACCAGCAGAGAAAGGAGCGGTTCTATATGCGGTTTCCAATAGCAGTAAACCTGACACAAACAATTTGCCCGACCTCACCTGTAGGTGTGTTGTAAAACTATCAAATGCAAACTTGTGACCACGAAGACGGGTGACCTTTTAAAGCCGTTTGGTGGGCCAGTAAGCATTTCTGTGGGCAAGTCGTTTTTGTGAACTTGTGAACCAGGATGCAACATCCGTCTTGAAAATGTTATTGCATTGTAGACTACCTTTTCTTTTCAGTTTCGTTTCTCCTCATCGCATCGGGCCAGTCAGAACCTTTCCCCCAATGCCAGCTCTTTCCTGCTCCCTTCAAACTTAACATTCCTGTTGGCTACTGTTTTTTGTTTGTTTGTTTTTTGGCAGACAAAGGTGTTGCGCTTCAGAAGGAGAAAATTATCTTTTTGACCTTCAATTGGTTTACAGAATGTAGGTCTGCTTTGTCTCTTGTACACAAGGAAAGGAGGTAAAGAGTGGGGGAGACAGAAGAGTGGAGTTATCAGTAAACAAGGACCAGAAAAATAATTAAAAACATGACCGCATTCAGCGTTATCTCAGTAAGTCTAGATTGAAGTAACCGTAGCTTGGTATTACCGTTGGGGACTGTGTATCGTTATCAGTGCCACACAGATGTAGATATGCAGAGAAGATGCCAGGCATTGCAGTCTTCCAAAAGAAATCAGTTCAACTTTAAGCAAGGCCTGAAAATACTTGTTTCCAAAAGTGGGGTCCACTTAACTTTCAGAATTGCCTGGCTTGAAAATCCAGGAACTGCAATGATGAAACCACAAGAGGAAGTAACCTGAGAGGATCTTTCCACCTTACATAGGTGTTGCTTATATTCTTACTTAATTGATAACAGGGGAGTTTGACCAGGGTGGCAAATGACACTAAGCCAGAAAAAGTATATTTACCTCTCATCACATGCATCCAGTGAAAGAGCACTTTTTATTAAACTTCCCTGGCACATTTGTGTTTATATAGCTTCACTGAAATACAGGACACTTTAAAGAGCAATGCAACCCAGGATGGGAGGGAGGGAGGGAGGGAGGGAGGAAAGTTTGCCTGTTCCCAAGGTATTAGCATGTAAATTTACTGATAGTAGTGGAAAGATATCAAAAGAAAGGGATATATAGTTCTGCATACTGCATACTGACCAATGGGCCAGCTAGCCCAGGATGAGCTAATCCGCTTGGCAGCAGCTTTTTAATATATCAGGCAAAGAGAAGTCTTTTCCCCATCACCTGCTACCTGAAATCGCTTGACTGAGGATACCAAGGATTAAACCTCAGGCCTTTTACATGTTGCAAAAGCTTCCATTCTACCACTGAACTAAAGAACCCTCCCCCAGAGGCAAGGTTAATGGATTACTGAGAGAACAGTGGACTGGAAAAGGAAAGGGTAATAGGAGATGAATGTCAGAAGATGTTGATTTTAAAAAAAAAAAAGGAGTGGAAGAGAGAGATAGCAATCCAAATTGAACACACTGGAGGTCTGAAAATCAGACACAGCAGGCTGATGTGCAGCCATCAGAACCGAGCCAGTGGGTCTAAAGAACACTGCCCAGCTCCTGAGACTCGTCATCTCCTTCCACCCACCCCCCTCCGCTCTTTTCCACGGAAAATATACGTTGCACCAAGAATGCTTCTCTCCATTCACTTTCAAAGCTCTTCTGCTGTGGCTATATAAAGTGGTGGTTTGTTCCTCACTCCGGTCAAGAAATGTTCCTCCCAGTGTACATCTCTATACATTTTTGAAAACCCCAGGTGTGGGGGAAGAGATCCAGACACATAAAATGCCTTAACTGTGTTTGCCTAAACCTTTCAAGTTTGAAAACGCAGAATCTAAAATTTTGCCTACACGCATTTGTTCTGTTGTCTTATTGGAGGGTGGTGATGGTGCATTTTCCTCCTATTGACCAATGATTTAATTAACACACACTTCATTAATCCCTGAGCCATCACACTAAACCAACTGGTTATACAGAAGTGCAAATCTGTTAGTGGCGTTGACACAACTGTAAATTCTTTTTTCCTGCTTATGTTCAGTGCCTGCCTTTGCTTAATGGACCAAGATGGAAAGAAATTCAGCATATTAGCTCTCATTTAAAAGCCAAGTCGCTCCCTAGAAGAGTACATCTAATGGTTTTATTTTTGCAGCTGATTTTCCCTATGTGCACACACTTGCACACATGTACACACACAGGTATGTATGCATCTGTGTGCGTGCACACACAAAACCCTGGTGCCCATTGTAAAAATGAATGAAAGAGAAACTCCAGGCTCTCAGTCATCATTATATAGGTATAAATAAAACTTTAAAAGGCTGCACATTCTCCCAGATTCTCCAAATTGCCTGAGGCATTTGTATGTTTCAATAGAGAGGGCAAAATTAATTTCCATCCCTTCCATCAGAAATGACTTAGGACTGAAGGAACGGAGAAGTCACGGCTATTTCGCTCGTAACAGGATTAAACCATTTATGAGCCGCCGCAGCTGCTCCTTTATGGCGCCCAATTGATATTCATGTGCGGTTAGCGTTTGTCTACTAACTTGTGCAACACAGAGAATAGCAAGAGACAGACAATAATCGCCTGGCTGTTACATATTCAGGGGACTTCAATCCACGTCTTAAGCTTTCAAATACAGGCAGGGGGGGTTCATGCAGAGCCCCGCATATCAGACTTAAAAAGACCACCGAACAAAAGTGTAGCAAAAATAAGACAGCGTTATTTTAAGTGTCAGGAAAGAGCTATGGACAACCTTTTCACTTAGCAATCAATTGGGCTTAAAGTTGTGGGGGGGGGTTGCTGGGGTGATGAGTAGAAGAGATGGCTTAGCTGTTGTTTTCTCTTTGCAAAACCTGCAGCACAATTTCCTAGTATGAGGGAGCACTCGCCTTCTCTCTCTCTCTCTCTCTTTCTCAAAAAGGCAATTTTAAAAAGGCTTTCGTGGTACATTTCTAGCTGAACCTTTCTTTCTTTCATCTCCTGTTCTGCCAGCTCCCTGTTCCTTACCTCCCGGAGAAAACAAGTGCAGCTCTAAAAAGCACCCACAGTGACCTCATCTGGTGGGGACAGGCTATTGACAGTATTGAGGAGGCCCTTAAAAAGCAATGTCCACCCGTGGCAACTGACATGAGTATGGGTTTATTCATCACTACAGCACCTACTCACAAACTTCCCCCATGGAGAATCACTCTTTCCAGTGATTCTATATATATATAAAAAAAACCCTAACAAAACACCCCAGCAATTTGTCACATCCAAGCCTGAGCAGAGCTCCATAGAAGCATATATCCACACCTACATGCCAAAAGGGAGCTGCAACCCTCCCTTGTTCTTTTTCTTGTACTAACATTTTACGTACTTTTTGGGGGGTGGGGATGTGTGTGGGACTTCTACACACACACACACAGGCAAAGTACAGATTTAACACTGATCCCAGCTGGCCTGTTTTAGATTAAGGATCATTTGTACCAAGCCATCATATTAGATCCACTTCACTAAATGGGATTTGGGTTTGTGTGAACACATTTTTTTTTAAAAAAAAAAGAAGAAGTCTGCCAGGAATTGGCCATGGGTATTTTATGTGGAGCGACTTGATGCCTTCCTTTGGTTTGCAGTAAATTTTATTTTAAATGGCACGCTGAAAAGGCCAGGCAATAAATCCCTTTTTTTTTTTTTTGCTGGTACCAAGAAACAGACAGACTTTACCTGCAATTGTAGGTCCTGATTTCTTTGTTATCCCGTTTGCACTTTACTGCTACAAAGATCATGGTGACAAACAGAATAGCAGCAATGGAACCCAGGGCGATAATAAAAATCAGGGACAGGTTAACAGATCCTATGGATTCCTGGGCATCCAAGGATGGAGAAAGATATATCAAAATCAAGGCAGAAGCTGAAAGAGATGTTTTCCCATGGTCGTGGGCCACCACAATCAGCTCATAGGCAGTCTTTGAATTTTCCCCAAATGCTCTGGTGGTTCTTATTTCACCATTGACCTGGTCTATCTCAAAAAATCCTCTATCTCCTTCTGCCATCTCATAGGAAAGTCTGCCATTCTCCCCTTCATCATAATCATCTGCCTTGACCACCGTCACCAAGTAGCCAACCCCAGCATTCCTGGGGATGTAAACTTCTGCAGTCCCATTGACTAGAGTAGGAGCGGTTATCACAGGGGTGTTGTCATTGACATCCAGGACGATAACTCGGATAGTGGCATTGCTTTGCAAAGAGGGGTTGCCTCCATCTTTGGCCAAGACCTTGAACTCAAAAGACTTGGTTTGCTCGTGGTTGAAGGATCTCAAGGCATAGATGTCTCCTGAGTTTGGGTTGATGGAGACATAGGTGAAGACAGGCATGTCCCTGACTTGGGACGGCACAATCTGATAGGAAACACTGCCGTTAAGGCCTAGATCAGGGTCCCTTGCAGAAACTGAAAGGAGGTAGGCCCCAGGGGTGTTGTTCTCCTGCACAATGACCTGGTAGTAAGGTTTGGAGAAATGAGGGTGGTTGTCATTCTCATCTGTGATCTTGACAGTGAAGGATTTGGTGGCCTGCAAAGTTGGGATCCCATTATCCTTAGCCTGGATGGTGAGGTTGTACTGGTCCCTCTGCTCCCTGTCCAAACGCCCATCCACCAGGATAGTGGAGAAGCTTTCGTACTCTTGCAGGCGGAAGGGCACAGTGCCCAACAGTTTACATTGCACCCGGCCATTGGCACCAGAGTCCCGGTCAGATACTCTCACCAAGGCAATAACATAGCCCGGAGGCGCATTCTCACTGACCTCAACCAACTCGCTGTTGACAGAGAGCAAGTTAATGAGAGGGGGGTTGTCGTTAGCATCCTGCACAGTGACAGTCACCTTGCAATGCGCAGGGATAGAACTGGGGCCAAGATCTTTGGCCTGCACATCCAGTTCATAGGCATGGCCTTCCTCATAGTCAATTGCACCACTGACCGTAATCAGGCCCGTCTGGGGGTTGATTTGAAAGAGGTCCCTGGCCTTTTCAGAAACAAAGCTGTGAATGGAATACAGCACTTGCCCATTGGTGCCCTCATCAGGGTCTGTGGCATTGAGATGGATAACAGGCGTGCCAGGGGGAGCGTTCTCTGGCACACTCACTGTGTAGGCGGGCTCTTCAAAGAGAGGGTTGTTGTCATTTGAGTCAAGGACCCTGATGTTCAACTCCACAGTGCCAAAGTTGGGTGGGTCACCCCCATCCAAAGCTGTGATCATGTAACTGTAATGAGACTGAGTCTCACGATCCAGGCTCTTCTCGACCACCAGCTCAGCAAAGCGGGAACCATCTCCACGCACCTTGGTCTCCAAGCCGAAGAGGTCATTGGGCGTGATCTCATAGCTCTGCACCCCAAAGCTGCCCGAGTCCGGATCGTAGGCACTCTCCAATGGTACCCTGGTCCCCGGGCTGGCAGCCTCAGAGATCTCCAGCGCAATTTGGTCTGTGGGGAAGCTGGGCGCGTTGTCATTTAGGTCTTTGATCTCCAGCTTGATCACACAGATCTCCATGGAGCTGGACATGACCTCCAATGAGATCACGCACTTTAGACTCTGCCTGCAAAGTAGGTCCCGGTCAATCTTCTGTTTGGTGACCAGTAACCCCGAGCCAGGGTTGATGTCCACCAGGTGTGGGGCAGAGTTGGAGACCACGCGGAAAGCGGTGGGCTGCCGGGGATCCAGCACAAAGCCTGCATCTCGGGCATCTTTGGCGATATTGGCGATGACGGTGCCGGCTCTCTGCTCCTCCTCCACCGAGTACTTCAGGTTGATCAGGGCTCCAGCCCGAGTCCACAAGAGAAGGAGCAGCAAACGGAGCAGTGGGCACAGAATATCCATAGCTCACGGCTCAGTGCACCCACTGCCTCCTCCTCCCCTTCCCTCTTGTTGCCTGTTGATTTTGCGGCTGGAGGAGAGAGGGAGGGGTTTGGGCTTACTAGTTTGGGGGTTGTTTCAGTGATAGATAGAAAGAAAGAAGTGAATCAGAAGGAGAGGCAGGGTGGGTGGGTGGAGGTTAATCAGGAGAAGGAAGGGGGGATTTGGATGTGGTTACTTTAAGAGCTAATTGCTTTTTGCTTCCCTGCCACAAATCTTTCAGCCTCAGTCCCTAGAATAAGCACCACCACCTAAAGAGGGGAGAGAAACACTGAATCCTTATCTTCCACTCAGCCAGGTCAAGGAGAGTTCTAAGTTACAGCACAGCTATATTCAATTTTTTTTGGGGGGGGGGGGTCACAGACACACACACATCCTAAGTGCAGTCTGTATATCGGAGAGGGGCCTCAATTTACTTGCACCTGGCATGCGTAAATCTCTTTCTCTTCTTGCCCCCCTTTTCTTCACTTCCACTCCCTTCCCCCCCAAAAATTGTACAGACCTTTATGCAAAACGCGGACTCTCTGGGGAAGCCTCCGCTTGGCGAAGGTGTTCAGATACCCGGAGATTATTATTTTAGAAAAATGACAGTAATAAAGAGTGGGTGAAATCGGGATGTTAGAGAAGGAGGCTAGGGGATCTGGCGGAAAGTAAGGCTAGGGCATGCGGAGGAGGGGCTGTAGGGAAGGGGCCACTAGCCGAGGCAAAAATCCTTGTCCGGTCATGTCACACGAGCGAAACTAGCCCTGGGTGGGAAAGGAAAATCAGGCTGCTGGGGTGGCCTGGGAGGCGCGGGTGGGGAAGGAGTCAGCTCGGCAAAATCAGAAGGCAGAGAGAGCGTCTTCTTAGAGAACTGCCCCCGAAGCACCTCCGTGCACTAGATGAGAAAGCGGAGGCAATGTCATCCCCAAATTACAGGCTAAACTAAAGGAGGGGGGAGAGGAAACACAGGCAAGGGGGGGGAGGGCACCCTGGATCACAGTACCCACCTCCTCACCTCGGTGTGCAAAACGAGGAACTGCTGGTGGATGGTATTCCGTGGTTTAAACGGGGGTGGGGTAGAAAGGAAGAAGGAACCACCGCTGACGGCTCTGCGCTGGGCGGGAGGCACGAAGCAGGGCGGGGGGGAGGGAGAAAGAATCAAAGGCGCCGCTGTTGCAATCCTTCGCCGGGGAGACTCTCCTTTCTCCTCTTCTCTCTCCCCATGATTATTTCGCATTCGGCATCCTCCGGGCCGCTAGTCGCCGACGGGAACAAAGCGCAGGCGAGGAAAGTTTGGTTGCAAACCTCATCGTCCTTTTGCAAACTGTGGAGGGAGGAGGGGGAGGAGGAGCGGGGGGACAACTCTGGAGCTCAGGTGGAGCAGGAAGCGAGGTGGAAGAATAAATATCAGAATCCCTTGCAAAGAAGAGCTAAATTGGTGGATGCTGCCCCCCTCTCTCTCTCTGTCTCTCTTTAATGTTAAGTTCTCTGGAAGCCAATCCGCGGCTCCACCAGGCGGGCTGCGGGCGCCTTTGCAGAGGCCAGCCAGACCGCAGTGGCTTGCATCGCTCTCCAGCGGGTCAGCTCCTCGGTCCGCCGCTTCTCCCCTTTCTTTTTCTTTCCTTTTCCCCCCCTTTTCTGTTTCCAATTTTTTAATTTTACTACCCGCTCCCCCTGCCCGACTTTTGCATGCGCCGGCTTCTGCCTTCCTCCACCTCCTCCTCCCCCCACCACCAACCCGGCGCGCACTGCTGCTTCTTCTTCTGCTGCTGCTGCTATTATTGCTGCTGCCGCTGCTGCAAACTGCTGGCCGCACGCGAGCTAGAGACACAGCGGCTCCGGTCCCGAGCTACGGCAGGGCTTCAGCCAATCGGAGCCCGGGGAAGCGCGTTCCAAGCCGAAGGGGCGGGGCCCGGCGAGGAGGAAAGGGGCGGGGCCCGGCGGGCGAAATGTACAAGAGTGGTACCCAAGGGAGCGAGAGATAAGAGTACCCTTTTCGCGTGTGGGCGCGCGCACGCCGGGGATGCAGCGAAGAGGAGTCACTTTGCAGGGTTCTCCAGGGAGGCAACTGGCTTCCCCTCTCTCCTGTCATTCCACCACCCCTTTAGAAATGTGACGGGGCAAATCTAAGATTTGGATATTTCATTTCGTTTCGTGATTCCCCCCCTTTCCTGTAGGTTTGACTAACGTTTGTAGCGATCAGTGTTTGTTGTTTTGTTTTTCTAAGGCTGTTTTGTGAAAAGCACTTGTTCAAATATCATGAGACGGCTGGGAGTTTGCTCGGGGCAAAAATCCTGCAACGTTTTCCTTCCCTTTAAAACTTGCAAGGGCACGAAAACTGCTTGATGATTAACCTGCTTCCACGCGCACAAAGAGCCTTCTTTTCAGCGCAGAAAGAGAGGAGGAGATCAGCAGAAGCAGACTAAAGACGGGGGGGGGGGTGATGAAGAAGTGCTCGGTCGGCTCAAACCCCGCGCGTTTTTACTCAGAAGTAAATTTCACTGTGTTCGGTAGGATTTTTCAGCAGGAGTTAATATTAAGCACACGACGACCTTGTAAGGTAGGCTGTGCTAGGAACGGTGCATTTCCCAACACCTGTGAGCTCCATTGCTTTGCTGAGATTTGAACCTGTTTCCATGAAAACACCTTTAGCCCCTGACACTGTACTGGCTCTCGGAGGCAGATTTAGGGGAGCGCAATCAGTTCGGTTGCACTGGGTGCAGAGCCTCGGGGGCAGCGCAACTATTATTAAGAATGGAGCGCAAGAGGGGGGACGGATTTGGGCGTCGCACAGGGCGCCGCTGAAATTAAGAGACCCCAAGGTGGTTCTTCTCTTTGCTGTTTGAAGCCAGCTACCTGAAAGATAACGACATAACGTGGTCATTTGGAGAATTATAAGTAGATACTTCTAAGGATGCAGATTCATGCCTGCAACAAGTAGTGTAATGCTTATTTATTGCAACGCATGAGTCGGTGAGAATTACGCACTTCAAGAAAAAAATAAACAGGCAAACCTTTTATTTTGCAAAAACCATCATGGATGCAAATATCCAAATAGAGATGTCCTCTGAATAGCCTTCTTTTTCCCCCACCTGATTTGGGGTTCAATGTAACTTAGAAGTTTGCATCTTTTAAACTACTGTTGAGTCCAATAAAATCTCTCCATCCCACCAATTCCGAAACCACCCCAGCCTTTATTGCAATGGGCTGAATGCTAGTGGCTTTATTTTAAACTCAAATATTTCTGTTGTCCAAATCTGTCTTAATCCCAAACATGGGAATGTGCCTTGAATGAGGTCAGCTCTCCTTAATGAATTTAGCACTATAAAAAGAAGAAGAGAGGACACCTCCTACAACCCCCCTCCTCCTCATTGTCTGTGCTTGTTAATTACGGTCACCGATGAATAGAAAGCAAGGGTTGTAAGAGCTCTTCCATGACTTGCTTTCAAACAAGCTGAATCCTTAAATCAATGAAACCGAAAAGTATGCTTATAAATCAATCAGACTGCCTTGGGAATTGATTTCACTGAACAAGGGCCTTGTCTGGGCTTCTTTCTGTTTGATTTTAGTTTAGTTAGGCTCAGTATATTGCTTTCTGTGGTTTGTATATTTCAATTCTGGCCCTTTCTTTAAGAATGAAAGAGAATGCAGGCATTTAAAGGGAACAAATGGGAGGGTAGGGTTAATTGCTAGCCATCTGCCCCACAGTGCAGGTATTTTTTTCCACACTAGAACAAACAATAAGAGTTTTGATGCTCTTGCCCACTCTAAACGTACAAAGATCTTTTTGGTCTTTCTTTGCATCTTAACTTAAAACGATCAAAATTTTCTCTTGGAAGTAGTAGAGAGTGATTAGTCTACCACTGTAAAAAGAAAATAAGAAAATGCATGATTAAAGTGTAAAAGCACATTATACCATGTGTTTCTATAACTGCAACAATAATGCGGTCAAGTAAACTAATAATCAGACACTAGGACAATTCTGGTGAGCTGTTAGATTGATAGTTCTGGCACCATGAGATGAGTGAAAAATAAAATGGATTCATAACTTTTTATGTATATATAACCATCCAAACCAACTTCCACTTATGTAAGGATGCATCATAAGAGAATAAATAAACCTCAAAGGAAACCAATTCACCAGACTTCCAGTGGGCTTCAGGGATCGCTTGTATATAGAACACAACCATAATACAAGAATGAACTTCATCATGCAGAACAAGCAGCAAGAGGTTTAAAGACAAAGATGGAACATTTTTTCGGAGGGAGGGAGGACTCCTTACCTCAGTGGCCGCAATGCAATGTAAATTAAGTGTGCATTGATTTTAATGCACTTTGCTATGCACAGAGTTGCAGCCTTAAAGTTCTGTTAATTTTATCAGCCGCCTTCCCAACATCTCAAAGTAACAACAGCACGAGGTGTCACGAGCACAGTAAAACCACAAGACAAGTACACATCCTGGATCTTCAAAATAGAGCACAAAGTGACAACAATAACTTCCACACTGCAGGTGGCTCCAGAAGAGCATCATTGATGTGCTTAAAATATGTAGCACTTATATGGTGCTCTCAAGTGTTCAAAGCACTTCATATCTTCTTATAACGCTTAAGAAGCCTTGTAGGGCAGGTAAGTTGCATTATCTTCTCTATAGTGCTCCAAGGATAAGCGGTTGAGATGGTTTGCCCAAAATCATCCAGAGACGTTCCCCCAGGGGATACGATTCAAACAAGGGATTTCCTGATTTGTCGTGCATGCTGCAACTCTATGCACATTTACCTCAGAGTAAGTCCCATTGAATGCATAAGTTAGCACTGCTCATAGGTTAGCCACTACACTACGCCAGATAACCTTAATCTTCTTGAATTGCCTTTGGGGGCTTCAACTTATACACCACCTACCCTAGTTACCTTACATCCCACCTCTTCATTTGAGAGCAATGGTTCTCTTACAGCATTTCTCTCAAATATTATTTGCATGACAAGCTCCATGTAAAGCAGGGATAGGGGACATTTGACCCTCCAGGTGTTGCTGAACTACAACTCCCATCAGCCCAACAAGCATGGCCGAGCCCACAGAAAGTTGTTTTTTGAAAGTACTTCTCCCCATTGAAATCTCTCCACCTCTGGACAACCACAACATACTAGAGGGAAAATGTAAGCCAATAGCTTTTCCCTGACCTGCTAACTTTCCATATGCTGGGATATTTTGACACAAGGACTCTTCTTCTTCTTCTTCTTCTTCTTCTTCTTCTTCTTCTTCTTCTTCTTCTTCTTCTTCTTCTTCTTCTTCTTCTCCTCCTCCTCCTCCTCCTCCTCCTCCTCAATGAATCCATACAGAGATTTTTGCAGACCTGCCCATCTATATAAATTCAACAGAGCTGGTGTAACAAAGGGGCTTGGAACACTTAAGATGGGTTCTTTCTCTGTCATTCTTTACAACATCTCTCACAACCATCTTTGGACTAGCTCATCTCTTCAAGGTCTCTCCATCACTTTCTGTTGTTTGCTTCCTGTAGCTACATAAGCCATGCTGTTAGTTTTAGATCATCCACACATCACATAGGTGCCCTTTTTAAATGGTAGGGTCTCCACATTAGGCACCCAGTTCAAATGTTATATCAGCCACAAACTCACCAACAGTGCAATCCTATGCACGTCTGTTCAGCAGTCAATCCTACTGAATGCAGTAACTCACTCCTGGATTGGTGTGTGCATAGGATTTACCATTTAAGTGGCCTTAGCCATATATATTCTGTTGGAAGCTGCCCAAAGGGGCTAGGGCAACCCAGTCAGATGGGCAGGGTACAAACAACATTATATTATTATTATTATTATTATTATTATTATTATTATTATTATTATTATTACCAAGTCATAGTACTTTCAACACCCAATCTGAAGTATGAGGATAGTAAATGAGAGATAGAACTCAGTTGATAGAGCAGACTTGTGCCGGTTCGAGCCCCACACTGGGCAAAAGATTCTTGCATTGCAGGGGTTGAACTAGATGATCCTCACGGTCCCTTCCAACTCTACAATTCTGTGATTCTGTAATGTCGACCTAACTTGCGAGGTTGTGGCATGGCCTTTGAGGTCATAAATCTGATCACTCTAAAGCAAGGACAGCCAATGATGTGCCCTCCAGATGTTGCTGCACTAGATTCATCATCCCTGACCTTTGGCCATGCTAGCTGGGTCTAATGGGAGCAGCAACCCAGAAACATCTGCAGGTTTGGGGTGCCAGGGGCGGGGCAGGGGGGACAAGACCACATTGGCTATCCCCATTCAAATGCACCAAATTATGGCAGCTGGCCAACAGTTTCTTTTCTTATGCATATCACCAGTTAATGATCCAGAATTGTTGGCTATGGGGAGCTGATGGTTAGGAGAGAGTTGGGGGTTTCTCTGTGCTTCAGTGAGCTCCCCTATAGAGTCTGGGATAGGTGAGCCCCCCACATGGGCAGAGCCGGGGGGGGACGTTGCCAGGGGGGCAATAAATAAAAATACATAGCTAACTGAGGTTCTGCCCCTCAACAAAAGGCCTACCCTCCCTAACAAGAATCCTGGCTATGCCCATGGCCAGCCATCCTTTGGAAGAAAGAGTTACTGGGAGAGAGCAAGAAGCAAGTTATGTGAAGGGGACTTGGAGCTGCAACATCCCTCCCAGAGAGCCTCTCTGTATCTGGTGTAAAGTAGCAGTATGCGGCTTTATGGGGTTTCTTGCTGGCTGTCTCCGCTTATTCCTCCACTTGCCTATTTGAAAACGAAACAAATAGGCGCAGTAAGCCTTCCCAGGGCGATCTCATCCAAAGGAAACAAAAGCCCAGCCAGCAGAGCAGCTGGAACTCTCACTTCCTGGAGAAGCTGGGATTGTGCAATAATGTTTTGTGTGTGCTGAAAAGAATGCAGATCCCAGAGTCATAATTCAGATTTTGCAGCATGACTAGCTCAGCAGAGAACATCCTATGCAGTGCCTCCCTTGTTTGCTTATAATGGCAGTGGTGCCGATTTGAGAGATGCCAGAACGGAGTTCTGGCTGGAAAAAGTCCTGATCCTATGCATGTTTACTAGGGAAGTAAGTCCTCACAAGGAGGCTCACACTCTAGTAAGTTGTGTTTTTAGGACTGCAGTGTCTGAACATGCAGTCTGCGGAAGGTTTTCCTGCACAATAAGGCTTAAAAGTGCCGGAAGTCACATTCACACCATAATTTAAAAGCACACCCTGAGAACTGCAATTTGTAAGGGTGCTGGGAATTGCAGCTCTGTGAGAGGTGAACTAAAGATCCCTGGATTCTCTGTGGGAGAGTCACAAGCTTTAAATGTATGGTGTGGATGTGACTAGTAGGTAAGGAAGGATCTGTCCATCTCACTTGTCCCACCAGTTTCTCATTTTTCCAATCTTATATTCAGTTCTCCATATTTCTGAAGCAATTTGTTATATATATAATCTCCTCATGAAAATTCTTCAGCGTTTCAGTGCACATTTTTCTTAATAAACACATTTTTGTATGCAGTGTTGACTAATGTACACATTTTAAAGCAGTTTTGAATATGTTTTGTACATTCTTTTTTATGAATATATTCAGTGCTTTTTTCAGTGGGTACTCAGGGGTACACAGTACTGGCACCTCTTTTTCGTTGTTTAAAAATGTGGCACATACTGTAACAACTTCATGGTGAGTACTGGCACCTATTTTTCAGGGGGGGGAGCACTAAATATATTCATTTTTATGCATACCTTCCCCTAATACATGCACTTTTGTAAACAATATTTGGATGGAGAACGGCATTACAGAATTAACAGAAGTGTGAATCTGGAAGGATGACTCTGTTCTCATATTGTTTCAGGAAATGCATATTTGATAGATTTGGCTTTAGATGAGAACAGAATAGAATTTCTCCTCCATCTCTACTGACCATTCTCCTGTTCAGAATGGGGCCTGGGGAAGTAGGGAGAGGGAGAGCCTGCTAGGCCTCATAATAAAGACAGCATTATTTTACATAGCATGTTAAGTGATGCTTTTCAAATGCCTGTCTGAGGAATGCAGACAGAATAGCTGAACACCTTAAGACAGAGCCAAAAACCCAACCCCCTCGCCCCATTAGAACTTCCCCGACTTATTTACCTTTGATCGGAGTGTGCGGCAATTAAGTGCATTTAGATCTAATTAAAAAGGCCTTGGAAGGGCATTAAGAGAGATTTTTACGACTGGAGCACAGGCTGCTTGTTTTGTGTGTCTGGCAGCCATCTAAAATACTGCTTGGATCGCTTTAGCACGACAATTAGCAACCCACTTCAGTGTTTGCAGGGATTCTGTTTGGAAGCTTTTAGAAGCAACACTGGGGTTTTTTATTAAAAAAAATAAGCACCTCTCTCTCTCTCTCTCTCTCTCTTTCAAGTATTTAATATAAAAACACACACATACAAAGGAGATTATCTTGCTGCTATATTCTTGTGGCGAACATTGTCAGGAACCCACTGATCAATAAAAGTAACCTGGCGCCTTCAAGATTTGATTGAGCTGGAGAAAGAGTCTGAATAGACCTTCTCAACCATTAGCAGGTTATGAGAAATGGAAAGGACTGCACAGGTAAAAAAAGAAAAAGAATATATTATTAATGTTGTGGTGGCCTCTACAAAGATGAGCAACATGAGCCAAGAGGCAGCCACCCTAATGTCCAGAAATCCTGAAGTCAGAAACCATGTGTAGACCTAAGGGGGAAGGGGGGGAATCTACCCTTTTCACCAAAGGAATTGTGATGCTTTCCTCTACCCTCTGATCAACCTCAAAATGTTGATCCAGACCCTTTGTTGTTGGCATCCCGTCTGTCTCGGGAGACAATGGAGGAGTGAGCCTTTGTGGGTGAAGTCAAATTGTTGAAAGGTTACAGCACCTGCTGTGGCTGTAGAGACAATTGCAGAAGAGATATGTCTTGTTGTAGCAGTGGCAAATGAAAGCATCCGGTTGTGCTGATGCAAATACATCATGACATTGCTTATCTCGGCTCTCCTCCTGATCCAGCCCCCTAAAGGTCTTAAATCTCTCCCCTCCCCCCCCTCTCTCAGCAATCTCTTGTCACTTTGGAGCTCATTTTATTTTATAATTTTACTTTATTTTATTTCTATATTGCCCTTCATCTGAGCAGCAAAGGGCAGCTTACAATATAAAAACCCTATTTATTTCTATGACAAAAACTCTTTGCAAGCCCAACACAGCAAAGCAAGAATTCAAAAGGATACGGCTGTTCACCAAAAGTTCACCAAGACAGAAAAAGCCAAATAAAAGTTGAAATACATGTAATTAGCATGTTTCATGAGTTGAACTGGGCTTGTATGAAGTTATCAACACCCTACAATAGAAGAAGCAGTGAGAAGTGCAGCAACGGCCATACAGAGACGCAAAAGAGGACGGAATCCCTCTCGCTTTAATATTTGCATCAAATCAAATTTCAGCAAGTTCAGCTTTTCTGTGTGATATACTAGACCTGCTGAGATTCCCCTTTCTACTTAATTCGTTAAAAAAAATGCAGCAGTATTTGCTGCAACTAAGTGCACATTGGGCTGCGGCTTTAGACAGAGGAGCAGAGCAAGGAGCAAAAGTTGGCAATCCAAGCGGTGGTGAGGTGGGGGGGGGGGGCGTTTCCATGCACAGCACCTTTTCGAATGCTAACTTTTAAAGTTGCAATCTGTGCTCCAGAGGCGCCTTCAGCTTGAAGGCCTAGTTTAATCAGGAGAATATTGTTTACAACAACAAGGAAAGAAATCCTCTTAAAAATAAAATCAACCCAGGATGTTCCATCCTTTGTCGTCAGCTTTCCGAACTCAGCAGAGGGCGCCGGCGCGCGCCCGCGCACGCACGCACACCAGCCACTGAATATGAAGTGGGTAAAAAAAAATAGAATCCCATGAAGGCAGCTACTAACACAAAGTCACTATTATCACCCCACATGGAGCTGCAGAAGGCTAAGGCAGATTCTCTCTTCGTTATCTCTTGGTAATTACAGCCCTACCCTGTCATCTGTTTATATTATAATCATCATTTTAATAATTATATCGACAAAACGGTCACTGAAAGCATATCCTTGGAGCTGGAATTTATTATGAGTGAATAAAACCTATTATGCATTTAAGGCGCTGGAACACAAATGAAGTCCTCTCTCTCCGGCGTCTCTTTCACGAGAAGCTGAGAAGGAGGAGGAGGGGAGAAACAGGCTACCAGCTTCTTCTTAAAAGACGCAAGAGGGCCATCTAGCAGCAGCTGGTGGCATTGCTTGGGTTTTCTAAATTTGTCTCCAGCTTTGCTGAGAAGCAATCAGTGGTGCACTTGCTGCTCAGTGGCAGGAGTTTGGGGCAGAAGTCCGGGGGGGGGGGAACCCACACAACATTTCGCCAGCCAGATAATTTCAGAGAAGTGTGAATTTCAAAGGATGGCTCTGTTTTAGTTCGTGTTTTGCTTCAGAAATTGCAAAAAAAAAAAATAGGTTCACCTTTAAACGCGTAGCAAAATGAATCCCCTCCCTGCACACATTCTTATCTCCAACAATTGTATACAAGTGTGTGTACATTAGGAGAAACTTGCAGTCACATGTTGAATTTTCAGGACTTAAAAGGGGGAAAGAAAGAAAAACACCAGCAAACTGATGTGAAAATGTAGAGTACTAAAAATTGGAAAAAACAAACTGGCTGAGCCCTAGGTGGAGTCTTAAGGAACCTTAATACTGAGTAGTTTTATTGAGGTGGGTGGTGAAATTTATGTTTGGAAATAATGATCCATGTAGATTAGAAGCCAAGTTGGAGAGGGGAGTGGATGCATCCTCTCTAGAGCAGGGAGGGGGAAATCGGTGGACCTCCAGATGTTGTTGGACTCCAACACACATCAGCCCCAGCCAGAATGGCCAATAGCCTGGAATGATGGGAGCTGGAGTCCAACAACAGCTGCAGGGACACACCCACCCCAATCCCTACTTTAAAGTTGACAAACTCACATGAACACCAAGACACCTTGCAAGTTGCAGAATGTTATTTCATAGATTGCAGAAGTGAAAGGATATTGCTAATAAACTATATTAGGATTATTATGCACGGTGGGATGGGTTCCCCCACCCCACCCTACATCTCTTTAATCAAAGACCCAATCCCCTCATGATGTTTAAGCCTGTGGAAGACAGCTGGTTGCAGAGGAAAGGAATGTTGCAGGCATGGTAAAGGCCTTCAGCAACATGAGAGCAGCATGAGAAGTGCAGGAGTCATTCCTATTCTGATAATTGGTGTGTTATAAGGCTGCTCCTGTTTTTGTTGGGGCAATGTCATACTCTCTGACACTGCACAAACAGCCTATAGTGCTTTATTTAGCCCATTCAAAGCACTACACACGCACACACATATACAGTATATACAATCTCAGCAATCTTTACGAAAGAGCTGAGGCTAATATTCTTCCCCTCAAATTGCAACCGAGGCTCATGGAACAGCCAAAATGGATTTAAGGTTAATTGCATGAGTGTGATTAATGGGCATTGCTTTTGTTATGTAGACAGCAGCTGTGGGGAAACCGGGGAAACCTCATGGCCACAATCCTAACAAAAATAACCTCTCCGAAAGCAGCCACTTGCATTTTGACAGAGGTCTCTAGTGGCACCAATAGTAACCTCCCTCAAAATGAAAGCAGAAGCTTCGAAGAGGCAGTTTTTGTCAGAACCACAGCAGGAGGAGAAATAGTTAGGACCCCTCCAGACTAGTGCGACATGTTCTTGACACTATAATAGTGCATTAGATGTGGATTTGTTCTGCTTTACTTTGTTCTGTGATGAGCTTTTTCAGTGCTACCACATTACTGCTTGTCCAGAGGAGCTACAGCACAACAAAGCGGGGGGGGGGGGGATTTGTGGTATAAAAAGTTACGGGATGCGTACTGGTTGGAAATGAAACAGTGTGACCACCCCAAAACCTTTGCAGGCACAAACAGTACAGTATTGAAAGTGAGAGTGCATGTAACAGCCTCAATAGCATCATGAGCACAAATTATCATAAATTCACAATAAAATGCACACGAAAGCTTATACCAAGAACAAACTTAGTTGGTTTCTAAGGTGCTACTGGACAATTATCTTATTTTTATAAATATTTCACAATAAAAAGGACACCTAAAGGGGCCCTCAAACCACCACCCCTCTACATACTACACTGCCTGGGTTTCCCCACAGAGTGGGTGGGTGGGTGGGTGTGTCTGCAAAAGTTGTAGAGCGGGCATACTGCTTTGTTTCCAATCACTGTGTGTCCCATACATTCCTGCTGAAATCTTGTAACTTTTGTACCATAAATGTTCCAGGGAAATGGAGCTGCCCTGTTTTTATTGAGCTATAGTACAAGAGTGTCTCTCCATCAGGAGTGCCAACTTGAATAACATATTGGGGAGGGCAGGTATGCCCTGTCCCACATAATCGATCACAAGACATGGTGCACACACACCATTTGAACGGCCCATAAACTTTGGGGAGTCCTGAAGGGACCTTGGCCCCTAGGAGTTGGCCCCTATGGCCTTCCATATTCACTCCCACAAAGTATAGTGATGACCATGAACTTGGCCTACTTTAAAAGGGAATTAGACAGATTCTTGGAAGATAAGGCTATCAACAGCTACTAGCCACGATGGCTATGTTCTTCCTGTACTGTCATTTTTCTAAATACCCATTGCTGGGAATTGCAGGTGGGGAGAGCACTGTTGTGCTCATGTCCTGCTTTGGGGCTTCCTACAGGTTGCCACTTGTGCCAACAACATGTTGGACTAAATGGGCTTTTGGCCTGATACAACTTCTGCCCATTGAGACTGGAAGGGCTTAAAGAAGGCAGAGCAGCAGCAGGTGAAGCCAGAAGCAATGGCAGATGCAGACCGAACCAATGATAAGTTGAGCCAACTGATACCAACTTGGTCCTCTTTCTCCTCCCTGCTGAGTTCTACAAGTGCAACACTGAAGAGAAGGAAGCTGGCACCCCCTGGATTGGCAGTAAGCAAGGAGGTGGACAGGTGATGTGCTGGCTGAAAGCAGACTGAAGTTATTGAGGCAGTGCCCCACTTGCCCTGATAGACCAACCAACACTGGGTAGAACTAAAGGTACAGAAGCCAGGCAGTTCAGGACTCTATTCGCCTCATCATTTCTGGGTTTAGGCTTGTACTTGAAGTGTACATGTTTGTGATGTTGTTGTTTTTCAAACACTGGCGTTGAACCACTGTCTAGTACAAAGCAGCGTCTGCTATATTGTGTCTCCAGGAAGTAAACAGCTGGCAAGTCACAGGAAAGGGGGGTGAGGGGTGGAAGGCAGCTTAAATTAGATGTAGAACAGGAACCAGCAACTTAACTGCTCACAACTGTGTCCTGCAAAACCTCCCTGGAAAAATTAATTCCAATCATTTGAGGAACACCATGCAGACTGAGAACTAACCATCTGAAGGGCTATAAACAAAATGTAATTAAAAACAGGGGGAGTCAAGTGTTTATGGGGTGTTGTGGGGAACTGGGTTAGGCCTGCTCTTCACTAATGCCTTCATTAATGACCTGTTAGAGGGAGTAAACAACACGTTAATGAATCTGGCAGATGATAATAAGCTGGGAGGGGTTTTAGAGCAGTGGAGAGCAGAAGAAAATGAATATGAAGAGGCCAAGAGAGGTCAGAAAGAAGGGCAGCAAAAAGGGAAAGAAAGGAAAAAAAGAAGAGCAGTAACTACGTAAGTTGCATCTCTGGGAAGGTACAACAGCCACCAAGCATCGTTAATTGAAAGAAACCTGGGGTGCTCTGTTCAAAAGCATGTGCCAAATAATGCTCAGAGAAACTGGCAGAGGAAACAGGATGTGCATCTAGCCCCGAGATAGATATTATGAACTATCAGAAAGCTGCCCAGTCCAGAAATCCAGAGGACACAAATAAACAACAAAAATATAAGAGAAATGTACAGTGTGTTGGATCTTGCAAATTAGGGACACAAGAAGCTGCTTTATATGAAAGAGTACTGGTCCATGTAGCTAAGTATTGCCTACTCTGGTTGAAATCTTACCCATGGCTGCATACACAAAATGCATTTAAAGACTTCCAGCAAAGTATCCTGGGAACCAGGGCTGGCTCACCCACAAGGAGGTGGGCTCAGGCAGCTGCCTCAGGCGGCAGAATGCTAAGGGGCAGCTCCCCCACAGGTGCCCTGCTCACTCCCTGCCACTGCTAGTAGAGAAGCAAGGGGAAGCAGTGGCTTCTGGCGAGATCATGCAAAACTCACACAACATTTTGCTGCTTCTCCTTACTTCTCCACCGGAACCTGCAACCATGTGACCCTGGTAAGCGAGGCGGCAGCTGCAGGAGCAGGGCACCTTCCCATTTTGCCGCAGGAGGCAAAACAGGATGGACTGCCCCTTCTGGGAACTGTTTTTTGTTAAGGGTACTGGGAGTTGTACATAGTTCTGTGAAGGGGCGGGACTACAGTTCCAATTATTCTTTGCAAGGAAATAATGTGCTTCAAATGTACCCTGTTTCTCATATGGTAAGGTGTGCATGCAACCCTAGTCTTGCTAGCCATTATTAGCTTTTGGAATCTGTGAGCAGCCACCTCATGCGGTGAACTATTGAACTGCAGGTTGCAAGCTTCTTAGTGAAGAATGTTCTGTTGCTAGACTGACTCTGCCCATTGGACCTCTCTGGCCAGGGAACAGTACTATAAAGGGCTTCCTCAAGTAACAAGGTGTTTCTGAAATTCCAGCATTTTCCTTTCTGCTTTTTTAGTCTTTGGTCCTGACTTTAATTTTAGGAGCATGGAAAGTTGCCTTATACCGAGTCAGATTACTGGGTCCAACTAGCTCAGGGTTGTCTACAGTAACGGACTGTGGTTCTTATATTGAGATGCCAGGGATTTACGGTAACCTGTGGCCTTTTGCATGCAAGGCAGATGATCTACCACTGAGCTATGACCCTTCCATCTTGGACCTGCCTCCTGACCTCACCCTCTGGCTCTGAGTTGCTCATCAGAGCTGGCTTGCTGCTGCCTCCTAGTTATGGTCACCACTCCTCTAAAAGGCTACTGTAGAGCTGAAAAATGGGACAGAAAGGGGCAGACAGGCTGGAGTCACTACTACTCTATGAGGAAAGGCTACAACATTTGGGGCTATTTGGTTTGGGGGAAGGAAATGCAGAGAGACAGGATAGTGGTGCGTGGTTTTCAGAAAACAGATAGAGACATATTTTTCTTCCCCTCCTAAAATACTAGAACAATGAAGCTGAATGTAGAAAGGTTCAGGACCAACAAAAGGAAATGCAGTGATGGCCAAGAGCCAGGATGGCTTCGAAAGGGAATTGGACAAATTCACGGAGAATAATGCTATCAATGGCTGCTAGCTACCTCAAGAATCAGAGGCAGCAAGCACCTCTGTGTAACCAAAGTGGGGATCCTCAGGCCCTCCAGATGTTGCTGGACTCTAACTGCCATCGTCCCAAGGCAGCATAACCAATGATGGGGGCTGTAGTGCAACTAGATGATCAACGATCCCTCAACTCCTGCTTTACAGTGAAAGTAACAAGTGCCAACTTGTGGACAGTGTTTGGAGCACATGAACAGCGTCACAGATAATTGTACACTGGAGTCCTGGTACAAATCCTGTATAATACAAACATCTCATTTGTTCAACCCACATTCTACAGAGACTCCAGTTGTACACTGGTTTGAAGAATATAGAATTATATCGATGACATTTCCTATTTTCGAGATATGTGCTCTGTGTGCAGCTAAAAATTTAAAGTAAGTGTGAATGCAGAAAACGTGTGCAATCATAGGTGCACCAAGTAGGGAACTGTGATTGCAGATGCATCTCACTGCACCCCCATTCACATGTCTGCATGTATGAAAGGCAGAAAGTGGCACCACGCAGGCCCCGAACCTAGAGAGTCTGGGTGGAGAGATTAAATAATTCCTGCCCCATGTATTCAATAGCCCCCCTACCTGATTGTGTGAACAGGACTTACTCTTGAACATACAGCAGCAGCAACCCTGGGTTTGTCTCCGTGCAAGGGTGAAATGGACCTCTTCATAGAGATGACAGTGATGTAATTGCCAGGCTCAAAAGTTTTCAGTTCAAAAGAATCTGCTGCTATGAGGCTCCCATAAAAATTACAATGGCGGTCCTATAAGACCTTGGTTAATCCCGGTATGTTGGCACTATGAGCTGCTAACTGAGGAGCAATACAAGGGAGGATTGTCAGCAAGTTCATTATTTGATATTTCCACCTCTAATAGGGATGGGTTTAGCTGAAGCCATTAATACCACATCCACTTTGCTACTCAAAGTAGATTTAGCAGCTCCCGCGTTAAGCTCACCCCCATTACACATCGTGCCTCATTGGATGTATGCAAACACTCCCAGCAAAATGGATTAATAATCCTATTACCAGTCCAGATAATCTCAAGGCGAGGGGCGGGGGGCGGGGAGAACAAACATGCAAAAGCCCAAGGAAGGCGGCACATAAATAAAGATAACCACACATTGGGGTTTGATCTCTGCATGCCCTGTCCTTTCTCCTTGACATGTAATTACTTTGCTAATGCCAGTCAAGGCGATCCCTCTGCAAAGCCAGACTACCACCATAGGGGCACTGTTCATAGTGCCCTTCGTTTGGCTCCTCCCCGGTTCTTTTTGCATTTGAGTCCCAGGAAAGTAATGCCAGGCGGAAGGAAACTTGCATCTTTTAACCCAGCAGGAGCATTTTGTTCCCTAGCAACCTCACAAAGCTGTTAGGTCAGCAGCCAAGAAACTGAGGCTGGTGTGCAGTCAAGTTGCCTTGTCAGCCGGGATGCTGAAGAGATTTATCTTAACTATGAGGCTAAAATGTGTAGTGTTGGCCCAGGCAATCCTAGCTGGGCAATTCACAAATGCTGTGTGTGCATGTGTGTGTGTGATTAGGTCATAAAAGGAAAATCTGGTTGGGTTCTAGGAGGCTTCAAGACAGTAGCTCAACAACTTTTCTGCCTGGATTTTCACTTTTTGAAACATGGCACCACAGTTTAGGAAGGATCCACTAGCCTGCTCATCCTCTCTCTCTGGGTCAGGGATGCAATCTTGGGGGGGGGGGAATGCGGATGGCAAGTCCCTCCTGAAAATTTCAAGGAGGGAGCCCAGCCCCCTCAATATTCCACATGGATGTGTCCACACAGTGCACACGCAAAGTGCAACATGCTCACATCACTTGCATGTGCCGTGCAATGTACTTGCACCACACATGTAAGCCATACCTGCCAAGTCTCCCACTGAAAAATGCGGGATCAGCAGCGGTGCGGCACCGGACGTTGCATAGAAGCAACTTCCGGGGCCGCTCTGCCCTATTTCCGGTGCCCACACATGGTCAGAGGAGCACCCAAAATGGAGGCTCCGTGGCAGGTAGGAAATCCAGGGGATTTCCGGGATTTTTCTTCATTAGGGAGAACAGCGGGAAACTGATTAAAATCTGGGAGTTTCCCACGGAAAATGGGATACTTGGCAGCTAAGATGTAAGTTGTGCAAAGTGTTCATGATGCGTCAGCACTTAGCGCAGCGTGCTAAGTGCCCTCAGTCGTGGGGGTAAGCCGGAATGCCTGCTCTGGTCTCATTTCGTAGACTGGGCCTCAAGTCAGACACAGCTAGTCAGTGTCTCCTGGTTTCATACATTAGTAGTCAACCTGCCATCAGAGATAAAACATGTGCATGCACACACAGTTGACCTACTCAAGGGATCTGGGTAGAAGGCAGATCTAGTCAAATCAATGTGAAGCCTGAAAAACACATCAAGCTGAGAGAGTGAGAGTCACTCTTCCAACCTCCTTCTCTATGTACTTTTCTAGGGAGAAAACAGGAACCACCCTCACCACCTCATGACGAAGGGGGCAGTGAGTGGACGAGGGCTCAGAGGATTTTGTAGGCACCAGCGGAAGATCTCAAGGGACCTTTGTGCCCATGGGCAGCACATTGGCAGCCTCTGGTGTATAGAATGCCATGTCTATGGCTAGTCAGCCAGACATTTTATTGAATCCACCACAGGTCATCACAAGACAGAGATGGAGGCAGTAATGTACCTACAGAAATAAAATACATTTAGAAGGGCTATAATTATATATGCATCGATTGCCCTAACAAGAACAGCAATCTCCCTCATCATCTTGGTTCAAAGTTTCTTAGCAGCTTTACAGACACATTTCTGTAGTGTGTGTTATGTGTTTCTGTGCAAAAAGATAATGAATTTTTGAAACCTCTATGCAGTATAATAATTTGGTTGTAATATCATGCATAAACCTCTCTCATCTCTACGTGGCAGATAGTGTACCACCTGATCTTTTCTTTTCTCCACTAAAGGAAGGATGCTCATTCCACAGAACCACCCCCTTAGCTAATTCAGGTGATGATAGCCGACAGAAACCAAGCCAAAACAGGAGCAACAAGGAATTTTCAGAATGTACAGGGGGTTCTCTGGGGTTTGCATAAGTAAAAAAGGGGGGGACCTTTTAAAGCCCAAGCCTGACATTCCCTTATGGGCAGCCTTCCAGGGGCAGAATGCCAGAAGCAAAAGTGAGCAGCAACAAATAAGAACAGTTCACTTTGTATACTAGGCTACATTGAATCTTTGTGAAATTCAAAGGTTTACACACACACACACACACACACACACACACACCACTCTATCCAGGCAAGTAAGTAAAAGGCCTTTTCACAGTTTAAGGACACTTTCCAGCCTGGCAAAAGTTCTCGAGACAGTGGTGGAACATGGCCAAAAAGTTGTGTCACATGGGAATGGGAATGGCACAGAGAGATTCTAAAGACCAGTTGGAGAGGTCTGAAGGGCTGCATTTTGCCCCTCACCCGCAAGCTCCCCACCCATGTTTTAAAAGTACCCTAGGGGACAAAAGCTCCCTGCTGAACAAGCTCAGTGGCCGTGGAATATAGAGTGTCAGTTGGGAGAGGGGGTGGGGACAGGAGGGGAATGGAGTGGAGGGGGTCCTGACTGACTGAATTCCCTGAACAGGAGTGCTCTTGTAAGACATTTTGCTACACGTCCAACTTGTATTTGTATACTTCCCATCTAGGAACGCCAAGGGCAGAAATTTAGGACTGACAATGCCTTGGAACACCCTCTTTACTACTCTGCGCACCTAAGAGTGGTTTGACCTGCACCACTGAAGGTGTTAAATGTTTGCATGTTTGTGGGCAGAAAAACACTGAAGCCAATTGGTCATTTATTTCTTTGCTGCTTTTTGGCCAAAAGCCCCCAAGCATTTTACAACAGGTTTTAAAAAAAACCCACCATAAAACAACATATATATATATATATATATATATATATATATATATATATATATAATCAAACAATCAATTCACGATAAACGATAGCAATTACTATTATTAATAAACACACTCAAGTATAGCAATGACCAGCACATAACTCTAGTGCATATAAGCTTGCATTGACTGCCCATGTGCTACCAGATCAGGTTCAAGATTCTTGTATCAGTTTACAAGGACTAATCAACACTGACTGGTTATAACGTTAAAAATGTGTTATACAAGTGTGACACCAGAGGGCGTTGTAGAGCAGTGATCCGTTGACAATGGGAATTTGCATTGAGAGCTATATCACAAGGTTTTTAAAAGCATTTTGCAGATCACTGTGGATCCAGCCTTGGATACTTAAGGACTGCCAGGTTCCTTCTATCGCTGCGCAGCCACCAAGGTGTTGGGGGGAGATCATGGTCAGTGGTACCCCATGGCTCAGTGTCCAGCTCATAAACTACCTGAGCTGTGTTTTCAGTGTTGTAGACTCAGCTGGATCGACAGGCACCCTCCCTGTTAAGCTTCTAGAGCTTGGTGAATGCCATTTTTTATTTCAGCAGACATTTAAAGCACATTTTCTGGTGTTATAGTTAAGGGTGTTTGGGGGGGATCTTTTGAACCTTCCTGCACACTGCTTGGAGGCCATAGTGCCAAGTGGCATATGAATGGTTCAAATTTAAATAACATCAATAATCATCAAAGCAGATAGCATGAATGACACAAAGTATGGGGAAAGGGATGGGGGGTGGGGAGACCAGAATAATGGTTTATAAGCCCAGTGGAAAAAAATGGTCTTTACTGTTTGATTGGGGAGCAAAGGAGGGAGCCAGGTGCATCTGACTAGGGAGATTGTTCCAAACCCCAGGGGCCACATTCTCTTTTCTTACCAACAAACCTCACATCAGAAAACGGTAGGGCAAAAAACAACCACAGGGGTTCCTCCACAGACACTTGGCAGACAAATCAAGGCAGAAAGTTTGAAAACCTAAAAACAGATTTGGCCAGCCACAAAGCTTCTTACCAACACTTGGTGGCCAACTCCTCCAAACCTCAAACACTCTTTCTTTCTTTCTTTCTTTCTTTCTTTCTTTCTTTCTTTCTTTCTTTCTTTCTTTCTCCCACACTTTCTCTACCCACATTCAAAGCTGGAAAAACAAATACCTGTTTATTTTAGCCCTCATGCAGGCAAGTAAAGTAGAGTATAAGACTCATTTCAGTGGCCACAGGTCAAGCATCATTTATCTAGTGTCAAACTATACAAAAGGCTAGAGAGGATTTATGTATATTAATATTTATTTGTTTGTCTGTTTTATTTAAAAGTATTTCTGGACCACTTAATAGCTAAAAAATAAATATCTTAAGCAGTGTACATTATCCATTAAAACAATATCCATTAAAACAGAAATGCAACCTGAAACCAGTAAAATAATATTAAACCCATATAAAAATATATACCAACAAGTAAAACAAAGATTCATGGGATTCATAGGCATAAATCAGGGTCCGATCTCTTGAATCAAGGTAGGCCTCAGCAAAGCATTTAGGCACTACAGACATATGAAGCAACTGGTGGTTGCTGCTTCACATATTGCAGGGGAATGGCATTCCATTGTACGGGGGAGCAACAGAAAATGACCACCCTATAATTCTGTAGGGCACAGTGCCACAAGTAGAATTTCCTGAAATGATCCAAGTGATTTTATATGTCTATGCAAGGGCAGATGGTCTTTTAGGTCAATTGGTCCTGGTGACATCCACAGTTTCTATACAAACAGCCTCAGAATTTGTTGATGAAACCACGATTTTAGCCAGGCCCAGCCCTACCATTAAGCAGAATGAATCAACTGCCTCAGGCAACAAATACTGGGAGACAGCACCAGCAGGTCTCTAGCTGCTCCACTCTGAGCTGTATATCCTGCACCTGATGCATTCAGAAGCTGGCACATGAAATTGGCACCATTACGCAGTAAAATACGGTACCCCTCTCTATCCTCCATCCAGACAAGCAAGAAGCATCATCAGAGTTCATGAGCATACTGTATAGCCCAATGGAGAGCCAAGTGGAGGGGCCTGGGTCACATCCACACCATGCATTTCAAGCATATGGATTCCCCCAAGGAATCCTGGGACCTGAAATTTGTTATGGGCCCTGGGAATTTCAGCTCTCTGAGGGGTAAACTACAGTTCCCATGATTCTTTGGGAGAAGCCAAGTGCTTGAAATGTACAGTGTGGGTGGGCCATATTTGGTCTCGGCGGGGGGAAAGGTTTCCCCCATCTTTGCAGTAATGGGTTCTCTCCTATAGTTGAAGAGACATGAAAAACAGAGATCCATTGGAAAATCGCCAAAGGACTGAAAAACAAACGTTTCTACGACAGGGAAAAGCAGAAAGCTCAACCAAGAACTGCCGTCACAGCTAATCAACAGGACAATGAAATATCAGCCAATTCCACAGGGAGGCGGGGCTGGCATAAGCTTTGAATAGCAGACCCCAAGGTGGATTCCGTTCCAAGCCAATGATTCATTGTCTGCCAGGGTTTACCTTGGCTCCATGACAAGTGTACATACTGCATTTCTGGGTGATGCCAGGTGGGCAGGACTCCTCTACAGGAGTAGGCCAGCCTTGGTACTGGCAAGGAGCTACTCCAGGCCTGGCTGCCGACCATGCAACAACAGGTGTTTGCCTGGAGCAGTAAAATGCTTGGATGATTTGTGTTGGGGGTTTGTTTGGGGTGGTTTTTTAATGGGTGACTGCAAGCTGCCAGGGAGCTGCAAGCTTCCCTGGGGGCATTGTAGCTTCCAGAGCTAAGCAAGTAAAACAAGCAAGGGGAGAGGGGAGGAATGACTCTCAGGGGGTTATTCATAAAGTATGCCATGCATCAAGTGGGGAAAGGAGACGTAGCAAAGCTGTGACAAGAGATGGAAGAAATCTGGGTAGGAATTTCTGAGTTTGCTTCCCTAGTAAAATATTGTTCAGCGACGGTGGCATCATTGGGCATCTGCCAAGGTTTGCGAATGAAAACAGCCATTTCCGAGGACAGAAATATTTGCCGCAAGTACTTTTTTGTTGAAACATTCAGTTCCCCACTATCCTCTTCAATGCCACTCTTTCTCACCCTGCCAGCTGCTGAGTCTTCAGCGCCATCCAATTCTACCTGTTCCTACTTCTCTGTGGTTTAGTCACATGGGGGAATCACAGCAGATCCCTAATTGTCTATTACAATTGGGGTCACAGTGCAATGGCTATGTAAAAGCTTCATTGGTGGAAATGCAATGAACCGAGAGTGAGGGGCAATGCTTGATGGCTTATCCCAGCCCAGCAGGGTTTACTTTGTGAATAGGGCTTACTAGTTTCAACTGCAAGAGAAGCTTCAGCCACCTTTGGCTAAAGAAGTGAACACAGGAGGTACTCCTCATGGCTTTACACAATTCCTACTTGTAATTTCATAAGTTTTCACCATGTTCCTCCTCCCTGTGGACTTCATTCTAAAGCTCCCACCCTCTTGCCCAGAGGCACAAATGAACAGCCCAGGTGGTGTTCAAAACTTTGAAATTTCAACACAGCATCCACTTCGCAGACTTTTGACTTAATAAAAGATTGGGAGTTCATCTCCACTGCCCATCCAAAATCCATTCAACTTCCATTGCTGCTGAACAAACAAAGTTCTCCCTCTATCTGATTCTACAACCCCCACCTAAGCCAATGTTTCTCCCTCCATCAGCACTTAGCCTCTTGACACAGCCATGTTGGGTTTTATTTTTTTCTCTTTTAATGGGATGATGGAAACTACATTAGCAAAAGCAGAGAGCATCCCTGGCTATGTAGATGGAGTCAAGGTTAATGTTTCCTTTCGGAAACTCTCCAGCAAACTGCTTATTTGAGCGTAGAGGTGAGATCGGCAGATTCATGTTTCTGCACCTCAATAATGGGTATGAAATGTATTCAACTTCTACAGCCTGGCATAGACTGAGCACAGGTGCTGAATTTTGAGACGTTCGGGACAAATTAAAGGAAGTCCTTCTCACAATGCATTGTTGAACCTATAGAAAGTGTCAATGGTCACCCATTTAAATGGCTTCAAAAGAGTATTAGGTAAATCATGGAGAAGCTGGCTGTTAAACGCATTAAATTCACAGTGCCGCCTCCAGGATCAGAGGCAGTTTTGTTATTTATGGATTTATATGCTGCCTAATGCTAAGGTAGGCTTCTAAGCAATTTAACAAAGGAGGGGGAAACTGTTATACAAAAATTAAAATATAAAAATCCATAATTAAAAAACACAGTAAAACAACCCCATTAAAACAGAATGATATCATTAAAATGTTAAATTATAAGCACTCATAATTAAAATGTGCAATAAAACAATCCCATTAGAACATCACAGCAATTAAAACAGGAGCCTCAGTTCAAGAGATCAAGAGGATGCTTGTGTAAACAGCTGCATCTTCAAAAGTCAGCAGACTGGCACTACAAAAGGGACCTCTGGTATTTCAGCAGGGAGGGCATTACATAGAGCCAGTGCAACAAACCAGTGTAAAAGCCCATCTCTGCATTACACAAACCAATAACCATCACACAGTGGAGGAAACTAACCAGGTTCCATTTCTTGAGCTCAGTACCTGTTACAAGGCTTCTGAATCACTGGGGAGCAACAGCAGGAGAGGGCTTTTGCAATGCATAAGTTACCATCCTGATCCGGGCCCAGGGATGGTCCTTGTGCACAAGGAAGAGGGGGAGGAGGTTTACTGAGCACAACCCTGACCCCTTCATTTCAACACAGATGGTGCATGTAAACAGGGCAGTTGCTTATGACCAAGACTCTCTGTACCAAACACAGCATGATTCAAAACAGTATCAAGCTAGTTGGGACATTGGTTAAAAGGAACAAAAGTGTGTGCTGTTGCGGTATTTGCTCCTTAGAGCCTCTTTTCTTTTCTTTTCTTTTCTTTTCTTTTCTTTTCTTTTCTTCTTACAAAATAATAAAACAGTGGTCATCAAGCAGCTAAATGACAATACACGAACTGCATGCCACATTTTATGCAGACCTAGGCGATAATAATAATAATAAAAATTGCCTTCCTGATCACAGTCCCTTAACAAAGCTGGAAGCCATTGCTTCTGTGTTGGCAAATAGCCTGTTATCAACCAGGCAGCTATTTCCAGGGGTAATCTAGCTTTACAGTGAGAGCGTGGCTCCATTTTCATTAAATCTGATAAAGAATTCAGTGATGTTCCTACATCGTAAGTCACATCAAAAATATTACTTGGTGCCTCCCAAAACAACAGTGCAGCTGGAGGGGGAGAACAGGGAATGGCGATTACAGAATGCCTGCTAGGGTCTAAAGACTGGACCCTTTTAAAGAAAATGCCTGCAAAGCTCATTTCTTTCCACTCGACCCCCCCCCCCCAAAAAAACTTCCCTCTTCTCCACATTCTCTCCACTCCAGGCTGGGGCAAGGCTGCAAGAGCCACTGTTTGATCTCAGTGAATTTGAGCTTAGACAGCTACCCGGCCTTCAGTAAACAGAAATAAACAAGCTCAAAATTTGCCATAAATATGTATCTTGCAATACACACAAATGCCAGAGGGGCTTTCTTCTTTGACGCCTGCTGGTTTATTCTCCCCCCCCCCCCGCCCCCCACTGGGATCACTACTCATGCAAGCCTCTTTGAACTCTCTTTGCTTATAAGTCCATGAAGGGGGCTGCGTTCCTATGCCTTTCCTTTGCCACCACCCGAACCCAAAATCGCATCTTTGTTGTTTCGCTTGCTTTTCCACCCACCCACCCCTCACTAATTTTCTTACTTTCAAGTGCAAATGCTTCTTTGAGTGTGAAGGAGATTGGGCTCCCAAGAAAGCCTAGCCCAGGGGCTGCAAAAATGGTGCCCATAGTGACATCAGTGTGCCCACCAGGACCTCCAAGATTTCCAAAAAATCCACATCACCTGTGTGATGGCCTTTATGCTATATGCTCCAACCTCAGTCTGCAGAATTGGCAATGAAACAGGTGCCACATAATACCCGTTCTGCAGTTGTAAGAAATCTAACTTTTGATGTGGCAGGACCTACACTTTGGAACTCCCTGCCTATTGACCCACCCTTCTGTTCTGAGCATTTATATGGCTTGCAGGGAGATTCAACGATTAAGTTAGCTACTTGATCATCCCTCATTCTGATTTGTTTGTGGGGAGGACAGATGACAAAGCAAGTGTGATCCCACATAGTCCAGCACATTTTCCTGTCATATTCCTTATTGCAGGAAGTGTGGTATTGTTGGCAGGGGCGTAGCAATGGGGGCGGCGATGGGGGTGGTCCGCCCCGGGTTCCATTCTGGGGGGGAGTGCCACTTGGTACCCCCACCCCCCACGACTCCCAAGCCAAGCCTCCAGCCTCCCGGTGAAAAGTCCGCTCGGTGCACCGTCGAGCTTTTTACCTGGAGCTCCAAACTTTTTACCTGGAGCTCCAAACTCCAGGTAAAAAGCCCTCTCAGTGCGGCAGGCACACTGCACCGAGCAGGCTTTCTACCTGGAGCTGGAGGCGCGCGGCTTTGGAGTCACCGGAGGTCGGCAATACCCCCACTACATAACATGCATGTGCAGCGTGATGCTGCGCATGCGATGTTATGTGGCGGGGTATTGCCGCGCCTCCAAAGCCCCGCGCCTCCAGCTCCAAACTCCAGGTAAAAAGTGTGCTCAGCGCAGCAGACTCACCGCGCCAAGCAGGCTTTTTACCTGGAGTTTGGAGCTGGAGGCACATGGCTTTGGAGGTGCGGGGGGGGCGATACCACGCCACGTAACAATGCATGCATCGTTACGTAACACGCATGCGTTGTTACATAGCGACGCATGCATCATTACGTACCTAGCAACACCGCACCCCCGGGATGCCACCCCAGGTGTCGCAGAGGCTCACTACGCCACTGATTGTTGGGGAGGTGGGTTTGTTGTGCAAGACCTCCCAATCAACTATGATTGTGCAACCTGAATTTCCCTGTATGTGACCAAGTCCTATCCAAAAACGAAGCCCATACACTCCAACTGTCCCTATTTACTAGAGCCAGTGTGGTGTAGTGGCTAAGAGCGGTAGACGCGTAATCTGGTGAACCGGGTTTGCATCTCCACTCCTCCACATGCAGCTGCTGGGTGAGCTTGGGCTAGTCACACTTCTTTGAAGCCTCTCAGCCCCACTCACCTCACAGAGTTTTTGTTGTGGGAGAGGAAGGGAAAGGAGAATGTTAACTGCTTTGAGACTCCTTAGGGTAGTGATAAAGCGGGATATCAAATCCAAACTCCTCCTCCTCCTCCTCCTCTTCTTCCTCTTCTTCTTCTTCTTCTTTTCTGGTGCCTATCACTAGTAAACTACTGTCCCTGTTTTTGCCCTTGGTGCAAAACCAGTACCAGCCCAATATATTTTTGCTGTTTAGGGTGGAGTGGAAAATGCCCTCTGGGCTCCCATCAAGTCAAGGTACACAGTACCCAACACTGATCAAATCATTTTGACAGCCAAGACAGAAAATCTCACAGGCTTCATTCCCGTCTCTGGCAGCAAAAGTACAGTAAGAAGTGAAAATACGAATTAAACAGCTGACACCCAAAATCAGCTGCTGGTGATAGTAGGACCAATAATAACATGTTATGGGTGTGGGTTCCTAGAGATGTCATTCTTCAGGGTTCAACTCCCTCCAAGCCCCTTTTGCACTGTACATTTAAAGATATCTTATGCCACTTTAAATAGCCATTGCTTTCCCCCAAGAATTCCGGGAACTGAAGTTAGTTAAGGTGCTTGGAGCTGTTAAAGGGACCCCTGACCATTAGGTCCAGTCGTGACCGACTCTGGGGTTGCGCGCTCATCTCGCATTATTGGCCGAGGGAGCCGGCGTATAGCTTCCAGGTCATGTGGCCAGCATGACAAAGCCGCTTCTGGCAAACCAGAGCAGCACATGGAAACGCCGTGCTTTCGAACTGCTAGGTTGGCAGGAGCTGGGACCAAGCAACGGGAGCTCACCCCATCACAGGGATTCGAACCGCCGACCTTCTGATCAGCAAGCCCTAGGCTCAGTGGTTTAACCACAGTGCCACCTGGGTTCCTAGAAGACCCCAATTCTCCTACCAGGGCTACAATTCTCTTCCCTGGGAAGAGGGATGTGTTGTTACACCATTCCGGGAATTCATGCTCTGTGAAAGGAAATGGGGAGTCTCCTAACAACTATGAGAACCCTTAACACATTACAGTCCCCAAGATTTTTTGCAGAAAGCCATGGCTGTTGTGGTATGATACTGCTATAAATGTATATTGCAGATGCTGCCAAAGCCTTTAGAGAACAACCTGGTGGGTGGGGCTCTGGTGCATTTCATTTCTAGCAAGCAGCCATATATATACCTGCCCATGCTCACAAAGGCACCATGCCCCATGACATAACACACCCTAGAGTTGCTGAACCAAAATGGAGAGGAGCACTGAATTTCTAAGATGGTCCTTAAGCCTTTCTTCCTTCTTCTAAGACTATGGAGAAGACATTTAAGCTTAAAGAACTCCTTGGCTGACATAATAAAACATGACCTATTATACGATGAGCTGGATATTTCTCATGGATGTTAACGAGCCTGTAAGATGAGAGCAGAGGAGCTAAAGTCATTTTAAAAAAGGAGGACTCTTTGGGTTTACTGCTCTGTTCCCATCCCCAACCTTTTATCGCTGCAGGGTTTTTGTTTTTTTTTTTTTGCCTCTGCTGCTTCTGGGACATTTACAATTTTGACATTTGAATCCCACCTCCAGCAACATTGTTGAACTGTCTTGCACTGAACAGTCCTTTTAAAAAAACATGTTATTTATGAGATGTGCATTGTGAAACTGGAGGTCTGCAGCCTGCATTCTGGCAGCTTTGCTGAAATCAGTGTGTGGATTTCGAGTGAGCGCACTCACACCACCTCTAGAAGTTCCCTGCATACATGGACCCCAACTAGCCAGTGTGATGTAATGTTAAGACTGTTGGACTAGAACAGGCATCCCCAACCTGCAGCCCCCCCCCCAGATGTTTTGGCCTACAACTCCCATGATCCCTAGCTAACAGGACCAGTGGTCAGGAATGGCAAACATTCCGAGACTGTATTCCATTGGCCACAGTTTTGTATCATCTCCTGCAACAATGCTTTGTTGGCAGCATGGTGGGACGTTAAAAATGGCTACTAGACAAGCTGTCTGATGCTGTTAGGCCAACAATAACAAAATTAAAGGGGGAGCCTAGGAACCAGTGGTGGGCCCTGCCAGGGTTCTGGAATCTCAGAAGTGGCCCAATAATTCCAAGTACTGGTGCCAGACTTGCCCAAGTGTACAAACAGATGCAGTGGATCTACACACAGGGGGGACACTATAAATAACCCCAAAATTAGATCATTATAAAAAAATTCCATTGTGCCAGAAGTGGTTTAGTCATGCTGGCCACATGACCTAGAAAGCTGTCTGTGGACAAACGTCGGCTCCCTCAGCCTAAAAACAGAGATGAGCGCCGCACCCCAGAGTCAGATTCAACTGGACTTAACCATCCAGGGGTCCTTTACCTTTACTTTACTTAATATTATATGAATAGGTACAGGTTATGACCTCTCAAGAAACCCTAAAATAACTCTCCTTTTGATACTTAATCCTGAAGTTATTAATACTGATTTACAACTGATTACTACACTTCTAACAACAGCAAAACAGTGTATTGTACAAAAATGGAAAAATAAAGATCATAACTGGTTGGTTTAGGAAAACTTGGCAAACTATCTTAAAGATAAAACTTACATACTGTACAAGGTTAAGATAAAATAAAAAAAGGGATACCGGTACCACTTTTAAGTTGTGGTTTTCTCCAATAACTGCTGGGAGTTGTCATTTGTTTAAGGGATGAGTTGTTAGCAGGTCCCTATTCCCCTCACAAAACTACAATTCCAATAATTCCCTAGAAAGAAGCATTGGTTGCTGAACCACTCTGAGATTTGTGAGCTGCCCCTAACCATGCTTTAAAAGGTCTTATTGTACCACTTCACCCACCCGCCTAAATTCTGTTGCCTGAAGCAGCCAGCTTCACCTCGCTTAATTGTGGTGTGTACAGCCAACCTTTCCCTTTCCATTGACTAATCATCCACATCCATTCTTCTAGGATGAGGGTGAATTAATTTCTGAGGCCAAGGGGCCAATCTGCAGGGTGGCAGGCACTCTTATGCCATTCTTGTAATTTCAGAACTCAATCCTTCTGCTGGGTTCACTGTGAAAGCACTTCAATGGCATGCCAATTTGTTTCATCTTTCCTCCAAAGGCTAAGGCATGCACTTGCAAACCAGAAAAGTGCTCAAAACCTTTTCAAAAAATTTTTTAAAAAAAATCTTAAAACAAGTTGCCCCAGAAAGAAACTCTGAACATCTGAAAAAGCGTTCACACTGTGGTGAGTGCCATTTGCCCCACAGTCAGATCATTCAACATCAGAGGAATTAAACTGTGGCAAAGATGGCTAACAAATTGCCTGGACGCAATAAAAATTGCCTCACCCTGTACATCCATTTTTGTTTGGTTTTACTGCTGTTAAAACAAAGAAACAAACAAGCCCATTCCTGCAAATGAACAGCCCTTTCTCAGGATTGCATCCTATTCCTGATCATTTATATTATGTACAAAGTACCTTCACATGTTTTACTCCTTTGTCTTGTTAGAGTTGTAGTCATTGTGCAGAAAGGTGGCTACATTATGAGAAGCAGGTTTGCTCACACTAGGTTGGGTGAAATTTGAACTCAAGCCTTTTCTAGACATGGTTCTTGTCATGTAACCGTTAGATTATGCTGTTGCATAATCCCCTACTGCAGAACCACTACAGGCATATGCATCTATAACTTCCTGACTCTCACTAGCATACAAGTGAGCAAGAGAATGCATGTTTTCAAAGTAGTGTTATATCTGCCCCAAACATTTGGGGTACCAGGCATGGCATATCAATAAATGCAACTAGTTGGCTGGAGACCCTAGGAATCCTTACCAGTGGGACCAGAGAAGTGGAGCTTGTCACTGTCTTTTGAGTTCTCTCCCTCAGTGGACCTGTCATTTGCATGAGATATTTATTGCTCTTTCCGCATAACAGGGTACTTAAAATTCAGCAGCATCTTCAACCAGCATTAGAAAGCAAAGATTTACCTCTGGCCATACATTAAGCATCAAAAGAAAAAGTATCGTAAGGATGTAAAAGCGACTTCACATAACTCCTGTTATTATGACCCTTCTCATTTGCTGTGCTCGAAATGAGCCTCTGCACATCACAGACAAAGGGGGGGTGAGACAAAGACAACGCGCACACACAAACTTCTTATTTTGCCAGCAAAACCAGCAAGCACTTATGCACAATTGTGCCAGAAGGTGCAACTCGCATAGCCTGCAATGTTTGAGCTATTCCACCAGTGGCAGACCTGTGTGATGCCAAATTTGGCACTCTCCCCTCCACACTTCTCACCTTCCGGTCTACTTCATAATTGTGACACCCTCTGCAGTGCTCCATAGCACTCCTCTAAATCCGCCCCTGATTCTGTTCCGATGCAAATGTCAGAAGGCACTGAGGAGGGGGCAGGAAATCACTCCAAGTTTTCTGAAGAGGAGCATGTTCCCAAAACAATTCCGCAACCTCAAAGAGAATTGAAAAACAAATGAATCTGTGTCACTTGCTTGTCGATTCCAGTAGCCTTTGGCCAACACGATGCGGCATTTTGGCATCTGGTGTTAGGATGTGCACGCACACACACACCATAGCTGTCAAGTTATCCCTTTTCTCATGAATAAGCCTATTCAGCATGAGGGAATTTCCCTTTAAAAAAGGGAGAATTTGACAACTATGCTGACATCTCACTAAACTTTCCAGGAATTTGTGAAAGGTTCTGATAATAACAACAACTGGTTTTTGAAGTGAGGCAAAGGCAAGCCACCAGAACTGCTTCCCATGCATTCCTGATTGAAGCACTGAGATGAAATCAAACCATTTAAGTCAGCTGTTTTGGCAGCTTTGGGGAACTCAGGCCAAATGCAATCAGGTAGAATATGGAAGCACTCAATCACAGCCTTGGACGCTTGGCTTCATCCACTGATGCCAATGGCAGGTGCAAAAACTTATTTCTTTAATACTACTGCAGCTCTAGTAAAGGAGCAGGTGATTAACACAAGCTAACAGGGCCGTGCTGACTCACACACACACACTTGGCAACAGGGCAGTGGGACATCTCACGAACATTAGGAGGCTGCCTTAGATTAGTAGTATTGTCTACTCTGGTTGGCAGCAGCTCTCCAGAATCTTTCCCAGAGTTTTTTAAACCAGTACCTTGTTTTTAAAAAAACTGGAAATACTGGGGATTGAACCCAGGGCCTTCTGTGCACAAGGTATTTGTTCTGCCACTGAGCTACAGTCCCTTCCAAAAAGAGGAGAGGAGGTTTTGGGGTGTGTGACGATGGGTCCCACTCTCTGTTACTATCAATGCGACACAGGAATTCAGAGGGGAAAACACCCACCCTCTTCTCCTGCCGCCTCAAAAATAAACCCCTTTTACTTGTGGGTTTCTTAGTAAGGAGAGCCTTCCAGCTTACGTGGCCTGGTACCTTAAGGAACTCTAGGCTGTCCAATGGAATAACCTCTTGCCTACAGTAAAGGGTCTCCCTCAGTTTGATTCCCCACTGTAAAAGTTTGCCCTTTTCACTCTGGCAACTTCTTGGCGCCTCAGGTTACCCTACTAAGCCTCCTCCGTGTAACTCCAGGACACAAACTGCCACCTCCCTGCCTGCGGTGAGTTTTGCCCTCTCTTGAGCCACCACGGCTGTGAGTCCTGATACCTCGCTGGAATAATAAAGACGAAACTTTTTGGCAAAACAGAGATGAAGTTTTATTGTCTTAAAAGCATAAGTGTTTCTTTAACGTGTCATGTATTTATCTGCCTTGTTTCAGTTGTACAAAAAAAAACTCAGTCAAACATTTAACTTCAAGTTTTCCTAAATGTTATCTAAATTCACAGTCTCCTGACCTCTCCACTTTCTTCATATATCACACCACACCCTCCTCCCTCTCCCTAACTGACCAAACCGCTACCCCCTTCTTTTAAACTGGGAACAGTCCCGCCCCCATCAGAATTCTATGTCAGTCAGGCTGGAGGTGGATTAACTCTTTGCCAGCCAGGTAGGAATAAACATTTCAAAACTGCGTCAATTTGTCACAGGGGGCAATCCCAGAAACCAGTCTGCTGTATTTTCTGCATGATATTGCACACAACAATGTGTGCACAACCTTCATCTCTCACCCTGAGGCTCTCATTTTAACCGCTGAAATGTTTTAATGGGATTGGTTCATTGTGTATTTATGGGTTTTTACATTCTAATGTTCATTTAACTGGGTTTTTTAAAAAATACTTTTAAACTGCTTAGAAGCCTGTTTTGTTATTTATGCATTTATTTTGTATTGACATTATGTTTTATGTAAATCTGTAATTAAATGTTCTGCACATACAGGTACATGCACAGAGAAAAGTGCAGGTGGATTCACATGGCTGGGTGTCATAGCTCTAGGGAGCTGACTCCCCATACTGCAGGGGAAAGGGATGAAGCCAAGAATTCAGAATGGGGGAAGGGTTTTCCCTCTGATGTCCCTCCTACACAAGAATGCTGGTGCAATACAAGCCTGGTGTGCAAAGAACTATCCAACCCAAGACAGTCTCACCACTCCCCCTCAATTCCAAGTAATCCAGCCTAGATGCTCCTGTAGCACCATACCTTCCCCCATTCCATCAGAAACACTGACTATGAAAGCAGGCCTATGAAAGCTCCCTTGGACAGAGGGGTTTCCGCCAGGGACACGGGTGGTGCTGTGGTCTAAACCACTGAGCCTCTTGGGCTTGCTGATCAGAAGGTGAGTTGTTCGAATCCCCACAGTGGGGTGAGCGCCCATTGCTCTGTCCCAGCTTCTGCCAACCTAGCAGTTCAAAAGCACACCAGTGCAAGTAGATAAATAGGTACTGCTGCGGCAAGAAGGTAAACGGCATTTCCGTGCACTCTGCTTTCTGTCATGGTGTTCCGTTGCACTAGAAGTGGTTTAGTCCTGCTGGCCGCATGACCCAGAAAGCTGTCTGTGGACAAACACCGGCTCCCTCAGCCTGCAAGCCCATAGTTGCCTTTGACTGGAGTTAACCACCCAGGGATCCTTAACCTTTTACCTCCCTCTCACTGAAGACAGAGCTAACCACTTAGATGGTGCTGCAGCTCTGTTTAAGATTGGGGGGGCTTCTTTTTAGCCCAGGGGCTGCAAACCCTCACAGGTAGCACATGAAAGGCAGCTAGGCAGCACATGTTACTTTGTGCATCCCAGCCATGGAAAAGTCAAATGTTTTTTGCAATCCCGCCCCCCAACACATCTCTCTCCATCCAGGTGAGCAAAAGGTATAAATAACCACATTCGAGTCGGACAAACACACAAAGCATGGTCAGGGGTGGGTGCAACCTGGGGAGAGTTCTGATGCCCCAAATGGAGAGGACCAGCCCTGATTTAAGTCTTAGGGCAGGCATCCCCAAACTTTGGCCCTCCAGATGTTTTGGACTACAATTCCCATCATCCCTGACCACTGGTCCTGTTAGCTAGGGATCATGGGAGTTGTAGGCCAAAACATCTGGAGGGCCACACTTTGGGGACGCCTGTCTTAGGGCTTATCCACACTTACCTTTCCTCCGCACTTTCCAGGCATGGCCCATGCTTTAAAGCAGGGGTCAGCAACCTTTTTCAGCCATGGGCCAGCCCACCGTCCCTCAGACCATGTGGTGGACCGGACTATATTTTTGGGGGGGGAAATGAACGAATTCCTATGCCACACAAATAACCCAGAGATGCATTTTAAATAAAAGCACATATTCTACTCATATAAAAACACTAGGCAGGCCATACAACTAACCCAGAGGTGCATTATAAAGAAAAGGACAAATTCTACTCATATAAAAACATGCTGATCCCCGGACCGTCTGTGGGCTGGATTGAAAAGGCGATTGGGCCACATCCGGCCCACGGGCCTGAGGTTGCCTACCCCTGCTTTAAAGCTCTGAGTCCAAGGAAAGTGTGCCATGCATGGAGAGAGCAGAAGAATGGTAAACATGGATAAGCGGCTTAGTCTCATATTGCCTGGTGCTGGAGGGGCATTTGAGACCTGCTCATTTGAAGCCTGAAGCCTCAGTGTCACAAGCAGCTATCCAGAGTTCTGTCCAAATGCTGAACCTTTGCCTCATCTCAGCCTACTTTACCTTGCCTTGCTTTACTTGCAGGAACCAGCACTTTTGCTTTGGAAACTCCCAACACCACCCTCAGCTTGGGCCACAATCCCCCATACATTGCCTGCTCTTGATAGGGTTACACTCCCTCTGAAGGAGTGGGTATGCTTTCCATCAGCTTCAGCTGGAGGCACAAGAGCACCCTTATCAAGACAGTGATAGCCTAACTACTGTTGTCAATTTGAGATTCAGGTAGGTAGCTGCGTTGGTCTAACACAGTCGAAATAAATTTAAAAAATTGTCCAGTAGCACCTTAGTGACCAACTTAGTTTGTTCTGGGTATAAGCTTTCTGCAAAAGTGTGCTTGCACACGAAAGCTTATACCCAGAACGAACTTAGTTGATCTCTAAGGTGCTACTGGACAATTTTTTAATTTTTTTTTTTTTACCATTGTCAATGCTCTGGTAACCCCTAGGTTACATTACGGCACTGCATTGTAGGCGGCGCTGCCTCTGAAACTTCAGCTGGTGAAGAATTCGGTGGCCAGGTTGCTCACTGGGGCAAGATGGTTCGAGCATATCCTCTAACATCTTGCTGATCAAATAGGGGGTGCTTGTTTTGGGACCCTGAGCTCTCACAGGAGCCAGCTGATTTGTGCAAGACCCCCCCAAGGAGCATTTTTTTGGGGGTTAATAATAATAATAATAATAATAATAATAATAATAATAATAATAATAATAATTTATTATTTATACCCTGCCCATCTGGCTGGGTTTCCCCAGCCACTCTGGGCGGCTTCCAACAAAAGATTAAAAATACATTAAAACAGCAGTCATTAAAAACTTCCCTAGTTCTCGCAGGACTCAAGTGATTTGCCCAAGAGCGCAAGACCAAAAAAAATATCGTCTTTTTGTCCGGTACTCTGGCACAAGCCAGCTGAATTGCTCCGGAGTGCCAAACCAAAAAATCCAGGACATTCTGGGTTCCAATCAGAAGCTGGTGTGGCTTCTGTAATGCTGAGATATCTTAAAGATGCTGGGATATCTTAAAAATGGGACAGTCAAGGGGTATTGGTTTCAACATATTAGACCGATCCTGACCTGACTGCATTAGCTAATAATAATAAAACCCCGAGTCGTTGCTTGGAGCAGAACACCAGCCCTATGATGCTCTTCACCTCAACATGGTCTAATTAAAGTCAGTGTGTTGCGGTGCTTAGAGTGTTGGACTAGGACCTTGGAAGGCCAGAGTTAAAATCTCTAGTCAGACATGAAACTTTCCAGGTGAGCTTGGAGCAGTAACTCTCTCTGAGCCTAGCCTAGAAGCTTGTACACCACCTTGAGCTCCTTGGAGAAAAAGTGGGGTATAATTAATAGTAGTAGGAGTACCAGTAATAGTACAGGTGGGGACCATTTCACAAGGGGGTCTATTTCTGGGGGTCCCACACATCAGTGGAGCCATAAGCACCCCTACCCCATTACACCCCCATTCTGCCCCCTTCCGGGTCCAAAAGGACTCATGTGTTGGTGATTGGGTGCGCCTAATATGGTCGTCACCTGCACCGGTATTACCTTCCTTTCATTGTAAGGTCCCAAGGCAGGGACATTGCAGCTATTTAGATATATAATATTAAAATCAGTTTGAAACAAATTACAGTAAAGGAAATAGGATGGGATATATATATATATATATATATATATATATATATATATATATGGGTCATATATATTTGTAATAATCGCAGCAACCACCATGTTCTCTGTGACAGGAGTTGGGTCCTAGGCTACCCAAGACAAGGTCATTCGGGAAGAAGGCTGGGATATAAATGTAATAGGTAAAGGTAAAGGGACCCCTGACCATTAGGTCCAGTCGTGACCGACTCTGGGGTTGCGCGCTCATCTCGCATTATTGGCCGAGGGAGCCGGCGTATAGCTTCCAGGTCATGTGGCCAGCATGACAAAGCCGCTTCTGGCAAACCAGAGCAGCACATGGAAACGCCATTTACCTTCCCGCTGTAGCGGTTCCTATTTATCTACTTGCATTTTGACGTGCTTTCGAACTGCTAGGTTGGCAGGAGCTGGGACCAAGCGACGGAAGCTCACCCCGTCACAGGGATTCGAACCGCCAACCTTCTGATCAGCAAGCCCTAGGCTCAGTGGTTTAACCACAGCGCCACCTGGGTCCCTCAATGTAATAAATGTAATAAATAACAATAAATAAGTGCTCTGGACTCACAGGAGGCAATGGATAAATGCTATGCATTAAATCTGCATATTTATGACTAGGAGTTTCATTCTGAACATCCTCTAGTAAGTATCTAGTGCATTACAAAAGAGATGAAGGAGAGAGAGAGAGAGAGAGAGAGAGAGAGAGAGAGAGAGAGAGAGAGAGAGAGAGAGAGAGAGAGAGAGAGATTGGTCACACTGCTATAGCAACTAAGGTTTCCCTCCCACCCCTTTGTTTACTGGGGGTGGGGGGCAGGGTGAACATAAGTGTGTGTATACGGGTGTACATGCACATGGGTGGGTGGGTTAGGGCATGTGATGTTCTGGTTGTGCTGGCTATGTTTTAACGCTGCAGAGATCGCGATGAAACCAGATTCAGTGAAGCATCTCCTTAAAATAGGGAAGCAGCGAACGAGGAGAGTGTTTCATCAAAGTCTTGCATCTGGCTCAAAGTACTGGACTGGGGGAGATTGAAGGATAGAAAGAGAGAGGCCATGTACTCGCATCAACTCAAGAAATATTGGAGGGTATTCCTTTTCTGCAGTTATATTGGTTAAGGCCAATAGCTCAGTGGTGAAAACATAAGGAGAGCCTTGCAGCATCAGAGCAAAGGCACCACCAAAGGCCAGGACTTCAGGGCAGACTTCCAGGGCCTGTCGCCCACTAGCAACCAGCATTAAGTGACACCCTGCTTCCCAATGTGGAGTGTCATTAAAATACCTTTACCATTGCTGCTCTGGTGACACAGTATTACATTTTTATATATAGTATTGAACTGATAGCATTACATTTTTAATAGTTTTAAATATTGCAAGCTCCCATGGGAAGATTTTGTTCTGAATGGCGATGAATGCATTCCTCAAACAAAACAAAAGACTAAAAACAAGTGGCACAGGGGTTTGAGACTAGACAGCTGCACCAGTAGAACCTATTGCCAATGCATTTCCATGTGTGGCCCCATGTTCTAGTATTATGGGAGATGGGAGGAAATATCTCTCTTTCCACAATTTTAGCACAGCATGCATAATTTTATAAACCTCTTTTTATATTCCCTGCTCAGCCAGTTTCCTTTTTTACTAAGCTTAAAAGCAAGGAGGGGAGCACAACCCACACTCAAAACTCTCACAAGTAAAAAGATCCCTGAATGAGATTTTAGATGGGCAAACAATGCAGCTTAGGACATAGCAGACTCCTGTGTTCAGTTTCCAAAGCTTTGGGCACAACAGGTGGGTGCTAATCAGAGGTGCATCGAGCTCTTTTTTTATGCTGAAGACAGCCCCCTTCATCCTGGTTCTTGACAGCTACAATATTTTGTTGTTGTTTTTAAGACCCACCACTTTTGCAGAATTCATATCATTCTGTTCCATTCTGGAACGGTTTCACATGCTTTATAATTGTGATGTTTTCATCTGTTTTCATTGTTGTACATTCTGCTGCTGCAAGCAGCCCTGGGATCTTATCCTGAAGTGCAGGTAGGAAAAATTACAAACAAACAAACAATCATATTGCTCTTTGCGCCACTTCAGAAGATCTTGCGTGAGGCATGATCCCTCTGGACAACTTTCCTAAAATGAGCATCCCAACAGCTCTCTCAGAAGCCCCATAGGGAACACTGATGGTTTGCCATGTGGTAAACATGATGCTTGGAAACAGCTTCAGAAATTATTTCTAGATCCACTGGGCCTAATTACTCTGTTTATTGTATTCCATCCACCTTTAAAAGTAATAATCCCTGTAAATCCAGGATACTTCTCATTTGGATGAGCCAACATAATCACACAATGACCCCGATTTGGGGACACACACACATTTGCCGTTTTCTCAAAACTAACACCATTGCCCTGGCCATATATACTTGGAAGTATAAGGTACCTTTCTAAACTGGGGGTGTTTGTGTGTGCACATAGACATCGGATTGCATCCAACAGTAGTCCTGCTCAGAATAGATGCAAATGACAAGCATAAGTCTATGAATTTCAGTGAGGCTACCATGTGTGTGTGTCTAACTTAGTGGGAAACAACCCTAGTCAATCCATGAAAACTTACTTCCTGATAAGTGCACACAGGCTTGCATCCTCATGTTGCAATCCTATATGCACTTATATCTAGGAGCAAAAAGCCATTGAACTGGGTTTTGCTCCTGTAATATGTTTACCTCCATGGAATGTATTTGCCTTCTTCAAAGAATAAGGAAGAGAGTCGCCTATTTGCTCTTCTGCAGGCATGGGACTCTTTCTTCCCTGCAAAAGCTGGTTTTCCTTTACAGTGGTGCCTCGCTTAACAAATGCCCTGCTTAACGAAATTTCCGCTTGATGAAAGGATTTTTTGAGCGGAGGTTGCCTCGCTAGACGAATGCGTTTTATGAAAAATTCGTCTGGTGAATCGCGGTTTCCCATAGGAATGCATTGAAATTCAATTAATGCGTTCCTATGGGCAAAAAAAATATTCAATGCATTCCTATGGGATTCGCTAGACGAATTTTTCGTTATAAGAAAAGACCCGTGGTACAAATTGAATTCATCTAGCGAGGCACCACTTTATTGTCCTGAGCCTACAGTAATTTGAGTTTCTTTCTTTAAAAGCATCCTCCGCACTGCATTAATACAGGAGCCTCTATTACCAGCACTAAAGAGTGCTAGGCTGTCCCACTGATGGCCCATCAACACCTGGAATCTCTTCCAATAATTACAGGTCCATGGCCTTGCAAAGTAAATATGGCACAAGTAGAGCCAAATAAATCATCCCATCCTTTCCACCGCCACAAATAAAAGAGTCTCAACTACGTGATCCTTTCCAGAACAGCTTACATTTGCCAGCAAGCAATCCCTCACCTTGAAGAGTTCACTTCATATAAACAGACAAACAAACCAAAAACCAGCAGCTACTACAATTAGTTAATCATCCAATAACTGATAAGAGAGCCCGTGCCTTGCAGCGACTTCAGTGTCCCTCGCTCCTTAACACTTCCAGTGCCTGCTCACACTTTCTCACAGATTATGCTGGAAGATGAAAGGAATGGGAGTTATAGTCCAAAAACAGTTGGGAAACCCAAGGTGGTAATTTGGCTGTTCTGCTGAAGGGCACTTAAATTCTTTCTGCATATTGTCTCCAGAAAATCAAGGAAGCTCTCAGGTGATGAAACTGGATGTGAATATGTTGATAGAAATAACTGAAAATAATAATTATATAATCATAAATGGTAGAAATGGAAGGGACCCTGTGGGTCATCTAATCCAACCCACTGCAATGCAGGAATATTTTGCCCAACATGGGGCTCAGAAACTATAAGTCTTGGGGCATTTTTATTCACCCCAGTGACTTGGACAGGTGAGATAATCCAGGACAGTCATTTAAATCAAAATCTGACAAGTAGGGGTTAATTTAAAAAACACACACACACAAATGTGGTGATCTGCCATGGAAGGTCACAGGGGTTACCAAGGACCCCCCCCCCATAACCATCTGAGCTTCAGGGCCCCCCAAATGTAGCTCACTGAGTTAGTGAGCTATGCCATCCTGCAAACCCTACCCACTATGGGCTCTGCTCCCACCCATTACAACCATTCAGCCCCCAACAGATCCCCACCCCATGGAACATGTCCAGAGATTCCACCCACCCTACTATGCCATAGCTTAGTTGGACCCTGGAATGGAACCGTTCCCAGGAATAAAGGCACAGTGGTGCAAACTGAGTGACAGACTGACTGCATTGCCTTTTTTGCCTTTGGTGCTGTGCAGAATGAAGAGGGTTTAGCCAGGAAAAGAGGGTGAGAAGGAGCAGCTGGATATCACCTTCCAGAGGTGCATTTGCCCTTGAACTGTATTACAGAATCATAGGGGACTCGTATTGACCAAGAGTGCTCCCCTCAGGGCTTCAGGCTGCTAGCCCTCCTCCTTCTGGTTCCTATCCCTGGGGGTGAAATCCGAAGTGATTTCTCCTTGATCTTATTAAGGCACAAATGCACCTGGAGACTCTATAGCCCCAAGAGGCAAGATGGATGACTAGTCCATAAGGAAAGGTAGCAGAATCTTGGGTGTTGCCAGTAGGACCTGTGTGACTTCTGGTGGTTCCATAGCCTGCATGGCTCCTCAAGGTGGGTCTCAGTGAGCCAAGCCCCCTTCCCTGTTAGAGGTCTCCATGCAGGGTTTCTAAACACCCGCTGGCAAATTCAAAGGCAGCTTGCCACAGACCCACATTGCTTGTTTGTGTTAAGAGACAAAATGGAAAGGATTGTTCCTTTTATTAATACATCCATGTTTTATTGGCTTAAATACATGACAGTTTGGCCTCCTTACATTTCCTGCTCCTTTGGAGTGCTAGAGGATCTGCACCAACAGAAGGCTAAAGGAGAATCGGTCAGGCAGATGAAGCAAGCAGGTGGGAAGACTGCAAAGGCAAAACTCACCCTTCGAGGAGGTAAGCAGCTGCACTTTGAAATGAGTCATTGCCAGAAGTCTCCTTTTCATTTTTTAAAAAAAATGCAGGTCCAACAAACAAAACATTGGCCTGTAACATAAATGTAAGCATCTAGTTCACTATTGGTGCTGCAAAATACTTTACATTTCAGGCGTTAATTGGTGTCATTCTTATGCACCATCCAGTTCACTTGGCATGAAGCTTATTTGCCTACATGCATTGACCTCCACCTCACAGGTCTTCCCTGTGAGACTCGGAACAGCCCCACAGCTATTCATAGAATCGTAGAGTTGGAAGGGACCCTGAGGATCATCTCGTCCAACCCCCTGCAATGCAGGAATATGCAGCTGTCCAATACTGGAACCGAACCTGCAACCTTGGCGTTATTAGCACCATGCTCTAACCAACTGAGCTATCCAGGCTTGCTTCCTCCTTTTGCAGATGTAGCCTGGGGGCAGTGCATGTCAAGGGATAGCCCACAAGGTCTATGCAAGAACATGCCAGGGGCCCTTGCCACTTCAGGTGGAAGTTTTGCTGGGCTGGCAGCTGTAAAACACCGGCAGGAAAAGGCAGGCTACCAAGTAGAAGAGAAAGGCAGGTGGTCTTTTAGTGGCCTGCATTTCCCACTCACTACCGGAAGGCATCTGGGGGCTCAACTCTGCCAGCCAAAACCACCCCAAAGTGGCAGCTTTGCCCTTGCAGGCATATTTTTCTGTGGAATGATGGGTTCCACTTCCCAGGAGTCCCTGCAAAGGTCGCCCACCTATTGCTCCACATTTCATGGCAGAGTGGCATCAAGCATGGAAAACATCAGATTAACAGCTAGCACAGCCTATTAGCGCCTAGTGGAAAGTGACCATAACAAGGCCCCTCATGGCCTTAACCCTCAGCACTGAGCTGGGAACTCTGGTGGGAAAATGCTCCCCCAGGACAGGAGCAGCGGGAAGACACTCTGCTCTGTGGCAGCAGAATGGAGCAAATGGGTACTGACAGGAACTCAGCAACGTGCCAGGGGCAAAGACTCAAGCTGCCCGATTTATGGGTCACATTTTGGGTTTTGTGTGTGCACACATGTGTGTGCATTTTCCACCCTCTGCTACAAACTAACCAAGAGCACTCCCCAAAAGTTCAAGTGCCGCCGCAGCAGCAGGCATTGCTTATCTGTGCTCAGGGCAGGGGTACCCCTGTCTCTGGGTGACACAGATCTTGAGCCTTGCTCCAGCCAGAGACACGAACAGCATTTCCGATGCCACACAGTGCAGAGAAACTTGTGGCACCCTCTAAGTGCTCTGAGGCAGCTACTCAATGTCTTTTCCATTCATGCATTCATGATGATTTCGAAGAATTGCAGAACTGTAGAGCTGGAAAGGGCCCTGAGGGTCATCAGGTCCAACCCCCTGCCATGCAACTTGTGCTCATGATAGTTGTACCAAGGCAGTCATACACACGCCCATTTTCAATACCCTTTGCACCTACAAAGGTTTTGAAGTGGACACACTGGTTTGTTCCCAGTTTGTGCGTGGTCTTGTAACTTTCTGTTGTAATTGTATCACTTTTTAATATCCTAATTTGTCCCACTTTGGCTGCACTATAGCCCCTCCAGCAACAATAGTGCAATGGCACAGGGGAAGCATCGCAGAGGAGTTAATAAAGCAGGATTAGGTGTGGACACTCCAAAATATAGGCACCCCTAATGCACTATTATTGTGTCAAAAACATGTTGCAGAAGACAGTCCAGAGGGTCTGCAATTCCTTGTTTGCCATCAACACTTGACAGTCCACCCTGTGTGGGAAGCGACAACAGCAGCTCCATCCAGTGTAGGGCTGCATACATCTGGATTTCCCCAGACATTACTGGGATTTCAAAGGCAGAATTGACTTGGGGAGGCGATTCTGAAAGGTGGCGTTTTGGGGTCTTCCTATAACAAAGCCCAACAACTTTCAGGGTGTCCTGGTTTTTACTTTTTTTTGAAATATGGCAAACCTAATGCAGTGTCAAAAACTAGGCTAGACACATGGCGCAGCCGCAGCAAGAGATTAGAAGAGGCGCCTCTACATCCGGGAGCAACAGAGCGATCAAGCGAGGCTGCAGCATTTGCATCTGCACCTGGTCCCCCCTTGCGCCTTCTTCCTCTTCACATGACTGCAGCATGGCCACTTGGGCGTGGCTTGGTGCAAGTGAGCTTCTGTCACAGAATGTCTCGGGGAGGGTGAGACACGGTGCTACTTCCCACAACAGGATGGAGAGCAATAGCAATGGGTTGTCATGGGGAGACAAGAATCCCTGTTTATGCAGGCTGCACTGTTCTGTTCTGTCTGCAAGCAACTCCCTACTAACACTCACTTTGCTGCACTGCCAAGCAACAAGTACTCACAACTGAGTGTCGCCCCTCCCAGGCACTGATTGCAGCCCATCAGATTCCCCTAACATCCCTCCAGCATGTCTATCCCCCTCCATCCCCCAAACCTTTGCAGCCTCCTCCCAATCAAGGTCAGGGAGGAGTGGGTTCCTGCTCAGTAAACTTCCCACTCTCTTCTAAGCCCCACCACTACCACTTTGGCAGCCATATCCAGAAAGGGTAGCAAGAAGCCAACAGCTGCATTTCCCAGCTTACTGTGGACACCTTGCAACTTTTGCTGCAAAGCTTCACTCTCCCTGGAAGCCCCAGCAACAAAGTGCTGAAATGAGGCTGCAGCTGAGAACCAGGGAGAGCCAATATCAGGACAGACAGAGAAGTATGGATGCCTACTTTCCTCTAAACAAGGCTTTGAGGTTTGGTCATAGAATCGTAGAGCTGGAAGGGACCCCGAGGTTCATCTAGCCCAACCCCCTGCAATGCAAGAATCTCAACTAAAGCACCCGTGGAAGACGGCCAGCCAATCTCTGCTTAAACACCTCCAAGGAAAGAGAATCCACAACCTCCTGAGGGAGACCGTTCCACTAATGAACAGCTCTTACTGTCAGAAAGAACTTCCTGATGTTTAGTGAGAATCTCCTTTATTGTAACTTGAAACCAATGGTTTGAGCCCTACTTGCCGGAGCAGGAAAAAGCAAGCTTGCTCCATCTTCCATGTGACAGCCCTTGGGATGTTTGAAGATGGCTATTATATCTCCTCTCAGTATCCTCTTATCCAGGCTAAACATACCCAGTTCCCTCAACCGTTCCTCGTAAGGCTTGGTTTCCAGACCCTTGATCATCTTGGTTGCCCTCCCCTACACACATTCCAGCTTGTCAATGTCCTTCTTAAATTGTGGTGCCCAGAACTGGATACAGGACTCCAGGTGTGGTCTGACTAAGGCAGAATAGAGTGGAACTATTACTGCTCAGTGGGTTAGGTACGCAATGATGCAGGAATGAGACCGTCCAGCTGTCCTCTTCTCAAAGCCCTCTGCCCCCCACTCTGACTGCAGCCTGAGGGCCCCCACACCTGGCATCTACTGTTCTAGGATGTGCCCTCCCCCTCCCCTCCCCCTTGGCTTCTCTCAGCAGCAGGAAGAGCCTGCCTTGCTGCTGGTATGCAGGTCAATCGCATGGCCCAGCACACAGTGCTCCAGCTGCTCCTCGATGGCCAACACCTGCCGCACAGCTTCCTCAAAGGCCACAGCCACATTGGTGTCGTCCTTGGCACTCGTCTCCAGGTAGGGGTAGTTGCCGTGCTCCATGCACCAGGCCTGGGCCTCTTCGGAGGTCACCTGCCTCTCCAGCTTGTCCACCTTGTTGCCCAGAACCACAAAGGGGAAGTGGTCGGGGTCCTTCACATTGGCGTAACAGATGAACTCCTTCTGCCAGTGACCCAGGTTGTCGAAGCTCTGCCGGTCATCCACGCTGAATGTCAGCAGGCAGCAGGCAGCCCCCCGGTAGAAGGGAGTCCGCAAGCTCTTGAAGCGCTCCTGCCCGGCTGTGTCCCAGATCTGGAGCGTCACAAAGCGCCCATCCACCTCCAGGTCCCGGTTGAGGAACTCAACCCCAATGGTGTGGAAGGCTTGCGAGTCAAACTTGTTGGTGACGTAGCGGTTCATAAGAGAGCTCTTCCCAACGCCGCCATCGCCCAGGAGGATCACCTTCAGCAGTAGCGACTTCCCACTCATGGCAGCAGAGGAAAGGTCTAGAGGGAAAAGGCAGCCTCCGTTAGTGAGAAGGCGGCTGGTAAGGAGCCCCTGGCCGTGTCTCTCTTCCGCCACAGTAGAGAGAGGAATTCTGCCTGGCACTGCTGCATTTCCAGTGCCTGCCAGGGGCAAAGGACCTTTTTCAGACTGAGGGCCACAATCCCTGCCAGGCAATGTTCCAAGGGCCGCATGCAAATGGGTGGAGCCAAGGGGGAGAAGCTGGCAGAGCTCCACACTCCACACACTAGTGAAAGTTCCAAAGGCCAGACAGAGAGGTACGGAGGGCCGCATTCACCCTCTGGGCCTGAGGTTCCCCACCTCTTTGATATGCCTATTAATTTGTGGTACTTCTTGCCACAAGGGGTGGCGGCAACCGCTGGCTTTGAAGAGGAATTCAATAAATCCACAGAGGAGGATGTGCAAAAGTCCTTTCTATAGCTACTAGCCCATGTGACTGCATGCTGCCTTGAAGGTATCCTCCAGGATTCAGGGATGCCATGTTTCTACATACCACGGGCAGAAGGGGCGATGGTGCTTGCATTCTGCTTGTGGATTTGTAGGAATGACTTAGACTGAGTCTGACCCACTGGTCCATTGAGTTCTGCCATGACTGGCAGCAATGGCTCTTCAGGCTTTCAGGCAGGGGACAATGCCCAGCCCTTCCTGGAGATGCCACCAGGGACATCTCTAGGGCCTTCTGCATGCCAAGCAGGTGCTCTGCTGCTGAGCTAACATAAAAAAGCAAATCCAGCTGGCCACTATTCCAACAGAAGGCTAGACCAGAAGTCAGAAGGCCTCTGATCCAACAAGGCTCCTCTGATGTCCCCAGGGCAAGGGCTGGTCTACTATGGAACTAACTTAGCTTAATCCCAGAGGGCCCCCAGAAGCAACCTTTGTCCACATTTGGCTTAAAAAATTGGGGTATAGTTGAGCAGATTTGAGTGACATGACTCAAATTGATAAATTTTTTGTTGCAAATATTTCAACGATCCCAAAGCTTGAGAGCCATTAGCACCGATGTTTGTAAAGGTGTAGTGAACAACCCCTTTGAAGAAGATAACAGTGGTTACGTGGACCTCGCTGCTCACTGTGAAGTTCAAGCTTCAGGGCCCCCAGAATGTAGGTCTGCCACTGCTTCAGGGATGCCAACTTGAATAAAACGTTGGAGGCAGGCAGGTAACTCCCAAGACACGCACCATTTGAATTGCAACACCTAATCACTTTGGGGGGGAGGGGCCAGCCCCCTCAAATATTTTATTGTGGGGGAGGGCCGAAGGGACCTCACCCCTTAGGAGTTAGCCCCTAAGTGCAGGGCAGAGAGCCAAAGGGTGACAAGGAGTGTGGGTTCTCCTAACCACACTCCTTCAGTGTAGGCTTTTGGTTTGCAATTACAGCTTTGGAAACTGGACGACTCTGCTGGGCGGACAAAGGCAGCCTGAAAGTAAGCCGGTTGCCCCATGCCGACAGGGAACACAGCAGTGAGGGCAGAGGGCTGGCTGAGTGCCCACCTGCAGCGTACCTGTACTGTGGAGAGAACAGTCCCACCTCCGGGGCAGCCTGGCCAATGCCACACCTACACATCACTGAAAGGCAAGGCACGTCACTCAGCTTGTTATGCATGAACTGTCCCCCCACCCCACATGGTAAGTGTCCCTTTCGCTCCCCACATTGTCTCTTGATGGGCAGACCTGCCACTTTGCAAAAGCCCCCACAAACAGCACGACATTCTGCTGAGAGCATGAGCAAGCATTTGGCTCTCGGAAAGCCGCAGGCCCTGACATCGTTCTTTCTGTGGGCATGGCTGGCACTGCCATTGTGCAGACTACCCCCCCCCCACGGGGTGCTGCACACAGAGTAAGGGAGAGGGGGCCAGAACTTCCTTCCCCTGCTCCACCCACTGGGGGTGATAGCCCTTCTTTTCCCTAAGGTGAGCCAGAAAGATTGACTTTATTGTCCTTTTATTTACCAAGGAACCTAGTGCTACCTGCTCTCCACTGGAAAGTGGCAGAGTGGGCCATACTAATAGCATGGAAATTAAGAGTCTGGATCAGGCCAAGGTCCCCACCCCTCGCATGAGAAACTTGCAAACAGGAGCGCTCAGCGGTGGTTTCCAGCAACCGGCATTCAGAAGCATCACTGCCTCCGGGAGTTTAGATTTTAAAAGGGCGGATCCCTTTGCAAACAGGACAGGTTGGAGGGGGCAATGGATCGAGGCAGCTCCGGTGTGCTCGGAAGCGTCTCGGTCATGCCCAATGGGCTAGACCTGAGGGCAGGAATCCCGCCGCCCCCCCTCAGCAGAAGCAGCAAGAGGGCCCCGAACCCCCATATTTGGGAGGGGGGGAGGGAGGCGCATCCATCCTCCTCCCCAAAAACCGAACCATCAAACCACCCTCCCTCGGATAAGACCACCTAGGCCGGGATCTACCTGACCCGCCGGGATCCGCCCATTGCCCACCCGTCCGGCCTCCCGCGGCAGTGCAAAGGGGGAACTGGATCCTTCCCCGAGGGAGGGCCCAATGACACACCATCTCCCCACGAGGCCTCCACGCAGCGCACCTGCCCGCCGCCGGCCTCGGACGGGTCTCGAACGCGCGGCCCGCGCTGACCGGGCCGGGAGATCAAAGGCGCATCTGGAGCCGGGCGGGCCGGGCGAGGGGGAGGGACCCCACCGCGCATGCGCTCACTGCCTGCGGAGACCCGAGCGTCTTCCGCCAGCATCACTTCGCGGCTGCGGCCACCAATAGGAAGAGAGCCCGCCTCGCCCCCGCCCGCCCCGCCCCCATGCCGCGACAGGTGTGAAGCAGGTGCGCCGCCGGGGACGACACTTACCCGGCCAAAGGCAAGCAAAGAACGCGGGCAAAGAGGCGGGGGGCGCGCGCGCGCCCTCTTCTCTGCCAGGTGGGGAATGCAGGAACAACAGGAAGGGAACACAGTGACACTACGTTAAGCTAAGGCAGACCAAAAGCCCACCTTAGTTCTGTATCGTCTGTACTGACAGAGTTTCAGACCCAGATCTCCCTCGGAGCCACATCTGGAGGAGGAGGTGACATGTGGGATTATTGAATCTGGGACGTTCGACATGCAGGGCAGATGTTCTGCCGCTGAGCTACAAGGGCCCTCCCCCAACAGCCAGCCCGGTGGTGGCCCTTGAAGAGGCGTTGTGGTTCTGCAGGGGCCACGGGGTGAGGTAGGGAGGGTATTGCGCCAGTGGCAGCAGGCCTACATTATTGGGGCCCCGAAACTCAAACTCTGAGAGGGGGCCCCTTTTGCAACCAGCAATGACGTCTGGGTCACGCCTGTAGCTTTCTTCAGTGGTGTTGTTCCTCAGCAAATCACTGCATATTTGTTTGTTTTTTAAGTAGCTACTACTTCTCAGATTTTGAATAAAATGGCTCTCCTGGATTATCTCACCTGTCCAAGTCACTAGAGTGAATAAAAATGCCCCGTGCCTTAGTTTTCAAGCCTCATATTGAGTAAAAGATTCCTGTATTGCAGGGGTTGGGCTAGATGACCCTAGAGCCCCTTCCAACTCTACAATTCGATTATTATTCTTTCTGTTTTTTTTTAAAAAAACAATGTACAGTGGTACCTTAGTTCTCAAACTTAATCCGTTCCGGAAGTCCATTCCAAAACCAAAGCATTCTCAAATCAAGGCATGCTTTCCCGTAGAAAGTAATGCAAAACAGATTAATCCGTTCCAGACTTTTGAAAAAGCAACCCCTAAAACAGCAATTTAACATGAAATTTACTATATAACAAGATCATTGATCCATAAAATGAAAGCAAAAATCATTGTAATGTACTATGAATTTAAAAAGATAGTACTGTAGATGATAAAAATAAAAATTTAAAAAAAATTTTGCTTGCACTGATGATAGTCATTGTTTGGATGGGGTGCTTTTATCCATTTCCGCAGGCACACAATCAATCAGCTGAACTGGGTTCCGCACAGTCACAAAAACAAATTAACCCAAAAATGCCTCAAAAGCAAAAACAAAAAATAAAGAGCAAAACAAAAGCTCCAAATGCAGTGGTACCTTGGTTCTCGAACTTAATCTGTTCTGGAAGTCAGTTTGACTTCCGAAATGTTAAAAAACCAAGGTGTGGCTTTTGTTTGGTGCAGGCGCCTGAGAAACAATAGCCAACACCTGCATCAGACTTTTGGCTTTTGAAAAACGTTCAAAAACTGGAATACTTCTGGGTTTTCGGTGTTTAGGAAACAAGGCATTTGAATACGAATGTAATGTAACAAAAAGTAAGGTTAAAAATGGATTTTTGAATTTAAAAAATGGAGAAACTATATGATGCAGTTGAAAAAGATTGACAATGGCGCCCATGAAGGGGTGGAGGGAAGTCTAAAGATTCAGGGAATACTATATGTTTATGGTTATAATCAATATTTGAATATAAATGTAAATTGTAAAACTGAATATATCTTTTTTTTAAAAAAAAAGACTCAACTTGACAAACATTGCACTGATTATCAAAGAATTTTGTTCAACACAAGTCCATCCACTACATTAAAATATCCATATTGACTTTCAATTATATTTTTATTGCTTCTTTTATTTCTAAGTGGATTTTAATCGCATTAAAAATTAGAACTGCATGTATTTTTTTTTAAAAAAAGGTTGGCATCAAGCACTGCACATGACAGCTGCTAAACAACAAGCATTAAGGCCCTCAACAATTTTCAAGTGGTCCGGGGCAGTGAGGAAGTTGGCAACCACCACCCTGGGTATTAACTTGGTTGTCCAGCATTTTCTCCCACCCCACCCCACACATTCCCTGCCTGTCCTAACAAATTATTTCATACTATAATATTTCTGTCACAACTTTTACTCCAATTCTTTCTGACAACTTATCAAAAGATACCCTCCTTTCCTCACATATTCTTTTCCGCAGCGGCACCTTTTAAGCCAATTTATCCTCCTCCTTCCCTTTAGTATATCTCTCTCTAAACTTCCCTATTAAATAAATGTTTTAAAAGGAGGACATTTTCTTTGGCACTTGCAACATCTATCTGCTTCATTTCAAACACCAGAGAGGGAGAAACTTATATTTATTGCCGGATTTGAGAACGTTCCTCTTCTTGTGTTTCAAGAAGGTGGGCTTTTTTCAATTTGCTCTGCTTCCTGCTCAGTTTGACCTGGTTCTCAGGTTTTAATGATAGGGCTCAAACAATTTTCTGACCACAGCAACCTTCACAGGATTTCTCTGGATCACTTCTTGTTTGATCATTGCTGCCCATATTAACAAGCCTATCTGTTATCTCTGAATTCAGTTACACTGGCTTAGATCAGTTGTATGTCCTTCGGACCACCATTTTTATTTTTATTACACTCAACGACTGAAGATGAGTTTGGAAATTGGCAGTACTAACTCCAGAGATGCCAGCCTAGATTCTGCCAGTCTTTCACTTTGGTGATAGGGGCCTTTTGGTTTACGATGCTCTATAAAACATTGTATACAACGATGGTGGCGCTTTTTAACAGCTCTGGCTGACCTTACCATTAGGCAGGGTGATTTCGCTCCTTTACACAGCAGTTTCTTGGAGACCTGTACATTAAAGGAAAGACAAAAAAATAGCCAGTGATATAGAACTCAATCCTAAGCAAGTCTACTCAGAAGCAAGCCCCAAATGGGACTTCCTCTCCAGAATGGGCTCATGCAGACTTCTGTTTTCCCCACTGCTTTCTCCCAGGAAAACCTGCGGTTTAGCATTGAATTGGAACAAACAGCAATAGGTTTTTTTTTGCGGATTGCTCTTTGTTCCAATATAGCACTAAATAGCAGGTTTTCTGGGCGGAAGCTGTGCAAAGATAAAACTGCTTGGACCCATGCCTGACAAGCACGGGACAAACAGAAAACTGCTTTCTAGGCACAAAACAAATAGAAGTGTGGGTGATCCCTAAGTTTATTTAGGATTTGCAGCCTTCATTTGCTTGTATTCATGCCACCCCAAAGAGGAGGGCCATTTGGGATTTTCTGCACCCCAGAGGCTTGGTAAGCAACTACAAGAGTCAGAAGCCATTTGAATGCCACAAAAACTGTTTGGGGTTTGCAAATTGGTCTGTCTCCAGTTGTCTGACATGCTCCTTAGCTTGGGGAGAACAACATTTGAAGTCAGCAGATCCATGTCTTCAAACAAGGGTCACCATACATCTGTTGTTGTTGGTTTTTTTAAGCAAGTGCAATAATAAGCAAAGTGGGAGGGGACCCCACCAAGTGTGGATTGGAGAAGATTGCTGCGATGTTCCTGTCCTCCCTATCCTGTGACTTTTTTTAAAAAAAAAGTTTTTATTAAAGAATTTTCATAGTTAACAAGGTTACATACAACTTTATACAGGCCAGCTGCATTTGGTGTGACACCCTGCTGTCATAGACATTGTGAGATTGTGCAGAGGTTTTGTGCCGGCTTTGTGAGGTTAGGCTCTTCATTTGTCTGTCTGTCCTTTTTTGGTGGTGGTGCGAGAAGTTGGAGAACCCATAGCATGGTTGGTTGCATTTACAGTGGTACCTTGGTTTGCAACCACTTTGGATTACAACCGTTTTGGATTACAGCCACGTCAAACCCGGAAGTGCGTGTCCCTTTTTTTGGATTACAACCCGTTTTTAGGGGGGAGGCCCCATTGGCGAAAGCGTGCCTTGGGTTACAACCTGTTTTGGTTTACAACCGAACCTCCAGAACGGATTATGGTTGTAAACCAAGGTACCACTGTAGTTGATTGCAGTGTTTTGATTGTATGCATGGGAGAACCTTTTGCCCTGCCCTGATTGTGTCATTAAAGGTAAAGGGACCCCTGACCATTAGGTCCAGTCGTGACCGACTCTGGGGTTGCGCGCTCATCTCGCATTATTGGCCGAGGGAGCCGGCGTATAGCTTCCAGGTCATGTGGCCAGCATGACAAAGCCGCTTCTGGCGAACCAGAGCAGCACGTGGAAACACCGTTTACCTTCCCGCTGTAGCAGTTCCTATTTATCTACTTGCATTTTGACGTGCTTTCGACCTGCTAGGTTGGCAGGAGCTGGGACCAAGCAACGGGAGCTCACCCCGTCACAGGGATTCGAACCGCCGACCTTCTGATCAGCAAGCCCTAGGCTCAGTGGTTTAACCACAGCGCCACCTGGGTCCCACCTTTTGCCCTGCCCTGATTGTGTCATAAGGCATGATAAATGCCTGTGAGTGGCAGCTGGTGAGGGCTCCAGCACCTTGGATAGTACCAAGCAGACAACTCAAGCAAAGCCTTTTATCCAGTCTTGGTATCCCAGCCCCCTCCTTCTTCTTTGCCTGTGCTGGCAAGCAGGCACCAAGAAGCATGAAACACGAAGCCACTCTGCTCTTCAGCAGTCTGGTGCAGGCATTGTTGTTCTGGGAGTCTCTGGATCAAGGAGGTCCCTGCTGACGGGCACTGTGGATGGATCTGAGCTCAGTGCCTCCATAGCTAGTTCTGCTGCCTCTGTGTCAGAGTCAAGGCTGCTGCTGGTAGAAGTGGTTAATGACAGCCCCTACCCACCACTTTTCTCTCAGGAAGAGGGCAAGAGGAGCAGTAGGCAAGGGATGGGCTAAGCAAAACACTCTCTTCTGCTGCTTTTCTGTATTAATTAGGTAAAGGTAAAGGGACCCCTGACCATTAGGTCCAGTCACGGATGACTCTGGGGTTGTGGTGCTCATCTCACTCTATAGGCCGAGGGAGCCGGCGTACAGCTTCCGGGTCATGTGGCCAGCATGACTAAGCCGCTTCTGGTGAACCAGAGCAGTGCATGGAAACGCCATTTACCTTGCCGCTGGAGCAGTACCTATTTATCTACTTGCACTGCGTGCTTTTGAACTGCTAGGTGGGCAGGAGCTGGGACCGAGCAACAGGAGCTCACCCTGTCGCAGGGATTCAAACTGCCGACCTTCTGATCGGCAAGCCCTAGACTCTGTGGTTTAATCCACAGCACCACCCATGTCCCTCTGTATAATTGCCCCCTCTCAAATGCTGCAATGGCTAGCATTCAGCAGTAAGATGGCCAGAGATGGAGAACAGTCGTGTCCCTATAAATCTTCTGATGCAGCTGAAGACAAGGCAGACCATTTAGCTGCAAATGCTGATGTGGCAGAAAACAGCTTTTTTTTTACAACATTATGAGCTGCGCTAATGATCTCAGTGCTGAAAAGTTTCTCACAGTTACTTAAGTGGAGGAGTTAACACCTGCCTTTGATCCTGGACTTTAACCCACAAAATGTCCTCCTGAAAACTCTGGGTCCAAATCTGGACACACACACACGGCACAACAAACAATATGCTTGTGAACAACGTAGGTGGAGAACAGGCTCATCAAAGTGTTGCTGACCTACACAGGAAGGAAAATGAACATGTATTTGTGTTTTGCTCAAGTACAGGCTTGCTATATGCCAGGAAAATTCCTGACATGTGCTGGTTTTGGGGTGTAGAAATGGCATCAGGGAGGAATTTTGTCAAGGAAAACCTTGGTGTATGGCAACACGATAGAAAAAGCAGCGGAAACAGCTCAAAAAGCTTTAAATCACTATTTTGGGGTTAGGTTTGTGGTTTCCTTAAAAAACTTTGCAGAATTTTACATTTTGAGTCAAATTCCCTACTCAAAAACCCTACTCAATTGTAAACCCATCAGGACAGAGACCTGCCTTCTTGTTTCTCTCTAAAATAGTGTTGATAATGGAGAGGATAAATGGATTAGTTGACAGTGAAATTCTATGCATGTTTATTCAGAAGGCTCAATGTGTTCAAGGGGACTTACTCTGCTTGGATTGGAGCTTTGGTTTCATATTATATTTGTGGACATGTTTTATGTTTTTAGTATTTGATTTTCTGTTAAAACAATCAAAGTGGCTTGCACACTGGTGGAGGAAGAGGGGTGCAGGGGAGCGCAAGGCCCCTGGCACCACGATCCTGGTGGGGTGCCATCATGGCTGCCCCCCCCCCCGTGCTGGGTGCCATGCCCATGCAGGTGGTGTGCCACCCCCCTGCGTGCAGCGCGCCACACCCCCGGGACGTGCACCATGCCCCTGCAGGTGGCGCAACACGCTCCAGGGATGCGCACCACGCTCCTGCGGGTGGTGTGCCACACCCCGGGGGACATGCCACACCCCCTGGGACGTGCACCACCCAGTCCCAACTGCTCTCTGCCCCGATGCTGGAGCATGAAGCTCCACCACTGGGGTTGCAATAAAATAAGAAAATCCATCAGAATAAAACTGAGTCATTAACAGCAATATATTAGCAGCACATAAAATATTAATGGATAGCATTACAGAACTAAATGCTCATACAGATAGCATTAAAAGGGAAAAAAATCCCCTAATAATGTATTGTTATTATTATTGTTGTTGTTGTTATTGTTATTATTAAAAACATATAACGACAATAGTATTAATTTCATTAACTTGAATTTCGCATAACACGGTTGTTAAAAGTTTTTTAAATGGCGGATTATATATTAAAAACTAACCTGGTTTTTAAAAAACAACAACTTTGCTAACCCACTAAAGAGGGAGCTTAGCAGATCTTACCTGGGATATGCTTACCTGGGAGGAAACTCCAGTCTTGGTGTCACAAGGGGGGGAGAGAGAGAGAGAGAGAAGGATGTAAACAAATCTATAATTATCATACAGAAAAATAACATCCTTCCAGCTGCCTTCTTCAGCTCAGCAGGCTTACTGCAAAATTCATTATCGGACGTTGCATTCATAGTCACCTTTATTGTCTGCTGCATTTACAATAATTAGACCCATAAACACTGATTTATAAAAATGACAAACAAGAGTCCCCAGTAAAGAAGAAACATGAGTTCTCTTTATGGCTCAGCACTTCACAGAAGCTACACACAGCAGGCCGAGAGCAGTCATGTTATTTTATGGTTAAATTAAAGGATCTCTCCCCCTGTGGTCTTTCATTCAGCTGCTGTCAGCCACTCAAAAGAGAGACCAGGCATCCCAGATAACAGGAAGTACTAATTCTGTTTTTCGCATCTTAATTTCTCTCTCATGAATGCCTAAGCAAGAGGGATGGTAAAACAACGAGAGACCTAACATTACATGACCAACCAACCTCATGTGAGGGGTGTTTCTGTGACCAAAGCAAAACTGTCATACTTCCTTTTTATTTTTGCAATTGCCAGGAGGTGTAATACTTGTAATGCAATCTCATTATATTTATCATACTGATTTTTTAAAATATGTATGCTGTTATATTTGCTATTAAGTTGTTGCTTTATTATGTTATTATGACATTATTCTCATGACAGTTGCTTTTGATATGTATTCCTGCTTTCTTTGGCCTCCCCACTTGAGCTTTCCCCCACCCCACAGACTTAGAGACATACCGTACTTAGTGATAAACCTGCTCTGCTGGTGAAATGTTTTGCACCAGTGGAACATTGCTGAGCAACAGAAGGCATGAGAAGGCTGTTGGTACCTTTGCTGTGAAATAGATTGTGTCATCTGTTACGCAAAAGGTTTCTGCTTGTGCAGCTGTTGGATGGAATGCCTCTGTTGTTCAACATTAAAATTCACTTTCTGGTAGTGCAAGAAAGAGCCTGTGTTCCAATGGAGAGAGAAGGCTGGATAAAGCCCATTGCCTCCTGCAGCTCTTCCTACAAATAACTTAGTCCAGTCACATGTTTCATTAGTACTGATAACACTTGTTAGGAGTAAAGTGATTTGTTGCTGTTTCTTTGCCCTGGACTTATTTCCCCACTGAGCTTATGCTTCTGGGGAAGCAGGGGTCCTGGTTCAATGGCAGGGAACCTGCCCAAGTCCCAGGAAGATACATTGCCAGTAATCCTGGGATAGATGAGCAAATAGTCTTGGGGCAAAACTGCAGTCTTTTCCAGGCTTACCTGGAGATGCCAGGGATTGAACCTGGGACCTTCTGCATGCAAAGCAGATGCTCTGCCACTGAGCCACAGACTGTTCCCAAGAGCTCTTGCAAATGCTGCACCATATAATTCCACCTTGGAGCCAAAAGAGCGTTCTCCCCTCCCCTGCCCCCTCTGTTATTGCAATGTGTATGGATTCAACAGATGGCAACATTGAACACCAACCAAGGAAGTACTGGAAATGTTCAGGTATCGTTTCATATCTATGATAACCCAAGGCAGCCTTTCCATTCTCTTGAAGAGAATGTTCATAGCTTCGAGAACACTGTCCAACCATCTCGTCCTCTGTCGTCCCCTTCTCCTTGTGCCCTCCATCAAGGGCGTACCCACCATGCGGCAAGTTAGGGCAGCTGCCCTACTCTAGAAGCAGGGCTGGTGGGCAGAGGCGGAGCACAGCCCGGCGGAGCGCGAGTTCGCCATTCCCGCCGCACCGCGCCGCACCCTCCCTCCAGCTCCCCGGCGCGCCCTCAGGCAAGGCCAAGCGCGGCGGGGAACCAGGGAGCGCGGCGCGGTGGGCGGGAACGCCGAACTCGCGCTCCGCTGGGCTGGGCTCCACCTCCGCCCACCAGCCCTGCTGCTAGGGAGGGGCACAGCCCGGCGGAGCGCGGGTTCGCCGTTCCCGCCCGCCGCGCTGCGCCCTCCCTCCAGCTCCCCGTCGCGCCCTCTGGCAAGGCCAAGCGCGGCGGGGAACCAGAGAGCGCGGCGCGGCGGGCGGGAACGCTGAACTCGCGCTCCGCTGGGCTGGGCTCCGCCTCCGCCCACCAGCCCTGCTTCTAGGGAGGGGCACAGCCCGGCGGAGCGCGAGTTCGCTGTTCCCGCCCACTTTGTGGCCCCTCCCCTTCCGTGCCTTGGCCCCTCCCCTTGCCCCCCCTAGTTTTGATCCTGGGTACGCCCATGCCCTCCATCCTTCCCAACATCAGGGTCTTTTCCAGGGAGTCTTCTCTTCTCATGAGGTGGCCAAAGTATTGGAGCCTCAGCTTCACAATCTGTCCTTCCAGTGAGCACTCAGGGCTGATTTCCTTCAGAATGGATAGGTTTGACCTTCTTGAGGTCCATGGGACTTTCAAGACAAGAGTCTCCTCCAGCACCATAATTCAAAAGCATCAATTCTTCGGCGATCAGCCTTCTTTATGGTCCAGCTCTCACTTCCATACATCACTGCTGGGAAAACCATAGCTTTAACTATATGGACCTTTGTCAGCAAGGTGATGTCTCTGCTTTTTAAGATGCTGTCTAGGTTTGTCATTGCTTTTCTCCCAAGAAGCAGGCGTCTTTTAATTTCATGACTGCTGTCACCATCTGCAGTGATCATGGAACCCAAGAAAGAAAAATCTATTCCACTAGAGAACACTAGATGGCAGCATCATTGTTCCTGTCAAGAGTTCTACTGTCTTGTTCCCCTATAATTCCAAGATGAAGAAAAACAATAATCAATTTTAAAATGTCCCATCCTTTAGGTAACCCCCAAGCCTCTGTTTATAAGGGATATCATTAACATGCTATTGCTTTCTTGAGATAATGGATATTGATATCTCTTAATAAACACGAATTCAAAACCCAGAGTGGATCACAGTGGAGCGATACTGTACATTTATTAAGGTCAATCAAAAAGTCACAAAATAGGAAGCACGGTTTTGAGTAATGGCCTAAAGGTGGCATAATAGCGGAAAATAGACTGCGTATTGTAGCCATTTAAGCTGCATTTAGACTCAGTTCTAAGATAGAGACTTGCTAAGGCGTATTGGATTAGTCTCTGCTAAATTCTGTGGGTATCAAGTTACACCTCAGTATTCTGGGACAAAGCAAAGGATCACGCACTGGTCCCTGTTTCCAAAAACACAAAGCTGAATGGGATGGGCAAATCTGTCAATTTTAGCTCCTCTCAGTTTCTAATATTTCCAGCCTTTATTCCAGTTTTCCACAGTTCTGCATCAGTTTGCATTAAATAAAAATGCATATTATATTTTGCATGCTTTTGCTACTATAAGTCACATCAGAACTGCTTCTGGAAGTGTAAAGTGATGCATAAATTGAATAAACAATTGAACTTATTGTTTTATTTTTAAAAAATCATTGGGGGAAAAACCACCCTTTTAATTTAGTATATATGCTAACATTTCTGTCTCGCTTTTCTTTCCAAACCAAGGGACTCAAAGCTGCTAACAGGGGGAAAAAGTAAAGCAACAATCCCCATTAAAAAAGCAGTTCATACCAAATTAAAAATAGAATCATGGAATTATAGAATCTGTAGAGTTGGAAGGGACCCCCTGTGATGCAGGAACCTCAACTAGATCATACAGGATAGAAGAACTCAGAATGGCAAAGCAACAACTCCCTAACTCAAACATCAACATAGTTAAAGGCTTGCTGAAAAAGAAAAATATTCAAACAATTGCAGAACACAAATAATGAAGAGGAAAATAACCAGGGGACCTGTGTGGCCCTCCATATGTTGTTGGACTGCAATTCCCATCATCCTCGACCATTGGCCATGCTGGCTGAGGCGGATGGGTGTTGGAGTCCAACAGCATCAGGGGAAGGCCCTGTCTCACTCACTCTCGGCTTAGGTTATCTTCTTCTTTCTTACTTGTGTTCTGACATTGTTTGAATACTCTTCTTCCTCCAAAGAATCCTGGGAGTTGCACTTTGTTAAGGGCGCTATGAGTTGTAGCTCTGTGAGTGACAAACTACAGCTCCCAGGATTCTTTTGGGGGAAACCATGTGCTTTAAATGAGCATGGTGTATGTAGATGTGACTTCAGTCAGCACAGGAAAGAAACTAGCGGTCACCAAGGGAGGAGCAAAATGTTACCCATTTTCAGCAGGTGCAAAAAGGGTATGTTCACAAGCATTTCTAGTTCAGAGAGAAAGCCAGCGCATGGCCTCTGTGGTCTCAGTTTTAATGTGCAAGCCACACACACTCATACACACCCAACATACACTCTTAACCCTATGCTAGCCTCAGCATGGGAACTCGCAGCCTTCATGTACTCCCACTACTCCAACCCTATGAGTTTCCACACACTGGAAAAAGCATCATTTACTACGATCACCCTGAGCCAGGGAAAGAGGGAGTTTTTCCTCCCCGACACACCCATGTGAGCCAAAGCATCGTGTGGCTCCACCTCAGCTCCAGAGGTCTCTCCATCTCTCTCTGCACGCAGAAGGAAATTTCACACAGAGGGAGGAAACACCATGGCAAAAGATCCCCAGGAGATCTCTGAGGAATTCTATGTCCAAGATGTAAGTTGATTGCTTTGTTATCCTTTTTACAGGGTGGGTTAGTGAATGCCTTCAATTACTTGCTAAGATCTGTCATTCTGTCTTTTTCAAGGCATACATGCCCAGCACATTACAGCTTGCCTCGACAACCGACTTTTCTCTGACTTTCCCCTTTTCTAACTATTAGGCACAAACACCTAAAGCTACGAAAGAACTCTCCAAGAGATACAAGATCTGTGGGGTGTTGCTTTGCAGCCTAGTGCTCTCTGTCATCCTGACGTTTCTTGGGTTCTATTATTTTTGGAATCCGCCACCTAAAAAAGTAAGTTGCATTCTGTGCATTGAACTTAATATTTATTTTATTTTATTATTTTTTATTTGCTTACTTATTTAAAATCTGCCTAGTATTTCTAACTATCCTTTCTTGTTATTATTTTAAGGACACAGACCATTCGAGTAGATTTTACGCAAAGTTTTAGGTGCTCACTCTGCTTTGCTTTTTAATGATGGGGTCCTTTCCACAGAGGCATTCCATCTCCTTCATAATAAATTTGTGAAAAAGTGCTTTCATATTGTTTCCATTAGCTTGCCAGAAACTGGTGGAAAACCTATTATGCCACCACTTTAAGGGAGAGGGAGCCAAATATTGAGGGTGGCTGATCACCCTGTGCTGTTCCGTGCCTGCAGCATTAAGCAGCCCAAAAAGACCCTTGAATGGGGAAAGCTGCTGCATTGCATTTTCTTTTACAGTGGTACCTCGGGTTACAGGCGCTGCAGGTTACAGACGCTTCAGGCTACAGACTCCGCTAACCCAGAAATAGTACCTCGGGTTAAGAACTTTGCTTCAGGATGAGAACAGAAATCGCGCAGCGGCGGGAGGCGGGAGGCCCCGTTAGCTAAAGTAGTACCTCAGGTTAAGAATGGTTTCAGGTTAAGAACGGACCTCCGGAACAAATTAAGTTCTTAACCCAAGGTACCACTGTATTAACCTATTTTGCAGGGCATTTGGGGGGGGGGGTGTTGAGTTCACTCATACAATTACAGTGGAACACCTCGGTTTATGAATTTTTGGTTTACGGACACCGCGGACCCATCTGGAATGGATTAATTCACTTTCCATTACTTTCAATGGGAAAGTTCGCTTCAGTTTATGAACGCTTCAGTTTATGAACAGACTTCCAGAAGCAATTACACCCATGTTTCAGTTTATGAACGCTTCAGTTTAAGTACTTCGCGGACCCGTCTGGAACGGATTAATCCACTTTCCATTACTTTCAATGGAAAAGTTCGCTTCAGTTTATGAACGGTTACTCCGCGGACCGTCTGGAACGGATTAATCCACTTTCCATTACTTTCAATGGGAAAGTTCGCTTCAGTTTATGAACGCTTCAGTTTATGAACAGACTTCCAGAACCAATTGTGTTCATAAACCGAGGTACCACTGTATATGGGAAGCTCCCCTATATCAAATCAGACCACTGCTCCATCTGGTTCAGTACTGTTGGCTGACAGTAACTTTCTGAGGTTTCAGACAGTGGTCTTTTCCAGCCTTACCTGGGTGCTTTGGCTCTGAGTTGCAGCCATATATATATATATATATATATATATGCAGGTAAAAACACAACATCCATAATTTGATGCCATACTATCATAGGACTTTCCCCCTTGTGCATAGGGTTGTGGATGCAAACACCATCTTCCTCTCCCCTTTTGCCCTAGATCCTGTGGTTTAGACATGGCATTATTACATGGTTTGCGACTAGGGGGTTGTATATTCATACCCTGAAGAGAGGGAAAAATCAGGGGATTGCATCATAATGTGGGGGGGGGGTCGAGGGGCAAAGTGAAAGGTTTAGCCAAATGCATGGAGGATAAATTTATTATCAAGAGCTATTGGTTGTGTTAGCTGGGTGGTATCTCTATATCTCATGTCTCCCTGGACATGAACTGCAACGGTAGGGCTCCCATACGTATGGGAACTGGGCTCTGAAAATGGTGGGTTTTTGCAGAATCAGAAAAATGTTTTGCAGAATCAGAAAACCTGGACATATGGCAAGCAGGGCAATTAAAAAATAATAATAATGCTTTAGAAATGCTTTGTCTGGATTTTCACTTTTGGTAATGTGACAACCCTAAGCAACAGGCATAAGAGCATAAACCTAAAAATAACTTGTTGGATTAGGCTAGTGGACCCTCTAGTCCAGCCTCCTGTTCTCACAGTGGCCAGCCAGATGCATGTGAGAAAGCTGCAAGCAGAGCCCTAGCACTCTGCCCATTTGTGGGAGGGATTACCCTTCTGCAATCTAAACTGAGGTTTTCCCAAGCTTCTTCCACGTGGGTGGTGCCATTAGCAGATTTAATTTTGCTATGAGTGATTTCTTTCTTTGTCTATTATTTATTTTTAAAATTTGTATACCATCCTTCATCCAAAGATCACAGGGCAGTTCACAACATATATATAAAAGATAAGAACACAAAAGACATAATACAAACAAAAACACACCAATAAGCCCCCCTCCACTCCCACAACACATTTAAAATGACATAGAATTCTAACCAGCCAAAAGCCTGGGAGAAGGGAAAGTGCCTAATGAAGGTGCTCGGCGACCCTTCCTGGAGAAAGCATTCAAAAAATGGGGAGCCACCACAGAAAAGGCCCGTTCTCATGTTGCCACCCTCCAGACCTCTCATGGAAGGGACACATGAAGAAGGGCCTCAGAAGATGATCACAGGGTCTGGGTAAGTTCATATGGAAAGTCCTTGAAGTATTGTGGTCCTGAGCCATTTAAGGATTTATAGGTCTATACCAGTACTTTGAATTGGACAACATATACTCAAGCTCCTGGGCATGTCAAAAGGCCACCACCTACCACCATCAAATTATTATTCCCCAGGAACTGCAACTTTGCCAACCATAGTGATGCTGTGCCATTTCTTTGGACCTCTGAGGAACATAGTGGGGCTCACAGTGTCAAAGTGTGGTGCCAAAGAGGCTTTGCAAAGGCTGAAATATTCACCTAACAGCTCCAGTAACAGTTTCGATTTACCCTGGCAATCCAAATTACATTAAGATGCAGAATCCACAGTCACACAAGCCTCAGTGCGTCCCTTAAGCATATTGACAAAGGAGTCAGACAACTGTCACCTAGAGTTTTATGCATTTCCATTATCTGATAATAGGCACTTAATTCAGCATGATACTTAAAGTCTGAACTGTCTTGTCTTTTGAAAAAGTTTCTGGCCCTTATGGCTTCAAATATACCTTACCAGCCATCGCTGCCCTGCTTCCTTAAGCAATAAGAACGAGAACAGCACTACCTGGCTGTGGTTTACTTTGGACAAGAGAGCACACTGGAAACTTACGATTTTGTGTTTTAGTTTGGCAAATAAAAACAAACATTACAAAATACAACCCCTCTTTCTTCACACTGCTGGCTGCTATTTTTCACACACTCACAGACTGCCTACTCTCCTTTCAGCTGGAGGGAAGATGCTTTCTCCAAGCTGAGATGGACATGTCATCCTAAAAACACGAAGAGATTTCATTACTCGGCACAAGGCCAGATCAAGATGAACTGGCCCACTCGGGAACACTCCCACACTGCCCAACTGATTAGCACTGGGAACTGCTGGAGAGTGCTGGGGAGAATCCACACTAGTCGGTTATAACGTTTAAAATGCATTATTAAATTCCAACAACACCAGAGGGTGCTGCAGAGCAGCAATTCATTGGCAAAGGGAAACTGCATTGAGAGATATATAACTTTTTTATAGCTTTAAAAACATTTTTACATAACAGTGTAGATCCAGCCCTTAAGTGCTCCTCAACTATTCTGGTGTTAATCTGCTAGGCAGGTGAAATAAATCCAGTGGTTTTGAAAAAAGATGGAGCCGAGAGGTGGGGAAAGGGTGGATCAGTGTTTGGGGGCAGGGAGGCTGTGTGTGTGTGTGTATTGTGGTGGCAGGGGGTCTCTCTGTGTGTGAGTGTATAAAGGGGGGAGAGACACACCCATCAGCTCCATCCACTGCAGGCATGCAACTCTTGACTCAATGCCACCCTTGTATGTGGACCTTAGAGACCCCCAAACTGCCCACCCTGTGCTACAGAGTAAGGCCCACTGAACACAGTGGGAAGTATACTTCTGAGTGTACATGTAATAGGAGTATGCTGTGAATGGCCTTTGGAACATACTGTCTCCTTCTGAATGACCAACACAGGAATACAACCTGGTTGGCAAGGCTGTAGCTCATTGGTAGAGCATCTGCTTTGCATGCAGAAGGTTCTAGGTTCAATCCCTGCCATCTCCAGGTCGGGATTGGAGAAACCTCTGCCTGAAACCCTGAAGACCAGCTGCCAATCAGTAGTCACATCCACACCATATACGTATATTGAAAGCACATGGCTTTCCCAAAAATAATCCTGGGAACTGTGGTTTATACCTTGCAGAACTACAAGTCCCAGCAGCCTTAGCAAATGACAGTCCCCAGGATTCTTAGGGAGACCAATGTTGACAGTACTGAGCTGGATAGATGTCTGATTTGACATAAGGCAACTTCCTATGTTCACTGGGTTTGCAAATGGAGAGTTGAACGCATTATGTCGTGTAACTGTTCGGTTAGGGGACACAGGTGGTGCTGTGGGTTAAACCACAGAGTCTAGGGCTTGCTGGTCAGAAGGTCAGCGGTTCGAATCCCTGCAATGGAGTGAGCTCCCATTGCTTGGTCCCAGCTCCTGCCAACCTAGCAGTTCGAAAGCACATCAAAGTGCAAGTAGATAAATAAGTACCGCTCCGGCAGGAAGGTAAACGGCGTTTCCGTGCGCTGCTCTGGTTCGCCAGAAGCAGCTTTGTCATGCTGGCCACATGACCCGGAAGCTGTCTGCGGACAAACGCCGGCTCCCTCGGCCTATAGAGAGAGATGAGCACCGCCACCCCAGAGTCGGACACAACTGGACCTGATGGTCAGGGGCCCCTTTACCTTTAACTGTTCGGTTAGTTACAGTGTCATCCTCAAGTCCCACACTCAGATGCATCCCAGAATGGTCTTTAAGTGGCATTCGTTTGTTATAGTACACGGGCAAGAAAATACAAAAAACAGACCCCTGTGTTGCAATATGTGCATCGCGCCAAACCCAGAAATGACCCACAAATGTCACAAAAAGGGGTGGTGCAAGATGTTTGCAGGCTTTTTCTGGAAGTACAGTACTGCAATACCAGGTTGATGCATGGAGTGGATGGAGCATGCCCCTATTCCATCAATGGTGCCTTGGAACATAACCATTATGTTAATTGGGAGTTGTCTGCAATCACACCCTGCCTTCACTTTTAAATGCTTAAGGAGATAGCAAGTGAAGTTTCTTTGCTAGCCATAATCTCACAAGCAGCCCAACTCTTAGGGAGGCTTCTGCCAGCCAGCCCGCTGCTTTCTTCATTGTCCGACATCTGCTTCCAATAAATAGCTGCTATTCAGAAGCTAGGTCTGCAGAAGACATTTTCATTCCAGGCACATCAAAGCCCCAAAGTCTTTTGCCACGCAGCAGATACATATTAGAAGCTCAGCTGAGAGCCCAGTTATTAGGGTCTACTGCAAATTGACAGAGAGAGGCTGTATTTGGGGGGGGGGTCATCTTCTGCTTCTGATTAATCCTGAAAGATCTTTCAGGATTCAGAAACAGGAAAATAAACTTGCATAAACAAGCCTGCATAAACATTCTCAAATTTTGCCTACAATCTTTTTATTCCATCAAGGTAATGGGCTTGCAGCCCAGGCTAGGGGCATTTGGAACTGCAGGCCTGGATAAAGAATCTCCTGCAATCACACAATCCAATGTGCCCTGAATCCGAATTGTAATCCAGAAAATCAGATCTCTGGAAATCCCATTGATTCCCATTGGTGGCGAGGTCCTCAAGTCCGAGGCTGAAACGCCACGCAGGGTTTACCTCAGCCTCAGGCTCTGCCTCAAGCTCATTCCCCAACCCCCTCATTCTGTCTCCCCCTCTTTCCCTTTGTCACCTCTTCCCAGCCATGCGCTGCCTCACCGCCGCCTCTCGGCGTGCAAGGATTTCACATGACACACATGTCCCACTTTGAAGTCAGTGGCAAACACCTCTATCGTATTTCCACGGGGTCCTGGGTTTGAGTCCCACACTGAGCAAAAGGTTCATGCATTGCAGGGGGTTGGACTAGATGACCCTTGTGTCCCTTCCAACTCTATGATGCCACGAACAACAATTATTAGAAATGATGAGATAATGAAAGTATGTGCTACGAAACTAAGCTGTAGTATTGCTTGCTAGTTGGTGGCTGCTTAGCAAGCGGAAATAATAACAGTGAGAAAAGCGCTATAATCATAATAATGTAGCAGACTACAGTATGTACAATGTATTCACAAGACACACAGAAGGCCTAGCAGACAACAGTGCTAAATAAACCTTAGAGCCAAAATGTGGGGAGTGGGAGAGAATACTAAGACACAGACAATAAAACCTTTTTTCTTTTTTAAAGGACGGGACTGGGATTTATTGGGAAAGGATATTAAACAAACACAAGCTGAACAAATGCCACCTAACTCAACCGAATTCTTTCCACAGAGGCAGAACTTAACAAAAGAGCAGCATTTTAAGACTTTGCCACCCTCCCCTTCCTCAAGCACTGTAATTAATTGTGGGTGGGCACAATAGCATTCTAGCCCCACAGCTCTCATTAAGCAGCACTAATCAGTAATCCCACATGTGCATAATGTCACCAATAATTATACATCCTACAGCATTTTAAAAATGCATACAGATACATAGGGTTGAGGGTGTTTTAAATAACTACGACGCACCTCTCTCCTCTCACTCACCTCTGTCCTTGTGATATCAGGAAACAACTATTCGTCCAGCCATCCAAAGCAATTTCCAGGAAAAACAAACTTGCATCAGGGCTTGATTTCTAATGCAATGCCAATTTTGCAAACCCAAATAAAGACAAGAAGCAAAACATCTTGAAAAGAAAACAACTTCCATCCTTGTTTCAACAAGCAAGGGTACATGAAAAGGCCCTGGACTCTCTTCTGAGGGCCATACGCTCCCATGTTTGTCATTCACCAGTTTGTCATAGCATCGTCTTAGCCTGCTGACAGAGCACAGACCTTTGATGTTTAACTCCAAGTTTACTTAGGGTGCCAGTGGCACCATAAAGGTAGGGCTTGAGGGAAGAAGATGTCTCAGCAAAATGAGCAGGAGGGTTCCCAAACAACAACAGGGGCGTGCTTGGCAAAATCTGGAATAAGTGACTTGGCAGTACTGTCTTGAAAGGGCTGCAGGTGTAGTAGGGCAACTGAGCCCAGAGTCCTACCTAATACCCTATAGCAGGCATCCCCAAACTTCAGCCCTCCAGATGTTTTGGACTACAATTCCCATCTTCCCCGACCACTGGTCCTGTTGGCTACCGGTAGGGATCATGGGAGTTGTAGGCCAAAATATCTGGAGGGCCGCAGTTTGGGGATGCCTGCCCTATAGCTTAGTTCTCCCTCCAATATTTGTGCAGAAGGTGAACAACAACAGTTTGCAAATGGAAAGAGCTGCTATGAATCAGAGCATTCTGAAATGCAAAGTGGCTCTCGCTTGCAGACTTGGTGGTGGCTGATCAATTGATGAGAATGAACAATGAGCTATTCCAAGCATCTGTAATAAGAATCACAACACTCACCTGCCAGAATGAGAATTAGAGACTTCACCATACTCTTATCAGCACCTGCTAAAAACATTTTTGTTGAGGCAAGCCTACCTAGACATGTAGAATGTTGATGCGTGTTTTACTCGTCTTGTTGTTTTTAGCTTATCATTGATTTTAATTATTTTTTAATCTCTTAAATATTTGTTATGAACTTTTTTTACTGGACATTTTACTTTTTTATTCTTTTTGTAAACTGCATTGAGGCTTTGTTTGTTTTTTACAATCAAGTGATGTATAATTTTTTGTGAAACAGATAAAATAAAACAGATTTTTCAAGGGGAGCCAGAAGGCAACAGTTTAAGGAGATATGGGACCCAGGAAAATTTGGGAGATGGGTAAAGGCAGGTCAGGTGCCATTATGGACGTGGCGATGCCCCCCCAAAAAACTCCAGTTAAACCTGCTCAACCTGAACATCTGTAAACAAACAGAAACACACCACAAGAGCCCCCCCTTCTCTTTCTCTCTCTCTCCTCTAGAGAAAACTGACCATAAATGAATTTCCTATGGCATAGAGTAGGAAAAAGATGAAACAGTACCATGGGGGCTGTTTTTTCAGAATATCTGAACCTTATTATAAGAGGACATTTATTGAAAAGGTAAAATGCAAATTTAGCAAACGAGCAAACAAATAATAAATGAGATTTTTGCTAACTACAGAGGAATGACAATTTTAGGAGACTTGTAATCTCTTTGGCATTTCTCATCATTAATCCTTCCATCTGATTTAGAACTTTGCATGAGGTCTCTCTCTCTCTTTAAGAAATAGCTTCAAATGTGGACACTGCCAAAGTCATTTAAAAAGTCATGTGTAAAGACTGGAATTTCAAGATCTTTTCCCAAACTGTCTTCAGATGCCACTGCGAGTAATCTGAAGCACAGCTTGTTCATGGAGGATGCCCGGCACATTCTTCCTTTCCAAGACCTCACCTTAAACTTTCCATACTGCAAAATCCATTTTCCTTATGTGCTCAAGTTACTATTGCTATAGTTTTGTCCAAAATAACTTTTGGTTTTCCACCACGAGAGAACCTTCACGCTTACAGTGGTAATGGTTACAATGAATGGGCAAGTCACATGCATGGTTGGTCTCTGAGATGAGTGCTTGGCACTTTCTGTGAGAGAAATGGTAGTTGCCAGGACGGATGGGGTAGAAACTCAACTTTGTTCACACCTGAATGCACTTTTCAAATCAACAGGCAAACTGAATCACAATTATCCTTTGGCATCAGCAACATGCTGAATTTCGTGTTGTAGTTCTCCAGCCAAACAATATGTACAAAAATGCATACTTTTTAAAATCAACATCCAACTGTGCATCATATTGCGGAAAAAGGCTTGCAAAGATGTGTACACTGGTCAAATCTTCATACCAAAAAAGTGGAGGAAATAAGTAAGAAAACACTGATAACTTTTCTTGAGGATTCCCCCCCCCCCAATCCACAGATTGATGCAGAAATGTGGATAACAGAATTTAAGACTGGGGAAATGAGAAACTGACACTGAAATTGACCGTTCTGCCCATTCCTCGTTACCTATTTGAGCATGGCTTTAGAAGTGGTCTTGGCTTTTTCACCGCATGCAGTTTCCCTCATTTAAACCTTCCATCTCCGAAAGCTGCTATCTGCTCCTGCTCCCATGGGGCTCAAGGTCTTTCACCCAAGTGCAGTGCAATAAATAGAACTATGACCTTGGAGAAGCATCCACCATTCTCCCATTTGTGTCCTGCTCATATATTTGTAAACAGAATTGTTGCTGCTTCTACTGTTGTTGCAAAGATATAACTACCGGTAGATGCCCAAGTGCAAAAGAAGGCAGGACCAAATTCAATCTCCTTGCCCTAACTGGCAATGCTGGGATGCCCCATGCCTAAATTCTTGTAGAGCCACTGCCAATCATTGTACACAACATTAAGGCAGATAGACCAATGACTTTGTAAAAGGCCTATGCTCCTTAATACCGGTAGTTGTGCAGAAAATCCCAGCCGGTGCAGCTTGCCTAGGAAGTCACATCTGCTGAAACTCCCTTTTCTACACAACTATTAAAGGTGCAGAAACCCCACCCTCTTTTGCAATGGGGTATCCTAACCGTAAGGCTTCAGTTTTCTCTCATCCAAAGGAAAAATAAACAGGGTATCTCTGCCTACCCGGGAATATCTGAACACTGAGGACTAAGTGAGGGCTTGTAACAGGTTACATTGAAAGAGATATTTCAAGAACCAGACTAGCAAGAAATGTTCGCTTGTTTGCAAAGGGCACCCTAGGTCTTTGGGATACACAGCCATTGCTCCCTGTTCATTTCTCTTTCCTCTCCCCAATTTGTCATTACAGATCTATGACATGGAGCACACATTTTTCAGCGAAGGAGACAAGCAGAAGATACTGATGAAGATAGACCCTCAAAGCAGGACAGAGATCTTTCAAACTGGAAAGGGCAACAAGGAGGTTCTGGAAATACATGACTTCAAAAATGTATGTACTGTCATTTCTGCCCCCAATTGTGGTAGATCAAACATAACAGAGTACCGAGTGAGGCATTTTCACCTTCTCGGGCACCCTTTAGGGACAGATTGTGGTTATTTCTGAAGAGTACATACACCTCTAAAAAACCTCACTGGGTCTGCACACTGAAAGCCAATTGTTATAAACAGTTCAATGGACATCCCATGATTTAACGACTATAGTATACTGATACATGAATTGAGTGCCAACCAAAAATAAGGTAGTGGAAAATCACTGTGTTTTAAGTATACAAATGTGTGTGATTTTTAAAAATAAAAGCCTGACAACCAAATATGAGCTTTTAGGACTTAGAGAATGTTGAGGTGTTGGAGGAGGGAGAAACTTGAGGAATGGGGGCGGGGAGAGAGAATTGGCCTGATGAAGCCCAGAAGAGCTTGTAGAGAAGTGTGCCATGAGGTTTTTGTTAAATTCCCCTTCCTTCAGTATACAAGGATGCAGCCTCCCTAGGCTGAGACTAAAATACCACATTGTTGTACGTCTCACTTGCAGTAATAACGAAGCATTTATATAGCGTACTCGTTCGGAGTTTCCAAAGCACTTCACATATTTTCTAGAGACACATCTTTACCATTGCAAGACTGGTGGGAAAACTTGAACTTTTGCACGTGAACTATAAGCCTGTAAAGTAGCTGAGCATTATCACCACTGTATTGCAAGAGGGAGGCAGACTAGATCTGACTGATTGTCAGACAAACCAACCAGTGAGATTTCTGCATAAGTGGGATTTGAACCCAGGGCTTCCTGACTTCTAGCTTAGGAATCGCTCACCATGATGTGCTGATGCCCTATGAAAACATAGCATAGAAACCACACAATAAAAATATACTTAGTTCACATTGCTTTTATTTATATATATATTCGTTGTAGGGAAAGAACCATATACTATGACCAGTATTTAAATACTGCCTAGACTTTTGGCCCCATCAAGAAAATCCAGCGCTCACCTTATTGAAATATCAAATGGTGTATCTTACCCTGAATTAAAACTATACCCATAAAATGACTGCAGGACTTGATGCATTTAATTCTCTTCACCAAGCTTTTTCCCCCCCTGCTCCACTAGGGAATAACAGGCATCTTTTTTGTGGGAGACCCGAAGTGCTTCATCCGAAACCAGATTAAAGGGATTCCTGAAACATCCAACGTGGACATGGAGGAGCTGGAAGTATGCAAAAACGAATAACTCCCTGAATTAAATAAGACCCAGGACAGCCAGAGATTTATAACAGCATGGAAAGTACAGACCGAGAGTAATCCCATTAGCTTTTAAATTTCTCACAGACCAGGCAGATATACTCACAGCATATGTTAAATGCCAAACAGGGGCCTAACGAAAGCAGTCCAGATGGAATTAGTTCCAGAGATGGAACTGGTCCAGCTAAACCAGTGGCAGAAGTGAAGGGCTAAATGAAATATTTTAACCCAAATGCCACAGCTTCTCAAAATAGTTAAGATGCACAGAAACACAGGAATCTGCCTTAAACTGAGTCAGAGCATTGGTCCATCTCACTCAGGGGTTGGCAACCTAAGGCCCATGGGCCCACAAGCGGCCCACAGGGGTCATTTAACCGGCCCACGAGCAACCCCCGAACCGAGCTGCCCCCTCGGCGAGTCCCCGCATGCTGCACTAAACCCGTGCAGCGCGGCGCAGGGACTCACTTCCGTGGCGCCAGAAATCACGTCTGCGTCTTTGCAGACGTTGGAAAATACGGGTGCATGCGTTTACACACGTGTGCAATCTGGCCCATGCAGGAATCTCCACTGGAGTGAACCGGCCCAGGCGAGGTAAACCTTGCTGACCCCTGATTCTAGCTTATTTCTGTTGTCCCTCATTGGCAGCATCTCTCCAGGGTTTCGGGCAGCTTTCTTTCGTAGCCTTCTCAGGAGATTCCAAAGATTGAATCTGGGACCTTCATGGGACCAGTTTGATTCTGAATGGTGTATTAAAGAAGCCCTCCTTTTAGGAGAGAGGCTACATATTTAGCCATGATGGGAACAATGGGGCCTCCAAGTAGCAAACATTGGATTTATAAGGTTTCCTTGGAGGGATCTAGTTGCCCACTGTGGGATATAGATATGCATTTCAGTCAGCTACCTTCTTCTCATGCCCTTTATGTCTGGGCAAAGTGGAAGGCGGAACACCGAGTGGCAACTTTATCTGAGCAACCTGCAAAGCTGCAAGGAGGATGCCAACGCAGTCTCTTGGACACAAACCAAGAAAACACCAATATGGTTGTTGTTGGTTTTAGTAAAGAGTGAGGTGTGCCTCCAGTTTTAGTCCAGAATAATAGTGCCCCGTTTATGAAATGTATGGGAAATACAGCTCTATGAAATAGTTTCTCTAGGTTAACAAATGAAGAAAGACATTTTTTTTAAAAAAAAATTTCTCGCAGGATGAGGAAATTACAGATACCTATTTCGAGCAGTCTGTAGTCTGGATTCCAGGGGAGAAGCCTATTGAAAATAAAGATTTCCTGAAAGGTTCCAAGATCTTTGAGCTCTGCAAGAATGTGACTGTGTACTGGATCCACCCGACCTTATTAAGAGGTAAGGCCACTTATTCTTCTCCTCTTTGTAGCATGTTGACTTTGTAGAATGTAGCATGGTGTAGATAAAGACACCCTTCTTTGGCCCACAGTAAAACTGAATTCAGACATACTGACGTCAACTGCCGTATGGATGTTTTTGCCCTGTGCAAAGCTCATCTGTGTTTCCTTATCAGCCTCTGTGTGTTCCAGGGGAAAAAGAAGCAAACTTTCGCAACTTGAAAAGGAGGCATCGCCGAAACACAGAGCTAGCTTACGATTGCTAGCATACTAGAGTCCTGTAATGGGTGGTGTTGAGACACTGGCTTTCTATGATCTGGAACAGGCATTAAAATAGGTTTGCCATACTATTATTTTTAAAAGCAAAAATCCAGACACGAAAGTTGCCATTTAAGCACAGTTCTGTATGATCTGTCAATGGCAGTTAGCCAAGGTGCTCTTATGCATGAATTAGCACACAACTGGTTGCAGTGATAAGCCATAAACCACTTTAATTTCCACCAGAAAAGTAATTCATGGTGACTTGCCTCTTAGAGCCAGAACCTCTTGACTTTGAAAATGAAGGTCAGGAGGAGGAAGAGGAAGAGGATCAGATTCTGAGAGACAAGCAAGACTGGGCTAGACATCAGGAGGGAAAGGAAGAGCAACACTTGGCTAAGGATGTAAGACCAAGTACCAAACGTCAGGCCCGGCAGCTCACAGAAGAGGATTTCCCTGTGAATGATTACGTAAGTCAGGAGCAGCCAACCTTTTGAGGCCCATGGGCATATCTAGAATTTTAAGATAGTGCTGTGGGCAGCAGTCACAAAATGGCTACCTGGGGAACACGTGGCACGAAGTAACACTAATTGCTGCCACACCTAAAAGAGAGGGAAGGGACAGGGCCACAATGGTCTCATCACCATCAATTATTTTTTTTAAAGGCACCAATATTAGCCACCACAAAAGCTTGATCACAGAAGGAAGCTCTTTGCACCTCTCGTCTGTCCAGAATGGAAAGAAGGGTGGGTGTCCAATCCCTGTATCCAATGATGAGGACACATTGGATACAGGAGAGGCTGAGGGCCAACCAACCCTTGTGTGTTGTGGATTTTTGAGGGGGTGTTTACTGAGACCATTCGAGGGTGCCATAAGAAGTACTAGTGGGCACAATGGGGCTTGTTGGTGTCATTTCGGTGATCCCCGACATAAGTCTTTAGGATCAAGCCATTTTCATCACTGAGCTCTGGGACTGAACTTCTTGAGGAGGAAATATTGAGGAAGCAACTCAGTACTGCAAGGATGGGGAACCTGTGCTATTCCAGGTGTTGCTAGACTATTGACTTGTTAAATTTATATGCAGCCACACAGCATAGGTCTCTGTGTACTCTGCTTTACCAGAAACAAGGCATTAAATGCTATGGGTGAAGGATGGAGGAGAAATTAAACTCAATTTGCATTTAAAGGCAGACCTGCATAGTGGCACTTTCTGAACCAAAGCACAGCCCTCCTCTGAAATTTGCACTCCTCCAAATGTTGCAATTCAATTCTCCAGCCACATAATGTGTACAAAAATGTATATACTAGGGTAAAGTGTGCATGAAGATGCATATATTATCAAAAATAACAGTAAAAATGTGGTATGTACTGGGGGTTGGACTTTTTAAAAAAAATGCAAACAGATGTGGAAATGTGAAAAAACTGAATTTAAGATTGGAAAAATGAGGCATGGAACTTAACAGACTTGCCCATCACTAACGATGGCCCCTTCCCAGATATGTCTGCCTTTCCTTCTGTGCAGATGAGATTGATTTCCTGCCTGTTTGCCCTCTTTGTTTTCCTCTTCCAGTCACAGAATGGACTGGAGTTCCATCCCCTGTGGGACGAGAGAGGATATTGCTGTGCCCAGTGCCGCCGTGCCCATCGATACTGCCAGAGGGTGTGTGAGCCTCTCCTAGGGTATTACCCCTACCCTTACTGTTACCAAGGAGGGAGGGTCATCTGCCGTGTAATCATGCCATGCAACTGGTGGGTAGCGCGGATGCTGGGGCGAGTGTAAGCACACCCAGCCCCCCCCCAAAGGTAACTCCTGATATACTGCAGTGTCCAAGCGCCACCCAGGGAATTTCCTATGGGATGGACTTGTGTGCTACCAGTACTCTTTATCTAGTTCAGGGGTCCCCAAACTATTGTCCAAGAGCTTCATCCAGGTAGTCCATGGCATGACTGTAAAAATACAATTAAAGATCATACAGCATTTGCATCATGCAACACAATTGCTGCAACAGGAAGAAGAATGATCAGGGCGTCCACAATAATTTTCAAGTTGTTCATGGGGGTGGGGGGTAGGGAGTTTGGGAAACACTGCTCTAGTTGCTATTACTGCAGTTCAGTAGGCACCTCTGAGACAGCCACCCTGAGATCAAAAGGCCACCACAGAATGTCCCAACTTTGCTGATCGGACATCAAGGAGCAGCTTGGGCAGCTAATGTGTGGTGTGTGTGTGTGTGTGTGTGTGGATGCAGAGGGGGGTGGGACGGACTTTCAAAATGTGTTAAGAAACCCATTTATTGAAGTACTTCTGAAAATGCAGTCACCAGTTTGTTTCCAGTAAAGTAGACCTGCAATTTACATGGGGGTTAGTGCATAAAGTCAAAATTTCAAATAGTCAGGACCCATTGGATGCAAGGGTCTGTGGGATTGCCAAGGTTGTTCTCCCCCCCCCCCGATGCGCGCCCCCATTGCATTGTATTTTTTTTAAAAAATTGCATAAAGCTGAATGCGCACAAATTAAATGTGCATAAATTGTGGGTCTACCGTAAACAGTAATCACCATCCTTGGAGCTGTATAACTGTCCTTGCCACATCCAGCTTTAAAAAAAAAAAGTATACCTGTAATTACATAGCAAGATTCTGGGTTGTATCTGATGTCAGTACTACTCAGGCTAACTTAGAGCCATTAATTTCAGTGGGTTTCCTTTGATTAGGATTGAGTTTGAGACAAGACACTGATTCTGCCCAACATTCTGGGAATCCGGTGGAAGTACACCAGCTTAGGGAACCTGTTGTCTTCCAGATGTTACTGCACTCCATCTCCCATCAGTCCCAGGCAGCCTGGCCTCCATGGGCGAGCATAATGGGAGATGGAGTCCCAATAACATCTGGAGAGCCACAGGCTCCCCATCCCTGGAGTGGGAAGATAATCTGAGCCTGCTGTAAGGCAGCTTTCTGTGTTCAGAGAAAATGATCATTTCCTATTTCCTGTAGGAGATAATAAATGACTGTTGCTTTGGATGAAGAGGGATGATATTTACACATTCCCCTGAGTGCTTCAGCAAAGAAGGGTTTTTTTTCAGAGCCTTTGGAGTGGTTAGTTTTGGAATTGCCGCATCTCTTATTTTATTTTGCTGTGCAGAGGCCAACATTCTTCGCTTCCCACACCAGAAACCCCGCCCACCAGAAACCTCCCACGCACCTACCAATCAGCATCCTGTACGGTGTTTACTGGCAACAGGTTGAACCAATCCAGTGACGACTTCTTTTGCCTATGCTGCAAAGTTGTCTCCTCTGAAGGCAGCTTTGTAGATGCACAGCCTGTGTAACTTCCCTGCACACATTCATGTTCCAATGTGAGGACTCTCTTCTCCCAGCTGATTGCCAAAGTGACTGGTGTAACTGTGCTAGGGCAGCACAGCCAAAGCCACCCTAAGGTGCCACAGCTTGATGCCTCAAACCCTAGGTCAGAACTCTTTTTCTGACTGGTTGCAAAATTTTACAGGAAAAGGTAAATGTGTTTTTTAAATTAATAAATTTTAAAAAACAACCACAATTACTTAGAGCCACTCGAATTTTCCCAGCCTCTCAACTTAGCTAGAGTTCCATGCTGTGGCTTCACGAAGTAGAAAACACAATCATTTTCCACTCTAGCAGCCTGCTAAACAGCCACACGAGGGCAGTCCTTTGAAAGAAATTTCTTGTCTATATCTAAATTATAGAATCATACAATTAGAGAGTTGGGATGCACCCAGTCATGTAGTCCAGCTCCCTGCAATGCAGGTATGACAGCGAAATAGTCCCTGACAGATGACAATCCAACCTCTGCTTAAAAACCTCCAGGGAAGGAGAGCCCACCACAGTCTCAAACAACTCTTGTTGCCAAAAAGTTCTTCTGCTTTCTTGACATTTGAATCCACTGGTTCGAGTCCTGCCCTTTGGGGGCAGCAGTAAACAAGCTTGTGCCGCGTGACAGCTCTTCAGATATAATTTCAGAAGAAGCAAAGCAAGCCCAACCACATTTATAGCTTTGGCTCAATCCTCCCACAAGTTCCCCGTAGCAGTACGGTCCAGGGCTTGGAATGAACTAGTCCAGTTTAACAAAGTTCACCGAATTAGTCCAAGATTTCTCAACTGTACCTAAATGTAGTTCTCAGAACTGCCAGGTAAACAAAATTTGTTTCCCAATAAAACTTCAGTTTCCAGTTCATCTCCTCTTACACTTTAGAATCTTTGGGCCTTTGAGCTTAAAGGCTATAATTGTCGGTGGCGGGGGGGGGGGCAATTAAGCCATTCACATTCCACCATGAGCTGGACACACGTGAACTGGAATTAGTTCCTTTGGGGACATGCCGAACTAGCTCTTTCATAATATTTTCAGTCATTGGAACATAAATGAAAAGGGGTGTCTTTCTGCAGGATAGCATCAATGCCATGCATCCCTTTAGAGATGAGGCATCAGATATACAGCCCGCCATTGGAAGAGGGCGTCTCTGCATCTCTTATTTCTTAACCTACAGGGCTGCCCATTCCACTACAGTGGTACCTCTGGATGCGAACGGGATCTGTTCCGGAGCCCCATTCACAACCAGAGCAGTGCGCAACCTGAAGTGCTGAATCTGCACATGCTCGCCGCGCAAGTCTTTACTTCTGCGCATGTGCAAATTGCCGAACACGGAAGTAACCCGTTCCGGTACTTCCGGATTGGCGCGTTCGTATCCCATGGTGAACGCAATCTGCACCAAACATAACCAGAGGTATGACTATATTGCTTTTTAAAAAGGGGGAGTAACAGTGCAATTGAGAAGCACGTCTGCTTGCAACCTTAGGAGATGCATTTTTGTTGAATTCTGTCACTGTCAAGGTGTGTGTGGGTGCTCCACAAAGTTCAGCTGAATTTCCAGCAGAGATATGAAAAAAGTGACTTCCCGTGAAGGCTATGCAAGGAAGCTTATTGCACAATGAAAGTGTGTTTTAAGGTGCTGTTTTACTCTTGGTTCTTCACAGACCTCAGATTACTGGCGCTACCTAGCTGCTCAGGTTTAGCAATTTATTATTATTATTATTACTAACTCACCGTTAGCTTAATTGCTACCAAGTTAAGCCTTATTTTCATATGTTATTCTGTGTTTAGCTTCATCTATTGTTTACTTTTAGTTAACATGTAAAGAATATGACCAGTGAGGCAAATATTAAAATATCTGCTCTGGCTTTGTTTCTGCTTTCATTATTTGGATAACGTCTTCCAAGGTCAATGGAAGGAAGCTCTCTTATAGATTTCCAGGTGTCTACATGCACCTACATACCCCAATGGTGGTAAAATACCCAAAGATGCCCCAAGCATTCTCTCTCTCTCTCTCTCTCTCTCTCTCTCTCTCTCTCTCTCTCTCTCTCTCTCACACACACACACACACAGAGCACCATTCAGCTTTTCCAAATTTCCCACCAGCAATGTCCTTTGATGAAATGCCTGCAAAGCGAGTCCAATTGTTGGGGTTCAGAAGCCACCTAATTCTGTTCTGATCAACCCACTCCCACCACACACAACAAGCTGCTCAGAAATGCCACTTCCCAGCCAAGACACACAGCCGGTCAGTACAAGAGAAGCAAAGCGTTTACCAAGCGGAAACTGTTTCTCAAGAATCACCAGGCCAAACTACGAAGTCCAGAATGGAAGTATACAATTTTTTATTCTGTTTTCAAGACAAGAAGGATTCCCTATTTAATACAAAAACAACAACATGTGTCCAAAGTGTCGTGTAATACTGACGATGGAAATCATAACGAACCCAGTAGGGCAGGGACTGCGAAGGCTAAAGATATCCTCTTGCAGAGCCTCGCAGTGCATGCACGCACACACACACCAAAAATAATAATAATAAAAAGATCAACATCTACCCTACACAAATTGTCCCTTTCAGCACTCCTTCAGAACAGCACAACATCATCATAAAGCAGAGTACAGCTGCCGTCACATCTGGTCCTCTCCAGTGAACAGGTTGAGAGCAGTCTGATCAAACAGGATTTCAGCAGCTAGAGCCTGCCAGGGAGTGAGTTCCCAAAACTATGTATAATTTACTATAAAGTGTCCCAAAATCCTGAAAGCAAAGAATGGAAGGGGAGGGGGAAACAGATTAGAACTTGCAGGGTTGAGATTCCAGAGTTAGTCTTTTGCAGCCAAAACAACAACATGGTACAGTCTTGTTCAAACTGGGGGTGGGTCATAGCGCATTAGTAGAGTATCTTCATGCAGAAGGTCCTAGGTTCGAATCTCCAACACCTCTAGGTAGGGCTGGGAGTGACTCCTGTCCTAAATCCTGAAGAGCAGCTGCCAACCAGTGCAGAGACTACTGAGCTAGATAGGCCAACTGTGTGATAAGGCACCTTCCTACATTGTCATGGGTTGCATCCAGCTACGTTCTACTCAGAGTAGAGCCAACTGAAATTAATGGACCTAAATGTGCCATGTTAATGCATCTTAATGGGTCTACTCTGAGTACAACATTGGATACAACCCTATGTTCCTAAGCTGCATCCATCATAGTCAGCCATCAGGACAGAGATTTGTTTAGACCAGGCATCCCCAAACTTCGGCCCTCCAGATGTTTTGGACTACAACTCCCATCATCCATAACCACTGGTCCTGTTAGCTAGGGATCATGGGAGTTGTAGGCCAAAACATCTGGAGGGCTGCAGTTTGGGGATGCCTGGTTTAGACCTTCTTCCAGTTTCCCACTGTAGTCAGCCAGATGCTTTCCAAGAGTCGCAGGACCAGGGCAGGGCAGTAATGGTCCTCTCCAGATGTTGTTCCCTAGCGGCTGGCACTCAGGGACTTGCTGTGGCTAATTGCTGACCTATCTTCCATGCATTTGCCTGAAAATGCACCACTTCTCGTGGGAGTGAATCCCATAGTTTTAACCATGCATTGTGTAAATAAGCACTTCCACTGAATCACTCAGTGATCATTTTCGATGGATATCCTCCAAGTTCTAGTATTGTAAGGGAGGGAGAGAGAGAAAGGATCCTCTAGCCGCTTTCTCTATACACCATGCATAATTCTATGCACCTGTATCATCTCCCTTTCCCCCCTGAAGTTTAGTAAGTTCCAAAATTTGTAACATTTCCTCATAGGAATGTTGCTCCAGCTCCTGATTATTTTGGTTGCTTTTTTTTTAACACTTCTGCCTGCTCTACAATATGCTTTTTGAGATGCTGCAACCGGAACAGCATTCTCAATGCACAGCTGCACCACAGGTTTACATAGCAGCATTGCATTTGTGGGGCTTTGGCAAATGCAGAAATCACAAGCGCAAGATGCATTTCCATTGTGAAGTAAAGCTGTGCAGTGCTGAGTCGGAAAAATGCGTTTCACTAAAAAAAAAAGCCCTCCGTGGCACAGGAAGCCCATTGCACTGGGATCACAGGACCAGTAATTTCACTTTGTATAAGGCTGCTCATATTAGGCTGTCCAGTGGCAACTTCAGCTACTGAACTGCTTAACCTACATATACCCTTCTGCTGATTTAGGAGATCAGCAAGGAGGGCACTAAAGACCTTATGAAACCTGGAGCCCTTAAACCTTTTGAAACCTGCCCAGCTCTCGGTCCTAGTTTTCACCAAGCATCACAAAAGCAGTTTCTAGCCTAGCTTCACCCCCATAAGGACTAGAAACTTGCTTTTAAAAAAATTAAATGGAAGCTAAGGTTTTTGGCAGCACGCAATACTGTGTCAAAATATACAGCTGCATGAACTCGCAAGATGCAGCACACAGCACTGCTAGTAAAGTGCCGGGCAGCAAATAAGGCAAGACGCAGCGAGGATGGCATCACAACAAAGAGGCTCATACCTTGTAGTGAGTTGCAAGCCTGCAGGCTTGCTGGTTACACCATCTCGTACTGGTTATTTGTGATGGACCGGGACAAGCAACAGGCAAGGACAATCCCCCCCAGCTGAAAACAGAAGGAAGAGGCAGAGTTAGCTGGACAGTGACAAGTTAATGCTTGACAATCCACAGCCGAGAGCTCCAGCCCTCTGCCAGCTGCTGTGGCGAAAGACCAAATCGAATGGAACCAGCAGCTGTTTGTATAAGCTAAAAGTGGGGTGAGGTTTAAAAAATGAAAAGAGTCCCCAACAACCTATTTCGTTCAACCTTTGGTGTAGATGAGGGAAAATATCTTAATATGAATAGGAATAGGAATTCTTGAGTGTCCTCACTTGTCAGCCCACACGCCATGCATAATCTACCATTTCATGCATTTCACGGAGATTATATGGTTATCTTTGCCTGTTTATGTAATTGAACTTTCATGGCTGCGAGGAGCGTGGAAGCCAGACGCCAAGAGACCTTCTGCACCTGGGGCCACGGTAAGGGGCAAAACCCTGGTATTTATTCATTTATAGGATGTGGGGAACCTGCGGTCTGTATATTTCGTTGGATTGCATCTCTTTATCAGCACCAGTCAGGGACGTTGAAAGCTGAAGTCCTGCAACATCTAGAGGGCTGCAGTTTCCTGCACCTCTGATTCACATCCAGCTTTTCAGCCAACGCTGCTAACCTTAAGCAGTTTAAAACTATTAATGTACACCACAAAGAAACAAGAGTGTAAGTATGGCTGTCTGTCCTGGCAAAGTCCATCTTCCCTTCAAAGGGAAGGTACAGGATGTGCCACAGGCGATGTTTACCAATGATAAAAATGCCATTTTCATCAATCTGCCAGTCCCCTGGAAGTTGATGACAGTAGCACATAATGCTTAGCTCTAAAAAGCCAGCACACCATCGTTATTACTGCTATGATTTATTGCATCTGTTAGTTTGTGGAATGGTCTCCCCTCTCTGCCCCCACCCTGCATATGGTTCTGGGGTTCTCCCAACCTCCCAGAGCTGATTTTGGGAGGTTGTAGGGAGAGGAGAAGGGGGGAAAGCCCCACCATGCTAGCAGGACCTGTGCTGACTCCTGCTAGTGCAACTATTTAGATGACTCCAGCCTGATGTTTTGAAGTCGCTTAACAACAACAGAAAGTGCAGGCAGATAAAATAAATTAAAAATGTACAATACAAAATTCCTAAAATGCTCGTCTAATAATGCACTAAGAAAAGCACTTCACACACACACACCCATTTCACCCAAACTATGAAAGGCACTTGAGGCTAAACAAGCACCAAAATGCTGGGTGTCTTAGCCTAGCTTCTACCGCCTCATACGGAATGGCTCTGCCTGCTGCAATCTGAAATCAAAATACCCTTAACACTGCAGGATGCACAAGAGCTAATTTCATCAGAGTTCCTGAAATATTTTTTTAAAAAACCTTAAAATTGTATTTCGCTGGTGATCCAAGTATACCCACTTGCATGGAAACAGAGCACAGCTTTCACTCAATGTGGCCTCTTCATTTTCTGACAATGCAAAAGCGGTCAGAAGAGACAGACATTGCATTTTCTATATCTGTGCCTGAGGCAGAACCTTTTCTGAAACATTATAGAGGGGGGAAAGGCCACACATTTATGGTATTGTGACTTGTTAGCAATGTTGCCAAAGGCGATGGAAAAGGAACGGGAAAACAGGAAGTGTCCAATTGAGTCTTGGATTGAGAAAGATCCTTGGAAAAACTATAGTATCCAAACACTAAGAGCAAACACAGCTAAGTGGGTGCTAATAATGTTATAGCCAACATGGGACCACTGATAGAGAAGAACGTAAGCACAAAGGACCTGCTGCATCATCCTGTCCAGTTTCCTGTTCTCACAAAGGCTGATCAGATGCCCACGGAAAGCCTGCAACCAGGACCTGAGCCCAACACTCTGCCTACATGAGATTCCAAGCAACTGATATTCAGGTACATAATGCCTCTGACAAGGGAAGTGGAACAGAGCCATTCTGGCTATGCAGAAGCGATGCATCAACCCAAGGTTTGCAGAAGTATAATCTTTCAGAAGAAGAAACCTGATGGGCAAAACCCAAATCATGTGGACCTAAAACCTAAAAACATGTGGACATCTGGGTAGGCATGACTGGCAGCCCTGCAGATATAATTTTGCAGTCATTTTGCACCCAAAGAGCAAAAGCTCCCCATAAATTAATTTCAGCCCATCTAAAGCAGAGAGAACAAACGTTGCAATGAGTCGCATGGCTGGGCTAACATGATAGCACAATAAGAGATTGTGCCCATAGTTTTTCATGGGCTCTTGTCTTCTAATACTCTTTGCTGATGTGTCAGCTTAGTACCTAGCAAAGGAAGTCCACATGGAGATTGACGGGAAGAGTATCCAGCACCATTGAAGCTAAGCAGGGCTGGACCACATCACTACATGAATGGCAGACCACTCAGAATTTGACATCAGCTGCTCAGAGGCTTATTGGGGACTGTAGTTTGTTAAGGGTGCTGAGACTTGTTAGGAGATGCCCATTCCCCTCACTGGGCGACAATTCCCAGAATTCCCTGAGGAATTTTATCTCTGTGATCCACTGCTTCACATAAGTGAAGAGCTGTGGCTCATTTCCTGCCATGCAGTGTTTTAAGTCGGACTATGCTATGCCTGGGTTGCTTAAACGTTTGCTTATAGCTGCTGTAGACAGGTGGTTTTGAGTCCTAAGTATCCAAGCTCCCAGCAGGATTTGACAGCAAACAGCACCACTTAACACCACTATTTTCATGTTGCCAGCATGCTGGAAAGATCAGGCTGGTAAATGCTATCCACATGTCCATGCTGTGAATGGCAACCTGGCCACACACAGTGTGTTTCCTGGCACGGAGCCAACAGTCTGAGTTATGTGAAAGGGGGCGGAAATGGAAGGTCTTATCAAACTGGCTGCCTCCAGATTTGCCACCTGACTCCACAGTTCTGAAGGGTGCTGTATGTATGCTTTATATACAGTGATAAGAAGGATCAAAAAGCCCAGCAGGGTGGGGAGAGAACGAATACAAGTCTATTAGGGCAGAAGAGGGTCAAGCTGAACCACTTTCAAAAACTTTACCTGGAAGCAAGCAACGCCAAAGGAGATCCCTGCTACAATGCTCATTTTGGAGTCCATTGTCTGTATCACCAGACTGTAACAACCCTACAAATGGGAAGGGGGGGCGGAGAGAGTGAGAGAGAGAGGGAGGGAGGTAACATGGTTATTCAAGCTTCCAGGCAACTCCCACTCATGAAAAACAGGAAGCACTTGCAGCCCTCGAAAGGATCCAAGCATCTTAAGTTAGAAAAGGACTTCACAGCAGGATGTCCACTGATCTGAGACAGGCTGTGTCAATATTAATGTTTTTGACCTCAATACAGGTCCTTTATCGCGGTGTAATTTAAAACAAACTATTGCTCCCTGTTCATGGCAGGAATACTATATCCCCTTATCAGTCGTACAAAACAGTGGAACATCATGGGGGAAGGGATTCAAAACAGCTCTGATGGCCTTGAAATAACCTCAGCTGCTGCATCATACTGGCCTGCTTCTCACTGTCACATCCCATAGATCGCAGTTTCTACTTAAGGGACGTTGAATTAAACACAATAATTAGCATGTGTGTTTCATTTCTTCCCCACAAAGAGAAATGCGTGTCCGCAGGCAATTCGTTCCCTATTTCTTGTCTGCAGTCCTACACTATCTCTAGAGAAGTCTGGGTTCGTTATTACAGCAGCTCCTCCTGGCCTGTTAAGCCCCTCCGTCCAAGCCACACAGAAGGGCACAGCTTTGGGTTGGCTTACATGCTCATACACCTTCCCCTTTGCTATTGCTGGATTCTTCAAATCGTCTACCGTGCAATTCCCCAGAGACTTGCAGCAGCTCATAGGAATCCCTTTCTGTTTGAAATAGGCAGTTTGATTCCAGTCGGTGAAGTCCGAGACACCACAGCAGTGCAACTGTATAGGACAACAGAGATGGCAGATTATTATTATTATTATTATTATTATTATTATTATTATTATTAATGGGGGGAGGGTTATAACAAAAAGTAACTCAAAGCCTATTACATACATTCAACCCAACATAAATTTAAAAGCTAAAAAACACCCATATTTATTATTTTTAAAAAAAAGCCATAGGAGGAAGCCACATATAATGAATGACACCATTTGGCTAGCATACTCCAGTCCCACATTCCTCTGAAATAAAACCAAAATACCCTTTCACCCCAATCTGCACAGCTACACAAACACGTGACTGCTTCTGACGATCTCCACATGTTCACCCACTAAACAAACGATTTGCAAGGGGGCAACTTTAGCAGATCACCTCCCCTAGACAGGCAAAGCTGATCTTTAAAATCTTCCCAGGAGACCCCTCCCTGCCGGTTGCTCCACTCTGGAATGCATTCCCTCAAATAAGTCGTGAAGCAGAGACAGTAAAGTCCTTTAATGTCTCTTAAAAATTTGTTTCGTCCTCGAGCCCTTTTGGACTCTTCAATTCATTCATTTTTATACAGTCTTACAGTTGTGGGCTTTTTTAAAACCTTGTTTTTAGAAAAGGTTGTTGAATATAGTTGCGTTTTTATTGTTTTAGCATAAATGGCTTAAATTTGCAGTATGTTAAACCGTACTGAACTTCTACAAATAATATAATAACCATTTTAAAAAATCCAGTCTGGTTGGAATTCTGCATCTTTCAGCAGCCTAACTCTTTTCTGCTCTGCTGTCTTTCACTTATACCCCATACCGACATGAATTTCTTCGCGGGAAGAAATAAAATGTATAGCTTCAGGACAGAGGAACCTGTAACTCTCCAGTATGTGTGGACATCAGCCCCTGCCACCACAACCAGCCATCAGGGATGATGAGAGCTGGAAACAAGCAATATCTAGAGGTCTCCATCCCCGGTATAAATGGATAAACTATCTGTCTTTGGTCCTGATCCCACTGTGCAGCTCCAAACCCACAGCCTACTGCAATCCTGTACACAAAAGGAAGATATATTTTCCTTCCTATGCAGCATGGAAGCCAAGAAAGAAAGAAACTGTAGCTCCATTCTCTTTGGCTCTGGTCCCGTTCACTTCTGACTCCATCCCTCAAGATGGAGGGCAGGGAAGCAGAGACTGTTACCCTTCCAGATGTTGCGGGACTCCAGCTCCCATCATCCTTGACTCCTAGCCCTGCTGCTATCCCTGGGGTTGATGGGAATCAAGAGCCCTACAACATCTGCAGGGATGCAAGTTCCCCGTTCTTGGCCTCATTGGCCAAGTTTGGGCTTTCTAAGCTGAAGATTTGCCTTTCGCGCAGAACACCTGCTGAGGCAGAAGCAACAACACCTCCACCTCCAACTGTGTTTAGGGCATGGGATACCTCTTGCAAGCATGAGGGGGGACATCAGGCAAAGGGAAGATACCCCAGGGGGTCTCTGCGACAGGCATTTTTGTTCTCTTTGTTCCTCTGCACCCCACTTTGTAGCACAGGCCCCTTTTTAACTGCTGGCATCTCCACAAAGAGCAGTTTAGGCCAGTTGGAAAAAGACAGGTGAATGCTCACTGTGCTCTGAATGGTATCAACCGCCTTGCTGCGTTCATCTTTGGTCCCATCGTAGGACTTCACAGCAGCTTCAAAGTTATTCTTAAAGCTGTCTTTAATCTGCAGAGAAAATGAGAAATGATCACTGCTTGCAGAGAGAGAGAGGCCATCACCTAATTAAGGAAATATTGGTCAATCTGTTGTTCACTTTGCACAGTAATAAATCAATCACATTTTAATTGAAAAAGCACACTTGTTTTTAGATATCCATTCATGTGCAGTGGGTGGCAACCCCTAAAAAGAGGCAGCTCCTCTTACACTTATAGTTATATATCTATATCCCACTTTTCCTCCAAGGAGCTGAAGATGGCACACATAGTTTCATCCTTTCCCCCATTTTACCCTCATGACAACCCTGGCTGAGTGGCAATTCTAACCCTGGTCTCCCATGTTGCAGTCCAACACTCTACCCACCATTCCACATTGCACTAGAGAGGAGAGGTTGCCTGTTCTGAGATGGCACTCCTCCAATACTTGCACTATGGCAGATGTGGAAAATCTTTGGCCCTCCAGATGCTGTTGAGCTACAACGCCCCTCAGCCCCAACAGCCATGGCAAATGGTTCAGCAACCTCTTGATGAAGGGCCAGAGGTTCACCTGTGTTATGACATTTCGGGGACAGTACCTATGTATCCATTTCCAAATGAAAAGCCTTATTCAAGGAACTCCAAAGTGGTCCTTATTAGTCAGGTTTTGTTTTTGTTTTGTTTTGTTTTTTACAAGAAGCACCTTCTGCTATGTAATTCAGTTAAAATAGACTCCTTGCTCCATGGTTGAATGTTGTTCGTACTCGGAACCTTTCTACAAATGTCATTCCTTAGGTACGCAGAGCATCTTTCCCCAACCATCTTTCCTCCAGGTGTTTTGGATGGCAATTCTCACTAGCCCCAGCCAATATGGCCAGTGGGTAGGGATAGCTTTTGCCAGGAGCAAGCCAGCAATAACTCACACAGTGTCAGAAAGTTAACTATCTTGATTCAAAGAAACAAAACACCTCAGGAGGCCAGGCCTAGTGGGCACAGCAACTCTTCCTAGTACATCTTGCCCCGAGGACACAGCTGAAAGGACTGAAGGTTCCTCCCTCTTCACAGCTCTGTAAGTCTCCTCCTTCCCAGGTTCCTTCCCAGGCAATCTGAGGCTCCTTCATCTTGCCTGTATTTTCTCCGCCCTCTTCACACCTCTGACCACTCATTCCCAGCATAGCTGCCAAGTTTTCCCTTTTCTCGCGAGGAAGCCTATTCAGCATAAGGGAAAATCCCTGTAAAAAAGGGATAACTTGGCAGCTATGATTCCCAGGCTCTGGGCCTTCTTCCCTTGGGCAGAAGGCAGGAAGCCCAATAGGGAGATGGAATCAGAGCCTACGGCAGCAGAGTCAACCAATTCTATTCTTGAGCCCATTCCTCTCCTAAGTTCTACAAGGACAACACTAAGGCTAAAGACAAGGAAGCTGCCCCAGGCTATGTCATCCCCCATCCCCTGGACTGGTTGTAAGTAAGAAGGCAGGAAGGTGGGGGAAGCTGAGGCCAGACTGAGGATCAGCAGGGCAGTGCCCCAGTTAACCCAATGAACCAGCCTCCACTGTCTAGAGGGCACAAGGCTGAGGAAGGCTGGTCTAGGGGATTACACTGACCTCAATGGCACAGACCCTGTATTCAGTTAAAGCAAGTCATGGTCAACGGCATGAAGCAGGAAGGGGGGGAAAGCAATTCCGTATTGATCAATCCCACTGATATAAAGGAGAGGAAAAAAAGCATCAACCAACTCACCTCATGTCGGAAGACAAAGCCCACAATCGCAGCCACAAGCACAACAAGGAAGATGAGAGTTAAGAACATGGCATACTGTGGACAGAAAGGAAGGATCAAGACCAGCAAAGTTACAACCCTGCTACTGCCATATGATTTACACAGAGAATCTACACAGAATGTACCACTGGTACGTGGCAAAATTGTGCGAGGAGAGTTGCATATTTGGGTGGAAGGCTGTAGCACAAGTCAATAGTTTGTGTTAAAAGTTCTCCTCTGTTTAGTTATCTAGATAAAGACAGCAGTTGGATTACCCTTAGTAAAAACAAAAAAATTGCATAAGGTGGTATACGTTATGGTAGCTGAAGCTGCTGGAATACTGATAAAAACCCAAGAAAGGCCATTTGGAACAGCCAGTCTCTAGTGGCTGGGCAAAGCAACACTAGATGATATTTTCAAAATGTGCTCTGCCATTGAAATTTATTTAATTTATTCATTGCATTTCTGCACTCAAGTGCCTCAGAGCGACTTACCCAGTAAGAAATAAAATGACAAAGACATTAAAATCAGATTAAAAACAGCTTTTAAAGAACAAGTCCTAGCCACCCCACTTAAAGGATCAGCACAATGAGGCTGTTAACATAACTACCTTCCCAGTTTAAAAAATATGCCCTGGTAAATAGGAATGTTAAAACAGACAGCAATGGTACCAGGCATGCTTCCCTGGGGAGAGCATTTCACAAATGGGGAACTACCACTAGGGAAGGTCCATTCATGTCCAGAGATGGTGACTTGGGAAGAATACAAAAAGGCGATAGGCGTTTGGACAAAAATTCCCAGTAAGACATGGAAATCTTTTGGAACACCTGTTCTTGACAGCAGCAGCATCTCAATAAGAGGGACCATTCCCAGCCAAGATTTCACATGCACTTCAGAAAGCAATGTAATTGCATATTAAGTTTTCAAATAGCTTCCGCACTAGAGGACTGAGGAATTTACGTTTGTATATGTGACCAAAATAAAACAAAGAGGATTGTTTTCATTCTGCTGAATACTATATGTAGAATGTCAACAGATATGCCTGCTGGGACCTGAGCATAACAGCGCTCTTCCCTACCAGCAACTGGTATTCAGAGGCATAGGGCCTCCAATAGTGGAGACAGAAAACAGCCACAGTGGGTAGCATGCAAACGCCATTAAAAAAAATTCAAATGGGTGAATGGGGAGAAATAGCAGTTATCACTACATGTCACAGTTGGAAGAATCCTGTGAGTTTCAAGGCAGGTGCTGCAACCTTGTGCCGCCCTAATACTTACCAATTTCAGCATCCATGTGCTTCCCCGACATGTTGCAAAACAACCAAAGGTGCCTAGGAGGACGACAACTGTGCCGGTGCCAATGAGGACATAGGGGACGTTAGTAGCCTTCTCATTTAGCAGGGAGAAATACACCTCCAGGCCTACCTTCCCCCAGATGCCGACTGCCAGAAGGATGATGCCAGAGAACTAGAAAGGGGGGCGGGGAGGAAGGACTCCATTAGACACAACGAGCCACTTGTAAAAAGTTTCTGTAGATGCATTTTACTTTTTAACAGCCAGTTAACAAAGAACTGGCACTGCATGAAACAAAGTTCCACACCTTTGCAATGTGCTCATTCATCCTAATTATCCGCGCGATACCAGGCTTCATGCTAAGATCCCACCTGCGCTATCCATTTAAAGCAGTACCGTACCACTTTAAACGGCATGGCCTCCCCCTAAATTGTTGTTTGTTAAGGGTGTTGAGTTTTAGGGCATCTCCTATTCCCCACAAAGAACTACAATTTCCAGTTGAGCAGTTCCCAGCAAACTTTGGGAACTGTAGCTCTGTGAGGGGAATAAGGGCCTTTGCTCCGTATCCTTAACAAATTACACTTCCAAGAATTCTTTGGGGAAGCCATGACTTGTTTACGGCGGTATGAAAACTGCTTTAAAAGCAGAGTGCAATGATTCCCCATTCTGCCCCATAAGCAGACACAGAAGAGCCAAGAAGAAATCTACCCTTTCCCCACCCCCAGCCCCTTCCTGTGATCTAAGCATGAAAATGAGCAACTAAATTCACATCAGCTTAACTAGGCAAGTCCCAGCCCTTGTCAATGTCCATGTCAACTTCCATCCCATTTCCCACAGAACAAGACTGGCACATCCCACACACACACACACGCTCAATGATGATGGCATGCAATAAGCAACATCACTAGGAGGAGACCCAGAAAGAAAACCTTATGTGCCCAGAATGTTCTCGACTACAGCTCCCATAATCCCTGACCACTGGTTATGTTGGCTTGGGCTGATAGCTAAGTCCAACATCTGAAGGGTCACAGGCTTCTCATTCTTACCTTTTACCAAGCCAGACTATTTGGGAAACTAGGTAAAAAAAATGTAAAGGACCCCTAGCCGGTTAAGTCCAGCCAAAGGCGACTATGGGGTTAGTTGCTCATCTCGCTTTCAAGCCGAGGGAGCTGGTGTTTGTCCACAGACAGCTTTCCGGGTCATGTGGCCAGCATGACTAAACCGCTTTTGGCGCAACGGAACACCATGACGGAAGCCAGAGCGCACGGAAACGCCGTTTACCTTCCCACCGCAGCGGTACCTATTTATCTACTTGCACTGGTGTGCTTTCAAACTGCTAGGTTGGAAGGAGCTGGGAAAGAGCAATGGAAGCTCACTCCATTGCGGGGATTCGAACTGCTGACCTTCCAGTCGGCAAGCCCAAGAGGCTCAGTGGTTTAGACCACAGCGCCACCTGCATCCCTAAACTAAGTAAAAAAGGGTACAGGACCCCTGGGCAGTTAAGTCCAGTCAAAGGTGACCACGGGGTTGCAGCGCTCATCTGGCTTTCAGGCCAAGGGAGCCGGCGTTTTTTACCTATTTGGAAAACTATACTTTTATTGGCAGAGGTTTTCCAGCACAGGCCTTTCAAGTCACCTGGAACCCAATCCTTTGTCCTAGCACCAGTTTTAATACCTTATTGATTGTTGCTTTATTTGAGGTGATGTTTTAGTTGGGATTTTGCCTTTTCTTTCTTTATTTTTTAAGTCTATTTGCTGGCTTTTATATAGTATTATTTATACGCTGTTACAGTTTTATCCACATCTTTGTATGCAGCCTTGGAATCTTTAGCTAAAGAGCAGCTAATAAACATTTTAAACATAAATTTGAATAATCTGGAGATGGTGGCAATTGAACCTGAGACTTTCTGTGTGAAAAGGATATGGTGAGTTACCACTGAGCTCTCTCTGGTCTCAGAAGAAAACAAAGCTACAAGTCTAGAAACACCTGTGCAAGCTGGTTCCTCTCAATTCTTTCAAGCTCCCATAGCAATGTATAAACACAGACTGAATTCCAAAGGTATGTAACCTGAGGGAATTTGTTTTCCCTGTCATAAGGTTTTCTCCCATTGCCTGTTTTTTGAAGCAGCGAAGCCGAGGATTGTTTCTCAGGCCACCGCAGCAAGACCTTTTCATTTGCACTCAGAAATGATGTTTGAACATGGCTTTTATTTTGATCCATCCCTGTTACGTCAACATGAACCTTGCCCTCTATATCGTTTTCTCCACAGGATGTGCGGGAGTAAAAGAAAAATAGTAATTAACTTTGCAGCCCAAACTGTTAAAATTAGAATCTTACGTATTTTTATAAGAAGTTTTACAAAGAAACACAAAGGGGGAAAGTGAAAGCCAAAACCCTCATCAGGTCACATTCAGAATACATCTTAATTCAAGCATATAAATTGTTATAAGCCATCCAAATGTCCAGATACACTTTTATAAGCCGGATGTTCAAATATAGCCTGGGCTATGAGTCCTCAGACCACTGCATTATAGACAGTGGGTGGGTTTTCCCCCCCTTCCATGCAATTCCTGCATTGCAGGGGGTTGGACTAGATGACCCTTGGGGTCCCTTCCAACTCTACAATTCTATGGCTGGCTCTATGTGGGCTTGCAAAATTCACTTTCATTAAAACAGACACTTTTCTAGTATTGTATCAGAACCATGGAGAATTGGTCTTGTTTTCTCTTTTCTGCATTCTTTACGTGTCTTTTTATTCCTTTGCACGAAAATAAAACCTTGTAATTATTTTTGAGAGAGAGAGAGTATGGAACCTGCATGCCTCAAGGAGAAAAGTGGCTCTGCTCCTTGAGAAAACCACACTCACCTGATTCAGAAGCCTGAAGCAGCAGTGATGAAAGGAAAGGACAGGATTACAGAATGCATTCCACATGTTATTTGCTACTAACCAAAAAGGGCCAACAAAGCAAAAAAGGCAAATGAAAAAAAAAATGAGCAAAGGGAAAGAGAGAACCAATTGCCACAGGGTTTTTTGGCACAGGAAGGCACATCAGCGCCTTCCTGTGCCAAACATTATGCCATCTGTGCCACAGACACAGGTGCAACGCTCACACTGCTAAGTCCTCCGTCCCCCCCCCCCGGGAGCAGAGCTGGAAAATTGGGGTTTATTATTATATCACTGAAGGGTTATGAGAGATAGAGGCTCTTTCCTACAACGTGAGGGTCAGACTGCTAAAAGAAGCTGGGGAGGTGACATTCTCCCCAACCACCCCCACCCCAACTACCGTAACTCCACGTAGAGTTGACTGCTGCATAGTTCTTCTCAGTGGGCCTGGAGGGAGGGAACATTCCTAGGGGGACAAACCTTTCTAATATCAGTTTTCTGTATTGTTTTTTATTGGATCGCTAGAAACAAGAGTAGAGGCTGCGAAGAGTATGTCTCTTCCTACAGGTGAAGAGTCTGTGGGTTGAGCTGAGATTGGAGTATAGGACAGACAGTGGCCCTGCCCCATTAATCTCTATGGAGTTATGAGATGCAGAGGGTGTGTGTGTGTGTGTGTCTCATTTCTCTTCCTACAGGTTAAGAGGCACTATATAGGAAAGGGAGGAGCCAGGTGTACAGTTATCAACTATAGGAAAGGTCATTGTTCGGAGGGGAGGGCAGAATTGCACGAATATACCTTAAAACCTTTATAGGGCTGAAATTGTGCCCCATTCTTCTCTACAACAGAGGTGACTAACCAGTGGTCATCGAGATGATGCTGGACTCCAAATCCCATCAGCACCAGCCAGCAAAGCCAATGGTCAGAGATGGTGGAAGCTGGAGAACAACAGTATCTGGAGAGCCACCCTTCATTTGGGTATATCACATGTTTCGGCTCATATAAGGTTAGGGGAACCATAGGGGCAGGAGGAGAGAGCAGTCGTTATTTCCAAAGGGAAACTGGGGAAGGTGTAAGAGAGAGTGAGGTGATATATTAAAAAATAATCATAGCAGAATGCTTTATATGAGTAAGGGCTCTGTCCTCTTTAGGATAAAGAGGCACAAGGCAAGCATTTTCTGTCATACAGTGTTCTAGTAAGAGAAAAATGTGGTATTCAGGGAGACAGGATTGGAGGCGGGGGGGGGGGCATTTACCCAACTGCTAGGTATCTATGGACTTTGCAGAGCGGAAGAGAAAACTCTATGCTCCCATTATACTCAATGCATAGGACAGGATTACATCATCCTCGCTATTCTTTTAATTCATTGGCCGCCCTTCACCCTAAGATCCTAGGGCAGGTTATAACAACTTTAATCACACCGCTACAAAGTTTTCAAAACTTGCAATCATGCCCCCCCCCCGACCCATTACGCCCTTACACAAATGCATATGGAACCAGCCTGCCCTGTGGTTGTCTATAGGGTTGCCAGAAGGGGGAGAGAGGGGGGGGGGAGCTGCCATCTGTTCTATAACACTGAATGGGACGGGAGAGATTGGAGTGCGGGGCGGGGGGAGTCATTGTTCTCTGTAGGGCCAGCAGAGACGATACATCATGCTATACACAGGAACAGCAAGCGACATCTGTGGGGTCAGCAAAGACGGGGTGGGAGGGTGGGTTTGAGGTTTTAGTGTGGGGGTGTCTCAGAAGGGAGGGCATTTACCCACCTGTTACCTATGAGAATAGGAAGGGGGAGCGTGCAAGATGCAGTGCTGTCCCCCCCACCCCAGGACAGGACGGGCAGCGTGCCCCGTTGCTGTCTATGGGGTTGGAGAAGGGTGAGCCCAATGGGCTGTAGGGACCCATTGTTCAGTGGGACGGCCAGATGCAAGGTGGGCTTCGGGGCGGGGTCTTCCTCCCGAGAGGGGCTCACCCAGAACACGAAGCTGTAGATGAGCAAGACGCTCTTGAGGCAAGTGATGACCGGCTTGGTCTGCAGCCTCCGCGACGGGGACGCCATGGCCGACCCAGAAAGACCCTGCGATGGCGACCCTCCTTTGCTCGCTCGCTCCCTTAAACCCGCCACGCACAGCGGAGCAGCTGGACTCCGGCTAGCTCTGACGCTTGCGCAGCCGGAAAGAGCCGGGCTTTTCCGGAAGCTCCCGAATCCGCGTCGCGGGTTGGGGGTGGGGTTAGGAAGAAAACACGAGTGTTTCCGAAAATCTCCGAAAGGAGACCATAGCCCAAAAGCCGCGGCCGAAATAAAACCGAGCCTTTCCGGAACTTGCCGAAAGAAGGCCAAGTTATTTCTCTTCACCCCAGCCTGTCGCGAACCCACCCCCTGGAGAGTCTTCAGCCCCGCCTTCTTTTCCTGAGTTCTCCGAAGCATGCTCGAGAAAAGCCGAAGATTGCCGAAACCTGGGAGAAGCTGCTTCATTCGCTTTAGTCTTTTTCGGAGGAGGACCGGGAATGCCTAATTCGTGCCAGCAGGTGGCGCCAGCTAGCCAGTAGCGAATGATTTCAGTACAGTACCGGTATTTCGTGGCATAGCAAGGCCCCTTTGCAGCTGCAATGTCAGGCAGGAATTAAACAGGTGCAGCTTCTCCCTACCTCGCACGATGCCGCGCTGAATACACACCATGCATTTAAAGCACATTCCAACACCACCATCCCGGCAAGAATCCTGGGAACTGTAGGGTGTTGCATGGGCGTACCCAGCATGGGGTGGGGGGTAGCTGCCCCCCCCAGAAGCAGGGCATCTGGAGAGGACAGGCAGGGACGCTGCCTGCTGTGCTCCGCCTCAGCCTGCTTGGCTGAAGCAAAATGGCAGCAGCGGCAGCGAAGCTGCCTTTGTCAAGGCACTTTCTGTGCTGTGCTCACTGTGACTTGAAAGAATGTGGACTGAAGTTAGCCCAGCTCCAGGTCCAGGTTTCCTTCAATGGCGGCAGCTTTGCTGCTCTCGTTTTAGTCACCACTGTCATTAAAGGAGTGGGCAAGGCAGGAGTGCAAGCGCTAGTGCAGGGGTTCCCAACAAAATTTTCTCGAGGACCCCTCATTGAGCCGCTATTGTGACAAGGACCCCCATTAATTGACTTACTTGCTTGAACATCAAATGCATTATCTTCCTCTTCATCTGTAGGCCTTTGTCGTTTTAACGAACCACTTTTTAACCAACGGTCCATTTTTAACTACGCGAACTGTAGCTTCCGCGAAAAACAACGCTTTGTTTACAAACACTACTGTTTTGCAAAGAGGCAGCGCGGGCCAGGGAGGAGGGAGAGGAATGGAGAAGACCACGTCATAGCCATGTCATAGCCACGAAGACCACGAAGATCCTGGCCACGTCATAGCCACGTCATAGCCAGCCAGCCAATTGGGTGGCTGGGTGTGTGGCTGGTGTGCCCCCCCCTAGTTTTGATCCTGGGTACCCCCATGCTGGCTTTTGCATGACTGCCTCATAATTGCAGAGGTCTCTTTTCCCCCAAAGTTGTTCCCTCAACGTGGTTGGGGTTGGGGTTTTCTGCAATTGAGTGCTAAAGAGCAGGTTTTCTCAGAGAAAGCTCCTGCAAGGGGGGGGGGCACGTTCAGACACAGGGCTTTAAAGTGCAGACTGTGCCTGGAAAGACTGGAGCAAAGGCAAGTGTGGGTAAAGCCATAGGAATAGTTTGTTTTAAGAGTGGCACATTGATATTTAAAGCGCTTTATTGCCCAAGAATCCTGGGAACTGTAGTTCACCCCTCGCAGAACTACAACTCCCAGAACTCGGGGGGGGGGTGCTTCAAATGCATGGCGTGTGCACAGCCACACAAGAACCAAAATGCTAAAATCCCAGCACATTGTCCTTGCCCTACCAAAGTCTGGTGAGAAAACATGCTAGTGTCATGGTTTACTGACTGCCTTCCTTTTAAACCATGAATTTACGATTCATGAAAACTGAAGTATCGTACATCTGGGGATAGTAGAGGGGGCTGCTTATGTTGCTTTAACCCTGCTTTTTTGGGGGGGCGGGGTTGCATGTTCGGCACTCAGTGAGTCATTGAGTAAGATTTCTTTCTAAGCAGCCTGGATCTCTCTTTTCAACCCCCCCCCCCTTCCTCATCGACGAGAGAGAGAGAGAGAGAGAGAGAGAGAGAGAGAGAGAGCAGCTTTAAATAAACATCTGGCAACTGCAAGCTACTCCACATCTGGGCAGCATTAGCTGAGTCTGGAAGCCGGTAAGAACAAGCCACTTGTTTTGAGAAAGTTAAAGAAGAGGACTCCTGTATGGACTGAGAGAGACAGAGAGACAGAAGGCACAATTGCACACCTTTCCACGGGCAAGGCAGGTAAGAGAGAACCTGCTTCTTCTTTTTAAAGAAGTCCTTTGCTTCTCTGTTTGCAACAGACCGAAAAGATATGGGGGAGACGGGCAGCTTTTTTATTTTATTTTTTTTCAATGAATTTATTAGCCGCTCTTGCGCTGAGATTCTCTAAGCGACTTACATAATTGGGCTGTGTGTGTGTGTGGATATGGGCTGTATGCTACGTTAGCCATACCCAGAGTAAACCGCTTGAAATTAATGAGCAGGACTAACATAAGCCCATTAATTTCAGTGGATATACTGAACTTTGTTGGTTACAACCCTAAGGCTGCAATCCTATGTACACACTTTTCTGGGGAGTTGGAACTTGCTTCTGAGTAGCCAAACCTAGGATTGTGGCATGAATAAATATTTATAAATCTACATCCGTTTTGCACAAATGGAAACCGGTGACTTGTGTGTCATTTGGGGTGTGTGAGAGAGATGCTGAGCATACAGGGTTGCCTTTCTGCTTTAAGAAGTTGCATCAGATGACTGGCCCATCTATCTATTTATTTAATTTATTTAAGAATTTGTACCCTGTTTTTCCCCAGACCAGCTTTTCAAAGTGGCTCATGATTAAAACGTAATGTGACAACAGTAGAGAACAGTAAACATCAGCATATGACAATAGTAACACATACCGGCTTTTGTTTTATTTTTAAATGCAGGGAACAGTAAAAAAAAAAAAGTAGGAAACACATTCTGGATGGGGGGAAATGAAGTTTTCAATTTCTGTCTGAAACCAGATATTTTTATCTCAGAGTTGTCTACTTTTACTGGTATTCTAACATTATCAAATTGTATCATCTCTAAAGCATTGCTTTGCCTGTAGAAAGATGTCAGGTGCAAGCCCTGATATCTCCTCTTACTTAATTGGGATCTCATAAATCAGGACTATATGCTTACTTCAAAATGTGGCAAGCCAGCCCTGATGTGTTTGAGGGTTCCTCTTGTTCATTCTGAGTGGCATCCTGGACTTCTACCCCAAAGACAAAAACATGGTGTCTTCCTTTAGATACTGTATCTTCCCTTGTCCCTCCTGGCCAGGGTCCTGTGTCTTTTAAGACCTATGTGACAGGCAGAAACGCAGCAGGGAAAGCTGCACATGTTGTTGCATTTCCATTTGGTAGAAGTTACTATGATCAAGACACAGTAAGCCCATCAGGAAAAGACCCTGATGTTGGGAAAGATTGAGGGCACTAGGAGAAGGGGAAGACAGAGGACGAGATGGTTGGACAGTGTTCTCGAAGCTACGAACATGAGTTTGACCAAACTGCGGGAGGCAGTGCAAGACAGGAGTGCCTGGCGTGCTATGGTCCATGGGGTCACGAAGAGTCGGACACGACTAAACAACTAAACAACAACAACACAAGCCCATCAGGCAAGGGTGAGGGAGAGAAGGTGATAAAACTACACAGAGATGAAGAAACAGCCAGAGATGAAGACAGGTGTTCCTGCCAGTCTTATAGCAGGAGTGGCCAGCACGGTGTCCTTAAGGTGTTGTGGGAATACAACTTCCATCTTCCCTGACCAATAGCCAGATTGGCTGAGCTGATGGGAATTGCAGTCCACAGACCATGTTGGCTGCCACTGTCTCTTGCTCAGTACATCATTCCAGTAGAAGGCAGGGGCAGGATTTTGGTGATTTGGTAGACACAAGACACAAAATTACCTGCTAAACTCTTTCTACAAGTTGACCTCCCTCCTTATTAATGCATTTGATTGTAGAATAGTCCTTCCACCTTGAGACAGAGTGGGGGGAAGAATATATGCTGCAAAACTTTTTAGCATGCTGCTCCTTTTGGTAAAGTGCTGAGTTCAAAACTTACTTATTAATGGGATTAATCTCTGGCAAATTACTACCTCTCAGCCTCAACTCCCTGGCTTTAAAATGGGAGAGCAAGCAAGTGGCTAGGGAGTTTAAAAAAAACACCTCTATCATAATACTGGAATCCCATATCATCCAATGAAACTGAAGAATAGGAAATTCAGGTCAGGCAAATGGAAGTATTTATTATTATTATTTTGCCCAGCACATAGTTGTAATGGTAGCATCAAATTTTGATGGCTTGCTTAGGTTATGTGTTCCTATATACATAAAAATGTAAAACATCATAACACTCTGAAGTTCATGCGGCCTTGCCAACTGCAGCATGAGGAATAGCAGACTGCTTCAGGGGAGCTGTTTAACTGGGGGTGGGAGGTGCTTCCTATAGTGGTTTAGCAAACTGTTGGAAGTTGATGGGGTTGAGAGCCTACCATCATCTAGAGGGCCACAAATTCCTTACCCCAATCCTGCCAGACCTGCCTGACCACAGTCAGAGCGCCAAGCAGACCACAGTCAGAGGGCCAAGTACAGAAAAGTTACCTCCAGCTCAACAGGCTGCCCTGTGCTCTATGATATTGAGGAAAGGGATGACCCTTTATAAAAAGAAAAGCCCTCTGCAAGACTAGTTAGTAAATATGAATTTATTGTTTTTTCTCCTGCAGTGCAAAACAGGCACCAATAATGATGTGCCAGCTGAACACACTGGATAGTTTTATTTTACCCACTGGACTCTCTAATTTGTTTTTATTTATTTTTTTAATCGTGCTTTATCAGGCAATTTGTCAGTGAGCCTCCTTCTGTGTGTTCATCAAGGCATTTCTTAAAAGGTAAAGGGACCCCTGACCATTAGGTCCAGTCGTGACCGACTCTGGGGATGCGGCGCTCATCTCGCGTTATTGGTCGAGGGAGCTGTCATACAGCTTCCAGGTCATGTGGCCAGCATGACAAAGCCGCAACCAGAGCAGCACACGAAAACGCCGTTTACCTTCCCGCCGGAGTGGTACCTATTTATCTACTTGCACTTTGACGTGCTTTTGAACTGCTACGTTGGCAGGAGCTGGGACAGAGCAACGGGAGCTCACCCCGTTGCGGGGATTCGAACCGCCATCCTTCTGATTGGCAAGCCCTAGGCTCTGTGGTTTAACCCACAGTGCCACCCGCACCCCAAGGCATTTCTTACTCAATGTTTATTTGCTAATAATTCCTGCTTCCCGGCCAACCACGTACCCTTCCTTCCTTCCTTCCTTCCTTCCTCTGTCCCTTGTTTACATGTCCCCCAATGTTATCAGCAGTACATCCCCCCCCCCCGATGTACAAATTATATTCTCTTGGCACCTGGAGGTCACTTTTCCCAATCTATAGTAAACCTTAAGGTTAGCATCTGTTTTGTTATGAGATACAACACACTTCCAGACCTGTCACTATTTTCAGGGGAATTCAATCACATAACGGCAAATTCAGGTCTTGTAATAGGAGATTGTGAGGTCTTGTGTGACTGACAAACCCGCTTCCTCTAAAGATTGGACTTTTTACAGTAAGGAAAGTGATGGGGAAGGTATGGAATAACTCTTGCTTTGATGCAACACTATCTAACCTCCCTGCAAACAAATTGAGACAAATGCTCATTAAATAGCCAATGCCATCTAATCTCCCTGGAAACAGAGCAGGATGACTGGTCAATGCACAGGTCCTCTGAAAGTGCCCGTTGTCTATAACTAAATATCACCAGTGTTGTTTATTAGGAAGGGAGAAGCAAACTGAATCTCATAAGATGATGATACAGAGCCTGAAGATTGAAGAAGCAATGCAAGCAACACAAATACATCTCTGTCCTTCTGCGGTGGAAAGCTTCTTCACCTTAAGATTGGCTTCTTTTGGTCTGCCTGCTATTAATTGGTAGTGCCTGTCATGGGCCTCTCTGCCAAAGACTTTCCCCCCCTTCTTGAGCCTCCAGCCTGTTCCTCCCCTGTTAACAGATGGACACTTTTGGCTCATGCGTAATACATATATGCAAACAACCAGTTGGAAGGTTCTATGTACGAAGTACTGGCTTAAAATGCAGCTCGGCTGCTCCTTTCCTCAATTTGGATTGAAGCTGGGGGAAAACAGACCAAAATACAGTATTGCATAAGAGAAAAACCAGGATATATACCTGATATTGATACTGATTGTGTACACTGCGTGTACACTGGCTTCCCAAACTAACAAGGGGAGCACACTGGATGCAGAGTAAACAGGAGTATGTACACAGCCAGGTAGCAGCAAATAAAGTGCTGTCTGAATGGAGCAGAATAGAAGGCAGAATAAATCCGCCACTAATCCACTGTTATTGTGTAAAGGGCATGCTGCTGAATACACCAGCCTGGAGGGGTGTCAAACCAAGATGGTCCCTGCACGGGGGACCACTCCTCATCTGCAGCCTATGCAGCCAGGGGCAAAGGAAGGCGCCGGGGCCCCCAGGGCGGGCGTTGCTACGTAGGGCGCATGTGCAGCGTCGCTACGTATGACGCATGCGCCGTACGTAGCGATGCCACACATGCGCTGTACATAGCGGTTTGCCGGCAGCGCCACTCCAGTGTCGTACGGACAGTGCCGGGATCCTGTGCTCACAGCTGCAGCCGCAAACGGAGGATCCTCTGTTAGCATAAATCCTATGCAAGGGAAAAAAGCTGCATGTGACTGATTGTTTACATTATAAGACTGCTGTAACTTTCCCACACACAGGAGACAGTGTAACTTGATCTCCTGTCATGTGATGTTCTTTGTTCTGTTTCTACTTTCACTTCTGATTGAATGAGAGTGATGGCGAATACACTTAACCATCGCTCCCTAATAAACGTAGTTAAAAGCTACGATTGTTTGCTGTCTTCTTTACCGAAGCCAGTGGCAAGAGAAAGAATATAGGGCTTTACACCCCGATATTCTAACATCCTCTACGTGCGGCTGCGGCAGTGCGATAGCTGCTCATGCCGCCACGAGCCCCCATGGGGTGACTTCTTGCCACCCCTGCAGACATGGCACCCGGGGCGCACCGCCCACCCCCCTGTTGAGATGCCACTGTATGCAGCACCAGTTGTTTCTGTGCAGGTGGTGGCAGGGAACTGGTATTTGCCTGCCTTCCAAGCAGGTGATCAGCACTCTGTCTACCAGCTGTTTGCCAGGTATATTTTCACATGCAACCTGCTTCAGGTGCCCTAGGAATTCTGTATCGAGACACATTCACTACTTTTTCAATCAAAACTAAAAAAATGTCAAAATTTACAAACAAATATGAGCGAGAGTCCTGCACGTTAGTTGACTCGTTTGGTGGTTTCAGCAGGGTGAGCCGGCATTCTTAACATATATCCAATGTGATTTATGTGTATCTTGTGGTTTTCCTGCTCCTTATTGATTTGATTCTTCTGTTGTATTTACTGCAGCTTTGTTGTATGATTGTTTCTTTCGTATTGGAAAATATTTTTAATTCGTCATTGTTACTGTAATGAATGAGTTGCTTTAAGCTCAGCCTGGCCGTTGCCAAAGTGAAATACAAATATAAAATAAAATAAAATGTGCTTCAGTTTCAAAAAGAAAAATAGTTTTCTTTCTTTTGCACCTCTGCCCCCAAACATTTAGGGGTTTTTTTTAAAAAGAAAAATAAACATATAGAGTCTACATGTGTATGTCTAAGGCAGGCATCCCCAAACCTTGGCCCTCCAGATGTTTTGGACTACAATTCCCATTATCCCTGACCACTGGTCCTGTTAGCTAGGGATAATGGGAGTTGTAGGCCAAAACATCTGGAGGGCCAAGGTTTGGGGATGCCTGGTCTAAGGATTAGCAAGGGTTGGGGTTGGCCTTGCTGCTTTCGATTGTTGACGTCCTGCCTCTTATTCTGGCTTTCAGCTTGAATTCTCAGGCAGCTCTGCCTTCATCTTTACCCTGCCATCTGGAATCTCCATTCGCATGCTAAGATGCCCCGAGGAGCATTCCCCCTCTTGCTGCTTCTGTGGGCCAAAATGGTCTCCTCCACATGGTATGAAGGTAAGCACTGACAAGGCAGTACCAAAGTCATGCAGACTTGGCCCAAGACAGGCACATCCATTTTTATACACATTGTAATTAGCTGTGGTCTCCTTTTGGTCACTGAGCTGCCATCTGAGCAAGACCACAGTCAGTCTGTACATAGTAGGGTATCTTTGTCAAAGAGGCCCCCAAGGGATAGGCAATGGGAAAGGGGGAGGAGCAGCCAGACATCCTGCAACCCCTTCGCCACAAAAGCATTGCAACTAATAACCCATCGTGGAACTAATTGTGGTTCCTGCTTTGCTGGGGGCAAGGAAGGGCAGACAGGTACGCATCTGGGGTTAGGGCCATACCTAGATTTAGGTAAATATAATTCCGCACTCCTCTGCCCCCTGCAATAGCAGGAGCTAAATTTTTCCACATGTCTCTGTCTCTGGCTGATGAGGAGACCACTTGGCAAGCAATGGTTTGTCTGGAGCAGTTTCAGACAGTAAGCAGTGGGGTTGGGGTGTCGACAGGGAGTGAGGGGCTGGCAATGAGTAAGCCTCTTTCCTTCCTCCACTGAGTTTCTTATGCATCTTGGCTCTCATGTGTTCCACTAAAAGTCCATCCATTGCCTGGTCACTGTTAGGCAAGCAAATACCGTCAGGAGACACAGTTCCCAGTTCTTATTGCAGTCGTCTAAATGTTTCTGGGAAACCTTGCAACAGATGTGCTTTGCCACATGTGCATGAGGCTTAAGAGGCCATGCCTGTATAAGCTTGGGCCCTTTTCCTGGGCCAGACTTCTGTGCCTTTAATGGCAACAAGACAGAAAAGGATTTCAGCAGGCAATGTTTTCCCCACCCTCTCTAAAAAGCAACAACAACCCCAAAACAATTATGAACATAGGAAGAGTCCTGCTGGATCAATCCAGCATCCTGTTTTAACAGTGGCCAACCAGATGCCCATAGGAAGCACCAAAACAGCCCCTGAGTGCAACAGCAGTCGACTAGCTCAGTTGGTTAGAGCTTGGTGCTGGTGACACCAAGGTTACAGGTTCGATCCCTGTACGGGACAGCTGCATATTCCTGTCTTGCAGGGGGGGGGTTGAACAAGATGACCCTCGGGGTCCCTCCCAACTCTACCATTCTATGATTCCCAGCAGCTGAAACAACCTGCCTCTGACAGCAGAGATAGCACGTGATTGCCAGTAGACACTGGGGATGATAGGCAAATTTGTTTCAGGCCAGTTCTTGTGCCTTGTGAATTTAAGATAACTCTGCCCACATTGCAACACCAATGCTAGGTTTGGTTCAGACAAGGCTGGTCTATCTCTCAACCCCCAGCTATGAGCTGTGGTGAAAGAGTTGGTTTAGATTTCTTCATTTCCATCTTGGAAAAGTGTGGCCACATTTGTGATTGCTGGAGCTACAACTACTATGGGCTATGAAGGCTGACTCAGCCCTTTCCTTGTAAGGAGATGGTTAGACATACATCAGACTTTCCCTAGAGGCTGGTGGTGCAGGAACATGACACTGGAGAAGGACAATTTATGAGTGGGAAGGCAGTACCCCACAGGACGTCATTGTGTGTGGTGTGTACACGTTCTCCATGGAGATGCTGTCTAGACTAGTATTCATCCTCTCCCTGCCCCTCTCTCCTGACTACTTCCCACTGCAAAACAATGGGAAGCTTGCGAGCCAGAAAGAGGCAGCGCTTCAAGCAGCTTAGTCCACACACCATTAAGATTCCCAATGAAGTGGGAATCAAAATACTGGACCAAGGAAATAAATGTAATAGGGACCAGAGAAAGCATCAGTAAGTGGAGTCCTGGCAGCTGCCCCAGGATACCAGGAGCTGCAATTAGCCCTTGCCTCTAAGCCTCATCCAAACCTGGAGAAGGTGAGCAAGAGCTGCTCTTCCTCCTTCCTCCTCACTTCCATCAGTGCTCACACACTGAGAGAGGTCAGACACTGCACAGGCAGCAACAGGAAGGAGCACAAATAAAAAGACTGGGGGTTCCAGGAACTGGTTTCAAGAACGCTGCTGGGCAAGTCTGTGGGCCTTGGCAGAAGCTCAATGGCACTGATTCCTGACACTGGCCTTTAGTGCTAGGCCGCCTCTCTTGAAACATACAAGGCAGCAGTGTCTCTGGGCATGTGCAGCCTGCACCCCAGTCATCATTGGCAGTGGGAGTGGGTGGGTGGGTGAGGAGCAGCTTTTCCATCCTAGGTATTTTGCACTTAGCCAGCGTTGGGCTCTCAGGGCCCTTCTTCTTATAGACGTGAAGCGACGCTCTCAAGCAGAGCAACGGAAACATCTGGCCTTTTGCTTAGCAGAGATGTGGTTTCAGAGCTAATGCAGCAGACGTTGTGCCTCATTTCAAGCATGGGTGCTAAAATTAAGAGGTGGGTCCATTCACAAACAGGAACAGGAATGATTCATGAGAGTGCCTGGGTGATGGGGGGGGGAATGAACTGTGGCCTTTGGAATTAGAGGGAACCCAGTGGAAATGTGACCTAACTGGGTTGGAATGCCAGCTCTTATTCATTCATCTGGGATCCAATTCACTATAAAAGTTATTTTTGTCTCCACATTTGTCTTTCACTGATCTTTGGGAAAACACTTGGGGAAACACACACACACAACCCTGCATTTGTTTTGTCTGAAGCAAAGAAAGTAAAGAGATGCTTGCAATCTATCCTTCTGGCATACATACACAGGAAAAGACAGCCTTCAAAATGATCCAACGTGTCTTTAGGGAGGGTTTGGTTAGCATGCATAGGCGTAGCCAAGGGGGGCAGGGGCAGCTACTCCCCAACCCCACTATCAAGTAAAACAATAGAAATATTTAACTGACCAATCACATTGGTTCTGTCAACACCCCCACCCCAAAAATAATCCTGACTACGCCTATGTTAGCATCACCGTTCTTCCAAGGACAATAATCCTACAAGTAGGATCCCAGATTTTTCTTAGAGGCTGCTGCTGAAAACTTACGCAGACACCTCATTGCAAGGCAAGCTTTCCACATGTTGGATACCCAAAGGATCATTTGGAAAAGGCATCCTGAGCCTGCCCAGCATTACATCATAGTGAACACTTGAAACTTCCTTATACTAGGTCAGGCATATGAATAAGGTGATCCAGCAGATACGGTATTAGACACTTGGAGATTCAATTCAGCAAAGGCTCCTGAGAAGCTTAGCAGTTATGGGATAATGGGACAGGGGGTCCTCTTATGGATCAGTAACTGGTTACAGAGCAGCGAGCAGAAAGTAGTAATAATAATGGAGAGGTGTAAAGAGAGGGGGGCAGGAATCTGTGTTAGGAATAGGTTAGGGAGGGTTCAGGTGCCCTACACACGTTTTGGGTGAAGGCATGTAGGCCCCCTCAGACTTGTGTGTGGATTGGAACTGTAGGTTGAGAGGTGTATGCTCCACAGACCAAGCATGGTTTGCACTGCACTTACAAGGTGGCCTTTCTTTTCTACTTTTAAAATATTTTAAGCTGCTGACCTGACAGTAAAAGCAAACAAACAAAGCGCCTCTTCTAAAATGCTTCCAGGGAGTAACCGTACATCCTAGTGTGAAGTCCCTTCCTGGGGAATTGTATGGGGCGGGCGATGGGAGGCAGCCATCTGCCCCACTCCAAACTCGTCCTTGAACTCAATTGGCATGCGGGTGTCAAGACAGCGACAGCACAAAACCCCGTGGTAGCACAAAGCCCCATGTGCTATTCTCTTGGTCTGTGCCTTCACAGACAGGTTGCATGATGCTGATTCAAAGAAAGCAATTTGAATCCGTTTTTCATGAAACAAATGAGACGTGTAACAAAATGTTGCCGTGTAAAGTGCTGCTGATTCCAGTCACTTCATTCAATTCCTCCCAGCTAAAAGCAACAGGCTGGCAGATTTCCGGGGACACAGCATACTCAGTCCTTATGAGCTGTTTCAGGAAGAGGGTTTCTCTCTTAGGGTGATGTTTTATATATATTAAAAATAATAATGTGCATCTGCAAACCTTGGGCATCCCCAAGCCTGCTGGTACCAAGGGAGTGGATGATACAGTTTTCACTGCGTAAGAGCTTTACAGCCTAAACATCAGAAATAAGGCTCACCCACACTTCTGTTAGTCCCATGATTCATTCTGTTTGTCCCACAATTTCTAGGCATTGGTCTGAGAGGTTTTCCTTTTGCCCCACAACTTTCCCTGGAAAAACCCACTTTTTTTTACCACTGACCCAGAACAAAGGTCAATATGCAGAAAACGGTGGGTTTTTCCTGTGGAAAGTGGCAGGACAAATGAAGAACCTCTCAAATCCATACCTAGAAATCGTGGGACAAGTCTAAGTGTGGATGAGCTAGTAGAGGGAATGGTTTGGGGGCAGTCTTCTGCTGCAGGAGCCAGTGAATATTTCATCATCAACACCCTCCCTATAATTTTATTTCCTTGCATTTGTGAATCACTTCCCATGAGGCAGGCACCCCAAAGTGATTCAATTATTAAAAATGATTGTTAACTATAAAAAAAGTTTTAGACAGCAGCATATAGATAAAATCAGTTCCGATTCCAAGTTCAGATACCAAGTGGAATAAAGGTTTCAGAAGGCTTGTTGGAAGGTGAACTTTTTTCACAGACAATACAGGGGGTGCCTGTGTGATATGCATTGGGAGGGAGTTCTGCCATGCAAAAGGTCCGATTCCATTATTGTGCAGAATAGACCTCCTAACAGGATGGTAAGTGCAGGGCTCTCTCTCCTACAGAATGCAGTGATTGGTTGGGTATGTAGCAGCTGAGGTGGTCCTAGCAGGTCCCAAGCCTATCCTGGTTCCAAGCTGTATGTTGCTTTGTGCACCAATAGCAGCACCTTGAACCTCGCCTTGTAGCTAGGTGCAATTATTTCAGCAGCAAGGTAGTAAGATGGTGATATTCTACCCCAGTGAGCAGCTGAGCTGCCACATTTTGCACTAGCTGCAGCTTCTGGGCCAGCTTCAAGGGCAGTACCACACAGAGCATATTGTAATAATCCAACCTGGAGGTTACCAGTGCATGGCTGACTGTGGTCAGGCTAGCCCAACCCGGAAATAGTTGCAGCTGCCTTACCAACTGAAGCTGGTAAAAAGGCTTAATAGATTTAAGTTGTACTCTGGCAATCTCTGCTTCCATGCCATCTCCATGTTGCTTCCTGCATTTAACAGACCTGGCAGAAAAAACTGTTTAGTCTGGTGGTTCATGCCAGCAGCCCTAACCAGGCTGCTCTTGGGAGGAAATATTTGTGCAAGAACTCTTTTCGGAGAGTATATGCTCTAATGATTGGTTTTGAGGTTGGGGACCCAATTCACGAATGTACGTCCCCTCCCCTCCCTTGACCTACTGAATTCAACACCAGATGCTATTCATAAAGAGGTTTTAGCAGGTAGAGCCTCACCTCTCTAGGTGCCGTATTCACCAACTTCGATGCCCTTTCCAAGAATGTTTCAGAAGACGACAAGTTGCAACCAAGACTTGCATGACCTGCATGATGGATCCTAACATAAAACAACTTCTTAATGCCTCTCCTCAAGTACTAGACGGCTTTGGAGACATTTATAAGATCACTTTGGTTGTGAGGAAAAAAGTGCTGGATACTTGTGCTGTATTAGTATGATCTATTGATTTGCAAATGTGCAGGCAGAACAGGCAGAACTGAAGCAGGCATAAGAAAAGTCCCAAAGCTTAATCATTCCCACCATAATTCTTTCTCTCCCTTCACCAACCCCACCAGAAGCAGATTTAGAGCAGTGCATCCAGTTCAGTCACATTGAGCGTGGAGCCTTGGGGGTGGCGCAGCTAGGATTTAGACTGGAGCATGGGGGTGTGTGTGTGTGTGCTGAATTTTGATGTCTCACACTGGGCACCACTGAAATGTGAGACCTCAGGATCCACCACGGACACCCTTTGTTTCTTTTTCTTAACATCGGGCCTGAAGAAGACCTTTGGAGGTCAAACGCTTGTGACATTTCAGTCAGTCCTATTAAATACATTTTCCTGCATTTCTGGATTTTTGCCCCTGACCTGCCTCCCCTCCCACCCACCCAGGACAAACACGTCTACCCGTCTTGTGCATTTGTGTAATCAGTAGCAAAATTTCAAAAGAAATCCCAACAGACAGATCAGGGACCGGGATGATTTCTAGGGAGGAGGAACCAAACTCAGGACTTCCCCTGGGCAATGGCATCGTTGGCACAGATTCGGAACCATTTTGGCAGAGTCTGTGGGGGCGATGTTACTCTGATTTGGGACAGGAACAAGCAGGGCTTCCCCCCCCCACCCGGAACTCATTGGAACTCACCTCTCAGGTGGGCGCCATTGCCATTATAAGAGAACAAGGGAGGCATTCATGGTGAATTCCGGCACCTGTTTTTCTAGAAAAATAGCACTGGGAACAAGGATGTAGACCATGGGTAGGCAAACTAAGGCCTGGGGGCCGGATCCGGCCCAATCGCCTTCTAAATCCGGCCTGCAGACGGTTCGGGAATCATCGTGTTTTTACATGAGTAGAATGTGTCGTTTTATTTAAAATGCATCTCTGGGTTATTTGTTGCGCATAGGAATTTGTTCATTCCCCCCCCCCCAAAAAAATATAGTCTGGCCCCCCACAAGGTCTGAGGGACCCCTGCTGAAAAGGTTTGCTTACCCCTGATATAGACAATCTGGAGATGAGCATTCTGTTTCTCCCCTCCTTTGTGCCAGGATCTGGCTACTCCGCTGCAGAAAGGCAAACCAATGAGGTGTATGCTGAAGAAACCACCCATGTTCTTGCTCCAGAATATCGAGGTAAGCATTTTCAGATTGGTAGAGCTAAATAATCTTTAAAAGTGCACTGCCATCCAAGTGATGTTGGACTACAACTTCCATCAGCACTGACCATTGGCCAGGCTGAGTAGGGCTGATGGGAGTTGGGTTTCCATTGACACATGGAGGCCAGCCATTCTCATGTGATCTCTTGGAAGGCCCAGCTGTGCCCAGGTCACACATACATCATTCTCTGGGGGAAGGGGCAGTTTGGGGCATCCTTGGAAAGGCTCCATCTTTTTGGCTCTTCATCCCTCCTGCAGCCTGAGGGATGCAAGAGGCAAGCAGTAAGGGTGTCAGGAACCCACATACACACATCAATTGGAGGTGCGAGGAGGGAATGGGACCGCAATTACTAGCCCCACTGCAATCACCATACACCCACTAGCCATACTTCTCAGGGGCTGAACATAGAGCATTAGTGAGCAAGGACTGTAGGCACATAGGGGTCTTACATGGGACTGCATCTAGGTTCCCAGTTGTGAGGAAGAGCCCTGTATGCTCAAACATTGGGTGAGCATATTCTCGAGATGGTTGGACAGTGTTCTCGAAGCTACGAACATGAGTTTGACCAAACTGCGGGAGGCAGTGGAAGACAGGAGTGCCTGGCGTGCTATGGTCCATGGGGTCACGAAGAGTCGGACACGACTAAACGACTAAACAACAACAATTCTCATTAATGGCATGCTTCACATGTTTGGTGTATGGTGTCTGCGCACTCCTAGGCTCCACTTGCATTTCAGACACTATAATATTGCTGTAACAGTCGTGGCTTTCCCCAAAGAGTATTGGGAACTGTCATTTGCTAAGGGTGCTGAGAGGTGTTAGAAGACCCCCCTTAGGAGACCGCCCCCCATTCCCCTCACAGAGCTATGATTCCCAGAGTTCCCTGGGAAAATGAATTTGTTTGTTAAACCACTCTGGGAACTTTCCACTCTGTGGAAGAGAATAGGGGTCTCCTAACAACTCTAAGCACCCTTAGCAAACCACAGTTCCCAGGTGGTATAAGAGTGCTAAATATATAGTTGTGGTCAGAGAGAGTGAGGGGAGCCTTGTAGGCCATGTAGGTAACTCACCTGCTCAAACTGGAAAACTTAGAAATAGAAGAGCCCACCACAATGTTAGGTCCCTATCTGCACTATAAAGCAGTATCATAACACTTTAACAGCCATGGCTTCCCCTAATGAATCCTGCGAACTGTAGTTTGTAAACAGTGCTAGGCAACCATCATGGGCAGATATTCTCTTTTCCCTTTCACACAACAGGCCCTTGACCTGCCTGGATAATGCTAGCCATGGGGTCCTATGGGGACAGCCAACAGCTGCTGTTTTGCTCTGTGGCTGGGTCGGCCCTGACTAAAATAATTGATGTAAAGACAGAGAAACAGCTGGCACAAAATTAATTTACCACAGTTCCTGAATTCAGAAGTTTGCCTGAAATGTAAAATTAGGGGGCAGCTAGTTGGGGAAGCTCCAAGGCTGTGCTATTGTTCACCAGGGCTGGCCCCCTGAATCTGGTTTTCAAAGCCTGGAGCTTGTTAAGGAACAATAACAAAGAGAATTCCTCTGAGCACACACAGAGTGCTTTCTTCCATAGCCAAATAACTAACCATACTAGTCAGACCTTATCCAGAGAACTCAGCCTGGTTCTGTGGGCCACCCTTTTAAGGAGGATACAAATTGAAAGGAATTTAGTGGGGGGAGGATGAAGATTGTCTGTGGTACAGAAAGCAATTCCTATGATTAAAGTTTAAAGAAACTGGGGGTGTTTAGCCTTGGAAAGAGAAGTCAAGAGGTGGACATGATAGAAATCTTCTTACTGCTGAAGAGATGTTGGATAGAAAAGGACAAAAACATACTATCTGCTGTCCCAGAGTGGGCAGAAGTAGTGGTAATGGGATTATGCCACAGAAGCATTAAATTTCAGCTGAACTTTGGGACAAACTTATTTGGGGTAAATAAACACCCGATAAATATGCCATTATAAATACCATGATGGTATTACATTTTCTGCGTTTCATGTGAAAAAGCCTCATCCTTTCACAGCCACTCATCTTATTGCAAACAATGGGGGGGGAACGACCCAGATCAGATTCCCCATGGTAGATCTGAACGCATGACCAGGTATATTTGAGAGCAGGCGGCCCCTTGAGTTACGAAAGCTTTTGCTCTTGATAGCTAGAATACCTAGCTGAGGCTCTCTCTCTCTCTTTCTCTCTCTCAGTTCCCCAGTGGTGTCACCTGTTGAGCATTTATCACGGGGAGGCTACGTGCTATTCTCCCCGTGGAGGTAATTACCGCAGCAGCCTGGGGACGCGCTGTGAGCTTTCCTGCGACCGTGGATACCGCTTGATTGGCCAGAGGTCCGTACAGTGCCTCTTAAACCGTCGCTGGTCAGGCCATGCCTACTGCAGACGTAAGTGTCACGCCAGTGCCCAGAGGCCGCTCCACATTACAGCCATCCTCAGGAAGCCCCATTAAAGTACCCAACATAGGGTGCCATCAACATAACCCAAGATGAGCCTGCAGGATAGCTCAGTTGGTAGAGCAAGATACTCTTAATCTCAGGGTTGTGAGTTCAAGCCCCATGTTGGGGGAAAAGATTCCTGCATTGCAGAGTGTTGGACAAGATGACCCTTGCGGTCATGGGCATAGCCAGGATTTTTGTTAGGGGGGGCAGAACCTCTGTTAGCTTTGTACAGTATTTTTTAATGTTTTTTGTTGATGGGGGGCAGCTGCCCCTCCCTGTCCCCCCCCCTCCGGCTATGCCCATGCTTGTGGTCCTTATGATTCTATGTGTCAGAAGTAATTGCTGGCAGAGAATAGACATACACATCTACTACATATTTTGGAAAATTATCTGTTCGCTTGTAGATTTTGACACCTCTTAAGATATTGTCATAAAACTTTGCCTGCTCGTTGTTCCAGAGACCAATGAGATTTTAATCTATGCTTCGATACAGCTACACATCATTTTTAATCAAGAAAGCAGGCTGAACCTTTCAGAACTGTATTGATTTTCACCACTGATTTCAAGAGTGCTTTATATCAAGTGCAAAAGGAGGTTTGTGGGAGGACTGAGTATGAAGGACCAAGGGTTTCACAGAAGGGTCCAGGCATATTAATCCTGCACCATTAGAACAGCTCTCAGGCAGAAGAAGCGTCTGGCCTGATCCCTGCTGTGAGGGACAGGGGATATCGCGAAGTCCCTCCCCTCCTGAGTTCAAGCCCATCCCCGAGCACAGGGGAAAGCAGAGAGAGTTCCGATTCCAATGGGGAAGCAGGAAGTCGTGTCCGAGGCTCAGGCAAGGTAGAGGAGCCAGGGTCCCAGGTGGGACAGGAAGGGGCGAATAAGGGGGGGAGACCCATCCCCCCAACTCCGGAATTACGCAGAAAGAGGAGGGGAAAGAGGATGGGTCTGCCAAAGCTTTTGTGTTGGAGAAAGACGCGCCAAAAGCCATTCGGAGGTTCTGGAACCAACTGACCACATCACTCCGTGTAAATAGCAATGACTTCAGCACTGTAAATACGCAGCACCAATAAAAGAATAAAATGCAGAGCTGCGTAGCGTCGTTACTCTGAAGTAGCCCACTCCGGCCACTGTGACAGCAACCTCCGAATCCTTTTTTTGGGCTACTTTGGAGTTGCCGGGATGAGCGTGTCAGAGGCGGAGAGATGGCGGCAGATCGCGGAGAAAGCCCAGCAAGAACTGCAGCAGCTGTCGCTGCAGGCGCAGGGGGAATTGAAGGCAGCTAAAGAAGAGACTAAGAAGGTCCAGGACGACCGGCTACAACTTGCGGAACAGGTGAGAGCGCTACAGGAAAGAGAGCAGGAATTAAGGGCGGTGGCGGTAGACCTCCAAAACAAGCTGGATGCAGAGAAAAACAAGGCGGGAGGGGCACCCCAAGTCCAAGTGCTGCCAGGAAGGAGAGCCGGGACCCTAGTAAGCAAGTTCAATGGAGACCCGAGGGAATATCAGGGCTTTGAGACTGAGATTGTGTATGCTCTTGAGCTGCACCACGATGAGTTCCCTGATGATGAGCACAGGGTAGCGTTTATTGTGGAGCACCTTACCGGGGCAGCCAGGGAGTGGCTAAGACCGTTAATCGCAACAAAGAATCCTTGCATGAAGAATGTCAAACTATTTCTAGAAGGTTTGAAAACGATGTATTCGTCCGATAGTCATATGGACCAGACTAAGGAGGAACTTCATAATTTACGCCAAGGAAATATGACAGTTCGCGCGTATTGGGCGAAATTCACCATGCTGGTGCACAGATTGGGGTGGGAACTAGAGTCACCCCCAATGCAAGCGGCGTTCTACTTGGGGTTGCATGAGGAGGTGAAGGATGAGCTCTCGAGAGGTCCAAAGCCCAGTAATATGGATCAGCTGAGCAAAGCGGCTCTGGCGGTGGGGGTGAGACAGGAATCCCGGTGGAGCGACAAGCAAGCAACGCGCGCAAAGCGGGCTTGGTTCCCACGGTCGCAGGAGAAGCCACTCCCCCAACAACCCTTTCAAGCCACGCCTGGGGCCAGCCAGGACCAGGAACCCATGCAGATTGATAGCGCGCGCGGGGGGGCTTTTCAAACCCCAGCGGCGCCAAGACGCAAGGAGGGAAGGGGTGGGAATTGCTTTCTCTGCAACTCCCCCCAACATCTCGTCAGAGACTGCCCACATCGCAGGGAGTGGCAAGGAAAGGCGGGAACGGTTGTGCCCTCCCCCACTGACGCAGCACCACAGCAGGGAAACGGGAAAGCCTGGCTGCAGGAGACAAGGGGCAGCAGCCAGGCACAGTCAGCAGACAACAGCCCCAGCCCACCCACCCGCACAGAGAGGAGCAGAGCCAGCCCACCCCTCCCAGAGCAGGAGTGGTTCTAGAAGTGACGCTCATGCTCCCAAATGGCTATCCCCTGACGGTCCTCGCCCTAATTGACAGTGGGGCGTCAGCGAACTTCTTCTCGAGAAACTTTGCAGAAGAGCACCAGATCCAGCTTCTGCAGCTGGATTTTCCTCTGCACGTGGCGACCATTGACGGCAGAGAGCTGCTGGGAGGGGCCATCACTCATCAAACCCCCCCCCATGAAAATGACGGTGGGAAGGCACTCAGAGACACTGGCATTCAACGTCACCACCATCTCAGACCCCCCCATCGTCTTGGGCATGAGCTGGCTGGCGCGCCACGACCCCTCCATCAGTTGGCACCAGAGATGCATCACGTTTGGGTCGGACTTTTGCCTGGAACATTGCATGCAGCACCAACCAGGGGAGGGGCCTCCCATAGCCACGGTGGCCACCATGCACGTCAAAGGGGGTGAGGCGATACCCAAGCCGTACTGGGACCTGCAGGAGGTCTTCAGCGAAGCGGAGTCCGACCACCTACCCCCACACAGGCCTTTTGACTGCCAGATCAACCTGGTGCCAGGGGCAACTATACCCCCAGCCAAGCTGTACGCCATGTCAGACCAGGAACTGGAGGATCTGCGCGCTTTCATCGACAAGAACCTCAAGCGGGGGTTCATCAGAGAAAGCAAGGCAGCAGGGGGCAGCCCGGTCTTCTGGGTGGACAAGAAAGACATGCAACAGCGCCGTCTTGTGGTGGATTTTAGACGGCTGAATTCAGTGACAGAGCCAGTGGCTTTCCCCATGCCCAGAGTGGATGATCTCCTGACAGCGGCACGCAGGGGCAAGATTTTCACCAAGCTAGACCTGAGGGGGGCGTACAACTTGATCAGGATCCGGGAAGGCGATGAATGGAAAACCACGATGTTCACGCCTCTGGGCTCTTTTGAATATCTGGTGATGCCTTTCGGGTTGCAAGGGGGCTCAGCATGCTTCCAGGCCTTCATGCACCACGTCCTGGGGTCCCTCCTCTTCAGGAAATGCTTGGTCTTCCTGGATGACATCCTTATCTATTCCGATGACCCAGTGCAGCATGTGAAAGATGTCAGGGAGGTGTTGCAGCGCCTGAAGGAGAACCACCTGTATGTGAAGCTGGAGAAGTGCAAGTTTCACACCAAGGAGGTGGACTTCCTGGGCTACAAGCTGTCAGACAAGGGGCTGGCGATGGACAAGGACAAGGTGCAGGCCATCCTGGACTGGCACAGCCCCAGGACGCGCAAAGATGCCCAACGCCTACTAGGCTTCGCCAACTTCTACAGGAAGTTCATCAAGAACTTCTCTCGCGTTACGGCTCCCATCACTGACTGCCTGAGAGGCAAGCAGAAGTTCAGGTGGACACCAGAGGCGCAAGCAGCGTTCGAAAGCCTCAAGAGGGTGTTCGCCTCAGACCAGAACCTGTTCCACGTGGTTCAGGACGCGCCCCTACGCGTGGAGACAGATGCTTCTGATAAAGCTGTGGGCGCCATTTTGTTGCAACTGGACGCCAACAGAGAGTGGAGACCCTGTGCCTTCTTCTCCAGGAAGTTGACCCAGCCAGAGCGAAACTACACGGTGTTTGATCGGGAACTACTTGCGATCCACGCTGCGTTCCAGCACTGGAGACACTTCCTGGTGGGCGCCAAGCACCCCATCCAGGTGTGCACAGACCACAAGAACCTGGAGTTCTGGAGAACTGCCAGGGTGCTCAACCAGCGGCAGATACGGTGGGCAGAGTTCTTCTCGAACTTCAACTTCTCCATACACTACATCCCGGGAGAGCAGAATGTCAGGGCGGATGCCCTCTCCCGCAAGCCAGAGTACATGGAGGAGGAGGCGCCACCGGCACCCAGGCACATTTTCCCCCCATCAGCATGGTCCTGCGGAGCAGCAGTGGTGAGCGAGGCAGAACTCACAGCACTGACGGCAGCGGATGATTTTGCCAACCGCATCTTCAGAGAACTGAGAGGGGGGGGAGCAGGCAAAAGACTTTGCAGAACGCAGGGGGCTGCTTTTCTACAAGGGTGCACTGTACCTGCCCACCACCCAGCTTAGACGTACGGTCCTCAAGCAGATGCACGACAACCCAACGGCGGGTCATTTTGGGAGGGACAAAACAGCTCACCTAGTCATGAGACACTTCTGGTGGCCAGGGGTGCGGGAAGATGTTCGAGACTATGTACGGGGCTGTGACACCTGCCAGCGGGCAAAGGTGGTCAGAGCAGCGCCACCGGGATTGCTGGAGCCCTTAGCCACGCCACACAGGCCGTGGGAAGTGGTGTCCATGGACTTCATCACAGATCTGCCTTCTTCCAGGGGCAAGACCGCAGTGTTGGTGGTGGTGGACCTCATGTCCAAAATGTGCCACTTTATACCGTGTGCCAGGGCGGTCTCTGCAGAAGAGACAGCCAAACTGTTTGTGGATCACGTATTCAGACTGCATGGATTACCTTTAAGGGTTATTTCGGATCGTGGCCGCCAATTTGTTTCCAGGTTCTGGCGGCGGCTCATGAACCTCCTGCAGGTGGAGGTCAGCTTGTCGACGGCTAGACACCCGCAAACCAATGGACAGGCGGAGAGGGTCAACGCCATTCTGCAGCAGTACCTGAGATGCTACGTCAGCCAGCGGCAAACGGACTGGGTGGATCGCCTCCCACTGGCAGAATTTGCCTACAACAATGCGGTGCACGTCTCCACAGGGGTGTCGCCCTTTAAGGCCAATTACGGGCGCGACCTCAGATCTTTCCCAGAGAGGGAGGGGGAGGAGGAGGAGGAGGGCCCACAGGCTGAGGATTGGGCAGAGGAACTGGAGACGGTGCACCAGCAGCTCAGAGAACACTTGGAGAGAGCCAAGGAAGCGTACAAGAAGGGGGCAGATCGCCACAGGCGACCGGGGGAGGTCATTAGGGTGGGGGACAAAGTTTGGTTGTCCTCGGAGGGCCTTCCCATCAGAGGGAGGTGCAAAAAGCTGGCGCCCAGAAGGTTGGGCCCCTTCACGGTCACGCAACAGGTCAACCCGGTGGCATACAGGCTGGCACTGCCAGAGGACATGAGGGTGCACCCAGTGTTTCATAGATCGCTGCTGTCGCCGTACAGGGAAAGCAGCAGGCTCCGAGGCAGCGAACAAACCCCTGAGGGAGGGGGGGAGAGAGAAGGCAGGGAGCAACTCAATGAGGCCACGGCCATCCTGGACTCAAGGAGGGGGGTGGGGGGCCTGGAGTACCTCATGGCATGGGAGGATGCTCCACCGTCCCAGAATGAATGGGTCCCAGCCACTCAGATACAAGAGGAATTCCTGGTAGAAGAATTTCACGCCCTCTTTCCCCATAGACCCAAGCCCTGGCACATGGAAAGGGAGGGGGAGGGGGAGGAAGCACGGGAGAGCAGTTCACCATGGCGCTGGGAAGCGGAGTTTGAGGAACCAGAGGATGAGGTATGGGTGTCACCGAGATCCACCCAGTCAGAGGAAGGAGCAGATTGGCAGAACATTTTTACCCCTACCAGCTCTGACGCCACGGACTTTTTGGGATTCCCGTCCTCCCAGGCGGAAGGGGGGGGCTCGCAGGACTGGGGGGAGGTGTTCACACCAACGGGCTCGGAAAGCACTGAGTTCTTAGGCTTCCAGTCGTCACCGACACCTGGGGGGGACCTGGGGAGGGGTGAAGGAGAGCTTGGGAGGGGGGTGGATGTGAGGGACAGGGGATATCGCGAAGTCCCTCCCCTCCTGAGTTCAAGCCCATCCCCGAGCACAGGGGAAAGCAGAGAGAGTTCCGATTCCAATGGGGAAGCAGGAAGTCGTGTCCGAGGCTCAGGCAAGGTAGAGGAGCCAGGGTCCCAGGTGGGACAGGAAGGGGCGAATAAGGGGGGGAGACCCATCCCCCCAACTCCGGAATTACGCAGAAAGAGGAGGGGAAAGAGGATGGGTCTGCCAAAGCTTTTGTGTTGGAGAAAGACGCGCCAAAAGCCATTCGGAGGTTCTGGAACCGACTGACCACATCACTCCGTGTAAATAGCAATGACTTCAGCACTGTAAATACGCAGCACCAATAAAAGAATAAAATGCAGAGCTGCGTAGCGTCGTTACTCTGAAGTAGCCCACTCCGGCCACTGTGACACCTGCTATGCTGCAACACCAGAATTAGTTCTGTTAGGCCAGGCAGACCAGGCAACCTAAGGAGCCAATGGGGGCTGTTGTTCCAGGCTTGCTTTCTTAGTCTGAGTAACCTGTCAATGTAGCAAAGCTCTCCCTCTTTGGATCATGCTGGTTCCTGGCACAGATTGTTGAAGAATTGGACTTGCATAGGGGAAGCAGGGAGCTGAATTCGGATTCCTGCTCAATTGGCTACTCTGTGACATGAATGAATGAATGAATCTTTATTTGCATCAGCCATTGGCCATAGTAATGAAACAACAATACGATATACAAAGAATAGAAATAAGAAGGCAATTATATAAAATACATTTTTAGGGTTTTGAATCAGTAGTCAAATAGTGGTTCTTATTCTGATTGCCCCAGCTAAAAACTTTGCAACCTTTGCTGTCACCTGCTCATCTTGATCTGCCAAGAGAAAGCACACTGTGGCAGTGGTTGGGCAACCTGGAATGGACAATAAAAGAGGGGTGATAATCTCATTCCTCAAGTCTTTATAAAGAGTGCAAGCCAGAAGGGCATGCACCACTGATTCGGTACTGCCATAAATGTTTTTTGTGTGAAATCTGTTGGAATCGTCCCTCAAGTACAGCCAAGGGCAATACATTCAATCTTGCGAGAGTAAAAGTCTGACTCTGTGACATGCTACTCTCTTATATTAACCTGCTGCGCACAGTTGCATGGATCAGCTTCCCCCAAAGCACCCTCACAGTGCTACAATTCCCAGCACCTTTAACAAGCTATAGTTCCCAGGATGCTTTCAGAGATGTTAACAAGCTTCAGTTCCCAGGATGTTTTTTTTAAAAAAAATCTGCTTAAAATGCATGGTGCAGGCGTGACCTTAGTATTTTTGCTACAAAGCTTGAAACACTTTGAAGCTGGTGTCCAGGGGGTTGTAACTACATGAAGAGACTGGGGAACTTTCAAGTTCTCTTTCTGTGCACAGAGATTCGGTGCCCTACACTGCCGGCTATCTACCATGGATCGTACCAGTGTTCAGATGGAGTCAAGGTCGATTCTCACTGTGACTACACCTGCCGGCCTGGATACCACCGGGAAGGCGATCGCAGCCGTGTGTGCACAGAAGACGGACATTGGAGTGGCAGCGAGCCAATTTGTGTAGGTAAATTCTTCCCGGAGCCAACCACATATTGCATGGAAGAAGTTGCCATTGCCACTACCAGGAATGTCAGAGAATTCTGATGGAAACAGAAACGGGAGGGGGAATTGCCAATGTACATGTACTTGACATATTTAAACTGGCTTTCCATTGTTGGACTCCCTGAGAACTCCCTAAGAATCTTCTGTGCAGAAATCTCTCTGGCCACAACAGTGGAACTACAGTTTCCAAAGACTGCTAAGGGTTTCCAAAGACAGTTTCCAAAGACTGCCATTAAACCAGCTGGGGATAGGTCTTTTGGACAGCTAGCTACACAATTATTCAAACCACAACCTAAAGTATTTATTTAGGAATACTTACATCATGCTTTATAGCCCTGAGGGGCTCCCATTTGCCTTAGTGGTCCAACCTCAACAGTTTTATCCCAAAGTTTCTAGTGCATTTCCTTCCCATCTGCAAAAAGTCCATTTTTAAAAAAGTGGATTTGTTGGAAAAGAGCACTTTAATCCAGTTCAATGGCACAAACCAACATTTCTGGAATGCTCTTGAATCCCTCCTGCAAAATACTGACAATTTGGATGTGGCCAGTCACTTGTCATTCAGGCCCAAGACGGAAACTTTCCTCCTAGTTGCTGCTTTTTTCCATGGAGTTCCTTTCTGATTCTACTCAAGCAGACATAGAGCCTCCGAAAATCCAATGTCCCGAGTCTCGAGAGCGAATGGCAGAACCCAACAAGCTGACAGCCACTGTGTACTGGGATCCACCTCGGGCAAAGGACTCTGCTGATGGTGTCATCAAACAGTAAGCTTGGGGGAGGCTGCACTGGGGTCTCAGCACCAGGGCAGTCTCAAGCAGGTCGCGCGCCCTGGCGCTGAGGGGCGGAGATCGCTCCAGCGCCCCACCCTCGCAGGGCACAGCATGGCTTCCACGCGGCTTTGCCGTGCAGCGCCCTGCCTACCGGCCCGGCACCCTGGCGCCCCGCGCCACCGGGACTCTACCTAGAGCCGGCCCTGCTCAGCACCGTTCTAAAGATTCTTTTTGGAAGAAAAAGTTCAAACCCAGCCCTCATATTTACATCCTGACATATCTCTCTGTCTTTTGAGTCCAGGATGACACTCCGGGGCCCAGAACCAGGATCTGAGTTTTCTGAAGGAGAACACATTATCCGCTACACCGTCTATGACCAGGCATACAACCGAGCAAGCTGCAAGTTTTTTGTGCGCATCCAAGGTAAAGGATAGGACCTTCCCTCATATCTCCAAACTGAATAAGGCATTAAATATGAGGTTGCTGCGTACATATTTGCCTCTTCTCTTAAATAGGAGCAGTGAGAGAGGCATGGTTTAGATTTCAACCATGGGTAGGCCATGGTCCCGTTGGAAATTCTCTCCTCTGAGAGCTCTGTTTGCCAATAACAACATTCCAGTTGGAGAGAATAGCAGCTTGGCAGGTGGAGGTGGGATATTTTTGGCAAGAGCAGTCCCGATCTGCATCAACTCCCCATCCAGCCCCATTCCTCCATGACTCCTGCCAGGGAGTTGGAAGATACAAGTTCAAACCATTCATTTAAAATAGCACCAGACCAGGACGTTTTGTGACTTGCTACAAATGCCATGTTCTGTTCTGAAGCCGGGTCTGATGGGGAATGAGGCAAGGCAGAGTTGCAGGACCTTGGATAGTTCTGAGTGAGCAAGGTTGGGAGCAGCCTGAGGAGTTCTAAGCTTCTGTCGCCAGACTACCTCTTCTAGAATCCACTCACTTGTGGGATAACTTTAGATTGTTCCCAGTTCCTTGGAAACAGGTGGTTAAACCACTCTGAGAATTGTAGTTCTGAGAGGATTAGGGGTTTCGTAACAACACTCAGCACTTTTAACAGATTAGTCCCTTGGATACCCTAGGGGGGTGCCATGCCTGTCAAAGTGACGTCACAGTAGTTTAAATGCACAAGTGTGGGTGTGCCCTGTGTTGTGTTGGAGGTGAGGAAGACTTTGGGTTCTGATTCCTAACCTTCCCTTCCACAGTGAGTCGCTGTCCTGTTCTAAAGCCACCAGAGCACGGTTATGTCAGCTGCACCTCAGCAGGGAACAACTATGGAGCTACTTGCGAGTACCACTGCGATGGAGGATATGAACGCCAGGGTGCCCCCTTGAGGGTCTGTCAGTCCAGCCGCCAATGGTCTGGCTCTCAGCCCACGTGCATTCGTAAGTGTGTGTTGGGGTTGAGGGCAGAAGAGCTAGGGTAAGAGGCAACAGTTGTACCCAAAATAGTTCTACTCAGAGTGCACCCTTTGAAATGAATAGGCATGATTAATGTAGATCTGTTGATTTAAAAGGGGTCTGCTCTCAAGTAGAACTTAACTGGATGCAAGCTTATAAGCAGCCTCACAGGTTGCTGCTGAGGGGAAAGCAGGATATACCTTTAAAACTAAGCCATGCCTCTGATATCACAGTGATGCTTCCACCATGACATCACTGCCCTGAGCTCCAACTGACATCATCTCAGTTGCTGTTTTCCATTTCTAACAGCAGCTGCGTCAATTGGGGAGAAACCAGATTGCAGAGAGCATTTTTGGGCCCATTGTTATATTAGCTAGGCATTGTATTTACAGACAAAGCAAGCAATTGTTTCAAAATTAGCCAGCTCCAAAAACCCTCTCTAACTCCACCCACAGCTCAGTTAGAAACAAACACATCCAAGCAGCCACTGTTTGGTGACATCAGCTTCAGCTCAGAGCATTGTTTTGCAAGCATCACTGAGATCTTACACAGTTAACCCAAGTATTTGTTTTAAATGTATATCATGGGCGTACCCAGGATCAAAACTAGGGGGGGGGCAAGGGGAGGGGCCAAGGCACGGAAGGGGAGGGGCCACAAAGTGGGCGGGAACGGCGAACTCACGCTCCGCCGGGCTGTGCCCCTCCCTAGAAGCAGGGCTGGTGGGCGGAGGCGGAGCCCAGCCCAGCGGAGCGCGAGTTCGGTGTTCCCGCCCACCGCGCCGCACTCCCTGGTTCCCCGCCGCGCTTGGCCTTGCCTGAGGGCGCGCCGGGGAGCTGGAGGGAGGGTGCAGCGCGGCGCGGCGGGAATGGCGAACTCGCGCTCCGCCGGGCTGTGCTCCGCCTCTGCCCACCAGCCCTGCTTCTAGAGTAGGGCAGCTGCCCTAACTTGCCCCGTGGTGGGTACGCCCTTGATGTATATGCCTCATTCGTGCTACAAGAGTGTGGAACACACACACACACAGCAACTAGTAGACAGGAATATTGCCTGGCTTGCTGGTAGTAAATGTCCAAGCAAGAGAAGTTGGAGGTTGGACATTATTTGTGTGTCTTGGGGTGTTTCCTACCAGCAAACAGGACACGAACATTAGCAAGCATCACAGGAGCATCCCCAGAAAGGGAGAATTGTCAGAGAAGATACAAAAGGCTTAGTGGGCAGATTTTGTGTGTGTAACATGGGCTGAGAATCCAGATTTTCCTAAATGCATTTACTTACCATCTATGCAGAAAACCTATAATAAATAACTCCCTAAGTTGCTAATAGGGGGCACAAGTGGCGCTGTGGTCTAAACCACTGAGCTCCCGTTGCTCGGTCCCAGCTCCTGCCAACCTAGCAGTTAAAAAGCATGCCAAAAAGTGCAAATAGATAAATAGGTACCACTCTGGCGGGAAGGTAAACAGCGTTGCTGTGCATTGCTCTGGTTTCGCCAGAAGCGGCTTGGTCATGCTGACCACATGACCCGGAAAAACTGTCTGCGGTCAAACGCCCTCAGCCTGTAAAGCGAGATGAGCACCACAACCCCAGAGTTGTTTGTGACTGGACTTGACTGTCAGGGGTCCTTTACCTTTTACATTTTTAAGTTGCTAATAGTTGGACAACCTAAAACACTATGGAGATGATAGATAGATAGATAGATAGATAGATAGATAGATAGATAGATAGATAGATAGATAGATAGATAGATGATAGATAGATAGATATACAATGCCTAGCTAAACTAACAATGAACCTAAGAATGCTCTCTGCAATTCAGTTATTCCCCAGCTGATCCAACTGCTGATAGAAATTAGAAACAACTGAGATTATGTCAGTTGGAGCTCAGAGCAGTGATGTCATGCTAGAAGCATCACTGTGTGGGATCTCACATATTATGTATGCAGCCATGACTACCTGAATGATATATGCCCAAAATTGGAAAGAGGAACAGGCCCCCCAAAGAGACGATTGGCAATTAAAACTGGTGGAATATGCAGAGATGGCAAAACTAACCAGAAGATTAATAGATCAAGATGATAGACTTTATGTAATAGAATGGGGGGAATGGGGGGAATTTATTGAATATGTGAAAACAAATAGTAAACAGTTAAAAACGTTAGCAGGATTAATCTAAACACAAGCAGCAAGAAATTTAAAGGAATTATAAAGGATAAATTTGTTGTTTTTTTTAAAAAAGGATAAATTAAGATAGGCAGTAAGAAAATGACAGAAAAATAAGAAATGCAGAAAGGGAGGAAGTCACAGAAAATATTATTCGATTTGTGTAGATTTATATCCACTGTTGAATGCTGTTGAATGGGAAATAAAATATGAGGGGGGGGGGACTCTGATCTCAGGTGCATGTCTTAGTTTTAAAGGTATATCCCACTTCCTAGTGTTAGCCCTTCATAGGGATTAAAGATGCTTAAGTATCAGCTTCTTTGAGGTCCAAACATTCTCAAAAATCCTGCCTAAGGTTACACAAAGTGAAGCTTCTCCTCCACTGGGACTTTTATGACATAAATGAGACCTGAGATCATTGCTACATTTACAGTGCAGTATCCATTCAGTTCTCCTTTTGAATAGAGAAATGGAAACGAAGGAGATGATGCAGGCACACAAGCTACAGTGGTACCTCACAAGACGAAAATAATTCGTTCCGCAGGTCGTGCCGTCTTCCGAAAATTTTCGTCTCGCAGAAACAAACGGCAGACGGGGGGGGGGGGGGAGGCCAAAAAAAAAGTCTTGCGAGACACGGCCTCAGAAAGCTTTGTCTTGCGAGGCAACAAAGAATTGCTAGACGCTTTCGTCTAGCGGGTTTTTCATTGTGCGAGGCATTCGTCTTGCGAGGTACCACTGTATTCCAGATCTCAATGCTCCTTTGGCCTTCCACTGCTAAACATCTGAATGGGGCTTCTAAGCACATGCTTGAAACCTCTGCGCAATCAGGAGGCATGACTTATCTAGACAGGGCTTGCACCCAAGGAAACCTTTGAGCCAGATGCAATTCAATGTCACCTCACACTGCTGGATATGTAGATGTGTGATTTGGGATTATCTAAATCATATATGGAAAATTTACTGCTTGCTTGTAGAAAACCTCCTAACTCCAGTTTCTTACTATTTTATACATATTTTTTGCTGTTATTGGCATGGGGGCATTGTATTTGAAAGTGCCCTATACAAAAAAGGAAACAAGGGGTAAGAATCTATTGAATGCTTTTCTACACTTTTCTGGCCCTATAGATATATGATCTGGAGTTCTTTACAAGTGTTCTGAAAATGTTACTGATGGCAGAAAATTATTATATTGAAGGAAATAGCACTGGTGGACTTTGGGCTTTTAAATTTCATTGGGCTTGTTCTGAACTTTGGTTCAGAGAGCTCACTTGGTTAGAGTGTGGTGCTGACAACGCCAAGGTTGCAGGTTTGATCCCCATATGGGATGGCTGCAAATTCCTGCATTGCAGGGGGTTGGATTAGATTATCCTTGGGGTCCCTTCCAATGCCGCAAGTCTCTAACTCTGTGAACTGGAAACCCCATTTCAGCATTGTTGGAACATGGGAGAGTAACCCGTGCTCCTTCAAATGTTCCTGGACTCCAACTCCAATCATCCCTGACCATTGACTATTACAGCTAGGGCTGATGTGAACTGGAGTCCAATAGCTGGAGGACCAGTGTTTCCTCATCCTCAGCTTAGAACCTGGAAGAAATGGCTGTTGGGGCAGTGATGAATAACATCTTCTCCTACCATGGTCCTTCTGAGCATATTGTTGCATTGCCAGCTTAAGAGCAGTGATTACAGGGAACCAAGCCTTTTCACTACGGTAGCTGTAGGGCAACTCCCCTTAGTGTTCCTGAAGAGAAGGGACTGGAAGTAAATGTGTGTGTGCTCAGCTGAGAGCACAAAGTGTAAACAAGCTCCATTTGCACCATTGTGACCAACCATGTGAACCAATTTGGGTATCTGAGATACCCAATTTGGGTATCCCTAGCAAAGGAGTGGGGGCAAGGGATCTATGGCCCTCCAGATGCTATTGAACTACAACTCCCATCAGCCTTTGCCTACTAGCTATACTGATTGGGACTGAGGTGAGGTGGAGTCCAACAGGTTCCCTTGACCTATTGTGAGCAAGGTTAGTAATCTGGCTCCACTCCCCAGAAAAGTAATAGCAGTGATGGCAGAAAGGGGGCATTTGAGGGGACACTCAAGAGATGTCCTTAGTATCCATTCCTAGAGTGTCGCAGGTGGCTCTGTTGCCGCTATTACTGCTCTCCATTCTTCATATTGCTACCCATCTAGCATGTTAACACCAACCATGCTAAAACCCTGTGTTTTCTCATGCTCTGCTGTCAGCCATGCAGATCAATGTGGATGTGAACTCTGCTGCTGGCCTTCTGGACCAATTCTATGAAAAGCGCCGGCTGCTCATCATCTCTGCTCCTGATCCTTCTGACCGCTACTATAAGATGCAGAACAGCATGCTGCAGGTAAGCCCTTCCTCTTGAATTTCCATCCTAGAACTCACACCCTTCCCATCTCCAGCAACTGGGTTCCTTCAACCATTTGCTTCTCTCTTCACTGCAGCAAGCCACATGTGGGCTGGACTTGCGCCACATCACTGTCATTGAGCTGGTGGGGCTGCCGCCTCACGAGGTGGGGAGGATCCGTGAGCACCGACTCTCAGAGAACATCATTGAAGGGCTCAGGTTAGTGGTGCAGAGTGGCTGGCAGAGGTTCAGGTTCAAATCCCTGCTCAGTGACGAATGTTACTGGCCTTGGGCGACCAGTTGCTGGGATGTTGCAAAGAGAAGAGTGTGCATGATAAGGCAAAACAAAATGAAGAGGGAGTTTGTTTTTTCCACATTTGTAATTTTTAATTCAGCTGCCACAAAATGCGGTGGGGTCAACTTAGAATTTAAAAATCTTTAAAGCCAACTATCAGTGAGTACAAGCCAATCTGGCTACATGCATCTTCCAGGTTCAGGAACAGTAGCTGTGGAACAATTAAAGGGCTGTTATTGTTTCCATGTCCTGCTTGTGAAATTGCAAGAAGCATTTGGGTGTCTGCTATTGGAAACAATATGGTGGACTAAGTGGAGCTTTGATCTGATGCTGTGAAGATGGTACCAGATCCTTCATTCATCTCAGTGAACTGGGGTCTGGAATAAAATGTGGTGGACCCTGAGGCATATTTCCCTTTCCCTATATTGCTCCAGTTCTGACCCTGTTGTATCCACTGACACTCTCGCTCCATGATACGGATAGATACCTTGGCTTTAGGTGCAGTGGAACAGCAAGCCAAAAGCAAACTGGCAACTGGCGGCTTCTAGTAGTTGTGAGCCATGGGGAAGCCAACAACAGAGACCCCCCCCCCCCAAAGATTGCAGGCAGATAGAAGGGCTCAGGCAGCCCTTAAGTTATCCTGCTCCCAATGGCTTTATAAAATAATGCAAAAACATTGAACCTGGCCTGGCAACACATAAGCTGTCAGTCAGTGCAAGCACTCGTGTTACATGCTGGCTCCCCAGGGCCTCTAGATATGGCGAAGTTGGGTATGGCTTTGCCCTTATCTGTCATCACAGAGTGTCAAGAGCAGGAAAATTCAAGCTGCTGCTGCAGCTGCTGCAAAGGAAGGTTTGGAGCGCACTTAAAAGAGCTGAGGCTTGGTGTTTCCTACATCTCATGGGAAATGCTTGGCGGCATAAAGGGTCAGGTGACCTGACAGGTGAGCAGCTGCAAATGCCTGTCAATGTGGCCCACGGAGGGTTAGCTAATTGCAGATCTGGCCCTCTGGCCAAAAGCAGTTCCCATCCCTGCTCTAAGACCACTACTCTTCATGAGCTCTTAAGGTCTCCAGCAAACTGGCCACCAGCCAAATTTCTGTTTCTATAGGCAGTTCCTGCATATCACCCGCTCCCGTTTCAACATAGTGTTGGTCGACAAAGAAGGCGTGGACCGTGAGCGCTACATCCAACCTCTGACACCGGACGAGCTCTTTTCCTTTGTGGATACCTACCTGCTGAGCAACCAAGAAGTGCTCCAGAGGGAACAAAACAGGGATACATGCGAGTGATAATGGGCTGCTCCGTCCACAGGAGTCACAGTGGACACCTTTTGACCTCTAACATGCCCTGCCTGCTAAGGGAGAGCCAGGACTTCCCTTTCAGCATTGAACTGGAGGTGAAACAGAAGGGAGGAAATTGCAGGAAAGGACAGCAGAACCTGCAGCGCCCCAGGCCACAGCCACATCCACATTAAGAAAGAGGAAAATAATCACAACTGTTCCTGTAGGGATTATCCAGAAGGATGTCTTTTATTTGTGCCTACCCGTTTCTAGACAAGAAGTACATTCCACCGTGTGTGTGTGTGTGTGTGTGTGTGTGTGTAAAGGTATCACAACCAGAGGACTGCCCAGAATCAGAGCTCTTCTCTCTTTTTCAAGAGCAAGCCAGCAATCCATGTGGAGAAGGTCCTGCTCTGGTTACAACTATGTTAAGTGGAGGGCACCTTCTCTCCTTTAAAGAGTATACATGTTTCTGCTCACTCCTTACCTCCTTTCAGTCAATGCAGTAGTTAATATACTGAGAATTAAAAGCATCCTAGTTGGAACACCTAGGAATTTGGAAGCTCTACAGCAGGTGGAATGAATATAAACCTATTTTTATTTAACAACACACACACACCGGTTTTTTCCAGCTGAGGAACAGAACACGTGCCAAAACTTTGAAACTGCGGAGGGCAGTACTTTCTAAAGAGGTATTTTGCTACTTTTGGACTCCCACAGTGGTGGTGGGAGAAGCAGTCCAAAAACATCTCTGGAGAGGACCAGGTTGGCAAAGGCTGCCCTGGAATACCTGAGCCCTTAAAATAATGGGTTTAAATCAATTGGGGGGGGCATGGTCCTGTAAGACCAGCGGGTCTCCACTCCCCCTGTACCTCCATGGTGCTCATGAACCAACAAAAGGCTAGGCACATTCAGCCAGTGATCAGCTCAGTATTGGGAGTCCCATTGACTTGGTCTACTCAGAGAACATCAAGGCAAAGGTGCTAGGCTATCTCCCTGCTATGCTGGTTTCCCAGCAGAGAGGGTGGTTATTGTGGTGTGGGGAGCATTTAAAAATATCCAAATCCCCTGCTCAAAATTGAAACAGCAGTATCTATTCTCCTGTTCTCAGGACTTCTCATGAAGCAGTGCAGATCTTCTCGTCCTAAGTTCCCACTGTGATGATAAAGATGCGTTCTGGGTTCTAACCTTTCCAAGCTAGGGGTAAAAGGCTCACATAGCTGAATGTTCTTCCACACACACACACAAAAAAACCCTGCTCTCAAACAAAAGACACTCTCTATATAACAAGCGAAAGGGTTCTTATCAAATTTCTTCTTAATATACCGCCTTCAAAAATCTGAATGGCTGTTACACAGAAGATGGAACAAATTTATTCTCTTTTGCTACGGAATGAAGGCCTGGAGGCTAATGGGTAGACACAACAAGGAAAACAGATGTTGGCTAAGCGTTAAAGAAATGCAGGAAGCTGCCTTATACCTAGTCACGGTCCATCTAGCCCAGCATTTGTCTACACCAGGCATGGCCAAGCTTGGCCCTTCAGCTGTTTCGGGACTACAATTCCCACCATCCCTGACCACTGGTCCTGTTAGCTAGGGAGGATGGGAGTTGTAGTTCCAAAACAGCTGGAGGGCCAAGTTTGGCCATGCCTGGTGTACACTGTCTACAACCGACAAACACACACGATGCAACCAGCTGTGCATTCACATAAACAACTCTTCTATATTTTCTTATCCCAATATCAAATGTTTATCTTGTACATAAACAACACATAAAATGAAATAATATAGACGGAAGTCCCAATAGATCAGTTCATTCATAAAGACCCACATTTGTTCATAAAGTCCAAGTTGGAGCCTACTATAGTTCCACAGAGTTGACAAGGATTTCCAGAATAATGCCTTGTTCCACTCTCGTGGGCTTCATCAGTGGTACATGCAGAAACTACTATAAGTTCTATTATCTTGATACTTCATATATGAATATGTACAACTGATGTACAACTGATGAAGCCCAGGAGGGCGAGTTCCATAACTTTGATATACTATATATGAACATTATATTATGTGTTGTTTATGTGCAAGATAAACATTTGATATTGTGATGAGAAAATATAGAAGAGTATTGTTTATGTGAATGCACAGCCGGTTACATCTTGTGTGTTTGTCGAATGTATTTCATGTAATGCAAGGTTTGATGTTGTTTTGCAAGTGGTCTATGCTGTCTGGCAGCAGCTCTTTAGGTTTTTAGATAGAGTATGTATCTCACAACTTTACCTGGAGATGCTGGGACTGAACATGGGACCTTCTATGTGCAAGGCAGATGCTCTGCCATTAAGTTATGCCTCTTCCCCAAATATGCATTTCACCATGCCACCATACCATCATCACTGAATGGGGGAAAGCCAATCACCAAACAATGGAACAGCAGGCTGGTCATTACTTGAACTGCACCTCCTCCTCCCCCTCCTTTCTGTCCATATCATTGAGCACCATGCCTTCATATTCTGCTAATAAAGGAATAAAAAGTAGATATTTAAATTATACAGCCTCCAGCTTCATACACCCAAACTTTATTTCAGTGACCCTTTGTGCTGTGCACAGAACAGAACAGAAGGTATTAACATTTAAAATCAAGAACAGGATGCAGAGATTCAGTATGTTGCAGAAGGCTTCAGGGGGGTGGTAAAAAATAGGAAAGGGAGTTTGAGGGATAAAGAAAATAAGGGAAAAGAAGGCATTTTTAAAAGGCACTTTGGCAGGACACCCCCCCCCCCGGAAAGGGTCCAATAAAGTTGGTCATAAGACAAAAGATCCTTGGAACAGACTGCCAAGAATTTCCCTCCAGAACAAGCCAGCTTCAAGGGCCCTTTCAAGTGTTAGTTCTATTGGTACAGGTGGTACAAAGCCAGGAAGTTTGCTGCTGCATCCCACAAACTCTCTAGTGCAGTGAACTTGGCCATCATTTGCCTCCTGTGCCCCATCTCAAAAGCCAGCTGGAACAAAGTTATGGTCTTGCCCTGGCCATTGTGGGGCGAAGGGGAAGGGTTCCCTCTGCCCACGACCCGGGGTACTTGCGCATCTTCTGCCACAGACTAATCTCCTCTCCGGTAGAATCCATCCAGTCCACCAGTTGGCCATTGCTCATCCCTGAAGAGAGGACAAGTAGTTGAAAGGAGAAAAAAGGCGAGGTCAGCCAAGTGCACAAAATAGCCAAGGCCCATTTTCACCATCCTGACCAACTGATGGAACTGATTTGGCTATCCGAGTATCCCTAGCAAAGCCAAAGAGCAGGAGTGGGGGGAATCTGTGGCCCTCCTGGTGCTGTCCGGGCTACAACTCCCATCAACTCTGTCCCCACTGGCCATACTGGCTGGGAATAATGGGAGTCCCAAGAGCATGTTTCTCGTTGCAGATCAGGCCCTGCCCATCTAGAGTTGTACTGTCTACTCTGGCAGGCAGCAGCTCTCCAGGCACTCAGGCAATGGTCTTTCCTCACCTTTCACCTGCTACCGAATTAATTTTAGCTGGAGATGCCAGGGACTGAACATAGGGCTTTCTGAATGCAAAGCAGGTGCTATTCCTGTTAGTTATTCCCCCCTCCCTCCCCAAAAAAGAGTCACAGGACAGGTAAATCATCTCTGTGTAATGTTTACAGACTTTTTTAAAAAACCCACTAGAATGAACATGTGTAATACCTTACACTAGTATAAGCCGTGCACCAGGAATTCACTAGGCTAGCATGAGCTACAAAATCTGTGAGGGCGTTGCTAAACCTGGCGTTTTATTTGGGTGCCCAGCTGTGTTCTGTCTTCTTCACCGAAAAGGCTGAAATCACCACCACGTGTGTCGCACCTCCATCCCCAAATGTTGTCTACTCAAGTAACACTCCCTCAGAAAGAACTGGATTTTGCTTAATAGAGCTGTCCTCAGATAAACTGCGGGTCTTTAAATTGTGGGTCCTCTTGTTTTAATGCCATGTGGCATTCTTCCCTTTCGTTGCCTGTTTTTCAACTCTGTTTCAATACAAAATTTCACAGTAAAACAATAGAGATAGTGTCATATCCACCCCACTTAAAGCCATCTTACAACACTTTTAACAGTCATGGAGGGTCCTGGGATCGGTAGCTTGTTAAGGGTGCTGGGAAAATAGCTCTGCGAGGCTAGCACCATTAACAAACTACAGTTGCCAGCATTCATTGCGGGGAGCTATGACTGTTTAAAATTGCATAAGAGTGCTTTAAATAGACCTTGTGGATGTCTGTAGAGAGAAATGGCCAGAAATGAGGGCAACCGCTATGAAGACCCACCCTTATCCTGCTGTGGCCCCTTGGGAGGGCAGCAAGACCTAAACATTAGGAAGAACTTCCTGCCAGTAAGAGCTGTTCGACAGTGGAATTTGCTGCCAAGGAGTGTCTTTAAGCGGAGGTCTTTAAGCGGAGGCTTGACAGTCATCTGTCAGGAATGCTTTGATGGTGTTTCCTGCTTGGCAGGGGGTTGGACTGGATGGCCCTTGTGGTCTCTTCCAACTCTATGATTCCATGATTCTAAGACAAGTACTAGTTGTGCATATTTATTTTCTCATATCTACTTTTTGGCCCATCAACTTCGAATTTAGCTCTCTGCTTCTTATGTATCAAGATTTAGGTTGTTTTATTGTAATGTTTAGTGGATGCTACATTTACTGAAGTGTTTATTTTGTCTGACTTGGGTTGAAGTGTTCTGTAACAAGCATACGTTATGCATTTTTTATAATTAAGTTAAATGTTTTATTGGGATCAGCTTCAGGCGTTGAGTTCACTGTGGAAAAGCAGCCCGTCAACTAGCATAAAACTGACTGGAGCCATGGATGGAAAGCAATGGCTGAAAAGACCGGGCCTTATAAAGGAGAACGAAGGAGCAAGAACTTAGGAATGCAGGAAGCTGCCTTATGCAGAGTCAGCCATTGGGTCCATCTAGCTCAGTCATATCTACATTGCCTGCCAGTGTTTCTCCACGGTTTCAGGCAGGGGAGATTCCTAGCCATATCAGGATAGTCCAAGGACTGAAACTGGGATCTTCTATATGCAAGGCAGCTGGTGGTATTTCATCCAGGAATCAAAACTGCACAGTGGTGGATATTTAAATTCCAGAGCCTCTAGCTCCACAACTTTATTTCAGTGACCCTTTCCCCTGTACACAGAACAGAAGGCAATACCATTTGAAATAAAGAACACTCTCCAGGCATTCAGACTGGGAACCTTTCCCAGCCCTTTAATAAAGGAGATGTCAGGGATGGTACCTGGAACCTTCTGCATGCAAAGCAGTGCGCCGACCACTGAACTATGGTCTTTCCCCTAGAACAGGGTTTCCCAAACTTGGGTCTCCAGCTGTTTTTGGACTACAATTCCCATCATCCCTGACCACTGACCCTGCCAAACTAGGGATGATGGGAGTTGTAGTTTAAAAAAGCAACAACAGCTGGAGTCCCAAATTTGGGGAACTCTGCCCTAGAAGAACCCTACTGCTGTGAAGGAGGCTAGACTGGAGCTGGGAGCTAGGGTTCAGGAATGCCTCTAGCTTAAGTGGAACCTTAACTGTCTGCAGTGATTGGCATGGTCCCGTTTTTTGAGCAAGTGGGAGGAATAAACCATCTAAAAAATATAATCTCCATTGATGGGACAGGTGCACCCATGAGCACGCACACAAACACATATGCATGCCCTAAGAAGATTCCTCACCATTCCCAACGCCGAGTCGGACTCCTCCCAAGAAATCGTTGCTGGAAAGTGGCTCCCGGTCCCACACAGTAAGCTCCAGGCAGATGTGCGGCAGCTCTTCGGGACTGATGTTGTTGTAGACCAAGGTGTGGTTGTAGTGGGGGCTCAGGCTCTTCTTCACGACTGGTGTCTTCCTTTTAGTGGCCTTGTTTCTCAGAGGGAGCAAATACCTGTGGACCAGGGAGGAGGAAACGCCTCTCTCTTATTAAAGAGGCTCCTGCAACCAGGACTTGCAGAAATTGGTGGCTTTGAATTGGGGGGGGGGGTAGAAAACTCAGCATCTTTTGAAGATCTCTCTGCAAATTTCTTGTGCTTAAGAAGCTGTGGAGAGAATTATCAGCAGCCAGAAGAGGGCACCCTGCGAGTGCTTTTCCTGTGACCTGTAAACGCAGAACTATGCACTGTATTGCATAGCTCAAAGTCAAAGTGCTTCTCTTCTATAATAATAAGATCCAGCCCTTTTTAAAACTCAGAAGGATTTGCACAGACCCAAATCAATTGCTACCCAGAGCCAAGCACACTTGTTTCGTATTACTGTGCAGGATACCACATGAAATGCAAATTATTATTTCTATAATCAGATGCACACCTAACCCCTGTGGTACCTGGGCAGGGCAACAATTAAACCCTCAGTCTCCAGCCTCCTTTCCACCCATCACAGAGTTTTAGCAAGCTCTCATTTGCTCACCCCTTGACAAAGCTGTCAGATGTCCCTCCAGATTTGGCTGCTGTCAAGTTCTTGGCCTCTTTGATCCACACCTGAAGTTCACCACCTTCTTCCTTTTTGCCTAACAAAGAGACCCCTGTGGTGAGCATGAATGGCAGGAGTTCCCCCAATCCCAAAGCCACCCTACCAACCACACAGAACTGGAAAAGCCGATTGTTATCAGAATTTAGGTCAAGTTTCTAGACCTTATGGAGTTGGGGAAAGGTTTGGATACGAATAAAGAGGGAAAAACAGACAGGTGCCACGTGTATGGTTTCTGCTGCATTCAGGGGGAAACTGGTTGTGTTACACTGAATCTCCACCTTTTCTTCCGTTTCCTGCACTGGCATGCTTAGCAGGTGGAATGAACTTCAAAGAAACCACCAATTCGCCTTTGTAGTGAGGAGAAGCAGATGAGTCTGCAGCATTCTAGGACAGAAATGGGCAATGATAAATATTAGGATATTAGCACATCATTAATAAAAGGTTTGTACAACCAATCAGATTCCTGCAGGATTTACTGATGCAAGGAGATGACACTGAGATGGCTCTGTGTAAGATATGGAGGAGGGGGCTATTCTGTGGCAGGTTCTACAAATGGGGTGGGGGGGTTTCTAAAGTGGCTGTGAAGGAGAATAAATTACAGGGCACCTAAGGGCAGGGAGGAGTGGCTCAAATAATGCATAATACCTCCACCCTTTCAGTGTCAAAATTGGCATTCCCAGGACAGCTTTCAAAGAGAACAAACAAAACGTGTTTTAAAAAGTAATCGAACCAAGCACATTATAGAACAATCCCTGGGCCAAAAAAAATCTGCTGCAGCTTCAAAGAACTAAAATATTGAGAAAAGAAGCAATTAAAATGATTGAAAATGTGTGAAAATGGGACAGATCTTCACCTGCAACTGAAATTGCAACAAAACGGGTGGCAAGCAAGATTCCCTGTTTGTTATTTAAACCAAAACTGCAGCTGAACACAGAGGTAATGACCTAGAACTAGAAGCTTGAGAACAGAGTTTAGCAAGACTTCCTGGAGCTCCCAAGAACCTGTTTCAGCTGAAGCTACATGACAGGAGGACCACAGAAGCAAGCAGTGGGGTAGGGCAAACCTTGCCATGCAGGGGGAGGCATTCCTCCAACGGGCTCTCAAAGTTCCAGGTGTCCATCGGGACCTCCACCTCTCCCAAGAAAGTGTTCCGGCCCAAACGGTCATGGTGCCAGACAGAGAACTGCAAGGTCCTCGTCAGCAGGAGGGCCTTGCTGATCTCATACTGCAAGAAAATGAAAAAAGAGAGGATGTGTATTTAGCAAAGATAGGTTCCACAGAGGAGCACAACATATACAAGCCTGGCTAGCCCCCTGCCCACAACTCTCAGACACCTTGAGCAGCTCGTTGTACAGTGGGTTAACGGTGTTCCGTTTGATGGTGGTTTTCCGCTTCCCCGAGCGGGATTTGTCCGGGAGGAGGTATGTCTTCACATACCTGCAAGAAGCAAAACATGTAGGGTTACACCTTGCCCAGTTATCTCCCTTTCCTTCCATGGTCCCACACTCCTCTGTTTAATGGTGATGAGACTGGCGAAGCAGGCAGCTTTGGATAAAGTGGTTGTGCAATTGCATTGGTATGCTGAGAGGCGGGATGTATCCACACAGTGAGTCCTTACAAAAAATAACTATTTGCTGAGGGTCACCCCCACCCACACCCACCCCAAAAAACCCATATTTTTAGATAGTTCACACTGGTGTGTGAAACACTTCAACTACAGATTGCAGCCCTCCTCATGATTACTCTTAATGTAGTACATTGGGCTAAAATTGGGGAAACCAGAGTTAAAACCCCTGCAGCCTCAGCCACGAAAACCGCTAGGTGGCCTTGAATCACTCACCATCTCAGCCTAAACTATTTTGCTAAAAATAGGGCAAGGGGTGGAGAAGAAGGAAAGAATACTGTTAGCTGTCCTTGCAGGAATGGCAGGATAAAATAAAGTGATAAATCTATAAATTCAAATTGGCATATTTTAAAATATAATACAGTGCCTTTATTTTTTTAAAAAAAATGCATTTGAGGGTGCTGCACACACTTCCTCTTGCATAACTATTCTGTCTTGGAAGCACAGCACTGCAATTTTGTCCCAAAAGCAGCCCATCTTTAACTATGCTAAAAGAGTGTTTGATTAAAATATATGTTCGTTCATTCAAAGCGTTTTTACACCTGCTTTTGATCCCTCCTAAATTAAAAATTATATAATTATAAAATTTATACAATTATACAAATGAAAAAGTACACATGAATACACCAGAACTCAGTTTCGGGCATCACATTAAAAACAAAAACAAAACCACACACATTGTTTGCATTCACCCTAATTTAGAACCAAACCTAGCCCACAGTTGAGCTTTCAAATAAATCTAGGAAACACATGGTTTACAATTGGTTGTCTGCTTTTGCTTTCTACCTCCTGTCTCTAGGAGGGAGAGCAACTGATGCTGCAATTACACTTCTAAACTATAGTCAAGCTTCCTCAACTACTAATCTGTACCATGTCCAAACCAACCCACTTAATTTGGTCCTACAGGTTGTCCCATGTTCCCTCCTCCCCACACATCCAGCACAACACGATGCACACTCACGGGTTGGAGCGCTTCTTGGCCTCGTCAGCATAGGCCAGCTGGCGACACTCCTTCATGTGGATGAAGAGGGTCTGCAACTTCTGCTCATAGCTCAGGGAGAAAGCAATTTCTCCCGTAACACAGACATTGCCAAAATCGCCCGCCTCGCTGTAGATACTGACCATGCTTCCCAAAGTGCTCTGAGAAAAGAAAAGAAGCAGCGTCATTTACCATCCACTGAATTCTGCCTTCCTGGCCCAGATTCAACCAATGTCACCATGAGATTTTGCTGCACGTGCAGACCAGCTACTGTAACCAACTCCGGAAGGTTTTTAACCAAAATGTTCAACCTACAATTCCATCTATAAAGTGGGGGCAGCGTTCAGTCTGTTGTGGCAAAACAACGGGGAAGTTAAAAGACCCTGGGGGGGGGGTATTGTTTTAATTATTTGCTTGTGTCTTTACCTTGCATTTTTATCCTGTGAGCCACCCTTAGATGAAGGGTGGTATATAAATAGTAATAACAATCATATTAATTTGGCACAGCACAATTTTTTCAGGAGGTGAAAAGGCCTCTGTTCCCTGAAAATTTATGCTGTTTTAAAAATCTGTTCATTAACCTTAAGGTCCCAACACAGCTTTCGTTTTTAGTTTCAATCCCATCACTGAATTCCACCACTTCCTGCATGAATAGGAAGAGTGACTGCCCTATCTGACAGCAATGGAGGCAAAGAAGCCCCCTATTCTGTAGATCACCTATCTTAATCCAGCTGCGCTAACGGGGGAAGAACCGTAGCTCAGTGGTAGGGCATCTGCTTTGCAGGCATCTCCAGGTAAGATTGGGAATATCTGTCTGAAACCCTGGAGAGCCTCTGCCAGTCAGTGTAGTAGACAACACTTAGCAAGATAGACCAGTGGTCAGACTCAGCTTTCCTGTGACATATTAAGCTGAACCACTGAGTTACGGTGCATTTGCTTTATGAATGAAATTCTACTGTTGTTTTTGTGCTGTTCACCGCCACGATATATTCCCGCCCCCCTTTAATGCTGATGATATAGACTTTTTCTTTTTGTAAAGGTAGAATGTAATAAATAAATATCTTGGGCTTGATAGGAATGCAGAAGAAGGAACACTACGCTCTGTAAACCAAGTATGGAGAACCCATGTCACCCGCTAGAGATTGCTGGGACTACAGTTCCCATCAACCTTAACCATTGGTCATGCTGCCTGGGTGCTGATGGGAGCTGGAGTCCCACAGCTTCCCCACCCTTGTTCAAAAGAGTCCTAGGCAACAGGCATTGGTACCGGGACCCACCGAGGATGTACCGCTGCGCATGCTGCATCTGGCTGTCCTTCTCCGGTGAATCTCTACCAGGCTGTCTATGTCCTCCTCTTCCTCTTCCTAGAGAAGAAAACACACACAGCTGGGCTTCATCCTAAACAGCATCAGCACAACTTCCCAAAGGGAAGACTGCTGGCTCCATCTGGAGCCCCAGGCAAGTTCAAAAGTCCCACAGCTCATAATCGCCCTCCTCCTGTGTCTTGTTTTATTATGAGCTATTGAGTGCATCTTTATTTTGCATACCATCACTTCTTTTTAGAGCTGTGCCTATGCCCCCAGGTGGCCATTGGAGCTCAAAAGGCTCTCTTGACTGTGTCCTATGAAATGACACACCACCCAGCCAAATGAGCTGCCAAGCTGCCTCTATGCACCAACCCCCAAAACCAAAGGCAGAGGTTCTTTCACCAAATACTGACATAGCCACAGCAGGAGCTCTTGGAAGTTCAGCACCCCAGGTGGTTGTGAGGGTTGCCTCTATGATTGGGCTGGTCCTGCTTAAGAAACCACCTCTCCCTTTATGTCCCATAATGATTTTTATTTTTGTTAGACTCAAGGAAGTCCATTAATACTACCCCTACATCAAATATCCCTAGGACGCAGAGAGCACTTCTCAGTATTTGACTCTGGAACAACCTCCCTTAACACCGGTGTGGGAAATCTCAAGTCACACCTCCTCTCCCCAAGCCACACCGCTTCAGTGGAGTGCATTGTTTGAAGCTCTTCCTGCACTCCAGCAGAATACTCAGTAACCTGAATCTCTGTAAGGTGTAAGAAAAGGCAGGAGACAAGGTGCATCACCACTAAGGGGAAGAAAAGAAACCCCACCCTTTAAGGTGGAGGAACCCCCCCCTTCCTACCTAAACAGTGTCAGCAGCGTGAGGGAAGGAATGGGAGCTGACGCCCAAGGAAAAAACCAAAATCTCAGGTTCTGGCTTTAAAAGCACTAAATCAGCATCACCTGTGAGCGCTACAGGTACAGCCAGTCGGGGGCTTCTCCTACAGGAGGAGGCAAATCTGCATGGCTCTGCCATAGGCGTGCCAACCTAAAAACGTTCAGTGTCCTCTGGGGGGTCTCTGGTGAATTAGCCTACTCTATAAAGGCAAAATTAACATATATATTTTTGCTCTGCCAAATTTTGCTTCTGGGCCTACCTACCACTGACACCTGGCTCCCCTGAAGGGAATGTGGGCCTCAGGCTTAAAAAGGCTCCCAGCACTCCCTTGGGAGACTCACCATTTCAACGTTGAGGCCTGGGACTGATTTGCTTCTGTCTCCTAGAGGCCCACTTTCAATGACAGGCTCCTCTGGTCTTAGGTCAATCACTGACTTTGTGTATTCTGTGACAGAAATAGGTCAGGAGAAGAGAGAGCTACAGTTTTCAGCATCACAGAGCCAAGAGGCCACAGAACCACTACCCACCCACCCACCCCCAATCCAAGAGGATTGTCCCAAACAGGTGCTTGTCCAAACTTCCTTTGAGGAAGGTTCATGGCTGAGTTAGGATCTGAATGTGGATCTCTCCAGTTTAAATACAGCAGCTTAACCACTGCACCACCCTGGCCAGCATAACATTGCATCTAAGCGTCTTTCACCTGAAGGCCTCTGAACTCTCCTGGGATTCTTCTTGAACAATGTTTCATTATCATTAGCTGAAGCTGCACCTTGGATCCCCAAACGAGCATCCTAGGAAAGAATATGCCAACATCACAAAAACATAAACAAGACCCTCACACAACCACCATCCCACACACTGGACTGCAGGTAGAAAGAGTAAGGAAATCTGATTCCCAAAAGCATTAGCCAGCCCAAGCTTTAGGACAAGCGCCAAAGGCTGTTTTGGCACTTTTGAGTCCAGCAGCTTTAGATGTGCAGATGAGTTAAGACAGCCCACCCAATACCATACTCTGCCAATCAATACAACCAACAAGGACCAATGTGCATACTCCCATGAAAAAGGATGGGGTGCCTTGGGAAGGGAAAGTCCTGCATTTCCCAAGACACCCTGCCACGATATGACAGTGCCCAAGCACGTGCAAAGAAACCTGTTGTTTCAGCAAGCCACATGCAAAGCAGTAGTGCAAACCTACACCATCTGAATCGGAGGGGAGGGCCTCTCTGAAGCGGCTGGGGAGCGTCAGGCTGGATGCATTGGACCCTGAAGGGCTGGTAGCTTTTGTCCTCTCTTGTTGAGGGCTGCAAAGAAACAAAAAGCAGGGAGATCATAAGAACATCTTTCCTGGAGCAGAGCAAGGATATTCATCTCTCCGAACAGGGTACCCTCCAGACTGTTTTCTGCAATACATCATCAACGCAATAATAGGGAATTAGTGATGTGCACATTGTTCTGCTTTATTAGTAGCTCTGCTCTGCTTCCTCGATGTTATCACATGACTGCTATCTGAAGGGTGCTCTTGCTCTATAGCACAGCCAAAGCAGAACTAATAAGAAATTCTTGGAACATTTGTGGGAGGAAAAGCAGGAAGCTTATATGCGAGGATTGGAAATGGAACAGTATGTCTGCCTGGAAATTTCTGCAGTCACACTGAGAATGAGATCAGCTGAGGCACAGCAGAAGAAAAACCACTAACCCTTGCATTTAGCAACAGCTGTAAACTTGCATGAATTTAGGCGATCCCCTTTTAAAACCTTAGCCAACTGCCACATGTTGTGCAGCAGCGAATTCCATAAATTGAGAAGTGCATTGGGTCAATAGATCTTGCCTTTTGTCTGTTTCAGCCACCCCCCACCTGTGCCCCCCCCCGATGTTTCTGGACTCCTGCTCCCATCAGCCCCACCTAAGATCAGGAATTGATGGGAGTTGTAGTCCAACAATATCTGGAAGGCTAGGTCAGAATGGGAAAGGAGGCTGGTCAATGCTTGATTTGTAGTATTACTGGAGGCAGAAAATAAAACTCTGCATTCTTTCTCTGCATCATGCATAAAGTTATTTCTCAGCATGAGTTCACTGAGGACCACCCCAAAAGCAAAGGCAGAGGTTCTGCAGGCAATATTCTAACTCCCAGCAAGCCACCCCCACCCCAGGCATTTGGTCTATGGAAGGGTTAAGGAGGAAAGTCTGAAAAGGGCTTTTATCCTCCCCAACTTACCTCCCTTTTCTCTCCCTCTCCCTCTAATAAAACCTCTTCTCTCTTCCCTCAGTTGAACTCAACAGATTTAACTGCCTAGAATGCTCCTGTGATTCTAAAGTAGCACATTCTAAAACAAGAATGGGCAAGTTGTGGCTCCCTCCCACCCCCACCCTCCCACCAGAAGTTCATAGCATCATGGAGTTGGAAGGGACCCTGAGGGCTATCTAGTCCAACCCCCTGCAATGCAGGAATCTCAACTAGAACGTCACAGATGGCTATCCAACCAGATAGGGTAAAAGCAGAATGCTACCTCCATTATCCAGGCCATCCACTAGTTCACTAAACAGAAGTGACATTCATAGGTTATCATGGCAAGTCATATCGCAGAGGAGATTTACATGAAGTTGATATAGATCTCTCTGCGTTTAGCTTGCTACAAGCAAACCATGTGAGAAAAAGCTGAAGGGCACATAAAGGCAAGCTGTGTGCACCCTCCATCTCAGCAAATAAAAGATTAACTCTGGTGGAAAGCACTGCTCAAACTGCACAGGAATTGTCCTATAGTACCTTTGGATTCCATCACCGTAAGTCTCTTTTCAAACATTCAAAAGGCACTACAGAAAACCAGTGAATTGCATCATGTCACAAACTGCTGGCATAAAAATGATTGCTCATTCTGAAAAGTGGTGTTTTGGGGTTTTAGTGATAATCAACTGGCTGGAGAAAATAACTAGTTTTAGAGAGCATTGTTGTTGGACTTCCAGCTCCCATCAGCTCCAGCCAGCATGATCAATGGTCAGAAATTATTAGGGTTGTGGTCCAGCAACTCCTGGAGAGCCAGAGATTCCCCTACAGATTGGGATATACACCTTATAGGAATCAGAACTGGTCTTTTCTAACCTGGGGCCAGGAGCTGTAGGAGAAGAGACAGTGTGGAAGCCATCCAGACTCATGTTCTCAGTGGATTCTGTGTCACTCCTTGCATCTCGAAGCTCCAAGTGATCAGGGGTCAAACTGGAAGAAACAGTCTAGACAGGTGAACGGCAATAAGGGGCTTGGTGGAAGGGGCCAAGTTCAATCCCTGGCATCTCTAGTTCAAAGGATCAGGCAGCAGAACACAAAGACATAGGAAGCTGTCTCATACAAAGTCAAATCATTGATCTACCCAGCTCATCACTGTCTACACCAGATGTGGAGAACATTGCACAAGAAGGGCTCTATGATCTCAGTAGAAAAGCTGTTGGGGGTCTCTGTCCCAGTAATAGGTGGGGGATGAAGAGACATACAACGCACTCATACATAAGGCTATTTTCCATTAAATGTGTGGCATATTTTATCAATGCACATCTGAACAGCAGAACTTGCCTTCTTACAGCTATTCTAAGCCTCCAGTCTTAAAATGCAATTGCTAAAAATTCAGGAACTAGAAATATTACAGAACAAACAAATTATTAGATACTGTTCCAAAACCCAAAATCAAATTAAGGACATTAAAAAACAATTAGAGGAATTAGATCTGACTTTGCTGTGGAAGAAGGAAGTAATGGTCAGAAAAGATTTTCAGAGGAACAATATAAAATCAGTAAAAAGACTTGTAAATTATATTAATATAAGGATTATATTAACATAAGGAAAGAGAAACAAAAAGTTAAAAGTATAAAAATAAACAGTATTAAAATGCAAGACCCAAAGGAAATTAAAGAGGCCTTTGCAAGCTTTTATAAAAATCTATATAAAAAAGGGAGGTAGCAAATTTTCAGGAGAATATAAATTTAACACTGGATCAGTCTGAGAAAAGTAAACTAGATAGCAAAATTGCAATAAAAGAAATAAAGGACATAATCAAGGAATTGAAAAATGGCAAATCGCCAGGACTAGATGGCTTTACGGCCGAATTCTACAAGGAAATAGTAGAAATTCTGGCCCCTAAATTACAACAACTTTTTAATAGCATACTAGAAGGGGAAAAGGCCCCAGAAACATGGAGAAAGGCAGAAATAACGGTCATCCTAAAACCAAACAGAGATCCAAAAGATCCAAAAGATACTAGGAAACATGGCCATAGAGAAAGGTGACCAGCACACCTTCAAAGCAATGATACTAGCAGGAAAGGCAACAATAGCTTTAGGTTGGAAAGATAGAGAAAAATGGACAGTAGAGGTCTGGACTAATCATTTGTTTGAATTTATTCAGTCAGACATTATGGCAGTAACGTCACAGGAAATAACATGGAGGGCCAAGTCTGCTATTATAAGGACCAGATGGAACCCCTATCTTCAATGGATAACAACTACTGGATCAGAAGACATTCAGTGGAAATTAAAGATATTGTGCCCGTGGCTGAGGACAACAGTTTGAACCCTTCCAATGGATTATGGGTGGGGGAGGGGGTGGGAAGAGAAAGGAAAAATGGTACGGGAAATTAAAAATTGGAAGGAGAGAATATAATGTATGTAAAAATTCTCAAACTTTAATAAAAATCTTTTTTAAAAAAATTGCAATTGCATCCTGAAAACTGCCTGCCTGCAAATGCAAAATGCATAGGCCAGTGGTTTTCAACCAATGTGCCGTGGCAACACTGGCCTCTGTCCCTCTTTCCTTCCCTCCCTTCCTCTGACGCCCTCCCACATCCCTGCCTCCCAAAGACTTGCATGGCTGTTTGTTGCAGCAGCCCTGGCTACAAGCTCCCCAGGCGAATGGTGCCTCTGGCGCTGGCCAGGGGCTGCTTCCCAGGCCCCTGTGGGGCAGTGAGGAAGCACCTCTCTTTGGGGGCGGGGTGGGCAGTTCAGAGATCATGGGTGGCATCAGTGGCTGCTTGGAGGACTCCCAAGGAGAAGGGAGAAGAGAGGCTGAGCGAACACTCAACAAGGGAGGGTGTTTGAAAAGCAGTGAGGGGCTGCTGGCTCTGTCGGCAAGGGGTAATATAACTGGGCTCCTGAGCCCTGCAGGGGTGCCGCAGAAAGAATGTAGTTGGCCAAGGGAGCTGTGGACCCAAAAAGGTTGAAAACCTCTGGCATATACACTTCCTGCACACTTGAAGGAATTTAAGTACGTTGATATTTTCCCTTCATGTGCTTTGATATTCACTGCCAGTAGAGAGAGGGATGAAACAGACTCCTGTTGCTGCAAGAGCCCCAGCCATGGTGGAGCAAGAAGGGGTGGGTGGGAGAGAGAGAGAGTCACCTGGGTTCCTTGCGTTGCTGCTGGGGACTCTTTGGTGTTGCCTTGGAGGAACCTTTGGTATCGGTGAGCTGGGCCTTCTGCAGAAGAGCTTGCCCTGTTGTCTCCCTTTTGTTAGCTAAAAGAGAGGGGATAAAAATAACAAACCTTTTAGGGTCAACACTCACATACTGGGAGCAGTCCCCATTTATTCACGACATTTCCACCTCACCTTCCCCCGCCCCCCAAGGAACTCAAGGTTGTACACAGGATGCATCCTCCACCCAGCCAACAACCTTGAGAGGTAGGTTAAGTCAACAATTAACATTTACAGTCATACCTCAGGTTAAGCACGCTTCAGTTTGAGTACTTTCAGGTTAAGTACTCCACGGACCCGGAAGTGTTTACTTCCGGTTCCGCCATGCATGAGCAGAAGTAATCTGCGCACTTCACACCCACGCGCTATCGCTGCTCGGATTAAGTACTTTTCAGGGTGCAAATGGCACCCCAGAACCAATTAAGTACTTAACTCAAGGTACCACTGTAAATTTGCTGCTTTAGGGGTCGCTTTTCATCGTCCGGGTCCTGTTGAATGTGTTTCATTTGTTGAGTCCCTCGCTGCTAATCAGAGGCTTCCTGTTGAGTCTGCTAGCTGTTGAGTCCCGAGCACTCACACAACACAGAAGTTATATTTGGTTTTGTTTTTCACTTCTGTGACTGTGGCTTGTGACTTCATTTTTGTGACTTGTTTTTGTGACTGTGTGGAACCCAGTTCAGCTACTGGTTGATTGTGTGACTGCAGAAATGGATAAAAGTCCCCCATCCAAACTGACTATCATCAGTACACATAAGGAAAAAAGTTACTTTTTTCATCTAAAATACTGTCTTATTTATTTTATAGTACAGTACATGGATTATTACCTTCATTTTATGGATCAATGGACTCATTAGACAGTAAAATTCATGTTAAATTGCTGTTTTAAGGGGTGTTTTTCATCGTCTGGAACAGATTAATCCACTTTCCATTACTTTCAATGGGAAAGTTCGCTTCAGGTTTAGAATGCTTCAGATTAAGTACGGACTTCCGGAACTAATTAAGTACTTGACCCGAGGTACCACTGTATATAAAGGTAACGGTAAAAGTAAAGGACCCCTAACAGTTAAGTCCAGTCGCGAACGACTCTGGGGTTGCGGCACTCATCTCGCTTTACTGGCCAAGGGATCCGACGTTTGTCTGCAGACAGTTTTTCCAGGTCATGTGGCTAGCATGACTAAGCCATTTCTGGCGCAATGGAACACCGAAACCAGAGCAGCGCACGGAAACGCCATTTACTTCCCGCCAGAGCGGTACCTATTTATCTACTTGCACTTTGATGTACTCTCGAACTGCTAGGTTGGCAGGAGCTGGGACTGAGCAACGGGAACCGCCAACCTTCCGATTGGCAAGCCCTAGGCTCAGTGGTTTGGACCACAGCGCCACCCACGTCAAACCCAGTTCTCTCGGTGGCTATATATAGTGCACAGTTAGCCAATCTGTAGCCCTCCATATATTGTCAAAAATGCCACTCCCATCATCCTAGGAACTTGGCAATTAAGAGGAAATGGAAACTTCTGAAAAGCTGGAATCTTTGGGTGAGGGAGTGATTTTTTTTCAAATATATTTTTTGGCCTCATTAATTGTTAACACCAAAGCAAACCATGACGTAGGAGTGAATGAACAAGCAAACAAGTTGATGTATTGGGGGGAGGGGGGTTGCAGCTGCTTTGCTCCTCCCTGTTCCTCCTGCTGCCACACTAGCAGGAATGAAGCCATGGTTTGGGTTAGCATTACATCTGTACTCAGGCTTATGGTTTGTCTCGTTCCAGACATACCACAAGCTGTGCCCAATATTTTATTTCTGAGCTTGTGGTCACAATTTGTTTGGGGGAGACAAACCATAAGCACAGGTTCAGGTGTGCCAAACCATGGCTTAGCTTCCAGTGGTGCAGCAGCAATACAAACAGGGAAGGAGCAAAACAACCACAGATTTCTGACAGTTCACCAGCACACTTGCTTGTTCAGGCTAAAGCATCATTATTCAAATATATTTATTATTTTTATAACAAAACAAAAACACAAGAGCAAAAAACATACAGACTACAAAATACAAAAATACAAAAAACCCAAAACCCAAAAATACAAAATCTTCAACTTATATCTAGTCTAATATTAATGACTTCCTCATATCCTTTCCAGCTGCATTGCATTGTATATCATCTTTAGTCATTTCCAAATCTTATTCTTATACCTTACAGGCTAAAGCATCATTTGCCATAGTGTTATGTGCAAACAAGGTCACTGTCTATAAGCTAGAAAACTGGTTAATGCAGTTATTGTGGAACCAGTGTTATAGAAAGTTGAAAAGTTTTAAGAGACCCTTGCAGCAGAAAGGAGCCGGGGTGGGGTGGGGGGATTCTGAGGGACCCAGAAGCTGGACTGAGCAATGTAAATGGATAAATACAGAATAAAACACAGTAGCTGAACAAAAGAGAACAATACAGTAGCTGACAGAGTTTCTCTCTGCTTATTTGCTGGATTTTAAAACCCCACCCCACCCCCCAAAAAAATTCATTTTCTCAAATGATGTTTAACTTGGTGTTTTCTTAAAACTGTAAGTAAAATAGTAATTTGTTTCAGAAAAACTTGGTCCGAGGCCTTGTCATTTACCCCACACCTAAGGGCTCTGCCACTTTACCCAGTATAGCAGGCATCCCCAAACTGCGGCCCTCCAGATGTTTTGGCCTACAACTCCCATGATCCCTAGCTAACAGGACCAGTGGTCAGGGATGATGGGAATTGTAGTCCAAAACATCTGGAGGGCCGAAGTTTGGGGATGCCTGCAGTATAGTGTACCTCGGGTTACAAACACTTTGGGTTACAAACACTTTGGGTTACAAACTCTGCTAACCCAGAAATAGTACCTCAGCTTACAAACTTTGTCCCAGGATGAGAACAAAAATCGTGCACTGATGGCGCGGTGGCAGCGGGAGGCCCCATTAGCGAAAGCGTGCCTCAGGTTAAGAATGGTTTCGGGTTAAGAATGGACCTCTGGAATGAATTAAGTTCATAACCCGAGGTACCACTGTATCAGGAGTAGGTTGGGCCAATTAATGTCCAAAATATTTATTGGAGGGAGTTGGGGAAAAATAGACATTTGCTTGCTTGCCTCCTTTCCTCCTCAGCAGCCCATGCCATCACCATGGCTGAAGAATGAAAATACACAGGATATTGAGAAGATACAGATCGCTCAAGTAGGCAAGCCAAGCTAGATTTCTATAAGGGTGGAGAGAGTGTGGAGAATGGAAAGAGTTTGCATCCAGGACATGAATTGCCAGCTAATAAGTTATTTGGGGCAACTTTTGATTATGTTTAATTGGAAAATACAAACAAAAATCCTGCATAAGAACCAGCAACTAAAGACTCTTTGCTCCTCTTCAGACCAAGAACTGTCAAACCTACCCTGTGGTTTGCGCCGAAGAGACATTCGAATGATGTCGCTGCCCAGCCTGCTAGCAAATCGATTTACTCTTTGGTCATAGAACCAGTCACCAGTTGATTTCTTCAGCTCCCTGCACAGAGAGAGAGAGAGAGAGAGAGAGAGAGAGAGAGAGAGAGAGAGAGAGAGAGAGAGAGAGAGAAGAGTGCTGCAAAAGACCATTTGTAACCATTTTATCACTAATGTTTAGTTCAGTTTTTACCATCACTCAGTTTTCCCGAAGCATGGATTATTACATAACTATGTATAATGTAAAATGGAAGTTTCCAGTGTATCTGAAGAAGTGTGCATGCACACGAAAGCTCATACCAAAATAAAAACTTAGTTGGTCTTTAAGGTGCTACAGAAGGAATTTTTTTTATTTTGCTTTGACTCAGACCAACACGGCTACCTACCTGTAACTATGTATAATAGAATTTGACTTGCTGAGTTGTTGTTTCATTAAAATAAACACCTCAAGTTTCTAGCCCTCATTAATGTACAGGGGAAACATTTTATGGAAACCTATAGATGTTTTGTTGCTGACTTTGGGATTTTGCAGACACAACTTTGCAGCAGGAACAGCAAAGCTCCCCTGTAGGTAGTTATCAAGGGCGTGTTCAGATGGGACCCTCCCTCTGCCCAAACAATTCCACAGCAACATTCTTGGCTCAATAAATCCTGAACCAGTCTCATGGCCTTGGTGGCAAGAACCCAGCCTTGCTAATGGTACTCGCCTCACGTTTCTACGAAGGAAAATAAAAAGAATGCATGGAGGATTAAATTATTGAGCAGGGCAGTTAAAACTCCTGAATCCTAAAGCCCTTAGACAAAACAAGTTGTGCATAAACATTGAGAGCTAGAATCTTGCATGTTTTCCTTTAAATTAAAAGCTGGTTCTAAGCTGTACATTGAAAACTGGGTTCAAACATGTGGGTTCAGAGACAAGAAACAGACGCAGCTGGAAGAGACAAGGAACAGGAAGCACAAGGACAGGAAGTATCACTGGCAAACTCAAGCTGCCAAACTTACGCCTCCTTGGTGCAGACTTTGCAGCGCCAGGAACTGTTGGCGCTATAGGAGCGGCAGTCCCGGCACACCAGATGGTTGCAGCCACGGCAAGTATTGGCTTTGGGGCTGATCCGCCCCAGGCTCTGCTGACAGCGGGCGCACGTCCTCTCGCTGTAGCGCTGGCTTCCCCTCTTGGCTCCCTTTCTGCGGATCTCTAGCAGCTCATTCTTCAGGCGCCTATTGCAAGGAGCACAAAGCAGGAATGACTAAGGACTACCTCATACAAGGGAATTGAGCCTAAGTTCCCATACATCTCACAGCATCCGCTCCAGAAATCCAGGTGCTGGTTAGTCCAGCTAAGGCTTGCATCCGTGAAGATGGTACTCTTTAAGGCTTAGGTCTAAGGCAGGGGTCCCCAAACTTACCTGGTTTCGAGACGGTTCCTCTGGCGCCGATCGCACAGTGGGCCGGAGGGCAGGGGAACGAGCTCCCATATGCGCGCATACTCGCGTTTTCTGGCGCATGGGTTCTGCGCATGCACAAACGTCATTTCCGGTGCACTTCCGGGGCGGGGCGGCACCAGAAATAGCTTGTGTGCATGCGTATGGGAGCGCGTTCCCCCGCCCTCCGGCCCGCGCGTGTGCACATGCTATTTCTGGTGCCGCACCGACCTAGAGATGGGCAACCACACCACGGCGCACCAGTAAGAGCGGGTGGCGGGGGCCGCACAATTGGCTCGCATGGGCTGCATCTGGCCCCCGGGCTGTAGTTTGAGGACCCCTGGTCTAATCTGTCTGAAAGAGAGTATGCCCTCAGTTGAACCTGATCAGGTTCCGAGACTCCCTTCTCTCGGTCCCGCCACCCTCACTTGGTGCAGACGCAGCAGAGGGCCTTCTCAGTGGCTGCTCCCAGACTCTACAACTCCGTCCCTGGAGAAGCCAGACTGGCTCCCTCCTTGCTGTCCTTCCGCCAGGAGGTAAAGACCTCCTCGTCCCAACAGGCTTTGGCGAATCGATTGCTTTTAATGATGGCATGCTGTTTTTATCGTATAGGCGTCCCACACACATACACACGATCAACTTGTGCACAACCGCACATATGTGCAGCGCTGGGAGGTAAATGCAGAAATAGAACCATACCAGGCAATGGCAGGAGAGAGCTGGAGAGTCTCGTGGCTCGCGAGGAGACTCTCCCCAAAGAGTCCAAAGAGAACATCAGTGAGGGCAGAAGAAGCCCCAAAGAAACAAAGTCGTGGGGCTTTGTTTACTCTGCTCAGCCTCCCTGCCTAACAGCCGATGTGTGCATTGCTGCAGGAGGAGGAGCTGCTTTTCTGTACAGCCTCCAGCCTCCAACTGGTCCCAGAGCTTCAACTCTAGTTGAAGGGAGAGTTGTGTGGGGAGAGAGATCTGGAGAGCAGGAAAACCCGGCATTTTAGAGGGTGCACCCCACCTACACAACTTTCCCTTATGTGCATGGAGGCCTGGAGCGTAACCCCCATGTAAGGGGGGGCACCTGTAATTATTTGCACAGTTTTAATTCTACTAATGTTTCATTGTTTAATTACTGCCCCCCCCCCATGTTTTAAGCTGTTCTTATTTTTATCTGTAAACCACCTTGAATGCCTCTCAGGGGAAATTATATATCAGGAGTATTACATGGAGCTGAGAGTAAGAAGCTAAGGAACATGGTCTGTACTTCTGCAGACTGGGAAAGGGCCATGTCACAGAAGCTGATCTGCATGCAGAAGGACTTAGCCTGGCCCTTTCGGTTAAGTAGCAGGAGGCCTGTGATAACCTCTGCCCAAACCCAGATCTACCAACCTCACAGGGCTGCTGTGATAATAAAATGGGGTAGGGGGCAAGCACTGTGCTCCTTAGAGGGGGGAGGGGGAATGCAATAATAAATAATTTAGTTATTTTGCTTAGGTTACTTGCTGCATTTTTAATTTGTTTTAAGCTGCCTTGAGACACTTTCTTTTGTAATAAGCAATGAATAAAAGAAATAACATAATGGATAATGTCCCTTGTGAAATAAACACTACGAGCTCCAAGTCTAATGTAATTAACTGGTATATCAGAGAGAGAAAGAGTTATGCTGATCTCATTTTTTGACAGAATTACAAGCCTGGTAGATGAAGGGAACGCTGTAGATATAGCCTATCTTGATTTCAGCAAGGCCTTTGACAAGGTGCCCCATGGTATTCTTGTAAAGAATCTGGTATAATGTGGGCTAGACAATGCTACCATTCAGTGGATTTGTAACTGGCTGACTGACCGAACCCAAAGGGTGCTCATCAATTGCTCCTCTTCATCCTGGAGAGAAGTGACTAGTGGGGTGCCACAGGGTTCTCTCTTGGGCCCAGTCTTATTCAACATCTTTATCAATGACTTGGATGATGGGCTTGAGGGCATCCTGAGCAAGTTTGCAGATGACACCAAATTGGGAGGGGTGGCTAATACCCCAGAGGACAGGATCACACTTCAAAATGAGCTTAACAGATTAGACAACTGGGCCAAAGCTAACAAAATGAATTTTAACAGGGAGAAATGTAAAGTACTACACTTGGAAAAAAAAAGAAAGGCACAAATACAGGATGGGTGACACCTGGCTTGAGAGCAGTACATGTGAAAAGGATCTAGGAGTCTTGGTAGACCACAAACTTGACATGAGTCAACAGTGTGATGCAGCAGCTAAAAAAGCCAATGCAATTCTGGGCTGCATCAATAAGAGTACAGTGGTACCTCGGTTTAAGTACACAATTAGAATCATAGAATCACAGAATCATTAGAGTTGGAAGAGACCACAAGGGCCATCCAGTCCAACCCCCTGCCAAGCAGGAAACACCATCAAAGCATTCCTGACAGATGGCTGCCAAGCCTCTACTTAAAGACCTCCAAAGAAGGAGGTTGGTTCCAGAAGTCTGTACTTAACCTGAAGCGTACTTAACCTGAAGCGAACTTTCCCACTGAAAGTAATGGAAAGTGGATTAATCCGTTCCAGACAGGTCCGCGGAGTACTTAAACTGAAAGTACTCAATCCGACGCGTACTTAAACCGTGGTATGACTGTATAGCATCTAGATCAAGGGAAGTAATAGTACCATTGTATTCCGCTCTGGTCAGACCTAACCTGGAATACTGTGTCCAGTTCTGGCACCACAGTTCAAGAAGGATACTGACAAGCTGGAACATGTCCAGAGGAGGGCAACCAAATTGGTCAAAGGCCTGGAAACAAAGGCCTGAGGAACGGCTTAGGGAGCTGATTATGTTTAGCCTGGAGAAGAGGTTAAGGGGTGATATGATAGCCATGTTCAAATATATAAAAGGATGTCATATAGAAGAGGGTGAAAGGTTGTTTTCTGCTGCTCCAGAGAAGCGGACATGGAGCAACGGATTCAAGCTACAAGAAAGAAGATTCCACCTAAACATTAGGAAGAACTTCCTGACAGTAAGAGCTGTTCGACAGTGGAATTTGCTGCCAAGGAGTGTGGTGGAGTCTCCTTCCTTGGAGGTCTTTAAGTGGAGGCTTGACAGCCATCTGTCAGGAATGCTTTGATGGTGTTTGGACTGGATGGCCCTTGTGGTCTCTTCCAACTATGATTCTATGCTAATAAATTGTTCTGTTTCATTTGGAATTGTTTTATAGCTTTCATAATTGCAATTTGTTTTTTATAATCATACTTTTCATTGTAGGCCCTTTTGGTGAAGGGCAGGTAACAAATCTTACAAAGAGATGAATACAGCAAAATATTTCTCACTAGCTTAGCCCATGTAAGTGCAGAGACAGAGGCAGCAGAGCCTCAAAACAGAATATAAGAGGAAGAAAAGATAAAAATCGGACTATTTTACAGAGTTTCGCAATGAGCAGGGAGATGATGAGATGGGCAATCTCAGGCATGTGGACAGTGCCTCCCCGCCCCAAACCCCAAACAGTGCTTTGGATCCCAAAGGTTGCAAACAGAAGAAAGCTTCCAAGACAACAAATGGTCTAGACAGACAAATGGTCTGATGCAGTATAAGGCAGATCCCTACGATGGGAAAACTACTCTGAATCACCCAGATTTCTCCAGGGCAGGTGGTTAGGAAAGCCCAACCGAGACTCCATTTCCTCAGGGTCTTGCGTAAGAACAATGTCAAACGAAAATTGATTATCTCTTTCTACCGGTCCACAATAGAAAGTGTCCTTTCATACTGTATTACAGTGTGATATGCTGGTTTGACAACCATGGACAGGAAGTCCCTACAGAGGGTGATGAATACAGCACATGATATCATGGGCTGTCCCCTGAGTTCACTAGATGACATCGCAGGAGACCGCTGCCTCAGAACAGCGAGGAAAATTCTTGGGGACGACTTTAATCTCCTACCTTCGGGCAGGAGATATAGAAGTATAGTCAGCCACAGGTTAAAGAACAGGTTTTTTTAATCCGTGGGCTGTTGGGCTGCTGAATGGAAAAAAATAGTGGTGAAATTGACTTCTGACAAGCACACAGAGTGCAAACAAGACTGAGTGTATGGGGAGGGAGGGGGGCTCGTTTAATTTCACTGCACACAGGTGGTGTATTGACAATAAAGGTTTACTATTTATTATTACCCAGACTGACTTCTCCAGGGCAGGCCTGTACAATGCACAACCCATGAAGCTGAAGCAGACCAATCGGAACCTGAAAACACCCTTGTTTTTGTCATCTTAAGCAAGCAGCAAAGGTTTGGACTATATTCCTATGCCAGCTGAGTTCTCCAAAGCAAGCGCAGCGGTGTTCTTGCCTCCCTCTTGACCCCTGAGCCATTTGGGTTCTCACCTAATTCTCCTCTCTTCTGCTTTCCGCAGTGCTTCATCTCGTTGCAGGACCTGGAGGATCAGATCCCTCTCAGCTTCCGAAAGGAAGGACAAATCAACAGCCTCCATCGTTATCCTCAGGCTGGAAGGCAGCTCCCGTTCCCTGGCTGCAGAGTTCTCAGAGCTAGAAGGAAGATTAAGAGTTTAGCATAGCTGAGCAAGAATACTACAGGTTCATTTAACCCAGGGATAAGGAAGCTGTGGCCCTCCAGAAATGTTGCAGGACTCCAACTATCATCAGCCCCAGCCAGCACAGCCAAAGTTAATGGATGATGGGATTCAGAGTCCCAACATTTGGAGAGCCACAGGCTCGGCATTTCTGATGTAACCAGCTGACATGAGCCAATGCAAACCAAAAACTCTGAAGGCAACTGACCTGCTATACAGTATTAGCTAAAGTAAGCCTGGTTTCAAAACACACTTTTTGCATTGTTTTCCTGCAAATTTAGTTGCCTACAAAAGGTCAAAGCATTCTACTGCAGTTTGGGGCAGTGGGGAAACCAGGGTCAAGAAAGACTGAGGCTTGCCTAAGTCCACCTGAGAGATGAGATTTAAAATTGGGAACTCCCCGACTTATAGCTCTGACTCGTATCCGCTATACTGCAGAGGCTCTGTAAATAACAATTCTAAGCTACATCATATGGGCTAGAGGTTGTAAGACTCCCATTGTTCTTGACCATTGGCCATGTTGGCTGGGACTGATGCATATGCATGTATACTTCATCAATGGAACCACTGAAAAAGCTAAAGACTGGCAGAAACAAGTGGAACATGCGCCCAGAGTCTGCAGCACTGGTGTTCTAGCCAATTGTGCCTTTTCCTAGGGTACTCCATCCCACCCCCAGTGAATAGACGTTCCACATTATGAGCATGCTCAGTCTTCATCTGGTTGTTTCTAGAGAAGCTGCTCCATTAAGTTCCCTCCAATACACTTTCTTTCTATTTCTGCGGATGTTTGAGTTTCTTCTCTAGTCTCTCAGAAGCTCTGCTTTAGCTATATATATATGCCATAACTCAGTTCTTTATTAGAAGTACTTATAATGAAAGACTAACAGAAAGAAAAAGACAAGACAGAACAATGCTTCTCAAAGACGATTCAAGTATAGTGGGACCAGCTGCGATATTTGCTAAAAGGATTAGAGTGGGGATCCAATTGGCATAAAGGTTACGGCGAAAAACATAGGATCTTATTCCAGGCAGACAATATCTGAATGTTGGCACAGCAGAGGGAGGAGGAGAAAGAGAGAAGAGAAGAGCCTAAAATCTCTAGCATTTTGATACCTGGGCTTTGAATTAAAAGTCAAAGGCCAGGGGGAATCGCTCTGAGCAAAGACAGTGAAATCAACAGACGCCACAAAAAATACTTGGGCTTCAGAGGGATAGGGATTCCATATTGATTTTGCCCTCCAAAACAAAGAAATCCTCACAAAAGTCTCAAAAACATCCTACTTTTTATTTTTTTTAAATTATCTAGCAGTTAATGCACTAACATTCGTGCAAAAACAAAAAACCCATGTACAGTACTGAGCTTTATGGTATCTGCCCTGGTGCCAACTTGATCAATGCCAAGTCACCATGGGTGTAGCCGGGGAGGGGGCACGGAGGGGCAGCTGCCCCCACCCCAAATCAATAAAAAGACATAGCTAGCAGATTCTGACCCTGCCCTCCCAACAAAAGGCCTGCCCCCACCCAACAAAAATCCTGGCTATGTCCATGCAAGACACCCATTATTAACAGAGCAGGCCTCAGAAGAGAGACCCCAAAAGGTCTGAGGAGAGGATTGTGGCCATGGGACTACACCGTTGTGAGAGAGTGAAAAGAGACAAGGCTGCAGACCAGCCTGAGCCGTTTGGGAGAGATATGAAAAGTATGGACCAGGGCCCCATCCTCCACAGTCCTATGTCACCAAGAAGCTGAAGAATGAGGCTGAACCAGCTGAGGGGGCTGATAGTGTCAGTTACCTGCCCTATAGTTTTTAAGCCTCCACCATGTGTTCGGCCTTTCTGGTGAAGGGGAAGCTGGTGAAGTGCTGTAGGAACACGAGAAACTGTCCTATACCAAAGTCAGACCGTTGGCCCACCTGACTCAGTGAATCCTACCCTGACAGAATCAAGCACTGGAATGCTGAAGTAAAATTTCATGTTCAAAATGCAGACCTTGACGTTGAGAGTTCAAGGTTTTAAATTTGAAACAGGAACAGCAAAACTGGACAATTCCGGCCAATCTCAAACTTTCATTTCAGCTCTATGTTTTGACAGTATTACTCTGAGGTTTCGTGGTGTGGAAAGTGGGGCACCATCAAAAACCAAAAGCAGTGAAGGAAGGGTTGAGGTAGTAAAAACAAGGCTACAAAAAAAAATTAATAAAATAAAATTAACAGTGAAAAATGGTGAAAAGCCCAATGCACGTGATAACAAAACATAGCAAGCTGCCTTACACTGAGTCAGAGCATTGGTCCCTCTAGCTCAGTATTGTCTACACTGACTGGCAGAGGCTCTCCAGGGTTTCAGGCAGGAGATGTTCTCAACCCTACTCTGAGACACTGGGGGTTAAACCTGGGGCCTTCTGCACGCAAAACAGATGCTCTGCCACTGAGCCCTTTCATATTGGAAACATGGCATGGGGTGGGGGCAGAGACTTCAGGCTTGTGGATCTACTGGGTTTTTTTCCTCACGGTGGCTGCATACACACACCATACATTAGAAGCACATTATCTTCCACATGTTGTCTTAGGAGAGGGGTAGTACCTCTGATGGGGGACATGTTGTGTTCCTTCTGGAGTGATTTCTCCACCTTTGGTCCCCACCCTGCACTCAGCTCTCACCTGCATTGTGAAGACAGGCTCCAGTGGAGTGGGCAGATGAGGCCAATAGTGGGTCCAATGGCCATAGCTGTCAACCCTCCCATTTTTGGCAGGAAACCCCTGAATTTAAATCCGTTTCCCGCTGCAACCTCGGATTGTAAAATACCCCGTAAATGTCCTGGCTCCCAGCTGGCTGCTCGCTCACTTGCCAAGTGCTGCCGGAAATCGCCTCTGCACATGCCCGGGCATGCACAGAAGTGATTTCTGGTGCCCAGACAGGCGGACATGGGCAGCCCGGCACTGGAAGTCGCTTCTGCACATGTCTGGACATGCGCAGAAGCGACTTCCGGTGCCGCGCCACTGCTGATCCCTTATTTTCCAATCTGGAAGTTGACAGCTATGTCAATGGCCAAGAAGGCAGTTTTTGCACATAATAATAATAATAATAATAATAATAATAATAATAATAATATTTATACCCCTCCCATCAGGTTTCCCCAGCCACTCTGCAGCTTCCAACAAAATTTTAAAATACAATAGTCTGTTAAACGTTAAAAGCTTCCATAAACAGGGCTGCCTTCAGATGTCTTCTAAAAGTCAGATAGTTGTTTATTTCCTTGAGATCTGATGGGAGGGCATTCCACAGGGCGGGCGCCACTACCAAGAAAGCTCTCTGCCTGGTTCCCTGTAACTTGGCTTCTCGCAGCGAGGGAACCGCCAGAAGGCCCTCAGCACTGGACCTCATTGTCCGGGCAGAACGATGGGGGTAGAGATGCTCCTTCAGGTATACTGGACTGAGGCCGTTTAGGGCTTTAAAGGTCAGCACCAACACTTTGAATTGTGCTCGGAAACATACATGCTCTACATGCAGTGTAGAGGGAAGTGAGGGGCAGGTGGGGTTGTCAACCTGGGAAGGGAGGCCATGTAGGAGAAGTAAAACTCTGGTCCTAAACTTCTGCTGCCTTGAAGGATATCTTTGGGAGAAGAAAAAGCTAAGGAATTAACCCTACTCAGATCCCCAAGACGGTTGGATGGCGCCTTGTACGCCTCCTTCTGTCACCTCCTGCCGCCAGGCTTATACCAAACGTATAGCTCTGTTTTCCTTTGGATCACATTAGCAAGGCAGCCCAGGACCTCCATACATACTGCCCAGGCTCACACCCGGGGAGATCACTTCAGTGCTGCTAATGCAGCGGTTTGACTTCACCCCTGGAGGCACACTCCATTATCTCGAGAAAGAAGGATGCCAACAACAGTATCTCCCGTAAAAAATCTTGGGAACTTTAGGCCTTTACAGAGCTACAGTTCCCAGCACCCTTACCTGAGTACAGTTCCCAGGATTCTTTGGGGACAACAAGCTTTTAAATACATGGTATGTGCATGGCCTAAAAGACTCTTGAGATCTACAAACTTGAAGAAGGTACACAATGATGGTTTGGGCAGGCAGTGAATAGTATTGATTACCTAGCGCACCCCATAAGCCATGCAAAGGGGAATAAATTCACACCTACAAACCAAAACAGGCATCATGAGTAGATTTCTAAACTTATTTATTTATTACCTTTATATCCCATCTTTCATGCAAAGGGTTCGGGGTGGTATACATAAATTTGCCCACTCCCTATCATATCCTCACAACAAGCCTGTGAGACAGGATAGGCTGAGACAAGGGGGACTAAGTGTTCATCCACACTTCCTCTTGTCTGGATGCTTCCCTACAGGAAAACCCACTCTTTACTGCTGAACTGCAGCAAACATAAATCAGGGTTTCCGCAAATAGATGCTTGCTCCGATTCGGTGATGAAGAGCAGCTTTTCCCAGGAAAAGGCAAACAGAAAACTGCTCAAAGCCTGGGGCAAGCAGAGTGTTGATGACCCTTAAAAGAGTTGATGAAGCAAAGCCTGTTTGTTGTTGTTGTTCGAGTGGGAGCCAGAAAACGTTGCTGACGCAACTGCACCACCACCCAGAAATTTGCCACTTTTCTGCAATAAAAACATCTGATATGCATGCAGAAAGCCCCGGGTTCAATCCCTTGTATCTCCAGGTAGGGCTTTCCCCGCATATTCCAGGCTGTTAAAATGAAGGAAGCATGGGTGGAAACAGCATTGCGTTTTTGTGTGAAAGAGGTGGAATCACATTTCTGCTACTGAAAACAAATCCCTTGGCCAAGATACATGTAGAATTAAGGAAATGAATTAACCACTATTTTGCACTTGGCTCCTGCTGGAAGACCTCAAAGCTTGAAGTCTTCCCTCCCCTGCATTTAAACACACACACTTAATTTCCTGCTTAGCTGTCCCACATTTTCCCACAGCAAACAGGAAGCATGTTTGATAAAAACACTCAGCTCTGGTATTCGAAAGACAAATACCTCTTGGGATACCAGGATAGGATTTTTAATATCCTATTTTCCACTCTACCTGGTGTCCCCTGTCCTGCGTACAAGTGCACCCACACCAAACGTTTTGCTTCATGTTTCAAGATCAGGAGTGTGCCTTAGCCGAAAGCAGCAGCATGCCCATTGTGGCGTGTGCGGCGTGGAGCATCTCCACAGCCTCCCCCCCAGCTGTAGGGTGGCTGAGGCAGTGGGCAGACGCAAGCCCCACACTGCTCGAAAAAGCAGTGTGGAGCTTGCAGGCAGTCTGCCCGCCGCCTCCCCCTCAGGAAAGATGCGTTGCTCAGGCATGCTATAGGCCCCGCGGTGTGGCGGCCAGTGCCCCCTGCCTCACCTAGCTACCAGTGATGTAGGAGGGAGGTGCAGGAGTTATTTTATCAAGAAAAAAAGTGCCGTGAGCCCAATTTTTACTTTTTTTAAAAAACACATTTTTTTACACACACCCCAGTGATGACACCCGCGCACCCACCACACACACCCTTCCTATGCCACAGGCTGAAGGACCCCTAGCTGGCTTCCAAAGCTGTACGGGATATTTGAATTGGCAAAGAATCATTAAAACACAAAACAGCCAGGGGTGCCAGCTTGAATAAAATATTGGGGGGGGGGCAGGTAAGTCCCACACCACATAGTCAAACAGGATATGTCACATTCACACTCTTTGAATGGCAAAGCTCATCAACTTTGGGGGCACCAGAACCCCTCAAATATTTTTTTGGGGGGGGAGGTTTTCGAAGGGACCTCGGCCCCTAGGAGTTGGTTCCTATGAAACAGCAGCAACATACCATTCCACAGGATCCTGTGGAAGAACACATGACATTTTCGAAAACTTTTATCAACACATGGTCATGGACTCTTTAGCACTAACCATAGAAAAACAGCACACAATGCGAAGTGCTCCACTTAGCTGATATGCCTGGTTAGGTCTCTCACACGCACACCCTTCCACTTCTGAAGGAGGAAGCCTTTCCTCAAACAACTACCGTACTTGTAATGTTTCCCTTGAGAGAAATGAGATAGTTCTTGCCCTACATAGCTGACAAAAACATACTGATCTTAACCAGCCTATGAGTGAGCCACCCTTTTGCTGTGCATTCATAATGATTTATGCTCACGATGGTATCAGGGCTGTCATATGCGATTCTGTTTTCAGAGATGGCATACTGCTTCATTTCCACTCAGTGCAACTTCCTGCGGAGATCCTGTAAGTTTTTTGGGGGGTGGGGAGAGTGCCTGCTTTTCTTGCACAATAGCTCAAGAGCTTCCAGATGCCAATAATGTAACAACCTTGGGGAAGTACTGCGGGAAAACTAATAAAGCAGAATGGTGTATAGGCAGACCAGTATGCCATAATTCTAAAAAGAAAAAACCCACAATTTTTTAGGGTGGCTGCCCTACAGTTTGGAACTCCCTGCCCATTGACACTATAGAACAGGGGTCCCCAGACTTACCGGGCTTCGGGCCGGTGCCCGCTGCGCCGACCGCGCGGCGGGCCGGAGAGCAGGGGAGTGCGCGCGCGGCGGGCCGGAGGGCGGGGGAGTGCGCGCCCGTGCGCATGCGCACACGGTCGGGGGAAAATCGCCGGAAATCGCTTGTGCGCATGCGTATGGGCCTCCCCCGACCCGGAAGTGCATCGGAAATGACCTCTTCTGGGTCGGGAGAGGCCCATACGCATGTGCACAAAGGATTTTCGGCGATTTTTTGCCGATTTTGAAGATCGGCGCCGCGCGCCGTAAGAGCGGGCGGCGGCAGCGGGCGGCGGGGGGCGTCGTGGGCCGGATTGGGAGGCTAATTGGGCCACATCCGGCCCGGGGGCCGTAGTCTGGTCTGGGGACCCCTGCCATAGAATCATAGAATCGTAGAGTTGGAAGAGACCACGAGGGCCATCCAGTCCAACCCCCTGCCGAGCAGGAAACACCATCAAAGCATTCTTGACATATGCCTGTCAAGTCTATGCTTAAAGACCTCCAAAGAAGGAGACTCCACCACACTCCTTGGTAGCAAATTCCACTGCCGAACAGCTCTTACTGTCAGGAAGTTCTTTCTAATGTTTAGCTGGAATCTTCTTTCTTGTAGTTTGAATCCATTGCTCCGTGTCCGCTTCTCTGGAGCAGCAGAAAACAACCTTTCTCCCTCCTCTATATGACATCTTTTTATATATTTGAACATGGCTATCATATCACCCCTGACACCAGGCATGCACCTTTTGTTGTTGTCTTTTCGGTGCCTGCTTAGAACACTTTTGTGTAGGCAGGCCTATCTAGACGTGTGTAGGTGTTCACATTTTAAAATCTCATTTTGCTTACAGTTAATTTTAATTATCTTTTAAATATTTATATTGCATGCTTTTAACTTCCTTATTTTTACATCCAAGTGCTATACAAATCTTGTTAAGTACATAAAAATGAATAAATATGATTGCCTTGTTGCTATGCTACAGAATATACCTTATACCTGTCAAAAAAGCAAAATGAAACCCAGACTGGAGAGGCCCTTCACTTGTAATGTCAGCTGATCAGCCCTGGATCTTGCAATGTAAGAGGCAACACCTTTGAATGTGCATGAAGTTCTTTCCCTTACGCCCAAGAACATGAGTCTGCCTTGAGGCTATGCCAACCAACTTAAAGTTTCCTCCTGCAAGCTGCAACTACTCTGCTATGCCAAGACCAGGGTTCAAATCCAAGCTCACTGGGTCACCAATCCTCAGCTTAGTCTACCCCACAAGGTTGTTGTGATGATAATATGGAGAGGGGGAGATCCATGTGTGCCACCTAAAGCTCCTTGGAGGAAAAGGAGGATATAAACGCAATTAATAACTAAATGAATTGATAAAAGGGGGAAACACTTTGCACATGCTCAAGAAGACTCTCCATATGAACACCTTCACATATACAATTCAAATAGGTTTGGGGAAAAGTTAAATCCCTGAAGCTAACATAAAATTTTAATAGCAAAGTCTGCTGTTTCTAAACAATGGCAAGGCCCTGCATCTGATAAAGGAAGCACAGAGTTCATAAACCAGAGCGAGTCCATGAAAACATTAGGACGAAAGAACAATGGGTACACACCTCACGAGAGAACTTTGGGCAGACCCCTCACCGAGGACTCCCGTGCGTTACTTCCAAGTAAGCCCAAGCAGTATTTACTTGGAACCCTTGCCTCAAAGCACACGCAGAGTGTCTTTCTAAACCCAGCCAGCCTTTGCACACCAGGGAGGACCTGCAGGCCAGACCACCCAAGCAGGACTTTGGGATGGGGAATGGCACCTGTCCCCTAGGTGGTTAACTAATGCCACGCTAGCCTTTTAAAAGCAGGCAAAACAGGCTTGCGAACTAGGGCGGGGATGCAATCGAGGACAGGAATTGGTGGTGGTGCAAAACCACTACTTTAGAAAGGGGCCCAGAGCTGGAAGGTGGAATGCTGAGTCCTCCCACGGTGGCGGGGCGAGGTGGTGGGGGCGGAGGAGAAAATGGCATGGAAAAAGAGGGGTACAGGTACCTGTACGCAGCGCGCCCCGCAGATTCCCCGGCTCTCGTCGCGGTTAACCACCACAGCTGCTGCAGGAACAGCTTGAAATTTTCCCTGACCTGGGAGGAGCCGTTTCCTTAAAGGCACCGCGCCCTTTTGCCAACTTCTTAAAGCTGAGATCAGGATTTATTCCAAACACAGTATCGCTTAATCGGTTGCTATTTATCTACTGCAAACTTTCGAATGGACTAAAAGGGGTGTTTGCCGGGGGTGGGGGAGGGTTGCGCGCGCGCACGTTTAAATAGTCAGCAGTACTGAAGTAAAAACATTTTCAAGAGCATCCTAAAACCAACAAGCTCTGAAGCTCCTCGACATAAAGCTGGACATTATGTCTCATCTGCGCTATGCATACAAAGCACGCCACATTAAACGGTCATAGCTTCTCCTATAGAATCCTGGACACTGCAGTTTGTTATGGGTGCTGAGAGCTGTTTGGAGATCTAGCATTCTCAAGAGTTCGTCGTTAAACCACTTTGGGAACTGCAGCCCTACGAGGGGAACAAGGCTTCCTAATCACTCAACAGCATCCTCAACAAATGGAAATTAGAAGTCCCCCCCCCCAAAAAAAAAATCTCTCAAGAGGCAGGAAGTGCGGGAGTCTGGCAAGTCTCCCACAGAAGGGTGATTGTCCTTATGTCGTGCTTGCAGGCTTCCCATAAGCATCTGGTTGGCTACTTTGAGAAACAGGATGCTGGACTTTAGGCTCCTCCAGATGACCTGTTTATTGAGCACTCGTCTTGATTTGCTTGCACAAAGGTGACACAGAGATTAGACCAGGGGTACCCAAACTAAGGCCCGGGGGCCCGATGCGGCCCAATCGCCTTCCAAATCCGGCCCAATCGCCTTCTAAATCCGGCCCACGGACAGTCTCATAATGCTCATAATGTGGAATGTCTATTCGCTGGGGGTGGGATGGAGTACCCTAGGAAAAGGCACAATTGGCTAGAACACCAGTGCTACAGACTCTGGGTGCATGTTCCACTTGTTTCTCCCAGTCTTTAGCTTTTTCAGTGGTTCCATTGATGAAGTATACATGCATATGCTTATGCACATCCATCAGTCCCAGCCAACAAGGCCAATGGTCAAGAACAATGGGAGTTGTAGTCTTACAACCTCTAGCCCAGGGGTCCCCAAACTAAGGCCCGGGGGCCGGATGCGGCCCAATTGCCTTCTAAATCTGGCCCGCGGACAGTCTGGAAATCAGCATGTTTTTACATGAGTAGAATGTGTCCTTTTATTTAAAATGCATCTCTGGGTTATTTGTGGGGCATAGAAATTTGTTCATTTTTTTTTCCAAAATATAGTCCGGCCCCCCACAAGTGGACTGGCCCCCGGCTGCAAAAGTTTGCTGACCCCTGGATTAGACTATGGCTTTTGTTTAAGCATTCGTTCCAGTTTTGTCTGCAGGACAGTTGCAGAACAATGAGTGTTTGTTCTGATTTACAGGGTGCCTTACACATCGCACTGTTATTCATTCATACCACACTTTTCAGAGCATTTCCATCACTAACAGCAAAAAAAAAAAAAAGGCAATAGGGCACTTCAATCCACTTTAAGCGCTAAAACTTAAGTTTACCAGGGAAGGTAAACGGTGTTTCCGTGCGCTGCTCTGGTTCGCCAGAAGCGGCTTAGTCATGCTGGCCACATGACCTAGAAGCTGTCTGCAAACGCCGGCTCCCTCAGCTAGTAAAGCGAGATGAGTGCCGCAACCCCCGAGTCGTTCGCGACTGCACTTAACGGCCAGGGGTCCCTTTACCCTGTATGCCACTTTAAACAGTCATGGCCAAAGAATCATGGGGACTGAGAGTTCCTAGTACTACTACCCTATTTTCCACACAGAGCTACATTTTCCTGAGAAGAAGGGTTGGTTGTTAAACCACTATGAAAAGGATAGCTCTTTGAGGGGGGGATTAAAGGTAAAGGGACCCCTGACCATCAGGTCCAGTCGTGTCCGACTCTGGGGTTGCGGCGCTCATCTCGCTCTATAGTCCAAGGGAGCCTGCGTTTGTCCGTAGACAGTATCCGGGTCATGTGGCCAGCATGACAAAGCTGCTTCTGGCGAACCAGAGCAGCGCACGGAAACGCCGTTTACCTTCCCGCCGGAGCGGTCCCTATTTATCTACTTGCACTTTGACGTGCTTTCGAACTGCTAGGCGGGCAGGAGCCGGGACCGAGCAACGGGAGCTCACCCCGTTGCAGGGATTCAAACCGCCGACCTCCTGATCAGCAAGCCCTAGACTCTGTGGTTTAACCCACAGCGCCACCTGGGGGGATTAGGGTCTCCTAAAACAGGGAATAAATTTTGGGTATGTGCTTGAATCCTTCTCACAAAATAATGTCTTGAGGTACCCCAAGAGGACTTTGGTCTGATGTAGCAGGGCTTTTCTTTAGGTTCCTTTCAGCAATTTTTACAGTTGTGGTGCCACTATTGAGAAGGCATATGCCCCTGATTAATTGTGCAGCCTGTTGTCTTTGGAATTAAGATTGCTGGAAGAAATATCAACAACCTCAGATATGCAGATGACACAACCTTGATGGCAGAAAGTGAGGCGGAATTAAAGAACCTTTTAATGAGGGTGAAAGAGGAAAGCGCAAAATATGGTCTGAAGCTCAACATCAAAAAAACTAAGATCATGGCCACTGGTCCCATCACCTCCTGGCAAATAGAAGGGGAAGAAATGGAGGCAGTGAGAGATTTTACTTTCTTGGGGTCCATGATCACTGCAGATGGTGACAGCAGTCACAAAATTAAAAGACGCCTGTTTCTTGGGAAAAAAGCAATGACAAACCTGGGCAGCATATGAAAAAGCAGAGACATCACCTTGCTGACAAAGGTCCGTATAGTTAAAGCTATGGTTTCCCCAGTAGTGATGTATGGAAGTGAGAGCTGGACCATAAAAAAGGCCGAAGAATTGACACTTTTGAATTATGGTGCTGGAGGAGACTATTGAGAGTCCCATGGACTGCAAGAAGATCAAACCTATCCATTCTTAAGAAAATCAGCCCTGAGTGCTCACTGGAAGGACAGATCCTGAAGCTGAGGCTCCAATACTTTGGCCACCTCATGAGAAGTGAAGACTCCCTGGAAAAGACCCTACCTAGCATCCTAAATTTGGCTTCCAGGCATAGCTGTCAACCCCTCCCTTTTTTGCAGGAAACTCCCTTATTCCAAGCCACAGCCATCAGCCTTCCCTTTTTTTGCTGGAAATTCCCTTATTCCAGTGCCGTTTCCTGCTGCTATCCTGTATTGTTAGATATATTGTAGTCTCCCCAGGACAGGTGAGGCTGCTGCTGATCCCTTATTTTCAAATTGAAAAGTTGACAGCTATGCTTCCAGGACCTCGAGACTACATTTCCTTGTCACTGGTGCTTACATGCACCGTGACCACCAATACCTTTCCAGCACTACCTATCAGGCTATCTAGATGATGAGTAATGTACGCAACCTTTGTGTTTACTGCTGTTCATTGAAAGTGCATTCCAAATGACCGGTGCCACCACAATAAAGGCCCTGCTTTTACTGGACATAAGTACTGCTTTGAGAACATGCAGTACTACTAAGAGTAACTTGAGCCTATTATAAAAACTGATGGCAACAACTGCATTATTAGAAAAAGGGGCATTCCTGGCTTCTCAGGCAAAGGAATATCTGTATCATATATACCAGGCATCCCCAAACTGCGGCCCTCCAGATGTTTTGGCCTACAACTCCCATGATCTCTAGCTAATATTTAAAACATCGAAGAGAAATGAGTTTCCTGAATAGGGCAGGTCCTGAAAACACGTCTCAAGTGTCAAAGCCAGGGTGACTCTCCAGTATATGGCATAAACTATTACTATGAAGGTACCAGATGCATCTCTGTGGAGATGGAATGGCACAGAAGAGAGCAATCCACCGGCTGCCACAGATAATGCCCTCTCCTGGGCCACACGGCCACAAACACACCTGAACTTCTGATGGAGTTACTAAGAGAGCCCCCTCTACTGATCTTAACACCAGAGTGTGGAGGGTAGGAGGCGGTCTTTCATTAGTCAGTACTGAGCTAGATGGACCTATGGGTCTGACTGCACAGTATGAGGCAGCTAGCTTCCTAGGCTCCTACTTGCACCTTATTGAAGACAGGAGACCTGCTGAATCAGACCAAAACTACGATCTCTCCCAGCTTGCTGCTTGGCACAAAGGGTGACACAGATGCTACTGTCAAATTTAGCACTGCCGCAGAAAGCTAGTGTGAAGGAGAGGTGGGCTGGTCCTGGTCCAAAGTACGCAGGTGACCTATCTGGCTACATGTCATCACCAGCTACAGCATTTGAACTCCTCCCCAAGAATACACAAAAACCTCAACAGGCGATAACGTAGGTGGGGTCAGACCAGACTGGTTTGTACAGGCCCCAGATCCTAGAGTGGCTTTTATTTCTTGCCTGCAAGGATTTCCAAGTCTCTTCCTGTATCCAGTGATTAAATGCTTCCTTTAGCCTAGCCTCTAGGTTTTCTGATCTTCCTCTTGGCAACCACCTTTGCTGCTGCTGCTTCTTGGCACTGATTTAGAGGCTTCCTTACCCAGGAGGTGGCTTCCAGAACAAATGGAAAGCTGACTCATGCTCCGTTTGCTCTCTGGGTTCTATCTCTGAGCTATGATAACAAAAATGACAGGCTTTAGTGTTGGCAGGCAGGCACCCCACCCAATGAGTTCACAGCTCCCATTGCTACCCTGCAGGCAGGTAGGCAGATTAGACTGAAGCAAAAAAGCAAAGGCTGTGCATCCCAGATTGAGACGATGCCTCACGGAGCAGAAACAGGAATCCTGGCCTATATTTATTCAGGGCTTACCTGCACTTCCCTTTTGCTCCCCAATTTCCAGGCACAGTAACTTCCCAGAAATGTTACTCTAGTTTAAACCCATACAAATGAAACACTCTTCTAAAGCTGCGCCAAGACATTCACATGCGATTGATCTATTCCAGGGGCATAGGCGTAGCCAAGGGGGTGGCCACTCAAGGAGGGCATGGAGCAGAGCCAATAAAAAAATCTGTTTTTATTATTTATTTGTGCCCCACCGTTTTCCCAGACCAGGACTTACACAAATTAAAACTATACAGAGCTTTTTAGGATTTAAAAGTATTAAATTATGTAAAGCTATAGGAAGTATTATTAGATGAGTATTAGATGAGTATTATTAGATGATGGTGAAAACTGCTGAAGTTGGGTACAAAATGGACTCGGGAAGGGTAGGACGGGGAAGTCGAAGTCATGATAATGATATAGATAAGATTGATGTTATTTCTTTTTCTTCTTCTTTTTTTGTTCCTTTTGTGGTTTTTGTTTTCTTTTTTCTCTTTTTTCCCCCTTTTGGTAAAGTTGATTGATTTTTCTAAATTTTTATGTTATGTTGTTATAATAAGTGTTTTAAGTTGAAAATCTCCAATAAAAATTATTTTTAAAAAACCAAAAAAACTATACAGATAAACTACAAAAAGTTAAAAGATGCTTGTTGAAAAGTAATGAAACCCCGATAAAATAAAAACAATATAAAGAAGAGGTGTTGCCTGGGTAAAGCACCGAGGGCTGAACAGGCCCCTAGGGCAAATACCTCACCCTGATCTACTCAGAGACATCCTTGTACTAGAAACTGGCTGGCAGCCAAATAAAAAAATATGCTACCCTGCCAAGGCAATGAAAACAATAAAAGTTTGGTATTCTTAGCACCAGCAATGTGGGCACTAGATTGAATCAAGTATTTCACCCCCACTGCACTTCCCATGCCTTTGCTTCCTCTGTGAAAGCACTTTCCCTCTGCCATTTGCAGGACAGAGGGGTCCTTTAGGTTTCTTCCAGGATATTCCAAAGGTGAGCAGGGGCAAAATGGGAAGAAAAGAGGAAGCAGGTAGATGGCATCAAGGATTAATGGGCCAGCAAGTGGTCATCTGTAGACCTCACCTTGCTCACAGTTGCCAAGTCCTGTAAATACAGGGTATGGCAGCGGTTGCCAACCTGGCTCCCATGGGCACACATATGCCTAGAAAGAACTTCCCTGGTCAAAAAAGCTGGTGACCTCTGATGTACAGATTGTCAGTGACCTCACGTTAAGATGAGTGAAAATGCAACAGCATCCTAAAGATTGGATTATAGCCAATGCTAGTCCTACTCTAAGTAGACCTACTGAAATTCATGGGCAGGTCCAGGGCTTTTTTTATTTAGCTGGAACTTACTGGAACTGAGTTCCAGCACCTCTCAGGCGGGCACCATTGCAATTCTAAGAGAACAATGAAGGCGTTCATGGTGAGTTCTGGCACCTCTTTTTCTAGAAAAGCTACACCAGGCTGGTCCATTGAAAACAGGGTATAATTTAGTTGGAGAAAACCCAGTGCTCACAGCAAGGTTTGGGGAGATACGTCAGCCGTTTCCTGCCAGAACACTCCCAAGATGAACAACAGCAAGCATATCACTAGGGATAAAAGAGGATGGCAGTGAAGAATTGCATGCAGATTCAAAAGAACAACATGCATTTCTGCTGCCCAAACCCAAAGCTGTTTCCTCTGCTAGTGCCATGAAGAAAAGACCATGTTCTGGAGCTAGATTCCCCAATGCCACAACACACTGGAAGCCCTCATCAGGCAAGTTCTTTTTGTTTTGTTGTTTGCTTTTGCTGTTTGGGAAGCAGTTTCCTCCTCCTTTTGTGTCTGTGTTTTACTTGGGGCTTGAGGAGGGAAGGTTGCAGTTGTTTCTCCTGTCTAGGTCAGAAGTTCTGAGCCTCACCCGTCTTCACTTCTGCAAAATGGGTATTTTGTGCTGCCTATGACAGCTCCTCATATTCCCAAATGTGCCCCCAGGCCCATAAAGATGGGGGACCTTTCTCCTAGTGTTGCTCCTGTAGGAAAGCCAACTAACTACATAAGGGGCTGGCAGCCCAAATCCAAGACCAGGTGGTGCACATGAGGGGCGTAAGATTTCACTTGCTCAATGTGCAGGATTTTTGTCCTCCACTGCTTCCCGTCCAAATCCTGAAGCAAAGTCCTGATCTGGGTTGCTGTGGCCTCTGCCCACCTTTGCCACTCGTCCCTGGCTGAGAGGGCCAGGTCCTTCCTTCCTGCTTCCTGCAGAACACTGTGGTCCCCAAGGGTCACCTTGTCCTCTTGTACGTTGGACACCACTTGCACTGGAAGCTGCTCACGAGGTTGATGTGGCTTGTGGTGCAGCCTAAGGGCATTCACTGGAAAGGATTCCACATTCTGGTGGATATGCAGGATCCCACCCACATCTTTCCGCAAAACCCGGCAGGCGATTGGCCATCCTGCCTCCGATGTGGGGATCAGTCCCAGATTCACCCTGTCAGCCACATCCCACAGTTCCAGCTGCAAACAAGGAAAAAACATAGACAGTTGTGTTTTGCAAGTTTGAGATTTGTCCCGCATCGCCTTCCCTGACTGGCAGCGGGTGTCACGCAGCTCAGGCAGGAGACTGGCCTTTTGTGCGCCTTTCCTGAAATTGTTTTAACTGGAAATGCCACGTATTGAACAGAGGATCTTTGGCGTACAAAGCACATAATCTATCACTGAATGGAAGAGGAAGAATAAGAACAGGCATAACAGAAGGAAAATGTGAGAGGAGACTTTATTTCTTTTTTAAAAAGTTTTTGAGATGCAGAGAGTAATCTAGAGAAGGCAGCAAAGGGCAGTCTGGGCTGCTCTAACAGATAATATAGCAATTCTCACTCTGTTGCTTCAGAGGGCAACAAGTGAGAAACTGAACTGCTGGACAATCAGAGACAAATAAAACTCTACTTCATGAATACAAACAGGAGGCAGAGATCAACCCCCTTGTCAGGGCCAATGAAGTCAGAAGACCCTGAATCCTTTATGCACTTAATAAATTGGCACCATTCAAATTACAATACTTTCCTATGGTGGCTTGTAACGTTTAAAACTACATTAAGTGGTTTTATACAACATAATCACCATCCTAGCAGCAGCAATTAACAAATTACAGATCAATACATCACAGCCAGCTACCAGTGTTAGACTAAAAATAGAGGCTGCTGCCTATTAGACACCCACATCTGGAGCAATGCAGAACAAACAAACAAGACTTTTTAAAGTTCCCTAAAAACTACCAAGGACAGTGTATTTCAAGGGGAGAGAGTTCCATAGCTGCAAGGACCCAGCTGAAAAGGCCCTGTTCCTTGGACCCAGCTGCCAGACCTCCTTCCTGCCTGCTTTGCCCTGACAATTATTATTTTATTTCCTGCTTATTTACTCTTTACTGAAGTACATAAAAAAGCTTACATAACAAAATACAAAAGAAAAACCTTGTAATTAAGTAAAACCTTTTTTAAAAAGTAGAACCATTTAAAAAAGAAAAAGTAGATGTCACTCAACTATAAAAGCAGCAGCTGGAACCAGAGTAAAAGCAAAGTTCTGAAAAAGTGTGCCCAAATAGAGTTTTCATGAGTAGTTGTGATGGGAGGGAGGAGAGTGTGTCTTATCACTGTATTTGCAGGATTTATCAATGCTGCCATTTGTTGGCATCTGTCTGTCTCAAGAGACAATGGAGTGTGCCTCTCGGGGTGAAGTCAAACCACTGCATTAGCAGCACCAAAATGACCTCCCCAGGGCACAAGCCTGGGCAGTATGTAGGGAGGTCCTGGGCTGCTCCAATAAGACCTCCCTTATCGGCCTCAATGCTGCAGTCCAAAAGAAAGCAGAGCAATACGATTGGCTCCAGCTTGGCTGCAGGAGTTTCTGGAAGGAGGCACACAAGGCACCATCCAACCATCTTAAGTAGCCACTGATAGCACAATCTTCCACAAACTTGTTTTAAAGGTATCCAAATTGGGAGTCATTCCTGCCTCCTGTGGGAGCCATCTTTCTAATTTTAACTATGCACTGTGTGAAGAAAGACTTTCTTTTGTCTGCTGTTAATCTTCCAACATTCAGTTTCGGTGACCCTTCCATATTGTTGGATTGTAACTCCCATCAGCACGGGCAAAGGTCAGAGGTGACGGGAGTTGATAATTAATTCATTCATTTCTACCCCTCTTTGCTCACCTTCTGGTTATCTCCCTGGTGAACGAGGCACCGATCCTGCACACGGTTCAGTTGCAAATTCTTCTGCAGTGCTTCCACAGCATGTGGGTTCCACTCGCAGGCATGGACAAAGGCAGCACCAGCATGAATGAGGTACGGCAGGGTGAAATAGCCAATCCCTGAAGACAAGGGGGAGAAGAGCCGCTCGTTATCTTATAGAATACCTTTAAAAGTGGGTTAGACAAATGATAGGGTGATATGGCTACTAGCTCCCCAACCAGAGGCAGTGTGCCTCTGAATACAAGCAGCTGTGGTGCACAGGTAAGTGCTACTGTACTCTTCTCCTGCTGGTGGGCTTCCCAGAGGAACCTCCATGGCCGCAATGTAGAGAACAGGATGCTGGACTAATGAGCTCTGGGTGTGATCCAGCAGGGCTCTCTTTAGAAGCCTTAGTTGGCAAAGCAATGGGTCAAATGCTTCTTGCTAGGGCTAGAGAACCATGCTGCCAATCACAACCCAGGATGCATGGGAAATGTAGTTCAACTTGAGGAGGGCTAGACCCCTGGAAGAGGGAACCAAGGAACACCACGGAGAAATCAAGCGAACTGAGTTCATGCTACTTCTATGCATGGCCCAAGGTGCCCACCCGGCTTCAAGACCCATCTCTGGATGGCTAAACTACTTAGAAATAGGCTGTGCCCCAAATAGGGCTGCAGAAAGAGACAGCAGCCGCTTTGCTTCTCCCTCGTATCGCAGTATTTACCAGCGTAGAGGTCTACCACCACTTCCCCAGCACAGTTGAGAGATGCTATTCGCAGCTTCTCGGTGATGTTTCCTGGAGACAGCATGCACTGTGTCACCTCAAACATGTACCTGCGGAGGCAACCGAATCAGAAGATGTCCCCAAGGAATCAAGCTTGTACTTGCTAAGTACTTGTAGTTCTTAACCAACCCCTATTTGGGGTGGGAGGAAATTCAGAGCATACAAGGATACTTTTCTAAATACTGTGCACATATACAAACAAACAAGCTATTATAGCGCAATGCCTACACATCTACTCAAAAATAAGCACTGAATGCAATGGGACTCATTCACAGATAAGTATATATAGGACTGCAGCCTTATCTACCTTTCACCCTGAGAAGTGAAACATTCACCATACCCTTACCCCAATCCAATCTTCACCCAATACCAGCTGGGTTTTCCAGAGCCAACTCAAAAATCTTACTACATGAAAATTACTGCAGACTTCAAATTCATCCTTTGCTTTTTTAGAATTCATTGGAAGAAATAGCTGTCATATTTTTGATGGGCACATTTACTTCAGCATAAGATCAGGCCAAAACAGAGGTAGGGATGGGACTTCTGGGCCTCTCAGTTGAAAAGTCAGCAACTTCTGGCTCCTCTCCTTGAATTCTTTCCATTGCAGCTAGCCATTATAAGAATTCTGTAACTAAAAATAAGTTTTCTTCTTCCTCTTCCCTCCCACTCCCTTTTCTTTTTGAGAGATCAAGCCTGAGGGCTGGGTCTCATTGCTGACCCTTGTAAGCTGCTCTGGCTAAAGACTGGGGTGAATGAACACTCCTTAAACACCTTCAACTTTCTAGGCTTAAGCTCTAGAACTGAAAAAGTCTTGATTAGACTCCATTTTTCAGTGAACTCAAAGAAAGAAGATAGTATGGTGGAGAAAATATTACACTGCACCTCTCCCTTACCGAATTCCATTCTCTACGTGTTCAACCCAGCCATCCTCCCCCAGCAACAAGGTCACTGTTGGGGATCGAAACAAATCTGACTGCACGCGTCCACGTTTTGCCAAACGCTGGGCCCCGAGTGCACCAGCAACCACCTCCCAGAGCTCTTGTCCTGAAAGAGAACAGTTGTGATGGGTTTGCTGAGAAAGGAAGAAGCTCAGAATGGTCTGGCACAATGCTGTGTTTGTAATTTACCCAGCTCTCCCCATAGCGGTTCTCTGAAGCTCTCCTCACTGAACAGAACCAGATCCCCGTGCCGTTGCCAGGAGCGTGGTAGATCTCTCTCCAATTCTTTTGACCAGGCAACTCCATGGCTCAACATCAGGCACCGCAACTCATCATACAGTTTCTGGATGGGAGGTCGGAATTGGGCAGCTTTTGAAGGAACGGGATTCTGCAAATGGGGTGCAAATGATTAGCCAGTTTCCTGTTTCATACACATGCCACACACCACTTTCAAACCCTATACAAATCAGTTGGCAGCAAGCACCATCTTTATGGTAAAAAATCTAAAAAAATTGTTTTGCAGATCAACACCTGGAAAATATTCACTTTATAGCCTAAATGATTCCCAAAGTATAATAACAGCATGTGGCCCCACCACCACTACCACCCAGTCATACTGTGGCATCAGACATCAACTGATGGCATCAAATAAATGAAGCAGGTAGGAAGTGGAGAAGAGGACAAGCCAAAGGCAAGAAAAGAGGGATGCAGGCAGGCAGGCCTGATAACAGTCATTGCCAAGTGCAGTGACAAGCCCGTTGGTCATGAAATAAAAGCAACCTGCCAACAATAACTTGGCTCACCAGAATCCATGTTAGAGCACAGGTCTTCCCAGGCAGGATACTTTCCTTCAGCTGATGCAGGTGCTCTGCTGTGAGCTTTTGACCCAACACAGGCAAGGCTATGGCACCATTAGGAAGCTTCTGCACACGGTAACTGCTGTCCAGGAAACCCTCTCTTTGTAAAACTTTCCTGTAAAACCAACAACCTGATGAGCTCCCAGAAAAGGCTATCGACTAAAGCTACAGGAATTCTTTGCTATTGCTGCAGGGAAGAAGATCCAAGAGGGAGGGCAGGGAAAGCTCTTTGTCAGCTCTGTCAGAAGTAGTATCGTGCCATGATTCCCAAGGAGGGGGCAGCTGGGCTTCATGGCCCAGAAGATGAAAAACCTTCTGGCCTCTGAGATGCACTAGAACTGTCTGGCCTGAGTATCCAAACAGCCTCTATGAGGCCTGTGTGCTTCACAACTGTGAATTGGGGAAACAGGTATGTGCTGAGGAGGATGGAGAGAAAAGATGCTAGACTGCAGGGATGGGGGACCTTTTCCAGACTGAGGATCACATTCCCTTATGAGCAACCTTCCAGGAGCCATATGACAATGGTGCATGGAGCAAGAAGCAACAAATGTGCCTTGTGCTGTAGGCCACACAACACTCAGATGTTACTACACACACATCTCTCATCAAGAGGCATTATTAAATTTCAAACGTGTGTCCCAGCCAAATGAAAGCTAGGAAGGGTATGACCAGGGTGAATAAGAATGGCTGCGTTTAGTCCCTGGGCCTGAGGTTCCTCATTCTCATGCTAAAATTGTATCTCTTGACTAGGATTTGGGAAGAGGGCAAGTGCACTGGTGAAATGAACATATAACTAGGCAAATGCATAGTTCTCTGTATTTATTTATCGGTAAGTCTTTCTTCCTTTCCCTACAGATCCCCGTTAGCAATGGGTAGGATCTCCAGCACTGGGTTGAAACCCTCACTTTTGGCATTGCCAGGGGCGTAGCCAGGATCAAGACTAGGGGGGAGGGGCAGAGCCAAGGCACGGGAGGGGAGGGGCCACAAAGTGGGAATGTGGGCGGGGCTACGGAGCCAGGTGAAACTGACTCCGGTTTCACCTAGGCACCGTGATTTCAAAACTTGAGATGGCAGAGCCTTGGCTCCTGGGAGGGAGGGGGGCGGTGAACTGTGCTCAGCGCTTCCACCACACTTTAAAAGTTGCCCATGCCTTCGAACTCATAGCATCATATAATCATAGAGTTGGAAGAGACCACAAGGGCCATCCAGTCCAACAGGAAACACCATCAAAGCATTCTTGACATATGCCTGTCAAGCCTCTGCTTAAAGACCTCCAAAGAAGGAGACTCCACCACACTCCTTGGCATCAAATTCCACTGCCGAACAGCTCTTACTGTCAATGGCCCTTCTCCCCCGTGACTCGCGCTGCCTGGCCGCTAAGGCGCAAAAGCTGCTGCCTGCAGCTTCGAAAGGCGCGCGGGCGCTGCTGAGGGTGGAGGCTCCCGCGACCCTAATTCCTTGCAGGCAGCAGGAGATCACAAGGGAGTCTCATCTTGCCTTCCTCTCCCCGCCCCCGGGAGAAGAAATTGGGCACAACAGAATAATCTCAGAGTCCAGCAAGTCCGAGTTCTGGCTGGCAGAGCAACTGCCCAGCGCACAGTCGGCTTTGTCGGAGGCGCGGCAATCTGCGCCCTGAGGAGCGCGCGGCGCCGGGTGGCTGGGCTGGGCTGAGCGGGCGCCGCTCCTCAACAGAGGCAGTTCCGAAGCCTCCGCTGCCGCCTCGCTTAAGGCTCCGCCGCCGGGAAAGGAGCAAAGCGGTTAAGGCGGCCTCTGTGTTTTTTACGTGGCAACGGCAGCGACGGCGCCCCCATGGTGGCCAGGCGCCCTGGCACCCCCATGGGCCCCCTCGGCTTGCAATTGCAAGCGCAGCAGGAGCAGCGTCCGCAGCTGCCGCCGAGTCGCCCGCGCGTGCGGCGGGGCGCGAGGAGGAGCCTGCGGAGGAAGGAGGGAGGGGAGGAAGGAGGGAGGGAGGGGAGGAAGGAGGGACGAGGAGGCGGCAAGGAAGGGGCGCATCTTGGCCAGGAGCATGGCGAGGAGGCCGGCCGGGAGCCCGGACGGACGCGGAGCCGCCGCTGCAGAGGCCCCGACCTTGTCCACCTTCTCCTCTGGCTGCCGGGTGCTGCGCCTCTCAGCTGTTTTTTGCTTTTAGGGGGGCTGCTGACCCCCCCCCTAGAAGCAAAAAAAAAAAACAGCTTAGAAGCGCAGCGCGGCGCCTCCAGGCTCCCGCTCCTGCGTGAAGCTCCAGAGGCGCGTGGGGAGCGCGAGCCTAGGGCCGCCGCACTGTGCCTTCTGGGCCCCCCGCCCATGGGCATTGCCCTTTTCAGACATAAGAGTAAAAGGTAACTCTCACTGAGAAAGCAAAGTGGTACCCTCAGAGAAATCAAGGCATTGTGAGCTAAATAAGTCTGACTCTTTGCCACTGGTAATCCTAAACCACTGAGAAATAGGTCTGTTCATTTCTACAAAAGCCTCACTTCCATCAACATAGCACCTCCAGTTTACTGATCACATGCATGAATGTACCTTTCGTAAGCATTTATTTCATTTCCCCTACCCCACCTCTTAATACCTGTAGCCATACCTGAATAGCTGAGTAAACTGTGGCTCAGTAACAACAGCTGCAGTCCCACAAGAACATGAATCTTCCGTGTTCATATTGTCGGGAATGGGGGGGGGATTCTGCCTAAAACAGAATATTTATAAACCACGAACATCATGGTGGTGTACAATAAAACCATTTAAACACAACAATGCTGCACACTACAAAACAAATGGCTAACACTGAATATGCATATACCATAACCCCCAATGAATCTAGCTAGCATTCGCCGCAAAATAAAGTTTGCCCACATAACCCAACAGAAGACTCCTGGGGGGCTTAAATGTAGCCCTTCTTTGCACGGGCTGCACACAACAACACAACACGCGCAACACAGGCAGTCAGCCCAGGGAGATACCTAATTATGCATTTTTTGCTTCCTTTGTTGCTGTAGAAGGGGATAGAAGGCTTCAGATTCCCAGCAGCAAACGCCACTTTTTGAAAGGTCGGCAACCCCTCAGGAACTACGATCCTATCTATGTACAGTACTTGGACTTGGGAAAGACCCGGACCGAACTCAGATTTCTAAGGAAACACGCGCAGGAGCGAACTGCGCGCTTCCTTCTATCCCTCCGTACTCGTTGGTTGGTTGCTATCGCCACCACAGACGTGGGTCCTTCTATCCCTCCGTACTCGTTGGCTGGTTGCTATGGCCACCGCAGACATGAGCCTGTTTATCCCTGCAGACTCTTTGGCCGGTTGCTATGACCACCGCAGATAGGAGCCCGTCTATCCCTCCAGCCTCGTTGGCCGGCTGCTAAAGCAGCCATGTTTGTTATGGCAAAATGCCCGAACTTTCTTTTACACTGTACTGTACATACAGTACTGTACCGTACTGGAGAAACAACCCACCCACGCCTCGCCTCTCCTTACGTAGCCCCCTTTTATCTTTTTTTAGTAAAAGGGGGTTTCTCTTCTGTTTTGTTTGTTTGTGAACTGCATGCCTTTCAGAAAACATTTGGGTCTGAAATATCTTAATCATGGACTCCATTAATCATCCACAGTTTCTTCTGCATTGCATGGTTTATCCTGGGTGTAGCCGGGATAAAAATCAAGAAAATAAATAAAAAATACTTTACTATCTGATCCGTTGTGTTGTAGATAACTCAGTTCTGCCCCCCCTAAAATAAATCCTGATTAAAACAAAAGAACTGCAAGACAGGAGTGAATAAGAAAACCGGATGAGGGGGGGGGGGAGGAAGTCAAAGCTCGGCAGAGCAAAGGAAAAGAAATAATTGAAGAATTGTAAACACAAGAAAATTCTATGTCTATTGTATGTTGGAGTGTGTGTAGATGAATGTTTTGTGTGTTTTATTTTTGTTTAATGTGTTTATTTGAAAACCAATAAAATGTTTCTAAAAAATAATAATAATAAAATAAAATAAATCCTGATTAAGCCCATGTGGTTTATAGTTCTATTTTAATCAGTTGAGTATGTCGTCCTATGCTTACTTGTCATAGCTGTAATCTACAGGTATATGGGGATTCCCCTTCATGGACTTCATGCCTTGTTGTGGCAAAGGGGCTTGAATAACTCCAAGAAGCTATGAGCTATGCCGTGCAGGGCCACCCAAGGAGGACGGGTCATAGCCAAGAGTTTTTAGACAAAATGTGATCTACCTGGAGAAGGAACTGGCAAACCACTCCAGAAAACTCCATAGACATAAAAAAGGAGAAGCTTTGAGAAGAAAGTGAGAGTTTCCAAGGCATGCTCTGGTTCATGGGGTCATGGAGAGTTGAACACGACTAAGACGACTAAACAACAACAACAAATATGAGGATTGCTTGTTCTGTGTGTGATTTATTCAGATACAGAAGGCATCAGCAAAATGCAAGTGAGATGGTAATGTTTATGAGTACTGTATAGCAGTGCTCCCCAACCTTTTTATTGCTGCGGACCAGTCAACGTTTGATAATTTTACCGGGGCCCGCTGAGGGGGGGATGTTGATTGTTTATATTTTATTTAGATTGTTTTGATTTAATAATTTTAATTTAATTGTATTTAAATGTTCCTTGGGCGGCCCGGTACCAATTGATCCACAGACCGGTACCGGTCCGTGGCCCGGGGGTTGAGGACCACTGCTGTATAGGATTGCAGAGAAGGTGGTTAAAAAACCCCAACAACACTCATACTGCACAGTACTTCAATTTTATAATTTCTGTACTTTTTCTCTGACAGCATCCCCCCCCCCTTAGTTCCAAGAAATACTTCCCTGCCTTTCCTCGGAACTCATATTATTCCTAAATTACATACTGCAGTATCCGCCATATCTTGTAATTTTGATTTTTAAACAATTTCTTTTACGTTTTTTCCTGCTATCTGCTTCATTTTCCTGTAGGGTTGACATATTTCCTGTAGGGTTGAAAATCCGGGGAAAGTTTTTGTTTAGTTTTGCCCAACGTTGTTGAATTTTTGGGGAGAAATAAAAAAGACCATTTTGGAAAATGAAAAAAAAATGGCAAAAACAGCACACGCATCCAGATTGTCTTAGACATTTCCCGATTTCAGCCTGGACACTGCTGCTGCCCGCATTATCCCGCATGTCGGGAAAATCCGAGTGTGTGGCAGCCCTATTTCCTGTAAATTTATGTATGCACAGAACTTTCGACACATTCTTAATACAGTACAGTATGTACAATTTTAGGGACCCAGGTGGCGCTGTGGTTTAAACCACTGAGACTAGGGCTTGCTGATCAGAAGGTTGGCGGTTCGAATCCCTGTGACGGGGTGAGCTCCCGTCGCTTGGTCCCAGCTCCTGCCAACCTAGCAGTTCAAAAGCACATCAAAATGCAAGTAGATAAATAGGAACCGCTACAGCGGGAAGGTAAACGGCATTTCCATGTGCTGCTCTGGTTTGCCAGAAGCGGCTTTGTCATGCTGGCCACATGACCTGGAAGCTATACGCCGGCTCCCTCGGCCAATAATGCGAGATGAGCGTGCAACCCCAGAGTCGGTCACGACTGGACCTAATGGTCAGGGGTCCCTTTACCTTATGTACAATTTTACAACATGCAGAGAATAGCATGTGCAAACAAATCAGAGTGGGGAGCTGAGGGAAGTCTTGGGAGGGTGGGAAAGGGAGGGAGGGAGAGGTATAAAAAGGGGGGAAATGTACTTGGTTACAATGATCGATAATGTATTTTGTTAAATTTGTTCAATAAAAACTTTATTTTTAAAAAAAGAAGAAATAAAGGCTTCTTTCCAAGTCTCTGGTATTTTTCCTACTTTTAAAATTTCGTTCATTAAATTTTGTAATGGTAGCAATATCAATTCTTTTTTATAATAAAATATAAAAATATATAATATTTTGATGTTAATCCATCGTGTCCTGGTGATTTCCCTATCTTTGCTTGTTTGATTGCATCAGCTACCTGAGATATATTTATTGGTGCATTTAATATAGCTAATTTTCCATTTCGAATATTTTGTAATTTAATCTGTTGTATATATCTTTCAATTTCAACTTTTTTGTGTCATAAACTTCCTTTAATAAAACTTTTCGTGTTTGTTTGATCAACTCCTGCCTGAGACTCTAAATCATTGTTTTCCCTCACACAAGTCCCGCACTAGATAATCTGGGGTAAATTGTAGAGATTTGTATACTGTAACTGGTGTACCATGAGGTGGTCGCACTATATTTGAGGGTTGGCCCAACGGCGCCAAAGTGAGAAAGTGCCGTTGCGCCGTCACATATTAATTAGTGCCAGCGCCGTGACACAAAGTTAAAACCCACACAGAAACATGCCCACAGATACAGAACAACAAGTTTCATAAAGTACTGAGGCTATTTTATTAAAAGAAGGGGGGAAATTCTGCCAGAAAATGGCCAGCAAACGCCAAGCAAGAGACTCGGAATGACCCAATGCAGGGAGCTGCTGCATCTGAGGAGAATCCTAATACAGTACTGAAATATAAATGAGTTAGAATTGGTCGAAGTTGAAGCAGGGAAAGAAAGACAAAGGTTTTTTTGTTTTTATTAAGGATTTTCTTGGTTTACAAAGGTAGTACAAAGTCTCATATTTTTCCCATGCATAAAGACAAAGTTGAAGCAGAAAGAGAAAAGGCAAAATTAGCAGCTGAACAAGCCAGAATCACAGCTGACATTCAGTTAGCGCAGATACAGGCTGTGAGAGAACTGGCAGAGAGAGAGAGAGAGCAGAGTAGTTCATGAGGAAAAAGAAAGAGAAAGAGAGTCAAAGATGGCCCATGAAAAAGACATGTTTCTTGTTGTGTCATGAGTTTCTTAATAGTAGTCATTCAGTGACAACATCTTCATGATAACAGCTCTTTATTTAAGACAAGATTTTATTTAAGACTGACTCTGAGGACAAGGAAAGCTATGGGGAACTATCTAGAAAGGGAACAATATCAGGCAATCACAGTGCTGCCTTTTGGAGGAAACCAATAAGACAGAGGATCCAAATACAGCAGCTTAAATGAACCAATAGTAGCTGTACCTTCTGGAACCAAAAGGCAGTTACTTTACCCTAAAGCAAATGCATACAATAGTAATACAGCTATAAAATCCTTTGACTCAATACATAACATTTCTTTTAAAAATGGAAGGAATTAAGCTGAGAGCAGAACTGCCACATCCATTGGTAGGGGGTTGGAGACTTTACCTCAGCTAATGTCAAGAGATTTCCTAAGTATGTCAAAGGCATTCTATAGGCATTCCTGTTTAGTTTTGAATGGACATGTAAGGACTCTGACACATTCTGAAACTCTGACTTAAATGTTCCTGAGGAAAAATGGATGCTGCATTTACGCCCACAGATATGTAGAACTTTGAGTGAAATATACCTTGCACCTGTTGCACATCGCTGGAGCATTGGGTCTTTAAAAAAAACCACTTCAGAACTCTGCTCTAACAGTGCCTCTGTAGGTTAAGTTGCAACTGGGAAACAGATGTTGAACTGTGGCCTTGTGTTTGTACAGTTAATAATGTAAAATGCCTTCAGTGTCACTTTAATCCCAATGGCCTTTCATTTCAATTAAAGCAGACCCACTTGTGACCTATTGATCTCCCCAATTTGTTTCAGTGACCACTTGGCCTTCTTGCCTTGCTGCTTCAGAACCAGCCCACATGACACTACAAGTTGGGCTGAATGGCAATTTGAGCAGACAGACATCTCACCTGTTGCATCCAGATTGCAATTCTGGGCTGCATCAATAGGAGTATAGCATCTAGATCTAGGGAAGTAATAGTACCACTGTATTCTGCTCTGGTCAGACCTCACCTGGAGTACTGTGTCCAGTTCTGGGCACCACAGTTCAAGAAGGATACTGACAAGCTGGAACGTGTCCAGAAGAGGGCAACCAAAATGGTCAAAGGCCTGGAAACGATGCCTTATTAGGAACGGCTTAGGGAGCTGGGTATGTTTAGCCTGGAGAAGAGAAGGTTACGGGGTGATATGATAGCCATGTTCAAATATATAAAAGGATGCCATATAGAGGAGGGAGAAAGGTTGTTTTCTGCTGCTCCAGAGAAGAGGACACGGAGCAATGGATTCAAACTACAAGAAAGAAGATTCCACCTAAACATTAGGAAGAACTTCCTGACAGTAAGAGCTGTTCGGCAGTGGAATTTGCTACCAAGGAGTGTGGTGGAGTCTCCTTCTTTGGAGGTCTTTAAGCAGAGGCTTGACAGGCATATGTCTAGAATGCTCTGATGGTGTTTCCTGCTTGGCAGGGGGTTGGACTGGATGGCCCTTGTGGTCTCTTCCAACTCTATGATTTTATGATTCTATGATTATGACTGGGCCTTGCATCCAGAAATCCCATATTCAGTTCTTTGCAGATATCTGCACATAGAGCTGAAGGCCCTTCCTGGAGTGTTGCTGCCAGACACTGTGTGGGCAATATTGAGCTAGATGGACTTTTGGGTTTTGGTTTCAACTAACAACATACAGAATAATAATAATAAAATACCCAGTAGCCTACTTCCAGCTCAGCTCTTACACACCACTCTGGCCTTTTGTCTTTCTCACTACCAGCCAGGTGAGGAAGGGGCACCCACTCATTCACCCTCCAGCATGGAGCAGCTTCCTTTGTCAGACTAGGAACCATGCTTAGGTGGTACTTGGGACCCTTGCCTGACTAATTCAACAAATCTCTATCACCACCAATGATAACTAATAAATGTATAGAAAGAGAACCTACCCATGTGATGCTGACACAAAAACCTAGCACATACACTATGTAAAAGAATGAAAGTTTACTACCCCTCTCTCTGCCCCGTTTTCTCTCCCCACTTCTCTTCTCCAACCTTATATTTGTCTGCAATATTAATGTCTCACATAAAATATAACTGACCTTTATTACCTGGAAACAGAGATTATGTGTGTATTTTTGTAACTCAGGAAAAACCTTTAATAAAAACATTTTAAAAAACCATTTTTGGAAAAAACAAATGGAATTCTTCATTAGATTTTAATGCTTGCAGACTAACCTCCCCAAGCTCACAACAATATGTTTTGTGTGCTATTCTGAAAAGCATCTCAAAGCTTGCCCAGATCAGTTTGTACAGTACTAGTCAGCCAGGAAAATTGTCCAGCGCAATGGGCCACATTCTTCTTTCCAAGAGCTCTACTTGCAGACACAACAATCAGTGCAGTTCTGTTATCTTGGTGCTTAGAATCAAAACAGAGAGGAAAATGTGTTGCCTTGTTAAGAAAGCCAAGATTGGGACAATAAGAGAAAATCTCATGAAGATGATGTACAGGTGGTACATGACCCCAGGAAAATTAGCTAAAATCAACAAATTAAAAACCAATACTTGCTGGAGATGCAACATTGGGGAAGTTATGATGTATCACATGTGGTGGGGATGTGAGAAGATCAAAAGGTTTTGGAGTATGGTATATGATGAACTTAAAAAGATGTTCAAAATAACATTTGTAAAAAATCTGAAGCATTTTTATTTGTTATTTTAACAATTAACATCCTCAATGACAAGAAAAAAGGTGTTCCTTTATGCCACAGCTGCCGCCAGAATATTAATTGCTAAGAACTGGAAAGGGGAGATAGTTCCATCAAAGGTAGAATGGCAAAATAAGGTACCGGTATGTGAGTTCATAGAATTGGCTAAAATGACAGCAGCTATTAGACAAAAAAAAAATCAAACCAGAAATTTAGAAAAGAATGGGAAAGTGTAGAATATATGATAAAACATTGTTCCAAAGTAAAACCTCTGATTAAGTTTCACAAAGCTAAAATTCAGGTAGGAAAGCTATTTATGTTATGTAAGAGTGAAAACACGGTTTACAACACAATAGAAAATGAAATGTAAGTAGAGGATGCTGTAGTGAGGTGGTGGGAAGTCATGGGTGTAGTAAGGGTAATAAAGATGTAAGAGACGATATATTGGATTTAAGCAAAATGTATAATTGTTTATTGGGGGGGGACCTCAATTAAAATCAATTAAAAAGAAAGAAAGCCAATATTGTATCTCATGGTAGTCCTACTCAGAGTAGACCCATTGAAATTTATGACAGGACTAATTGAAAGCCAGTGTACTGTGGTGCGCTACGACAGAGGAGATCCAGGTTCAAATTCCTATTCAGCCATGAAGCTCCCTGGGCTAACTTGGGCCACTTGCTGTCTCTTGACCTAAGCATAGCTGCCAAGTTATCCCTTTTTTAAGGGAAATTCCCTTATGCTGAATAGGCTTCCTCGTGAGAAAAGGGAAAACTTGGCAGCTATGGACCTAAGCAGGCTCACAAGTGGTGTTGTGCAAGTCAAATGGGGCTGGGTGTGTGGGAGAAAACCACGAACATTTTGGAGGTAGGACAGGATATCAACTTAAATGCAAATAAAATAAGCAACAGTTTCCTGGGCAGTGTTTCTTCTGGACATGCCTGTTTCTTGGAACATCCATGGCCAGTTGTGTCAGGTGATGCTCTTTACATTCTTCCTTTCCCCCAATTTTGTCACCCAGAGCAACTGGAAGGCACCAAAATAGCTTAATCGTTTAGTAACGTTGTATTGAAGGCAAAAAGTTAGGTGGAATAAAAGCAAAGGCACAGACATCCTTGAAAGGGAGTGAAGAAGCTATGTTACAGATAACGGAACATTTGGAGATAACAGGAGCTGGAAATGTAGCCAATCATGTGTTGTCGTGTCTTCTGCATTAAGGTTGCTTACATTGCAGGATAAATGTGGTTGGTTCATTACTTCAATATTATTGACATCCAGTAAGGGAACCTAACATTTCTCAACAGTTTTCGGTGTAGAAGGCAGGATATCGGAGCACCGGTAAGTGTTGGCAAGATTCGAGACTTGGAACAGGGAACTAGCTGGCCACAACCAAGTTTATGAGATGCAGTTAAAATCTCAAAGGCAGGGGTCCTCAAACTTTTTAAACAGGGGGCCAGTTCACTGTCCCTCAGACTATAGTTTGAAAAAAGGGTGCCTTCATTATACACCTTTAGGTGCCAGGTAAAAACAGCCAGGCCTTTGGTTGATTTGATTGACATCCTATGCTCTTTTTAAAGGTGGTTCTTTTTTTGTGTGTGTGTGGGGGGGGGAGATTTTATTGGATTGTTGTTTTTATTTTGATTATATATATATTGTGGTTTTAGATTTAGATTTTGTTCTGTGAACCGCCCTGAGACTTCTGAGTATAGGGTGGTATATAAATAATAATAATAATAACTCAGTGGCATTCATTTTTTGAAGAAACTAAGGCGTAGAATAATTATAATATGCAGTAAGAATTAGAACTTTGGGAAAACCATGGAGGGAAGTCCTAGGTTGAATTATTGAATGTTAATCGTTTGACTAATATTTATTACTTGCAATAAATAATGAAGGGGGGAAATTGTGATTTGCAAAAGCTCAGGTATACAGTAGTACTTAAGGAGCTTTATGAGGGAAGGAGGAAGGTTGTTGGGCTTGCTGGGGAGATGAGTGTTTGAAGAATACCATTGTGCGGTTCTCCTCTGTGATGCTGAGTGAAGTGTTGGAAGTGATCCACCTGGGGGCTGGTTTCCCATGACTGCATGCTCCACTGTTCAAAAAAGGTTTCCTGCAGGTTGAACACTAGCATAACGGAAGACCTGGCTAGGCTTTGTAAGCCTTTCTCTTGGTACTGTATTACCAATTTCTGAATAGGCTCGCCGTGTGTTTTTTCTCAAAAAAGCTGTTTTTATGGAAGTTTTTTGTGTTATGTTACAAAACAAATAACTCAACAGTGAATGGTGCATCTGTTGTCTCCAATTTCATTCCATAGTCTTTTTCACAGTTTGTTTACATTTGGTGTGAGAGACCTTTGTGACAGACGTCTTTCAGTTGGGGAAGGGGGGGGGAGATGGGGGTATTGTTCTTTTGCCTTTTATTAGTGTATGGGTTTATGTCAGCATCATTTGGGTAGGTCTTTTGCTTATGTATTTATTTATTTATTTTTATTGATAATGAAAGAGATTAAGGGGTCAAACTTGGTTGGTTGCATTCAGTTGATTGCAGTGTGGCTTGTTTGTATGTGTGTGTGGCGGGGGTGGGTGGGTGGGGGGTAGGTTGTTGGGTCAGGTTAGCCGTATTGAGTTGTTTGCTGTTGGGGAACGTGAATTCAGGGGTTTTATGATGACTGTATTTGTGGGTTTGGGGATACGAAATAACAGTCATGTGAAACACACACCACCCCTTTGCAGCCTGACGTAGCACAGTGCCTCTTGCTTCTCAAGCTTGGGCTGCCATCCGCCCGGATTTTCCTGGACATGGCTGGGATTTCAAATGGCGGAATTGACATCCAGGGCAAATTTCCAAAAGGTGGCACTTTGTCCTTTCAAAGGCAGAATTGAAGGGCAAAGGATTTGGGATATAATATTCAGATGGCTGATTGGGAAAGGTTATGCAAAACAGACTTGAAATTCACGGCATGTTGCACACTGAAAGAAAATTATATGAAAATGATGTTCCGGTGGTGTTTGACTCCTAGTAAGTTAGCAAAAATGTATAGAACAAGTACAAATCAAATACCTGCTGGAAATGTAAAGATAAAGATTTATCATATGTGGTGGACGTGTAAGGTAATAAAAGGTTTCTGGGAGATGATATACAATGAAATGAAAAAAATGTTTAAAATAACCTTTGATTAAAAAAACCAAAAGCTTTCTTATTAGGAATTATAGGTACTGTACTGACATTACAAAGGAGCAGAAAAGACTCTTTATGTATGGAACAAACCCGATGCTTCTAGCTTAGCGATGGAAGGAAGACAAAGTCCCTACTAGAGAGGAATGGCAAGCTAAGTAGATAGACAATGCTGAAATGGCAATGCTGACTGGAAAACTCAGGAACCAAGAGGACAAAAACTTTCAAAAAAGAATGGGGGGAAATGATAACATATCTAGGAGACCACTGCAAGCAGATGGAAACATTAACGGGATTTTAATCTCACTTACAAAGTAATAGATACCATGGATAATTGGGATTGACATAAAATATAGACTATGGAATAATATGCTGTTGTAAATGTTGATAATAGGACCCATGGAGGGGGTGGGGGAAGTCATGAGATTCAGAGTAATCTCTACATATGGATATGCATTTGGAATGTTATAATTTTATATTTGTAAAATCAAATAAAAATCATTTCCAAAAAAATATATCAAAGGCGGAATTGACATCCAGGGGGAAATTCCAAAAGGTGGCACTTTGTCCTGGATCTTAGGCAAGTCCATCAAAAAATCATATTTTTTTGGCATTTGTGTAAACGGTGGTTTTCTTAAGAAAGACTCAACATTTTTGGTGTCTTCCTTAAAAAATCTCAACAACTTTCGGGGTTTTTTCAGAGGCAATGCACTTTAACTGGAATAGTGCCGTGCCATCAGTCTTGAGAGTGCTTCTCTCCCTAGATTTTCACTTTCTCTGGCTTTTGCTTTCCTGACAGTGACCATGCCAGATCCACAGACATCTGACCAACTCCAGCCAATGGAAGGTAGCACAACATCCTCTCCAGGTCTTCCTATAAATTTCCCAAATCTTCCATTTGGGGCGGCTATGCGACGGTCAGTCACTGGAAGGTAGGCAGAATGAGCTGGAACTGGTAGAACTGGTGTCAAGAAGTAATAATTGTATGTTCTCAGTAGGCTTAGAATGCTTGAGGAAATTCTAAAAATTCTGGTAGGAAGTAGCAGTAGCTCTTGCTCCTCACCTCCCCCACCCTTTCATTGTTGTACAGGGGCGTAGCCAGGATCAAAACTAGGGGGGGGAGCCATGGTCGTTCAGGGGCGGGGCCAAGGCACAGAAGGGGAGGGGCCACAAAGTGGGCGGGGCTAAAGGGCCAACGGGCCTGATGACATCGTGGCGGTGGCAGCAGCGGCCACCTTGTGCTTCTGGGGCTGGTAGCGTTGGCGGCTACCCTGCTTGGCTGGAGAGGTCGGGCAGGCGAGAGAGGGTGGCAGGGCGGGCGAGGGCGAGGCAAGACACGGCCGCAGCCACGACGGCTCCGAGGCGTTGCTGCATATCAGCATAATATTTCAACCATGGTTCAAGCCCCACCTTAGGAAAAAAAATCCTGCATTGCAGGGGGTTGGACTAGATGACCCTTGTGGTCCCTTCCGACTACAATTCTATGATTCTATTGATATATTACCATAGCATATGCATCATTCTGCTTTCTTGAATTGTCCTACTCCTAGGCATAGCATCCAACTCCTAGAGGCCTAGGTGCCTCTCCCCCCCCCAATTACTGGTAAATACCGTATTTGAAAGAGTCATCCCCCCATGTTGATGGGCTTTCTATGTGGGGCTTATCTGCCCCCCCCCTATTTTATTAAGGATGGAAGAGGGAGGGAAGGAAGGAAGAAATAGAGAGATAACTCATATTTGTGGGTGTCTCTGGATGACGCTGTGATGCTGGAACTCTGCAGCAAGAGGACGGGAGGGTCGGGCAGGCGAGAGGGGGTGGCAGTGCGGGCGAAGGCGAGGCAAGGCATGGCCGCAGCCACGACGGCTCCGAGGTGTTGCTGCATATCAGCATAATATTTCAACCATGGTTCAAGCCCCACCTTAGGAAAAAAATCCTGCATTGCAGCGGGTTGGACTAGATGACCCTTGTGGTCCCTTCCGACTACAATTCTACGATTCTATTGATATATTACCATACCATATGCATCGTTCTGCTTTCTTGAATTGTCCTACTCCTAGGCATAGCAGCCAACTCCTAGAGGCCTAGGTGCCTCTCCCCCCCCCCCAATTACTGGTAAATACCGTATTTGAAAGAGTCATCCCCCCATGTTGATGGGCTTTCTATGTGGGGCTTATCTGCCCCCCCCCCCGTATTTTATTAAGGATGGAAGAGGGAGGGAAGGAAGGAAGAAATAGAGAGAGGGATAACTCATATTTGTGGGTGCCTCTGGGTGACGCTGTGATGCTGGAACTCTGCATGTACAGGAGCCTTGTAAGCAGCTTTCTCTCTGCTTGATTTACAGCAGGCACGTCCAACAGGTAGATTGTGATCTACCAGTAGATCACTGGATGTCTGTGGTAGATCACTGGTAGGTCACTGGCACCCCTAAAAAAAGCTCACCCAAAATTTTCCTCCTCCCTCAAAAAAGTTGAACTATGACCTGAAGCCCTAAACAAAAATGGGCCTCCCTCCCTCCTAAAAGAAGCTCAACAAGTTTGACCTAAACCCCAAAAAACAGGGCTTCCCTTCCTTAAAAAAAAACTCAACAGCTTTGACCTGAACCCCCCAAAAGGGGGTAGATCACCCCCAGTTTTAAACTCTGAGTAGATCAGAGTCTCTTGGGAGGTGGCCACCCCTGATTTACAGTATACAGATGTAGGAGGAGGGGCAGACTGGAACACCAATGCTTTTTATAAACATCACTGTGTCTGTCAAAGCTACAGCCCCCCCTTTCTTATTCACTTCTTTTTAGCCTTGCAGAGCCACCTTAGTCAAATTGAATCCTCTGAGTCTGCACCCTCATTAAATCGCCAATAGAACTCTTAATGCTCCTGAATGCTCATTAACAACTCCCACTTAAGAACAATAGGGTGAAATGGTCAGCTATCGAATCTTGCCTGGGGATATATGCTCCATTGTCTTAACTGCTTAACTACTGGTAGCCACTTTGCTTTATTTATTTGATGTGTTTTTGTTACTGCGGTGTCGTCGTCCCCCAGCAAGTGGAGATTTAGCTGCTCTTGCTAAAGCAAAGCCCTTTCCACTTCAGTTTTTGGAGGGGAAAAGTGCTGGTTATGGTCTGTAAAATACATTAATTTTTTTGCTTCTAGGGGGGGCAGCTGCCCCCTCCTGCCCCCCCCTGCCTACGCCCATGTTGTTGTAGCTGCAAGGGGTGGAGTGACAGCTTTGTGGCCTGATTCTGTGTGTTTAATGTGCCATCAGACTTGCAAAGCAGGGAGGGCTTCATATGCTCACCTGATGCCAGGGCTGAGGCTTAAGCAGGTGTCAGGAGGGAGCCAGGTGTGGTGCCAGAGGGTCAGAGCCAAAGGAAACACTGAAGCCCACCAGAGCCAAGAGCAATTGTTGTTGCTTAGGCAAAGCCCCTACCCCAAAGAGGGAGCCATTTTCTAGCCCATCCTGTCTGGGAAGAGCCAATGGCCAGCTAGGGTGGGCAGCGCTGTTCCAGAGACTCTGTTGTACCTTGTCCCAGTTCTTTATCCTTCCGGGCAAATGAGAGTTCTGGAGACTCCACACACGGCCACAGGCACAGAGCTGTGGGTTCCCAGTTCATGGCAGGTATGTCTGTCCTTGCTGCTTAGAAGCAGTAGAAGCCATGCAGTGACTGGCCAACTTGTTTGTTGTCTGAAAGAACTGAATCTGGATTCTGATGTCTTCCTCCCCCCACCCCCCTTTTCTGTAGGTATCTTTGGCAAATGATCGAGTGGCCTCGCCAGGAGGCTCCCCAAATGCACCAGGTGCCTGGTCATTACATACGTAGACCACGAATGAGAGGTGGATTGATAAGACAGCCGATGCATTTGATGGGAGAGCCCCGCGTCATGAGAGGTGGACTGATGAGAGAACACATGCATTTGATGGGAGAGCCACGAAGGCCCTTGATCAATTTCCAAGGTGAGACGTTTCAGGTTTAAATGAGAAGGGACATTGATTTAAGTGGTATAAATCACAGCACAATAAATTAAAATGGAAAGATACCCACAAGAAAAAGGATAACTCTTATTCCTATTGTTATCTATTGCAATGTCTTAGCAGAGCAGCAAATTCTCTGGAACTCAAATGATATAGTCACCTCAAAAAAATTAACATGGGACAGGATGGAAGCATTCTTGTTAATAATTGGATCTAAAAGAAATAAATACCTGTTCAGAAGTGCCAAATTATAAAGTCTTGACGAATAAGAGACATCATTTAAAATGACAATTCTGATTGAGTTGCCTCTTGGAGACGAGGCCTTGCGAGATCTTAGGCAATGATTATTATGTTCCTTAAACATGATGCAAAGTGGAGGGGGGTGGACCTTATGGGAGGACAAAGGGATCCAAACCATTCCCTCTGTGCCCTTTGTTCAATCCCTGTCACCTTTCTTTGGCAGTTGAGGCAGCCCTCACAATCAGCATCACTTATTGTGCTTCCAATGCAAGGCAGTGCTTCTCTGCACTCTGACACATATTGCCTTGAGCCCCTTTCCGTCTGTAGGGTTGCCAGACTCAATAGAGTTTCTCTTTAAGGTTTCCAGACTCAAAAGAGAGCAGGGCAATTAAAGGCACAGGAGTCCTGTCCTCTACTGAGTCTGGCAACCCTATCTGTCTGAAGCACATAAAGCTTCATTCAAAGCTTCTCTATGCATGTATTAGGCACTGGCATGGTTCCTTGCATGGTCACGGACAAGTAACTCACACATTTGCTTCTCCATCTATCAAATGTGCTACTTTTGTAAGTGTAATGGTCTTTAATGCAGATGGAAGAAGCATGGAGCCGCCTAGAGTTATACAGCGCAGAGGCATGGAACCTCCAGGGATAGCACCTAGAGGCATGGCGCCTCCTCAGGGCATCGAACCCCAGAGAAGCAGGGAATCCAAGCGCAATAAGCCCAGAGGCGAGAAAAATCAAAGCGGGGAGCCCAGAGAGATGGAAAAGAAGGATATGGAGCCCCCTAGATGCGGAAGCAAGAGACCTCAAGGCATGGAACCCCAAGTGATAGCACCCGGAGGCATGGAGCCTCCTAAGGGCATCAAACGTCCCAGAGGCAGCAATGCCTGGTGCAAAAACACCAGAGGCAAGAAAAATTGAAGCATGAAGCTCCCTATTTAGGTGTTTCTCAGCAGCAGATTAGTGTGATGGGAGCCTAATCCATCTTGTTAATAGAATCCTTTGTTCTCTTTTGTTTTGAAAAATGTCTAACCAAATGGCATGTTGAAGACAGCATAGAAAATGTATTTTATTCACACTATGTCTGAACCAGAGCAGTACTGAGGGAAGGAGGCTCCCTCCCTCTTCTTCCTCCCCTTGTTTATCTTACTACTTCCATCATTTTGTTTACTTCCTTGAGTTTCAAATAAAAGTTGGGTTTGACTGAAACAGTATGGCTTGTTGTACATCTGTATTGCACTTGCTTCCCCAGTCACCTCATCCTCCCTTGTAGATAAAAGCTTAGCTTAGGTTCCCATGAAGTCATTCCCACACATTCTGTCTGTTGTGTCATCCCCACAGCTGCCCAATTCTTTTTTCAAAGGCACTAGATTAAAATTCTCCTACGCTTATCTAACCACCAGGGTAAAAGCTGATCCAGACAAGGAACTCCTACAGCACACCTGAAAAATGGGGCAGGATACGGTAGGACTTCTTTATGCACTGCTGAGGAAAGTTTGTTCCATGACCACAGGATGGTCAGCAAAGTGTGTACCCATTCTGTCCTAACATGGCATGTTATCAAGAGGACCCTGTCAGGGCTAGTGAGGACAGCCATTCCCTCCATACAGGCACATGAATGCACCAACACAGGGAAGGGGGACCTTTGACCTTCCCAATGTTGTTGGACTACAACTCCCATCATCACTGGCTATGTTGGCTTCAGTTGATGGGAGTTGTAGTTCAACAGCCATGGTTTTCAGTCAGTGTGCTGTGGCACCCTGGGATGCCTTAAATGATGGCCAAGATCCCGTGGGAGACATTGGTCTCTGTCCCTCTTACCTTCCCTCTGATGTCCTCTCGTATCTCGTGTCCCCCAAAGGCTTGCACAGCTGTTTGTTGCAGCAGCCCTGGCTACAAGCTCTGCAGGCAAATGCTGTTTCCCAGGAGCTGAGGCGGCCTCGCAGGAAGTAAGTAAGCAGGCAAGGGAGCCCAGCCAGCCAGCCAGTCTGCCAGCCCTTGCTATTTGGAATGGACAGATAAGTGGGAGGCTGGGAAGGCAAGCTCTGCACTGGCCTTTCTTGTGCTTACATTATGCAGGGGAAGAAATCAGGATAACAAACAAATTATAAAGGAATGGAAATGGTATATTGAATGGCTGGGACAGGTTCCACAGCGGGGGATGCAGTGGGACACCTGATCTCAGTGATCACATCCAAGGAGGCAGGTTTTGTTTTTGTTTGAAGACTATCCTTGCCTCTGGGTCTGGTCTTGACCAGAAGGATACTGGAACCAACAAGGAAGATCCACATGACCTTAGAGTACTGCTGTGCAATGCCAGGTCAATGATTCACAAGACCTCTGTCTTCCACGACTTGATTGTGGATATAGGACTTGACCTGGCATGTGTAACAGAGACTTGGTTGGATGAAGCAGATGGGCCTGTTCTTGCCACTGCTTGTCCACCAGGTTTCTCTTACACACAGCAACCCAGATCATATGGGTGAGGTGGGGGGGTGTTGCAGTGGTTTTTAGGAAGTTATTAGCTTGCACCAGGCATCCAGTTGGAAAGACCCAGTTTTCTGAGTGCATGTTCTGGAAGTTGAGCAATAGGGGCAGTACAGGATTCTTTTTGGTGTACTGACTTCCCTGCTGCACCAAGGATTCCCTGCCCAAGCTGCTTCAGGTCATGGTGGATGTTCTGGAGACACCTAGTTTGGTTGTCCTAGGGCAGGGACATCCAGCTCCCAAGAGACTGCGATCTACTCCCGAAAAATAAAACTAGCAGTGATCTACCCATTTGGGGGGGGGGACCCAAAGTTGTTGAGCTTTTTTTAGGGGGGACAGAGTGAGGGGCCGGGGTCGGATGCTCATTTCCCCCCGCAGAGGAAATAGAGCCTATGGTCAACTTCTATCAAGAGGGGATCGACCTGTTGATCGTGGTCAACCGGTTGGACATTCCTGTCCTAGGGGATTTTAACATCCATGGTGACATGACTTTACAAGGGGCACTCAGGACTTCGTGGAAAGCATGGTCTTCATGGGCTTGTCCCTGAATAAGTCTGGCCCAACTCATAGTCGCAGACATGCCTTAGACCTGGTTTTCACCTCCGTGGACGTGGGTGATTCGACACTAAGTAAAATGAAACAAAAGAGATGCCATGGTTGGATCACTTCCTGATGCAACTGCACTTCTCCACAACCCTTCCCTTCTGCAGGGAGGTGGGACCGATTTGGACGATCTGCCCCCGCCACTTACATCATGGATCTAAATGGTTTCCAAAAAGTGGTAGGGGGTGTTTTATCCCATGTTGATGGCCTTTCAGCTGATTCCCTGATGGCCTGTTGGAATGCAGAGTTAACCAGGGCTATTGACTATCTGGCTCTAAAGCGCCCTCTCCAATTGCATGGAGCCTGGACAGCCCCATGGTTTTCCTCAGAGCTGAGGGCAATGAAACAATCGCTGAGACAGCTAGAGTGCTGGTGGCAGAAAACTGATTCTGTATCGGACTGCACATGGGTTAGAGCTCAATTTGATGAACCTACCAAGTGGTAATAGTGACGGTGAAGAGGACTTTCTGATAAGGAAGCTCCCTTTTAGGATTCTGCCTTTCCTTGTGCTGCACAAACTATAGATTCCTTAGCCCCAGGTATCCATATATCAGGTATCTTGCCGATTGGAAGGTTGGTGGTTCGAATCTGCACAACAGGGTAAGCTCCCATTTCTCTGTCCCAGCTTCTGCCAACCTAGCAGTTCCAAATCACACCAGATAAATCACAGTAGATAAATAGGTACCACTGCAGCAGGAAGGTAAACGGTATTTCCATGTGCTCTGGCTTCTGTCCCGGTGTCCTGGTGCATCAAAAGCAGTTTAGTCATTTGGCCACATGACCTGGAAAGCTGTCTGTGGGCAAACGCTGGCTCCCTTGGCTTGAAAAGTGAGATAAGCCCATAGTCACCTTTAACTGGACTTTACCTTTTTTTACCATTTCCCCCCTTTATCTGATCAAGCACTCTGCTCCCAAAAGAACCTGCCCAGGCCATTTTCTGAGGCTCTGCTCCAGAGGCAAGGGGCTATTGTATCACTTTAAGGAGGAAAGTTTGTGCAGATTATGGGAAAACTAGCTTCATATAACCAACCTGCTTTCTAATTAATGCAGGAAGAGGGAAATAGCATAGACTAAGCTGTTCTGCCAGGCTTAGGTGTGTCCACTTCCCCTTACCTTTGGAGGAACTACCGGTAGGTAATCAAGCTTTTTGCTGTCTCCTAGTCTACCTGAGAAGCTCAGCGGGTGAAGAGGTTTGCATGGAGGAAGTCTGGATCGTAAAGCATGCACATTTCCAGAAGCAGCAGCAGCACAAGTAACCTTCAGGCTGTTTCCCTCAAAGATGGTTCCCAGCCTTACTGCCTAGAAACGCTTGCTTCAAACCTCCCTTTCCCTGTCCCCTCAAACACACAGTTACCCTGGCAACGTTTGTGGCATCTGACTCCCCAGGCCAAAGGATCCTTCTATCGCCTATCAACACATTTTTGTAAAGCTCTTCCTCCAGCCAGCCAGGTTGGTTTGCATAAGCCAGCCCAGGAATTTCTTTGCAACTTGTGTTCTCCCTTCATACCACAAATAACCAAAATCATAGCATTTATTAATTTCTAGGTTTATCCTGTCTGTAAAACTATTTTGTGACTTTAAATCTCTGCTTGGGTTCTCTCACCACAGAATACTTGCCCCAAACTTGGATATTAACATGCAGGAATCTTATATATATATATATATATATATATATAAATGTAAAAATCTTGAAAGTGTCGGCTGCACTTTTCTCCGTAACTGCTTGACCAATCATCCTGAAATTTTGACACAACGATCCAGGCCTCTCCCCGAGCATGCTGGGAAATAGAACCTAGAAGCTGACAGTTCCTTTTCGAAGGGTGGGGGCCAAGGTATGGAGATACAGGGGGGAGGGGCCAACACTCCCCAGGGACAACAGAGGGAAGGGTATCCTAACCGAAACACAGGGATGAGCCAGGGGGAGGGGGGAGGGGCAGGATACATCATGGATCGGGACAGGTTGGGGAGGGTCACAGGAAAGAACCATCGCAACGCATGGCAGGGTCAGCTAGTTTTTCTATATTATTATTATTATTGCACCAATGAGGATGATATGTCTAATTCTTCACTAAAAGCTTCCATTTGACACAAAGCCTAGTTTCAATAATGATTTTAACTGTGTGTTGAATGTTATCTTGTTTTTATGAGCTCAGTAGTCTTCAGGGAACATAAAGTCTCGCTGTACACATTTCAGGGTTCTGCCAGTTTGACCCTGAAGCTTAATGAGTACTGGGTTACAGCTTTTATCCTAAGATGCAATTTCAAAATAACCAGACTTTGCAGATAAGTTATTAAATAACCCTATACAGTAGAAATCCAAAAAAGAAATGTAGGGTGCTATCCAACATTAGCCGTGCTCAGAGTAAGCCCACTATTTTCAGCAGGTCTACTGTATAACCTAGTTTGATCTAATCCATATCAATTGTTATAAGAATGTTAAGGTCTTATATATATAAGAAATGTTCATAAATGTACCAAGCTAAAACATACAAGAAGACAATCCTGAAGCCATTTTGACACTCCCCAAACAGACCAAATGTTTCTCTGAAAGGAGAAAGGAAATGGAAAAACCTCCCCATTGCGTACACGTGCGCTAAATCCTGTCTGTGGTGACTACCCCCCTTCCCCAATAAAGAGGCAAGAATCAAGAGTATGGATTAAAATTGGCCTGAGTGAAGCCTCCCTGGCCAGCAGGGTGGGAGAGGAGCTGCTACCTTGGAAATCTGGTAAATTTACGGGGTATTTAACAATCCGGGGTTGCGGCGGGAAACAGATTTAAATCCGGGGGTTTCCTGCCAAAAATGGGAGGGTTGACAGGTCTTCCTGGTGCCAAGGTCTTCCTGGTCTGGATTCTATAAATCTTCTTGTTTCAGGCTGAGGGAGCCGGTGTTTGTTCACAGACAGTTTCCTGGGTCATGTGGCCAGCATGACTGAACTGCTACTGGCGCATGGAGGACTGTGACAAGTGCCAGAGCGCACAGAAACGCTGTGTTTACCTTCCCACCACAGCGTTACCTATTTATCTACTTGCACTGGTATGCTTTCGAACTGCTAGGTTGGCAGAATCTGGGCAGCCATCACTACAACTTGCAGCAAATTCCATAGTCAGCCATGCACAGGGTGGAAAAGTACTTCCTTTTTGCGTGTCTGCTTGGGTGGACGATGATGTGGATGCCACATGGTCACTTGTTCTCCTGTGTGTTGCTGAGTGAGGTGTTGGAAGTGGTCCACCTGGGGGCTAGATCCCCATGTTTGAATGCTTCATCGTGCAAAAACTTTTCCTGCAGGTTGAAATCTGTCAGAAGAGATAGCTAGGCTATTCCCATATTCTAAATGCAGGTGTTTTATGATTATTTGTGGGGTTGGGTTGGGGATATGAATTAACAGTCATGTGCAATTCACACCACCCTTCTTCAGTCAGACATATGGCAGCCCAGACACAGATTGCTCCCCTCAATGTGTTTTCTTTCTCTTTCTCTAAGCTGGGGGAGTATGCATGTCAGTGAAGTCCCTCCTCTCATGCAACCGTTAATGCAAGCAGGAGTACTAGTCCCAGGGCATACCTGGCCCCAGCCCCTTGGCTCCAGGAGGTGAGTCTTTCTGTGTGTGTGTGTGTGTGTGTGTCTTCCCAATGTTTGTCCTTGATTTAGCAGTGACCAAGGGTCACTGGGAGTAGAAGTGCCCCCTGCTCCCAGGGTGAGTGGCACGTTGCCGCCGGGGGAGGGGGCGTGTCGCGCATCCCAGTGTGCGTGGCGTGGGCACATCGAGGGCGTGGCATGCCACCCGCAGGGGGATGGCACCTCTTCTGGGGGCATGACCCGCATTCTGGGGCATGGCACGCCACCCATGAGGGCGTGGCGTGCCATCTGCAGGGGCGTGGTGAGCGTTCTGGGGTGTGGTGCACCGTCGGAGTGTGTGTGGTGCACCGTCGGGGGGCGTGGCGCCCAGTGTGCGCAGGGTGTGCGGCGCATATTTGGGGGGGGGGCATCGCGATGGCACCCTACCGGAATAGTGGTGCCAGAATAGTGGTACCAGAATAGTGGCTCCCTCCGCACCCCCGTTCCTCCGCCAGTTCATCTGACTCAGTGGGAAGACCCAAAGCGAAGACCCTTGACACTTGATTATTCTACATAGACTCTCTGACTGTGAATGTTCTATTTAGCTATCTGAGCACTAGCTACTGTGCGGACCCCCATGAATTTGTCTCATCACTGTCCACTTGTTCCTCACCAAAGCCCTTGTGGTTTGCATATTTTCAGCTACGGGCTGAAAAAGGCAAAGCAGACAAACCTTGCTTGTGCCAAAATCACAATAATTCCCACTTAGCACTCAATCCATCTACTCAAATCCATCAGAAGGTAGTGATTTCTGCATGGCAGGGGGTTGGACTAGATGACCCTTCCAGCTCTATGATTCTACAATTCTAGTCTCATAGCAGACTAGTAGAAATAAATAAATTGCGGGCTTGTTGTTGACTTATTTGCAAGAGTGGTTTTAAATCACCGAGTTTGCTTTTCATTTTTTCCTGACATTTCCCCTCAACCCCTCCTCATAATCCACCTAATGCCTCCTTTGCTGACTATTTTTCTCCCCAGGTGGCATGGCAGGAGGTGGCACGATGATGTTGAAACAAGTTTGGGGTAAAGCAGACAATCCATCAGTGCCTAGTGAGGCTCCCACTTTTCCAGGCTGACCTACTGACAAGTTTGAGGTGAGGAGGGACTTTCTATCAAGGTATCCCTCACCTGCAACTGCACTCTCCAAGGCTCTCTGTAACATAGGGCTGGCCCACCTAGGAGGCAAGGTGAGGCAAACTTTCTGCACTCGTTCTGATGCATTTTTTTGGCTAATATTTACTAATAATTTACTAGTTACAAAGTTGTATAAAAATCTTAATGATTTCCTTGCTTGGACAGTGCTTTTGGGATTTGACCTAGAGGTGCTGTCCTGCTGCAGCAGAATTAATAAACCACAGAGCCTAGGGCTTGCCGATCAGAAGGTCAGCGGTTCGAATCTCCACGACGGGATGAGCTCCTGTTGCTCGGTCCCAGCTCCTGCTCACCTAGCAGTTCGAAAGCACATCAAAGTGCAAGTAGATAAATAGGTACTGCTCCGGTGGGAAGGTAAATGGCGTTTCCTTGACCTGCTCTGGTTCGCCAGAAGCAGCTTTGTCATGCTGGCCACATGACCCAGAAGCTGTACGCTGGCTCCCTCAGCCAAAAACACGAGATGAGCGCCGCAACCCCAGAGTCGTCCACGACTGGACCTAATGTTCAGGGGTCCCTTTACCTTTACGTTTACCTTTACACACTAGATGCCTTGTTGGTTATCAGTGGTCTCATCTGTTGATTTAATATAAGTTAGATCTTAAGATAAAGGAGCCCTGACCATTAGGTCCAGTCGTGACCGACTCTGGGGTTGCGCGCTCATCTCGCATTATTGGCCGAGGGAGCCGGCGTATAGCTTCCAGGTCATGTGGCCAGCATGACAAAGCCACTTCTGGCAAACCAGAGCAGCATATGGAAACGCCATTTACCTTCCCGCTGTAGCGGTTCCTATTTATCTACTTGCACTTTGATGTGCTTTCAAACTGCTAGGCTGGCAGGAGCTGGGACCAAGCAACGGGAGCTCATCCCGTCACAGGGATTCGAACCGCCAACCTTCTGATCAGCAAGCCCTAGGCTCAGTGGTTTAACCACAGCGCCACCTGGGTCCCTAAGTTAGATCTTACCTAGGACTATTTCCATGACACTTTCAAGAAACTATGTGAAGGATTGCACTAAATAAACTGCAAAGTCACAAAGCAAGAGCAAGGTATGGTGTGACATCTGTGGAACAACTCATGGTTAGCTTGTAGTTTGTTAAAGAATCCAAGGGTTGGCATTATGTGCAGATCTGGACTCTGTATTGCCTGCATGTCAGTGGTTTGATTGCTGTTGTGTTTGAGGAGGGGTCTCTTTTCTACATTCCTCATACAGGCTGAAAACCAGTGTGCTGTGGTGTAGTGGCTAGGAGGACTGAGGATATCCATGAAGCTCCCTGGGTGACCTTAGGCCACTTGCTATCTCTTGACCTACAGTAAGCTACCTCACAAGTGGTGCTGTGCAGGGCTGGGTGGGTGGGAGAATACACTGGACTCTTTTGAGGCAAGGCAGGATATCAACTTTCCTCCTTCCCCCCAATTTTGTCACCCAGAGCAACTGGAAGAAACCAAAATAATTTAATCATTTAGTAACGTTGCATTGAGGACAAAAAGTTAGATAGAATAAAAACAAGGCCATACCAGACATCCTTGAACGGAATGAAGAAGCTATGGAACAGATAACGGAACATTCGGAGATACCACGGGGTAGAAAAAGCAGCCAATCATGTTTGCCACTTCTTTCGAATCGAGGTTGCTTATGTGGCAGTTGATTTCATCACCATATTGTTCCTGACCTCCAGTAAGGAAATCTAGCATTTCCCAACAGTTTTCGGCGCAGAAGGCACGATAGAAGGCTGGTGTCCCATGACTGCATGCTCCACTGTTCAAAAAAGGTTTCCTGCAGGTTGAACACTAGCATATCGGAAGACCTTGCTAGGCTTTGTAAGCCTTTCTCTTGGTACTGTATTACCAATTTCTGAATAGGTTTGTTGTGTGTTTTTTCTCAAAAAAGCTGTTTTTATGGAAGTTTTTTGTGTTACAAAACGAATAACTCAACAGTGAATGGTGCACCTGTTGTCTCCACTTTCATTCCATAGTTTTTTTCACAGTTTGTTTACATTTGGTGTGAGAGACCTTCGTGATAGACGTCTTTCAGTTGGGGAAGGGGGGGAGATGGGGGTATTGTTCTTTTGCCTTTTATTAGTGTATGGGTTTATGTCAGCATCATTTGGGTAGGTCCTTTGCTTATGTATTTATTTATTTTTATTGATAATGCAAGAGATTAAGGGGTTGAACTTGGTTGGTTGCATTCTGTTGATTGCAGTGTGGCTTGTTTGTATGTGTGTGTGGCGGCGGTGGGTGGGGGGTAGGTTGTTGGGTCAGGTTAGCTGTATTGAGTTGTTTGCTGTTGGGGGACATGAATGCATGGGTTTTATGATGTCTATATTTGTGGGTTTGGGGATATGAAATAACAGTCATGTGAAACACACACCACGCCTTTGCAGTCTGACTTAGCACAGTGCCTGTTGCTTCTCAAGCTTGGGCTGCCATTCGCCCGGATTTTCCTGGACATGACTGGGATTTCAAATGGCGGAATTGACATCCAGGGCAAATTTCCAAAAGGTGGCACTTTGTCCTTTGCAGCCTGACTTAGGACGGTCCATGTTGCTTCTCGAGCAAAGCGGTGGCACAGAGGTGATGCACTTGAACTGGAATAGTGCTGTGTTGTCAGTCTTCAGAGTGCTTCTCTCCCTAGGTTTTATTATGTCTTCTCTCTCCGCCCCCTGCTTCTCATCCTCTTCTGCAGGGGTTATCTTGGGACAATGCACCGGAGGTCTCGATACCAGGGTCCCCCCATGTACCACATAGCTGGTTATGACACCCGTGGGCCACCACCCCATGTAATGAGAGGCGGACGAATGAGAGAACACAGTCTAGAGCCCTTGATGGATGTCCAAGGTAAGAGGTTTCAGGCTTAAATGAGAAAGATAATTGATTAAGAGGGTATAAATCACAGCACAGTAAGGGATTCATCAGCAGGGGCGATATATGAAACAAATAGCAGTGTAGTTAAAGAATACTATATCTCATACAATATACTGTGCAATAACAAATATAAATAATTATAAAGGGTATACCATGTTACAGAGGATCATATTGAAAAACACTTCCTAGTAACTTCCTGGCTAAGGAACCCTGTAAACTATAAACATACACAAAATCAAAGCACAAAGGGTCTTAAACCAGACTGGTGCAATCCATTTTTAGTTCCCCCATACTTTCCTTAAACTCAATGGAGATAGTAAAAGTAAAGCATAATGCTATCCATACTTTAAAAAATAAAACAAAAATTCATTAAAATAAAATGGAAATGTTTCCACCAGAAAAAGAAACGCTCTTATTCCTATTGTTATCTAATCCAACGTCTTAGCAGAGCAGCAAATTCTCTGGAGACATTTTGTTAATAATTGGATCTAAGCAGAATAAATGCCTGTTTGGAAGTGCCAAATTATAAAATATTGATGAATAAGAGACAGCATTTAAAGTGACAATTTTGATTGAGTTGCCTCTTGGAGATGAGGCCTTGCAAGATCTTAGGCAATGATTATTAAGTTCCTTAAACATTTTGCCCTGGGGAGGGTAGACCTTATGGGAGGACAAAGAGGTCTAAACATTTCCCCCTGTGCCATCACAATCAGCACCACTGCTTCCAAGGGTGCACGAGGAAATGCGTTTCTGCACTCTTACACCTATGGTAACTGAGAGAGCGGTTGCTGAACAGCTTGGTAGGTTTCTGGAGGAAACATCGGCTCTAGATCCATTTCAGACCAGTGTCCATCCTGGTTTCAGGACCGAGATGGCTCTGGTCACCCTAACAGTTGATCTCCGTAAACAACTGGACCGAGGCGGCTCAGGACTGCTGATTTGTCAGCAGCCTTTGACATGGTCAATCATGATCTTTTGGACCACCGCCTTGCCGACGTGGGGATTCAGGGCACAGGCCGACAATGGCTGCGCTCCTTCATCTCTGGTCGGGGACAGAGGGTGGCGCTAGGGAGGGAGATGTCGTCGTGCCATTCCTTGGTGTGTGGAGTGCCGCAGGGTGCAATCCTTTCCCCGATGCTTTTCAACATCTTTATGCGCCCCCTCGCCCAGATTGTCCAGAGCTTTGGGCTGGGTTGTCACCAATATGCTGATGACACTCAGCTCTATCTGCTGATGGACGGCCACCCCGACTCAGCCCCGGACACACTGACCAGATGTTTGGAGGCTGTGGCTGGATGGCTTTGTGGGAGCTAACTGAAATTAAATCCTTTGAAGACAGAGGTTCTCTGGCTGGGTTGGCCTTTAATTTGAATTAGCCTGATCCTCCATTCCCTTTTCCCTTTCCTTTTTCTATGAAGAAACCCTTCTGGGACACCACATTTAAACTCCTCCCTGCTCTCCTTGCTGGCCCTAGCAGGACCAACTTGGCCAGTTAGCCCTGGCAATCACTTGATGTTTTCTGAACTGGGTCCCCCCCCCCCAAAAAAAATGACCCTGAATTTTTTAATTTTATTGACATTGATGCTGCATTTACAGTATGTTGTATTTTATGCTGTTTTTAAAGTCACATTTTAATCAGTGTTTTATATTTGGCATTAGCCGCCCTGAGCCCAGTTTTTAAACTGGGAAGGGCAGGGTATAAATAAATTTTTATTATTATTATTATTATTATTATTATTATTATTATTATTATTATTGACTTCTTCTGTCTGAAAGGAGTCCACTTCTGTCTGAAATACATGGAGCTTCATTAAAGCTCCTCTGTTCCTGTAGTAGGTAGGCATTTTCACTGCACTGGCATGGGCTCCTTGCATGGTCTCAGGCAGGTAACTCCCAGCGCTGTTTTTGTAAGTGTATTTGTCTTCAATGCAGGTGGAAGAGGCATGGATGGCAGGGGCATGAAATATCGAGGCATGGACCGCAGAGAGATGGAAGAGAGGGACATGGCACCCCCTAGAGGCAGGGAGCCCAGGCGCATGAAGTATCGAGGCATGGAACCCAGAGAGATGGAAGAGTGGGACATGGCGCCCACTAGAGGCATGAGGCCCAGAGTAATGGAATATCAAGATATGGAGCCCAGAGAAATGGAAAACTGGGGCATGGAGCCCCCTAGAGGCATGAGGCCCAGAGGAATGGAATATCAAGGGATGGAGCCCAGAGAGATGAAAAACATGGGCATGCTGCCCCCTAGAGGCATGAGGCCCAGGTGCATGAAGTATCGATGCATGGACCGCAGAGAGATGGAAGAGAGGGACATGGCGCCCACTAGAGGCAGGGAGCCCAGACGCATGAAATATCGAGGCATGGAACCCAGAGAGATGGAAGAGTGGGACATGGAACCCCCTAGAGGCATGAGGCCCAGAGTAATGGAATATCAAGATATGGAGCCCAGAGAGATGGAAAACTTGGGCATGCTGCCCCCTAGAGGCATGGAGCCACCTAGAGGCATGAACTATCAAAGTACTCATGGAATAGATCCCAGAGCCATCAATTATCAAGGCATGGAGCCCAGAGGCTTAGAGCCAATGACTGGAGGAATTCAAGGTCCTGGACCTCTGAGCAGGGCAGCAACTTATCTGCAGGAACCTCAACAGGTATGTGGAGTAACTGTGTGCTGTATCATTTTCCCCAAGGGGTTCTTAGACACATTCTTGATGCCAGAACATGAACAGCCTCATAGGGTCATTCCAGACAATTGGTATAGCGATCTATTTCCCAATGGAGATGGGAGTGGGTAGGTGTCATTTTCATCATTATCGCCATCCTTTTTTGTTCCTGAGCAGCAGGGGGGGGGGCTACAGTGGTTGACCTATCACTTGGATGTGACTCTAGGATGGGAAACTTGTATCCCTCCAGGTGTTGCTGGACTCCAACTCTCATCAACTCCAGCCAGTTTGGCCAGTGATTACTGGGGGGGGGGTCGGTGTCACAGGTGTCCAACTCCTGCCCTGAAAGAAAAGGCAAACACTCTGGCAGGCCCTGCACCTTCAAAGCAGAAAACTGCTCACAGTGCAAAGGGTGAAATCCAGCAATGAGAGAGATCATTAGAGAGAGCCAAGTTCCTAGCTTTGAAAATTGTATCAGGGATTTCAGGCCAGCTGGCATGCACCCTTCTGCCTCTGTTGCCCAGTACTCTCCCAAACTTTCCCCAGCTGTCAACATACCTCTCCTTTATGTGATGTTGGCAGGAAAATCCATGAATTGGACAAAGGAGCAAGAGTGGCACTTTTGAAGTGGTAGTCAGAAGTTAAATTGCCTCCAGTGATGGGACAGTGGACCATGTCCCTGTGTGCTTTTCTAATCAAAGAACTGTCCTTTATTTTCCCCATGCTCGTCCCCCAGCTCTTAGTGTCCAGAAGTAGTGCAGCTAGTAGTGTCTGGAGCTATTTTCAGACACCATGTGAATGTTTTCCATGTAAACCACATGATTGAGGAGGGAGCAACAAACTTTCTGAAATCTCCCTTTGTGTTTACAGGTGTTCAGCATGCCTATAGCAGCAGAAGAAGTTGTAGGCATGCCAGGAGCAAGCGAGCAAGCAGCCGGCGAACCTGTGGTCTCCAATTCTGGCCAAAATGAAGAAAAACTTCAGGATAAAAATAAAGTAAGCCAAACAATGTTGCCTTCTTTGAGCTCTCTATTAAAGAGGCAAGCAGCGACAGTCTGCAGGATGGGGCGGCAGCGCTGACAGGTGAGGTCAGAACAGTGCAAAATGCACTGGTGGGGCCAATCCAGTGGTCCCACCAGTCCCCCACCTCATGGCCCCCTCCCTCCCAGTACTCCACAGTGGCACCAGTGACAGAAGGTCAGCTAAATGCTGCTGGCCAGTGCTGGGGACAATATCACTGGCAGTAGGGTTTCAGCAGCTACCCCAAAGCTCTGGAACGCGCTTTGCAGATCTTTTCAAACTAGCTTTTAGAGTGTAATATGCTGCCCCGATATTGGTGTGTGTATGTGTGTGTGTGTGTGTGTTGCTATGTAACTTGTGTACAGTAAACTATGATTTCTGAAATAAGAAAAGAAATATGAGCAGCAAGAATTTCACCACTGATTCCAATTAGAGTGCAGGTGATTTGGGGTCAGATCAAAGATCTATTTAGTCCAGTGTTCTGTTCTCACAGTGGCCAGCCAGGTGCCTATGGAAACTCCCCAAGCAGGAAAAGAAAGCTGTAGCACTCTCCCACTTACAATCCGGCAACTGAAACACAAAGTTAGGCTGCCTCTCATCCTGGAGGCAATATAGCCCTTCTTGCTTAGCTTGCCCCCTTCTTAACATGGGATTGAAATGGCCTGCTTGGGTCTCCTAGTAGTGCAGCAACTGCTAGCACGTTTGCAAAGGTAAGCAGGGTAAGTCTGGTTTCAATTGGGATGGGGGGCTGTGTGTTGAGATTGCGACCAGATGACCCTTGGGATCCTTTCCAGCTCTAGAATTCTGTGAATCTGTGAATCTCCAGTTCAGATGCAGTTGTCAGCATGGTTATTAATGCTATGGTTATGTGGGGGACAGAGGGAGAGAATAAGTTACAACGGTTTAATAGCCACTCTGAAAAATCCCAAAGAGATTACCGTCTTTTCTATTGAAAAAACATATTGGTCTGAATGCATCCTTATCAGTTTCTTTCATCTCTCCATAGGCTGAATGCATCGTACAATTCCTTCAGTTGACAGACGAGCAGATGGCTGTTTTTCCTCCAGAGGAAAGGCAGAGCATTTTGGAAATGAAAGTAGAGATACTGAATCACTTCAGCGACATCTTGGGGTAAGAGGGGAGCTGGGCTCCACAAAACATCCTAAGACTGTGCCAAGCCCAGCTTGGATGGTACTTGCTTCACAGTCTCACCCAGTCAATCATCTCATTAGCAAAGTCTGTGCTAGTTAATGTACTCCCATTGCCTTCTTTTTCCAATGGACAACCAGTTATACTAAAGGGCAGAATCCAGCACTTAGTTCTCCTGTTCAAACCCCCTTGAAATTAAGGCAGGTGTACAAACACCCCCATGCCCTCATCTTCAGCTGACCATTTCAGGGTCTTGGAACATTGCACCTTTGGGGGGGAAAGGTGGTGTCCACAGTCCCAGATTTCTATAAAGGGTCGGCAAAGAGGCACAGTTCTTTAATATGCCTCAACGTGTTTCTCTAGCGCTTCTAGAAGACCTTCCATATGAGGGAAACTATGCTGAAAACACCAAAGGAAAACAATGGTTGAATGGCAGACTTGGAAGAGTACTCAGGGGCATGCTCACTGGCAACTGCAGAGTTGCAAAAGATCTGATGGCAAGTGTAGCCAGCAGCCGGACATGGAGCAAGGCACCATTTCTTACTCCAAGCAGCTCCAAACTGATGCACGCCCAATCTTTAAACAGCAGCAAACTGCCTTCCAGGCTCAGGCACCACTCAGCACTCTTCATAGTCCCTAATTGGTCTTTCGCCCACAAAATCCCTCACAAATGTTCACCAACTTCTCTACAGTTTAGCTCTTGTTGCTTGTTTCATTAGTGCTCCATAGGTTGAACAGCTCTTTCTCTTTCTCCTTTCAGGGATTGGTCCATCTGAACTCAACGTTTAGGTGTTTCTCAGTAGCAGATTGGTGTGATGGGAGCCTAATCCATCTTGTTAATAGAATCCTTTGTTCTCTTTTGTTTTGAAAAATGTCTAACCAAATGGCATGTTGAAGGCAGCATAGAAAATGTATTTTATTCACATTATCTCTGAACCAGAGCAGTACTGAGGGAAGGAGGCTCCCTCCCTCTTCTTCCTCCCCTTGTTTATCTTACTACTTCCGTCATTTTGTTTACTTCCTTAAGTTTCAAATAAAAGTTGGGTTTGACTGAAACAGTATGGCTTGTTGTACATCTGTATTGTACTTGCTTCCCCAGTCACCTCATCCTCCCTTGTAGATAAAAGCTTAGCTTAGGTTCCCATGAAGTCATTCCCACACATTCTGTCTGTTGTGTCATCCCACTGCTGCCCAATTCTTTTTTCAAAGGCACTAGATTAAAATTCTCCTATGCTTATCTAACTACCAGAGCAAAAGCTGATCCAGACAAGGAACTCCTACAGCACTCCTGAAAAATGGGGCAGGATAGGACTGCTTTGTGCACTGCTGAGGAAAGTTTGTTCCATGACCACTGAGGATGGTCAGCAAAGTGTGTACCCATTCTGTCCTAACATGGCATGTTATCAAGAGGACCCTGTCAGGGCTAGTGAGGACAGCCATTCCCTCCATACAGGCACATGAATGCACCAACACAGGGAAAGGGGACCTTTGACCCTCCCAATGTTGTTGGACTACAACTCCCATAATCACTGGCCATGTTGGCTGGGGCTGATGGGAGTTGAGGCCCAACAGCATCAGAAGGGACAAAGTTCCCTCACCACATCTCTGAAGCAGCAGTCTGCAAGCTTTTGAGGCCGGTTAACCCAAATCTGCAACATGACACCCACATTTAATTCCAATATGTTCTCCCAAGAGCTAATGTGGCTACATGCTCACAAGGAATTTTTGTGTGAGAATGTGGCACTGGACCATTTTGTCCCTGGACAACATCTGGCCTGCAAAAGAAAAAAGGATTCCCATTTATGCTTTCCATCATGCCCCCTCTCATTTATTTATTTTTAAAAAAGAAATTCAACATACATTATGATATACAAACCCACAGATTCCTAATGCTGAAGACTGATCTTTAAGTCAGGGATGGGTAACTCGTCTTCTAGATGCTGTTGGTCTACTGGTCCCATCACTCCTTGCCATTGGCTACGCTGCCTAGGACTGATGGCAGTTGGAGTCCAACAGCTGGAAGGCCACAAGTTAGCCCCACTTGACTGGGTTATTTTTTTTAAAATTTTTATTAAATAGTTTTATTTGAAAATTTGTTAAAACATTACACAACATCTTCAAACCAATCCAAGAACATTCAGCTGCATTTTTCACATATCGAAATTATGAGGTATCGAAAAGGAAAAAAAAGAGGGGAAAAAAAAGAGGGGTAAGAGAGAAGGGGGGGGATGAAATGTGAGTGGGCAAAAAGGCGTAGGGCCATGGGAGGGGGGGAAATAAACAAACAAACAAAAGAAGAAAAAAAGGGGGGGAAAGGGGTAAACAGGGAGGGAAAAGGGTAGGGGTAGGAGAGGGAAGGGGAGGGGGCGAAGAAAGTAAAAAGAGAGAGAGAGAAAAAAAGAAAGAAGAAAAAAATTTTATGTAAAGGTCCACTTGAAAAAAATCATCTCAAGGGCATAATACTTCCACCGCTTTCAGCACAGTATTTCTTGTTACATTTTCGTTCTCCTGTCAAACATATTTTAATAAACATCTTACCTTTAAACCTATCTAACAATTATAGTTTATATTCAATATTCATCCTTACAAGGTTATTCCAAACATAGCCATGTTTTTGTCCCCTTGTCTGTTTTTTTTAAGTAATCATTTAAACATTCCCATTGTTTTTTTATCCTGTTTTTTGGTTTTTGTCGTATTATATCTGTGAGTTTCGCCAACTCCAAATACTCACATAGTTTGTTTACCCATTCTCCTTTTGTTGGTACAAGGGTACCTTTCCAATATTTAGCAATCAACACTCTGGCGGCTGTTGTCGCATATAGAAAAATATTGGTTCTGTCTTGTGATATATCACTACCCAGGATACCCAAAAGGTAGGATTCTGCTTTTTTAGAAAAAGATGTTTTTATTAACTTTTGAATTTCCGTATGAATCATATCCCAATATTTTTGACTGGGTTAATAGCACTCTGTGTTGTGCTTCCCACAGCACAAGCCCAAGACATTTGGGCACCTGAGGCAAACCACAAAACGCCCCTTGCCAGGGAAGAAGGGTTGGGTGAAGATCTACACTGGGAACAAGGAGGGGAATCAAATGGACTTCCCCCATCATAGTCTTTGAGAAGGGGCCCACTTTGAATCACGCCAAACAAGTGTACAGTCCAGGAAACTACAGAGGTCAGCCCCTCCTATTTCCTCCCTAGGGGTGGGAGACCCCTCCCATTCACAAAGAGGACGCAGCAGCAGCAGCAGCGTGTATGGGGTTGCCTCGCCTTCCCTCATGGCTGTCCCAGTTCCCTGTAGAATCAAACAAGTCTTTCCCTGCTGCATATACCTTTCCTGGGACACCAGCATCAAAGACTGCACACAGCCGGATTAATTGATCCTTGAAGTCCATCTCTCAGCAATAAAATAATTCCTCATCAGATTCCCTCTCTGTGCTTTTTATAAAGTTTGCCCTTGCAATTTTCTCACTGGAGGAATCCTTTCAGGGGATGAAGATCTCCCTGGCAGGCTGATTGCTTTAATACAGTGTGCAAATGCATATTTTGTGTCTGAATTTATTTTTGGCCCTACACATTAAAGGGGAGTGGGAGATATCAGCTCCTTAACTGCATTAAGAGAGAGCATTACAGTTCTGAATATTTAACCACAGAATACATTTTTCAGCCATAGGATTTCAAACTAGAGATTCATGTCCTGTGCAGATTAAGGAAGGATCAAACATAGAGAATGCAGTGCATTTCAGAGTCTCTTTGTTAACAACTTGGTTTTTCAGCTGGCAACTCCTTTGCTGGTTTATTGATGGACCATTAAATCAGAAAATTATTTAATTTTTTATTGATTCATTTATTAAATTTCTATACCGCCCTATACCCACAGGTCTCAATATAAAATGACAACATAAAATGATAATATAAAAACACAAAATGCATAGTAAGAATAAAAACAAGAACAACCCAGTAACGCCCCCATCTCCTACTTGAAAATGTTTGCAGTCTGCAGCTTTTTCCCAAAGAAGCATATTGGGCCAAGGGTGGCCCTGCCAAAACAATGCCATGCAGAGGTGGGAGTCTGGGTTAAGCTACAAAAACAGCATTTGGCAGCATTCAGGTCCACAAGTTCGGCCAGTTTCTGGCTGCAAGACGTGCTGGGGAAGAGCAGTATTCCAGTGTTTGACTTAAAAATTCTCTTTATTGAAGTAAAACTGGACGTTTCTGGGATCTAGGCTGGAGTGTTGATGGCAGTACTTTTGCAGAGTCTTAGCCAGGCTCTCTGGTCCACACAGAAACACACCTACTACAGACCTGCAAACCCCAAGGAAGAAGCAATTAATGTCAGGAAACAAAGCTTACTAATGGATTGCTTTGAGGAAAGGGAGAAGGGAAGAATAATGTGCAGCAATGTTGTGCAAGCTGAATCATTCCATTTAGATGACAGAATCTGGGTGCCTTTTCTGCGGAATTCCCTACAAATGGGAGCAATAGAAAGGAAATCTATATGTATAGCTATGGTCTCCGCTCCAACAACCTGGGTATACAGCAGCAGACCTCACCTGGGATGGGCAGCTGCCACCACTGAGAATTCATTGCTCCACATGGGCCTCCCAAAGAAAGTTTTCTGCCGCAGGCCCGTCACCATGTCGGTGGACCTGTCAAAGTTGACCGCTGCGTGACCAACCTACAAAAGCAGCAAAAAATTGGGCAGGCCTCACAGCAGCTGCATAAATATTCCATACAATTTCTTAAAATTGACCCTTCAGCTGCTTTCTGATGTTCATGCTAATGGGCTAATTTATGGACCTCAGCACAGTAGTTTTCACAGTAGTGCCACCCTGGGAGGGGGGTAACAAAGTGGCCCGCTGCCTCCCCCCCAGTTGTAGAGCTGCCGAAGGCCGCCCGTGCGCAGTCCTGCCCCAGGGGCCGGAGAGGCTTCCTCCACCATTGTCTGCTCCACAAACTATAGAAGCTTTGTCCCCTAGGTATCTGAACAAGCACTCTGCTCCCAAAGGAACCTGCCGAGGCCATTTTCTGAGGCTCTGCTCCAGAGGCAAGGGGCTATGGTATCACTTTTAAGGAGGAAAGTTTGTGCAGATTATGGGGAAATGAGCTTCAAATAACCAACATGCTTAAGTCTAATTAATACAGGAAGGGGTTAATAGCATAGACTAAGCTGTTCTGCCAGGCTTAGGTATATCCACTTCCCCTTACCTTGGGAGGAACTAGGTAATCAAGCTTTTACTGTCCCCTAGTCTACCTGAGAAGCTCAGCGGGTAAAGAGGTTGGACGTGGTTGCTTCTGCTCAAATTCATGGCTGTTGCATGCCATTCCTGTGTTCTGATACTAATAATTTAGGAACTTTCACCATTTTGTAACTAAGCTTAGTTTTACAGCCTGTGCAACTATTCTGAAGTACATAGACCTTTGGGGAGTTTGTTAGTAAACTATTTCTTAACTTACCACACGTGTGGTCTTTTTCCTATACTTGGGGATGAGGGAAACTTTGGAAGGGAACTTTTTAGGGAGCGTTTTGGAACTCACTTTAAAGAGCACATATTAAAGTTTTACAACCTATATTTCCATGCTTTACTTTGCTACATGTTTTGTGACTTTAAATCTCTGCTGGAGTTCTCTCATCAAAGAGTACTTGCAGCTTCTCCTGCAAGTTCCAAAGATCTCAGAAGTCTGCTCTGCAGTAACTTGAAACAAGGCTTTTAGTGTGGCTGCCCTTGTAAGCCTACAATTTATGCAAGGGTTCTGTTCCCAGGAACCACATACTAACGTCCAAGCACATGAAGCCAGGAAAACACCTTAAAACAGGGGTCAGCAAACTTTTTCAGCAGGGGGCTGGTCCACTGTCCCTCAGACCTTGTGGGGGGCCGGACTATATTTTTTTGGGGGGGGGGAATGAACGAATTCCTATACCCCACAAGTAACCCAGAGATGCATTTTAAATAAAAGGACACATTCTACTCATGTAAAAGCACCAGGCAGACCCCACAAATAACCCAGAGATGCATTCTAAATAAAAATACACATTCTACTCATGTAAAAACATGCTGACTCCCGGACCATCTGCGGGCCGGATTTAGAAGGCGATTGGGCCACATCCGGCCCCCGGGCCTTAGTTTGGGGACCCCTGCCTTAAAGCAACCCGTAAAACAACCCAAAAATGTAATAAAAACAAACCTGCACCTCCTCTTTCTCAGATCACCTCCTCTTTCTGTCTGTTTGCTCTCCATGCTTTTGCACAGCCCTATCTCACTCTCCAGCTCCAACTCTCTGACGATGCCCAAACACGCTCCCAAGGTGAGTGCAATGGCTAATGCCAACTGCTGTGTTCCATTCTCCCACCTCCTAATGTTTTTCAACGGTGTATTTTGATTTTCTCAGCATTATCTCTATCTACCTACCTACCTACCTACCTATTTATTTATTTCAGATACCTGCATAGGGATGCCATCACATAAGAAAAATGATTTTAAGTTGCGGTCTTACTGCATTGATACTTCTCTCTGAAATCTAGTATTATTTCCATATTTGCACCAATACCTTTTATGCAAATCAATCCCATCTTTTATCAACTTTTTGTGTGTGTGAAGCTAATCTCTCTTTTTGGGCAATGCACAACTGGCCACCCTAACCTCTGGCCATCCACGTATTGTTGGATTCCAACTCCCAGCAGCTCCAGCAGCGGACAGGGATGACCAGAGTTGTGGTGGCACAGCAGCAACCAGAAAGTGCCGCTGCCTCATAGCTGCTCTAAAAGAGACTGGTACTTGAAAGTGCCTTGGAACTTCAGCCCTTGCAAAAGGACAATGTGGTACATTGCTGACATCACAAATGAAAGCTGCTGCACGTTTTGTGCGTGTTTCCTTTGACAGAAGGATCGGGGCACTTTCAGAAGCTTGCTCTTCTGAGAAGGGTGTGTATAGCCTGCCAATGGAAGTAAAGTTCACAAGGGGGATGCTGCGTGACTCACCATACTGCTGTTCCAGCCTGTGAGGTAGAGATGGTAGCTGAGCATGCCTGCTCTGCCAGACTCATCCATCTCTTGTTCCAGAGAGGCCAGCAGATCCCTGAACCAGGCAAAGGCCCCTGTCTCTCGACAGATCCAGTAGAAGTAAATCTTAAGAACACAGGAACACAGAGGAAGAGAAGAGCTATTGAAACTGGAGACAACTTTTAAGACAATGGTTTGCAACGAGTAGGTTGGTTAGCTGACTGTGGAAGGCACCAGCGGCTTTGCAATGTTTGCTGCTGCTTTTTTTCTTTTTCTAATGTGAAGTAGAAGGATTATAGGGGATGAAGCAAGAGAGAGGCTATGGGTATAATACAAATTTATACTGGTTGTGTAATAGCTTAGTTGCCGTGTCTTCCTTCGCACCCGGGAACGTAAACTTGGTGCTACGAATTATACACATCTCTGCTTCCCAGAGCTTCATAATGAGAACAAATGCTTCTCCTTAACCTTTATAACTGTTAACTGGGAAACACAAAGATTTAGCACAGCAAGGGCATTTTAGAATTAGACCCAGTTCCATTTTACACATACACCCAGTGCTACACCCCCTCCTGGCGGTACTCAAGGCAAGGGTACTCAGTACTGGCAACTTTTTTTTACCAAAGGTTAAAAACATGGCACATACTGTAAAAACTTCATGGTGAGAAGCATCACCATTTTAATTTTAATTTTTAAAAGCACTGCATACTGCCCATCCCATCTTTGTGTTTGTCTTTTGGTTGCAAAATGATTTTTTAAAATGTTTGTTTTTCATTTTAAAGGCACAGGAAAGGCAAAGTTTCAAAGGAAAACTAAAAGGTGAAGAGGAAGTTTTGTTCAGGAAATTTTTGCAGGGGAGGGTCAAAGATTCAGCCTAGTTAACCAGGCGAGGTGTGTTTTCATGGTGCCCGGTGTGTGTGTGTGTGTGTGTGTGTGTGTGTGTGTGTGTGTGTGTGTGCAGGGGCGGGTGTGGAGGGCAACGTGAGGAAGACACAGCAGGGCAGGCATGCACCCTTCCAATCAGTCCAATGTGACTGATTTTGAGGGGTGCATGCCTGTTGCATCCTCCTCACACCACCCTGCCAACGCCACCAGAAAAATGCACCCAGCAGGCCCACTCACACGACGCCCCCCAGTCCAACTTATTGCTTTATTAAAACTTTAAGAAAAAGCTGGGGGAGGGGAACCTGTCTGCAGCTTGTTGCTTAGCAATGTTTAAGCGTTCCACCCAGGTTGGGCCAGTTAAAGTCCATGAGTTTTAAAAGTTGTTTAGTGGAGGCAACCAAAGAAAAACAGACATCCATTTAGTGACAGAGGTCGAGTTAAGGAGGAGGGCTTGGTTTGACTGGGTAGCTTTCCCACTTTTTCCCCATAGTGCAGGCAACCATCTGTGCCATCACAGAGACCTTTTAAGAAGATACAACAGAGCCATGGTTGCCTATGATGTTATACTCATTACTTCTGCCCTGTTTTGTTTTGTTCAAATGGGCGCAGCAGGTTTTCAAAAAATGCAAATACTGTAGGAGAAACCTTTCACAAAAATGCCAACTAATATGCCTCAGTACAGCTTAGCCATTAGGCTTTATGTGACAGTTCAATGTGCTTGTACCAATGCTAATTATCTACCTTGCACTATCATCTTCCTCATGGTGCTAGATAAGACAGCTAGTAATTTGGAAGGTGCTTCATGTACTCTGTAGAGTTTGTGATATGAGTTTGTGGGGAACAAGCCAAAGCTGGGATAGCTCAGTTGGTAGAACATGAGACTCATAAACTCAGGGTTGGGAGTTCGAGCCCCACGTTGGGCAAATGATTCCTGCATTGCGGGGGGTTGGACGATATGACTAGTGTGGTCCCTTCCAACTCCACAGTTGTATGATTCTAACTCCTGCACCCAGCAAATGTTAAAATCTAAGCCAGGCTGGTTCCATCAATAGAGACAAAGGGGAGATAACCCATTAAGAAAGCCATCAACCAAGCCAGCAAACCAAGCCAGCAAATGGGTGGAACCCCGCCATGGTCTTTGGGAAGATAGCAGAAGACAGTGTGAGAGTTTCTAGGAATGAGTTTCAGGACTGCAGAATGAGATGATGTGAGCTGGAGGAAAATTAGTTGCAGTTTGCAAGTGGCAGAAAATTTGAGAAAGGGGGCTCAGAGTACAATATGCTAGAAGCTCCTCCATCATAGGCTCAGGTTGTGTGTGTATATGTGTAAATAAACCATATATCCAAAAGGCACCACTGCCTGTGCCTCGTTTCCAAAGGAAACACGAACCCTGGGTAACTGCCTGGACCCCTGGAATCTCAGACCACTCAGAGACTGGGATGACATGTAACAGTCTGAAAGCTTTTAAGTGCACTAATAAATCCAAATGGTTGGCACTTTTGAGAACAAGTTCCATTTCTTTTTCATTTCATTGCATCTTTCTGGTTTATTGAAGTGTGTTTCTGGCTTGTACATATTTGAAGCAATCCAAAACCTGCATAATTGTTTGGAAAAGAGGTGGGTGGTGATGCAATTACATTTCCAGTCATTTTCAATATTCTGAGCGGGGACGGGGGGTGGGGTGGGAATATAACCTGTCCCTAGTTTGAGACTGCAAGATACTATGTGTCAGAGGGAGTCTTCACTCCCTGCAACTCAAAGACTAGCATTCTCTAGCAAACCAAATTTGTTTCATATTGGTCTCAGTGCAATGGGGCGATCCCACCATACCGTTTTTGTTTGGAGACCCTGGTCACCATGCTGGAACTTGTACCAGATGGATTTCAGCACAGAGGCAAATGGTGTCACTCCAATCCCAGCTCCCACCAACATGGCCACCTCGTACTGGAACACATCTTCGCTGGCAGTGCCAAAGGGACCATCTACTTCAATCCTGGAAAGTTGAGAAAATCTATGTGCTGCATAGAACTTTGTGCACACAAAAAATTTAGTTCCACAAACTGAATCAATAATCAATTTATTACTGAAAGTATGCAGCCTTTCAGGGAGAGCCTTCTCAAGAAAGTCTGCAAAAGATAGTTTACCTTAATCAGGAATGTTATTCCGGTGCATTCCACATTTAATGCTTCCAGGCCAAATGATCCAGATCACCCCAAATGATCTTCCTTTTACCCATAGACCTCACCTATGAGCAGTTCTGCTGTGCCTATCCACCAACGTTTCCCCCAGTCCTTTTGCCTTCTCCTCACCCTGCCTCCAAATCCCTCCTTCAGTGGCCCAATGCAAACTTTGTTCTAATGATGGAAATATTTTGGGATTTGTACAGCAGTTTCTTTCCTGTTTGGCTGGACTGTCTTGATATTTCTCTTCTCCAAAGCCCTTCGCATCTGCAGGCCAGGCAGTAACAGAGCAGCTCATGTACCTTAGCCTGAGCATAACAGGGAGGTTGCTGCTGCTTCACCCTCCAATGGCCTCAACGAAGGCAAATGGTTGCTGGTTTATACAGCTACTCACCTGGGCATCACTGGGTTCGGCTGCTTAAAGTTGTCAATCAGAGCCTCTGTCCAATCGCCTGCTGCCCTGATGTGGACAGAGAATAACTTTTCCTCTGGAGCAGATGTGAGGGTGAATGGATGCCACTCCAAATAGTAGATGGAAGGGCAGTTGAGGAAAACATACTGCCCTACTTCCATGCTGAATCCTTTCTTGTACAACTGCAGCTCAAGGACATTTGAAGGGTGCATGATGGCCTGCAAACAAAAGTCACGCTGACATCGAAAGGGTGAGGAAAACTCCCTCTACCATCCCAAAGGAAATATTAATTAGACTTCATAGTAGCTGGCCTTCTTCTGGGTCCAGATGGAAACCAAGAACATGCCAGAAATCTCAATGCCTGAGGTCTTTTCCTGGCACTTAAAAGCATCTAAGAGGCAACAGACAAGCCACCTGACTACAAAAGTTCGCTATTGCAAGCCCACACGCTAAACCCTGTCCCTGGAGCCTTCCCCCACCCACCGCAAGATGCTGAGATGGGGGCAGGGCGATGGCCACCCTGTAGCCAAGGTGGGTGGCACCCTGGTCCCAGGAAGCCCTGTGCAGTGTCGCAAACCCCACCCACCTCTTGGAGGACGTGAGCGGTAACTGTCATTTTGGCACCTGCTGAAGATGCCAAAGATTTTTATGGGAGACTTTTATCCTGGCTTGCATCTCTATTGGATTTTAATTGGTTTGATATACGGTTTATTGTTGTTGGTTACTCTTTTAAGATTTTTTAAATATTCATATGACTTGTTTAAAATTGGTTTTTATATATGCAAAAAATTTCACCGCTTTTAAAACATGCCATTTGTCTTTTGTTGTTGTACTGTAAATTGTATTGGGTGCTTCATGGGAAGTCATAAATAAATAACCTGTGACTCAAGGATCTCACAGCAAGCAACAGCCACAGGCTTCCACATTCCCACATTATGCTCAGTGTGCAGAAGTAACAAAACTCATTTATTTATTATTTAATGTATTAAATTTGTATGCCAACCTTCATTCGAAGGGCAGTTTACAGTATAAAGACACATAACATAATACTGTACAGTGGAACCTCAGTTTTCAAACGTAATCCATTCCAGAAGACCATTCGACTTCCAAAATGTCCGAAAACTGATAACTGAAAGCGTAAGCCTCAATACAATAGGGAAACTCAAAACGGAATCTGCATGGCATGTTCGGCTTCTGAAAACTGTTTGAAAACCGAAGCAGTTACTTCCAGGTTTATGGTGTTCGAAAGCCGAAACATTTGTCAGTGGAGATGTTCAACAACTGAGGTTCCACTGTAACAAACGGAACAATAACCCAACCACCACACACACAGTTTAAAAAGCCATAGTTTCTTTAATTAGTCAAAGGCCTAGGGGAAGAGGAATGTTTTTGTCTGGTGCCTAAAGAGGTGTAATGAAGGTGCCAGGCAAGCCTCCCTGCGGAAAGCATACAACAAATGGGGAATATTCGATTGGGAGCTGACCAGAGTGGCTGGGGAAACCCAACCAGATGGGTGAGGTATAAATATATTATTATTATTATTATTATTATTATTATTATTATTATTATTATTATTACCATTATTGATGTGTTAGGGAATTTTCAGGGTTCAAGCCTGATACAAAGGGCTGCCTGGAAACAGCCAACTGAATCTGGACACAAATTGTCAACAAAACAGGCCATCTTTATTGAAAAAGCATTGCAATGCATTCCAACTCGCTCTCACCAAGCAGGCGGGGCACCCCGAAAAAACAAAAAAATTGCACCTCTATTTCTACTAAGCAGATGTCATGTGACACCAAGGTTGCAGAGCAGAATCTTTTCCTCATAAGGTTTCTGCCTTCTCCCCTATTCATTTATTCCTCACCAGACTATCTTAACAAATAATAAATCCTTGAGATAAGAGTTGAAGCCTACAGTGTTCTTTGTCAAGGATTCCAGCTGTTATCTATTCACAGATTGGCTATAGGGCAGGCATGTCCAACACAGGTAGATGTGTTCCTGGTAGATCTCTGGCCCCTCAGTGATCTACTCCCCCCCCCCAAAAAAACCTCAATAACTTTGGCTTCCCCCAAAAAACTCAAGAACTTTGCCTTTCCTAAAAAAGCTCAGCAACTTTTGCTTCCAGGCAAAAAAGTAGGCCATCAGATTAAGTTCCACTATTGGACTGGGGATTCAGGATCCTCAACTGTGTTTTATATAATCAACTTTTGATTATGTTCTGTGTATATCACAATGCTCATTCAGTTCCATTCATTCAGATATTCAGTTCCATTCATTCATTTGCTCCCTAAAAAAAAGCTCAGCCACCGTGGCTCCCCCCCCAAAAAAAACCTCAACAACTTTGTTTGCCTCTCACAGAGCTACAATTCCCGACAACCATAACAAACAACAGTTCCATGATTCTTTGGGGGAAGGTGTCTTGAGGCACACTTAATGTATCCTATGTATCCAACTCAAAGTGAAGAAGAAGAAAGAAGAAAGAAGAAAGAAGAAAGAAGAAAGAAGAAAGAAGAAGAAGAAGAAGAAGAAGAAGAAGAAGAAGAAGAAGAAGAAGAAGAAGAAGAAGAAGAAGAAGAAGAAAGAGGAAAGTAGAGATGCTTACCTTTACAACAACCACCTTCTGGCAGGAACGCCAAATCCTCAAGGCTCTCTCAAAGGCATAGAGAATTATCGGGGCCAACACCCACTTCCAGGACTTTAAAGAAATAACATCCATGTTAGAATGGCAGTTTCATTGCAGGGCCAGCATTTCCCCACTCTTGTGAAACCTTCCACCTTTGTCACTTCAGTGCTTTCCTCGTGTTGCATGTCATTCTTACCTCAGCAGGAAGACCCTCAAACTCAGGCACTTTGCAAAGATGAGTGCTGCTGCCTTGAGCCCACTCTGTATACTGCCCAGCACAGAGCTTAGGATTGCTCTCCTCCAAGCTTTTGTCTGTCTGCCCACGAACAAGACCTCTGAAAAAAAGAGCAGAACCATCAAAACTGAAAATCTGAAAGAAAGGAACAAAAGCCCAGCAGTGGAAAAGGAGGTTTGCTCATACAGGCCATGTGGGCTAAGCAAACCTTTGCAATGGACCCTTTCAGCTCATATTGTGTTTGGTTTTCGGTTGTAATGTGTGGGTTACGAAAAGGCTGCTCTTTGCTTTAAATCAGCAGTGGGGAAGTGTGCACATAGAAACACGTATTAGTGAAAATAACATTAAAATGCATCATATGTGGATCAATTGTTTCGCAAAAAAAATGTGTATATTACGCAAAACAACACAACAAGATGTGCATGTTAGGAGAAATTTGCACTAAAAAACTAATGAATTTTCAGGAAGACTACTTAAAACACACACACACACACACACACACACACACAGACAGACAGACAGCTGTAGATTTGTGGAGAGCTTAACATTATGCTTGGGGGAAAGAGGAACATGAAATGGTTAGATTTGCCCACTCCTAGCTAGCCTATCCCACAACTGCAGAAGTGCCTTACGCAATGCCATGGATGATGAGGCCCAGAAAGTAGATAACAAAGAGATGATGGGTGTACCAGAAGACCTCAAAGTAGTTTCTGCGGATGAACTCCATAGAAGAAGTGACCATAAGGATGAAGGACAAAGTGATGATCACACCTGTTAGACCAGGAATGGTGGTGAATGCCACATACAAGGGTGTCTGCAGATGAAAGCCAGATTATGACATGTAAAGCTGTGCTGGATAAAAGCTCTGGCTTACAGGCAAGGTTTAATTATGACATTTATATACAGTGGTACCTCGGTTTACAAACACAATTAGTTCCGGAAGTCTGTACTTAACCTGAAGCAAACTTTCCCATTGAAAGTAATGGAAAGTGGATTAATGCGTTCCAGACAGTCCGTGGAGTACTTAAACTGAAGCGTACTTAACCTGAAGTGAACTTTCCCATTGAAAGTAATGGAAAGTGGATTAATCTGTTCCAGACGGGTCCGCGGAGTACTCAACCTGAAGCGTACTTAACCCGAAGTATGAGTGTAATTGGTTCTGGAAGTCCGTACTTAACCTGAAGCGTACATAACCTGAAGCGAACTTTCCCACTGAAAGTAATGGAAAGTGGATTAATCTGTTCCAGACAGGTCCGCGGAGTACTTAAACTGAAAATACTCAAACCGAGGCGTACTTAAACCGAGGTATGACTGTACCACCTTTTCTCCCAGGAGCTCAAGGTAGTGTACTGTACATGGTCTTTGACACTGAAAGATAGTTGTATACATGAAGGAGCATCTCCATCCCCATCGCTCAGCATGGACACTGAGGTCCAGCTCTGAGGCCTTCTGGTGGGTTCTCTCATTGCAAGAAGTGAAGTTACAGGGAACCAGGCAGAGGGCCTTCTCAGTAGTGGTGCCTACCCTGTGGAATACTCTCCCATCAGATGTCAAACAGACATACAAATATTTTACTTTTAGAAGACATCTGAAGGTGGCCCTGTATAGGGAAGCTTTTAATGTATCATTTTTTTATATACTCTATTGGAAGCCGCTTAATAATAATAATAATAAGAGTTAGGTTAGGTTGAGAGATAGTGATTGGTCCAAGCAAGGCTGAGTGGGGTGCCTTCTTCATAAGTGCTATAGACTCTTAGGTTGCGTTCACACATCCTGGTAACCCAGAACATACAAGCGTGCCACTGAAATTCTCCTTAAAAAAAACACCAATGAACTAATAACACCCAGATGAAAACTAATCAACAGTAGACTCTAAATGGAACAAAAGGCACAACACTGACAGTCTAATAATCCAAAAGGAAAGAAAGCTTTCAGCAAGGCTGAAGCACCAGCAACTTTCCCTTTCAGAACTTCAGTGATGCTTATTGAACAAAGCTTGTGAGGCACCAACCGTAGTGTTTGAATGGATGGGGTTTAGCCACAACCCATCGTCCTCATGTAAGTGAGAGAGGGTGGAAGCCAGGTCTCCGTCTGTTGCTTGCTTGGCACAGTTGTACCACTCAAAGTTGAGCAGGTGAGCAATGATGTGAACCGCTGGAAGAGAGGGCAAGAAAAACCTGAACCGCATCCTTACTGACACCAGCAAAGAGGCTATTTCTATACTGATGTTATCTTTCTATACTAATTGGGCTAAATGCACATAGCTGTCTGCCCTTGCTGGCTCATTGTGTATGTGTAGTATACACAAAAAGTAGCAGGTGTGATGACAATTATTATACAACAAACCAATAACACCAAAACTGGCTTATGAATATAAAGGACAAGTTTACTAGAATATAAACTCATAAACCTACTAAACAATGAGCAATTCGCTCTACATGGAGCTACCTTTGAAGGTGACCCGGAAACTACAACTAATCCAGAATGCGGCAGCTAGGACCCGGAGACCAGTGCACTAAAAGCACTGGAACTGATCCAAGAGTTTGGGCAGCTTGCAGGATTTAAATTGAATAAAATGAAAACCAAAGTATTGGGGGAAAATTTAACACCAGAGGAAGTAAAAAACATTCAGGAGGTTACAGGTTTGAAATTTGTTAAAAATGTGAAATACCTGGGTGTAAACATGACTGTGAAGAATATTAATTTATTTAAAAACAACTATGATAAATTATGGATGAGATTAAGCATGATCTAGAAGGGTGGACTAATCTGAAATTGTCTTTAATGGGTCGAATCTCAGTGATAAAAATGAATGTATTGCCAAAAATGCTGTTTTTATTTACCAATTGTTGATAATGTGGGATGCTTCAAGGAATGGCAAAAGGCTCTATCAAAGTTCATATGGCAAGGGGAAAAAACCAAGAAGAAGAAGAAGATTGGAAAAAATTTAAAGTGTATTTAAGAAATAAACATATCATTGAAAAGAATTAATAGAAGTTTAGGAGGTACAGGGAGGTTGTAGAAATAAAAGATGTTTAGATAAATATGGATATGGAGGTGTAGTTATAAATAAGCAGTATGTGTGAGATTTTGTGTTATGATATAAGATAAGATTAGAAAAAGAATAGTTATAAGGTAAACAAGGTATAAGAATAAGATTTAGAAATTACTACAGAGGATTTACAATGTAACACAGTTGGAAGGGACATGAGGAAGTCACAGCCATTAGAATTGATATAAGCTGAAGTTTTGAAGTTTTTCTTTTTCTCGTCTTTTTGTATTTTGTATTTTGGTATTTTGTATTTTTTGTATACTGTATTTTTTGTATTTTGTCATTTTTTCTTTGTCTTTCTTTGTTACAAAATAATAAATATATTTGAAACAGAATGCGGCAGCTAGACTGGTGACAGGGGGCGGCCGCCAAGACCATATAACACCAGTCCTGAAAGACCTACACTGGTTCCTAGTACATTTCCGAGCACAATTCAAAGTATTGATGCTGACCTTTAAAGCCCTAAACGGTCTCGGTCCAGTATATCTGAAGGAGAGTCTCCACCCCCATTGTTCTACCCGGACACTGAGGTCCAGCGCCGAGGGCCTTCTGGTGGTTCCCTCACTGCGAGAAGCCAAGTTACAGGGAACCATGCAGAGGGCCTTCTCGGTAGTGGCACCTGCCCTGTGGAACGCCCTCCCACCAGATGTCAAAGAGAACAACTACTACCAGATTTTAGAAGACATCTGAAGGTAGCCCTGTTTAGGGAAGCTTTTGATGTTTGATGGATTGTTGTATTTTAATATTTTGTTGGAAGCCGCCCAGAGTGGCTGGGGAAAGCCCAGCCAGATGGGTGGGCTATAAATAAATAAATAAATAAAAATTATTTTTATTAAATAAATATATTATTATTATTATTTTGATTTTGATTTCTCTAGAACAGAAGTCATTTTACCTGTGTGCAGGGCAATCATGTAGGCCACCAGCTTGTGGAAGGTCAAATTGTGATCTAGTTGTTTCCTCATGGTGCGTCTGCAACACTGAATGGAAACAAAAAAAACAGGCCAGCTAGCAGACTGGGATGTAAAATTCAATGTGGGTATTACACAGGGTGGGGACCCCAGCATTGCCCCCAACGTCACCCAAAGGATCACCCAAGCAATGCTCATCTGCCTCACACCTGACATGAAAGCAATTTCAAAGCAGGAATCAGGAGCTTAACAGGAGATTGCTCCTTTGCAAACAGGACTCCCTGTGATATGCAGCTGATCAGCAGAAGGGAATGGAAGAAATTATTTGGATTATTGTTACAATTGTAACATGATGATGATGAGGGGGCTGGAGGAAATGGTTTGGGTTGTTGTAGTAGTACAGTGGTACCTCGGTTTAAGTACACAATTGGTTCTGGAAGTCTGTACTTAACCTGAAGCGAACTTTCCCACTGTAAGTAATTGAAAGTGGATTAATCCGTTCCAGACGGTCCGCGGAGTACTTAAACTGAACGTACTCAAACCGAAGCGTACTTAAACCGAGGTATGACTGTACAGTACTACTAGTAGTAGTTGTTTCATGTATTTATATTCTGCCTCTCTCCCAAGATTTAAAGGGCTTCTTCCATTCTAATGGCACAGTATGAGAAATACACAGAGAGCTGTATCCAATGTACCACTGTGTTAGCGTCACTTAGCGGTGCACTTGTTTCGCCGGTGAAATGTTTTGCACCTGCAGAACGTTTGTCCCCAAGAGAATCCATAAGTAGGTTGTGGGGCTGAGCTATCTGTTGCACAATGGGTTTCAGCAAGCCACAACTATTGTGTTGGGTTCCTCTCTCTGCACAGCCTTGAAATTCACCTGTCCATTAATACAACAGATATTGGGGTAATAAATAGCCCAGAGGTCCCAAATACCAGGATTTCCTCAGATGATGAAAATTGGACTAAGGAAACCTAGCTGGAAAGGCAGCCTCCTTGACCACATTCACAGTATACATTCACACCATAGCTGCCAAATTTTCCCTTTTCTCGCGAGGAAGCCTATTCAGCATAAGGGGAAATCCCTGTAAAAAAGAGATAACTTGGCAGCTATGATTCACACCACTGTGATACCTCTTTAAACAGTTATTACCGTACCTCCCCCCCAATAATCCTGGGAGCTGTTGGTTGTAAATGTAAGGTGTGAATGTGGCCTCTATGTTTTTTTATTGTAAACCGCCCTGTGATCCTCAGATGAAGGGCAGTATAGAAATTGAATAAATTATAAGTAACAGTGTTCTCGAAGCTACCAACATGAGCCAGACCAGGATGCGGGAGGCAGAGGAAGACAGGAGTGCCTGGCATGCTCTGGTCCATGGGGTCATGAACAGTTGGACACGACTAAACGACTAAACAACAACAAAATAAGTAACGAATTGGAAGTGCAGTTGAGATCAATTTCTTGCTCACCGAGCAGCTGCCCCTCAGAAAGGAGAGAAGGTTCCGGCAAACAGGCAGCAGGATCAGCATGCTGTTGAAGTTGAGGCATTTGGCTGAAGCACGTGCCCAAGGAAGGGCGGACTACAAATAAAAAGAGGAGAAGCTGCAGAAGGGTGGGGTTTTTTTTAAAAAAAAATCATTACAAACTTGTAACTGTTTTATACTCCAGGCTGGCTCTACCATTAGGTAAAGAGAGGCAGCTGCCTCTAGTGTAGGGATGGAGGGGGAGGGGCAGAAATTTGGTTCGGTTTGCATTTTAATATGAAACTCCCCAGTTTGTTCTTCCTGAAACAATATGCAAACCTTAACACAGGCATCTTTCCACTCTCTCACTTTTCCGAATTTTGCGCTACAGTTCTCCAATAAAATAATCGGTAATAAAAATGTGTGCCTATTAGGGGAAAGTGTGCCTTAAACTGCACGTTAGTGAAAATATACATAGAAAAATGCATTGCGTTTGGGAAATTTGTTTGCAAAAAAAAGGTTTATATCCAGAGAAATTTGCACGAAGATGCTAATTAAAGAGAACTTTTAAAAAATAAAAATTGAAATTTACAAACTAATGCAAAATTTTGAAGAGCTGAGGGCTGCCATACGTCAATCAAAATTTTGTGTTTCTGGTTGTTGTTTTAAAAAAGTTCAACAATATGGCAAACCTAGAAGAGCTGAGCTTAAGATCTGGAAAATGAGAAACTGAAATTGATAGGTGGAATATGCTGGGCGGGGGAAAGTAGAAAAGTGTTCAAGGGCATATGACATATGACCTGCTCTATGCAAATCACACTGCATGCCTTGTCTTTTCCTCCCATCTACCTATGCCACTTTTCCTCCTCCACCTGCCTTCTCCTCACACCATGCTCTCAGCCTGTGCACAAGAGCTAACTAGTTGGTAATGCTTGTCATCATTTGTAATTTAGGTAGTTTATTATCCCCAATGGCCAGTTGCAAGGCTTATTTTGCATCAGTCCAATTAGGGCAAATGCGGTGCTATCCCCAACAACATAAGCCAACCCCCAACCAGCCTCGAACTGCTAGGTGGGCAGGAGCTGGGACCGAGCAACAGGAGCTCACCCCATTGCAGGGATTTGAACCGCCGACCTTCTGATCAGCAAGCCCCAGACTCTGTGGTTTAACCCACAGCGCCACCTGGGTCCCTAATTAACAATACATATGGTATTAATCCTGTCAATATACATAGTATTAATCCTGGTATTAATCCTGGCGTGCTCTGGTCCATGGGGTCACGAAGAGTTGGACACGACTAAACGACAACAACAATCCTGTCAATGAATTAGGATTTTCAAACAAGCGTATCTTGCCAAGATTTTTCATCTCCTAAGAACAGAGGCAATCAGAAATTGAGGAGATGGTGCTCACCCCAATGATCTGGCGGGTGTAGAAGTACTTTTCACCTCTGTCAAATGTCAAGAAGTAAACCACAAAGAGGGAAATGTTTACTCCCAGCCAAGCAGCCTAGAGCACAGAAGGAGAAAACATAGTTGAGTTGGCCTACTAAACCCGATACACTTACATTGTTTAGAACATTGGGGGGTTGGGGGAATGGGCAAAGGTTTTAGCCCCATAACTGTCACCTATAATTCCAGTACAACTTCATCCTTTATTTCAAAATAAAAATAGATCACATCATGCAAATGTATGGCAAGAATACCAGTTACATTATTTGAAAGATTATTATAGCAAGGGGCAACTTCTTAAACAGTAGCAGAGATGCAAGTGCGTTTAGAAAATAATCAAATCAATGGCATACTTGTTAGGATATCAGTTAAGATAATTTCTTATAAATACATAAATCACATGGCACAGTGAACACACACTACAGTCATACCTCGATTTAAATACGCCTCGGTTTGAGTATTTTCAGTTTAAGTACTCCGCAGACCCGTCTGGAACGGATTAATCCACTTTCCATTACTTTCAAAGGGAAAGTTCGCTTCAGGTTAAGTACGCTTCAGGTTAAGTATGGACTTCCGGAACCAATTACACTCATACCTCGGGTTAAGTACGCTTCAGGTTGAGTACTCTGCGGACCCGTCTGGAACAGATTAATCCACTTTCCATTACTTTCAATGGGAAAGCTCGCTTCAGGTTAAGTACAGACTTCCGGAACCAATTGTGTTTGTAAACTGAGGTACCACTGTATTTGAATGGGAATGTCCATCAATTGTGTGGGGGCTTAGCCCCCTCAAATATTTTAGGGGGGGGGCAAAGCCAGGAGTTGGCTCCTATGTGCCTTGCATGCAGAAGGTTCTGGGTTCAGTTCCTGAAATATCCAGGAACAGTTCAGCCTCCGGTGCATGACTCTGGGGCAGAGGCCCATCCAGCAGAATGCTCAGGAGAGAGCTCAAATATAGCAGGGTCAGCTATAAAGCAAATGAAGCAATTGCCATCTAAAAAGAGAGAGTCCCATAAAAACCATTTATGTTCAGAGTCTAAGATTAGCTAACTGCTCCACCACTGAGACTGATCTCCTTTTTATTGCTCATCCATCATTGTTTGTGCTCATGACGCTCTGTGTCTCTTATCAATTTCTGATCAGTCAAATACAGACTTAATATGTAAACTACTTACAACTTCTCTACTAGCAGCTGCTTGTTTGACCATATCACATATTTGAACCCCCTTTCCGGTTCAAACTACTTAGGAACTGATCCAGATTACATTAAAAGCAATGGCTGAAAACAGCTGCAGGCTTCAGCAAGCTCTGGAGCTACTGCTCAGGCCATTAGCTGTGTTCCCACAGCCAGCAAATGCCACCCAGTGTGCACAGAAGCAGCAGCCTTGGCAGGGAGGAAGAGAAAATTTGTTGTACTGAGTCAACTTTGCAACTGGCTCCTGGACATTCCTGCACCATCAAGTATGAGGAAGTTAGGATGTTATGGAGGTTTTGAATGGGTTTTCTACTTTCTCTCTTTGCTCTGGTAAATATTGATTTTATTTTATCATTGTAGATAAAGGACTCGTTGCTTGTGACAACACTTGTATTTTGGAACTCCATGCCAATTGATGTGGGAGATGGCCTTCTTGGTGGCTGCTCCCAGGTTTTGGAACTCCCTTCCCAAAGAGGATGGACTGGCTCCTTCCTTGTTGTCTTTCAGCTGGCAAGTATAGACTCCTTTATTCCAGCAGACTATGAGGAACCAATTGTTTTTAAGAAAAGGGTTTTAATAATGTGTTGCACGGTTTGTGTTTGTTTGCTTTAACTATCTGCATTTTAATAGGCCCATTATTTAGACTGTTGCATTCCATGGATAATTACTTTTCAACAGTAATATTGTATGCGCTTTAAGCAACCTGTGCTTTATCTGCATTTGTGAACTGCCTCAAGTCCAGGTTCTGGGGGAAAGACAAGATTTAAGAAGGATATTGACAAGCTGGAATGTGTGCAGAGGAGGGTGACCAAGAAGATCAAGGATCTGGAAACCAAGCCTTATGAGGAGCGGTTGAAGGAGCTGGGTATGGTTAACCTGGAAAAGAGGAGACTGAGAAGAGATGCGATAGCCATCTTCAAGTATCAAACGAGCTGTCCCATGGAAGAGGGAACAAGCTTTTTTTCTCCTGCTCCGGAGGGTAGGATCCAAACCAATGGCTTCAGGTTGCAAGAACATCAAGAAGAACTTTCTGACAGTCAGAGCTGTTTAACAGTGGAACAGTATCCCAAGAGAGGTTGAGGGCTCTACTTCCTTGGAGGTTTTTAAGCAGAGGTTGGCTGGGCCATCTGTCATGTATGAGCTAGTTCAGATTCCTGCATTGCTGGGGATTGAATTAGATGAGCCTCAAGGTCCCTCCAACTCTACAATTCTATGGTTCTTTGAAATAAAATAAATAATATTGACATTGGGCAGGCACCATCACCGTCTTCCATCACTCACCCCTGCGGACACATGATTTAGTTGCATCTGTTATTCAATTTGCTTTAGATGTTTTTAAATGTTTTTGGCAGGTTTTTAAGATGTTCTAAATTTGTTTTTATTAAATTTATTTGTTTTTCTTGTTGTTGCAGAAATGTTTGCCTCCCTAGACTCCTTCCGAAAGAAGGAAAAGATACAAATGTAATAATCAAAATTAATGAATTAATGAATAATAAACAAAATAAATAGACTAAACAGTTGTAAGAACTGAAACGCAGCCATCTTCAAAATTTGCAATACATATCCAAATTTGCAATACGGTTTTCCAGCTAACAATGTTTACAGAAAATACAAGTATGAGGAGAAAACATGCATTAAAATGAAAATGTAAGTGAAAATAACACTCAAAATTGCATTATATTCGGATAAATTACTTGCATAAATGTGTACTTCAGTTAAGACTGGGTTAAAAATGCATTGATTGGGAGAAATTCACTCAAAAATGATGAAGAATTTTAATGAAGATTTTTTTTAAAAGGAAGTCACAAATTGCTGCAGAAATATGGGGAACTGAATATAAGATTGGGGTGGGGAATAGAATTTGTGAGAAATGAAATTGACAGATCATTCCATCCCCAGTCTAGATTCCACTTCACCAGATGCATGAAGTGTTCACTTCAGCTTGCATTTGGCCATGTATTTATAGACATACATGGAGAGGGAGAACATAAAACCAGTTATCTTTCAGGAAAAAAATGATCCATCCTGGAAAACAGAAGATCACTGTCCTAGGGCATCCTCCTAATTGTACAGAAACAAAAAACAGATCCCTTCTACATACATACAGTGCTTTTTTTCCTTTTTAAAAAAAGTTTAGGAGTACCTTCCTACTCATTTTGAAATACTGCCCCTCAATGAGGCCAAATTTAGACTCACAAAATGTTTAGGGGAATGCATATCCCTGCGTCCCCCCAGAAAAGAAGCAATGCATACATATTATGTTAGTAAATGTCAAAAGATACCTTGCATGTTTAACTGGGAGCAGGTGCCTTCTCAATAGTGGCACCACAACTGTAAAATTTCCTTAAAATACCTAAGGTGAGATACCTGTGAGATCAAACAGAAATCCTATTAAGGTACCTTAAGACTTTCATTATTTTGTAGGAGCGATTCAAGCACATACCTAAAACTTAAGCCCCATCTGCACGATAAGATGTAAAACAGCATCATACCACTTTAAACCATCATGGGGACTGTAGTTTGTTATGGGTACTGAGTTATATGGAGACCCCTCTTCCCCTCACAGGGTTACAGAGTGTGGCATCTTCCTTGCTTCTCAAATCTATCCATTTAGAACCTAACAAGAGTTACTTACAATCACAAGAGCTGAAAACCAATGGTTGACGGCCCAGTTCCCCATCATGGAGTCTGCGATGTCTCTTATCTGGCACGCCTGTGACCCTAGGAGGGCTTCCTTTTTTGGAACTGCTCTCACGAGTCCTTATACCTGTAGAGTCTCCTTCTGGGAAATAGAAAATGTGCTTCTTTTCACCTGCTTCATTGATTTTATGAACTGGGCAGGGATGTGATGTCCTAAGCCAAGCCCATAAGTATTGTTGGGTTTTCCCCTGCTCAATTTTTTAAAAGGAAGTGGTTGGTTTCTCTCTCTCTCTTTCTCTCTCTCTCTCTCTCTCTCTCTTTCTCTCTCTCTCTCTCTCTCTCTCTGTGTGTGTGTGTGTTAACTCCAAAAGCTACAAAAATGATTTCTCACCCACTTCGGTTCTGGTAAGTACTTGTTCAGAATAATCAAGATGAGTTCCAAATTCATTATAAACACTTTCTATGAAATTCTTTGAGTACTTCTAAGTGTTTCTTTCATTTAAACATTGTAGTGTGCTTTCTAACCACAGCAAAGGTAAAGGTAAAAGACCCCCTAGATGGTTAAGTCCTGTCAAAGGTGACTATGGGGTGCAGTGCACATCTAGCTTTTCAGGCCTAACCGCAATAACCTCTCAAAGCAACTTAGAAACATAAATCCTTCTAATAAAGGGCTCCTCCAGACTTGTGATATCACATCCACACCTGACATTTAAAGCACTCTCATGCCACTTTAACCATCATGGCTTTCCCCCAAAGAATCCTGGGAACTGTAGTTTGCTAATGAGTCTTCTAACAATTCCATTTAAAGTGGTATAAGAGTGTTTTAAATGTATGGTGTGGATGTGACACTGTTTATTCGCATTCATCCTGATTTGCTTGGTAGCCTATATTGAGCATTCATTCAGATTTGGTTATGACAATGAACATTCATCCTGATCTTGGTTGTGGGGTGTTTAAACATCTTCCTTTTCATCGTTTGTTGTTCCCACACCTTTTAATGCATTTGCTCATCATTTTTCTAATAGCAAAAACTATGGGGTGAAGCTGGTTCATAATGGATTTGTTGTGTTAGAGCAGCAGCGCTTTAATCCACATCAAATGCACAAACTTGAAGTTCCGGTATGTTCTTGAGTCCCTTCTACAAAATAATGTCGGTCTGGACCTTGTGTTATCATGGGCAGGATGATGGCATAGCAACAGCAGGGATCATTCAGTTTGTAATGCAACATAGGGGTGGGGAAGCTGTTTGGTTTCACAAACCATATTGTTATCAGGATCCACTCCACAGGCCAAATTTGACATAGTTGTGTGTGTACCCAGCTGCCCAACATCTGGTATCCTCTCTGAGGATTTACACAGTGCTCTTTGAAGCATCTTCCTTCAAATGGGGTAGGGGGGTTATTTCTAACAGAGGACTCAGATAGATTGGTAAAGAAAAAGTGTATTATATGTGTTGTATATGTGATATAGCACTGTGACACCAGGTGGTGCTGTGCAGTCCCGTCTTTCGCAACCAGATTTCCTTGTATGAGTTTACAACGCGTTTATCTGAATCACTTCTTTGACGTGTCTAGATCGAGCCAGAGCTTTGCAGTCAAGCTATTTAAGACACTCTGTGACAGAGCTATAATGTTGTTACCAGTTGCAGGGGATGCAGGGATAGGCTGCACGCTTGAGCCTCCTTCTAATTCCTGGATCCAGCAGGCATTAGCTCAGTTGGTAGAGCATGAGACTCTTAATTTCAGGGTCATGAGTTCGAGCCCCACGTTGGGCAAAAAGATCCCTGCATTGCAGGGACTTGGACTAGACTACCCTTGTGGTCCCTTCCAACTTTACAATTCTTTGATCCTATCAATTCCTATACTTAGAAGGCCATCACCTGACCAGGAAGCTAGCCTGGCTTTTCTAGGAATTCGTGTTAATGCTGTGTGAACCCCTAGATTGGATAAACGTCTGGAACCACTTGGAGATTGGGGTGGCATGTAACAATATACAGAATAGTTTAACAATCAATCCCTCTTACTAGGGAACTGTGGGATCTGTAGCTCTGGGTGCTATTTTTCTAGGAAAATAGGTGCCAGAACTCACCATGAACTCCTTCCTTATTCTCTTATAATGGCAATGGCACTCACCTGAGAGGGGCCAGAACTGAGTTCCGGTGAATTCTGGCTGGGGGAAAAAGCCCTGCTCAGTACCCTTAAGAATTATTTGAAGGAATGACTGTTTAAAGCGGTACAATGGTGCTTTAAATGTATAGTGCAGTTTAGGCATTAGTCTGGAGCAGATGTGAGGTTTCACATCAGATTGCTGGTGTCTGTCTACATCTCTTTGTGTATTCCACATCAGAAGCATGAATAGCTGCCATCCTGTATTTCTGAGTGGCCTAATATCTCTTAAATATTTCTTAGTCAATAAGAGTGTGGAACCTGAACACTGGACTTAGCTGCCAAAACAACTGCTACTTCTACATTTGCACTCCAAAACATTGATGTTAGAATAATTTACTGTTTACTTTAGGTGTGTATAGATTTCTTGTAGTGATAAAAAACTCAGGCATGCTTTATTTTAATTTTACAATGTGTGTCTACCCTTTTAATGAGTGATGACCAGCCTTTTAACGTGACAGGTTTAATGTAGCAGGTAAACTAGGCATACTTTGTTTCTAGAATGTAATTTGGAAATGACTTGTTTTTTAAAAATAGAACAAGGATATGAAAAATTATATTGCTACACCCAGCAATGGCATGGTCACTGCTGCCTATAAATACTGCCTATAAAGACCCAATTAAAAGCAAAACAAAACTTGAGCTATAGAAGGGTAAGTATAGACTACAGTGGAACCTTGGTTTATGAACACCTCGGTTTACGAATTTTCGGTTTACGAATGCCGCGGACTCATCTGGAACAGATTAATTCACTTTCCATTACTTTCAATGGGAAAGTTCGCTTCAGTTTATGAACGCTTCAGTTTATGAAGCGTTCAGTTTCAGTTTACGCTTCAGTTTATGAACAGACTTCCGGAACCAATTATGTACACCCATGCTTCAGGTTAAGTACGCTTCAGGTTGAGTACTCCGCGGACCCATCTGGAACGGATTAATTCACTTTCCATTACTTTCAATGGGAAAGTTCACTTCAGTTTATGAACAATTCAGTTTATGAACAGACGTCCGGAACCAATTGTGTTCATAAACTGAGGTACCACTGTATATCAATCACCTTTACAGCAGAACCACTTTTTGCTTTCAGAAAAAAAGCAAAAAAGTTGGAACTGAAGAATTATGACGGAAGTGGGGAGAACTGTAGTCAGGGATTTTCAGCTGAGTAGTTTTCTGTTTCCCTTCCCCTACTGGGGAAAGCAAAAAGATGCTGATCAGCATACATACATACATACATACATACATACATACATACATACATACGGTATATACATACATAAAAAGGTAAAGGTAGAGGGGGCCCTGACCATCAGGTCCAGTCGTGTCCGACTCTGGGGTTGCGGTGCTCATCTCGCTCTATAGGCTGAGGGAGCCGGCATTTGTCCGCAGACAGCTTCCAGGTCATGTGGCCAGCATGACAAAGCTGCTTCTGGCGAACCAGAGCAGCACACGGAAACGCCGTTTACCTTCCCGCCGGAGCGGTCCCTATTTATCTACTTGCACTTTGATGTGCTTTCGAACTGCTAGGTGGGCAGGAGCTGGGACCAAGCAACAGGAGCTCACCCCGTTGCAGGGATTCGAACCGCCGACCAACCTTCTGATCAGCAAGCCCTAGACTCTGTGATTTAACCCACAGTGCCGCCTGGGTCCCATATATATATATATATATATATATATATATATATATATATATATATATACACACACACACACACACACACACACACACACACACACACACACTAGGGGTGGAGGACAGATTTCCTTGTTTCTGCAAACCAACCTAGTTTATACATCCTGGACTAATAAGCAAAATGCAACACAGTTATCCTTTGGAACTCAATATTTCTAATTTAGTGATACAGTTTTGTAACCCCCCAAAAATGTAAGAACATCAAAAGAACCTGCTGGGTCAGGCCCATGGCCTATGTAGTTCCCACAGTGGCCACCAAGATGTCCATGGGAAGCCCACAAACAGAACCTGAGTACAGTACAACAGCACTCCCCCCACCTGTGATTCCCAGAAACTCGAATCCAGAACCATTACTGCCTACGACCACGGAGGCAGAGCATAGACATCATGGCTAATAGCCATTGAAAGCCTTCTCCTCTGTGAATTTATCTAATACAGTGCACCTTGGTTTTCGAACAGCTTAGTTCTTGAATGTTTTGGCTCCCAAACGCTGCAAACCCGGAAGTGAATGTTCTGGTTTGTGAACTATTTTTGAAGTCAAATGTCCGACAGGGCTTCTGCGGCTTCCGATTGGCTACAGGAGCTTCCTGCAGCCAATCAGAAGCCACACTTTGGTTTCTGAACGTTTTGGAAGTTGAATAGACTTCCGGAATGGATTCCGTTCGACTTCCAAGGTACAACTGTACTCCTTCTTTATACTCTTTCTATTTTCTTTAACCTCTAGGTTGGATTACTGCAATGTATTATATGTGGGGCTGCCTCCGAGAACAGTTCGGAAGCTCCAGCTGGTGCAGAATTCAGCAGCCAGGATGCTCACTGGGGCAAGATGATTCGAGCAAATTACACCAATCCGGGCCTGACTGAAAGAACCTGGCTTATATTTGATCATGATGAGTTACTTCCAAGGCAGGCATAGGAACAAACCACAATTTTTGTTATTTTTAAAAGTTTGCCACTACCAGGTAGTTCAGAGATAAATCTCTGTGATCAATCTATTCAAATTAGCGCATGAATACTAGCTTCAAGTTTTTAATGGGAGCAGAGGGAAACTCAGCATTTTTATGTGTGTGTTTTCAATGATCAAAAGTGTCATTAACTAAAGAGAGAGAGAGAAGGGAATTTACTACTAATTCTCTTCGGAGTACTGGATCCAGATGGTAGGCTAGATTCTTTTTCTCCCTGCCCCCAATGGACCTGGACAAGTTTACAAAGGTCCTCTTGCATCTATTGGTTAAGTCTCAGGAAGCAAAGAATATGAATAAATGGACAGTTATCCAAATGGAGAGGTGTAAAAAGTAAAGTCTCTCGAGGTTCAGTATTGGGGCCTGTACATTCTAACTTTTCATATATGATCTAGAGTTAGGAGTGAGGAATGAGGTGATGATACTAAATTATCCAGGTCATTAAAACATAAATAGACTGTGAAGCACTCCAAAAGGACCTCTCCCAACCTAAGTGAACAGGCAGAAAATGGCAAACGTGATTAAATCTCAACAAATGTAAGGTGATACGTGTTGGAGCAAAAATATCTTAATTTCACATATATGCTCACTAGTGTGCAGCAGCTGTGAAGTAGGCAAATTCATGCTAGGAAAGGAACTTAAAATAAAACTTTTGCCAGTATAATGCTATTATCCAAGTCTGTGGTGAGACCACAGTTCTGGTCACCTCACCTCAAAATGGGTGTTGTACGGCTAGAAAATGATACAACTAGAATTGGACACAATTGTTGAGTAACAAAATGTAATATTTAAGCTTGAAAAATTTTTAATTGTGGGGGGGGGGAATGCTCATTGTTGTATAACCTCCCCACAAACAATGCAGAAAGAAACATAATTTGCAGATGCCTTCCTCCCCCGAAAGTGAATACTACTAATACTCTCTGGCATGATTTCTGTTCCTGACCTCCAGCAAACACAGAAGTGCAGTAATTTCTACTCCCCTTTCTATTGCTGATGGAATTCTCCAACATCTCAGACAGCTAACTTGCAAATACTTCTAAGCAAAGTCTTATACTGCTGTTTTGTTTTCTATCGTTTGATTTGTTTGGAAGTTTCTAGGTTTTTCTTGCCTGGAAGAACCTGTTGGGCAAGATAGTGCTTGCGCCCACATTGTGCTGCTATTGCAGTGCAACTTCTGCAGCTAGTCTTCAGTAGAGCTGAACTGAAAGTTGTTTCCATCTTGCCCAATCAAAACAACAACAAAAACAACTCCTCAGAATATTTCCTCTGCCACTTTTGTGAAATAGTCTCTAGATCATTTTCTTAAGTAGGATATTTGCCAAGTATTTGACATCCTACAACAATTTGTTTCAGTAGTTGACCTTTCACAACATTTGATGCCTGTCGTGTAATGATTCAACAATATTTTATGGTTGGCATGCAATAGTGTTTGATTGCATACTATTGTTAACATGAAATAATATTTGGCACTTGATAACATTTGGCAGACAACATACATTTAGGATTTGACAGCTTATGAGATTCCATATTTGATATCCGATGAGACACAATATGAATAAGCATTTGAATATTGAGGTAAAATTTCAAATTCAAAATGCAGATTTCAGTGTTGAGAGTTCAATTTTTCACATTCCAAATAGGAATAGCAAAACTTGAAATTCTGGACAATTTCAAACTTTCTTTTCAGCTCTACATTTTTGCAGTATTACTCTAGGTCACAGTGGGGAAAGTGGGGCAGCACCCAAAACCAAAAGAAGTTGAGGAAGGGCTAAGATTGCAAAACGGTGCTTTTTTTAATAAAAAAAAACCAACAAGATATCAAATAATATAATTATATATAAAAACAAAAAGCCCAATACACTTGAGAGCAGAATGTTAACAGAGGAAACTGCCTTCTGCTGAGTCAGAGAATTGGTGCATCTAGGTCAGTAGTGTCTGCACTGACTGGCAGCAGCTCTCCAGGATGATGTCAGACATAGAATCTTTTCAGACCTACTTGAGAATGCAGGGAATGAACCTGGTAACTTCTATGTGCAAATCAGATACTCTACCATTGAACTATGGCCTTTCTGCAACCTTTAAAACAAAAGCACTGGGCTGTTCAGTAATTATATACTGTAACTATATTGTTTTACAAAGTTCAGATGTTCTTATTGTTAGCACCGCTCTGAGACCTTGCATCTTTCTCTGCTTCTAGCCTAAACCAGATCATGTGTTCACATCTGCCATCTAGTGGTTGATTTCTGCATCTTCTCAGTTTTAGACTGAGGAGCTTACTAAACCCATGTCGATGTGAGATTCCATAAAATACCATTCCGGAAAACATGTGGGCCCCAGTTCTATTATGCTAGCCTCAGTGGCAAATGGTGCTGCTTGACTGCCCAGAGCGGCGCCCCCTGGGGGCGGGGCCTCGCTCCACAGCACACATGCGTCCTGACACATGCGTCCTGACGTCATGATGCACGACACGCCGCCAGGACATGCACAGTCTGTCTGGGTTGGTGCTGCTGCTCTGCTCAGGCAGCGGTGGTGCTCGGCCGGCAGCGGTTCAGGCGGAGGAGGCAAGGGGTGGGCCAGGGGCTGGGGGCGCTGCCCCCGCACGCTGTCCCCGCCAGACTGGAGCTAGGGGTGACCCGCCCCCTACGCCCCTCCCTTGCTACACGTCTGGCTAGCCTTACTGCATTACAGGATCAAGGACCAATCTTTTGAGAAGAGAGCTCCTCTTCTTCTGTTTCGTTTCAAATCTGGAGAAAACTGAAAGCACTAACTTAACGTTCCAAAACAACCTTGGCTGCCGCCGCTCTCTATTTTAGGCACCTGATAAGCATAATGCTTACAGTAAAACATGAGCAATATATTACTGTACTTTTAAAATCAGGGGTGTTTGCTACCTCCTCCGAAGGACAACTCTTAATGACACAGGGATAGGGAACAGAGGGGTCTTCAAATGTTGTCGGACTCCCAACTGCCATCAGCCCCAGAGAGCATGGCCAATGGCCAAGAAGATTTGAGAGCTGTAGTCCAGTATCATCCTGAAGGCTGCAGGTTCCGCTCCCTTGGACCAGATCAATAGATCAATATCTATCTGAAACCCTGGAGAGCCACTGCCAGTCATTGTAGACCAAGGATGGGGAACATGTGGCCCTGTGGATGTTGCTAGTTTCCAACACCCATCATCCCCAGCCAGCATGGCCAATGGACAGGGATGATTGGAGTTGTAATCCAAGTAATATATAGAGGGCCGGAGGTTCCCCACCCCTGACGTCCCCATGAAAAGTGATTGCATATAATGCATCTTGTAACATTTCTTTCTGCAACACTTGACCAACTTGTCCCCACCTCTGTCTATGTCTCCATTAGCAATCCCTAAAACCCCTGGATTAGGGGTTCCCATACTGTGGTCTATGGACCCATAAGCCTTATTCAGGTAGCCAGCAACATGCCCACATTAATGATCCATTACTTAGTTTTAATTGTATTTTTATTGCTTCTTTTATTGCTTATATTGCATTTTATTGATTTACAACTTGAATTCTAAGGAATGCAAACTGTAATTCAAGAAAATGCAATATAAGGAATAAAAGAAGCAATAATTTTTTTAAAAAAAATAAATCACACCACATTGTAATTGCTTAGGGTTACCAGAAGTCTGAAAAGTACAACCTCTCTGTCCGGATTTTCACTATAACAGTATAATTGCTAGAAGAGGCAGAAAAATCATTAAGTGGTTTGCGAAAACCAACGGTAGTTTTCAAGTGACTGGCAGACAGCAGGAAGTTTGAAAACCTCTGGCCTAAGTCTCCAGTGCTGCATTTAAATAACCCTTGGTAAACAGAAAATCTTTGGGGAGATATGTGTTGTTGTTTTTAAGAAACATGCATAAAAGCAGAGTATATCATGTGTGACACCTGAACCTAGAGTTCTCTGAATTCAGAGCCCTGTTGGTCTGTCAGTCTGGTGCAAAGCAATAATCAAGAACCAGAAAGTTGTGATGTCCAAACTGAGATCAAGATTTTCCTAAGGGCTGGTTTGCACTCATCTCTATCTCTATCTCTGGCTAGGTCTTCCATTGCTGATGTTGGTACATGCTAGATAGGAGACTGTGAAATTTTGAATTGAATTGAAATACTTTATTGCCACTTGTACAACTTGTGTACAGTAAGATTACACGAGCACCCCCACTCAGCTCTCTTAGTCTTAATTCCCCTTGTTTACTGACGCACACCCACCAAAACCGAAAGTCAGTTGCTCTGTTGTTATCTTTTCATTCAGCAGCCTAACAGCCCATGGATAAAAGCTGTTCTTTACCCTGTTGGTGCAACTAATCATGCTTCTATATCTTCTGCCCAAGGCCAGGAGATCAAAAAAGTGCCAGCCAGGGTGTGAATCATCCCTAAGAATTTTCCTCACTCTCCTGAGGCAACGGTCTTCAGCGATGTCATCCAGCGGATTCACAGGACAGCCCATAATATCTTGTGCTATATTCACCACCCTCTGTAGGCACTTCCTATCCGTTGATGTCAAGCCAGCATACCACAGCAGGGCTAGTTCTTCTCTCTTTCTCTGAAAGTCCAACACCATCTCCTTTGTCTTGCTGATATTAAGGTGCAAGTTGTTCTCTAGGCACCATGTAGATATTTTTTGGACCTCCCCTCTATACGCTGATTCATCTCCACCTGTTATTAAACCCATTATGGTGGTGTCATCTGCAAACTTAATAATTGCAGTAGACTGTTCAGATGATACACAATCGTATGTATACAATGAATACAGGTAGGGACTTAGCACACATCCCTGTGGTGTGCCAGTGCTGATTTTTAAGGAATTAGGTGTTACTTGTCCAATCTTCACTGTTTGAGTCCGATCTATCAGAAAGTCTTTAATCCAGCCATATATGATAGAAGAAAGGTTCATGTCAGTCAACTTTTTAATGAGGATGTCTGGAAGGACGGTATTAAAAGCCGAGCTATAATCAATAAACAACATCCTGACCTAGTTCTCTGGTTTCTCTAGATCAGGCACCCCCAAACTGCGGCCCTCCAGATGTTTTGGCCTACAACTCCCATGATCCCTAGCTAAGAGGACCAGTGGTCAGGGATGATGGGAATTGTAGTCCAAAACATCTGGAGGGCCGAAGTTTGGGGGTGCCTGCTCTAGATGACTTGCTGCAAGATGAAAGCCGGTAGCTCTCGCATCCTCTGTGGACCTATTTCTTCTATAGGCAAAACTGATGTTTATCAAAGTCCGGTGGAAAGCAAGTTCTAAGGCAGGCACCCCCAAACTCAGCCCTACAGATGTTTTGGGACTACAATTCCCACCACTGGTCCTGTTAGCTAGGGATGATGGGAGTTGTAGTCCAAAACACCTGGAGGGCCGTTTTGGGATGTCTGTTCTAAGGTGTTGAAGGACCAGTCTTTCGAAGCATTTCATCACTACAGATGTTAATGCAATAGGCCTGTAATCATTCAGGCAGGTAATTGCCATTTTCTTTGGAACTGGGACAATAGTAGCTGCTTTTAAGCATGATGGAACACAAGCCATTTGCAGGGAGGTGTTAAAAATATTTGTCAGGACTGCTGCTACTTGATCAGCACAATTTTTAACCACTATCCCCAGCACCCCATCTGGGCCAGCTGCTTTACTGGGATTCACTGCCTTCAATGCAGCTTTCACTTGATGATCATATAGAATGAGTGAGTGGCCAAGAGTTTGAAGGCTGGCAGGCAGGGGCTAAAGTGTTCAATCTTCTAACCTCGAAGCGAGCAAAGATGATGTTCAGCTCCTCTGCCAACGAATCATCAGCCTTACCATGTTCCTCATATTGCCCTTGTAGTTGGTTAAGTGCTGCATTCCTTGCCACACTTGTTCCATGTTGTTATCGGCTAAATAATTTTCCACCTTAAGCTTATATTGTTGTTTTGCTGCCTTAATGCCTTTTTTGAGATTTGTTCTCGCCTCTCTGTATATGACTATATTCCCTGTCTTAAAGGCAGAATCCCGGGTTTTCAGGAGTGTTTTTACCTCAGCAGTCATCCAGGGTTTACAGTTCCCATATACAGTGGTACCTCGGTTTAAGTACACAATTGGTTCCGGAAGTCTGTGCAGTGGTACCTCTACTTACAAATTTAATGCGTTCCAAACACACATCCATAAGTAGAAAAAAATTGTAAGTCGAATCCCATAGGAATGCATTGGGAGAAAAAAACCCTATCTAAAAATTCGTAAGTAGAAAAAATCCTATCTAAACTACATCCAAGATGGCGGACGGAGCTCCATTCGTAAGTAGAAACATTCGTAAGTAGAGTTATTCGTAAGTAGAGGTACCACTGTACTTAACCTGAAGCGAACTTTCCCATTGAAAGTAATGGAAAGTGGATTAATCTGTTCCAGACGGTCTGCGGAATACTTAAACTGAAGCATACTTAACCTGAAGCGAACTTTCCCATTGAAAGTAATGGAAAGTGGATTAATCTGTTCCAGACGGTCTGCGGAATACTTAAACTGAAGCGTACTTAACCTGAAGCGAACTTTCCCATTGAAAGTAATGGAAAGTGGATAAATCCGTTCCAGATGGGTCCGCGGAGTACTTAAACTGAAAGTACTCAAACCGAAGCGTATTTAAACTGAGGTATGACTGTACTCTGAGGTATGACTGTACTCCGACACAGGTGGCGCTGTGGGTTAAACCACAGAGCCTAGGGCTTGCTGATCAGAAGGTCGGCGGTTCGAATCCCTGCGACGGGGTGAGCTCCCGTTGTTTGGTCCCAGCTCCTGCCAACCTAGCAGTTCGAAAGCACGTCAAAGTGCAAGTAGATAAATAGGGACCGCTCCGGCGGGAAGGTAAACGGTGTTTCCGTGCGCTGCTCTGGTTCGCCAGAAGCAGCTTTGTCATGCTGGCCACATGACCTGGAAGCTGTATGCCGGCTCCCTTGGCCAATAATGCGAGATGAGCGTCGCAACCCCAGAGTCGGTCACAACTGGACCTAATGGTCAGGGGTCCCTTTACCTTTACCTTTATGACTGTACTCTAATGCATCTCTTTGATGTTACATTATCAGCGCACACTTTAATATAGGAAAGTGTAACCTCTGTGTATCTATGCAGATCTTGATGTTCACACTCACTCTAATCAGTGCTCTCAAAACAATCCTGGAGCTGACTAAGAGCACCCTCTGGCCAAATGTAACTGTTTTTATAACTGGCTGAATCCTTCTCCTGAGAGGGATGCACTTTGGACATAGAAAAACTGAAGAATGGTCGGATGAGCCTAAGTGGGGGAAGGGGATTGCCTTGTATGCTTATTTCAAATTGGAATACACGCTATCTAGAATATTCTGCCCTCTAGTGGGAAATTTCACTAACTGTTCAAACCTAGGAAATACCGTACAGTGAAACCTCGGTTTATGAACACCTCGGTTTATGAATTTTCGGTTTACGAACGCCGCGGACTCATCTGGAACAGATTAATTCACTTTCCATTACTTTCTATGGGAAAGTTTGCTTCAGTTTATGAACGCTTCAGTTTATGAACAGACTTCCGGAACCAATTACACCCATGTTTCAGTTTATGAACGCTTCAGTTTAAGTACTCTGCGGACCCGTCTGGAACGGATTAATCCACTTTCCATTACTTTCAATGGGAAAGTTTGCTTCAGTTTATGAACACTTACCCGCAGACTGTCTGGAACGGATTAATTCACTTTCCATTACTTTCAATGGGAAAGTTCGCTTCAGTTTATGAACGCTTCAGTTTATGAACAGACTTCCGGAACCAATTGTGTTCATAAACCGAGGTACCACTGTACTGTCTTCAGGCAGGCTTGATTGAAGTCCCCTGCCACAACAAGGGCACCCTCTGGGTGGATTTGCTGCTGCCTAGAGATGACATCATATAGCTTCGAAAGTGCTGCACTGACATTAGCATCAGGTGGAATATAAACAGCTATAATAATAACGACAGTTAATTCTCTAGGCAGATAAAATGGCAGACATGTAACTGCCATCAATTCTATATCTGGGGAGCAATACGTGTAAGCTACTTTGCAGTTAGCGCACCAACCATTGTGTATGTAAATACAGACTCGTCCGCCCCTAACTTTACCAGAATCACTGTTTCTATCAGAGCGATAAATTACTCGATTTATCAGCTCTACTGCCACATCCGGTACTGCTGAATGTAGCCAAGTTTCTTTAATAATTACCACACAGCTCTCACGAAGAAGCTTGCTTGCCGCCATCAGCAACTGTAATTCGTCAATTTTATGGGCGAGAGGTCTGATGTTGGTCAGGAAGACACTTGACAGTGCTGGTCTGATGGGTCTTTTTTGAAGCCGGGTTAACAGACCAGCTCTGCAACCACGCTTTTGCTCTTTTCTCTTTCACTTCTTTCGGCACTTCCCCCTCCTGATGACAATCCATAGGGAGTTTGGAATACAGTGGGACTTTTGAAACTCCCTAGTTATCTCTATTTTTCTTGCGAGCCCGATGTTTACCAGTTCTGTGTGTGAGTAGGTGAAGTAGATAGGAGATTGTGAAATTTTACCCATGGGTGTAGGAGCAGGCACCCCCAAACTTCGGCCCTCCAGATGTTTTGGACTACAGTTCCCATTATCCATGACCACTGGTCCTGTTAGCTAGGGATCATGGGAGTTGTAGGCCAAAACATCTGGAGGGCCGCAGTTTGGGGATGCCTGGTGTAGAGATATGTTTCTGTGGAACTCTTCAACAGTTACTGAATTGGCTTCCTTGAGATATGTTGTTACTTTGTACCATGTGTTGTATGAGAAAGAGAGAGGTTTCAGATCAAAATCATGATGGATAGAGGTGTCCAGATCCTATCTGCAACCAATTTTCTATTCTCTACTGCAATCCTTAAGGGTTGGCAACCTTTTGGGACCAGTGGATACACATTTGGAATTTTGATTAGTAGTCACAAAATAGCTACACGGAGTGGGGTGGGGTGGAATGGCATAACACAAAATGGCTGCCACTTCTAAAAGTGCACATCCACTGCCCGCTGCAGTGTTTACGCATTTTGTGCCTCTACTCTATTCAGAATGGAAGGGAAGGTGGGTGTTCAATCCTTGCATCCAATGAAGGAGTCGTGTTCAAGGTAGGAAAGGCTGAGTCAGTGCAAGCAGGAACCAAGCAGGAAGAGTAAACTGTCTCTTGTGTGTTGTGAATTTTTTGAGGGGTTATTTACTGAGACCTTTCACAAGTGCCACAGAAAGCATTGACAAGCACACCAGTGCCCATGGGCACTGTGTTGGAAATCTGTGCCTTAACACATATAACTAATAAATTAAGGTACTTTATTTGTGGAAAAGAAAATTCACAGGTCATTAAGAGAATTTAAATAACATATATTTGAACAAGGTAATCTGAAGGCCCATCAGGTCTTGAGCAAGAAAATAAGTTTTTTTTAAAAAAAGAAAATAAATGTTTCATGTCACCAAAACATAGCTGACTGGAAAACAGCTGCAGTCAAGATACTAAACAGCAAGAATCCAGAAGTTCTGAAGGAACCTAAATTGTCTTTATGGAATTGTCTTTGATAGGGAAACTTGTGGTCTACCAGACATCATTAAAACTTCAATTTCCATCATTCCCAGCCTGTGTGGCCAATTATCATGGACCAAAGCAGTTGCAGTCCAACAACAACTAGAGAGTCACAACCCTATCTATTAGCTACACAAAACTGAAGCTCCTTCTAAATAAACACTGTAGGGACTGGATGCTTTAAAACAGTGTGCCTGATTCCCTGATACAGTTAGCTGAATGTGCCAAAGGGCTCTCACACTTGCATGTCTCACATCTGTTAGGAGCCTCCTTTCCCACAGGGTATTGCACAATGGGGACTGTTGAGGGTGAGCCTTGGCCAGACTGAGCAAGCAAGCCCAACTCCTATTCATGTAGTAACAAACTTGGACAGCTCCCCCTCGGCCCAGACCTGTGGCTTAAAATTTCTTCAGCATAATTTGCACATGGGGGTAAAACGCTTGACCCAGTTCAGAAGGCACAGCATCAGTGGGGGCTGATCTCAGCCCCAGACTCCACCACACCAAGGTGGCCACCTTCCACACAAAAGTGTCCTGCTAAAGGGCTGCCCCTTAGATTGACTCGCCCTGTGAAAAGTACAAATATGCATTTGGTTGCAGCACTCCAATGGGTTTGAAGGCACATCGCTGCCTTCTTCCCTGGACTCTACTCCTTACCCAGCACTCACTGACTAATTAAGTGGTTGTGCTGCTCTGAATGACATAGAAGAAACTAGAGGATAAAAAGAGGCCAAATTCCTTTAAAATGAAAAAAAGCACTTTAAAATGTCTATTCTCAGCTCAACAGAACTACAAATAGCTGATGAGCACCAAGGGTGCTGAAAGACAACCAAGTCTTAGAGGCTCAGCTGTCACGACTGTCAGGACTATCCTTGAAAATGTGGGGCCACAATTATATCCATCCTAAGACAGACCATGCTGCCCACGTGGATGCAGTTGGGTAAACAGATGGCTGCTGCAGCAAGACCCATTAAAACCCTTCCAAAGGATCTCCCCTTACTTAAGCTAATCATGAGTTCAACCCAACTGAGTATCCTTCAACTAGGCTTTTCTTCTTCAAACATCAGACATAACATCAGTCAACAGTTATCATCTAGAAATGACAACACAGTCCTTCTGAACGTAATAACTGACCCTGCTGCATTGGTGTGCAATGCAGACTACTCCAGGCTCTGCAGGCAGATAAGGAAATTGAAATTGCCCCCCTTATTGTCCATCCCAATTTGATCTGTCAGTTCAGATGATGCTCTGGAAGGCCCAGTCCGGCCACTATGACTCCCTGCACTGCCCCCTTGTTGATAAATTATACCCAATTCCTCAGGGCAAACAGGTGCTGAGGCCAGGTATGGGGCATGCCCCTCCCTTTAGCAGAATGGTTTACAATTTGATTTCGACTTATGTCCCATCAGACTATGCTATGCTTCACGCCAGGCTCCCAAGGGGGCTCAAGGTCCAGAGGTTCGGGTTCTTTGCCCCGCTTACAGCAGATGCACTGCAAGAAGTCAGAGACGTTGTACATAAAGAGGCGGCGGCAGGGGTGGAGATACTGCATGAAGAAAAGCATGAAGGAGATAGACAAGCAGTAGGCTACAATCAGCTGCAGCACCAGAAAGGGGGGACAGACGTACTCGTAGACCTCCGTCATGAAATTGTACCAGACGACAAGCAGCACACTGTTCTCCAACCCTCGGAACACATAGTAGAGGACCAAGCATTCCCAGTTTTGTGACTTGGCAATCAATTCCCGGTCAGCCAGCCTGAGCTGCACAGCTGACCAGCAAAAAATATTGATGCCAGCGTAAAGCAAAGTGATGGAGAGCAGGACCGAGAGGGTGCCCACCAGGCTGAAGTTCTTCTCCACATTGTCAGGCAGCTGGGCACCACTCCACCAAAACTGCACCCAGGGCAAGAAGAAGAAGAGCAGGAAGTTGACACCACCTATGGCCATGGCATAGTGCTTGAAGACGCTCCCAAAGAGGACCAAGATGGTGATGCGGGTGGAGATCTCCAGGCTACGCCACAGGATGATGCAGATGAAGGCCAGCGGGTGCAGGTGGATCTTGTAGTCGTCATACTTGATCTGGATGGCCAGGACGTTGCAGACCAAAGCTCCGTAGGTGACCGACACCAAGCAGATGCACATCAGGATTGCTAAAAGAGGAAGGGAGGAAGGCCAAAGAGTGAGCACTCAGAACCGGCCCAATGAGTGTTCATTGCACAATTATTGTTGCACCTCGGTGTACTTCTGCCTTGCAATTAAGCCCACAAAAGCTACTAGCCCATTGGAGCTCACTTAGGAGCAACATTATTAGTAACTTGGTGCTAACTGGTTGCTCATTCTTCTCTGCAATGTGTTGAAACAGCAGCTGCTCAGATAGTTTACAGAGTGTCAGCTGGGACAAGAGGCACACACTGGGAGATGGCAGAGATGAGATGGTTAGACAGAGATTGCTCAGGGCAGGTGTTGGGTCAGCTGCTGCCAAAGAGGTAAGAGCGCTAGATATTCAGGCCCGAAATAGCCCAAGTAGTAGCTCTGTTGAAATGGGGAAAGAATGTCCTGATGCAGAGGTTTTGGCTTGTTCTGCAATGGCAAGTACCATATGTCTCTCTCATCATATGATTTCTACATCTGCTGAACATAGCTGGAAAATGTGCAATCAGCCACATTGTATAGACCAGTCATGTACAATAGCAGCCCTTTAGACCAAATCAGGTCAGCAGCCAATCACCAGCTGTTGGTCCAGCAAACTACCCTTCATTTACTTTGTCTTACCATTCCAAGGTCACTGGTGGCTGTTGCTGTGCTAAATATTTATGTAACAACCATAGAAACAAAGCCAGAGGTTCATGTAAAGGGATGGCTAAAGCAATGGGGTGATCTTTATCTTTTGTGTAGCACAAGCTTTGGTTTGTTTGTTTTTAAGAAAATAATCAAGCTGTTTCCTGCTGGAAACCCAACAGGTCTTCCTGCACATACAGATGAAAAACGTTTAAATTTTGAAATCAGGTGTACCAGCATGGCCACTTTCCTTGTTTTTCTTTTCTTTTCAAAGGGGACTCTAGATAGGGGAAAATGTGTTCTGAATTTCCTCATTTAGAACTGGCTAGGTAGCCTCATTCAAATGGAAAGAGGCTCTGCTTAGGGCTTTGGTCACACCCAGTTCCAAATACTGCTCCCAGGAAATACCATTTGGCTTTCAAAATAGATTATGCAAATCAGCAATAAGCAAACATGAATTGTGAGGCAGAAACATCAGGGAACAAGATACCTGCAGAGTGACAAGACTTCTATAACACTGGGAACTGATTTACAGGAAGATCAGCAGCAGTGATGTGGAGGTGGGGGTGGGGGGGTAGGACTCTTCCCTTTCTCTGATGTGCTGTCACCCCACATGGAAACTATGCAAGCAGTATTAACTCCACAGAAGTGGCTGCTGAGTTACTGTTCATCATTCAATACCTAAAGAAGCTAAGAGCTGGTAAACCCATTATTATTCCATCACCTTGACCCACACTTCCAGATTGTCACTATTTTAATATGGCAGTGGTTCCCAACAGGTGGTCCGTGGACCCCCAGGGGTCCGCGAGCTATGCCAGAGGGGTCCGCAAGATGCTATTAGAATAAAAAATATATTAAATATATTTTGTATGATAACAGATTTTTTGTTTTGGCCGCTTCCTGCATGAGCAGAGTCTAGCGCAAAACTAGAATTAGATAGAGGCCGTAGTTCTGCTGTATGCCGTTAGGTGGCGCTTTACAAACACTACTGTTTTGCAAAGAGGCAGCGCGCACATTCTACTAACGCTCACCTCCCCAAGATGCTTTGCGCGCGTCGGCTTCATTTGTGCGCTACTGCGCAGGTACCCTGTCTTCTCCATTCCCCTCCCTCCTCCCTGGCGCGCGCTGCCTCATTGCAAAACAGTAGTGTTTGTAAACAAAGCGTTGTTTTTCGCAGAAGCTACAGTTCGCGTAGTTAAAAATGGACCGTTGGTTAAAAAGTGGTTCATCTCATTAAGAACTGAAAATTAAAACTAACTGTATACTGATGGAGTACTCTGTGGTAACTGTAAAAAAAACGTATAAATATAAAATATAAAAAGACTCTTAATTTGGCTCTCACTTTTTAATTTTAGGATTAGGAATTAATGGGGGTCCTTGTCACAATAGCGGCTCGATGAGGGGTCCTCGAGAAAATTTTGTTGGGAACCCCTGTCATATGGGATTCAATCACATGTATTGACAAATTCAGGTTGTTCAGTTAAACATAAACAGTGGTAAGGGAAAGGTATTTTAAACATGGGCAGAGGCACTGACACTCACCCAGGGAACTTCATAGCTGAGCAGGGATCTGAAGCTGTTTATTCCATAACAGATTTAATTGCATGCTTCACATCGCATAGTAATTAGGCCAGAGCTTTCCAAACTTTTCATGTTGGTGACACATTTTTTAGACATGCATCATTTGGCGACACAGTAATTAAGTTTTACTAGCAAACCGGAGGTTGAACTAACCATTTTCCACCTCCAGGAGGAGCACGGGGAGAATTCATGCAACATACCTACACACTGCAGCCGACACACACACGACACACAAACTTCGGCCCTCCAGATGTTTTGGGCTACAATTCCCATCATCCCTGACCACTGGTTCTATTAGCTAGGGATCATGGGAGATTTAGGCCAAAACATCTGGAGGGCTGCAGTTTGGGGGTGCCTGCCCTAACGTGTCTCAACATACAGTTTGGAAAGCTCTGAATTACGCTTACCAGGACTGGCTCCCAGTGAGGAGCTCACAGCTGCTTTGCTGCCTCATCCTTTTCACTCTCACACTGTGCTATGCTAAGCCAGGATTCAGTGTGTCTTTTTTTAGTGTGCTAAACTCTCTCCTCACTCACCATGAGCTACAGCCATGAACAAACCTTGGTTAATTTGAGGAGAGAGAATAACCAAGAGGCCCAGTTCAGAAGGCATGCTATGCTAAACCTTGGCTTAGCTCAGTGCAGCAGGGCAGAAAGAAAGGCCAGGGAGGAGCAAAGAGCCTATGAACTCTCCGGGAGCTTGCATATTCACACATCCCATCAAGCTACGGTATGGCTCAACATGCAGTGTGACCCAGGCCAGTGTTGTGGAAGTATTCTTGTTTGTATGCTCCAAGGCTGATCTCAAGCACCGAAAGCACCGAGCAGCACTGCTTAAATCTATGCAATGGGAACACCTGCTGCCTCTTGACAGGTATTTATTACTGCAACCACACCTCTGGGAGTTGGGCAGAATCCTATATTAAACAGGTGCCAGAACTGAGTCACACCCAAAGTGTCACTCTCTTGGTTGCAAAGAGAGCACTCTTGACTCACAATCCAGAGAACTGCTTCTGTGGAATTTACCAGTTACATCACTTGCAGATGATCTAGGCCAGGCATCCCCAGACTTCGGCCCTCCAGATGTTTTGGACTACAACTCCCATCTTCCCAGACCACTGGTCCTGTTAGCTAGGGATCATGGGAGTTGTAGGCCAAAACATCTGGAGGGCCACAGTTTGGCGATGCCTGATCTAGGCCTAGGTGCATTTTCAGCATCAGCCAGAAGTCTGTGATAGCCTTTAGCTCCCTTCTGGCACATCCTCATTGAAAGAAACATGCAGATTTGTAGAGGGATTGATATATACTTTGGGTTACAATTTAATGCATAAAGCAAGGATGCGGAACCTGTGGCTCTCCAGATGTAACTTGATGGCAGCTCCCATCATTCTTGACCATTGTCTATGCTGGCTGGAGATAGTGGAGGTTGGAGTCCCACAGCATCTGGAGTGCCACAGGTTCTCCATCCCTAACATAAAGCATCACACATCAGGGGAAGGGTTCAACTAGTGATTTGGCAGCTACTTTTCAGTCATCCGTGGCAGCTGCAACATATACAATAGCTAACCAGATGGATCACCATTGCTGATTGCATGCCGATCCTATGCAGAAAAACCCTTTCCATAATGACAATTCACATGAAAAGCTGTTTTGCATTTCACAACCAACACATAGTTCACGGAAAGGGCAGGTGCGTTTGTTGCATTTACGGTATAACTTACCGTATTTTTCAGACCATACCATGCACTGGACCATATCACGCACCTAGTTTTTAGAGGAGGAAAACTAGAAAAAAAAAATTTTCTGGTTTTCCTCCTCTAAAAGGCTGGGAGGCGGCAGCAGCAGCAGCAGCAGCAGCATTTCGGCCGCTTCTCTCAACTCTCAGCTGCTGGCTGCGGCGGCTGCAGTGGCAGCACCAGCCTGGTTTGGGGCTGATGCTGCCTCCCCCCTTGTCACTGTCGGCGAAGGGGGAGGAACGAGCAGCGCGAAATCGGCTGCCTTCGCTCCATAACACGCAGCAACATTTTCCCTTCTGTTTTAGGAGGCGGGAAGTGCGTGTTATGGTCTGAAAAATACGGTAGCTGTCTGAGCAGCTGATAGACCCACATGTGGGTCTTCAGATTTAGCGATAACTATCTCACGATTGTTCCATGGCAGGTCAGATGACTGAATGCTTTGCCAATACACATATTTATTGTGTGTCTGTGTAATGTAAGTTGAGCAGTTATTGGGCATAACAACCAGGCAATGTGCACCAGGCTTCATGGAAAATGTATACATAATCCTTCTGTGAAGAGGGAATTGTGTATGTACATTTCGCAATCTATCTACATAATATTCAACAAGTCTTGGGGGATGTGCATATCTCAGCTGAATTTTATATGCATAACCACACAGTTTAATTTCCCTTAAAAAAGACACATATTAGCACACATATATACAAAATACTTTAACAAGCACTCCTGTCTATATAGCTGAAACTTTAGGCTTGTCCACACTTCTGCTTCTGCCATGCCTAAAAAGCAGGGCACTCAGGGGTTCTGATAACCTTGGGGGAAAGCTAAATGGCCATTTACACTTTGCAGTTGAATCTGACACCAAACTATTAGCAATTTTAGTTTGGTATTCCTGTTTGAGCCAGGTTCAGTCAGGCTTCCCCAGCTAAGCCAGCCTGTTTCTCCTTTTCAAGTACACAAGGTGAGATCTAGGCTGTGGGAGACATGGTTGATAGAGGATTTGACTGAGAAGACCTAGGTTCAAATCACTTCTCAGTGGTAAAGCTTACTTACGGATAGCTTTGAGGACAAAGTGAGGCAATCCCAACCTCACTACCTTGACTGCGGGGGCAAGGGAATATAAACTTAGGGAGCTTCCAGACTACAAGCTCCATCCAATGTTCTATGTCTGCTAGTGACTAGTGTAAGGCAAATTTTGATGTAAGACAAAGCCATTTCCCATTCCTGGAGAGATGAGTTTTCGGGCTGGGAGCAAGCCCTACCCACGCGGCGGTATAACCCCTGTGCCATTGGGGAGTCCTCGGCAGCATAATTCCTTGGCTGTCCAATCCAGATGGTCCAGGGGTGTGGCGCAGGCTATTTAAACTGGCCGTGGCCGAGGACTCGCCTCTTTCCTCCCTGCTCGGTCAGTTCTCCCACCCTCCCTCCCTTAGGCTCTTTTATTTATTGACCTTGCTATGGACCTCGGTTGGTCGCCTTGGTTGTCCAAGGGGCCAGGTAGGAATTTTCCCACTTGGCAAATTGGCACTGGCCATTGGTTTTTTTTGCCTGCCTCGTAGCAAATCATCACAACTTTGTAAGGTTTGGTGGTTAGGCATTGTTGGAGTATTAAGTTGAAGGGGAGGGGAGGTAGTGGCCATCACCTACCCCTCCTAATTCAAGGGTATTCCATTAAAGGAATCCAAGGGGCGTGGTCTCTGTCCGAAGCCCTAGGCGGGGGGGGGGCTAGGGCCATAGCATGACCCCTAGCGGTGAACCTGGGGGAGTTCCTAGTTGACGTGCATTAGCAGGGCTCTCCCTACTGGTGGTTAACCCTTCCAAAACTTCCTGTAGACGGGCAGGAGTCAGATATAGTTGTGTGGTTTCCATTGCCTAAGCCAATACCACTCACATTCTGTAACCAATAAAGTTGTGGCCTTTTTCACCCATTAACTCTAAATACTGTTTTACATGTCTTTATTCCAACTTCCCGGGAGGGTTTGGGACCTTGCCACACAAAAGAGGAATCCAATGCATCAGCTGTACCAGTGGAAACTCACTGTGCATTGCACTATCTATTCTGCAATGAAGTTAATCTCTGGAGCACCCTTATACTGGCACAAAACATCACACCCTCGGAACAAGTAGGTTGCTAGTGGCTTTAACCTAGCGCTACATTGGATCCAACCCTTCTAGTTTATTAATTGTTCATCCTTATTGGTCGGCAGGGAATTTTCTGCAACCCTACCTATTTAACGAGTAGTCATTCTGATTTGTTTGCAGGGAAGCTTAGCTGACATTGTGTCAATGCATTTTCCCAAATCTTCCCTTATTGCAAAAAAAAGAAAAGAAAGCCCCACCTTTTTGGGAAGAGGGTTTGCTGTGCAAGACCTCCCATTCAATTATAGTAGCACAACCTGAACTTGCTGGTATGCAATTGGAATGCCACCTGGAAGCAGGCTAAGAAAATATGGCTAACTCTCATCTCCCGCCCTGAAAATGCCAAACATAGGTAAGTCTCATCTCCTGCCTTGATGCCTTCTCCTCCCTGCAGTCTGCAGTTGTCACATCTCAGCCCTCTTCATCTTTGTCCAAAAGTCTGCCGCCAATATCCAGTCTGTGCAATAGGGCAGGTCTCCGAGGGCAGCAGTCCAGGGCCCCAATAAGCAGAATGAGTTGGAAGGCCTCCAAGCACAACTCCATCCTTTGGAGTAAGTGGAGCGATACACATTACCATCTAAAGCAGGAGTGGGGAAATCTTAGTGTGGGGCTGAATGTGTTCCCTCCAAGCATCTCTAACTGACTCTTAGAACTCTCCCCAGGCCACACCTCCTCACCAGCTCTGCTTCATGATCTTGAACTGTGACCATGCCCTCTCCCTTGACTGGATGGAGGACAGTGAACAGTGGTGTAGCTAGCTGCTCGGTGCACCCAGGGACGGGGCAAGCCAGAGCAGAGCACTCTGCGTGGAACTCCATGGAGGCCGCAAGCCCCACATTGTCGTTTTGGGCAGTGCAGAGCTTGCAGGTGCCTGAGCCACCGCGTCACTCCCCAGGAGACGTGTGGCTCAAGTGCGCTGCAGGCCAGGCCCTGCGGTCACCCCCCTCAGTGATGACACCCGGGGCGGTACGCAGCCACCGCACCCCCCTTCCTACGCCACTGACAGTGAAGTATGGGCAAGTGTGCAGAAAGTGCTGGCTGTTGTGTGGCTGCATTGTAACTCTACAAAGGTTAAGCATTGGATCCATGGCTCCACTTACTTTTACTACTAGCACCACGCACCAGTGGCAATGTGACCTCCAGGCTGCAAAAGATTCCTCACCTCTAGTTCAAAGAGAGGCTCCCCTGAGACCATTGAGCTCAGAGTCTAAAATTACCAAGCTGCATCACTGCCAAAACATCATTCTAGCCAAAGGTGCACATCCTTAAATCCCTATGGGGACATCCTGTCCAAATCCTGTCCCCTTATCCCTTGCCTTCCGAGCCTTTCGCAATCTTGCCCTCTCCCTGTTTACTCTTGTATCACATTACAACTCTGCCTAGGATCTCCACTCCTCTAGTTCCATCCGCCTTGGATATCAGACTCGCACAAATGAGTGCCCCTTATGCCTGGAGCAGCCTCTCAGAACACTCCTAGGATGCCATCTCTCCTACTTCCTCCAGTTCCCTCTTCGAAGCCCACCTTTTCCATGAATCTTTCGGCACCATCTCCTTACCTGCCTCCCCCTCCACCCGATATCCTTCTGCACACCACCCTGCAACCTGGTGCCCTCCAGACATTTGGGACTACAATTGTCATCAGCTGCTGGCTGGGGCTGATGGGAGTTATAGTTCAAAAACATCTGGAGAGCACCAGGTTGCGGAAGATGACCCTACTGTAAGTGAGCCTAAGAATGTGTAGCTGAAATAAATGCATATTCCCCCTTGTTAACCCATCTCCATTTTCCCCGTTTTGAATTTTAAAGCCAAATTACATGTGCCTGGAGTGCTCAACGGTTTGGTTTATCCAGGAATGGAGCCTCAGGTGACCCTGATGCTGTACATGTATTAATCTTCCCCCAATGCAGGACTTTTAGGAGTTTGGAGGCATGAATTAGATTAGGGGTGCTCCTGTCAAAATTCCCATGTAGTGTCCATATGAAATTTGTTTGCCAAAATCCTTGATATTTGCAGATGTTCATGCACTTTACAATTACGGTATATTCCTGTAGCATGGAGATTAACGGCAAGAGAAAAGAAATTTGCAATACTTTACGGTCACCAAGAGACTTCTACTCTGAGCCTGGAAGGACAAACAGTGCCATGTATTATGCAATAGTCTGGTGACCTTAACACTCTTGCTACATTTGAACATACATACAGTGGTACCTTGACTTACGAACGACTCGACAACCAAATTTTTTGACTTACGAATGGGGGTAATGGCCGCACGCTTATGAATGTCTCAACATCCGGAGAAAAACTGTGGCGGTTTTAGATAGGGATTTTTCAACTTACGAATTTTTAGATCGGGTTGCTTCGACTTACGAATTTTCCCGTTTCCAACGCATTCCTATGGGAAATCGCATTTCCAATGGTGTTTTCGACTTATGAATTTTTTGACTTACGAAGGTGCCTTCGGAACAGATTAAATTCATAAGTTGAGGCACCACTGTATATAAATATTTAACAGGGTGGCAAACAGATGTTGTTGTTTTCTGGAAACAAGTAACACAGAACACCTGTGTATCTGAAGAAGTGTGCATGCACACGAAAGCTCATACCAATGACAAACTTAGTTGGTCTCTAAGGTGGTACTTGGAAGGATTTTTTTTTAAAATTTTTTTGACTACGTCAGACCAACACGGCTACCTACCTGTAAACAGAAATGAGTGCTAAACTTCTGCGGGATCCAACTGCATTTCCAGAGTGGCTTTTATGTCATGCGAAAAACCACATAAAATGCAAATATTAACAGGTCAGGAAGAATAATGTTCTGCCCTCTGAATGATGTATGGATGAGGTATTGTATTGTTAACGTGAGCTGCATTTTATGTGTTTACTTCCGGATTTCGCCGCATGCGCAGAAGCGGTCTGCCCGATTCGCGCATGCGCAGAAACGCTCTATCGCGCTTTGTGCGTGCGCAGAAGCGCCGCTCTAGTTGTGGACTTTTCGTGGTTCAAATGGCACCCCTGAATGGATCGTGTCCGCAACCAGAGGTAGCACTGTATTCTAAATCAGGTCAGGAAGAATAATGTTCTGCCCTCTGAATGATGTATGGATGGGGTATTGTATTGTTAACGTGAGCTGGCAGGGCGGTAGAAGAAGTTCTCTGTGTTTGTTTTTTCTCTCATTTTACTCTTTCTTTCTATTCTTTCTGTTCTTTCTTTCTTTCATACATTTGCATTTAAAAAAATACTCTTGTAGCTGCTTTTAAATTCTAACAAACAAACAAAGTCATGATTAAGTATATCTTGGCTCTTAGATTGTATGAGCCTCAGGATAGGGACCTGTCTCTCCCCCCCCCCCCCCCGTAAAGCACCATGCTCATTCAGAATGATGTACAGCATATTGCTATAAATAATGAAATGGCTGATAAAATTTAAGAGTGGGGAAAATATAGGATGAGTTTATTGTTTTGTTTTGATTTTTCTAGTTTTGGAACAATATTCTGAGGCAGCATCAACAAGTTTTTTTCCAGAACTGCAAAAGAGAACTTGGAGTCCCCACATAGTTATTATATATGAGCGGCAGTCTGAAAATAAGCAATAAATCTCACTCGGCTTATGATGAAATTGGAAGTGGCCTCGATGCTGCAACTTCCCCAGGAATGTTTCAATGGGGACCTATATCCAGCCCTGTTTTGTTTTTTTTAAAAATAAGCTGAAGTGGAAACAATAGCTGTACCATCCCGTTTATCTGTTTGCTTTGTAACACAAAACCCACCTAATAAAAACTATTTTTTTATTTTATTTTTTAAAAAAAGTTCAACGTCGAGGCCCCATTTTAAAAATTTTCATTTTGCTTCCAAGGTAGGCAAGTACTACATCCTGATTCAGCAAACTGGCTCCTAGCAAAAAACAATGCCACCCATTGCCCTTTAAGTCCCCTCCCATTCTGCACAGTAAACACCTGCCACGCTCTGCTCTGCCTTTTACCTCTGCTGATGGGGACAGACTGCTCCACAATGCTGACATAGAGCTGCAACGTGAGCTGAGGGGTAGAGCCCAGGAAGGCCTGGATGACAGCCATGCGCTTGAAAGCGTTGCGGTGGGTGACCAGCCTGCGCACCAGGTGACCCACTTCCTGCTCCAGCTCAATCTCAGAGTCCTTGTGGATCTGCTTCTTGCGAGTGATGGTGACATACGGCTCTTCCTCCCTCCCCAGCCTGTAGAACATCACTGCGGCCTCTAAGCACCTGCATGAGAGAGAAAGAGTCAGGATCAGTACAGAAGCCACCAGCCCTTCTCTTAAGGTCTTCACAAGGGACAAGCAAACAGAAATATACTCATGAATATTCATGCGTTGATTTGGGGGTGGGGGGGAGGGTAAAAGTCTGGTGGGGGAGCTGGTATTTTGAGCTAGGGTTTCAGCAATAAGACTTTAGGGTTGCAAAGGATATTAGGAATACCCTTAGTCCAGCCTTCTTCAGCCTTCAGCCCCCAGGTGTAGTTGGACTCCAGTTCCCACCATCATCCCAAACCATCAGCTAAGGTGGTTGGGGATAATGTAATCCCGAAACACCTGGAGACCCAAAGCTGAAGAACTCTGATAGAGTCTAACACCATCATTCTCAACCAAAGTCAGGTATAAAGTAGTGATGTGGAGGGAAAGAGAGAAGAGCAACACTTGCTGTAGTGGCTACAGCAGGCATCCCCAAACTGCGGCCCTCCAGATGTTTTGGCCTACAACTCCCATGATCCCTAGCTAACAGGACCAGTGGTCAGGGATGATGGGAATTGTAGTCCAAAACATCTGGAGGGCCGAGTTTGGGGAAGCCTGGGCTACAGTGTTGTACTAGTGCCCAGAAGCCCAGGTTTCAAATTCCCACTCAGGCATTAAAGCTCAATGGATTACCTTGGACTGTCGCCATTTCTCAATCTAACCTACCTCGCAGGGTTGCTGTGAGAATAAAATGGAGAGGGAATGAACCATCTACACTGCTCTGAGCTCCCTGGAGGAAATGTGAAATGTAAATATAATGAAATAATATTTCATACTAATAATACCACCTCTGGATACATTTTAGCCCAGGAAATAGGTTATCGTACCAGATCTGAACTCAGTGTCATTTTAGACACAAAGGCCCACTATTTTTCAGCCTGATTTAGAATACAGTAGTACCTCTGGTTGCGGACATGATCCGTTCAGGGGTGCCATTTGAACCCCGAAAAGTCCACAACTAGAGCGGCGCTTCTGCGCACGCACAAAGTGCAATAGAGCGTTTCTGCGCATGCGCGAATCGGGCAGACCGCTTCTGCGCATGCAGCGAAACCCAGAAGTAAACACTTCCAGGTTTGCTGCGTTCTTAACCTGAAAAGATGCAACCTGACTGTAGTTAAAAAATGATTTTTGTTGTTGCTGCTGCTGCTGCTGCTGCTGCTGCACAATTTGGAGTCAGATCTACAGCAAATCACCCAAAGGTCTGCACATTGAGCTTTCTGCCTTCCTTTCTGCCCTCCACTGGGGTTGCACATTTCCTTCCGGTTCATTATCTGTTGCTGCAGAAGTAGTAACTATAACAAGAAACTGCCAATCTCAAACGTTAGCTAGGAGCAGGTGATAAACATCCAGCTTCCGAACGCGTCTGCTGCTCAGGACTTTCCCACAGTTTTAAAAGCAGCACACCCACAACTGTCTCCCAAGGCAAAGTATGAGACTGAGAGCACACACCCTTTTCTAATGATCCAGAAAGACATTTTGATGGGGACAAAGCAGAGCTTCTCCTCCAGAATGACTCACCACGACTAGAGTGAGATGCTTTCAGTGTTTTGTCTTTTTTGGCTTTTTGACCACTTATTTTTTTTAAAAGCAAACAACTTCTAATGCACTGAGCTCTAGCAGTGCCAATTAAAAGAAGAGAAAGAGTGGATAGGCCTTTCAGGTAGCTACGGGGAAGGTGGTGCCGTGTGTCTTGAGGAAGCCATGAGGTCATTCCATTAGAATGAGGCAAAGACCCCCCTCTTTCTCCAACTCAGACTCATATGAACATAGAAAGCTGCCTTATTCTGAGTCAGAATAAGCCACCTAGCCTTTGGCCATCTAGCCCAGTATTAGCTGTGTGGACAGAAAGTGGCTCTCTAGGGCACGGGTGTCAAACACAAGGCCCGGGGGCCAAATCCGGCCCGCCAGACCTCGTCATGTGGCCCGCCGAGCGCCCCAGCCAGCGGGACCCAGCAGCGGGACCTTGCTGCTGAAGCGCCGCGCCGACAAAGCGCCGACAAACAGCTAGGGCGGGGGGGGGGTTAGAAAGGCGGCCAGAGCAGCACTGCGTAGAGTGCCCCGAGCCACAGCAAGAGAAGGAGGAGGCAGCTTGCCGGGTCAGCGCCCGGCAGCGCCACACGGAGAGTCCCGAGCCTTTGGGACGCAGCAGTGCTCTGTAGCACTTTGAATCCTCCTCCTCCTGCCATGGCTCGACGCCTGGAAACGGCTGCTGCTGCTGAAGCATGGACAAAGCACCCAGCAGCACCGTGTGGAGGAGGAGGATTCAAAGTGCTACAGAGCACTGCTGCGTCCCAGAGGCTCGGGACTCTCCGCACGGCGCTGCCGGGCACCGACCTGGCAAGCCGCCGCCTCCGCCTCCTCTTGCCTCACCTCCTCCTCCTCCTGCCGCGGCTCAGCCTCATGAACGTGAGCTCAGCAACGGCTCAGCCTCACGAATGTGCAACTCTGAGGCTTTACGCACTTCTCCTAAAACGGACACCCGCTGCCTCACGCTGCACGGGAAATGCTTTTTGCCCCTGGGTCCCTTCGCGCTCTTTTCTGGCGCTGAATCAAGGCAGCGACCCCCCCCTTCCCTTTCTTTCTTTCTTCCTCTCTCTCGTTCTTATTCTTTCTTTCCCTCTCCTTCCTTCCTTCTTTATCTCTGTCTTCTCTCCCTCTTTCTTTTTCTTTCCTTCTTTATTCCTTCTTTCCTACTCTTCTTTCTCTCACCTCTTTCCTTCCACTCTCCCTCCTGCTCCCTCTTTTCTTTCTTTCTTTCTTCCTTCCTTCCTTCCTTCCTTCCTTTCTTCCTTCCGTCCTTCCCATCTTTCTTTCTCTCCCTCATTCTTATTCTTTCTTTCCCTCTACTTCCTTCCTTCTTTCTCCCTTTCCGTCCTCTCTCCCTCTTTCTTTTTCTTTCCTTCTTTATTCCCTTCCTTATTTCCTACTCTTCTTTCTCTCCCCTCTTTCCTTCCTTCCTCTCTCCCTCCCACTCCCTCTTTTCTTCCTTCCTTCCTTCCTTCCTTCCTTCCTTCCTTCCTTCCTTCCTTCCTTCCTCCCCTCCCTCTCCCTCTCTCTCTCCCTCTCCCTCTCCCTCTCCCTCTCCCTCTCCCTCTCCTCAGAAACATAGGATGCTGCTTTATACTTCTGGCCCTTAAACCCTGGAAGCAGGAGAGCAGCTCCAGTGAGTCAACCTAAGCCAGTCCCTTTGGTGAAGGGTGGTGGCTCACTGGCAGAACATCTGTCCTGCATGCAGAAGGACCCCAGCATCTCCAGGTACTGGTAGCTCTGCAAAGGTCTTGCATGAAACCCTAGTGAGCCTCCACCACCCAGTGCAGTTACCAAAAATCATTTTTCAATAAATTGTACAATAATTGTACATTTGAATATCTACTTGCCATTATTCTGACTATGTTTCTGCTTTCAGAGCTAGTTATTACTTACATTATTACAAAAAAACAGTAATAATTGAATGCAGTGACAAGAATTTATGATAATAAAGAGTGGACACATAGTCCTACAGATACAACCGGCCCTTTGAGGGTGACCAAACTGCTGATGCGGCCCCCGATGAATTTGAGTTTGACACCCCTGCTCTAGGGTATCAAAACAGGGTCTGTTTTGATCCTACTGAACCTGGAACGGTTTGTATGCAAACAAGTGCTGAACCTCTGACCAAGGCTACATATACACCACAAAGTACATTTATAGCACATGACTTCCCCTAAGAACCTGGGAACTGTAGTCCCCCCCACAGAACTACAATTCCCAGCACCTTTGCAAACTACATTTCCCAGGATTCTTTGAGGGAAAAGCCATGTGCTTTAAATGTATGGTGTCTACACCCCCACCCCCAGACATAGATCCTGTGCTTTTCATGGCTACACAGCGGCCAGAATATCAACTGGTAAAGCTTTCCCCATCCCTGAACTACCATACACAGGATTCTCAGATGTAGGAAGCAGCCTTATATACAGAGTTAAACCTTTGATCTGTCTACCTCAGCACTGTTTACGCCAACTGGCAGCAGCTTTTCTGGGTTTCAAACAGGAAACTCAAGTCTTTCCAGGCTTCTAGCTGGAGTTGCAGGGGACAGAACCTGGAAACTTCTGCATAACTCAAAGGTTACAGGGACTTGGGATGTGACCAGGAAAGTACGGACAGAACCTGTGTTCAGCAATTGCAGAACATAACCTCACAGGACATTCCAGGTGAATAGATCCTGGGAATTATTACTCAGATGCAAGTATGCACTTGATTTCGACATGTGTCTGTCACTGTTTTTGTAGGCTAGAGCCTACATCAGATACATGAGGTGTGTCCTTAGCTGGAAGATTCGTCAATATGTTTATTTTGTATACATCTCAGCTTTGCATAGAAACATTTGAGACTGTACCCCTTGTCTTTCACTGACTTCCTGACTTCACTGTTTACCATTTTATTCCTTTATGTGTGTCTGTCTGTGTATCCACTTCACACCCCTGATGAAGTGAACTCTTATTCATGGAAGTTTATGTCACAGCCTTGTTAACTTCCCTGTGTTTCTCATGATCATGTAACTGCTGCTCATGGGACGAGTATGCAACTCTCCCCCACCATCTAAGATTTAGTGCAACATGGCAGTTTGATAATCAAAATGACTGGTAATGCAGTATAAATGGGAGCATTAGACATGGATACAATAAACCTCCATGTCTGAACGCAGCCTAAATTTGGGCAAAAGTTTTTTGGGGGCCCACCAAATTGTCAGGAAAATGTGGCAATCCTTCAAGTTAGAAGCCGGAAATGACAAACCAGGTATTAATTTCTCAGAGGGTGGGGAGGAGCAGCCATGGCTTCTTCACCTCAGAACCATAGGTGTGTGACTTCATACCTGTAACACCTGGGAGGGACTCAACGTCAGCCTGCAATTATCATCTTGGAATCAAGTCTATAATCTGGCCTCATGGCTACCACATCCAGCCTAATATCTGCACTGTTTTGGTTTAGATTTTCCTTCATTGCCACCTCCCATTGCCACCCTCCCTGTTTTGTATAATACCTCACCTGATGGGAGAATTCAAAAAGGTGCCACATCTTTGTGGCATTTTGGTTGGTTCTAATAAAAGTTACGACCCAGTTTTTGGGTTTTATTTTTCCCCCTTATGGACTAACCTGGCTACATTTGCCTTTTATGTCACAAAATAAGTGTTAAAGTCTTTAAGGTGCCACAAGACTTTTCGTTATTTTGGGGAATCAGGGAGACTCTCGTCATCTCACATGAATGATCCAGCCCCAACCCATGCTAAATTTGCATCCCTCTGTCTTTGGCCACTCCTCCCAAGGCCCCATGAAGTGCCTTGTACATTATGCTTTCAAAGCTTTGTTCAACCTGGAATGAAAGGGAGGTGAAGTCCGCAAACAGAAAACTTAATGAATGGCTCTTTGACGAGTTCCATATGCTAAGAATAGTACTGAGGGCAGCTTCGCTCCATTCCGTCACCAGTGAGAGAGGGAGTGGGAAGACTGAAATTGAAGGGTAGAACACAGGGCAAATGAGGGCTAAATAAAGCACAGGGTAAAAGCAGACAGGGAAGAAGACCTTCCTGGCTTGGCCAGTCAGAGGAATGCTGTCCACCAGGGCTGGCAGGACACAGAGGGAGAACCCTAATGATTTGTACTACAGGCTTAAGCTGGAGAAAGAAGAAGCATTTGGCATGAAGAAGCTGGCTTGCTTAAATGAACCATTAGTTGCAGCAAACCACAATCCTTGGGTCAGACACAGGAATGTGCTAACTTTAAGGGAAACCGCAGTTAAAGTCGTACACCTAGCCACGTGGAAGAAGGGAAACACACAACACTGGGGCTTGCCTGGTCTTGTTCCAAGCTGTGCATGTTCCACTAAACCATAAACAACATCACTGGCTTCAAGTTAGTTCCCCAGCCCAATTCAAAGTTTGAATTCTTAAATCCCAAATGATCTGGGGCCAGCATACCTACAGATCCGCTCCTTTCTCTTACGTATATTACACACTTTTACCTTGGAGCAAGTCCCATTGAACTCAGTGGGGCTTACTTCAGAATAGACGTGCATAGGATTGTTTGGTAACTTAAGGTGTGGGTTTTTTGGGTGGAGGCTCTGCTCCATGGGCTCTCACCACCCAAAGTACAGTAGATGGTTACATAGGACTCCTCGTCAGGTCCACTGCAACTGTGGTACTTCCTTTGCAGGGACATTTGCCTTGCTCCTGCCTTGCTGGCTTTTAGGTGGCCACCCAAGGCAGTTCTCTTCCGAGGAGCTTTTGGAGAGTCCTGGCCATTTTAATTTGTAAGGAGTGCCATTTGTGGAAGCTTTTGCTGTTTTGCTTAGCTAATAATAATAGATGATGATTTGATAGTCTGCATCATTTAATTGGAGCCAATTCATTGTAGTGATTAGGAGTGTACAAACTAGAACCAGGGTTCAAATCACCCACTCAGCTGTGAAATTCACTGGGTGAAGTTGGGCCAGTCCTATCTCTCTGCCTTATCATCCTCACAGGGTTGTTGAGAGGATAAAATGGAGTTAGGAGAATTATGTATGCTGCCTTGAGTGCCTTGGAGAGGTGGAATATTAATGCAGGAAGTAAGAAAACAAAAGTATTTTGTTAAGCTGCCTTGGGGATTGTAAAGCAGGTAGATGGCAGGCTACAAAGCAGCCTTCCCCAACCTGGTGCCCTCCAAATGTTTTGGACTACAACTGCCATCAGCCTCCAACCCATGCTGGCAGCAGCATGATTGCAGTTGCAGCCCAAAATATCAAGAGGGCATCAGCTTGACAAAAGCGGATATAAATGTTTTTAATTAATAACATAAAGCCTTGTGTCTTGAGCAAGGAAAACCACATCTGTCTATAACAATGAATGTAAAATTTATGCACGTTATTTCTCTTCTGCACTGTGTTCCGCAACAACCACATTCACAAGTGACAGAGCAGCAGCCTCCAAAGTTTGTGTGGGGTGGGGTTCCAATGTGAAGAGCATTCCAAAAAGAGCTCCCCACCCCTTCCCTTCCCTTCCTGCACTCAAAGAGCTGAAGGAAGAGCAAAGCAGAGACTGTGGGTGGGGAGTGAAGAATGAAACATCTGGACAAGCAGAGGCAGGGTTAAGAATTACAGCCTTTGCTGACACCCACCCCCCTGTTTGACTCATGGGATCAAACCAGTTTCCTTGCTCTGTTGCCTAAAGGAGGCAGCCAACGACCTTTCACCTTGGAAAGCAAGCAGATTGAAAACAGCATGTTCCCATCATTACAGAGAGCATATGATTCTCTGAAGGCAGCTGGGATGTGCTCACAAGGCAAAAAGAGGGATCTCCAAGAAACTGACGGGAATACCCCACCCCACCCCCAAGCAGTATCATACTTTAAACCAGGGTTTCCCAAAATTGGCTCTCCAGCTGTTGTTGGACTACAACTCCCATCATCCCTAGCTAGCAGAAACAGTGGTCAGGGATGATGGGAACTGTAGTCCAGAAACAGCTGGAGACCCAAGTTTGATGAACCCTGCTTTAAATGGCCAGGCTTTCTGCAAAGAATCCTGGATACTGTAGTTTGTTAGGGGTGCTAGGGGTTGTTAGGAGATCCCTATTCCCCTCAAAGAGCTTCAATTCCCGTTTAACAGTCAATCCCTCTTCTCCATGAATTGTTGCTCTGTGAGGGGAGTAGGGGTCTCCTAACAACTCCCAGCTCCCTTAAGAAACTAGTGTGAAGCAGCTTATCAAAACTCTGGAGTTCTTCTCCCTTCACTTCTGGGGTCCCACCTGAAAACATTTGGACAAGACCCTTTGGGTGTGATTCTATTGGCAGGCTGCTCACCTTTTACCTGCTCCTGCATTGCCAGCCAATTTACCCATCAGTCCAACTTGCATCTCAGTCTCTGGCCCCTCCACTACACCTGTGTCTGATGTCCTACAGTAGCGTAAACAATGGAAGGTCAAAGTAGACATGATGATACATCTGTGAGGGTGGTAGTTCAATGGGGACCATCATAGCTCGGGGGCAGAGCACCTGCTTTGCATGTGGATGGTCCCTGGTTCAATTCCCAGCTCTCCAGGTAGGGCTGGGAAAAGCTCCTCATCTGAAACCCTAACAGCTACTGCCGGCCAGTGTACACAATACCAAGGTAGATGGTCCAATAGTCTGACTTTGTATAAGGCAGCTTCCTATGTGATGGATCTCCTGCTGTTTTGTTTCTTAACTTGGGAGACATTCATGGAGGGAGGTCAAATTGGATCAGGGCAGCGGCACCGTGGGAACAGGAACTTTTCTCCCCACAGTGGAACTAAAAATATCTTTGGAGAGTAGATTCTGCTTGTGAAAATGGCATGTGGAGTGTGGGGGCTAAATTACCTCCTTCCAACACTGCTGCCCCATTCAGTGTCCCCACCCCCACCCCATGCAGGCTAGGTTTTGCTTGTTTGCGTTGGACAATCTGGCCCCATGTACGCCATGTGTCAATTGCACCAAGGTGTGGAACAACCAAGGGCTGTGCATGCTTTATGCTTCAAAAACCACAGCCCAAAAGTGCAGCGAAATTGGTGTTTTAGCCCTTGCAAAGACAGGATTGGAAATGTGGGGGTGGGGGTCCTGTTAGTTCAGGGGTGGGGAACCTTTGTCAGAGCAAGAGCTGTACAGTATTTCCTTGCTTCTGGAAGGCTGCTTGCTAGTGGTGGGCAGGGCAGGGCAGGGGATAGAATAACAGGTGTGATTCTTACTTTTATATACTGTAGTGGTCTACATTATAGCTGCAAAAAAATTCAAAGGTTCCTCTACATATACACACACCACTTGTGTCACCCTTCTGGAAAGTAAAAGGCATTGTTAACAAGGGCACATTCCAGCCAAGCAAAACCATAGCACTGTGGATGGGGGTGTGGCCTGGAGAAGGGGCGTGGCCTAGTGAGAGTCTCAAGGGCCAGTTAGATATGTCTAGAGGGCCGCATTTGACCCCCCCCCCCCCAGAGCTGAAGTTCCCCATTCCTATGCAATGATGCTAGGAGTGCTGAATGGCGCTTCCAAGTGGACAGGTGAGTTTTTAGTACATATTCTGAATGGCACTTGGCCAGAACTACCATCAGGCTAGCAGTAGCGGACTTTGGGCTCTCAAATTTCAGCACCGCCCTGTGTGATGCTAAAATTGGGGTGCCCTCTGCGTTCCATTCTACAGCATTGTTGTGATGGCCCGTGCAGCACAACGGCCAATGTGGCCGAAAGGGTTGCACTACCCTGAAACTGCCTCTGAGGCTAGAACTGTGTGGTGGGGTAGGAGAGATGAAAATAATGCCGATATATTTCACACCTGCTCCTTTGGTTTCAGATAGTACATGGGTAAAAGAGTCTCAAAAGTCCAGGACACAAATTTTCATAGCTCTCTTACCAGAAGCAATGTATTTAGCAATAACTCTGGAAGTATATACTTGATTCTGACCAAACTCTGCCTCCTGATGTATATTTCACTCTGGGACACTTAGTTTAGTCAGAATTTTTTATTTAGTCAGAATTTTTTATTTTTTTTCTCTTTTTTTCTTTTTTTTATTTTTATTTTTTTTTTCTTTGGTTTTTTTTTCCCTTAGACAATTGATTACAAACGTTCTGTGAGGAATAACTGTTATTAAGAGCTTAATTTTTCTATGTTAAGCTCCTAGATACGGGACTTGTTTTATTCTTATTATTCCTTAATCTTATTCGTCATATGGAAAATGTATATAATATTGTTGTTGAAGTGGAAAAATAAATAAACATTATTAGGGAACATAAAAAAAAAGGAAGTATATACTTGATTCTGACCAAACTCTGCCTCCTGATGTATATTTCACTCTGGGACACTTAGTTTAGTCAGAATTGAGTAAACATTCTCATAAAGGTAAAGGTAAAGGGACCCCTGACCATTAGGTCCAGTCGTGACCGACTCTGGGGTTGCGCGCTCATCTCGCATTATTGGCCGAGGGAGCCGGCGTATAGCTTCCAGGTCATGTGGCCAGCATGACAAATCCACTTCTGGCAAACCAGAGCAGCACATGGAAACGCCGTTTACCTTCCCGCTGTAGCGGTTCCTATTTATCTACTTGCATTTTGACGTGCTTTCGAACTGCTAGGTTGGCAGAAGCTGGGACCAAGCAACGGGAGCTCACCCCGTCACAGGGATTCGAACCGCCGACCTTCTGATCAGCAAGCCCTAGGCTCAGTGGTTTAACCACAGCGCCACCTGGGTCATTCTCATAGTTAACGCTAAATACATTACTTCTGGTAAATGAGCCAACCTAGTCGCTAGAGGGCTATAAAGATTTGTGTTCCAGGCATTTTAGACTCGTCTACCCATGTACTATTAGAAAACAACAAAGGGGCACATTGGCTGCCAAATGTGAATTTTCTTCCAGCTCTCCTGCCCCACTATTGGGTGGCAAAGGTCCAGGGCCCCACTCAGCAGAATGAGCAGGAGCAACAACCTTAAGAAGCGTAATAGGATGCTGTCATAGCTGCAAAGTTCTCCCTTTTTTAAAGGGAAATTCCCTTATGCTGAATAGGCTTCCTCGCGAGAAAAGGGAAAACTTGGCAGCTATGGATGCTGCATCATTTATGGAAGATGTTACCGTATTTATGCAAAACTAATGCACCATCAAATCTAACAACTCATTTTCAAAACCTTGAAACCAAAAAAGTATTTGCTGGTGCCATCAAATCTAATGTGCACCCTAATGTGCATCATAATTTGGCCAAAAAGGGTGTGCATTGCATTCAATTAAATATGGTATTACCTGTTTTCAGGACACACACATACAGTAGCTTGCCACTGCCTTTTGCTTTCTTCTTTCTAAACTCGTTTATGATTGCAGTTCTACACAAAGAACCCTCCAACTCCCTGCTGGGTAAATCTCCCTTCTGAGTAAAGTTGAGAGGGGAGGGAGTTAGGAAGCTGCCTTATATGGAGGCAGGCAATGGACCCTTCTAGCTCAGTAATGTCTGCACTGACAGGCAGTGTCTCTCCAGGATTTCAAGCATAAAGTATTTCCCCAGCCCTCCCTGGAGATGCCAGCGACTGAACCTGGAACCTTCTGCATGCAAATCAGATGCTCTACCACTGAGCAGCTACTATAGTCCTTCATCTAGCTTAGTACTACCTACAACAGGGGTTTCTCCAGGAGTTCAGGCAGGGGGAATTCCTAATGCTACCTGGAGATGCTGGGGATCAAACCTGGGACCTTCCTGTTTGTGAGGCAGATGCTCCACCACTGAGCTATATGGCACCTTCTCCAAACAAAGTTGCTAGCACAGCTCACCTGATGAGAGGACCCAGCAACACAAGATGCATGAAAAGGATAAAGGGCTGGTCACTAGTCAGGTCCCGGTTCACAAAGATGAGGGTAAGCTGGTCCATGACGGCAGGTATCAGCATCAAGAGGAGAGTCAGGGAGAGCCAGAAGACATCATTGGAGCGGCTGTAGGCATAGCTCACAATGCAGGCAGAAGTAATCTCTGCACAGTAGAGGAAGGTGGTAAAGGCGATCCCCATGGGCGGGTTCACCCTGGTCACAGTCTGGGATGCGACTCTGCGCACTATGTGGCGGGGGTGGTACCTTGCCCCCCTCGGAAGGGCGTGTTCTGACCATTCCTCACTGGTAATGTTACACACAGAGGCCATCCTGGGGCCTTCTAACCTGCCAGTCCAGAGCTGATCTCCTCCAATGGAGCCTTTGGGACCCTAAAGAGAAGGAGACCAGTAATTTTGACCTAAGTTCCTTTTTACAGTCAACAGTCTCTTTCCACAGCAGGTTGTCTGTCTCTGCAAACAAACAAGCACATGCACTACTCTACCAGGTTTCTCTTTTTTCAGACTCCAGCCTACAATATGGAGTGAAGAGCGGGCGATAAAGGGGTCGAGCTCCAGGAGCGTTCTTTCCCCTTTACACTTGCACCCATTTCGCGGAAGGGAAGAGGAGCGCAAGGCTGATTCCGCGGCAACCCAGTTTCTACGGCAACCGGGGGGCGGGGGCGGTGCGGCTTCAGAGGCTGTTCTTCCAAAACGCCAGAAAACTTAGTACGTATGGCTCTTTCCCAGAGACAATGCCGGGAAGCCAAGCGCAAAGGCGATCCTAGATAGATACAGAAATCGGCGAGTCAGACGACGCAGAGAAAGAAAGGAGGCCTCGATGAGGTCAAGAACATTCACACGGAGAAACCCAGGCTTGATCCCGGTGGCTTCGCCGACATCGATCCTGCAAAGGGACTTTGTGTTTCCAACCTGCGAAGAAGTCCCTCGCGACCGATCCAAGGCGAAGAGGGGCTTCCCAGAAACAGCCGCCTTTTATTTCCTTCGCTCCAAAAGCCACGTGGGAGTTCCAGCACCCTCTGGCTCTAACGCGCAGCGAAACCCGGAGTCCCTCGCTTTTTAACTGAGGGAGGCGTGTCTCCCTTCTCCGCGGAGAACAAGACGGCGGCGTCCGCAGTCACTCCGCCAGAGCGCGCTATCGCCGTCGGGGATCTTCGGGCCAGATCAGCTCCGCTGAAGGGGAAAAAGAGAAAACGACAAGAAGTCAGCAGCGGAGGGCGGGGGCGAGAAGCGGCCCAGATGCCACGACGAAGGGCGTCGGGCTGGAGGCGTCGGGCGATCGCTTCCTTCCAGCTGCCTTGCTAGCGAGCGATCCGTGCGCCACGCGAAGCGCGCGAATTGGCAGAGTAAGCAGACAGGCAGAGGGAGAGGCTGCCAGAAAGAGCCCCTTTGCGCAACCCGATCGGGGGCCAGACGTGAGATTTCTCCCCTTCTCCGTTTCGCACCCTACACGCTGGCTCGCCCTGTCTGTTTGGTCTTATCTTGGAAAACAGGTGTGTCTGCACTCGCTGTTGGCGGCAACGCTGGGTCCTAGTGCACGCCTGCTGTATGGCAGAGTTCCATTTCTTAAGACACCGCCATCTGCAACTCCTCGCTTGATCAGCAGTAGGGTTGTAACTTAATCAGCGGCCGCCGTTACTTTCTGACGGAGGTCCTGACTTGTGCCTTTAATTGCTGCAGGCAGAAATTCAACAGATATGGCTATCCCAGCATAGGCATGAGATGGAGAAGTTTCACCTGTTGAATTTCTAACTGCTACACTGCTGCTAAAGGAGATGGGGGGAGTGCCTTTCAGCCTCTAGCTTGTGCACCTATGAACATTATCAATACTGAAGTGGGAGAGAAAGGCAGAAGAGAGCCAGGAGGCCTTCTGCATCAGATCAAGGCTAGACTGAGGCTTTTTAAGTCACAATTTAATCTTGCTGTAGACTGCAGGGAGGGAAAACGAATTCCTTGACCTGATGCAAATAGCCTGATTTGTTTTCCTATGCCTGCAATTCCCGCAAGCTTCTTTTCAATGAAGCCACCCTCTGTGCACACGCTGTAATCTGTGTGTGCAATGGATGTCTGAAATGTACACACCTCAGCTTAGCTATGGCTTACATGTCCAAACTGGGTGGAATGGTTGAGAGAAAAGGCATCTCAAGAAACTGAAGGACACAGATGGATTGTGGCTAAACATGTGTGTGGCTTCAAATGCCAGAGCACATTAGAGCTGGAGTAAACAGTAATTGTGTGCACAGCCTGAGAGTCACAGCATCTTTTCCCCTGTTTTGCCACAGTGGCCAACCAGGTGCCTCTGGGAAGTCCATGAGCAAGAAATGAGGGTAATAAAACCTCTCCCAGTGTTGTTCCCTAGCAACTGGTTGTTGTTGTTGTTGTTGTTGTTGCCATCATTTTAATTACATTTACATCCCACCTTTCCTCCAAAAAGTTCAAGGTGGTGTAAGGTAAAGGTAAAGGGACCCCTGACCATTAGGTCCAGTCGTGACCGACTCTGGGGTTGCGCGCTCATCTCGCGTTATTGGCCGAGGGAGCCGGCGTACAGCTTCCAGGTCATGTGGCCAGCATGACAAAGCTGCTTCTGGCGAACCAGAGCAGCACATGGAAACACCATTTACTTTCCCGCTGTAGCGGTTCCTATTTATCTACTTGCATTTTGACGTGCTTTCGAACTGCTAGGTTGGCAGGAGCTGGGACCAAGCAACGGGAGCTCACCCCATCACAGGGATTCGAACCGCCGACCTTCTGATCAGCAAGCCCTAGGCTGAGTGGTTTAACCACAGCGCCACCTGGGTCCCCTCAAGGTGGTGTACATGTGTCTTTCCTCCATTTTACTCTTCCCAGCAGACCCTACAATCAACTGGTGCGCATCATTGCTGAGTGATGATTTCAACCCATGTGCAGGTTTTTCAGTGGCCCACAAAGCCCACTTTCTGCCCAACCACATCTTTACCTGCCCCACATCTGATGTCACACGGATATCAGGTGTAGGGGCAGGTACATGTAGCTAAGCTTAGCCAGAACAACCTGCAAATGAGGATGCCTAGCATCTGCCCAACTGACCATCAACACTTGCAAAATGCTGTTTCTTTGCTTCCAAACTGCATCATGGGTCACCTGGCATCACTGTGACATCATGTGAGTGACAGGTGGGCAGGGCTCACTTGTCAAAAACATGACCCATGGAGGAAGTAAGGACCTGGTGTGACCACCGGATCCACGTCCCCACCCCTAATTGACCCCTCTAACCTCGGTTAAGTTAGTTTTTTCCAGTGTGTTTCACAGCTCTTCCCCACCCACGCACATAACAACTGTTCACATCAGCACAGCTTCATTAGTATCAGCTTCATTTCTGTGCACTCCAGGAGGTGTTGATGGGGTGAGGGGATATATTTGCCCAAGCTGTTCACACCTTGACTAGAGATGACTTAGGAATGGCTTAGGGACTCCAATGGGTGTGAAGCTGGTTTGAGAAACAACACATCAAACAGTTGTATTTTCTAACAAAATACAAGATACATATGCCTTTTGGATAACATCAGGTGAACACTGATGTTTCTCAGCCCTCAGAAACACAAACAGGGATGTGTACATGGCCTAATTAAGAAGCATATCACCACTTGGACTGGACCTGAAGGAGCGTCTCCATCCCCATCGTTCTGCCCAGACACTGAGGTCCAGTGCTGAGGGCCTTCTGGTGGTTCCCTCACTGCTAAAAGTGAGGTTACAGGGAACCAGGCAGAGGGCCTTCTCGGTAGTGGCACCCTCCCTGTGAAACGCCCTCCCACCAGATGTCAAAGAGATAAGCAACTACCAGACTTTTAGGAGACATCTGAAGGCAGCCCTGTTTAGGGAAGCTTTTAATGTTTAATAGTTTATTGTATTTTAATGTTTTGTTGGAAGCTGCCCAGAGTGGCTGGGGAAACCTAGTGAGATGGACGGGGTATAAATAAATTATTATTATTATTATTATTATTATTATTATTATCATCATCATCATCATCATTCAGTAACCAGCCATCATGACTAGAAGTTGTTTCCTGCCATGTCCTCCATCAAAGTTGGTGTCTGCCGCAGAGCTACATTTCCCCGAGTGATTTAAGAATGAGTCTCTCTTCCCGGTGAACTCTAGGAATTGTAGTTAATAGGGGATCTTTTAACAACTTTCAGTACCCTTAACAAGCTACACTTCCCAGGATTCCGGGGGGGGGGGGAGCCATGACTACATATGGTTGTATGGTAGTCTTTTAAATGTAGAATGTCTAAATGTAGAACGTCTAAAGAAAAACATGCTTGTTGGAATGGGGGGGGAATGTTTAATGTTTTCAGATTTTTTTCAAGAAGAAGAAAAGAAGTCTGCAAAGTGGTTGTGTAAATCTAGCCATAATATTGTGAAACAGGATATCATCTGTCTCAGTGTTATTTCCATTTGCTGAACTGAGGCTGAGAAAGAGTTGTGTGTGAAAGGGCAGGCTGCAGAAATCTACCCACCCAGTGCTCTCAATAATGACCCAACTGCATAACACTTGCACATCTTAATCATCATGGTGGCCGGGCTGATGCTCCAGGCCCAAGTATGTCTCTATCACTAGAGGCTAAAGTGTCTTCTGTGGCTAGGGGAGTACCTCTTACCATCTTCATATAGGCTGCAACTTTGACTACTCCTGGTCCGGGATACCCTGACCACTGTAGTCCATGCACTGGTCAAGTCTGGGTTGCTGTAATTGTTTTTCTATGTGGGTCTGTTCTTGGATTTCCCTTGGAAGCTCCAGCTGGTGCAGAATGTGGTGGCTGGGCAGTGGACAGCTTCTGGCTGAGATCATGTAAACACCATTGTTCCAACAGCTGCATTGGCTGCCCATCTAGTACTGAGCCAGATTCAGGGTTCTCGTATTACCGATAATTTGCAGAGGGCTCAACAACAATTTAGGTCAAGGGTATCTCAGGGATTGCCTGAACTCTTATATCCCAGCTCAGTCACTGAGACCATCTGAAGGAGCATTGCTGGTTATACCCCAAGTTGGTGAGATCTCAAGAGACTGGAGAACTGGGCCCAAACCAACAAATGAATTTCAATAGGCTCTACACTTAGGCAGGAAAAACCAGCTTTACAAATACAGGATGGGGGATACCTGGATTGCCAACAGTATTTGTGAAAAGGTTCTAGGGCGGGCACCCCCAAACTTCGGCCCTCCACTACAATTCCCATCTTCCCCAACCACTGGTCCTGTTAGCTAGGGATCATGGGAGTTGTAGGCCAAAACATCTGGAGGGCCACAGTTTGGGGATGCCTATTCTAGGGGGTCTTAGTAGACAACAACATGAATCAACAGTGTGACACAGCAGCAAACAAAAAACAAAAAAAACTGCATCAGCAGAAGTATTGTGTCCAGATCAAGGGAAGTAATATTAATGCTCTATTCTTCCTTGGTCAGACCATACCTGAAATACTGTGTCCAGTTATGGAATCTGTTCAGAGGAAGGTGACAAAGGGTCTGGAAACCAGGACTTAAGAGGAACATTTGAGGGAACTGGGTATCATATTGAGCAAAGAGTTGAGTGCAGGCCCATAGCCGGTCATTTTTTTTACTGAGGGGCCCTTCCTGTGGGGTGGTATAGATAGGGGACATGGGCAAGTCAATATAGAACAGCCAGAACCTCTATACATCTGAACAGATTTAGGTAAATATTAATAAAATACATCTAAATAAATTGTAGAGTTGGAAAGGATACCCAAGGGTCATCTAGTCCAGCCCCCTGCAATGCAGGAATCACAACTAAAGAATCCCTGACAGATTACCATCCAGTCTCTGCATTATAACCTCCATGAAAGGAGTCTTCACCAGCTTCCAAGGGAGTCTGTTCCACTGTTGAACAGCTCTTACTGCCCAAAAGTTACTCTTGGTGTTTAGTTGGAATTTCCTTTCTTATAATTTGAATCCTTATTCAGAAAAGTTGTCGCATAGCTAAATTTTGCATGGTGGTTCCTCAGATAAAGGAAACAGATTTCTGTCTATGTTTTGATACATTTGGAAACTTCTGAATCAAGGCGGTGAACTAAACCTTTCAAAGCTGTATTGCTCTTAACCAAATTTAAGATATTGTAAGCAAATTTTGCATGATAGTCCCTGAGAAATAGGAGCGGGTTTTCTCTGTGCTTTGATACAATTGGAAACATTTCAAAACTGCACTAATTTTTAATCACTGATTTCAAAACTGCAATGCTCCCCCCTCCCCTTCTCCAAGATATGACAATTTCTGAGCAGCTGTCATGGTTTGCACCAGAAATTCTTGCATCACACTAATTGAACACACTCACATGTGCACAACCTGTGACTCCTGACTGAGAATTCAAAGCTACCAACCTGAAGGAGGTAGCTGAGTCAAGGTTTGATGCCAAAGTGCTCAAGTTGCATAATGCATAAAGTCGGCAGCTTTTCAATTTAGAAAGAAGGGGGGGTAAAATAAGAGGAGACATGATTGAGATGTATAAAATTAAACATGCCATGGAGCAAGTGGGTGGAGAAAAGTCCCGTCCCCCTCCCCAACCCATAATACTAGACCTTGAGGCTTGTCTTGAAGCTGCACGCTTAAATATTTCAAGACAGACAAAAGAAATTACTTCTTCAAATAGTGCATTGTTAAACAGTGGATTAGTTAGACAAATAAGAGTCTCGCAAACCCAATCAGCAGAGCTTTAAACTGGATCTTGAGGGAGAGGGAGACAACTTTACAGATGAACAGAAGAGCACCTGGTACTGGGGATACTCGCTTCATAGATGCACAGGAAACTGAGGTGGTGCTCCAGAAACCTGCTCCAGAGCAAGAAACTACAAGGAGGAAGCAGCTGGAGGGAACTACTCATGGTTTCAGTTGCCTCTACACCAGGCACCCCCAAACTGCAGCCTTCCAGATATTTTGGCCTACAACTCCCATGATCGCTAGCTAACAGGACCAGTGGTCATGGATGATGGGGATTGTAGTCCAAAACATCTGGAGGGCTGAAGTTTGGGGGTGCCTGCTCTACACAAGTGAGTATACTCTACAGAGTATAGGAAACAAACAAGATGAACTGGAACTTTTAATACAGGGTGGCAAGTATGACCTGATAGGCATTACTGAAACTTGGCAGGATGAGACCCATGACTAGAATGTAGGAATTGAGGGGTATAACCTGTTCAAAAGGAATAGATCAAACAGAAAGGAGATTCCAGCCAAGCATCAGGACAAACTATCTGACAGCAAGAGCTGTTCAACAGTGGAACGGACCCAGAGTCCAGGTAGTGGACTCTGCTTCCTTGGAGGTTTTTAAGCAGAGGTTGGATGGCCATCTGTCAGATGCTTTAGCTGAGATTCCTGCATTTCAGGCGGTTGGACCGAATGACCCTTCAGGTCCCTTCCAACTCTACGATTCTATTATTCTTGGAGGATAAGGCTGCCAGTGGCTGCTAACCATGGTGACTATATTTCACCTGTACTGTTGGAGGCAATATACTGGAGAGCACAAGTGGGAGAAGTGGTGTTGTGTTCAGCTTCTGTCTGCAGGCTACCTATGGGTATCTGGCTGGCCACTGTGAGAACAGAGTTTGGGCCTGATCCAGCAGGGTTCCTATGTTCTTGCGTTCAAGTGGAGTATGATGCAGCAGGCTTGGCAGGACACACTTCTGACTGATTGCTGGAACTGGCTTGTGGGGTTTGTTGAGAAGTCCTTGAACCCTCTGTTCAAGACAATGTGTAACAAGGAGAGATGAATCTGGCAGAAAACAAACCTTTGCTAAGGAACAAAGGTGGTAAATTCCATGGGGGCAGGGAGCTGATAGCAAGGTCAGTCACCACACCACGACAAATAAATCAACTTTGGGACAGAAGGCAGCTGGAACTGTTCCTAGCTAGCACCCAGTATGGGCCTAAATAAGGCATGTTTTTTCAGACCAAATGCAGCCCATGAGCCTTGTACTTGTACAACCTCTATATATAGTCCTAGACAAGCACCAAAACCAGGAGGGCTGTGGGCATTTATTCACATGTAATGAATAATTCACAGCTGGGAGAACTGTTTTTGGTTGACATGTTCTTTTAGGCCTGCCCTGAATAAAAAAGGCAAATAGTGAAAGCAAAGTGAGAAGATAGAAGGGATCCTTCTCTTCACTATTACAAAGCTTCAAGCTATTTGGTATTTATCTTTCAAGCTCAAGTTTTCTTTCTATTCACATCATGAACCTTTGGAACTGACTGCCCCAGGATGGGACAGAGGGCAACAACATTATCCCAATAGTCTTCTCCTTGTGGCTGGGGGAAAGTAAATCAATAACATGCCAGCAGTGGATTTTGGGTACATTATTCCCCACCCCACATTATTTCATATAAACCAGAGATCATTTAAATAAACAAACAAATGAACAAACAAACAACATTCGTAAATAAGTCCCATTGCCTCTATGAAAACTTCAAGATGAGGGCAGAGAATGTTTCTCTGAATTGATTTGATTTTAAATTGATTTGGCCATGCATGTGCTCATTTATTTAAAAATACACCCCCCCCCCTGTTTACAATCCTGAACAATTTTAATTTGTTAACCCTTATTCCCTATGCTTTTGTTAGTCTGGAGCATAAGAAAAAGAATTCCTTTACATGCAGAATGATTTGGTCTATTCATGGGTGTGGGACTTTTTAAAAATCCTGTGATTGCAAAATATGCAGTTAGTCTTTTGCTTAAATATCCCTCTTGCCAGCCATTCATCTTTCTTTTGCCTCCTGCCTGCCTGCCCTGAAAAGCATCTAAGATACTATAACTGGAAGAGAACTGAAGGCAACTTAAATCCCCTTAAAGGCCCAAGCAACCTGCCTTAAGTGCACAGCTGTCTTTGCTCCCCTACCATTGCATTGGATTGTGTTAGGACCCAGGAGGAAACCAATAAACCCTGCCAAGAGACTGACACGGTCCCTTTCCCAAATATAGTAAAGTTCTGGGTCTGGAGGCAGATGGGTGACTAAAGGAAGACAGAGAAACCAGTGTTAAATCGGCCCGTAAAAAACCATTTGTGCTAAGCAGTGGATAATGCTTGATTTGACAAGGCCAAATGCCTGGAAAAGAGATTTCTGAAGGCAACAGGAAGCAGCCCCCAATGCAGACCACTATTACGGTAGTTAAGAAAAGGTTTTTAAACCTGGAAGGGGGGGGGACTAAATTCATTATACATTCGCAGCATAGAAGTCTTATAACATTATGAATGGTGTAGCTGGATATGTATTTTCCTCCTCTCTCATATTTCTAACTTTAAGTCACACACTGATGCTGATTGACTGTAGGCTCGGGACTAACAAAAGGAAGCATTTCTTCACATGCCAGGCCATTAACCACCTATGGAACTTACTGCCACAAGGTATAGTGGTGGCCACCAACTTGGGTTGCCGTTCTGAAAAGGCTTACACAAATGGAATCCAGGTCTATCCATGATTATGAATTAGGGCTGCTACTCAGTTAAAGGCATACACCACTCCAAACATTTTTTTCTCAACAACCTGTGGGATTGGGAAAAGACTCACTATCCCTATTTTAAAAGATGCAGACATATATAACAGGCATCATCATAGAAGAGGCTTTCTTCCTATGTAAGACAGAAGAGGGAATGCCTCTACTGTGGTGGTTTTCATCACCTGCAGTTTCTGTAAGCACATTTGTTAAAAATTGTGCATATGTACATGCTGCTTTTGCCCTTTCAGACAATTAAATTTTCATTGATTACTCTCTAGAGACAATGAACTGATGGAACGTTTCAGATAGCTAAACTGCCACCAGAATCTCCAGCCAGGGCTGTCTCAAGCCGGTCGGGCACCGTTGTGCCATGGCGTGGAGATCGCTCCGGCACCCCCGCCCTGGTGGGCGGGTGCAGGGCGCAGCGCCCTCCTGGCACCCCACACCACCGAGACTACCCCTAGAGTCAGGCCTGTCTCCAGCTATAGAGGCAGTCAGCCTCCAAAGGCCAGACATTGGGGCATCGAGCTAGCAACTTTTAGAAAAAGATATGCTAAACAAGGTGGCCTTTGGAGTAATTGATTCCAGAGCAAGGCCATTCTTTTGTAAATCCCAGAACAGTTGCAAAGAAAGAAGAATAAAACCTAGCACTACGAAATTAGCAGTGCAATCCAGTATATTTCTTCTCAGATGTCACTGGGTTCAATTGTACTTATTCCCGGGTTTGCAGCCCAAGCCAATTTAAACAATTGTGGCAATTTAACTCTCCTCTTCATGGCATAACAGGAAGAGGTAGCCTCATTTATCTATCAAGGGTTGACACTGCCAATTTTAAATGAGTCAGTGGATTACGCTAAAGACAGGCACTGTGCATTGGTGGTGAAATGTACACTTACAGATAGATTGAAGCAAACACTAGTTACAGGTAGGTTAGCCATGTTGGTCTGGTGTAGTTGAAACAAAATAAAAAAAATCCTTCTAGTAGTACCTTAGAGACTAACTAAGTTTGTCAATGGTATGAGCTTTCGTGTGCATGCACACTTCTTCAGATACACTGAAACAGAAGTCACCAGAATACAGTGTCTCAGTATACAGTGACATTTGCAGTTACAGTACTGCGCATCAGACATGAAACATAACTTGTTAGAAGCAGCTGTTTCCCCCTCCCTCCCTCCCCCAGCTCACAGATCTGCTTCTGAAAAAAAGAATGACACTGGGTTCACAACACACAATGAAGAGTGGGGGCATTTGTCTGAATCTACAAGCTCTCCTTATCAAATACATATATGCAAATCTCTCGCCTACCCCTCCAGTTCATGTCTTTTTAGGTATTGCTTGAGGCTGCAATCCTATGTGCACTTACTAAGGAGTAAGCCCCACTGAATTCAACAGGACCTCCTCCTGTTCTGAGTAAACCTGGATAGGATGAGGCAGTGAGGACTTTCCTGCCAACTGAACTTTGCACAAATTTTTGGTGCAATTTGTCTTGTGCTGGCATCAGAAAGCAGGAGTGTTAATCAGAGGCACTATCTGGGTCAGATTACAGTACAAGGGGCAGGTTTGGGCATCCCCGACTGCAGGAGGGTCCCAAATGATTCTGTGGCAGCAATTTCTGCAACATCTTCCTTAAAAAAATTTTAAAAAGCATTTTACAACGTAGGCATGCTACTCTTGAATAAAGTTCCAGAGAATACCTTGAGGCCAGCCACATACTTAGGTCAAAGAAAAAGTGAGCTTGTGCCTTGAACACAGGGTATTCAGGAATTAACCAGTGAAGGTTTCCCACCCCTACCCCCAGCAGCATGGAGAGAAAAGCATGATCACTGCCTGTTTATCCCTTGCAAACAAAGATGATGCAGAGGGCAGTAAACAAACTGGCAACTCTCCCAGCCACTCGTCTCCTTCTCTCCACCCCCATTCTGAAATGGAAACCAAGACCTGCCAGCAAATGGGTACAGTGAGTCAGGCCTGGTGTACTTATGATTTCCAGCCAAGAGAATGTATCTGAAGCATCACTGCCAGAGCTGGCTTACCTGCCGTGTAGGAAGAAAGCAGCACTGGCAACCATATTTGGCTAATTGTTTTGAGTCTTCAATTCATGCTAATGCACACTGTGTACTGTACTTTTCTTCTGGCCTGACCGGCACCCTTTGTGATCAAAGGATGACTGTGATCAGAAGGCATTCCAGCAGCCTCTGTAGCCTCCTCCTGGGGCATCTTTGATGCCTGCTCAGTTTGTAAGGACTGCTAGCAAAGGGGTGCTTGCTGGAAGCACTACAAGAGCCTAGGCCAGCCTTCTCTTTGTGTTCAGTCTTCTTCTTCTTCTTTGGTGATCACTCACAGCCAGTAAGATTGTCTTCCATGAACATGGTCTTAACAGTGAGTCTGTAAGTGACTGTGGAAGCCAATTCTGGACCCACATGTCCTTCCACAGTGGGGGCATAGGTTTCCAGGCAGGAGTTGATCATGGCGAGGGTTTCCCAAACGTGCCTTCCTCTTAGCTCATTTCTCCCTTTCATCCTGAGTTGAAACATCTTCAAAGTCCATTACACCTTTGGTAAAGGCTGTTCTCCAGCTGGAGTGCTCACAGATCAGTGTTTCCCATTTGTCAGTGTTTATACTACCTTTTTTTAGATTTGCCTTGAGAGAGTCTTTAAACCTCTTTTGTTGACCACCAGTATTCTTTTTTTCCATTTTTAAGTTTGGAATAGAGTAGTTGCTTTGAAAGACGATAATCAGACATCCGAACAACATGACCAGTCCAACAAAGTTGATGTTGAAGAATCATTGCTTCGACACTGGTGATCTTTGCTTCTTCCAGTACACTTACGGTAATGTGTATGTATAGATTTGGGATCTATACCAGTGGAGGCTGGCCCCCTAGGACAAATAGGGCACTGCCCTACCAACCTCCTTCTATCCTCAGCCAGACCCTGCGTGTCTGCCTTCTTACTTAACAAGCAGTCCAAAAGGTGACACAGCTTCCTCTTCCTTAGTCTCAGCATTGCCCTGGTAGAATTCAGAATGGAAGATGGGGGGAAAACTGGAACTGATGGACTCTGCTTCTCATTGTGGCTCTACTTTTTGGGCTTCCTGCCTTCCACTCCACCAGTCCCAATGGGCACCACCCACCACTGCAGCCCACCTATGAGGAAAGTTGGGGTTTCCTCCCTGCCCCAGGTAAGTGCTCATAGGCTTCTTACAGCTGTGCAACAGGAAAATATTCAGCAATGGTTTTTCTTAGGAAAGTAATGCCCTGATAGGTAAGCATTTCCCTATCTCAGGCTAACCTACCTCATAGGGTTGTTGTGAAGATAAAATGGAGAGGAAGAGAACCATGTATGCCACCTTAAGCTCCTTGAAGGAAAGGTGAGGTATAAATGTAATATTAAAATAAGCAACACAAGAAAAGGAAAACATTCCTCTCTGGCTCAAGATACGATTTCAACCAGGGATGGGTCATTCTTTGCCCTCCAAGTGTTGTTGAGCACCAACTCCTATCAGCCCCCCAGCCAGCATGGTCAATGGCCAGGGGTGATGGGGACTGTAGTCCAACAACAGAAGAGTCACACATTCCGTATCCCTGCATTAAATGAGTCTATATAGGAGGTTGCCAATCAGCCCATTGGTTCATCTAGCCCAGAATTCTCAACACTGACTGACAATGGCTCTGTATGGTTTCAGGCAGGAGTCTCAATCTGTCCTACCTGGAGACGTCAAGGATTGAACCTGGGACCATCTACATGCAAAGCAGGTGCTGTACCACTGAGCTACAGAACTCAAATTTAGAAAAGGGGACAGTGAGAATTCCAGTTTGCAGCGTTGCTTAGCACCAAATGGTCCTGTGCCAACAGAAACCAGGATCTGATGCTTACTTGTAACACATCTAAAAGGCTAAGCTAAACTTTAACCAAGCCCCTTGTTCTCTCTCTCCTGCCTTCAGCAGACTAGCGGCAGATCTCCGCTTTCAGTACCCAAGCCCTTATCAAAAGCTTCCTTCCCATTTCCTTCTCCAGTGACTAGCCAGGCCACGGTAACATTTTGCTGCCAGTCTGTTCTTGTTTGTATGCAATTAGTTCTGCTGGCTTTATTATCGTGACCAGCCAGAGTTTGCAAGGGCGCAGGGAGGAAACACTGGGGAGAAGGCACAAGTGTTAAAGAGATTGTGCCAAGCACTTGTGTCTTTTACAACTATACAACAACCTGAAATCCTAACAGGTGCTATTTTACATAACGTGATGGGTTGAGTGTCACCAGGGCTATTTTTTCAGCCAGAACTTACTGGAACTCAGTTCTGGCACATCCCAGGTGGGTGCCATTGCCCTTCTAAGAGAACAAGGGAGGTGTTTGTGGTGAGTTCTGGCACCTCTTTTTCTAGAAAAATAGCACTGAGTGTCCCCATACTTGTGCAGCTGTGTCAAGGCACAGGAATGCGTGTGCGTGTGCGTGTGCGCGCGCACACACACACACGCACACGCACATTTCTAAGTACAATCGTAGCATGAGTGCATTTCAATTAAATAAAAGGGTTTTAAGGAAATTGTTAAATGTTATTCTTTAAAAGCTGTTTATTCTCCTTAATTTCTGCTGGTAGCTTTGAAACGTCTTGATTCTGTACCCTAACTAGCATGAGTTGATAACAAGAGCAGATAATCAGAAGCAAGTCATGCTTGATGGCAAGGGTCAGGCAGGTGGGTGTGGCTTGGCCAAAATAGCTCTGTCAGCAAGGGCAGGAGGCTCTTTATCTCAGGGCTGTGGGTTCCAGTGCCACATTGGGCAAAAGATTCCTGCATTGCACAGGGGTTGAACTAGAGGCCCCCAATGGCCCCTTCCAACTCTACAATTCTATGAAATGGTGGCATAGGCTATAGGGAAAGCCCTACTAAACAGTGGTGGGCAGTCATTGGGCAAGAGGAACTAAATGTTTCCCTGGTGCCTCCTTCCTAAAGCTTCTGCCCGGCTTAGGGAAGGAGGCGTGATGCTCACAGGCACAACATCCCCCCCCAAAAAAAAATCCTTTGCAAGCTGGTGCCTCTGGCCCTAACTGTTCCCCTATGAAAAATGTTACCGCACCTTACTGATACATACTTATAAATATAAATACCACACAGGTGAAGATATGGAAACATTCATTCAGAAATTGTCACTTCAATCACACACACTCCCCGCCGCCTCTGTCTTGCATTTGTAAATTGAATGAGAAATGGACACTGGTGAAAATGTGTGATCTGAGTATAAAACGACTGTTTCTCTTTCACTTTTTATACCGCATTAATGATGTTCACAAAAGTTTCATGATCTGTGTTAATATGCTTCCTCAGAAGTAAGTCCTACCATTCAGAGGGAGTTTAAAGGTAAAGGGAACCCTGACCATTAGGTCCAGTCGTGACCGACTCTGGGGTTGCGCGCTCATCTCGCATTATTGGCCGAGGGAGCCGGCGTATAGCTTCCAGGTCATGTGGCCAGCATGGCAAAGCCGCTTCTGGCAAACCAGAGCAGCACATGGAAACGCCGTTTACCTTCCCGCTGTAGCGGTTCCTATTTATCTACTTGCATTTTGACATGCTTTCGAACTGCTAGGTTGGCAGAGGGAGTTTACTTCCTGGTAAATCAAATGCTGCTAATAAAGATGGCTAACTTCCTTCCTTCCTTCCTTTTTCTTTCTTTTGGCAGGGCCCTGCCCTATAATGACAGCCTGACAAGCAGAAATGTAACAGGTGTGCCATTTCCCTGCCATTGAGATGAAGTGGTGGAAGATGGGCCACCAGTTTAATTTGCCCACATCTTGGGCCAGTCTTAGAGGCACCAGCTGCAGGGCCTGTGAAAACACTGGCAACTCCAGTCATAGCCTATTCCCTTTTTGTCATGTTAATTTTGACAAACCTGAGCTCTTCCCATTCATTTTTGATGTCTCACCTGGCACAAGAACAAATGGACAGGCCTTGCCTGTCATCAGCAGTCCTCTGTCTTTGATCTTTAAGAAACACCAATAGATGTTTGCGGTAACTGGGGAAATGCTTTAAAATGTATGCAAAGTTTTAAAAGGATGCCTGCATGAATACAGCCAACTATACCCCCCCCAAAGCACTCACATGCGACTGTCCCATCTCTGAAACCATTCCACAGCGGGTGGCCTCTAAGGAATGCCCAGTGGAACACACAGAGGCTCTCTCTTTTTCATCTAAATTAGTTAACAGGCAGCTTCTGTTATCACCTAAGGGTGTAAATTCTACCACGGAGCGTATCCCTGGGCAACTGTTCCCATGGAAACATGGAACTGGTCTCACATCACCAAGCCAGTTCAAAGGTCCAGACAATAGGTCTCATGAGGAAGCTGTGGTTGGGATCTTCCGCTGACTACTCAAGTGTAAATCGACAACAACTGTGCTTGCTTTCATGAGGCTCCTCTGGATCAGCCTGAGAGTGGATTATTATATCTGTACACTTGTGTAAACGAGAGACTGTTGAACTTGAGATGCTTATCTCGTTGCTCTCAGCTAAGAGGTCCAGCTGTGTGACTTGATGCCTGCTCAGCCAGCCAGCCAGATAAAGGTCACCAGCGAAACCAACACCGCTTCTCCTGTTCTAATCATATATTGAGCAGTCTTGGTTGCAAGCAAACCAACCAAGAGTCAAGTTGCATCTAAGATACTAATAAACATAATGTGGCATACTACTTTAGTGCACTACAGCTAGGCTTGGGGAAGAAATTAGTTTGGTTTACAATTTAATGTGAGCCAACGTCCAAATCCAGGGTACACCTGCATCAGCACAACCATACACTTTCACTGCCCATGCTACAACAAAGCATGTCTCTCCCATTTCAATCTCTACAGCCACAGCAGGCGCTGTAACTCTCCAACGGTTTGACTTCAGCGCTCTTCCACTGTGTCCAGAGACAGGTGGATGTCAATCAACATTTAAACTAAAAGAAACTATCCTTCCAAAATCACATTTCTGGGCCTTTCTGCATGCAGTAAGTAAACAGCTGTATGATGTGATGTTTTTCAAAAAGAATTTTTAGCTGCTTGTATGCACCTTTGGCCATATGTTGCTGATATTGGAGACGGGATGTGTGTGTGTTTCCTTCGCACACTAATGAATTGATAAAAGTTGTGTGGCTGTTGTCACATCCCTTAGGTACCTTTCTTGTTCCTCCAGCCAGCAAAGGTTTGTGTTATGAATTTGAGTTAGCATTTTCAGAGCTTTTTTCTATTTCATTTTCCATTTAATGCCTGCTGTTCAATAATTCTAATCTTGTGGGAGTTTAGGATATCAGAAGGGAAATTACGTGCCTGCCTGACCTATGGCAAACCTGGTTATATGTAATGTAATTTTGCCTGCAGCTAACAATTGCTATCATGAGCAGTACTTTGACCTAATACCATCATCTCTGTCTGCTACGTCTGGAATGAGCTCGCAAAATGACAGCCCACATGAGTGAGAGGGAGGTTGCAAGAAACAGATGATCCCAAAACACACCCACCAATCCCAAGCCCCTACAAACAAAAAGCAGGACAATGTTTGTATACATGTCACACAAATGAAAAAATACTGAGGATCCATTCCAACAAAGGTCAGTAGAAAATAAAGCAGGGGTGGTTTTTTTAATACATTATTCTGGAACAGAAGCTGAATCATGATGACATAGTCTGGTAGCATGCCATCATCATTATTTTTTAAAAGACCCCAGCAACTATACTATTACAAATTTCTATTTTGTGACACCACAAAAATGTGTACAAAAATGCTTGCATTTGGGGAAGTGTGCATTAAAACTTCATGTATTACTGAAAATACCCAAAAGTGTTTTTATTAGGATGAATTAGCATTAAGATGAGGACAAATTTTGAAGAGGACTCTTCAAGCATGAAAGCATCCAGTTTTGCTGTTACAGATGCACTATGGCGTTTCTTCTCTCTGTGCTCCACCTAGTGGTCATTTCTCCTCTGATCACTGCTGTGGATACAGGACCCGACTGTCTGTCTCCTGGCACAGCAGTCCTTTCCCGCCCAAGGGGCAGCTGCCCTTGTGGGCAGCCATCTGGGAGCCAGATACAAGTGGTGGACATAGCCAGAAGCAGAAATGCACAGTATAATGGATTTGACTCTTTCCTTTGTACAGTAGGCTAAATTCCAGCCATGCAAAAACCAGATCTTTCTACACACTCACAGAATCACAGAGTTGTAGAATTGCAGAGTTGGAAAGGATCCTAAAGGTCATCTGGTCCATCATTTATTTTGTTATCATCACGTTGGGCACTGCTTTCCTTTTGGGTGAAGACAGAGGCAAAGTGGGTGTTGAGTAGTTCCACCCAATAGCATTTCTCTATCTTCTAGACACAGAGGACCTACTACTTGCTTGTTCTTCCTCTTGCTTTGAACACAGCCAAAAACACCTTTTGTTACTGTATTATTATTATTATTAACCTCTCTTGCAAGCCTGAGCTCATTCTGAATTTTTGCCTGCCTGACCTCCCTGCAACTGCTGGCTACTTGTATATACTTCTCCTTTGTGATTTCTCCTTTCTTCCATTTGTTATATACACTCTTCTTAAATTTCAGCTCATTTGTAAGCTCCTTATGCAGATGAACTGGTTTCTTTCGATGCCTCTTACTTTTCTTTCTTTCACAAGCATTTAGCAATACAAATATTAAAAATAACAGTTAATTAGAAAACAAACAGTTAAGCAAGCATATTAATAACAATAAAACAAGATATTGGATGTTCATTTGCATGCTAACTTTCACAACCAGTTATTGTTAAAGGCCTGGAAACGATGCCATATAAGGAACGACTTAGGGAGCTGGGTATGTTTAGCCTGGAGAAGAGAAGGTTAAGGGGTGATATGATAGCCATGTTCAAATATATGAAAGGATGTCATATGGAGGAGGGAGAAAGATTGTTTTCTGCTGCTCTAGAGAAGCGGACACGGAGCAATGGATTCAAACTACAAGAAAGAAGATTCCACCTAAACACTAGGAAGAACTTCCTGACAGTAAGGAGCTGTTCGGCAGTGGAATTTGCTGCCAAGGAGTGTGGTGGAGTCTCCTTCTTTGGAGGTCTTTAAGCAGAGGCTTGACAGGCATATGTCAAGAATGCTTTGATGGTGTTTCCTGCTTGGCAGGGGGTTGGACTGGGTGGCCCTTGTGGTCTCTTCCAACTCTATGATTCTATGATTCTATTATTGTTAGGGTTGTCAGGTAAGGAGCATCCCAGACACTGAGATTTCATGTTCCAAACCTGAGACCTAGGGGCGGCTACTGGTGATGTCACAGAGGCAAGCCCCAGTGATGTCATGGAGGCGGTCACTGGAGACAGAGGTTAATTGGGAGAGGGGAAAGGAGAAGTACAGGGGGAACCCCCTCCCAACCAAATATCTATGTTATAATTTGCACCGACAACTATAGCTCTTTTCCCCAAATTAACTGCAAGGGCTGGTTTGCACATAAAGCCTGTCTCTGGCTTGCTCCTTTACTGCTTCGTTAAATACAGAAGCCGGGGAGGACCAAAGCATTGCCTTTTGAGCTGTGTTTACCAGCATGCTGCTTGTTCACATTTCAAGCCCAGTTTAAAATAAACCATGGTTTAATGTGACACCATTATTGGCTTCTGGTTTTAGTTTGGCGTTTAGCCAAAGTGTGAGTCTTCTTCCTGTGTAATGCAGAACTCATTTCCCAGCAGATTTTAATGCATCTAAATTGTTTCCCATAAAGTGCACTGTGTTCAACTCTGTGTGTGCGCGCACACACTGTTTAAATATACACCAGTTCTGTGTGAGAGAAAGTGACTACCCCACCAAAGTCACCCACCTGTGTAGGGACTTCATTTTGCTTTTCAAACTACTTTTCTTGGAAGATTTATAGCCAAACACTGTAAGCAAGGTGTCGACAACCTTTTAATCTCTCAGAGCCCACATTACCTTGTGGGGTGATATATCAGCTGCATGCTGGCATTCTGTGGGGCTGAAGACAGTATTGGGCAGGGTGAGATCCAGGAGTGGGGGTCACCTCTCTTTTCTCACTATTCCTGACACCTGTCTCTTTCTGACAACCCTCTCTCTTCCTCTCTCAGTCCCTCCTTGCCCAACATTCTGCTGGGAGAAGGAAATATTGTTTTTGCAAAAGTCTGACATGATTCCTTTCAAAGAGCTTTTGGCATGAGAGCCACAGGCTACTTCCCCCTTGCCCCCACTCTAATCACTATACTACTCCACAGTCTTCCACTATTTTTTTGTCCCGTCCCCCCCCCTTCTCACTGCCCTTCAGCACAGCAGACTTTATCTAGGACACAACTTTAATCTGCTCAAATCCCTCACCGTTAACTAGTTTTATAGCACTTATCTTCTAGCTTTTCTAATTTCACCATCTTTCTCCAGTGCCAGACTAGTCTAGTTTGTAGTTTGCAGGGTTGGCTCAATACATTTCACCCCTGGAGGCAAAATCCCCCCCCCAATGCCCCTGCCCCAATGATACCCACAGATCTGAGCTCCTGCCCCACCCTCTCCCTGCTTCTGCTGCTGTGTTCACACTGCTGCCAACCCTGCCGCAACTCACCTGCAGCTGCCATGATCCAGTTGCTGCTGCAAGCAAGGGTGCAGCAACGAGGGCACAGCAGCAGGGGTGAGGGCAATGGCACTTTGTTGGTGGCACAGGCAAAGCCCCAGCAGGGCTGTCAGCTGCACAACTGTGGTGGCAGGGAGGGGGTCAGATTTGCCACCCAAGGCCTCATGCACAATAAAGAGGATAATACCACGTACCACCCTGAGCTTCCCAGAGTGAGAATCTAATATGAAACTTGCTAAAATAATCATGTAAAAGGGCACCCAAGTGTGGTTCATTTATTAAAATTTATTTGCCAGTATGTTTGTATTGTCATCAATGCTGCTTTATGAATTCACGTACACTGAAGCTTTTCGATGTATTGTCACGGTCTCTGCTTTTTAAATTGCATCACTGTGGCTCTCCCTGCTGCCATTGCCCGCTTGTCCAAGTCTCTCTCTCCCAAGATGCAAAACTTGCAGCTCTCTAGATGTTGCTGGACTTCTACTCTCATCACCTCCAGCCAAGCATGGGCAATTATCAGGGATAATGAGAATTGTAGTCCAACAAATTATGTAGGACAACAAGTTCCCCATCTCTGATCTATCCAGGACACTGGCTGACTGTTGTCTGCAAATAAGGAAGTTTCAGAATGGTTGTAGAACGAATGGCTGTGCTTTCCTGCAGGTGCAGAGAGGTCAATCCCAGGATTAAACCAACACATGACTGACTGAACCGTGATGCGATCCATTACAAGAGATTTGCTGAACTGCCCAATTGGTGTGTTCCATTTTCTCAAGCCATTTAAAACAAGTGACAAATCTGATTGCTCCTTTCCTCAGACACTCAGGGCATAGCCCATTCAGGAAATCGTAGGCATCTTCTCACACACACCTTGTCATTTCTGGATAAAGAAGCAAGGCCTTCAAACTGACAGTCCTTTGGATTTGCCGTTTCCCCTCCCTTGAATGTCCTTGGGATTAAAGAAACAAGGGATAGTGAATACATTAAATCCAGATTAGGTTTAGCTGGATGCAGTGGAGCCATCATCAGGGAAGAGCAGCACATGAAAGCAAGAAACAGGTGAGAGTTTCTGTTTTAATTTCACCCTCCCGACCTAATAGGAACTCTTCAGCGTGCCTTGGTTTGCTAGCCATATTTGAAACATATTTGAAATATATTCCTGGCCATGGCTTTCTGTTAGGTTAGGCCTAATTGACTGTTTTGGGAGATGATCTTCAAGATGATCTTCAATCTCTTACAGAGCCAAATCCTGGATCAAAGTCGATGTAAAGAGCTGTTTAAAGAGAGATTTGAGGAAAGGGTGTATTTATTTATAAAGTGTTTTTTTTTTAAATAAATAAATCTGCACTTTACTGTAAGGTCCCAGGATAGATTACAACCATATAATATACAGGTATACTCACTGCACTTGGGGGTGGGGGTATCTTAGAGAAGAACTGAGTAAGAGGCAACATGATACAAGTATATAAAGAATTATGCACGGCATGGAGAAGGTGGATAGAGAAAAACGGGTTCCCTTGTAACGCTAGAATTCATGGGTTTCCAATGAAGATGAATGTTGAAAGATTCAGGGCAGACAAAATAAAAGTACAGTACTACTTCACCTGGCTCACAGTTAAATTATAGAACTCACCCCCATGAGAGACAGCAATGGCCACCAACTTCGATGGCTTTAAAAGAGGATTCGACAGAGAAATAGGCTACCAGTGAATGCTCACCTTCATGGCTATGATCTGCCTCCACAACTGGAGGCAGTAATGCTTCTGAATAGCAATTGCTGGAAACTTCAGGAGGGGAGACTGCTGTTGTGCTCAGGTGACTGGTGCCCTGTTTGCATGTCTGCCACAGGCACCTGACTGTGGTGGACTAGATGAAGCATTAGCGTGATCTAGCAGGCCTGATCTTATGTTCTCATGTGTGTAGAAGGACTGAGAAAGCGCCATTCAGTTCTGCTATTCAAAACAAAATCATGGGGCCCAAAATCTTTGATTTTAAGCATGTGTTTTGTACTGGGTTCCGTTGATAGATCCTGGGGTCTTAGTTAAAATCTAAGATCTGCTATTTATTTATTTATTTAGGAGAAACTGTTTTTACTTTATTAAATTATTCTAAAATATAAGACAAGAAGGTAGAAAAAACAATGCACTGTGTGGCATAGAAAGAAAAATGGGGGAAATCGTTGTCCTGAGAAGTTCACTAACTGCTTTGTTTTTAGGCATTTTTAAACATATTAAAACAAAGGATCCCAAATCTAAAAGATGGTTTGTCGAATGCCTCCTATATATATATATATATATATATATATATACAACTTGTTGTTTCAACTAAGCAAATAAACCCTTGTTAATGTTCTAAAAACTGTACACAGACAAGTACATTCATGATATAATTAAACTACTAACTTCTGGCTTAACAAATATCCCATAGGAGACAGAAACAGTGAATCAGGTCACTGAACAGGGACAAACTACATTTTCTAAGCAATCAACCTGTCCTATACCGAAGTACGCACATAGCCACCAGTAAAGCACCCCCCCCATTTTTCTAAAGGGACGAAAATCTTACAACGGGATTATTGTTGCTTTGTTATTTTTCTTCAAGGACAGCGGGGGAAAGCCAGAGACTCACCCTGCCCCTGTTCATCTCTGTGTTTTGCTGGAGTATGTTTCACCTCTTCTCTTACTGCTGGTCTTGGCTGCAGGCTCTCCAAGAGCCATTGAGGTAAATCTGGAGAGCAAGGGTATCTGGTGCCCTGTGGGACTGGTGGGGAAGAAGGCTGGGAAGCTGGTGGTAGGTGAAGGCAAAGCCAGTTATAGATGGAGCCACAGCTTGAGCTAACTAACTTTGTCCCCATCCTCATTCCTATGGATTTCTACAAGGGTAACATACTAAGGAGGATGAAAGTAACATGTGGTGGCTAGTTGGTTGTAATCCTGGAAATCAAGCCCCAAGTTTGAGGCAAGTGCTCTTTGGTGAGAGAACAGCAGTGATTTAACGTCACAATGAAAAGCGTTGACTTCTGTGGAACTGGGAGACGGCACAATCTTGTTCTTTTGCTTTGATGGTGCTTTGATGGTGTTTCCTGCTTGGCAGGGGGTTGGACTGGATGGCCCTTGTGGTCTCTTCCAACTCTACGATACTATGATTCCTCTGGTTTCTCTTCAGATCGTATAAATCTTTCGCCTTTCCTCTTTTTTTTAATGAACTGCTGCATTTATTGCCTAAGTAAGCAGAGCATTCTGGGTAATGAGAGACTCACCATACATCTCTCTCCAAGCTTTATATGACCACTGAATTCTGGTTTATTTGCATAGTGCCAAACAAAGGTTGCTAAGGCAATCAGCTGAAGGCCTGCTGGTTGCCAAGTGATCCACTCCTTGTTTCCATCCACTTCTGTTCCAAGTATATGTTGCCCTTTCAACCAGGCCTGCGCCCCACAAAAAATCACTATAGCAACACAGAAGGTCTGCACTATGCTGCTACGCATGTCACATTTTCACAAAGAGAGGGGTTGGGTATACCATGTTCCCTCAGAAATGGCAATGCAATGATGAGGAAAGATGTGCTCTGATTAATTTTTGCCTGCCGTTTTTAAACAGAGAACGCCTCCACCTGTTGTGGTGTGGTGGGGGAAAGAGGAGAGAAAGAAAACAGACCCTTCACATCCCTGGTAATTCTCCTCACAAAACAATGGCTTGTAAACATTTTTTTCAGAAGAACTATTAGTCCCACGGTGGAAACCTTCAGGGCCAAAGTACTCATTACAATAATTACATTTTTGAAGCGGCGTGCTTAGGACTTGCCATGCATCTTTCTTAACAAAAAAAGCAGCCATATGGATGGAGAGGAAGGGTGGAATGTGTGCACAAAGCAGTTGTTGTTTTTTAAAGGTGTTTCCAGGCAATAGTTTCTCACAGTGTCCCCTGCAACAAAATATCATCAAAAGGCCAGCCCATGCTTTTTAAACATTTCATCTGGATTTCCCTTTACCATAGGAACTCTAATCCTCCCTCCCTGCAAAGGTGTTACCAGATTGCATCTTTACGTTATCCTTATCTTTCCCATCAGGAAAGTGACCATCCTTGTCCTTGGCCTAGACAGTGCAGGAAAAAGTTCCCTGGTGAAAGAAATCCAGAGAGGTGAGTCGCTGAGCAGAACTTAATGTCAGCTAAGCTTTCCAGCTCTTCCACTCCAGAACCTGAACTCAGTGCCTAGTAGAGCTGACAGGAGTGTCTCTAAAGGCTCTTCCACACTTAACCTTTGCTCTGAGTTTACAGGTCCGTGCTTTCCAGGTCTGTGTTCTGTTCTGTTCTGGTGCTTTCCCAAGGAAAACTCATGTTTTACCACTGAATCGGAGTGAACAGCAATCCATTTGCTCTGATTCAGCAATAAAACACCCTGGGACATAGACCTGGGAGGCCCAGACTTGTGCCTAGAAATGCGGTGCAAAAGAAAGTGTGAATGAGTCCTCAGTCTGTGCTGAAGACCTTTCTTTCATATAACATTCCTCAGCCAGTCTTACATAGTTTAGTTCTAGGAGACTGGCTGTGTGGTAGACCTGAGTCTCAGCATCAACCTACAACCTATGTTGCTGATTTCAGCTGCCTATGATCCCAGTACGCACTAGATGACCTGACACATTACTCTGTACAGCAGGGATCCCCAAACTTCAGCCCTCCAGATGTTTTGGACTACAATTCCCATCATCCCTACCACTGGTCCTGTTAGCTAGGGATCATGGGAGTTGTAGGCCAAAACATCTGGAGGGCCGCAGTTTGGGGGTGCCTGCTGTACAGCCATCACTTAAATAGTAAAGCTCTATAATTCCCTTAATTTCTGATGTTTGGGCTGTGAGTACCATTGCTCAAACCGCCAAAATGGCAATACCTATGGCCAAGAGAGTAGTATCTGTAGGCTTGGGAAAACCCCGAGGTTTGCAGAAGAACAGAAAAGTGGGAGACTACCAAAACAATATAATAAGGACTTAGGTTACATACATACCATACATTTAAAGCACACAAACAAACAAACACACCAAGAATATTGGGGCCTGTGGTTAACCCCTCAGAGAGGTACAATTTCCAGCATTCTTAACAAACTACAGCTCCCAGTATTTTCTGGGGGAAGAAATGTGCTTTAAATGCATGATGCATACACAGCCTGAGTGTATGCTGACTGTCAAGGGAATATAATGGGAAACAGAGCTTGAGTGGGCAATGACCGCTCCACACATCAATGGGGGGGCGCTTTTTGCGTGGACGCGCGCAGCCCCCTAATCCCAGAAGGCGCTCCCCGGAAGTTCAGGTCTGGCACCGCCTTCCCAGGTAGGATGCCAGGGGTCTCCGCCTACCCAAGCCTGGCATCCAATCCTGCCTGGGGAGGTGTTGCCAGGGGGTGGCCAGGTAAGGGGAAGGACAATAGTATTTGAATCTTACCTCCAAGCACCAGTTGGTTCCAGAGCTTCTCCCACCCTCCAAACCCTTCATTCATGTTCTTTTGCAGGTTAACCTTTTCTCTACAGGTTCTCAGGCGCTGCTATGTCAAGACCGCTGTTGAAGGGTCAGAAAGGAATTTCCCTGCATTGGCAGGTTTCGCCTTTCCCGTAGCAATAAGTCACAACTTGGTGGTGTCAGGCCTTGGGCGGAATTCTTTGGCGATTTTCCTAGAGGGAGGGGCGTGAGGCGGAGACCTCACCCCCTTGCAGCGACAAGATTGGGGTATTGGGGGAAGCCTTGACCATGCCAATAGGTGTCATCACCTATGCCATGCCAATAGGTGTCATCGGTGGCGAACAGGGGGCAGGCTCTCTCTGCTTGAACATATGTTCTCCAGAGCTAGCCCCAACCCCCATACATGTGGATGACCCCGAAGCCTCCCAGAACCCCGGCTGGGGACTGGGAAGGATAACGGCCAATGCCTGAAGCCAAGGTCTCCCTACATCTGAATTTGAATAAAGTTGTGCCAATTTGAATCCCATAGCACGTTGTCTCGTGTATTTATTCCGCTCAGGGGGGGGGGTCGCCTGCGGGTTTGGGGGACTCTGCCTGTCCACGCAAATACAATGGTGTATCCTAGAGGAAGGACCTGAACAGGAATGCTTCACTGTGCAACATTTTATATCAGGCTCTCCTTGCAATTTCCAATAATTTTTCTGGATATTAGAAGAAAGCTGCTGTGGTGTATGAGCTTACCTGTATTTTTACTTGAGACTGATACCCACTGTTGATGTTTGTTTCGCTTGCTCTTGCTACTTTTTTTTTTTTTTTGCAGTCCTCTCCTGTGAAGTGCTTCCCATCACGAAGCCAAACCAGACGGCACTCAGGGTGGACAGGTTTGAGGTGTCCCTCATTGACCTGCCTGGTGGACAGCGGTCCTTGGGAAGCTGGAAGGACCAATACAGCACTGCTCATGGGATTATCTTTGTGCTTGACTCCAGCGATGTGGCAAGGATGGAAGAGGCCAAGAAGACTCTCTCCCGTGTTCTGGGGGACCCCAAAGTTTCAGGAAAGCCTCTGTTACTGTGAGATACTAATTCTCCTGGCACCTTCCTTCCTTCCTTTGTACCCTGTGGTGAATGAATGGGTATAAGATTCCTCTCCTCCCCCCCCCATTTTATTAGACCCACTAGGATTCCTGTTTGGGCCCATGAGGCCATTTCAGCCAAGCTACATCCACCTGCCATACACTTGACATTATATATGACATCAGATGCTGGGCATGTTGGAGCCACTGACATGAAAGAGAGGTTGCAGGCAGAACTGATCCGAGGCGCCTGCAAAGTGCCACAGAGAGCAGTAAAGGGAGTGGTGTTATACCTTCCAAGTCATGCATGATCAGATCCACAAGGCAGTTTACAGGGAAAATGATGCATCTTCAAGCCATCTCAATAAGCTTACACTCAGCCCACTTCTGTGATCAGTGAAAAGTTCCAGGGGGCAGGTTTTAGTTCCCTTTGGAAGGCGGCCACTGGAGGCTCATTGGTGTTTTGTAATATCTGTGTTTATCTATAAACACACACAGAGAGAGCATCGTTGGAGGTGCAGGTTAAATGTTCCAAAAGACAGCCAAAGTCCATTACTCCCATAGTAGGTCTCACTGGAAACAGGTGCCGCTCCCTACAGCCAAATACTGTTACCTTACAGAGTTCTGGAGCTCTTCCAGATAATTACTGACCATCCATCCTGGTTTGCTTGCACAAAGCTATTGTGGAGGTTGTACAGCATCTACTCTTTATTGAGCATCCATTCTAATTTGTTTGATGAGGCAGTGATACAACAAATAGCATTCATCCTGATATGGTTGTGGGATGTTTATATATCTTCTTCCCATTAATAATTTGTTCATCCCACATCTTTCAGTGCCTTCCCCCATCACTTTCCTGACTAAAAAAGTCACCCCTTTCCCTTCCTTTCTTTTTTTAAAAATGGATTTATTTTAAAGCAGAGTGCTTTAATCTACTTTAGTTGTGCAGACCTAATTTGCTACTGGGATGCGGGTGGTGCTGTGGGTTAAACCACAGAGCCTAGGGCTTGCCGATCAGAAGGTCCCTGTGACGGGGTGAGCTCCCGTTGCTCAGTCCCAGCTCCTGCCATCCTAGCAGGGCTGGCTCTACGGCCAGGCGATGCGCCACGCAGCCGCGCCTGCCCTACCGTCGGCCGCTCCGCTGCGCGACAAACCCGCCCGCCCGCCACACAGCAGCGCCCTCGGCGACCACGCTGCATGCTGAGCCCGGCCGCCCGCCCATCACGCTGGAAAACGGGGCGGCGAGGGGCGGCGGAGGGATCAGGCGCACCACGGTGCCAGGGCACCAAAGGTGCTTAAGATGGCCCTGCATCCTAGCAGTTCAAAAGCACGCCAAAGTGCAAGTAGATAAAGGTAAGGTAAACGGCGTTTCCGTGTGCTGCTCTGGTTCACCAGAAGCGGATTTGTCATGCTGGCCACATGACCTGGAAGCTGTACACCGACTCCCTCAGCCAATAACGCGAGATGAGCGCCGCAACCCCAGTCACGACTGGACATAATGGTCGGGGTCCCTTTACCTTTGCCTAATTTGCTACTATGTGCTTGAATCCTTCCCGCAAAACAATGACAGTCTGGAGCCAGGGCTAGACAGTTTAGCACTTTCCTAACCCTTTTCCTAATTAGAAGGGGTATATTGGGATGAGTTATCTCCTCTGACCATTACTTCATCTTTTTGGGCCCTCTTAGCACCCATGGCATAACACCGGCAGCAGGCCCAGCTCTAGGTGTAGTCCCGGTGGCGCGGAGCACCAGGGCACCGGGCTGGCAGGGGGGGCACTGCACGGCGAAGCCGCGCGGAAGCTGTGCTGCGCGCTGCGAGGGCGGGGGTGCCGGAGCAATCTCCGCACCTCAGCGCCAGGGCGCCCGACCTGCTTGAGACGGCCCTGACCGGCAGAATATCAGAGCTATTAGCAGTCTTTCATCAAGCCTAAAGTCAAATGGCTGGACAGTGTTCTTGAAGCTACCAACATGAGTCTGACCAAACTGCGGGAGGCAGTGGGAGACAGGAATGCCTGGCGTGCTCTGATCCATGGGATCACGAAGAGTCGGACACGACTAGATGACTAAACAACAACAAAGTCACCTTGACACCATACATTTAAAGCACATGGCTCCCCCACCCCCCAAAAATCCTGGGAACTGTAGTTTGTTAAGTGTGCTGGGCATGGTAGCTCAGTGAGGTCATGTGCTTTAAATGTGTGTTAAATGTGCTTTAAGTGTGTGGATCTGCCGATTCAAGACTGCATAGTAGACCTGGAGCCCTCCAGATGTTGTTGGGTTAGAGGATAAATTTGATTCAGCACACATTTAAAGCTTTAAAGCTCAGTCTATCAAGTTTGCACTTTCTAAAACAATGTGCGAACCAAAACACAGCAATTATTCGTAATCCATTCTTATCCAAATTTTGGGATGCAGTTCTCCAAACAAACAATGTTTATGAAAATGCATATATAAGGGGAAAGTGCGCATAAAAATGGAGATATTGTGGGGAGGGGGAGTATACAAATTAGTATTATATTATTAGGATAAATTTGCACTAAAATGCTGATGGATGTAAGATTGGGAAAAGGAGAAACTGAGAAGTAGACAGATCCTTTCACACTTGTACTGCAACTCCCACTAGCCACAGCCAGCATAGCCAATGGACAGCAATTATGGGACATGTAGTCTAACAACATCTGAATGGCCAAAGGTTCCACATTGCTTTTTTAAATTGGTATAGCTACAACAGTGAGTGTGCTGTTTGCTAATGGAATCTTGTCTTCCCATCTGTTCTGTTTTCCAATTTCTATGTGAATGGTTCAAGGCTGGCAAACAAGCAGGACAAGCTGGATGCTCTCTTGCCCTGTGAGATCATTGAGTGCCTATCTCTGGAAAAGTTGGTGAATGAAAACAAGTCGTTGTGTCGAATTGTAAGTAAAATAATACCCCCTTCGCACAGGTTGGCTAGTCTTCACAAGGGATGAAAAAAGAAGTCTCCCTTTTGTCCTCTCTGCCCTTCATGATGATCATTTCCATTGAGTTTATACAGACTGTTACTTCCTCTTGGTAAGGTTACATATCCTATTTTAATCTCTTGCCAAATGGAATTGAGGCAATTGGGTCAGAGAGATCTGGACAGGAAGTCCTTGCAGTCAGAGATGATGGGAGTTGTAGTCCCACAACACCTGGAATAATGGAGGCTGGTGGCCATTGGGACTGGTAAGACATCAGTCAGCACATTTAGAAGCCATGACAGATGGAGCCAAATAATTCTAGTTTTGCCCCCATCCAGCTCCCTATGGTTGCACAAAGGCAACCCTAAAACTAAAAAGATAACAGCCAGTGACAACCCCTGCACATGTTGTAAGAAGGCAAGCAGGAAGGGGCTAACTGAGAGCAAACAGACACCTCCCCTTGCCTCCTGGGTGGGTTGGCCCTGGAATTAGGCACTATCTTAGCAGTATCTAGCTCACATAAGGTCTAGTTTGCTCCTTAACAACTCCTGATGCATAGAAAATACATTAATGGTTGTTTGGCAGAAAGCAGCTTCTTGTAGCAAGCCGGTTCATCTACATCAATTTCCCTTGTCAGTTAGCAGATTTTGCATTGCACCAAGAAATCTCCCCTTTGCCTGCTGGTCTCAACATGTCACCAGAGAGGGCCTGCCAGAGTTTCTTGTAACAGACCTCCCTTAGGTATTATGGTTTTATTGTTGGCATCTATCTGCCAACTCACAAACTCCCCCACTTTCTTTCTTTCTTTTTTTTAAAAAAAAATATGTTTATTGACTTTTATAACAGACAACAAATACAACAAAAATAACAACGACAAAAAACAAAACAAAAAACTTTCAAAATTCAAAAATACAAAAACACCAGAATACAAAAAAAACAAAAAAAATCTTATTTCATAATCTCACTTTTTATCTCATCTAATGACTTCCTCGTTCCTCCTCCTTCTGTGTTACAATGTAAATCCCTTTTAGTAATTTCAAAATCATATTAAACAACTAACTTTACTTAAAAATTGACTTAATTCTATATCTTATCTTCCTTGATATTTACCTTCTATACTATTCCATTTCTTTCTACATACCTATAACTACCGTACTTCTAACAATACTTATTTCTTAACTTGTTATTATCTACAACCTCCTTGTATCTCCTTCACTTCCATTGGTTCTACTCTCTTATAAGCTTATTCTTTAGATAAACTTTAAATTTTTTCCAGTCTTCTTCCACTGTTTCTTCAGTCCGATCTCGAAGCCTCCCGGTTACCCCAGACAATTCCATATATTCTATCAACTTCTTCTGCCATTCATCCACTATTAATATAATTCACATTATTTAATCATTGACTCATTATTTATTTCTACTTAACCTCTAATTTTTCCCTTAAAAATATTCCGATAATATGCTAAACTATTATTTCTATCCCATCTGATATGTTAAACTCCCCCACTTTCTTTGCCTTGAATGGGGCAGCTGGGTTTTCAGACTGGCCGTCCTCTATCTTCATCTTACAGGAACCATGTTCAGCTTCCAAAAGGCTTCCCAAAATCCAGTGCTGGACCATCGTTCAAGGGCTACATTGGTTATTGCGTACAATTGCCATCAACTACAGTGTACTGTGTGGTCGCATCCAGGAAGACAGTCCTGAACAGCAAGTGTCACTAGAGCAGGAGGTATCCAAGAAAGTACAGAAATCCAGGAACAGGACATCAGAAGCCAGGTTCCTCCTTCTTCCTGAAAGCCTATGCTGTGTGTAATGCCCACTCCTAAGATCTTAGAGGGGGTTGGACCATAGCTCAGTGCTGGAGCATCTTGCTTTGCAAGCAGAAGGTCCCAGGTTCAATCCCTATCACTTCTATATAAGGGTGGAGAAAGATTTCCTGTATGAAATCCTGGAGGGCCACTGCTGGTCAATATTGACAATATGGAGGTAGATGTGCCAATAGTTTGACTCAGTATAAAGCAACTTACATTTTATGTTCCTAGAATGCAAATGGGAGGGGCACAGAATGGTGAGAAAAGAAAAGAAAGGTCAGTTGATAAGAAGATTGCTTAGTGCAGGGTGGTGAAGAAGAGAGAAGGGAAAAGAGCAAGGTGAAAATACAAGAAGGGAACAATTAGAGCAGAAATTGAAGCAGGAGTCAACAACATGGCACCCGAGGTTCCAATAGCACCCTTGAGGTCTTACCTTGGGGCCAACAAAACCTCTGTGTCCCCCACACACACTCTGCCCTCTTGGTCATAAGGTAAAGAGAGTGCTTGGCTCTTTCTTCTTTTAAAAGTACATAGAGATTAAGAAGGAAGTTGACAGAGTGATGCTCTTTCCCACTTCCTTTTTCAGCTGTATATGGTTTTCAAAGCTCAGCATAATTCTATTGGATCTGATTCCTGGTAAAATGAAGTGTGTGCATGTGCCCACAGACCTAAAACGTAGAGTAAATGGGACAAACTGAAAGACCAGAGACAGAAACTACTACCCAAACAGCAGCAATTACTTGACATTGACTAAGGCTGGGAAACTGGGGCTGAGAAACAGTGAGGCCACATCGACACCATATATTTAACACAAATTTATTTAGCACATCACCTTCTCCTGAAGGATCCTAGGAACTGTCCTTTGTTAAAGGTGCTGGAATGTAGTTATGTAAACTACAATTCCCAGGGTTATTTGAGGGAACCCACGTGCTTTAAATATATAGTAGGGATTACACCTGATTTGCTCAAGGGTCCACCAGTAGATCTGTAGTTGAATAGAGACCAAGTTCTCCAAAAACTACATTTATTTGTTGTACCACATAGACATAGAAGATGGCAGAGCTGTTTTTAGCACCACTCCTTAGTTTCAAAGTTGAAGGAATAGAATAATATGTACATATGTGCATCTTTTGAATAATTTATTATATCTGCCTTTAGGGAGTCATTGGCCAGAAGTGAGTGCAGCCATGGAGGAAATGCCAAGATGGAGGAAAGAAAACCCACAAAGCTGCCCCAGAATATCCCCTCCCAGGTAACTGGTGATTCTGCTATATTTTTATGCCAGGAATTTTACACTTTTAAAGATGCATTGTTTCATAAAATTAATTAGTGACATAATGGGCAGGTTTAGACATCATGGTAAACCACAGTTAATTATTTACCACGCACGAACCATTTGCACCCAGTTTACTCCTTGTAGCACTGGGGGGAAACAGATCACAATTCCTGCCTTAGCATTACATCTGAACCAGAAATAATGGGCCGTTTCACTCAAACAAACTCATGATCAGGAAGTCAAGAACAATCCATGTGTGGGCAATGGGGATGCAAAAAGACACCTTGCATTCATTTTAGCAGCTCACATTCCATCAAAATTGCTGTTGCTTATCTCACTGTCCGCCGTGGCAAAACTACATAATTTATGTGATTTATGTAATTAATTCCATAAATTACGTAAATTATGTTGTCGTCATGCTATTCCACCACATTCATTTCAGTGCAAAGGAAATGCAATGCAAATGTGGGAGGGGGTACATATGTTTGCAGGCTGAAAGGAGCAGCAACAATGAATGCCAATTGTATTTGCTGGATTGATCTCTGTTCTGAACATGAGATGAATAGGTGAACATTGGCAGTTTCCATTTTCATTTGAATTCTCCAGCATCCCTAGTGCGGAGGGCCATAGTTCAATGGTACAGCACCTGCTTTCCAGGCGGAAACTCCCAGGTTCAGTCCTTGGCACTTACAAATTGGCCCGGGCAACTTATAATTCCTTCCTGAAAGCCTGAAGGGCTGCTACCAGTCCATTACTGAGCTAGATCAGGCATCCCCAAACTGCGGCCCTCCAGGTATTTTGGCCTACAACTCCCATGATCCCTAGCTAACAGGACCAGTGGTCGGGGAAGATGGGAATTGTAGTCCAAAACATCTGGAGGGCCAAAGTTTGGGGATGCCTGAGCTAGATGGACCAATTGTTTGGCTCAGTTATACAGCTTTCTATGTTCCTGACATTTTCTGTGCCACGTTTTCTGAAAGCATTCCCAGAGACAGAGCATTTCCTCATATGCAAGCACTTTGTTTTTGTTCAGCAAGAAGAAATGCCGGTGGCCTCCAAAAAAAAGAAAGGGAAATTAAAGCCAAAGGTGAAGAAGAAAAGTTTGGTGCAGTTGGAGAATACCTTGACAGAAGATGATGGTGCTAAAGCAGCAGCAAGTGGGAGCAAAGTGGGAGGTGTCACTGTCCGCCGCCCCAGCAACAAGGTTGCCCAAGAGAACCCCAGAGATCTGGAAACAACTCTAACCCCAGCAGGTAAACATAGATTTCTTAGAAACATGATAGAAACACTAGAAGCATGAGATAAAGCAGCATAAGGAAGAACTGACAAACGGAAGTGATGTTCAAACAATAGGAAATGCTCTTTTTTATCTGTATTATATTCCTATGTTTATGTATGTGTTGTTTTTATTTGGTATGTATGTGTACACATATCTCATATGCGTATGCATGTGTATGGGCATATGTATGTATATATATATATGCTATATTCTTTTTTTTCCCTTTCCTTTTCCGTTTCCTTTTTTTCTTTCTCCTCTCTTTCTTCTACTTTACTGATTTGGAGTTGCTTTTCTGGGATTTTTGCGTAATTCTGAGGTGTGATTTATGATTTATGATTTTGTTTTGTAACTCTGATATATAATTTATGATTTATGATCTTGTTTTGTAATTATAAAATACGAAATAAAGGCTTTTTTTAAAAAATAGAAGCATGACGATGAAGAAGAAGTAGCAGTATTATATTATCATACCACCTTTCCTCTAAAGAGCTTGAGGTGGCATAGGTAGTGGTCCCCTCTCCATTTTATCCTCACACCATTTCTGTGAGTTAGGTTAGGGTTGAAAGACAGTGACTGGCCCAAGATCACTTCAGTGAGCTTCAGGGTTGAGTGAGTCTCTGTAGAACTTCCTCAGAGTGCGCTGTCATGGCCACATCAGCTGCAAACAACACCTCGCAGGTAAAGGATCTGCTGTGCTTTCATCTTGGTGTGGACAGGCCTCCATCACTCCTTAAATGGAAGTCCACACTGTCCTCAGCTGAGCTGAACATTGGAGAGCAACAGGAAGAAGAATATGCTAAAGAGAGTCGAGGTGAGAACATAGCCCTGTTTCACACCACCTTTTATAGAGAAGGTGGACAAGGATGAACCATTATGCTGCCATTGAAAAATAATCTCATTTCTCAATCAGATTGTTCCTCCAATTTTAGGGCCAGATCTTCTGTTGCCATTTGTAGCATTTGAATGTCCACCTGGTTGTTTAGCTCTAGGTTTAGCTCTAGTCCTTTTATTAGTCCAGTCTGCAATTTGCCCAGATAGATATTTAAACTTCTGTTGAAAGCTGTGATAGGAGCTTTCCTTATCTTGCTTATGTAGTAGTCTGATTCTTTGTCTTCCTCCATGGTTGTTAGAGTTTTCATGCCTATTTGTGTTCTCATTCCTCCCTTGACCATCTCTGAATCTGAGGCCTGAAAGACGGATTCGTCAATTTCTTCTTGAATATTGAGTCTTGCTTATTTCTTTTTTGGACCCTGGACTCTGTGTAGCTTTAGTCTGCCAAGGCAGGAATAAAGTTTTAGAATTGTATGTGTCTACTCTGCATCAAAGTAGTACTTAGGCAATTAGAGACACTAAACTATGTTGCCATCCAGCTCCTTAGCTAGCCATGCTCCCCAAACATGGTGAATTTTCATGAGGATTCCTTTAAAAAAAATATGTGTGTAAATGCTACATATATGTGGAGAACTGAATTTATGATTGGAAAAATGAGAGATTGAGAGAACCACAACTGACAGATCCTTCTATTCCCTACTAGTTACCATGATGTGGCTCTGAAATCAGGTTTGAGTCTGTAGCACAAATCTGGGGTTCTGGTTAATTCTGTCCTCCTTAACCAGTAACTATGCAGTGGTACCTCGGTTTAAGTACACAATTGGTTCCGGAAGTCTGTACTTAACCTGAAGTGTACTTAACCTGAACTGAACTTTCCCATTGAAAGTAATGGAAAGTGGATTAATCTGTTCCAGACGGGTCCGCAGAGTACTTAAACTGAAAGTACTCAAACCGAAGCGTAGTTAAACTGAAGTATGACTGTAGGTCAAACCATAGTTTACTGTGGCTTGCAAACCATAATTTTTTTTCCATTCCCCCCCCTCCCCACTTCTCTTTTTTCAGGACAAAGCACAAAGAAGAAAAATAAAAGACTGAAAAATAAAGTCAAATCTCAGGAATCATCACAGACCCACCCAAGCGAGCACTTATCAAGCACTTTTGGTACATCTTACTCAGCTAGGAAAGGGATTTGTGGGAAGGATACTCATTAAAGCAACAAATAAGGTTGATTAGCTTTGGGGGAAAACAAAAGCTCTGCATATTTTAGGGTCTTTATTGAGCCAGATTGTGGACAAATGTGAAGTCCTGTGGAAATGCAGGATTAGGCAAAATTGCATACAAAACGTGTATAAGGGAGAATTTCTCACTAAAATGCTGGAAAATGTTCATGAGGACTTGCCAAGTTATGTAGAAATGTGGATAAATAAATTTTCAAGGCTAGAAAAATTATAAACTGAGAGAACCCAGCTTTTACATATTTGCCCATTCCTACTTTAGACTATTTACTTAGCTGTCTTGTTCATCCTTGGGTGGATAACCAGGGAATGCATCTTCTTAAATAATTGTCAGATTTATATGACCCCACATGCTGAGGCACCTGTTGTTGTTGGCATCCATGTGTCTTGAGAGGCACTAGTGTGCACCTCTGGGCATGAAGCCAGAGCACTGCATTAGCAGTGCCAAAGTGATCTCCCCAGGGCACAAGCCTGGGCAGTGTGGAGGTCCTGGGATCCCCAGAGCACAAGACCCTCCCTCTCAGCCCTCCTGATGTAGTCCAAAGGAAAGCTGAGCAGTACCGGTATGTTTGGCACCAGCTTGGCTGCAGGAGTTGCTGGAAGGAGGCGGACAAAGGACCATCTAGCTGCCTTAGGGACCCCACTTTTGATTTGTGTAGGACTAAAGGTCTTATGTTATTTCCTTTGTATGCATAACAGTTAAGAAAAAGGAATTAGATCAGCCCAGGGTGGCTGTGTCCTACTTTACAGAGGATGGTCTCCTGTTTGAAGGGCTGTCTGCTTCAAAATTCTTTAAAGTTAAAGAGCCATAAAAAGGGAGAACTTTCAGAGACCAGTGAAGTTTTCCATCAACAGTTAGCAGCAGGATTGCAGACTGAGCAGGCACACAGGTCTCCTGGTCACAATCTTCCCCACTTTGTGCAAATATGTCCTCTTTTTTCCTCTTTCTGGCAATCTGAAAGTGGTCACCCTGTTTCATCCATGGTTCCTTCTTCCACAGATTTGTATCGGAGAGCCATGCTGGCTCTGAAAATGCAGCCAGAGGGCCGGAAGTCACAGTCTACAACCACTCCCTAAACGAGGTGCTCCACACTTTCCCTTGGGACTGGGGATTCAAAGTGGTACTAAGAGAATTGAAGAAACTGCAGCAGCGAGGCCAAACCTAATTCTGAGGTGTTCCAAGCTCATCTTTCTCTGCAAGATGTTGCAAGGTGTTTAAAGGGGCAGGTGTTAGCATACAGTTGGTAGTCAATGGAAAGATCCCATCCCCCAATGGAAAGCCAGGGTGCTTCCTGTCTGCCGCTATTTTCGAGGGGGTTCAATCACATACTGGCAAATTAAAGTTGTGCATTTATAAGAGGTCTTACACAACAAATCCGCTTCCTTCAAAAAACTGAACTTCTTTTGCAATAAGGAAAGGGAAAGGCACTGGAATGTGTGGGATAATGCTAGCTTTGACACAAGCATCATCTTAACTTCCTGGAAGCAAATCATAACTAATCCTCATTAATAGCCAATGGCAGCTAATTTCCCTGCAATGAAATCAGGATGAATGCTCCACTAACAAGGCAACCGGAAGCATCCCTGGTCTTAGAAGCAGAAGAGCAGGGTGCCTTCAGAACTCCTCCAAGTCATTTTGCTACCTGAGGCAGAAGACAAGATGGTGTGTCCGCCGCCCCCTATTCTACACAGGAAGCCGAACAAGACTGGTGGTTGAATCTCTGCCTTCAGCATTGACAACAGAACAGCATCTCCACCGTGCCTGAAGGTAGCAGACTTGCCTAGGGAGCACATTGTAGACCACATGTGCACACAGCTCCCCAGAATCTTGCTGCTGCTCCCTGCCTCCCAGCATTTCCTGCCTGAGCTGGTTGCCTCATTCTGCCTAATAGCTGAGTTGGCCCTGGGTGGCTTTGGGGCAGCGATGGAGAACCTTTTTCATTTCCTTGATGGCTAACTTTCCATGAGCCACATGCCAGTAGCGGGAAGAGCCATTGCAAAAGGTGGGTGGGGCCACTCCCCCCTCTTTCACACACACACATCCACACACAAATACAATTTTGCCTTCATACACATGCACAGATTATACCTACATGCATCTATTCTCACATATAAAACACACACACACACACACACTCAATACTTCTCTCCCTCTCTCCCAGACACTTCTGTGAAATTAGAATTCAACAAGATTTGGGCTGTGTAGACATAAAATTTTAAAGAGCATTCTGTGCACAGCAAGTGTGGACGTTTTCCAAATTGTCGCACTACATCATACATATCCAACACATGTTCTGAAGTTATTCTCCACTTCTTCTCATTCTTATTTTAAGTTGAGAACATTGGCAAAATGCAATATAAATTTGCATCACTCCATCGTGTAGACATCAGGAAGCACATTGTGTGACTACCTAGTTGTTGGATGGTTTCACAATTGTTCAGGTGTGGAAAGCAGATAGGGTCACATTACTTCTGAAAGCAGTAACAGACTTTTGAAGGCTAGTTGAGGGGAGTGAATGTCAGTGAAACAATTCTTATCCATCCTTAATAATAATAATAATAATAATAATAATAATAATAATAATAATAATTTATTTATATCCTGCCCATCTGGCTGGGTTTCCCCAGCCACTCTGGGCAGCTTCCAACTGAATATTAAAAACAGAACAGCATCAAACATTAAAAACTTCCCCTAAACAGGGCTGCCTTCAGTTGTCTTCTAAAAGTAAAATAGTTGCTTATTGCCTTGACATCTGGTGGGAGGGTGTTCCACAGGGCGGGTGCCACTACCGAGAAGGCCCCCTGTCTGGTTCCCTGTAACCTCACTTCTCACAATGAGGGAACCGCCAGAAGGCCCTCGGTGCTGGATCTCAGTGAATGATGGGGGTGGAGACGCTCCTTCAGGTATACAGGACCGAAGCCATTTAAGCCATCACACCATGACGACAGATGTGCATGGCATGAACCATCATTAGTCTACCTGAAACTGACATTAAAGCACAAATGTGGAAATGAGTTTACATAAATGCTCACTGAGTAAAACTGAGTTAAAATGGCTCTTGTACGCTTTAAACCAGCAATGTGTGCATATACCTTCCTGCCTCATCCTATAAAGAGGGAGAGTTTGCAGGCATCATATTTGTGGAGAAAAGAAGAAAGGATCAATGTTCTGGATACCCTTGCCTTATCCTTTATGTCCAACTGTGATTGACAAGTGGGCACTCCGTTAGGACCATTACCTGTACCAAATGATATTTTATTTTGTATATTGTTTTTCAAAACTGTTGGTTTTGTCTGTACTTTCATAATTTTATTGTGTCTACTTTTAAAGTTTGTCAATTTTATCGATATTTTCTTATGAATATTTTATATCATTTTGTGTAAGCTATTTAGAGAGGGTTTATTATTATTATTATTATTATTATTATTATTATTATTTGGGATATAACTCTTGTTATATAAATTTAAAAAGTAAATGTAAAACTATGGGGGGTACTCAGAGGCTGAAACATTATTCTGTTGGAGTACTGCCAGAGCCTCTGTGGATTCCATAAGCCTAAAACAGCACAATTGTGGCTTGATTGAACATAGAATCATAAAGCAGTAGAGTTGGATGGGACACCAATGGTAATCTAGTCTAACCCCCTTCAATGCAAGAATCTCAGCTAGATCATATATGACAGGTGGTCAACCATGCTAAAAAAAATTCCAAGGAAGGAGAACCTACCACCTCTCATGGGAGCCTGTTCAACCGTCACACAGCTCTTACTGTCAGAAAGTACTACCTGATGTTTAGTCGGAATCTCCTTTCTTGTAATTTGAATCTATTGGTTCGGGTCCTAACCTCTGGAGGAGAAAACAAGCTTGCTCCATCTTCCACATGATAGCCCTGTAAGTATTTGAAGATGCTATCATACCTCCTCTCAGTCTCCTCTTATCCAGGCTAAACATACCCAACTCCCTCAACCATTCCTCATCAGGCATGTTTTCCAGACCCTTGACCATCTTGGTTGTTCTCCTCTGCACACATTCCAGCTTGTCAATGTGCTTCTCAAATTGTGGCACCCAGAGCTGGACACAGTACTCCACAGCTGGCCCCAGGTTTGATGGGACCCTTAGTAAAGTGACATCTGGTGAGTCCTGTTCTAACTCAATAAAGACTCATGAAATTGCATCCTTCCAATCTGGTGATAGGCTGTTGTTTTCTCATGGTTAAATTTTGCAGGATGGGATTAACACAAATATAATGCCTTAATGGTGGATTTATTCTGGACCATCTGCACACCTGTTCACTTTATTAGATGTCCTACAATGCTTCTCCAGTGTTATTGCATTACTGCCACCTGCACTATACTGTGGAAGGACATGTGGATCCAGAATTGGCCTCCACAGTCACTTACGGACCCATTGTTAAAATCGTGTTTATGGAAGACAATCTTACTCGGCTACGAGTGATCACCAAAGAAGAAGACTACAAGATAAGAACCAAAAGTTCCAGGATAGGCACTGATTGGTAGTGAAGTAGTATGTCTGCTCCAAAACACTTGCAGGCACAAACAGTATTGAAAGTGGGATCATGAGCACAGGCCATCATTGAATGCACAATTTAAAAAATGATGCATAGAACGGCCCATGGGCAACACTCTCCCTCCCCAGTTCCTCCAAAGGTCTCTTGGCCAGCGCAGGACATTTTGGAGCTTGAAACAAAATGACCTGCCACCACCCTCCCCCTGCAGATCTGGGACCACACCACCTTTGCCTTTGCGGTTGCTGTGCCTCAGCACCCACCACAAGGAGATAAAGCTAGTCTCCAAGATGCTTTGGAGGGAAGCATGCTTTGGTAGCTGGGAGTGATCACTCTCAAGGCTCATCTGGAGCTCTGCCTAGATAAATCCAGAACTGCATTGCCAATGACATTTGGGGCAAGGAGACAGGCTGAAAGTGAATGATGCCAGATGGCTATTGAAAGGCATTGGTGCCCTTCTGGTTGGCTACAGGTAAATGCTGCATTTCAGGATGCGTGCAGCTCAGAGAAATTGGGGCTGCCCAGAAGATGGTCTTTAGGGGCCTTCCACAAGCAGCCAGGCAAGAAAGTGTTGGCATTGGGATGGCAGGTGGCTACCATTAGGGTGAGTCTGGATCCTGCACCCTGATCCTCCAACCTCTCAGTTAAAGCACACCCTGACAAGTGTCTTTTTGGAATGGCTATAAGAACTGCATTAGGGTGGCTTGAATCCTGAGCCATGATAAAGTTTAGACTTTGAAAACTAAATATATTTTCTGTGTTGCTTTCTAATGGCTGTTTGGGCAGTTAATATTTTGTGTGTTTGTAAATGGTTCCTAAAATCCACTGTGTCTCTGAGTCCAACAACAGCCCCTTCTAGGATCTTTTCCTTCTTTTCAGGGAAATAATCCAGGTCGCCCTATCTGGCAGTTTAACAGTCCAGTTCTATTTTTTAAAAAATTTCCACTCCCTCCTGATTGATTAACACTCCATGAGCTCTGATTGGCTCAGTCTTTTTCCAGGGGATTTAAAAACAAATTTTTGCACTTCTGCGAACCTTGCTTTTCCTTGCTCACACCTCCCTCTTGTGTGGAAATGTTGTCATTTTAGCTACATGAGGCTTGGAAGTCAGAAACCTATTTGCTGTTAGTATATATCCAGGATGGGGAACTCGTAGCTCTCCAAATGCTGGACTCCCATCATCACTGGACATGATTTTTAGGACTGATGAGAGTTGGAGTCCCAATATCTGGAAAACCACAATTTCCTCATACAGAATTTATAGTGTTATGAGTTTGCGGGTGCCAGACACCCTAAATTCCTGGGTCCAGTAGGTGTTAACAATTTAATCAAGGCTTGGAGTGTAAAAACAGGGTGCTAGACATGTATGGATTAACGCTACCAGGGACCATGAGCTTTATTTATGTATTTATTTATGTATTTATTTATGTATTTATTTATTTATTTATTTTTTGCACCATTAAATTGCATGGCATGTTTAATCAATGGAATTAAAGTAGTACCTTACCAGGAAAGACTGTGCTCGTGCACCCATGATGTAGATTCTATAAAACACATTGTGCTGCACTGTGGGAAGTTTGAGCAAGCTAGGGCTGAAGTGATTTCACCCCTGCTAGCCTTGCTCCCAGGAAAATCAGAGGATTTCTATATCAGGTTCCTATTGGAAGACCGGTCAAATGCCAGAACACTAGCAGTGGCAAAGTTTTTATCGGTGGTCACAAGAACTAATGTTTCCTACTCCGAATTTGAGTAAGATGTCTGAGTAGTTTGAGGGCGGGGTGTCCCAGCTGTGTATCGCTTGGTAACGAATTGATGGGTCTATGGACCGTAATAAAGATTGTTGTTGTTGGAATTAAAGAATTCACAACTAAATCAACAGTAATTAATTTCATTTTAGCAGTAATTTTTAGACAAATAATGCAGCTGTTGCAGGAAAGATTTTTTTCATTGGGGGGGGGCATCAATACAGCTCCTTGCCAAGGGCGCAAGGGACCCTAAGCACACCTCTGAATGCAAATCTAGGAGAGGAGAGAACTGGGGGATGGGAGAGAGAAAGGAAATTCAGAATGAGTGGAAGGAAATAACCCCCTGAATTAATATTTTTAAAAGCAACCAGATTGTACAGTGCATGCAAATCATACCTTTTTGCATAATTTATTCCAGTAATATGCTGGATCGATCAGTCGGTAGAGCATGAGATTCTTAATCTCAGGGTTGTGGGTTCAAGTGCCACATTAGGCAAGAAAGATTCCTGCATTGCAGGGGGTTGGACTAGATGACCCATGTAATCTCTTCCAATTCTACAATTCTATGATTGTATGAAATGACCACTCCCCACATCAAATGGGGGGGGCGACTTTTGCATGCAGCCCCCTGGATTCCAGTGCGGCTCCCAGTAGTTCGGACTGGCTTCATCCTCCCCAGGCTGGATACTCGGGGTCTCTGCCTACCTCAGTCAACCGCCCAATCCTGCCTGGGGAGGCGTAGCGAGGGGACTAGCCAGGTAAGGGGAGGGACCGCCCTGCCCATACAACAGAAGGTGTAGCTTACCTGGGAAGCTGCAGTAGGCTCCAGAGCTTCTCCCACCCTCCACTCCCGCAATTAAGTATTCTTTTGCAGGTTAACCTCTTCTCCACAGGTACACAAGCGCCGCTATGTCAAGGTCGCTGTTGAAGGGCCGGAAATGAATTTTCCTGCATTGGCAGGTTTCGCCTTTCCCATAGCAAAACGTCACAACTTTGGCGGTTTCAGGCCTTGGGCGGAATCCTTTAGTCTATCTTCCTAAATCGGGGGGGGGGTCATGAAGCTGTGTCCCACGCCTCCTTTACGGTGGTCTTGAGGGGAGGCGCTATGTATAAAATCAGCTGTGGATCTGAGTGGGGCAAGTCATCACCTCACAACCTAACCAACTTTACAGGGTTGTTATGTGGATAGGGGGGGGGCTTGTATGCTGCCTTGAGTTCACTGGAGGAAGGATCCTGTTTCCTGTCCATACATGATCAAAACAGAACAGATCCAGTCTTTAAAAAGTCAGATTTCAGGAAAGGGTGGGAGTGGGTTAAAAAAATTAAATGCTTGATGTTGGATGGATTGATTGGAAAGGTCCGATACTGGAATGAATTACAGAATTCGCTGAGCCACCAGGGAAATCTAGATCCAGGAGAGGGGGGGGGATGAAATTGTTTTTAGTTTGTTTAAAGGTATTATGAGAGAAGTTGTAATATTATAAATTGTGAATCATTGTTGGTAAAAATTATAAGCTAAGGGGAGAAATAATAGCAAGATTAGATACAGTAGTGAATGTTTTTTTATAGATATGAATTAATTGTTTTAATGTTAATAATATAAATTGTGGGCTTATAGATTGATATTGAATTGAAAGGTATAGAGAAAATTGTAATAAGAGGTTTAAAATAATATGAAAACTGCTTAAAGGTTAATTTTAATAGGGACCCAATGAGGGGAGATCTGAGCAGGGCCGTCTCAAGCAGGTCAGGCGCCCTGGCGCTGAGGTGCGGAGATCGCTCCGGAGCCCCTGCCCTCGCAGCCCGCAGCACAGCTTCTGCGCGCACCCCCGCCCTGCCGGCCCCGCGCCACCGGGACTATACCTAGAGCCGGGCCTGGATCTGAGGAAGTCCACAATGTGATGAAAAAGTTAAGAGTAATATTCTTTTCTCTCTTTTCTTCTTCTTATTTTTTCTTGTTTGTATTTTTGCTGTTGTTGTTTGTTGTTGTGCTTTTTTATGTGTTGGTGAACTATTTTGTATGGGTGGATAATTAATGTGAATTGATTGTTTTTGTTCCTTTTGTAAAATTAATAAATATATTTCAAAACAAAAACAAAAAGCAAAACAGAGCAGATCCTGCTACAGACTACATTTGACTACAGTGGCTTCAGACTGGATATCTCTGTAGCTAAGGCTGCTCACAGATCTGGCCTGGCCTGGACAGTTTCCTTTGATGTATGAGATTACAAATTCATCTTGGGATCTCCAATTAAAGGAGATCATGTAGGAAGACATAGGAAAACCTGCCACTATAATAAGCCAGAATAGACCGTACTGACTAGGTGGGCCAGTAGCCTGGTTCTGTATAAGATAACTTTGATCATATTGGTTGTAAAATAGGGCAAAGCCTCTTTTTTAAAATATCAAGTCAGTGCAGTCGCTAGCCCTGTTTTTTAGGAGCTTTATAAATAAAAGTTATCATCCGCTGCAATCGACCCTGTAATAATTCTTCACCAACAATCTTTTTCTGAACACACTAATCAGAAATAATACCCATTTGAAATTAAATTGGCAAGGTGGCTTCTAAGTTATTTTTAAAAATGTATTTTTATTAAAGATTTTCTTGGTTTACAAAAGTATGTGTAATGTCCCTCTCTCTCTCTTTCAAGCAACATTTTTTACACATCACCCTCTTGTGCAAGTTCTGCCAAAACAAATGGGAGAAAGAGCTGCAGCAGACCCTAGACTGCAGTCAGGTTGTTACTGAATGTACTGAAAATCCATTATTATTATTATTATTATTATTATTATTATTATTATTATTATTATTATTATCCTGCCCACCTGGCTAGGTTTCCCCAGCCACTCTGGGCGGCTTCCAACAAAATATTAAAATACAATGGTCTGTTAAACATTAAAAGCTTCCCTAAACAGGGCTGCCTTCAGATGTCTTCTAAAAGTCTGGTAGATGTTTTTCTCTTTCTCTTTTTTCTCCATCAGCTTTTGGTCCTCAAGAATTTATGGGTTGCAGAGGTGTGGCAAAACTGAAACGTTTGTTAGCATTCATATATATCTCCAACCACTCTTTGGGATTTCCCTGCTGCAATACTCCATCATCACCATCATCATCATCATCATCATCATCATCATCATCATCATCATACTTAATGTGTATGTGTATATAATACTTTTGAGTTCATTATCTCAGTAATGATGCAGCTGTAGAAAGCACCCGAGCCCTGCATAATCTATACTGAAGATATTTGGGGCTCAGTGTAGGGGAGCTGTTACGCTGCCAATTTAAAGAAGAACAAAATCGCTCCTCCAAATGGTATTCAGTACAAATATGTGCATGGATAAGGAATTGAGGTGTGATTGTTTGTTCAACGTTGTGGGAAGATGGGAAGAGCATAGTAGCCAGCTAAGGTATTGGAAGATGGAGAATAAATCGTGAGACAATTTCCCTGTGCTAGACAGAGATTCTTGAGCTGCTAGCTAGTTGAAGCTCCTAAATGCTTTCATGTCTATACTGTACTGCACCTTAGATTTGAATAGCTCCTGAGGTTCCCCCAAGGATTAAAAATAATAAATGGGGTGGAGAGAGCTTTGAATAGCAGACATTTGCGACATGTTACAATCGGGGTTTTTTTGTTGGTTTTTTTTTTTTTTTTTTTGGAATAGAGACAGGTTTGGAAATGCAAGAGCTAACCATCACATAATTAGAAAGAGGAGAGGTTGCTGCTATGAAACGTAATGCAGCACTCGGTGTGTGTATTAGGCTGTTTTGCATATTGCCTTTTGGGGACAGGAGCTGTTGTAGATTTCACAAAGGTTTGCCAATAGCTTTGGAACAGGAGTGCTACAGCAACATCCTGGCTTTTTGTCCATGATATTTTCCTGCCCGTTCCGTAACAGTTGCCCCCTTGCTGTTGTCGGGAACGTGGGACATTAGGACCCAGAGGCTGCTGAACAGGAGAGGCAGATTTGCTTCTCTCTTTTGTCATCTTCCCTTGCCTCTGCAGCCTTCCTCTCCTGATCTCCTTCAATGGTGACTGACCATCTTTTACACAGCCAGGGAGCCAAACCGCGGTAGAACCAGACCCGATGGCCTCTCCCAGGACTATAACAATTGTAGCCCTCTCGGTAGCCTTGGGGCTCTTCTTCGTCTTTATGGGGACCATCAAACTGACCCCGAGGCTCAGCAGAGATGCCTACAATGAGATGGTGAGTAGTACATCGGGGGGGGGGGAGACATCTTACTGCCAGAACTGGCTGGCATTCATCCTCCTCCTGCTGCTGCTGTCTGTTTCTATTTGCAAGGAGCATCAGCCATGTAAAGAGAAGGCAGCTGTTGCTGTGAATGTGCCAAGGGTGGGAGAAGGGAAACAAATGGGTACCACAGAATGACACCCTCATCCTCATCCTCATTTGGCTGGGAATCCAGATCAAGAAGCCTTAACCTCCCCGTGCAGCTGCTGAAATCATATTTCTTGTTAGCTGGTGGTTTGGGTCCTGTGGCATGTATTTCTAAGGCTGTCCCCCCCACCCTACCCCACCCCACCCGCTCCACCCCCACAGCAAAAACACCTATAAATTGAGAAGGACTGCCAAAACAGGGGTGAACAGGATGGGGAAGAGCTATGTAAAAAGATAAACGTATCTGATTTGAGAAGGCTTGATCACAACATGGGTGCATTTTTTCCCATCAAGTGAAGTGGGGTGGAGGGTGGCAGTCCCAAGTGTTTTTTTAGGATTGTAAGCAAGGTAACATAGGGCCCTGGATCCTTGTCCCCTCTCCTCAAAATGATCTAAAGTGGATCACCTTCCCAGGCGAAGGACAGAACCAGCCCAACAGAACGAGGCAGCTAATGTCAGGGAGTGAATTCTGAGTACCATTTAAAGTCCACAAACTGTAAAATCATTTAGCGTATTGCTACTCTGTGGGGTATTGTGGATATTTTGCTGAAAGTACCAAAATATATTGGGCCAACTCTGTCAAAGGGTAATATGATTTTGTCCGCTGCCTGCCCTCTAATTTCTTTCCCAAGAGAAGGTTCTGGAAAATGACAAAAGTGGGTCCTTCATAAGCCTGGGATTTCTGGCTGAGATGCTGCCAGTCTTCCAGTTAGTCAACGCTTCCATTTCCTCCTGTTTCTTGCCTATAATTAATCCACCAGCGAGCCCCACCTATGTTGCGATGCAGACGACCAAAGTGTTACTGCCCATCATTTAGTCTTCCTGCTGCTACCACCTCAGCTATGTTTTGCTCATCTATCCTAGATACATTATTTCTTTATGAAAATGGCTAGAGTTTCTTGGAAGTCCTAAGAAACAATTATGAAACTTTCTGACATGTTCTAATTTTTCCTTGCCTTGCTACACAATCTGGAATATCGGGGGGGGGGGATTAATGGATCTCATCCACTCTGCTTGTGCCGCCTCCTTGAAGGACTGGCAAAATACTCTGGAAACCTCGAGTAAAGGGCAGCTGTAAAGCACAAATCTCATCAGTACTGTACTGTACTTCATTTCTTACCCTTTCTACCCTTACCCTCTTATTAATGAGATTTCAGTATCATTTGCATCAGTGACCTCATCAACAGTCTTTGGTTTACTGAGGGTTTTTTGTGATGGCCCTTTAAACAAATGCACACACAAACACCCTTTTCATCAGTTATGTTACCATCTAGAATAATTGTTAGACAACTTTGGTTTTAACAATATCTCAGAAGAGCCAGCTGCAGATTTCATCTCCCTGCTTTCCTATTCTTCTGCATCTCCCCTCTTTGTATCTTATTTTTAAAATCATGCAACATATGTCTTAGTTTGCTTTTGCTTTTTACTAATAATCCTAATCTCATTAATAATGATGATAATATCAATATTAATAGAAATAATACAGTAATAATATCAATATTAATAGAAATAATGATAATGATAATACTCTTGGAATAGTAATCCTTGTCCGCCCATTATTTTCCTTATAAGCAAGATACCCAATTAACAGATGTTTGGAATTTGCAACATGGTCTGCTTTTCAGTTTGAACTTGTAACTTTTAGATAAGAAAGGTGGCAGAGAGCAGTGTTAGAACCTTAAACCAAGGTTACAGTCGCTAAAACAGAGTGTCTAGTTGCCATGTTTGAGCAAAACGGTTCTGAAATCTTCTTTTTCAAATGATGGACTGACTATGATTGATTCTCAGTAAAACAACTGGCTATTTCAGATGACAATCTTGAGTTAGTTTAAGAACTTTGAGAACTTAAAGAAGAAAAGTCACTTGAACCAGGGATAGTCCACATATATATTGGCCTATTCCAACCTCTTTTTCTTAATATTGATTATTCCTGCTCTGGCTGCACAGAAAAAGCAATTTCGTTCCAGAAATTCATTCTGATTGTGTAGAAAAAATATAACTGATAGAACTCTACAGGATGGAGTATTGGTGTGTAAAAACAGCCCAGATACAATGATCCTCAAATGGTGAAGATGTCAGGTGCCATCCTGGCACCCAGGTATCTTCACTCAGTCGCAAGTGGTCCAAAGCCAAGTGCAAAATGCTCCTCGCACCTGGCTAATTTCGAACATTGGCAGAGAGTGCAGATTCCTCTGACTGTTACTCTTACTATGACCCTTAACTCTCCTTTCAGATAACTTCTTCCTTCTGATTACTCCTATTATGTGTGTGTTACATTTGGGGAGCTTTCTCCAAGGGAGAAAGTCAAAGGTTTCCCCAAATCAGTGGTATGCATTGTTTCATAACTAAGGAAGAATTGAGCGGGATCAGTGCCATTTTCTTCTTAAATGAATGACAAGAGTAATAGACAGAGCTCATTTCGTTCATTCATTCATAGCATTCATTGCCCCATTTCTTTAGTTAAAAAGGCTCCTAGGCCGGCTTGCTTACAACTAATTAAAACCTATGCACACTTGTGTTTGTTCCGTGTTTGTTGCGGAATCAGATCAAGCATCCATCAGCAGAATGAAGTTTTTCCAATTCAGCAGTAAATAGTGGGTTCTTCCAGAGGAAAGTGGCAGGCCAAAAAAACCCAACCCACCTCTAGGACCCAAAGTCACTTCAGAATTCAGGACAAATAGAAGCATGGATGGGCCCTAAACAAGAGAACCCCTGCCCACAGGCTTACAATATATATAAAAAACCCACAGCACACAAGAGAAAGGGGACATGGAGAGAAGATGAGATGGGGAATCAAATTCAGGCATCAGTTATTGAACACTTGTTCTTATAACTAGTAGCTGGCCCAGTTCAGGGGTTGGAGGTGCCTGATGGAGCCTGTCTGTCACAGTAGAGCTCTTGGGGAGTTCTGCTTCTCATCTCTCCCATTGAGCAGGCTGGTGGAATGGCTGCTCCCAGGTGACAGTTGAATGAAAGGAGGCCTAATGGTGCTGGGTTTTGTGACTTCATCCCTGCGCCTCACCTTTTTTTGGTACAGCAAATGCCTTCAGGTAGCTGCCAATCTATTTCCCCAGATTCTGCAGATAGTCATGTTGGTTCAAGGGAAAAAAAATATAGGCCTAAAGAAGAATTTCTGGATGCCCAGGTCCAAGTTTGGGGTAAATCCAAGTTTGATGAGAGAACCCCCAAGAGAGATTTAAAATCACAAAACATGCTGCAAAGCAAAGTGTGGAAATATAGGCGGTTGGACCTTTAAAATATCCCCTTATGAGTTCCTTCCAAAGTTTCTCTCTTCCCCCAGCATAGAAAAAGACCACACATTTAGAAAGTTAAAAATAGTATACTTACAAGCTCTCCAGAGATCAGGTTTATGTGATTTTCCATACAGCATTTAGAAAAAGTTGTGCAGGCAGTAAAACTTTGCTTAGTTATAGTGGTGAAAGTTCCTAAATTATTGGTATCAGAACTCAAGAATGGCTTGTGAGACCCATGCAGTCTTAAATGGGGGCAACCAGCTCAGACCTCTTCACATGGTGAGCTTCTCAGGTAGATTGGAGGGTGAACGATAGGCTTGATTGCCCATTTCCTCCCAAGGTAAGGGAAGTTCAGCTAGCTAAGCCTGGCAGGACAGCTTACTCTATGGTCTTAACCCCTTCATGCATTAATTAGACTTACTGTAAGTATGTTGGTTATATGAGGCTGGTTATCCCACAATTCCGTCATTCCAGGGCATTTGGAGATGGGGTTGGGTGGGGAATGGCAGCCTTCAGTGCAGTCAACCATTTTTGTGCGTGTTGACCATCAAAAAATCCAAGGCTTTCTGGGAAAAGAATACGACAGCCTCCCAAAGGACCTCTGTTATTGTTGTTTTACCTTCATTAGCATAAGTTTAAACAATAAAATCATACAAAGTCATCCAAATATATTAATAATCTAGTTAATGTTGTTGCAAAAAGCAGCAACAAAAAATACTAAGCAACACTGTGAATAGCAAAACAAATGTGATATTAAAAAATAATAAAACAAAATTAAGAGTTTAATAATAAAAATGAAATGGACACCCCTCTACTAAATTCAACCTCACATTATTTTGTGATGGCACCTCTGTGACTTGCATCTGTAGGGAGAAGTCAGGGGCAGGCAGAAATATGCACCCTCGGACTTCAGGAATGTTGCTATGTCCATTTGCTTTGAAGTTTTTGTTTCACATATAACTGGTAACATATAAAAATTAAAAGTGTCCATATCAGAATAAACGGAAAAGCTTGCCTCAATAGATGTCTGACTTTCCACGCCATAGTTTGAAATGTACACCTTAACTCTTAGGAGCCATAGGAAGCTTTGCAAGAGAAAATAAGAGAGATTTGGGAAAGCCGGGGAAATGATGTTGCAGGCTGGGAGCAAGCCCTACTCACGTGCAGGGGGTGGGATAGCCCCTGTGCCATGTGGGGGAGCGTCCTCGGCCATGTCATGGGCTATTTAAGCTGCCCGCGACCGAGGACTTGCCCACTTCCTGCTCGCTCAGTTCTCCCTCCCTCCCTTAGGTTAGACTCATTATCTCTTGACCTTGCTATGGACCTCGGTTGGTCGTCTGTCAAAGGGGCCTGGTTGAAATTTTTACCATTTGGCAAATTGGCACCGGCCATTTGGTTTTTCGCCTACCTTGTAGCAAATCGTCACAGCTTTGTAAAGTTTGGTGGTTAGGCATTGGAGTATTTTGTTGAAGGGGAGGGGAGGTAGTGGCCATCACCTACCCCTCCTAATTCAAGGGTATTCCATTAAAGGATCCGAGGGGCATGGTCTCTGTCCAAAGCCCGGGGGGGGCGGCTAGGGCCATGGCACGACACCTAGTGGTGACCCTGGGGGAGTTCCTAGTTCAGGGGTCCCCAAACTAAGGCCCAGGGGCCGGATGCGGCCCAATCGCCTTCTAAATCCGGCCCATGGATGGTTCGGGAATCAGCGTGTTTTTACATGAGTAGAATGTGTCCTTTTATTTAAAATGCATCTCTGGGCTATTTGTGGGGCATAGGAATTTGTTCATATTTTTTTTCAAAATATAGTCCGGCCCCCCACAAGGTCTAAGAGACAGTGGACCGGCCCACAGCTGAAAAAGTTTGCTGAGCCCTGTCCTACTGGTGGTTAACCCTTCCTAGACTTCCTGCTGATGGACAGGAGTCAGATCTAGTCGTGTGGTTTCCAATGCCTAAGTCTAGGGGTCAGCAACCTTTTTCAGCCGTGGGCTAGTCCACTGTCCCTCAGACCATGTGGTGGGCCGGACTATATTTTGGGGAAAAAATATGAACGCATTCCTATGCCCCACAAATAACCTAGAGATGCATTCTGAATAAAAGCACACATTCTACTCATGTAAAAACACCAGGCAGGCCCCACAAATAACCCAGAGATGCATTTTAAATAAAAGGACACATTCTACTCATGTAAAAACACACTGATTCCCAGACCGTCCGTGGGCCAGATTGAGAAGGTGATTGGGCCGCATCCGGCCCACGGGCCTTAGGTTGCCCAACCCTGCCTAAGCCAATACCACTCACATTCTGTAACCAATAAAGGTGTGGCCTTTTTCACCCATTAACCCAAAATACTATTTCATGTGTCTTTATTCCAACATCCTGGGAGGGTTTGGGACCTTGCCACACAAGGTGGTCCTACCTGTACTTGCACACCAACTTGAAAGCATCTGACCACCTCCCCCCAAGGTGATAGTGTGTGTATGTGTGAGAGAGCGAACTTAGACAGATTCTACCAGGCGTGGATTTGGAGTACACTACAGGGTAAAGTGTTAAACTTCTAATCTCCTTCCTCTGTTTTCAGACCTGGATGGTGGATAGTGAACCCACACATGGTAGATGTTTAATAATTTCAGTTGTGTATGTGCTGTGGGGTTTGTGTGTCTGCATCTTCTTTGACCTGGCAATGTGAAATGAGGGTGTTAGTGATTCTGAGCATGTGTAGAAGGAACAACAAACTGTAGGGCAGCCAGTGTCCTTTTTCCTGAAGTGGGGATAAGGCTCCCCAATCAAAAGATTATTTTCCTGGCCAGTTTAGAAACTGGTACCTCTTTTTTGGGGGGGGGGACAAAATTAATCAAGGAGAGAAACACAATATTGCAAACTAAGGACAGGGGGGAAATCTATTGTTTTGGGAATATGGGAGATAATCTGGTTACCGTAAATCAGCAAAATAAATCTTAGGCTGCAATACTAGTTCCACGTACATGAGAGCAAGCTCTACTGAACTTACTTACGAGTAGACATGTATAGGTTTGTACTGTTAGTTGCTTAATTGTAGGAGCTTCAATTATTTTAAATCGGGGGATTCTTTATTTAAATCTGCATACATTGGTATCTGACAAAAACAATTATTCTAAAAGGAACTTGAGGTCCTCCAGATGTTGCTAGGTTACAACTCTTATCAGCCTTAACAATAACAACCAGTGATCAAAGATGATACGAGTTGCAGTCCAGCAACTTTTGGAGGGCTATAGGTTCCCCATAAATGGACATAAATCTGACATCAGGAACCACAAGACAGAGAAACCAGTAGGAGAACAGGAGATTCTATACAAGATCTCAAAGCAGCTGTTTTATTACAGAAAATTTTCAGGAACAGACTGGAAAGAGAAGTTTCTGAATTGGAACTCATTACCAAGCTTAAAACCATGGAGCCACCTGGGATGAACAAAGACATTAGATTCTTATCTTATTATGCATGATCAAGCTTTCTTTAGCGCCTCAGCCCTTGCTTTTCCCCCCGCAGGACCAATTGCAGTCATCAGCAGTCGTTAACAGCCATCTACAGGTTTACCACTCCCATCAGCCCATCACCCATTCCAACCCCCAACCCCCACCTTCTGTATATACATATGGGTGTGACTTCTGTTTCAAGTGTATTTGAAGAAGTGCGCATGCACACGAAAGCTCATACCAAAATAAAAACTTAGTTGGTCTTTAAGGTGCCACTGAAGGAATTTTTTTATTTTGCTGTTATTTGTTGTTAGCCACTCTGAATACATTAGTAGAAAAGCAGAATGGCGATGATGATGATGATGATGCACTTTGTATTTATATGCTGTCTCCCTAAATATTCAAAACACTTCTCTAGCTCTGAAACCTTTATATTCTTAGTAGTTAAGTGAATGGGGATTCAGTGCTATGGGACTAAATTTTGAAAAGATGGATAGGAGACCCTACAAATGGGCGGTTTTCAGGTTTCAAAAGGGGGTAGTGTGCTCTAGGTGGGGTTGCAATCCCTCTGCAGAAGGTGTTTGGGGGCATTCCATTCATGTCCGTCACTATTGGCTCAGGTGACCCCAGTGGCTTGAAGTTTCCATTACCAACTTTGACAATTTCGGAACAGGGATAGTCTTACCACAGTGGACTATATGCTGGTGACCTCATCATTAGACTACTGTAATGTGCTATAGGAGGGGCTACTCTTGTACTTGGTTCAGAAGCTCCAGCTAGTGCAAAATGTAGCTGCTAGAATGTTTAGTGTAATGCAAACATTATTACATCAGCACTGAGAGATCAGTGGTGCTTCCCCATTTTATGGAACATTCTCCCTAAGAAGACATGCTTGGTTCCACCACTATCAGTTTTTATTCACCCAGCTTTTGAACCCTATTTTGGAAGGTAATGTATGTTTGCAGTGTCTTCTTCTGCTCATCTTTTTAGTGAGGTGGGCTAGATTGGCCCTGATTTACATGTTACTGGTGACCATGTAAGGATGTTTTTACGCTTGCTTTTAAACATGTTTACAATGTTTGTTTCTCTAAGTCACTTTGAGTCACTTTTGTGAAAAAACATGGAGGAGGAGAAGCAGCCGCAGCTATTGAGCCAAGTTCAATATTTGTTGTTGACTTTTGAAGTCTTTGAGAACTTGGGCCCACACTACCTAGCTTGCTACTTCTTCTGTTACAGAACAAGCTTATATTTCATATATTCCAGGGAGATCTTGCAGGTCACTTACAAATGGTGGATTGTCACTTGGTGACAGTGCAGAAATGGGCCTTCTCAATGATAGTACCCAACCTCTGGAATGCCCTCCTTCAGGTTGCAGGCAGTAAAGACTATTAAATTCCTCATAAAAACTTACATGGTTTCTTAAACTCTGACTCTTACTTTTTAATTTGTTTTGTTTCATGCATATATTTGTGACATATTGTTTTTAGGAAATGTTATTGAATGTTATTCTATTTTTATTGTTTTTACATAACCTGCTTACATATTTTCATTGTATTAATCAGTGCAACATTTTATAGTCAATTATTAATAGTCTGGGGAGAAAGACTTAGACTCAGTGCATGACACAGGTGACTGAGAACTTTTCAACACAATGGAGGAAGAAACTGAATATAAGATGGGAAATCCCATCTCTGCCTGTGCTAACAGCTTCTTTTTATCTGACAAGTGGCTTTGCTTCATTATGGGCAAGACTGATCTTCCTCTCACAGCTTTAATCAAGTAGAAGCTGTACTCCATTTAGAGCTTGTATGTTCAGATGTGGGGGGGGGGGGAAATCTGTATGTCAGATCCCAATCAGTACTGAATCCCATGTTGTCGCTGCTTTTATTTCAGAAACGAGCCTACAAGAGCTATATCCGTGCATTGCCCATGCTTAAGAAGATGGGGGTCAGCTCCATCATTCTCCGTAAGAGCATTGGAGCCTTAGAGGTGGCCTGCGGTATTGTCATGACACTCGTCCCAGGACGCCCCAAGGATGTGGCTAACTTTCTGCTGCTGCTGCTTGTTCTGGCTGTGCTTTTCTTCCACCAGCTGGTGGGAGACCCACTCAAACGCTATGCCCATGCCCTAGTCTTTGGGATCCTGCTTACCTGCCGCTTGCTGATTGCCCGTCAGCCTGAGGAGCAGTTGCCAGAGAAGAAGACCCTTTCAGTGAATGGAGAGGAGCAGCCACCTCTTGCGGAGACAGCCCCAGAAAAGGGAAAAATCAAGGTGTCCTAGTGGGAAGCCTATGAGGGACACATGGGGACCCTCCAAGCAGCTCTCTCCAAAACCTGAAAAGATTTGCATTTCTTTTTCTTTTTGTGGTTTTTGTAAAGGGTTACCTTTTGGAGCATGGGGAAAACCTTAATCTGCCGGCTCCACAACAGCTTGGCTTGTGCACTCCAAACCTCTAGAGCTGCTCTCTCCTGTGTCCCACACACATGTAGACATGACTTAATTTAATGGTTCTAGAGGGGAATAAATGTACCATGTGAGAGGTGTGTGTGTGTGTGTGTGAGAGAGAGAGAGAGAGAGAGAGAGGGAGAGAGACTGAACTGCTTAACTTGAACTGCCTCTGCATCCTTCTGTATTCTTTAGAGGCAAAAGGCATGGGAAGTTCCAACCCTGTGCTTGCTCACCTTCCCAGTACTTTGCCCCTGTTTGCCTAGCATCTAGCACTGGAGTGACAAACTTTTTTTTCCTGCTTCAAATGAGCCAAGTGGTGCATCCCACCCACCTATCACAGCAGAGAATGCTGTATACCCAAGAATAAACCCAGCAGTCATTCCCCAACCCCTTCCTACTCCCAATTCTCACTGTCTGCTGCTGTCAAAAGATCAGGGACTGCTCACTGTCTGCCTACACATAAAACTGCTTTTTCAGCCTTCCATTCACTCTGACTTTAAATAAGTGACAGGTTACTGTGGGTGGGTGGGTGAGGGCTTGATGCTAAGAACAGGATTCATTTTATTTTCCATCCAACATGGGAATCTACTGATGAGCCAAGACATAGTCAGGTCCCTGTTAAGAAGCTGCTTCAATTGTTTTAGTGTTGAGCTTGGAGGGCAAATAAACAGAAAGGTCGTTAAACTGTCCTGGGAAATAAAGTTTTTAAATGGTATGTTGCCTTTTTTGGTATTGTCTGGTTTGCATTCTCCACCTCCACCGCCCTTTTTTTGCTCTCCCCATTAATTTATAAAAATAAACTTTTTGAAATTTGAAGGAAAATGTCTTTGTAAATAGTTGAATATTCATTCATGTGTGTGAAACATACTTAGGATTGAAATGCCTTGCATCTGCCTGTGGCTTCCAGTTTGCTATTAGTAACATAATTATTTATTCTTGGATGACAGAGGGAGTAAGCCAGGAACCCCTCAAATTATATGGGGCCGTGGATTCTTTCAACTTGCCATGAGCTCTGATTTGACTTCTCTGAGTTCTGGGGTTGTTATACTAGAATAAGCCCTTAAGATGATATTCCTGGATAAGGGAAGAATCAGGGCTTCAACAAAATAAATGCTTCTGGTGAATTTTCCGCCTGAAAAATGACTATGTGAAAGGACTGTGTGACCAACTCTTAAGACTCCATGCTGCAGAGGTAGAAGAGGCCCCATAAGCCATGGTCATTCATCTACAGCAGGGATGGGCTAAGCTTGAGAGACATGGTCCACATTTCCTTCCTTTCACTGTTGGATGGGGAAAATATGGAATATGCATTCACAGCAAACTTCATGTGTGTCCAGATGATAACATTAAAGAATTCAAATGTTTACTCTAGACCAGTTGATTTTGAACTATTTTGTTAGAATCTCTGGGGTTTAAAGCTTATGGGGATCTTGACTTTTTCAGTCACTTTTTCAGACAGCTTGACTACTACTACCAATTACCTCCTGCAGAGTGTAGCCCCAAAAGAGTTTGGGGAGGACTGTAGGACAAGTTTGCAGTTCATTCAGGGCAGAAGCAATGGGAGAAGGGGCATAGCTTAGTGGTAAAGCACCTGCTTACATGCAGAAGGTCTCAAGTTCAATATGTTGTATCTCCAGGTAGAATGTGTCTAAAACTCTGGAGAGTTTTTGCCATCCATTGTAGACAACACTGAGCTAAATGGAGCCAAGGCAGCCTCCTATTGTCCCAGCAACAAGCCTTTGCCATGCACAGTAAAAGGTAAAGGGACCCCTGACCATTAGGTCCAGTTGTGACCAACTCTGGGGTTGCGGCACTCATCTCGCGTTATTGGCCGAGGGAGCCAGCGTACAGCTGGTCATGTGGCCCATGACAAAGCCGCTTCTGGCGAACCAGAGCAGCACACAGAAACGCCTTTTACCTTCCCGCTTGGAGCAGTACCTCTTTATCTACTTGCACTTTGACGTGCTTTCGAGCTGCTAGGATGGCAGGAGCTGGGACCAAGCAACGGGAGCTCACCCCATTGCAGGGATTCGAACTGCCAACCTTATGATAAGCAAGCCCACAGCGCCACCCACAGTTTAACCCACAGCGCCACCTGCGTCCCACTGCCATGCACAGAGGACTCCTTAAATAAAGTTGCCTTGGAAAGGGATGCTGAAAATTAGTCAAAATTAGAAAGCACTGGGACAACAAAACAAAACACTCGGACACAGTGCCTTTAAAGCATGCACCTGTGCCTAGGAAGCATGGGACACAAGGTAACTGTGGATGAGTCCTGAGAGACTGCTGTCCAAAGGACTGAAGGGATTGAATACAAAGATGCAATTTGTTATAATTTAAGGTGGCATGATGGTGCTTTGAATCTATAAAGCAGATGCGGTCTAACTTGCACAGTTGCAGAATTAACTGAATTGAACTACTAGAACAGGCGTCCCCGAACTAAGGCCCAGGGGCCGGATGCGGCCCAATCACCTTCTAAATCCAGCCCACGGACGGTCCAGGAATCAGCATGTTTTTACATGAGTAGAATGTGTCCTTTTATTGAAAATGCATCTCTGGGTTATTTGTGGGGCATAGGAATTTGTTCATATTTTTTTTCAAAATATAGTCCTCCCCCCCCCCAAGGTCTGAGGGACAGTGGACCGGCCCCCTGCTGAAAAAGTTTGCTAACCCCTGTACTAGAAGAACTAGGACAACATGGGATATAGAACCCTATACAGGAAATGACTTATGGATGGCCCACTGGTAGAGGCACATTATGCAAAAAGCTGCAGTTTTAAATCCATTCATGGGAAACCTGCTCTCTGAAATCCTGGAGCAGCTGTTGGCTATGGCAGACAATACAGAACTAGATGGCCCAGTGGTCTCACTCGGTTTTCAACCCAGAACAGAGCTTATGTGCCCCAAGAACGAACCAATTTTTAATTCCCAAAACTGTTACTAATTAGTGTTTCGTTTTTAAAACGATAGTACAGTAGTTAAAAACATATATTTGGGGACTTCCAACGTTCAAAAGCACTTCGTATGCTTTGACCTGCGTTCCGTGCAACTACGCGAGGACCTTATTTACACATGGGATTATTCTTCTGAATTTTATAATGGTGCAAACTACTTGATTTATTCGTGAAATAACGACAGAAAAAAACAAGTCCGCTCTGACCCACTAAGCGAAACCAAAAGCCCGCCCTTTCCCCTCACCCTTTCATTTGTGAGCATGCGCGGCTCTCCAGTTCCGTTCCCCGCTTACTCTTCGGGAGCCTGTGGTGAGATCATGCGAGCAGTTTGCGCATGCTCATACCGAGACCAGCGCCGCTTGTGCCAATGGTGGGAAGTGACGCAGCCAAAGGGAAACCCGAGCCTTTTCTCCCGAGCGCAGCCGCTTCCTTCCTTCCTTCTTCCAACGGCCCCGCCCCCGATCGCGATTTGCGCCTGCGCAGGGAAATACTTTTTAAACTGAACGGCGGCTACTGAGGAGGGCGTTTTTTGGCGGCGCTGGTTTTGACGGTGGGAAGGAGCAAGAGGTAGGTGGGTCTCGGAAACTGGAAAATGGCGCGAAAGGAGAGCGGAGTGCTGGTGGGAAGGGAGGAATTATTTTTTGAAATATTTCTTTAAAGGGCTGTTTGAGGTGAAGAGAGGTAGGCTGTGGAGGATGCCATACTTGGACACCGTAAATTAACTATAGTATTCACTTTACAGGTAGCCAAACTTTCAAACCCCACCCCCCTCCTCGCCCATGTGTCTTTGACTATGGCAAGAAAGGAGGTGTTTATGGTCTTCTGTTGTCCATGGGCTCCACGTCTGTCCCCTCTGATTCCACTTGGAACAAAAAAACAAAACCGAAATCTCTGTATAATATTTTATGAACTCTTCAAAAGAAGAATTTTTTTTGGGGGGGGGGTGTTGCTGAGACACTGGTTCCGTCATATTGCTATTGCCCTGTTGGACAGGAAAATACTAACAAAAGAAAACCAAAAAAAGTTGACCTTGTCTTGTGTTTCTTTCCTGGAATAAGAAAAAATGAAGAGACGTGGGAATTCCGAGGCTCCAGAACAAGCTTTGCCAGCTACTGGTAGTACACAAACCAGAAGTGTCACAAACCCTAAAGAGATAGAAAATGACCGAACTTCCATTGAAGAAGTCTTGACCTGTTTGAATGAAAGTACCGGTAAGAACAAAGATAGGGCTTTGTGCTTATTCCCCAATCCAGCAAAGAAGAGAAATACATGTAAATCTGCTCTTGTATGTTTGGCAATGCTGGCTGGGGCTGATGAATTTCAATAAAGCTTTAGACTTGCCCCTACCTACACCTAAAAACTGAACCAAATAGCAAGAAAGCAGATGGCAAATTAAACAAGAATTCCATAGTTTTACAAATGCCATGACATCTCAATGGGGCTACCTTGCCAATTGATGGTAAAGCAAGCCATTTGACAGGCCATCATGCATGAGGATGGGTTTTTGAATGTATTTTAATCACACTTTGACTTTTTTTCTAATTAAAGGTACTGCCTCACAAAAGAATAGAGCTTTGCAGGGTCCTTTGACGACTGTGGAAAAGATTGCACAAGAGAGAGGCTTGGCACCAGAAGAAATTCATAACTTGCTGAACATCGTACTCAGTGGCAAGCTTGGTAAAGGAAAAAAATGTTTCTTTCTTTCCCCTTGGCAGTAAAGTATGTCAGAGTAGCTGCATTGCCATGGCTTCTCCCATAACAAGAACCTGCTGCTTCTAACTTGTGACAAATTATCAATAGTGAAGATGTTAAGAATGTTAAGCAGTGATTTCAATGTCTTGCAGGTGCAGTGATAAGCAGGGGGCTACTGAAGAATCTGATTCCCATTTCTGTAATAACAGAGGATTCTGTTATGTCAGCTGTGTATTCGCTCTGTGCTCAAAAGTGTTCTAGTACCATTCAGGTAACTTGGAAAGCATGGTAATGATGTCTTGGTTCTGAAGAATGATATTTTTCCCAGTCTGACTTATTTATCCTGGTGATTATTAAGCTAGATGTTGTACAATGCTGAACATATTCCAGAAGGGGTTTGTTACCTTGGTCTTGCTTTTGCTTACTGATATCTATTTCTCCCTACAGGTGCTCGTTCTAAAATGGCTAATTGTAATGTTTGACTTCATTGATCAGATGGAAAATATTAATGCTCTCTATGGTTTCTTCTTCAACCTATTACAATATAACAAATTGGTAAGATAAAAATCAACGTGTTATTTTGAAGGAACTAGCTTTTGTTCTCTGACAGTAACCAAAATCACACAACAGGACACAATGTAAAAAGTGGGGACTTTAAAAAAACCTCAACGTTACTGAATACTGAATTCTGAACACAACAATAAAATATACAGTCATACCTTGGTGGTCGAATGGAATCCGTTCTGGAAGCCCGTTCGACTTCTGAAAATGTTCGACAACCAAGGCACAGCTTCCGATTGGCTACAAGAGCTTCTTGCATGCAATAGGAAGCTGCGTTAGACATTTGGCTTCCAAAGAACATTTGAAAACCAGAACACTCACTGCCGGGTTTGCGGCGTTTGGGGTCCAAAACATTAGACTCCCTAGGCGTTCAGCTTCCAAGGTATGACTGTAACAGGCTATATCCAATGTTAGTCATACTCAGACCCATTGAAATCGGCATGACTAACATAGATCCATTAATTTCATTGCGCCAATCTTTTTTTGTACAGGCAATCCTGGATTGTGTTCCGGGTCTTCGTGCATGTTGGCGGAGCATGCATAAGCCCATTACGTCCCGGCCCTGCTCCTCCCTCTTCCAGGTCCAAAAAATGGGTTGCACATTCTTTGAGCGTACACAAAATGGGGCTTGCCTGTATTTAATTTTGATTCATTTCACGTATGAAAACAAACATACATACAAAGTCATGCATTAGGCATATTTATCATCTCTGATACAATGATAACAAAACATTATTTGACTTGATCCCACTTTAGAACTAATTGGATACGAATATACCCACCCTCCCGCCAAATGTAAATAACAATACTGTACCAGCACCTAAATGATTTAAAGTGTAGATAATTGCTCCTACATTTAAGGGAAGACAGAATGTTACATAAATGCTAAGCAGTCAGAGACATTACATAGCCTGTAGTATATTTAACTATGGTCTGAGATGACAAAGACAATTCTACTTAAGGGTTCCATGGCCATGGCAAAAAGCAGGGGTGGCAGTGAGCAACCCTGCTTTGTGCCCCAGCCAATGAGAAATATCAGAGTGTGTTCCCCATTCAGCAAAAATTAGTTCACTGACCCATAGTATAAATTAAAAAGTGGATCAACCCAGGATGTACTAATGCCAAAGGAACATAGAATTGTAAAGCGATCTTGCAGGTTTAAACAATCAAATGCCCTGACTGTGTCCAGCATCAGGAGAATAGTAGGTTCTGGATGTGACTAATTCCAAGCTAGGCTATTTTTGCTTCCAGGGAAGGAAGGAGCAGCAGATCGAAATGCCATCTTGCTTCAGTGATACCAACTTGAGTGATGGTTTTTCTAAAAACATTTCATTTTCACAAGAAGCCTGGTGCAGAGGCCAAATAGTTAAATCAGTCTTCTATTTAAGCACTTGCCTGGTATCCATAGGCAACAAGGAATTTCATGCCAGGCCCTCCCCACTGCATTCTAGCATCCAGCTGCAATAGTGAGACTGCTCATGGTAAACCCCACCCCCACCCTGCTATGCACAGACTGGTTCCAATGAATAAAGTGAGACTTCTAAGTAAACATTTGGCAGTTAAATACTGTCTATAAGCAGGCTAGTAATTGAGAACTCATTGTAACTTGGATACTAAAATACTTGCTGAATTAAATGCCATCTGCTTTTCATGATTGTGTTGAGATGGAAAGAACTGAATTTAGCTGTTAACTGCTTTTATGTAATTTTTTTTTTCTTACTGTAGTTCCCCTATGCCTGTCATATGCTGTGTTTGCTGACCAGAATGGAGAATGGTGAGATCTTAATTAGATTCATGGTACATGTTATGTGATTGCATCACAAGCTTTTTGTCAATTGTCACAGGAGGCAAGTCATCCCCACCGCCCAGTCTTGGGGACCCACTTTATGGATTTGCCACCCTCCAAAAGTGTGCTCAGCCCTTTTATTCAATTGGCTGATTTTGTGCAAGAGAATATGACCTATCTTGTTTCTAGATCTGATATGCTGCTTTACTTGGAATAAAAATCCCCTTGCTGTTTTACCTACAGCTGCCTTGAGTCTTATGTGAAAGGCAGAACATAACTTTTTCAAATAAAGAATAAGTGTTGAGTTTTGATTTGTTTTGTTTTCTTTTCCCTAGTGAAACCTTTCCGTGTGAGGAAACTTCTAGATTTACAGGTAAGTCACTTGAGATTAATCCACTGAGCCTAGAGCTTGCTGATCAGAAGGTCAGAGGTTCGAATCCCTGTGGCGGGGTGAGCTCCCGTTGCTCGGTCCCAGCTCCTGCCAACCCATCAGTTCAAAAGCACATCAAAATGCAAGTAGATAAATAGGAACCGCTACAGCGGGAAGGTAAACGGTGTTTCCGTGTGCTGCTCTGGTTCGCCAGAAGTGGCTTTGTCATGCTGGCCACATGACCTGGAAACTATACGCCGGCTCCTTCGGCCAATAATGCAAGATGAGCGCGCAACCCCAGGGTCGGTCACGACTGGACCTAATGGTCAGGGGTCCCTTTACCTTTACACTTGAGATATGAAAGTAAGTTGAAGCAAGACAAAACTTATTTTTAAAACATTGGAATCTAATCCTTATAGGAACTCCAGTGTAGCATGAAAGTTTAATATTTGGATAGCTGACAAATATCTGATGTAATTTAAATGGTGCATTATCTTGCATTCTAAGACATAAAGCAAAGCTCTAAATAGTAGAATCTACTATTCTTTATAACCTGCTGATGGTGTAGGTCTGATGCTGAGCTCATCTGAGAGCATGCAAGCATTGTCCTTTGCTATCTAAGCAAAAGGAATACAGCATAAATGAACAAAAGAGATGGAAGAGATTCTTTTGTTAGCTTTTCATCTCTTTGGATTGTTTGTCTCTACAGCAGCTGTAGTGGCCTCACCCCACTAACTGCCCCTAATTAACTATAGTGTAACTATAACTGCCTGGTATGCCTATTAAATGAATTTCTACAATTTAGCACAGACTGTCTTATGTGAAGGAAAACTTTTTATATAATGTTTTATTAGATTTTCAACAAAAATAAAAAACAAACAACAACCACATACAAAGAAAAAATATACATAAAAGCAATATTAAATCCATAAAATGGGGTTCTCTGAATCCCATGACTTTCCTCCCCCCCCCTCCCCTGGTTCCTTAGATTTCCTTTTCAACTGCATATAATTTCTACTCCAAATTATTTCTTCTACCTCAAATTTCCTATATTATTTCTATAATTACAAGTGTTCTTTAAATTCTGCCAATGTATTAACCTGTTTACAATACTTTTGTAAGTACACGATAAACATTTCCCATTCTTTTTACCATTTATTGTCGTCTTCATTTCTGAGGTTTCCAGTTAGTTTTGCCATTTAAGCATGGTCCATTAACTTGGTTTGCTGATCTTCTTTGGTCAGGACTGCTTCCTCTTTGCATCTTTGGGCTAACAGTATCCGGGCGGCTGTCGTAGAATATGTAAACATTTTTTTTCTGTTCTTTTGGAATCTCCACTTCTAGAGTGCATAATAAAAAGGCTTCTGGTTTTTTAGGTTACTCTAAACATTTTTTCACCATTTCCTATATTCCCACCACATATGATAAAATGTACCCTCTGTTTCTTTACATTTCCAGCACTTATTAGAACTTGTTCTATATACATTTTTGCTAATTTAACCAGGGTTAAATACCACCGATACATCATTTTCATGTAGTTCTCTTTCAGTAAAGTACATGCAGTAAATTTCATATCTGACTTCCAAAGCCATTCCCAATCCATCAGTAGTACCATATATTATGTCCCACATCTTTCGTCCATTTTATCATAACACATTTGATCTGTTCCTTTTTGGTTTCCCACCAATTTTACAAGAGCAGATTGTACAATTTATTTCATGGAACACTGGGAACAGTGGATTGGGTATATCCTCTTACATGACCTCAGGCAGGAGCAAAGAATTATGGGAGGCAGGCTGGCACTTCCTCAGTTTTTTCTCCTGCCTGACTCAGAATGTTTTTCCTGGGTCTCCTGCTTCTTCAAATAAGTTCTTCAATTTTGATCTCATTTTATTGTTGCTTTATTTTATCTAGTCTTCCTTAGTTTTAGCAACTTACTTGCTGTCTTTGAGTTATGTCCCTCCCAACCCTGGTTGTTTCCCTTATCAACCTTAGTTATTCTTTTTTTAGTTAACTTTCTTGCAGAGCGTCCCTGTATACTGCTCTCCTCCAGGGTTGCTGAATATGCTAGTTTTTTGCACGCTGTGGCTCCGTTTTGCCGCACACCATTTTATTGCTCAGATTTAAAGATAAGCAGGAAATCCTACCTGAGGCTTTTTGCAATCACTGCTCACTTTCAGTGGCTGCTGGCTCCATATCACCAATCATATTGGTGATTTCTACAGCCTTTCTGTATCATTTAAGGCTTCATAAGACTTCAAATTGACTGCTGTCCTGATCCACGATATGGCAGGAGTTGGGGTTGTTATTCCTCAGCTGTATGTTCTCCCCCCGGTTTGCAATTGCAGCAACGGAGTGAGCAGGTACTGGTAGACTGCTTCTGAACCTCCTAGTTAAGGAGTGATTCATTTATTTATTAATAGCTGTACCCGGCCACGCGTTGCTGTGGCTTCCATTGAAAGCAGAGAGCACCCCTTCCCCCCTACCTTCAGAGTCCCCCTTCATTTTGTAGACAACCATTCCCCCCAAAAAAGGCTCCCACGCGTGTTCTTGAAATTTACCCCACCCCACCCACCCCCAAAATAAACTGGACGAACCCCACCCCACCCCATTCATCCTCACCAAAGCCACGGTCCTCCACCACTCACCGCCCCCGTTCCCCACCCCAGTGGCATGAGGTCATGTCACCCCTCTCTCTGGTCTCCAAAAAAGACTTCCCCACCCACACATGTTCTGGAAAATCCCCCCCACCCTACCCACCCCCAAAATAAGTGGTGGGGAAACCCCACCCCGCCCCATTCGTCCTCTGCAAAGGCATGTCCCTCCTCCACTCAGCGCCCCACTTTCCCAGGGCAGGCTCATGACGTCACGACACCCCTATCTCTGGTCCCCCAGTGTGTGGTGTAATCTTCCTCCCGAGTGACATCATCCACCACGCCAAACCCCCCTCTCCCTCGCATACCCCAGGCATATCTTGGGGGGGTAGCTGGGCCAGTTGCTTCTCCAATGTGGCTCAGCCCTCCAGTTAACTCCTGTCTGTATGCCATATTTTTTGCTCCAAAAGACGCACCTAATTTTTTAGAGGAGGAAAGGGGGAAAGCCCTGTGTTTTTTGGGGATCAGCTCACAGTTGTGCAGTTGGTGTTTTTTTTGTGCAAAGGGGGAAATCTCCATTTTTTAAGGATCAGCTCACAGTTGTGCAATTGTTTTGCAAAGTGGAAAAGCTCCATTTTTGGGGATCATCTCAAAGTTGTTGAGCTTACCTTGCAAAGGGAAAAAATCCTGTTTTTATGGAGTTCAACTCAGTTCTGTAGCTTCTTTAGGAAAGGAAAGGGAGCCATTTATACAGTTTCCAGACAGATAATCTAATCAGCCAGTCACATGTCGCTGGGGTAACACAACAGTGGAGGCCTGGGCAAGGGGGTGGGGCTGGGAAGGGAGCTAGCGCTTATCTCCCTCCCCGATATCTTGCAATCAGCTGCTCAGCAGGTTCTCTTTCCCTCTTGTTAGCCTTTAGCTCTTTCTAAAAGAAAAAAAGCACAATCTGCTTTTCGCCCCTGGGCAAGTCGGCTCCAGGGACCATGCATTGGCTCCATAAGACACACAGACATTTCCTCTTACTTTTTAGGAGGAAAAAAGTGTGTCTTTTGGAGCGAAAAATATGGTACCTTTGCCAGACACCCAACCCAGTCCTCCTATCTAAACTGAGGCTCCTTCCTCTTGCTATAGATAGTCTGCTCAGAGCGGATGTTCAACTCAAATCAGAACCAATTCTCTCAGAAAAGCCCTATCCTAATCCCTATCTCCAATCTCAAATCAACTCCTATCTCTCAAACTAATCCCTATCTCACTCCTGCTCTTTCCCTTCGCTATCCCTATCTAAAAACTCATTCAGAAACCCTTTTATTCTCCCTCGCAAAGTGCTGCTCCACACTTGCCCCTCTGGCTGGCAGTTGTGGTGGTAGCTAATCAGGGAGAGACTCCCAACAGTGGTGGAATTCTGAGGGACTGCATCACCATATTCTGGTCTGGCTTGCTGTCTGTCACAACAGCATTTGCTTGACATTGGTATAGTCCTTCATCTCCAATTTGTAGGGTCATGGCTAGAGATTTGCTATGTCTAATGCAGTGCAGTGCTTTTTTTCGAAAAAGATGTTCAGGGTCCTACTCATATTGAAATACTGCCCCTCAATGAGGCCAAACTTAGATTCACAAAATGTTTAGGGGTATGCATTCCCCCACCAGAAAAAAAGCACTGATGCAGTTGGTTTCATAGTTTCTCAACTACTATGTTTGAACATTATCAAGTGCAACAACATCAAACTCTTATTTCTTTTCAGGCATCACCTTTTCAGGCATCACTTTCTACTCTGAAGACTCTGCTATGGACGTACAAGAGCTTTGCTCCTGAAATGGTAACAGTAACTTTGCCTAAAAAACCAAAGGTGAGGATGCTTTCAAATGAGATCTGTGCTGTGCTGTGCTGTGCTGTGCTGTGCTGTGCTGTGCTGTGCTGTGCTGTGCTGTGCTGTGCTGTGCTGTGCTGTGAGATCTGCGCTGGGAGACTAGGCATCTGAATTCAGTGTTGCCAAATTATTAAGCTACTCATTGATGAGGAAGAAACGGTTAGATTGGAAATGATGTACACATAACTGCATTCTTAAACTTTGCATATCACATTGCCTAATATTAAATTAATAATGAAGGTGAAGCCAAGGGTGTCATGTGATTGTTGTAATTTCTACCAGACAATAATAGCTATAAAAAAATCCTTCATGAGTTACTTTTGAAGTACAGTGATACCTTGGTTCTCAAATTTAATCTGTTCCGGAAGTCCGTAGGTGATAACAATTTTAAAAAAAAGTCTTACCTGTACTGATGATAGTCACTGTTTGGATGGGGGTGCTTTTATCCATTTCCACAGCCACACAGTCAGCTGAACTGGGTTCCACATAGTCACAAAAACAAATTAACAGCCATCTGACAGTATTTTACAGCCATCACTGCACATATGAGAAAGCCTTGTATCTGATCTGCAAAACAACACTTAAGAAAGCTGTTTTTTGTAGATGGCTGGAAGAGGGACAGCTTACCTTTCTCAATGCTTGTCTTTGGCTGCCTATGCCTGTTCTCAGCAGGAACCAGAGAGCGTGGCTGAACTGAGCAGGATTAGCACCCAGTCATTAGCTAATTGAGCCCAAGTTTAATCCTATTGCTTTGCAACACCAGCTGTTGGATAGGTAGGCGTTGTTTGGGGGAAATTACCTGTCAAACCAAAATGGACCCACAGACTGGAGATTCTTTACTCCTGTTGTAAGATCCATGACGAAATAATGCCAGCTCCAAATATGGTAAGGATGTACCCATATAGCTTTGCCAAATCAAAGCAGAAATTAAATTGAGCAGCCAGCTGTCATCTTAACTGACATTTATTACTCTTGTACTGAGTTCTCCTCTGCCAAGAAACTTTGTTGAGGTTTGCTGATAATAATAAAAAACCCACAATGAACATTTGAAGAGGGCAAGCTCACAAATATATTCAGCCAGACCAGAGTATGCAAAGTTCCTCTTCTACACTGGATGGAGGATAGCTTACCTGCCCTGGAGGGGTGATTCTCATTGCTGGGAAGAGTTGGGGGTGCTTGTATGCTCCCAGTTCTGTTTGGGTTTTGATATCACCCATACCAATTTTCCCCAATGTCTGCTGTTTTTGCTATTAAGGGTTGCAGTCCCTCTTCTATCAAGGACAGTTTGAGCATTAATGGTTCAATTTCCTATGTCCCAAATGTGGAGAGGTTCTTTTCCACACATGGCGGCAGTAAAAACTTTGATTTGCGTAGCCTGTTGGAGCAAGTGCAGAGTCAACCCATTTGAGGATACCCTCCATTTGCCACAGAAAGGGAACTTAATCTCAACAACCTCCTTCTTCTTCCCCCGCCAGGTGCCATTTAAGACTTTTTTACACCCGTGGAAAACAGCAATTGACAACATAAAACTGCGAATTCATGGAACACCATCTGCATCCCAGCTAACTTTAAAATACATGGAGTATTCCCAACCTCAGAAGAGGGTTTGTTGCTGGGGATAGTTTGAATGCAGTTATTGGGCTACAACTGTGCATGCTAATTTTATTTACTTTAGTGACAGCTAGTTAGTGTCAGTGATGGCATGAGAATCTCTGCCCACTCACAGATATGGAAAGGGTTTCCTGATGGTAGAGTAAGTGTAACTTTATTATATTTTCATATTTGAAAAGGTTTAGAGTAGCTTACATGACGCTTTTAGTAGACTCATGTTCTGATTATTATTGGATTCACACTTGCTATAGCAACAGATGCTCTCTGGTCATTTATTTTTTCAATTACATTATAAATGGAATGCAATATGCAAAGCTCACAAATTTATTATTATAATTCTGATCAGGAAGAGGCAGACTTTAAGGAGAAGTGTAGATCTTTTATTGAATATTTAAAGCTCACCAATCTTGAAATATTCTTTGGTTTTCCTCCACCTGAACATTACAATTACATAGAATTGTAAAGAAAATTAATCACTGAAGGCACAGTATGATAGCTGAAATTGGGATTAGGGTTGACAGAGGCATAATCTAGAAATGTAGCCGTGAGCCGTTTAATTTTGGCATTTTGTTTTCTCCATAGGAAAGGAATACAAAGTTGATTCCGCCTGTATGCAGCTCCAGTGCAGAAAGCTTGGCTGAGAGTGAAAAGCATAAATTCTTTCCATTGGAACAGCTGCAGACCTTCCCACAGCTTCTAGAGAACATTCAATATTTGAACGTAGGTTTGTGAATAGCACTTGACTAATATAATGCAGGGGTCAAATAGACTCCAAATGAAACACAGCTGTCAAACAATTACTAAGAATGGTTACAGGTAGGTAGCCGTGTTGGTCTGGATCGAAGTAAAATAAAAAAAATTCTTTCAGTAGCACCTTAAAGACCAACTAAGTTTTTATTTTGGTATGAGCTTTCGTGTGCATGCACACGAAAGCTCATACCAAAATAAAAACTTAGTTGGTCTTTAAGGTGCTACTGAAAGATTTTTTTTTAAATTACTAAGAATGTATGACAATGAATCCAATTTAATATAAAAATATGAATGTAAAGATTATTGTAGCCTTCTGTTAAACAACCATCATGGCCTTTCTCCTAATTTCTAGCCATAGGATCTTTGCTTACTCATGTAATTTTTCCCGTAACATAATCTGGAAGCATGAATTCTAAACAAAAAGGAATGGTTAAAGGTAAATGTTACATCAGTGCAACAGTTAAGTGAGATACTGTGGTAGTCATAATTTTTTGCTTGAGCCACTGCTACTGTAGATGTGCAACGATTCATTCACCTGCCAAAAAAATAAAACCACACTTAAAATGAGGGCTTAACTAAACTGCTTTGAATGAAATATTCAGAGTGGAAAAGAGGCAGTATGTGTGCACAATAGGTGAGAGATTTGAAATATGGCAAAAAGCATAATGTAACAAAACCTACAGAATATGAAATTGCACATATTTGGGGGAAAATATGTGTCTTTAATGCCACATTGGAGCTATTTACTAAAAGTGTAGGATAGCTAGCTACATTATGGATTTTTAATTAGACATGACTAGACCTGATCCTTTTGCACTTATGAACTAAGCACTTACACAGATTAAGAACAAGACAGTTCCTGCCCACAGACTTGCAATCTAAAAGATGTAATGCAAAAAGAAAACGAGGAAACTGATGCCAGTTTTTGAAAGCACTAGCTTGAACGGAAACAGCCCAGGGAGGAGTAAAATGATACTTATACATCAGCCAAGTCCATGGTGAAAGTCCTATTGCCTAATCCATCAATTTGTTCACTACAGCCAGATGTGGGATGGCTAGTAGTAGGGGAGTTGGTTGGGCCATATGTTCTGCTTGCTCAGGGTACAGTAACCATGTTGATCAAGCAACTTCTATGAGGCAAGGTTCCTTTTGGCTATGTATGCAAAACACTTAGGGACGTGAGGACCTGCGTGCTGTTGGCAGGCAAAGAAGAGCAAGTGGATTGAAGAACCATGGGTTGGGGTGTGGTGGGAGGGCTCTAAATTTCCCATTGACTTGAACCAACCTGTTCAATTCTGGTTATGTGAGATCTCTAGTCTATGTGCTCTTAGAAGCAATGGCTTTTCTATAAACTAAAGATTTTTTTTAAAAAAAATACTGCTGATTAAATGAGGAATTTTGTTAAAATCAAAATATTTGACTGCAAGTTGGTGGTAGTTTTCAGTTTACAGAGACAGCTGGTTAGAGGAGGTTCAGTGCTGAGTGCAGCAAAACAAGGAGTGTTGCCTCTACTGTGGAGTTTTTGTGTTCCCTTCTGTATAATAAATTTTATTAATTTCCAGTTACCATTATCCAATAAGAGCCGCATTATTACAATACCAAATTACAATACAATTAAAAGACCAATTATTCAAATACCAAATTAAACAATTTTGAGTGACTTCTCATGTGTTGAATTTCAGGGTACTCCAGTCTGATTTCTTTCTGCTTCCTTGATCTTGGTTAATCCAATTACAACAATTATGATCTTAATCCTTAATTTAACAGCCACTGCAAAATAAAAAAAAATCCTTCATTAGCACCTTAAAGACCAACTAAGTTTTTATTTTGGTATGAGCTTTCGTGTGCATGCACACTTCTTCAGATATTCTAATATTATCTTGTCATTGATCTCCCATTTATCAATCCATTAATATTCAGGGGGAGGTTTGCCAAATCATCAAAGCAGCAAACATAATATTTTAAGAGAGGGTAAAGGCTCCCCTCCCCCATCATACCCCAGTTCTCTCCAAATAAATACGTTACCACTCAGTGGCTGATTCATTTAGCAGGTTATCTTGTCCCATTAATCCAGCACATGTCTGTAAATTAAATCCAAATTGTTCTTTCTAATATACTGCATCAGGGGGTTTCCAGTATGCAAAATGCTTTGCACTCAGCGTCTCCTGCTCCCCGCCTTCCATTTCGGGACAGGAGCCAGGTATCAGACGATCTGCAAGTGGAGCTCACACATACACCCCAACCCTGGTGGTGGCTTGCAAGGACAATTACTCTTCAATTAGTCCTGGTTTACGTTCCACGAACAGACTCCGCTAACATGGGATTTGCTTTCATCGTGGCAGAGAGCACCGGAAGTCTGAGTTTTTGTGTTCCCTTCTGAACAGTTTTTTCTGGCTTCTCTTCCAGCCTCCAGTCCAAATAGGCTCGGTGATAGGCAGTCCTCTGTTGCTCCACTGCTTGGGTCTCAAAGATAAATCCATCTCTATGAGGATGCATTACTGGATGGCTCATACATTAAAAGAAGGTAGGGAGACTAATTTGATTCCCACATAGGAGGAAACTGATGCCTTAGGTCTAGGCTAAGTCCTAGTTCTCGCAGAGATAATCTTGTGTCTGAGATGTGAGAGCTCACATGATTGATTGTTCTGCTGCATTATAGATCTTGGAGAGCTGGGTTTTAACCTAATATGCTAGTTTTTTATCTGCAGAACATTTTTCTTATACAGAGAAGCATTTCATCTTATGAGTCCATCCCCACTCCAAATATTTGACTTGGTACTGCACAGATACAGGTCACCATCTCCGTGTACCTCAGCTGTGCCAAGGCAAAATGGGTGGCAGACTATATACAAAGGTGAAAACTTGGGGATGTCAGAGAATAAAAACTTGGAGGATAAGCAATGTTTTACCCCTGTGTCTCATGATTCAGGATGCCCTTGGTACAAGAGGATGAACAAGGAAGATGAATTGAACTTCAAGGTTTTCTTAGAGGAAGTCTTCAAAGCAGAGTGTTTCTTGCAGGTTAGTTCAGGTGTGATTCTCATCCCATCATTCTTTGGACATTGTCTTTTATCCACCACCATTGTATGCCTTGACTAAAACATCAATATTCTGTTAGTAGGATGTTAAATAATGGTATGTCAGAAATGAAAATACTGTAGCTTTTTTTTTAAAAAAAAAAAGCACAGGAGGGAGAGAAGGTGGGAGGAGACTGTACTGTTCTGTTGTAGTAATTACTGTTGTAGTAATGTGAAAACCCTAATAAACCATGAGTAAAACACTATTCTATTGAAAGTCATGTTGCTATCCAAATTAATTACACAGCTGTGGGGCTTCCTTATCAAAGGACAGTGGAGGCCAAATTGCACCTCTCAGTATTTTCTCCTAAGAGCTGCATGATGAAGGAAACAGAGAGGGTATCCAGGGGCAGGTGGTGAGTGACGCAGCCTAAATCTGTGCAGTCAAGAAATAAGGTTCCTGAAGAAGGCAAACTGGGAAGCAGAAAAGAGTGGCATGAACAAAAGTAAGTTGGGATCTGCTTTTTAGGAGGAACGGTAGAGGCTCTTGGGCCAGAGAAAATCACTTGAATTATTAGAAACTTTTGCTATCCCTAGCAAAGTACTTTTAAGATCGCAGCCCAACTAATCTGCTTCACTAGCTAGCTTATCCCTTGAATCTTAGAAGTTATGTCTTGGCCTTCTTAAGTATTTTATGCTATGGAAGAGCACTGTCAGGCTGGATGCATGAAAAGGGCTGGCTTTCAACAATCTTTAGCAGTGTCAGTTGTGCCTTTCAGAGGGGTTTCTCGGCCTGCGAAGAATTCTTGTGGAAGAGTCTGCACTTCTGGGATGGCTGCTGCTGTCGGTCACAGGTCCTGCAGCTGATAAGATGGATCTCTCCCAGCAGCTTCTCAGGTATGTGATGCAGCCTAACCAGTCTTATCCTGCTTTGTGGTCCAGACAGGCCTGCTTCAACGTCTCTGTTCCATTTTTTGTTTCTTTCCTTTCAGAAATGAAGACTTATCTCTACCGGCCATTGTTGAAGCTTTTTTCCATTTCATCTCTCTCTTTTAAGGTAATGGAGAGAAAGTGGACAGTGAATGCCTGCTTTGGCATGTAAGAATTACCAAATTTGATCCCTGACATATAGCTAGGAAATATGTTTGTCTGAGATGCCCAAAAGTAGGGTTGAACATCCACTGGCAGTTGGGAACAAAATATCAGGTGCATTGCGGTTGATATAAGACAAATCCTTGAATATCTTTGGGATTGCTATCCTTGTTAAAGGAAGGAGACAAAATACTTGTCAGACTCAGATGAATTTCTTGTTGTATGTAAACTAGTTGAATGAGGCTTAATTGGACATACAGAATCTCTGCTTTGTGCTATGCACAAACTAGGAATCCTAGCTTGCAACAATCAATGGTGCATGCTCGCTTCAGACTATGGGCTATGAAGCTGGTTTTTATAGCTACAAACTGTTTGCCATAAGCCGTGATTCCTATTTCACATATAACACTAGTGCATTATAACAATAACTAGTGTATTTCAGCCCGTTCAATAACGGGCGCTAGAACATCCTGGGGTTCGGAGAAGCGCTTGCGCAGCGCTTCTCCGAACCCTGGGACCTGTCCTTGCTGTCTCTGTTCCTGCCCCCCAGCCGCCGACAGGAAGGAGACATCCCGGGGTTCGGAGAAGCGCTTGCGCAGCGCTTCTCCGAACCCTGGGACCTGTCCTTGCTGTCGGCGGCAAGGGGACAGGAACGGAGGAGGAGAAAGCGCTGCTTTCTCCTCCTTCCTTCCTCTCCCCCAGCCGCCGACAGGAAGGAGACATCCCGGGGTGCGGAGAAGCGCTTGCGCAGCGCTTCTCCGAACCCTGGGACCTGTCCTTGCTGTTGGCGGCAAGGGGACAGGAACGGAGGAGGAGAAAGCGCTGCTTTCTCCTTCCTTCCTCTCCCCCAGCCGCCGACAGGAAGGACGCGGGACAAAAACGCCTACCTCGCCGCCGCTGCTTCACTCCTCTCACGGGCCAGGGAGGGTTGTGAGGAGGAGGCCTCCGCCGGCCTCCACCCTCGCTTCCCTGATGTGCCCTGCAGTGAGGCGGTGTCCGGCCGGGAGCGGCAGTGGGAGGAGGCAGGGGGGGGGAGAGTGTGCGCGTGCAGTCTCTGCTGTCCAGTCCCTGTGTCCCTGGGGCATATGCGCAGTAACCCAGGGACACACAGGAAAACTGGACGCAGAGACACTTGCATTTTATTATATAGGATGCACATAACATTGAGCATTATGTGTGAACTAGCCCTTTCGAATTACAAATACAACAACATAACAAGAAGAATGGTTGCTGCTTTTCTTTCTTCAGCTGGAAGTATGCAAGTTTCCAATAATTTGTCTTTGTTTTTATCTCCTGTCTCTCTTGGGGCTAACATCACAACTGCAGGCTACTGAAGTACCCTAGGAGAATTCTTAAACTTGTGTGTATGGATAACCTGGGCTTAAAAAACCCTTTCAAGCATATTACTGCAGTACTGCTGGTATGGACCTCCCCCAAATCTGAAATACAGTGGATCCATTTTTTTAAATTTTTTTTTTGCTGTTCCATAGTATGAAGTTCTTGAAAACCTAAGGGAACTGTTACTGAACGTGCTGAATTGCCACATGCAAGCAGACATGGCCACAGAATCAAATGTTGATGTGTTGTAAGTATAATCTTTACAAAGTGGTACACCTCTAGAACACAGGCAATCAAGCAATAATGCAGCTCACGTGGGTACAACCATTCCCTTCCTGCTAGATGCTAAAGCTGATATCTATCTTATCTTGTTGCAGGAACACCACCCAATTTGACCTGATAAGCTCCTTGACAGAGCTCATTCACTTTGTAAACAGGCTCTCAACTGTTGGTCTGTGCTTGGAGAACAACTCTACTTTGTTGATGAATGTTATCCTGGATTTCTATGAGACAGTATGTAAGCTGTTCACACTGCAAATTTGTTTAATATCTTTAGACGTTATGTATTTGACAATCTTGAGGGAAGTTCTGATAATTTGAGGGGAAGGCAGAGAAAGAGAAATCCAAAGGAAAAAAGTGGGTAGATTGTTTGAAGCCCATGTTTCCCTCTAAAGTATAATGTCTACATATATTGTTGTAGACTGGGAGATAATGTCCAAGTAGGCAAGAACAAGGCTCTTCCTCTGTTTTTCCTGTGAAGGTAATGTGCTAAGGGCAGAGAGCTGAGAATACAAGCTTATACAACTATCTTTCCTACTTGTAGGTGTCTGATATATATCTAAAGTACAACCTCCCCTTGCTTATGTTGCCTCCTGCTGGAGTCTTCTATCCAGCACTTCTCAGCATGAATTCTGCCACACTTGACCAACTCTGCTACATTATGTACAGGTATTGAGAAGATTCCTTTTTCTGCCCCTTGTGCTTTTCCTCAAAGCCTTTCTGCTTGGCCATAATCTCACCTGTTCTAGACTACCAATTGCCACTTCAACTTCTCCACTAATCTGTGATTGCCCACTTGATTCTCTACAGTATAATAATGCCAGAAGGCAGAATGTTAACTTGTTGAGCTTACATTTAGTGAGTGTTATGAAGGCAATTGGCTAACTTTCACAGTGTTGTAAATTTATTTGGGTTCCCTGTAGGGTTCGGGGGGGGGGTTTGTGGCCCTGATGTTTAAGTTTTTAAAGGAGTTTTTGCTTGTTAGAGAAAGTCCTTCCCATGATAGACAGAGAGGGTCCTCATTTCAGGCTCGGGATGCAATACCTCCCCATATGAACCAACCTGGACCCTGAGATTATCATCTGAGGCCACCTTTGTTTTTGTTTTTTAAATAAAATTTATTAAGTGTTCCATTTTAGCAATCCAATAAAAGCCACATTAATATCATTCCAAATTATAAAATAATAAAACAGTCCAAATTTATGCCAAATTATAAGTCTTTGGTTGATTTCCCATGTTCTGAGGTTCGGGGAGTGATGATCTCACAATTGTGCTGCTTCTTTTAATTAGTCCAGGTAGCTTCACATAAGACATTCTGATGCTGCTCCTTCATTTATTTTTAACAGCCTCTGAGTTTGTCTAGCAGGTGGATTAAACCAATATAGTGTGATTCTATGTGAAAAGTTTCCTTCATGCTTATTTTCTTCTTTGTACTCCGGCAGTCTGTCTGTGGCAATTCACTTTCACTTTCTCATGCCTGTAATTTTCCACTGCGACACATCTTGAGTTGGAGGAAATCTGGCATTCCACCATTTGTGCCAGGCATATGTCTAAACGTCTTTGTTTTATCTCCTTCCAAGACAAATAAGCCTGTACTTTAGCTAGAAACCATAATTTCCATCACCTATTCTTTTTTATCGATCCATTGAAAGTGATTGCAAAATTCATAAACCAATTCCACACAGTTAATTCTATAGTTAAACCATAATTATAACAATAATGAAATACTCTTTCTTTCCAGTCCTGCTTGCTTACTCAAACAGTCAGGCAGTCCTTCCAGGGAGATTTGCCAAATAAGATAGCAAATGCAAAATATATCAAAAAGAAATAATGGAGGCTCACCATTCTGATATACCGGTCCCATAATAATGGTAATCCTTCTTCCACTCAAATCCTTTGGCACCCCAAATGGCTGAATCAGTTAGCAGAATACTTTATCTCCCCTCGCTCAGAGCATGCCTGTTAATTAAGTCCAAATTTCATCTTAAAAAGCAGGTATTCATTGCTCATGGCGACAGATTTGGAGAGTTGCTAAAGAAAAGCACGGTGCTTTACACACAGCGCCCCCTGCCCCCTCATTCCTTCTGGACCTGGAGCAAGTGTTGGGCGATCTGCTGGTGAAGCTGCCCCCCCTTGACCCTGGGTGGGGGGTTTGGGAGGATGATTACTCCCATCTCATCCTCAAAATACTCCGTGTGAGATGGCTGTGATGTAATGGGCAGCCGTTTGCCATGGCAGCCAAACAGGAAGTCCTGAGGCTACCTTGGTGTGGCTCCTCCACAAGAGGTCTGGCGGGTGGTATCACAAGATCAGGTCTTTTCAGTGGTAACTTTCTGTGTATGGAATGCTCTTCCTAAGGAGGCTCACCTGGTGTCTTTACATATCTTTAGGTGCCAGGTGAAAACATTTCTCCATAAAGAGGCCTTTGGCTGATAAATATTATAAGACCTTTTAAATGTGTTTGTGGGATGGGGGTTGGTGGTTTGTGTTTGCTTTTGTTTTATTATGTACTTTGTGTTTTTATCTTATATTTTTATGTTGTGAACCGTCCATATGTTGTGAACACGCTCCTCAGTGGAGAAGAGTAAAGGAGGCCCCATCCTGGCTTGTATGAGCCGGAGGCAGGATAGGGGCTTTGTTAGACTTCTCCACTGAGGGGCAGGCATCCACATGTCCCTCAGCGGAGAAGTCTAAAGGGGGTGCCTGCCCGCATGAGCAGCCAAGGGAGGAACAAGATACATAAGCCCGGCCCCAGCGGTATGAGGGCCAGAGTGAGATGGCTGTTTTACCCAGCGGTGTACCACATGTGAAACCACCACTGCTCCTGAGTCCCTCTGCAACCAGCGTCCATTTGCAGCTTGTTTCTCCCTCGACACGCTGGGCGCTGGTAGCAAAGAGACTTAAGGAGCAGGTGAAATGGAGGTGCCTTGTGCACCCAGTTAAAGGGAAAACTGATGAGAACCTTGTATTTGTGACTGGCATGCCAGATTATATCAGACTGGCTCATATTATTTAGTGATTACAATGATACCCTCATCGCCCAGAGCAAAGCTAAATTACACACACATTTGTGGGGCATGTGCAGAAATCCAACTGAACTGAGCTCTGTTGCATAACCCATACACTTACCTGTGTGACACTGATGGAGCTATTCTGATTTTTGAATTACTTAAGAGTAATCAAATTTTTAACCCAGAGTCTCAAACAGGTGGTATGTGTTGGGGTGGCATTGCTGTGCTGATTACTGACTAACAAAAGTCCAAGCCTTTGAGGCCAGTTATGCATCTGGATGATTTTTTTTTAATGCCCTGTTCTCTGTAGGAAATGCTACATAAGAGTGCCATTCTTAACATTAGTTCCAGCAGTTGTGTCTGATGTGAGAAGTAGCCAATTACTGTCAGCTGGTGTAGAGCGCTGTGTAGCTTCTTGCTTGAGGAAGCTGCAGGGTAATTAATATGGAAGGATGCAGTTGCTGAAGATGCACTGAAACTAGTGTCTATTATACAGAACAGCTGTCAGGACCTATACTTCTATTACCTTCCAGTTTCTGTAGTGACTGAGCAAGGAGTCAGTGCTGCTGTTTGCTGCTTGAGGTGGAGTGCTTTTGTCTCATGCTTACAGCTCATGCATAACCTTTTGTGCTCAATAAAGCAACAGTTTCTTTTCACACATGCACCCCTGTAAACAGAAATGAGCATCCATTCAAGTTTGTCTTTCTTACTAAATAACAGTTGCTTCTGAACTGTGAAAAGTACCCTTTGAACTCCGTGAAACTTTATATTCAGAACCAAATTCAGCATGCTCTATTGGGTGATAAATAACTGTTTTGCATGGTGTCTTGTGTTTTCCTCTCTAAGTCTACTCTGTAGATGGCTCTCCTATTGCAGGGACATGCAGGGTAAGCAAGAGAGAGATTTATGTAACATAACTTAAGAAATGGAACCAAATGAGAAAAGATATGTGCTATCTTGCTGCCTCATAATGCTAAGTGAAAGATAGCTATGTACTCTGGGATAGTTACTGCTCACCTGTGCAAAGTAATAATTGTATGGCACTGTCATGTTTGCAAAGCGCTTCATGTGCTTTATCTAGCTGTAGAACTGTAGAACTGTTCACAGGAAATGGGGGAGCAGAAGTTGAGAGAAACTGGCTTGCCAAAGACCACCTAGTGAGTTCATTGAAGAATCAAGACTCATGCAAGGGATTTCTTTAGCCACCACACAGTTTTGTTCTGTGCACATATTATATATTACAATTCAAAATAATCGTCTTTATATTCTTACTTAGGTGTCGAATCAACCTGGTGGCTGCAAAAGAAAACTCCGAGATTAAAAAGGTACAGCAGATAAGGTCCTTAATGGCAAATGCTTGGATTGGTACAAATACTGTATATTCAATGGCTCCTTCATCTGAAATTTGATATAATTTCACTGGCAAAACTTGCCTCCCTTATCTTTCCCATCTCTTCTCCCATATGAGATGTCCTTGGACTTCAAAGATTCAATGCATATCTAGTCAAAGAGAGAGAAAACTCTTCTACAGACTTCAGGAAAATAGATGATTCTGTGTGATTCTAATGGCCAACTATATGGTGCTGGGAATGGGGTGGGGGGGGGGCACCTGCGCAAGTAAGCTTCATCCCTAGTCATTGTTTCTTCTTGATCTTATTTCCAAACTGCCAGAGTAGGTGGCTTCCAAACTTTATGCACCTGGTTTAGGTATAAACATAACATGTACTGTATCTGACTTCATTCAGTATCAAACAAAGATTTAAAATGTTTTCCTTTTCTTCTCTCTCTCTCTCCCCCCTCCCCCGCTATGCTTCAACCATAAGTACCTGACAATCCACAATATTGTACACACATGGTGGTGCTACATTTGTCTTAGTGGGTCACAAGCTGCTCAGGCTTGATGTTTAGTTGATTGATCAGTGGTATTCTGTAGATGATTATGGAGTGGGCAGGATGCATGTTGGAGCAATACTTCTTGCTAGTAAATGATGATGGGGAGCTATCATGAGCCTGAAACATTGTCTAGATTGTCATGTTATGTCTTACCATGTGCTGCTGCAGTTCGAGTTCAGCCACCAGATTTGCCGGGAATACAACCAATACCTATCAACTATAGTTGGGTATCTGTGGAACTCACAAGCATTCCAGGAGTCCCCCTGCCCTCAGGGGATTCAGCTGGACCCAGAAGTGCTGGAGGTGACAAGGGTGGAGAACCACAGGAAGAGCTTCAATATAGTTTTCCACCCTGCACTGACAGGATACGCTATGCTCTTCTTGAAGAAGGTGAGGAGCATTTTTTGAGTAGAATCATTTCCAATTCTTTTTAACCCTGTAATACTTGAGGACTACTGAGCATGAGTGTGTTGATCACTATTGGTTGCTATGGTGTCTGCATTGTGTCCTTTAAAACTCCAGTCGTCGGCGCACCATGGCCTATCTTCTACCATGCCATATAAAGTCAAGCTGGACATGAGCTTACTGAGAATGAGTACCATGCAGGAAGAAATAGGGAGACCTGGGTTCACATCTCCATTTAACCATGAAAGCTTAGTGCCAAGCCTCTGTCAACAACTAGCAGAGACAAAAAAAGATCTCCTTCCTTGTAGTTCCAAGTCATTGTGGCTCCAGTCTTTGGAACCTAAGTTTAAAGGAAGGCTTCTCCTTGAATCATTACCAGCTCTCTCCCTTAGAAGTACAGTGGAACCTTGGTTTATGAACACCTCGGTTTATGAATTTTCGGTTTATGAACGCCGTGGACTCATCTGGAACGGATTAATTCATTTTCCATTACTTTCAATGGGAAAGTTCGCTTCAGTTTATAAACGCTTCAGTTTATGAACAGACTTCCAGAACCAATTACACCCATGCTTCAGTTTATGAACGCTTCAGTTTAAGTACTCCGCGGACCCGTCTGGAACGGATTAATCCACTTTCCATTACTTTCAATGGGAAAGTTCGCTTCAGTTTATGAACACTTCAGTTTAAGTACTCCACGGACTGTCTGGAACAGATTAATCCACTTTCCATTACTTTCAATGGGAAAGTTCGCTTCAGTTTATGAACGCTTCAGTTTATGAACAGACTTCCGGAACCAATTGTGTTCATAAACCGAGGTACCACTGTATACTAAAGATATAGGATATGGAAGGGGCCATACCTCAGTGGTAGAGCACATCTTTTTCATGCAGAATCCAGTTTCAAGAACTGGATTCCCCACATAGGACAGGAAAAGACTCCATGTATAGAAAACTGGAGAGCCGTTGCCATCAATGTAAACAATGCAGAACAAAATAGACCATTGGTCTGTTTTAGTAATATAGCAGCTTCTTGTGGAGGCTGAAGAATTTGACTTCACCTCAATCTTGTTTGTTCCTTTTTTTAAAAAAAAAAACAAGTTTCCAGCCTTTGCCATTGCAAAAAAATGCCTGAGTATTTGGACAATGTCTGGTGAACTATAAAACCAAAGGAATTGCCAGATAAAGTTCCAGGTTCATCAGTAGGTGCACTCTCTACTGTCAGGGTAAACAGTATCCCTGTTTGGCTTTTTGATCAGCAGTTCTCAAAATGTGAGACCAGCCTCCCACATCTGGCCTGGAAAGCTGTTAGCAACTGTTAGCAACCGCTGCTACCCAAATCAGTTTGCAGGGAGTACCAAACTTCAGTACAATTCTTTGTTGCAACAAAAGACAATGTGATAGGATTTATTATACCTGTTGCCCCTTCTGTGGATTCATTTTCATACCACAACCAGACCTCTTTCTTTGATCTGCTTGTAACTTTGTCCATAACTGGGCTTTTCTCTCTCTCTCTTTGTCTTTGCTTCATCGGGCTTTTTAAAAAGTTTAGTAGGCTTGGTATGTATAGTTCAAGAACCTGCACCTTATTTGTTTCTGATTCCATTTCCTTGACAAGTCTGCCTCTGAAGCATTGTTTTCCAAGCTCCCCCCCCCCTTGGTCTCCCTGTGGTGTCTAAGTATTTGCCCACAGCTTTTTAAAAGTAGCATAGAAGGTAAGGTAAAACTTGTCTCCAATGTAAGCTTTTATTTCATTGTGCTTCAGTGAAAGTGGAAGCTGAACTTTTCTCTTTGGTGCAGCTTTTGGGATCTGGACCTGGTAACTGCTTGCTCCTACTCAGGCAGCTCTACTGATATCCAAAAAGTTAAACTGCCTCATACCAAGTCAGATCATTAATCCATCTATCAGTATTGCTCGTGATGCCAAATTCTCTAGTGTCTTTTTCCTACCCCTACCTGGAACCAGAGATTGAATTGGGATCTTCATGCATAGCATGTGCTGAAGTGTGGCTTCTTCTCTAGGAGCTGATGTGGCCTTCTGCCTTTGGCAGACATACTAGACTGAAATTTGCTGTTCAGTTCACCAGAGGGTGCTGATGTACAACTGAAGATTAGCTGGTATCAAAATTATCAGAGCCATTTTCTCCCCAGGCAACACTGGTATGTGTTTGGCTTCTTCTTTTGATGGACTTCCATGTGTTGAACTGAAAGAGCAGTGCATGCTGTTTCAACCTGTACAGGCCCACTACAAAATGTCAGAGATGTGAATTTTTCAAGACCTATGATGTAGTAATTTTGTGGCATTTAGTGTTTCAGTTGTGCCATGTCATCTTCAGGAAGGCTAGTCTGAGGCTGATTCTACAGTTAATCTCTAATAATTTCAAATAACTCTTCTTTTAAAAGCGCTTGTCTTAGAGAGCCATTAATTTCTAACACCTTCCCCCCCCCTTCTCTTCAGATGCAACCAGAGGACACAACCCTGAACTTCAGATTCATTCGGGTAAAGTGGCATGCTTGTCAAAATGCTATGTTTCTTGGGAAGCTGGTTGTCAGTTGGAGCTGGGATTTGGGGCACTACCACAGAAAAAGGGAGAACTAAAATGTCGGGGGGGGGGGTTAGGAAAGGGTACCTTCCAACTCTAGAATTTTGTGCTTCTGTGACAAGGCTGATAACCTATGCTGCTGAGGAACCTACATCTTCTATCTTTGTCCACCATGTATTTTCCCATGAAAATGAATTGTTCAGTAGCAAACAGTTGGTACCACATACCTGAATGTGGCAAGTACTACACCTGAAAAAGTTTTTATTTCTGGTCTGAAAATGGAACTGGCATAAAGATGCAATTGTTCCCCAAGGCTAGAGGATCTCAATTAGTTGCTTGGTTTCCAGTACCAGTTGGAATATAAAATTTCAAAGGGGGCATTCTGGCATCAAGAGATGTTCATTTTTTGTAGGAGCTCTCCTCTACTGCAAAGAAGAATGCCCCTTAAAAGCTAATTGAAATTGCCCTATGTGAACTGGCTCATGAAGAGGCTGCATGGTGATAGCGTATTCCTCACTACAAGCACCAAGTTTGTGTCACAGCATATTAGCATCATGGGTACGCTGGGCTTTTGCAGTGTGGATTGGTCTGCAAATTCAGGTGCTGGAGAGCTAGGGTAGGAAATTAGAGGACACAAAAAAGAAAAAGCCAGTGTAGCTGAAGATATGTAACTCCTAATGCTTTATCTGCAGGGGGAAAGGTGGCAATGGTACCAGGAATTTCTCTACTCCCAAGGATTACAAGGCCTGAAGCTTATGATCGGAAGTAGCACTTGCCGTGCTCCTCAAGAGGAAGTAAGGCATTAGTGGAAACAATAGGTTGATTCTTACAGTCTGTTATGAACTGCTATTCTTCAGAAAATAAGAGGAATATTTTTTAAAAATTAAAATATGTATTTATTAAAAGATTTTAATGAGTAACAAAAGTGCATTTTAATGAGTAACAAAACTGTTTTCAGACATCGTGATAATTTATGGTCTGTGACCATAATAAATCAATTCAATTCAGCATTGTGATATATCAAAATATTGTGATGTTTAGCTGGTGATTTATCGTAATGTTGAAAACCAGATATCGCCCAGCCCTACCTGTGTTATGTGGCTGTGCCTGGTTGTGGAGGTTGAAACTTTTCTTTCTCGTAGTTTGCACAGAAGTCAAATGAGCAAAAAGAGGGGAAATCGAGCAACCTGTCATTCTCTACCAACTTCATATGTTTTTAAGGAAAGGGCTGGTGCTGTGTAGTTTATACTGTAATGATCTGTAAATTTTAAATCAATAGTGTATATGTGTGTTTTATGTTTTTTCCCTATCTCCGTTTCAGCAGGATGGTCCCTGTCAGGGAGAAAGGTAGGATATGAATAATTATTATTATTACTAGTGGATTTTAGCCCGTTTAAAAACGGGCGCTAGAGGAAGCGGCCTGCCGGGACTGGCTTGGCGGTGGCGGGTCTTCCCGCCACCACCAAGCCAGTTCGCAGCGGGGGCTTTTCGCCGTTTGCCTTCCCCTGAGGGGGAGGCAAACGGCGAAAAACCCCGCCGCGCCGCAATTCGGCTCCGGGACTGGCTTGGCGGTGGCGGGTCTTCCCGCCACCGCCAAGCCAGTCCGCAGCGGGGGCTTTTCGCCGTTTGCCTTCCCCTGGGGGAGGCAAACGGCGAAAAACCTCGCCGCGCCGCAATTCGGCTCCGGGACTGGCTTGGCGGTGGCGGGTCTTCCCGCCACCGCCAAGCCAGTCCGCAGTGGGGGTTTTTCGCCGTTTGCCTTCCCCTGGGGGAGGCAAACGGCGAAAAACCCCGCCGCGCCGCAAATCGGCTCCGGGACTGGCTTGGCGGTGGCGGGTCTTCCCGCCACCGCCAAGCCAGTCCGCAGTGGGGGTTTTTCGCCGTTTGCCTTCCCCTGGGGGAGGCAAACAGCGAAAAACCCCGCCGCGCCGCAATTCGGCTCCGGGACTGGCTTGGCGGTGGCGGGATGTTCCCGCCACCGCCAAGCCAGTCCGCAGCGGGGGCTTTTCGCCGTTTGCCTTCCCCTGGGGGAGGCAAACGGCGAAAAACCCCGCCGCGCCGCAATTCGGCTCCGGGACTGGCTTGGCGGTGGCGGGTCTTCCCGCCACCGCCAAGCCAGTCCGCAGCGGGGGCTTTTCGCCGTTTGCCTTCCCTCGAGGGGGAGGCAAACGGCGAAAAACCCCGCCGCGCCGCAATTCGGCTCCGGGACTGGCTTGGCGGCGGCGGGAAAAAGGGGAGGAATTCCTCCCCTTCTTCCCGCCGCTGCCAAGCCAAAGCGGGCCTCCCTCCGCGCCCGCTGCCGCTTCGGCTTCCTCGGGTTCCCCGAGGAAGCGCCGTCCCATGCCGGAGGTGTGCGGCAAGGCTGCCGGGGGGGGGGAGCGCTTCTCTCCCCCGCCGCCTCACCGCGCACCTCCAGCATGAGACTGGGCTTCGGAGCGGCGGTTGGCGGAGCGGCAGTTGGCTGTTCCCTGTGTCCCGAGAGCACGGGTCCAATCCCTGTGTCCCTGGTTGTCCCTCCGTCCAATCCCTGTGTCTCTGGGGGACATGCGCAGTACCCCAGGGACACACGGGACATCTGGACGCAGGGACAACATGGACATTATTATATAGGATAATTTTCACAGAAATGTCCCTTTTTGAGCTATCCCTCTGTTTTAATTTCCTAAATAAACTTGTTTATTGAGCACTGCAATCATAATTGACAGCACTTGAATGAGAAACAAAAAATTCAAAAGGATAACCATCTTTAAAGCAGCTATGCGTTCTGACTGATAAATGTACATCTTTCCGAGATCTACAGTCCCATCATATCTGTAAAAATAATGATGTGAAGCTGTTTTTCTTTACAGCTGATAGATTATTATTTATCTGCACTCCCAAATATTTTACTACCCTGTTTCTCATATTTTAAGACATACCCATAAAATAAGCCATAGCAGGATTTTTAAGCATTCAAGGAATATAAGCCATACCCCGAAAATAAGACATAGTGATAGGCGCAGCAGCAATGCTGGCCGCGGCAGGAGGAGGAGGAAAAAAATAAGACATCCCTTGAAAATAAGCCATAGTGTGTTTTTTTGAGGAAAAAATAAATATAAGACATGTCTTATAATATGAGAAACACGGTACTTCATGGCAAATTTAAAAACTCATCCGTTTTTAAATGATTGGTTAGAGGAAATGCCCATATACATTATTTCTGATTTGGGTTTGTTGATTTTAATCCAGTGTTTTACCATAATTACTCAGTTGTTTCATTAATACAGGCATTGCAGCTTTTAGATTGGATAGCATAATTGCATAATAGCAGCTTTTAGATTTGGATAGCATAAAAGGCATTACTTTGTGCCATACCTGCCAAGTCCTGGACTGCAAAATCTGGGATCGGCAGCCGTGTGACACCGGAAGTTGCGTATACGCTTTGCCCATCTATGGGCACCAAAAATGGCCGGCGCCAGAAACGGAAGTCGTGTCTACACATGTCTGGAAGTGCATAGACACAACTTCCAGTGTCACTTTGCCCATCTATGGACACCGAAAATGACCAGTGCAGGAAGTCGCGTCTACGCACTTCTGGATATATGTAGATGTGAGTTCCAGCGCCGGCCATTTCCGGTGCCCATAGATGGGCAAAGCAGCAAAAAATAAAAAATATGGCCACCGGCAGGAGCAGAATAAGGGAGAATAACGGGAGAGGAACCGATACGGGGGACTGCCGGGAAACAGTACGAAAAACAGGGGTTTCCCGGGGAAACGGGGTACTTGGCAGCTATGCTTTGTGAATTTCCTTTTTATTTTTGTTCCTTTTATCTCCATGCTGTTAGTTCAATAGCTAATGGTTCAACTGAGAATGTGAACAACAACAACAACAACAATGTTATTATTTCTACCCTGACCATCTGGCTGGGTTGCCCCAGCCACTCTAGGCAGCTTCAAACACATTTAAAGACATAATCAAACATTAGAAACTTCTCAATACAGGGCTGCCTTCAGATGTCTTCTAAAAGTTGTGTAGGCGTTCCGTAGGGAGGGCATTACTGCCGAGAAGGCCTTCTGCCTGGTTCCCTGTAACTTCACTTCTCGCAGTGAGGGAACCACCAGAAGACCCTCAAAGGAGGGCCTCGGTGTCCAGGCTGAACGATGGGGTTGGAGACACTCTTTTAGGTTTACAGGGCTGAGGCCATTTAGGACTTTAAAGGTTAGCACCAACATTTTAAATTGTGCTTGGAAATGTACAGGAGCCAGTGTAGATCCTTTAGGACCAGTGTTATATGATCCTGGTGACCACTCCCAGTCACCAGTAGTTATACTTTCCGAGTTACCTTCAATGATAGCCCCACATAGAGTGCATTGCAGTAGTCCAAGCCTAAGATAACTAGAGCATGTATCACTCTGGCAAGACAGTGCATGGGCAGGTAGGGTCTCATCTTGCGTACCACATAGAGCTGGTAGGCGGCTGCCCCACAAACAGAATTGATCTGTGCCTCCATGGACAGCTATGAGTCCAAAATGACTCCCAGGCTACGCACCTGGTCCTTCAGGGGCACAGTTACCCCATTCAGGACCAGGAACCCCTCACCCCTCCAGAACAGTACATCTGTCTTGTTGGGATTCAACTTCAATCTGTTTACTGCTATCAATACTCCCAGCCGCTTCCAGACACTCATACAGTACCTTCACTGGTTCCGATTTAAAGGATAGGTAGAGCTGGGTATTGTTAAGAGCAATTAATTTTCCATTAATTCCCTGGCCTGTAAGGGTCCAGGAATTCCCTGGCCTGTATAAGGTCCAATGAAGTTCCCCCAGTCAGAGATAAAATGACAGAGATCAACCAGATGTAATTCAAAGCAAAGCGGTGATTACGCCTGATCCTTTATTGCAAAATATAGAGCACAGTTGGAACAGGGGTTCCCACTCCCAAATGCCCAATGTGGTACGAAGGAAGGAGAACCCCAAACAAAAGAAGACACAGATTTTTATTTTTACTTACAGCACAGCGGAAGGCGTCGAAGGAGGTGAGATTTCGGAGACTTCATGTGAGTAGTTGTGGGAAGCGTTTTGGTGAAGTGTAGTTGTTATGGTAGTTATTACGGTAACACTTTGATGTTTACATGCAAAGTTCTTAAGTGGTGTTGACAAAGAGAGGAAGGTTGCGGATGACTGTTATCGGTATTTCTTAGCCCATCCCGTCCGTCTTGCTTGATGTCTGTCTGTTGTGATTTTATGATTGCAGGATGAAGTTTGATGGTTCTGCCTGAAGTGCTTACTTGCAGGGAAGAATGACTGGGTGATTCCGGAGCTTATGTTGATGTTCCCTGACGCCTTATGAATGAAACAAAGCGTGTTTCTGTGACAATTTTTTTGTGTTTTATTTTATTCATTGAAATAAAGTTGCATTTGTGAATTGGTGTTATATCACTGCAGACCCTGTAGGTGGAGCTGTGGCGCTGTATTAGTGCTTGAGCTGTCATTGTGCAGGTTCAGGGAGTTACAGGTAGCTTTCATTTAAACAGGTATATCAAAAAACGTGGATACATTTATGAAAGTGTTTAAAAGACTTAAGCATAGCTGCATTCTCAGAAAAGATACAAGTTGGCACAAAGTACATAAACACATACATTCAAGTTCAGAAAAGATCAACATTTTATAGTTCAGTACAGGATAGAAACATGGGTGAGAGGAAGGAAGGGATCGACCTTTATTGATATTTATTAATACATATTTTCTTATAACAGTACCGTCTGCATACTGGTGAACACCCAGTCCAAACCCCCTGATGATCTCTCACAGTGGCACTGGTGGAGGTGTGAGCATTTTCACCCCTCCCATTCTGAAAATCTGGTGATATCTGCTGTTGGGAGGGAACAGTTAGGAATTGTTACTTTGTTGTTTTTCATTCCTGACTCTGCTCTCTGCTGTGTGCTGTGTGCAGTTTAATATCTTCTGTAGACAAGATGGCTAAGTGAGAGGCTGTAACACTCACAAAGCCAGATCTGTAAATATGCAGTAGTTAATAGAAATAAATGAGGAATGTTTTGAAACCTCTACAAATGCTTCTGCTGTTCACTGCTGATTTGGTGCTCATAAAGCCCAGTTATGAGTCCATGATTCCCGGGTGTATGCTGAAGGTGTTCCAGACGTCCTGCCCAGGCATAGGGGCCTAAGAAGACCTGGACAGATCCTGGCATTTACCCACATATGGTAGCAGGCGGATGGTTGCTGGTAGCAGACTGGTGGTTGCAGATGGCTATTGATGGTTGGATAATTGGATGTTTCTGATCCATTTCCATCTGATGCTGCACATCGGAGTTGAGCTGTGAGCTGAAGCTGTTTTTCAAGCTGCTGTTTGATTTACAGAAAGGTATGTTGCTGGCTGCCAGGAAGACAGCAGAGACGCTTTTCCAGTTTGCCTGTTAATTGTGCTGAGTGGGGAGAGAAGTTGCTGAGAGAGTCAAGAGTATTTGGGGTGCATGAAGGGAAGTGTCTTGCTGTTAACTAAACACAGGCATGGCTTCTGCACATTCTGGCCAGATGTCTCTATCTTTTCCTCTCCTTACACCAGAGACCTATCCTACATGGCAGGTCAAAATGAAAGCACTTTTACAAAGGGAAAAGCTTTACCATATTATAGAAGATGACCCCCCTAATGAGGATGATGATGGATGGCCAGCGTGGCATGAGGCAGACATGAGAGCCAGGGGGACAATTATTCTGAGTGTCCAGGACCAGTTGTTGGTCAACTTGGAGAACCAGCAGACTGCACGGGCTGTTTGGAATAAACTTCGAGATATGCATCTAAGACAAAATGCAGGATCCAGTGTGCTTTTCTTTAAAAAGCTGTGTAGGCTGGAATTGCAGAAAGATGGTGATTTGCCCAGCCATCTAGCCCAATTAAAACGTCTCAGACAGGATCTTGTCCAGCGAGACTCAAATATTTCAGAAGCTGTTTTTGCAATGCTTATCATAAACAGTTTGGATGAATCTTATGATGCTGTAGCTGCTCAATTGTCGTCTTTGCCCAATGACCGTCTAACAGAAGATTATGTGTCTAGCGTGCTCTTGAATGAGTGGGATCGCAGACAGACTGCTAGAGAAAGCAGGGACAAGGCTGTTGGAAATGCCTACAAGCCTTCAACAGGGGAAAGTGAAAGTGTTGCAAAAGCTCTTAAAATGCGCCGCTGTTTTTCTTGCGGAGAGGTCGGCCATTTTAAAAATCAGTGTAAAAACTCTTCAAAGAAGAAGGGCAACTTCAAAGGCAAAGGGGGAGGAGGCCGAAAACCCCAAGGGCCAGCTGCATCAAAGGCTTTGATTTCACGCAGTTCTAATCAACTCACACGTTCTGTTTTTGTTGTCGACTCAGGAGCCACAAGGCACGTGGCCAATGATAAAAATCTCTTTCTTCATCTTGAGAAACAGGGAGGAGCAATTCATCAAGCGGATGGAACGACTATTAAAAGTTTGGCTCAGGGAACGGTTTCTTTGCAGAGCCTTAATGCAACAGTTAAAAATGTTATGTATGCTCCTCATTTGCAGGATAATCTCTTGAGTGTTTCTCAGCTGGACGCTCAAGGATTTAAAGTGGTGTTTGCAAACTCTCGGTGTGAAATTCTTCGAGATAACAAACTCATTCTTTATGCTAAGTGTGTTGATGGTTTATATGTATTGCCTTTTGTTACAGGTACAGCTGCTGGAGCAACAAAAGAAACTGAAAAGGCGTGCTGTAATATATCAGTAGATAAGAATGAGAAATTGCATAACCATTGTATTCATGATTATCATCGTTTGTTTGGTCATTTGCATTTCCAGGCAGTAGGTAAAATGCAAAATATGGTTGAGGGCATGAAAGTTCAAAAGTGTCCTTATCATATGAAATGTGTCTCATGTGCAGAGAACAAAATTAAGCAAGCTCCCAAAGGTACAAAATCTGGGAGGGAGGTTAAGAAACCTTATGAAATTGTGCATGCAGACTTGGTTGGACCTCTAGCGCTCTCTAGAGGAAACTCATGTTATTTTTTGGTTCTGATAGATGCCTATTCTAGATATGTTTGGGTCTATATGTTACAAAAGAAGTCTGAAGCCTTCTCTAAGTTTCAAAAATTTTGTGCATGGCTCAGGAATGTTCACGATGAGCATGTACGTTGTCTTTTCACTGACAGGGGTGGAGAATTTTGTTCAGAACAGTTTGAAAACTTTACTGCAGAACAGGGCATAGAGCACATGACTGCCACGCCCAGATCTCCATGGCAGAATGGTTTATGTGAAAGAGTAAACCAGACCTTGCAACAAGGAATTAAAACTCTGTTGCATGATTCAGGCCTACCCAACCCCTTTTGGGCTGAAGCTCTATCGTGTTTCACCTATATTTACAACCGCAGATATCAATCAGCCATTGATTGCACCCCATACGAAATGCTGTTCAAAAGGAAACCGTTTGTAAAACATTTAAAAATTTTCGGTTCTGAAGTTTGGGTGCACACTCTGCAAGGTGACAAACTGAGCAAATCTGGTCAACATGGCATTTTTCTAGGTTATGAAAAAGGTTCTTATCGTGTGCTGATGACAGACACAAACACAATTAGGCTGACCAGAAGCATGGATTGTAATCCAAAATGGGACAAAGTTGGCATTTTTCAATGTCATCCCATTTCAGATGATGAGGTGGTGAAACCAATTAACAAAGAGGCAAAACCTGTAATTGATGCTGATGGTAGCACAGATTCTGACACTGATACAGATGATCAGAATGAAAAGACCTCTTTTAAGAAATCAGATGGGTCTGACACTGATCTAGAGGTAGAATCTTTGCCAGATACAGGTCACCATTCTCCCAAGGAGGAGGAACCAGACCCAGAGGATCCCAGAGTATTGCGTAGATCTGAGAGAACTACCAAGGGACAAGCACCTAAACGATTTTCTAAAGAATTTGCTAAAGCTGCTATTTCAGATATGGCTGCCACTAGCAACACAAACTCAGTTTTTGAACCAACTAACTACAAAGAGGTTCAAAATTTACCTGAAAAAGATGCCGAACCTTGGCTTAACGCCATGAAAGCTGAATTGAATTCCCTAAAGCAAAATGACACGTGGGAATTGGTTCCAGCAGAACCAGGCATGAAACTTGTAGACAGCAGGTGGATTTACAAAACCAAGACTGATCAGACTGGTAAAGTGGTCAGATATAAAGCCAGATTAGTTGCACGTGGTTTTTCTCAAGTTCCTGATCAGGACTATCATGAGACATATTCACCGACAGTCAAATTTGAGACAGTTAGGCTGTTGATGAAAATTGCTGCAGAAGAGGGCATGACCATATCTCATCACGACGTTAATACTGCGTTTTTGTACGGAGTTCTCAATGAGAGTATTTACATGTCACCGCCAGATGGAGTGCAGATAAAAAAAGGAATGGTGTGTAAATTAAAAAAATCCCTGTATGGTCTAAAACAAAGTGCTCGATGCTGGCACACTAAGCTGACAGAAGTGCTGTTTTCCTTAGGTTTCAAGCAAGGAAAGGCTGATTCTTGTGTTTTTGTTAAAGAATCTAACCAGCACAAATTGTACTGCATTTGTTTTGTGGATGATATTTTGTTTTTCTGGAAGGGTGCAAATATTTACAAAACCACTCTTGCAAAACTGCAAAAGCATTTTGATATGAAAGACCTAGGGGAAGTCAGCAATTATCTCTCACTGGAAGTAGAGAGAAATAAGCAAGGTGATGTTTTGCTGCATCAATCACGTAAGATCAATGATGTGATTGAAAAATTAAATCTGACAGATGCCAATTCTGTAGACACCCCCATGGTCACAGGGTACCAACATGATACTAATGCTAATGTTTTTCCTGACACTACATTGTTCAGAAGTGTGTTGGGTAAACTTAGTTTTATAGCAAGGTGCACAAGACCAGACATTGCTGTTAGCGTAAATTTGCTCAGCAGATATGTAAATAAACCTACAGTGCAAGACTGGAAGGCGCTGAAACGCATAGTTAGGTATTTAAAAGGCACTATGCATTACAGGTTGAAGCTTACTAGCCAAAAATCTGGAGGTCTTGAGATCTATGCCGATGCCAGTTTTGGTAGTGATACAACTGATGGCAAGAGCACCTCAGGTGTGTGTTATTTGTACAATCAGTGCCTATTTGATTGGTCTTGTAAGAAACAGGCAACAATAAGCATGAGTTCATGTGAAGCAGAACTCAACGCTTTAAATTTTTCCCTCATGAATGTAGAGTGGTTGTTGCAACTATGTGAGGATATGAGAGTAAAAATTTGTTGTCCAGTTCAAGTTTATCAGGACAACAAAGCCTGCATAGAACTAATCCATTCAGAAGGGTGCAAGCAAAGAACAAAACATTTGCTAATCAAATTGCACCGTGCCAGAGAATGCATTCAGAAAGGAGTTGTAAAAGTCTCATATATGCCAGGGAAAGAAATACCTGCTGATGCTTTGACTAAAGCTGTTAATAAGGAACAACTTGGTATATATGTAAAGAAATTGCTTTTGTGCTAGATTTTCATAATGGTCAGAATGAAAAGGGGGAGGTTGTGAGCATTTTCACCCCTCCCATTCTGAAAATCTGGTGATATCTGCTGTTGGGAGGGAACAGTTAGGAATTGTTACTTTGTTGTTTTTCATTCCTGACTCTGCTCTCTGCTGTGTGCTGTGTGCAGTTTAATATCTTCTGTAGACAAGATGGCTAAGTGAGAGGCTGTAACACTCACAAAGCCAGATCTGTAAATATGCAGTAGTTAATAGAAATAAATGAGGAATGTTTTGAAACCTCTACAAATGCTTCTGCTGTTCACTGCTGATTTGGTGCTCATAAAGCCCAGTTATGAGTCCATGATTCCCGGGTGTATGCTGAAGGTGTTCCAGACGTCCTGCCCAGGCATAGGGGCCTAAGAAGACCTGGACAGATCCTGGCATTTACCCACAGGAGGAAGAGGAGTGCACTGCCCCCGGCAGCGCGATCCCCGTGGGGTGCCATCGTGGCTGCACCCCCCCCCCCCGGCTGCACTGGGCCCCCCAGTGCTGGAGCATGAAACTCCACCACTACCCTGAGGCACCCCACAAGTGAGCTTCCAGACGTCCGAACACTCATCCCCCAACACAATCCCATCTGCCATGTTCAACCAAGTCTCTGTTACACATGGCGGGTCAATTCCTCCATCCACGATCAAGTTATTGATGCCAGTGATCTTGTGAGTGATTGTCCTGGCATTGCGCAGCAGCACTTTTTGGTCATGTGGATACCAGTATCCCCTCCGGTCAGGTTCAGCCGCAGTGGCAGGGATGGTTTTCAAACGACGACTAAACCTCCCTCCTCGGTAATGACATGGTTTGGTCCTAACATAACTCCTCCCTGTGATCACTAAGATTGGGTATCCCAATGCACACACCCTCCCCCCCTCCATGGAACCTGCCCCGCCCTGTCCCTCCGCCCTTAAAACAAAATAACTTCTTTAATGTAAAAAGGTAATCTAAAATACAAATTAAAATTAAAACAGCTTTTTCTCAAGCTTAAAACACTTTAAAACACCCCAAAGTTAAAACCCCATCCTCATTAAAACAGTAACTGACACAAGGGGGTTGGCCCACCCCCAAAGTGCTAGCCCCCAAAAGAACAACCCTTTTCTTGTATGAATAGCTTTTTTTTAATCTGTAACTGGGCTGACCTTTCACTTATTCTGAAGTAAACCATCGAGATAAATGGTGAAATAATAAAATTTGTTTTTAGTCGTGTCCGACTCTTCATGACCCCATGAACCATAGCACGCCAGGCACTCCTAAGGAGGGGTTATGTTCCCTTATTCCTTTTGAAAACAATAATAATAGTAAGTAACAAGCAATGTGTAAAATGAGAAGTAACTAAAAATAGCAGCAGCTGACTGGCATTAAACACATACAAAGGAAACTGGTATCTGCCAGACAATGTGGGCTACTGTTCCTTTAAAATTATTACCAAAAAATTAGAGTCCCCAAAGCTGAAATAGCTGGCAGGGCTTAATTGGTTCCAATGCTTATTGAAATTTTGTCTTTGCCTCTTCAATTGAATTCTTCAAGTTCTCATTCTTCTCTTAATCAGTAAGCATCTTCCTTCTTATAATTACACATTCCTCAACTTGCCCGGTACGTGGGTCAAAATAAAATACTTTGATTTTATATAGTGCCGTCCATGTTTGCCTAACCTGTTGATTTGACTCAGAGTGTAGAATCTGGCCCTCCCTGGTACGTGACAGTATTTTGGCAAAGGGAACAAAGGTTGAGCAGCCTTGGAAGACCGAGCATGTTCTTGTCCTTAGCAATCCAACAGCAACATATAATCAAGCGCATGCTTTCACCCACACATAATAGTTGCTGATAACCAAGTGTGCATCACTGGAAACCGTGTGCAGATGCTGTTCATGTTATGTTCTTCACCTCCTAGTGGGGGTTCATTGTAATCAGGAAGGCACCAGCAGCAGCTGTTCAGCTGTAAACCACATTCTGTTGCTGAAAAAAACAAAGTTTTTTGTGGAGAAGCAACTGCCCGTATTGGCCAGTTTGTCACTGCACAACTAGGCTGTTAAATTGCAATTGTTCCAGAGGAAGTAGCCAGAGTGCTGAGCTGAAGGTGTATTATGCCTCCCAGCAAGCGTTACTGTGTTGCATGTTTTCCATTTGTTTCAGTGGACTATTAGTGGTTGACTTGCAGCAGCAGTGTCTGGAGAATCAGTCCCCTCTCTTTTCTGGTATTCACACTGCATCTGGGAAATGGGTTAACTCTGCCCTAAGACATCTACAGACTGTTTTCCAAAGCCATGCTACGCTTTCCATCTGTTAATCAGTCTGTGCAGGGAGGGAAAAGATGTGTTTTTATCTTACTGAGGAGTGCCTCATCTTCCTCTTGGACAGACCTTTTCAATCTGTTTAGCCTTGTCATTTCAACGAGTTAATGATTTCTCCCTTTTTTTCCTTTCTGCTGGAATGTCAAAAACTACTTGCTGTGTGTTCTAACTCTCTTCTCATGTTGGCCTACTTCCTAGTGCTTGTGCTGTGCATTCCTAATGCCATGAATAAATCAGGAGCCTGCAGATTTGGAAGGGGGTGCATCTGGAGCCTCTTGGAAAACTCAACAGCTTAAGCAAAACCTGCCAGTGGGTGGCTTCCTGAAGTCTCTCTCTGCTTTTTATTAGTTTTCTTACTTAACAAACACACACAAATTAACAAAAATAAAATAATAACAAAAAGAGAAACATAGATACATCCATAAACCCATTAGTTTTAACAAAACTTATGCCACCATATTCTTAATTCCCAATTACTTACCCAGTAGACTTCCGTCTTCCTCAAAGTGTGTCTATTTGTTAAAGTGCTTCTTTGATCATTTTCCCATTTCGTCTGTTATCTGAATGCTATACTTATAATCTATTTTATAATTTGCTAAAATTAATCAAAGCATGTCCAGGTTTTGACTTGAGGACACTGTTTTTTAAAAAATATTCTTTATAAATTTCCCACTCCTTTTTGAACTTTTGGTTTGGCTGTCTCCTAATTGTCATTTTTGCCAGTTTGAGATACTCAAATAATTTATCCTGCCATCCCTCTTTTGTTGGTACTAATTCTCCTTTCCATTTTCTGGCAATTAATATTCTTGCTGCTGTTGCAGCATATAAGAATATTCTCATTTTTTTTTCATTTGGAATATCTGAGTCTAAAATGCCCTAGAGGAAGGCTTCTGCTTTTTTTATGAAGGTTTGCTTGAACATTTTTTTCCCATTTCCTTATAAGTAAATCCCAGAAATTCTTTATTTTTTTGCAGCCCCACCACATATGAAACAGTGTCCCTTCTGCCTGTTTACACCTCCAGCAAATGTTAGCTCTTGTTTTATACATTTTGGCCACTTTTATGGGAGTTATATACCACCTACAGAACATCTTCAGGAAATTTTCCTTTAATGTATAACAAGCCATAAATTTCCATTCTTTATTCCATAATCTTTCCCATGCCAATAGCTGGATTTTTACCAAAAACCTTCGCCCACTTAATCATTCCTTCTTTCACCTCTTCATCTTTCACCACCCACTCTAAAAGAAGCTTCTACATTCTGGATATTACTTTTTTCTTGTTTTGTATTCATTCTTTGTTTACTTTTGATTCTCCCATTGCAAAACCCTTTTCCTTGTCCATCTTAAAAACCTCGTATAATTGATAATATTGTAGCCAGCTAGTTAGGTGATGTCTTATTTCTCCAAAAAAAAAATCACTTTCAATTGATTATCTTCCTCTTCTAATAGGTCTTTATACGTGGCCCAGTTTGTTTCCATATTTTATCTTTTCGCTATGATGGCCTCCAGAGGGGGTAGCCACCAGGGAGCTTTTGGTTCCAATGAATACAGTATTTGTATTTTCCCCATACCTTATATAGTGGTTTCCTTATAACATGATTCAGAAAGCCTATTATGAATTTTAACTTTTTCATATCATATCCCAGGTATGCATGCCACCCAAAATGGTTATTGAAACCTTCCAAATCTAGTAAATCTGAGTTCTGCAATGTCATCCAATCTTTTAACCAACATAAGCAAGTTTCAGGTTTGGCAGTGTGAATCCCGCTCTGTTCTTACTGTCTATTAATAATTCGTTTTGCACTGCCAGATAAACCTTGATAAGTCTTTCTGCCATGTCTTGAAACATCCCATCCCCCCATATCACTGGGATCATCTGAAACATGAACATCATCTTAGGGAGCACATTCATTTTTACTGTGGACACCAGAGCGACACGTTCAGCCTATTCCATATTTCTAAATCCTTTTTAATCTCCTTCCATATCTTTGTATAATTATCATTGAATAGATTGTTGTTTTTAATTGTAAACCAAATTCCCAAGTATTTGACCATGTTAACCATTGTCAGACCTGAAATTATTTGCAATTCTTCTTTCTTTTGTGCTTGCAATTTTTTTGCCAACAGTTTGGTTTTATTTATATTTATTTTAAATACCGCCACCTTCCCGCACTCAAAAATTCTTTCTAGTATTTTTGTTAAACTTTCTGCCAAGTTTATCAAATCATCTGCAAAGGCCTTTATTTTGTATGACTTACTTCCTACTACTATTCCTTTTATTTCTGGGTCTTATTGCAATTGCCAGTGATTCTAACACCATAATAAACAGTAGCAGTGACAATGGGCAACCTTGCCTAGTTCCCTTCATTATTTTAAACAAATAAAAAATCAAAAAATCCTTCCAGTAGCACCTTAGAGACCAACTAAGTTTGTCATAGGTATGAGCTTTTGTGTGCATGCACACTTCTTCAGATAGATAGTTATCAGATAGATACTTCTTCAGATGCTAGTTATCTGAAGAAGTTTGCATGCACACAAAAGCTCATACCTATGACAAACTTAGTTGGTCTCTAAGGTGCTACTGGAAGTAATTTTTGTTTGTTTGTTTTGACTACGTCAGACCAACACGGCTACCTATCTGTAACTGTCATTATTTTAAAACTTTCTATTATTTCATTATTTATAATCAATTTCGCTCTCTGATTTTGATATAGTGTCTCAATGCCTCTACTGAAATTCTTCCCAAACCCCATGATTTCTATATATATATATTTCATATAGCTCCAAGATATATTATTGAGGCTTCTTGAAGTCTCATCCTGCTAAAGAAGGAAATTCATGATTTTCAGTTTCAATACATTTCAATAATTCCACAATCATTGATAAAAACTGTGTTCATTTTTGTCCTGACACGTAACATGATTTGGTTTATTTTCACAAGTCACTGAACTATTCGCTTTGTAAGCATCTTTTGTACGGCACAGCCTCTCTGTTCAGCATTCAAAGACAATTCTAGGTAGATTGAATGAATGAATATTGCTAGCAGCCGTCACAGTTGGTCACGGTGCATAGAATACAAATAATTAATTTAAAACTGAACAACAGCAACAGCAAAGCAAACATACCAAAATGTAAAAATCACTCTTGCCTAAGTTAAGCCCTCCATATCTCACACTCCCCCTTATGATACTTGTCTTTGTGCCTCACTCTCAACTTATTTGCAGAAGCGGGTGTGACGTTGAAGGAGCCAGCCACTGATGATGCTCTGCAGTTGACTCTGCACTTTGGACATGGGGGGGTAGCCCACCTACCCCCCCAAAATATAGGGGGGCAAAAGGGTTTGGCCCCCAGGAGCTGGGGTCCCTGTTTCAGGGGCGAGTAGTATATAAAGCCTGAGGCAGAAGTTGGCAGAGCAATGGATGTGGCTCTTACTTTTGTACTGTAGGCTACATTCCAGCCACACAAAATTCAAAGGCACACACAGCTTCTCCAGGAAAGCAAGAGGCATTATTGCAGTTCAGGGACACGGTCCAGCCAAGCAAAAGCACTCAACAATCGCATTTCCAGAAGGTGGAAAAAGCAACAAGGGGATCATCTATGTTGGACCTGGTCCTCACCAACAGGAAAGAACTGATGGACAAAATGAAAGTACTTGGAAACTTGAGAGGAAGTGTTCATGTCCTAGGTTTCATAATACAGAGGCAAGGCATAGATGAGTGTAGTCAGACATGTAGTCAAAGTGTAGTCTGGACTTCAATAAGATTGATTTCATGAAGCTTAAGAAGCTACTGAGTGAGATCCCATGACTACAAATACACAAAGATAAGGGAATCCTAAATGGATGAGAGTTTTTTAAAGGTGAAATATTGAAGGGCAAAATGCAGACAGTTCCAACAAGAAAAAAAGGGAGGCATCTAAGGAAACTGGTGTGGTTGCATAAGAAGCTTACAGATGAACTGAGATTTAAGAAGGGCATAAGAAAGGGGAGATCACAAAGGAGCAGTATATACAAGTACCGGTAGCTGACAGTTGCAGGGAGAAGGTCAGGCAGGCAAAAATTCAGAATGAGCTCAGGATTGCAAGAGGTAAAAAATAAAAGGTTTCTTTGGCTATGTCTGAAGCAAGAGGAAGAACAAGTAAATAGTAGGTCCTCTGTGCAGTGAAGATGAAGAAATGCTGTATTGAGTGACGGAGAGAGGGTGGAACTACAGTGGACCCTCGGGTTACGTACCTCTCTGGATACATAATATTCGGGTTGCAAAAATTTCCAGGTTATGGGTTTTTTGGGGTGCGCATGGACCCCAGAACGAATTAAATCCTTATCCAGAGAGTCGACTACTCAACACCTATTTAACCTTTGTCTCTACCTGGTAATAACAGATGTTATGTAAGGAGAGAGATGCAGCCCAATATAGGAAATGAGGTAGTAAGGGAACACTTAGCTACATTAAATGAATTCAAATCTCCAAGGCCTGATGAGCTGCTCCCAAGGGTACTAAAGGGGCTTGCAGAAATAATCTCAGAGCCCTTGTCTATGATCTTTGAGAATCCTTGGCGAGCAGGTGAGGTTACTGCCGACTGGAGATGGGCAAATGTCCCCATCTTCAATTATTTCAACCGTGGGGGTGGGATTATAAATTGTTGGGGACTGAAGGATACTGTTCCAGCTGTGGCATGGTTGGTAGGGCAGTTCTTTTTGGCTGTGCCTATATGAGTTCTTTGTTTTGCTTTTGAAGCTACATTTTCTTACACACTGTACTGCAGAATGCAAACAGGTATAACTGTGTTTTCCAGAACACAATTATTGTGTATTGCATAATGTGTTCTGCCTGCTGTCATTGAATTAAAAGCAGCGCATTCAGGGAAGAGGGCAAGCAGCTGTTTGCATGTTACTCATTTTACATACAGCAATTAGGTTTTTTTTTTATCCTGATGTGTAAGCCATAGAATCATAGAGTTGGAAGAGACCACAACGGCCATCCAGTCCAACCCCCTGCCAAGCAGGAAACACCATCAAAGCATTCATGACATATGGCCGTCAAGCCTCCGCTTAAAGACCTCCAAAGAAGGAGACTCCACCACACTCTTGGCAGCAAATTCCACTGCCGAACAGCTCTTACTGTCAGGAGGTTCTTCCTAATGTTTAGGTGGAATCTTCTTTCTTGTAGTTTGAATCCATTGCTCCATGTCCGCTTCTCTGGGGCAGGAGAAAACAACCTGTCTCCCTCCTCTATATGACATCATTTTATATATTTGAACATGGCTATCATATCACCCCTTAACCTTCTCTTCTCCAGACTAAACATACCCAGTTCCCTAAGCCGTTCCTCATAAGGCATCGTTTCCAGGCCTTTGACCATTTTGGTTGCCCTCCTCTGGACACGTTCCAGCTTTTCAGTATCCTTCTTGAACTGTGGTGCCCAGAACTGGACACAGTACTCCAGGTGACCAGAGCAGAATACAGTGATACTATTACTTCCCTTTATCTAGATCAGACATCCCCAAACTTCGACACCCCCCCCAGATGTTTTGGACTACAATTCCCATCATCCCTGACCACTGGTCCTCTTAGCTAGGGATCATGGGAGTTGTAGGCCAAAACATCTGGAGGGCCGCAGTTTGGGGATGCCTGATCTAGATGCTATACCCCTATTGATGCAGCCCAGAATTGCATTAGCTTTTTTAGCTGCTGCATCACACTGTTGACTCATGTCAAGTTTGTGGTCTACCAAGACTCCTAGAACCTTTTCACATGTACTCCTCTCAAGCCAGGTGTCACCCATCCTGTATTTGTGCCTTTCATTTTTGTTGCCCAAGTGTAGTACCTTACATTTCTCCCTGTTAAAATTCATCTTGTTTGCTTTGGCCCAGTTGTCTAATCTGTTAAGGTCATTTTGAAGTGTGATCCTGTTCTCTGGGGTATTAGCCACCCCTCCCAATCTACATGCTAAAATTTATAGTATTAACTTGAGTCTTGATTGGATCAATTTTTGTATACATTTACAGTGAAATAAAAATTTGGAGCAGAGTGAAATCTATTTTTATTTAAGAGGTGTGATTGTGCCATTGCAAGCAGTATCCTAGAGGCATTCCTTGTATGAGTGCAAGAGAAGATAGAATCCCTCTTCTCATAGGATGCCTGCCTTCTTATTCATAAGAACTTAAGATTAAAAATCATCAGAGGTTGCCAGATCAAGTGTGAGTATCTTTCTGACTGATCTCTAGGAAGCAAACTCTATGGTGCCTTTTCTGTATTCTAGCCAATGAGTGCAAAGAGTCTGGGAGTCTAGCCTCTGTCTAGAAAGGGCCACGGGCTGTCCTCCCCGTGCCTTAGCTCCTTTCATCACAACGTTTCTGGCGAGGTACCCGAAAGTTGCCAACTTCTTCCCGCTGCCGGGGCTCCTGTGCACAGCTGCCAGGTGCTGAAGCTTTTCATAGACCCCAGGCTCAAGTGACAACGACGAGATCATCACCTGTTGGATTTCACCGTCTCTGTATGTTAAAGACACAGGGGACGAACCAGCAGCTAACTTGTGCATTAGTGGCAATGTAGCGCCTCGTTTCCTAATAGTACATGCAAAGGGAGCTCAGCCAGTTCCCAGCCGAGGGAGCGGATAACCTCCAGAGTCACGCAGGGGGGCGATCCCGACGCTGGGGATCGGTCCCTCCTCCTTGCCGGGGTTTTCTCGCTTGCTGCCCACCCTCTTCTCTCTTCCCCATCCTTTTCTCCTCTCCTGGTCCAGCAACAGCGTTTTCGCTTTCACAGCTGCTGCTGCTGTTGCTACTGCTGCTGTTGCCGCCGCCGCCGCCAGCAAGCCTAAGTGATCCGCTGTCTCTCCTCCTCCTCCTCCTCCGCCCCCCCCCGATCTATTGGAGATGGGATCGCCTCCCAAACCTTAGCATGCTTCTTCAGCACGGGGGGTACCGACACCTCATTTGCTGAGCCAGCCACCGGCAGCTCCATCTCCCCAGTGACCACCCCAGAAGAAAAACAAGGTAGGCCTACCACCGATTATTTGCAGAAGGCAATAATAAATGATCAAGGTTGAGTCAGCCTTACAAATGCCACCCCCTCCCCGCGTCACACACACACCATCGCCATAATTGCTCTCTCTTTATCTCTCTGTGTCCTCAGCAATTGAGGTGGGGAGGGGCCTCTCACCTTGGAATTCGCCTCGTCCGTCCCTCCGTCCCCCCCCCCCGCGTCCGAAGAACCCTTTCCATTTCCATTTCTCCCTCTCTCTCTTAAGAATTTCCTCCTAGATGAGTGACAGCTTTACGCTGATTCCCTTCCCGATTCTGACAAATTCCAGAGGACTAGCTGAACGATTCTGTTATAGGAAAATGAGACCTCTTCTGTTTTTTTAAGACTCCCTTCTTTGTTTTCTGCCTGCAGATGCTGTTGAACAGTAACCATCCCTCTCTCTCTTCTCCCCCTCTCCTTGCAAATTTCCCAAGAGAGAGAAGCTATAATAACAAAATCATTGTCTTGGTAAGGGGAGGTGGAGGGTTGATGATGGTTCTGGTGGCAGAATGAAGGGCCTTAACTTTGCTTAACATCTTGAGAATACAACAAAGAGATTGTGGGAAGTTATGGCAGGCAACACCCTGGAAGATCCGTGTTTCCCTACTTCTATGATAACAGATACACTTGAGAGCCTCTGGAACCTAATGGTGTGCCTAAAAGCTTCTGAGCTGGGTGACTTCATGTGGTCATCAGTTACCTACCCAAAGTTGGCAATCAAATAAGAGAAGTTATGGGAAAAGTCAGGAGTGGACTATTTGACCCAAAGCAGAGGAACATTGCTAATGAATGTAAGGCAGGGGTCTGCAACCTTTAAGACAAAAAGAGCCACTTGGACCCGTTTCCGAAGAAAAAAAATAAACTGGGAGCCGCAAAACAGGGACGTAATTAGAAATCAGAGGGCCCCATAGCAAAATTTGCTATGCCCAATAATCAATGCCCCAAAATGCCATAGAAAATTAATCAGGGCCCCAGTGTACCATAATCAGTGCCTGATGTAAATAATAATTAATAATGAGGGCCCAATGTCATCCTCGTCATTATAAAAATAACTTTGAGTTTGGGCTGCCTTGATTACTGGGAACATAGCTGCCAAGTTCTCTCTTTTTTTAAGGGAAATTCCCTTATGCTGAATAGGCTTCCTCGTGAGAAAAGGGAAAACTTGGCAGCTATGACTGGGAATGGGCACCAGCAACCACTGCCTTATGAGTTTGGGCTGCCTTGATTACTGGGAATGGGCAAAACTCTGACTCCCTTATTAGGACACCTGTATGGTTTCATGTGTGTTGCTCCCATCAAGTGAACTTATAAAATTTCCTCATATTGAATCAACCCATTGATTAATACATCTACCTCAATCTCCTGACCAGGCCGGCAGGAGGCCACAGGCAGGCCGCAGGCAGGAGCAGCAGCAGCAAACACGCGCTCCGAGCCCGCAAGCCTTTTCTGCTGCTGGGCGGGAAGAAGCGCGCCCGTTTTAAAAAAATAAATAACTCCGCCCCCGCCCCCCGTGAGCCTATTGGCTGCAGAAATGCGGCGGGGAGGGGCTGATGCAGGGAGGGGGCCGACCACGCTTCCCGGGCTGCTAACGTCACCTTGCGTCCTTTTTGCACAGCGCACGCGCACAGCGGAGCTGTGGACTCCGGCGGGCGCCGTGTGGGGCGCAGGCACACAGCGCGCCGCTGCAGCTGTGTGCTCCGGCGGCGGTGGGCACCGCGCGAGTGTCTGACGGGCGTGGCGGGCGCCGCCACATGGCTCAGGCGGCGCATGGCTCGGACGCCTCCTCCCCTCGTATCCGCTCCGGAGCCGCAGCAAAGGTGTAAAAGAGCCACATGCAGCTCCGGAGCCGCAGGTTGCAGACCCCTGATGTAAGGCAAAGAATTGGAGAAAGGTGGTCAGTGCAAGGTTTAAAGCCCCACTCATACTTTGCCAGTTAAAACAATGAAATTGGTCTAAGTCAGGCATCCCCAAACTTCGGCCCTCCAGATGTTTTGGACTACAATTCCCATCATCCCTGACCACTGGTCCTGTTAGCTAGGGATCATGGGAGTTGTAGGCCAAAACATCTGGAGGGCCGCAGTTTGGGGATGCCTGGTCTAAGTATTAACAAGTGTGCCCATCAAACTGGCAGATCCCTGTGTTTAACAGTCAAACATGACCATCTGACCTGCATTAATGTCCAACAATTATGGGGCTTTCAAAGCGTTCGTTGTTCCTTTTTTAAATAGCCATTACTTTTGTTCATTGCAATTAAAAAATGGGAAAAAATAAACAGTGGATGTTAAGTTTGTTGTGATTCTGTTATGGATACTTTAAGCTGAGATTCCTGTACTGCAGGGGGTTGGACTAGATGACCCTTGGGATCCCTTCAAACTCTACAGTTCTATGATTCTATTATTCCTTTTTAATTCCCCCATAACATGTGCACATGAAGCAGTCATCATTTATTTATTTTTATGCAAAGGGATTTGTGAGTTTGATATACAAAACAATTAAATATACTTCCCTAATACTAAGAATGTAACAGTGCATAGAGCAGGTAAAACTGACCAGAGATCGGGGGGGGGGGGGAGAAATGCATAAGAACTGATAGATAGGGAGGACTCTATCTATTGTTCAAGATGTCAGGAGTGGCAGAACTTCAAGCAGGAAATAGAAACTTTTGACAAAAAGGGTGGGTGGAGTACAACGGATTTTTAAAAAACGGAAGAGAAGAATTTGTCAGATAAGTCTGGCTGCGTGTTTTAGGAATCTAACAAAATGAGTGCAAATGTATTGCGGCATAAGCATTTGCACTACATAGCAGCAAGCCCACTTCATTGGATGGGAAATGTGCTGGATTCAAAGTTCCATCAGCCCAGCCAGCATGACCAATATTCCGGGATGATAGGAGTTGTGTAGTTCAGCTACACTTGGCGGTCACAGTCCCTCCCCTTTGCATTATACATGGCCTATCTTCTGACAGCTGAAGATCTTTCTCCTCCCATCCACCGCTACAAATTTTGACCAGATATTGTCCACACCCTTACCCTTACCACTAAGGGCTAGAAACTTGTCTGTTCCCAGAATTCTCTGGGGCAGGTCTTCTGCTTTATATGTATGTGGTGTGAACATTGCCTTGGGTATGCTAGGCAGGTCAGAGCAAATAACCTCTAAAGCAGGCATCCCCAGACTTTGGCCCTCCAGATGTTTTGGACTACAATTCCCATCTTCCCCGACCACTGGTCCTGTTAGCTAGGGATCATGGGAGTTGTAGGCCAAAACATCTGGAGGGCCGCAGTTTGGGGATGCCTGCTGAAATATACTCGGAGTCGAGAGTGAATTTCATGCTCTTTATTCAGCTCATATTCATCAAGGAGAAGAAGAGAAGACGAATGGCTCTTTTCCCAAAACCATCTGCTTATATACATTATTTACACAATGGGCCTTGCGTGATTGGCTACTTCAGGGCTACACCTGTGGGCCAATTATATTGTGGATTGACTTCTGCCTGCAGCCTGATTGGCTGCTCCTACAGGCCAATCAGGTAGCAGATTCACTTCTGCCAGCCGCCTGATTGGCTGCTCCAGCAGGCCAATCAGGTTGCGGATTCACTTCCACCTGGAGTTGGATTGGGTAGCTCCCGCTGATTCTGAATCCTATTGTTCTAGGATTCAGCTCAGTACATAACACCCCTCCCCTCTAAGTTCCAGTCCTGCCCGGGAAGTTGCATTCGTAGTCCCCAAGGTCTGCTGGCCGCCTCCGTGTGCGTTGTGGCCTGGGGTGTTCCTTGGTCAGGGGTTCTGGTTCTGGCTCGTGTTCCGAGGCTGCTGGCTGTGCCGGGGCTGTCTGGTCTGGCGCCACTGAACCACTAGGTTGTGACTCTGGTTCCGGTGTCCTTCCAGCCTCGGGGCGCCCCTCTGTGCCTACTGCTTCTGCTTCCCCTGCCCACCCCTCTCGCTCTACAGGCCTCACTGCCCTGCTGTCCCCTTGGGACCCCTCTGTCCCGCTCTCCTCCCGGGTTCCTCCTGGGAATCGTCGCCGTAGCTGGTCGCAGTGGCGGCGCCAACATTGCCCCCCTTCCGTTAGTACCTCGTACGACACGGGACCGGTCACCTTGGTGACTGTGGCGGGTACCCATGCTGGGCCTGCCCCAAAATTCTTTGCATACACTGGGTCCTGGGCCACAAATGTCCGGGGGTTCCTGCCTTTCCCCACCACTACCTCATCCTGAGCTCTGTCGGGGTGAAGTCGGTCCAGTCTAGTTGCAAGGCGCCGGCCCATGAGTAGTTCAGCTGGGCTCCGGCCCGTCGTTGTGCTTGGGGTGCTGTGCTGTGCTAGAAGAAATGCGGCAAGGCGGTATTCCCAGTCCCCTTGTGTTATGCGGCGGAGGCTGTCCTTGGTGGTCCGCACCATGCGCTCCGCTTGGCCATTGGTGGCAGGGTGGAATGGTGCTGAGCGGATGTGGCGGATGGCGTTCTGCGCTGTGAAGGTCTGGAACTCCTCTGACGTGAATGCGGTTCCATTGTCCGAGACGAGGGTGTCAGGGAGCCCGTGGGTTGCAAACAGCTTACGTAGTACCCGGATGGCTGCCGCCGTAGAAGTGGACGGTACCAGTGCGACCTCCAGCCATTTGGTGTAGGAATCCACCACTATGAAGAATGTTTTTCCCTGGAAGGGGCCAGCGAAGTCCACGTGCAAGCGTGACCATGGATGTCGGGCGGACTCCCAGGGCTGGACTGGGGCCCTTGGGGGATCCGGGCGGGATTCTTGGCAGGTCTGGCAGTGTTGGACCCAGGCCTCTATCTCTCTGTCAATCCCCGGCCACCACACATAACTCCTGGCAAGGGCCTTCATCCTCACTACCCCTGGGTGTGTCTCGTGTAGGGCTGTGAAGACCCTTTTGCGGAGGGGCTGGGGAACAACAACCCTGCTTCCCCATAACAGGCACCCCTTGTGGGCCGACAGTTCATGTTTGCGGTTTGTGTAGCCAGCGAATTCTGGCCCGGGGCTGCTGCTGGGCCATCCTCGCCACACCCAGTCCAGGACCCGGGAGATGACCCTATCTTTTGTGGAATGGTGCGCAACTTCTTGTGCCTGAATGGGTCGGTCGGGAAGCAGCTCCAGGGTCATAACCTCTTGCGCAGGCGCTGGGTCGGGGCCTGTTTCTGGTAGTGGTAGCCTGCTGAGTGCGTCTGCGTGGCCCATCGCCTTCCCAGGGCGGTGGATTAGTGCATACTGGTAGCCGGCAAGGAAAATTGACCACCTGAGGACACGTGGAGACAACACTTGGGGGGTCTGCTTCTCGGGGGCAAACAGGCCAAACAACGGCTTGTGGTCAGTCACTATGGTAAAGGGCCGCCCGTACAAGAAATCATGGAATTTTTTTACGCCCTTCACGATTGCCAGACCCTCCTTGTCAATCTGTGAGTAGTTTCGTTCGGCTGCAGCAAGCGTCTGGGAGAAGTATGCCACCGGCACCTCTCTTCCATCCGGGAGTTGGTGTCCCAGGACAGCGCCGATGCCATAGGGAGAGGCGTCGCATGCCAGCACCACTGGCAGCCTCTCGTCGAAGTGTGCCAAGACCGAGTTCGAGACGAGCAAGTCCTTGACTGCCTGGAATGCGGCCCTTTGTCGCTGGCCCCACACCCAAGGGGCCCTTTTATCTAGGAGTCTGTGTAGGGGCTCCGCTACCGCTGCCTTATGGGGAAGGAAGGCATGGTAAAAGTTCAATAGTCCCAAGAATGACTGAAGTTCGGGCTTGCTCTTGGGTGCTGGGGCCTCACAAATGGCCCGTACCTTGTCACCGGTTGGATGGACCCCTTCTGCGTCCACCTTAAATCCCAGAAAGTCCACCTGCGGCACTCCCAGTAAACACTTTTCCCGCTTCACCTTGAGGCCCGCCGTCTGGAAACGGTGCAGGACGGAGCGGAGGCGGTCCTCAAATTCCTCTGGTGTGGGCCCGGCGATCAGTACATCATCGAAGAAGGGGGTGACGCCAGGAATCCCTTTAAGGAGAGAGTCCATTAGATTCTGGAATATGCCTGGTGCCACGCTAACGCCAAATTGCAGCCGCTTTACTCTGAATGCCCCTCTGTGCGTCACAATCGTCTGAGCCTCTGCTGTGGCTTCGTCCACAGGCAACTGTTGATACGCTTGGGCCAAGTCCAGTTTGCCAAAGATTTTTGACCCAGCCAGGGTGGCGAGGACATGGCTGACCACTGGCACTGGGTATGCATGGGCCGTGAGAGCCTTGTTTATGGTGCATTTGTAGTCTGCACAGATGCGGACCGAACCGTTAGGCTTGACGGGTGTGACAATTGGAGTTTCCCAGGGGGCGTTGGGCACCGGCTCCAGCACTCCTTGCTCCACGAGCCGGTCCAATTCCTCGTCTATGCGGGGTTTCAGGGCGAACGGGACCCGGCGGGCCTTGTGCCTGATGGGTCGTACAGCGGGGTCTAGCTGTAGGGCAATGGGGGGTCCTGTATATCGTCCCAATGCCCCATCGAAAACCCCTGGAAACTCTTTGCATATGGCGTCCACGTCCACTTGTAAGCTAGTGCGGTTCACCCCGGTAACGGCTAGCCCCAGAGGTCCAAACCATGCCAGTCCCAGTAAGCTAACGTAGGGGCCCTTAACTACCAGCAAGTCCAATTGTTGCTTTCGCCCTCGATATTGCACCCTGAAGGTCCCCACCCCCATTGTAGGGACCTTACGTTTCTGGAAGTCCCGGAGGGTGAATGGGGCCGGCCTTAGTTTGGGACCCCCATTAGGGCACAGTTCCCTTAATGTTCGGGCCGAGATTATGGATAGAGTTGAACCCGTGTCCAGCTCCATGCGGCATGGGGCTCCCTCTATCTGTACCTCTATATAAATTTTCTCTGTGCTGGGATGGGGCAACTGGAATACCTGGTAGTCCGTGATCTCCGTCGAGTTGCCTTGGTGCATGGTGCCGTGTGACCTGGGGCTCCTGGGTCGGTCATCTGATGCTTGTCGACGGGTGAGTCGAGCCCGACACACCCGGGCGATGTGTCCCAATTTTCTGCACTGCCTGCACTCTGCGTTGCGGAAACGACAGGTCCTCCTCTCGTGGTTCTCCCCGCAGCTTGCACAGTTCCCTCCTTCTCGTCGAGGCTGCTGTGGTGTGTGTGCTGCTTGAGTGCGCCGCTGTACTCGGTGTACTTCCTCCCTGTCAGATTCGGATTCGTCGGTGAGGTCTTCGTGGTAGACCCTCGGTTGGGATGGCGGGGCCGGTCGTGCCTCTTGCGTTGACCTCTCGGCGGCTTCGGTTGCCAGGGCTTCCTCCAGAGCAATCTGGAACGTGAGGTCTTTTTTGGCGTAGAGGCGTCGTTGCAACATCTCGTCCCTCAGGCCACCGACGAGGCGGTCACGAAGCATGTTATCCAACTCTGAGAAGTTGCATAACCGGGCGGCTTGGCGGAGGGAGGTCACAAACCCAGTTATGGTTTCCCCCGGGGCTTGCCGCTTTGCGTAGAAGGCATTTCGGCAAGCTACCACCGAGGGCTGTGGTGAAAAGTGCTCCTTCAGCCGTTCCATTATTGTTTTGTAAGAGACGGTAGCGACATCTCTAGGTGCAAGGAGAGCCCGGGCGATTTCAAACGTCTCCTCTCCACAGACGCTGAAGAATGTCGCCCTCTTCATGGCATCGTTGGTGACTTCTTTCGCTTGCAGGAGGAAGTTGAAACGGGCGGCGTACCCTTCCCAGTCTCCTGATGCTGGTTTGAATGGCAAGAAGCTGCTGTCGGTTGCCATTCTGGGTTCCTTGGGTCCTGGAGCTGAAGCCTGGATGCACGGTGCGATGCAGCGGTGCAGCAGGTGGCGGTGCTGCGGTGCAGTGCGTGGTGGCGGTCAGCTCAGCAGGATCCCATCCTCGTCGCCAGTGAAATATACTCGGAGTCGAGAGTGAATTTCATGCTCTTTATTCAGCTCATATTCATCAAGGAGAAGAAGAGAAGACGAATGGCTCTTTTCCCAAAACCATCTGCTTATATACATTATTTACACAATGGGCCTTGCGTGATTGGCTACTTCAGGGCTACACCTGTGGGCCAATTATATTGTGGATTGACTTCTGCCTGCAGCCTGATTGGCTGCTCCTACAGGCCAATCAGGTAGCAGATTCACTTCTGCCAGCCGCCTGATTGGCTGCTCCAGCAGGCCAATCAGGTTGCGGATTCACTTCCACCTGGAGTTGGATTGGGTAGCTCCCGCTGATTCTGAATCCTATTGTTTTAGGATTCAGCTCAGTACATAACACCTGCTCTAAAGGGTTGTAGTTTTGGGAGGTCTTATTTCCATTTGGATTTGCTCTGAAGGTTTATCTGGGGTGAACCAGACTGAAAATCTTGTATTCAAGAGTGAAGTAAGGACAGCTGGGTCATCATGTGACCTCGTGGTTAGAGCCTCTAAACAGTACACAAAGGGAAAACTGGTTCATTTGAACAAGGTTAGTTCCACATGAAGCATTTTCTCTGCAAGTAACATTATTAATTTTATGCAGTTATTGCAGAGGAAACCAGATGATATCACTGCCAAACCCTTGCATGTCAGTTGGGGGGGGTGCCCCATGGCCCTCCCATCTGTTTTAATATCCAGTTTGCAGTCACTTTTCTGATTTCTGATGCAAGTTTAGTAACAAGTCCAACCTATCCAGGAAACCCTTGCAAAGCCTTATGGACACTTGTCTCTGCTTCTGGCCTAACAATAACAAAAACAGTAGTAATATCATTATTGTTATTACTATTGCACTTATTATTTGTTATTTTAACAAAAAGCAACCCAAATAAATCTACAAAATAGTAGAAAGATTAATTGTTTTGTTTGTTTTTGAAGTCCCTTTGTTGCCCTTGAATAATATATTTTCATAGCATAATTACAGGCCCGCTCACCCTTTTCGTACGGTGGCATTGTGGGAGAGAGGAGTTTTCACTAGGGCCACAGTGAGGAAATTCAAACTGGCTGTGCCCTTCCTGATAGGTGAAGGGGGCATAAGCCCTCTCTGCCTATCAGGAACCGGATCCTAGCCTGCACCCTGCTTTGGCAAATGAGGGTGCAGGCTGGGACTTGGGCTTTGACAGGGGCGGAGTCGATGGAGCCCAAGGTGGGCTTCCCTCGGATCCGCCCCTTGCCCATTTAATCAGCCTACACCTGGGGCACAGCTTGTTTGTTCCTGCTTCAGGTTTTCCCACCCACCCACCCTCGGTTTAAGCTGATAGTCAATGACTTTGCTGTGGTGGTCGCCCTGACCTCCTTCAAGGAGCCAGGTAGGAATTTGCCTACCAGGCTAATTGGCACTGACCCAGTGGTTTTGCCTACCTCATAGCAACTGGTTGGGCATTGGGGCAATCCTTTGTTTTGCACAGAGGGGAGGTTGTAGTCTCCGCCTGCCCCTCCAAACGCTGGGTATCCCATTAAAGGGATCCAGGAGGAGTGGCCATCCACGTGCCCTGGTGGGGCCAGGGCCGAAGGTGCTCCCCCAGATGGCGGTCCCTGTGGGGATCACCCTATTGGATGTAAGTCTTAGGAACCCCTGCCTAGATTGCCCCATGTCCAAGCCAAACCTCTTTCATCTGTATTCAATAAAGTTGTGCCCTGTTTTGACCAAAAACCAGTCTCATTGGTGTCTTATTATACGAGTTGAGGTATGGGAAGTCCGATGCCTGGTCCTGCAAGACATAATTAGTCTTGCCAAACACAATAATCTCCTTTTAATTGTTTCCGAATGTGGAATGAATTAATATTTAATTTAAGAAAACATTTTGATGGTTAGGAACATTTTGATGTTAGTAGGAAACAGATAACTAAAAGCTTCTTTAGCTGAGAGCTACCAGGAAATGATTAACTAAAGGGCCAGTAGCTGGGAGAAGTGGAGCCACTGCTGAATGAGACTTCTGAGTAAACATATTCTAGGACCTCGCCTATGAGGATAAACCTTGAATGATTTAATTCTGCTTCCATCTGACTGTGGAAGAGAAATCCCTTGGCATCACTAATGGGCCATGAGGGTAGAAGCAACCCAAATTCAATCTCTGCATGAAGAGGGGATTTAGATTTTTTGATGTTTCATTATCTATATATTCCCAACATAAATGCAGTTATTGCAGTGAGATACCCAAGGCAACTCCATAATAAAGGCCCTGAGCAGAAGTTTGTCAGATGTCTTCTCTGCCTCCATAATAGGCTAGTGGCTCCTTTTATAGCAATAGGCATAGCTTGAACGGTGAGGAACAAAAACCAGAGTTAAAGAAGCATTCAGGTTTTCAAAACTGTAAGAGCAAGGGGTTTTTTTGAACAAAGCTCCACATTTCAGGAAAGGAGCCCATGTAACTCCAGAGCTTGCTCAATGACAAACCTCAGTGAGTGTGACATTGGGATGGAGTTCTGTACGCAAGTCTCCTAAAATGCTCCAGAACTATTAGGATAACTTCTAGCAGGTCCCTTACAGGGCTAAGAAAATGCCCTGCTCTTCACTGAGCAAAATCAGGGCACTGCTATTGACAAGGGTTCTTGTTCTGCAGCTCTGCACTTGGAGATGACAAGTGCACAGCCTTACAAAAAAAAAAAAAGCAAAAATGGCAAGAGCATCACTGGATAATGATAGCAGTGGGGAGTTAGTTATAGAACCAGTGGTGGGTGGTGTAGTGGTTAGAGCATTGTTCTCAAAGGGTGTGGTGCGCCACACTGGTGCGGCAGGAGAGAATGGCAATTTTAGCTGGAAGATAAGGACAATCAAGGAAACATTTAAACATTTCAGTGTAGTATCCAAATTATTATAATTATTATTACCGGTATTAATTAAAAATTGTGGTGTGGCATGAGCAAAATTTTATTCTGAAGGAGTGGCAAGTGTGGAAAAAAGTTTCAGAAGCACAGGGTTAAAGTGTCGGACTAAGACCTGGGAGACCTGGGTTCAAATCCTCCCTCAGACACATAGTTCACTTGGTAACCTGAGGTCTGTCACTATTTCCCAGCCTAAAATACCCCATGGAAAGATTTAGATTGAAAGTGATCAGTAAATCAGTTAAGATAATAGTGGTGATGATGATAATCCAACATTGCAGATCCTGCATTTAGCAGAGGGGTTGGACCTGATTACCTCTGAGTGCCCTTCCAACTCTCTAAAAGCCCATAAGAATCAAAGAAGAGTCTTGCTGTATCAGGCCAGTGGCTCATCCATGAAGTGATCAAGTAACTCCTGCTCACTACCTTTTCCATTTCTAGCGTTCCAGAGCTGATATGCCCTCATGAGCGTCTGTTCTAATGCAGCCAATGGTCATGCAGGGATGTTCTTTCACCCTCCCCAGATGTCATGAGTGGCATGCCACCCACCAATCTCGCCGCAACAGCACCTCCCTTGCACAGTCTCAGGTAAGAACTCCTTATATTTATTGGTTCCTGTGCTCTTTAGGGTGGGTAGGGATGTCTTTGTTTATATGTGACATTTTTATAAACTGTTTTTGCAAAAGCTTATAACTAAAAAAAAGTGAAAGAAAAAATACAGTGAAAGAAAACAACAGCTCAACATATCTGAGCAGCTGGGGAAACCCAGTCAGATGGACAGCATATAAATATATTAATATTATTACTATTGTGGGGAGAAGCAGGTGGCTAATGAGGGGGTGTGGGCTGCAGGGAGTTCCAAGGGCCAAATAGGGGCATTTGGAGGGATCAGGCGTGAAATTCCCCACTTCTGTCCTAGCTGTTGTCTCATTAGATAGCTCTTCCTCCGTGAATTCACCTGATCCCTCTTTTCAAAGCGATATATTCTAGTAGTCTTCCCTATGTCCTATGGCAGCAAGTTGGACACATTAATTAAATATTAGTTATGTGCTGTGGTTCTGGCATGTGGGAAGGGCATTTCCATCCCAAGGAACAAAAACTGTGTGGCTTGTGTGTGAGAGTGAGAATGAATGAATGATAAATTAATTAGGGGCAAAGAGGGGGGCACTTTTTGCTTTTGCCACACTCACCTTTGGCCCCACCCATTTCCACCTTTAGGCCCACCCACTTCTGTCTTGTAGCTCCCAGCCACTTTCCACCCAAGGAATGCCGCCCTCAAACAAAAATGTTGTCTGTCCCTGTTTTGCAACCACAGAAAGCAGGTGTGGGGAACTTTTAGCCCTCAATTGACCAGGGATGATGGCCATAAATCCTGGAAATTGGTTCCTGTGAGATAACCAGCCTCGTATAACTAAGACTAATTAATGCTTGAAGGTGTTAATACCATAGAATAAGCTGTACCACCAGGCTTAGCTCACCTTGGAAGGGACTATGTAATCAAGACTTTGTTCCTCCTCAACCCGTGTCTTAGCTGGTTGCTGAAGCTCAGACTGCAGGGCTCTTACAAGCCACTCTTGAGTTCCTATCACATTAATTTAGGAACTTTCACCACTGCAACTAAGCCAAGTTTTACTGCCTGTGCAACTTTCTCTGAATGCTATATGGAAAAGTACATGAATTGGATCTTTGGAGAGTTGTAAGTAAACTCTTTTAAACTTACCAAACATGTGGTCTTTTTCTATGTTGGTGGAAGAGAGAAACTTTGGATGGAACTTAGAAGGACCTACGGTATTTTAAAGGTCTAACAGCCTATATTTCCACACTTTAATTTGCAGCATATTTTGTGATTTCAAATATCTGCTGGGGTTCTGTCACCAAAAAGTACTTGCCCAAAACCTGTATCTTGGCATCCAGGAAATTCTCCTCTCTGTTTATTTTTTTGTGTGGCAATGTCCCTCCCTCCCCAGGAAATAAGACGCAAGACACAGTGAATTGATTTAAAGTGGGTGAAAAGGCCACAACTTTATTGGTTTCGGATGTTGAGCGGTATTGGCTTAGGCATTGGAACCTAACTGGGTATATCCGACTGTAACCCGTGTGTTACAGTCTGGGAGAAATTAACCACCAGAAAGGAGCCCAGTGATGTACATCTACTGAGACACCTCCTGTGGCCATCGTTGGGGGGTGCTATAAGGCCCTGACCTCAGGAGAAAGCTACCACCCCCGGCTCAGGACAAAGCTACCACCCCCGGAACCTCTTTAACGGGATTAAATCTCCAATTTCGGGCAGAGGATGATGTAATCTGCCCCCCTTTCTTCATTTATGCAAATTTCCAATGCCTAACCGCCAAACCAAGTTGTGACGAATTGCTATGAGGTAGGCGAAAAAACCAGTTTGGCTAGTCCAAGTGGAAAAGGTCCTACCAGGCCCCCCCAGCCAACCAAGGCGACCAACCGAAGTCCATAGCAGCGTCGGCCTAGCCTGCCTAGCCTAACGGCCGGGTGGGTGGGTGATCCGATCGCGCTGGGAGCCGGGGCTAAAGAGGCTGAGTTCCCGCCTCGGCTTAGTTTAAAAGAGGGGAAGCCCCGCCTCCCGGCTGACCCGATTGGCCAGCCCGGCTATGACGGAGGCGGGAACTCCCCCCTCGCGAGGGGGCTGATCTCTCAGCCCCCATCATGAGATTTCAGTCGGGCCAAGCCCACAACACCACCTCCGTGTAAAGCAGAAGTGGTTTTCTTGCAGCCAACACTCCTTGCCTTGCTGGTCTTTTCCCACCTGGCCTGGAAGGGTGGGGCCCTGACTCCAGCTGTAAAAACTGAGACTGCTGAGCATACTCTTGGGCTATTTAGAGATTTTTGTTGGGGGGGGTTGTTGTTGTTATTGACATAAAATTTCCATATCTTCATATTTAGATCTTACGATTTATGTGGAAATTGTTCAGTTATGGTCCTTACTTTTTTGATATGTATTATTTATTGTTTATTTCTATTTAAGTTACGTTTGCAATTACGTAAATCTTTTCATGTTGTAAGCCCCTTGAGCATGGTTTTCACTATGGAAAGGCAGCATACAAATTAAATGATGTTGTTGATGATGATGATGGGAGTTGTAGTTTAACAACATCTGCAGGACCAGAGGTTCCTGATACCGACAAAGAACATGGCTTCTGCAATGGCTTCAAGGCAAGCTTCAGCCCTGCAAACATCTCACTGTAGAAATTTTAAAAGCTGTGAGGTGGGGCGGGGGAGAGAGGGAAAGGCAGAGGTGGTGGACAGGCATGCAAGAGTGCAGGAGGTCATCTGGTGGAAAGAAACATGGGGCAGAGACAAAGAGAAAGAGGGAGCTTTCTATCATGTGCCTGTAGGTGGGACTGAGCATGGAAACATTAGCTTATGGGGGGGGGAGTCTGTGGGAGACCATTACTGACAGGAACGGAATCCTCTTGGCCAAAACAAAGACATTCTTCCTCTTGCTTTGGTGCTGAAGGGGGTGGTGAATCCCAGGAATTTTCAGTATTCCCTGCGGGGAACCTGGGTTGCTTCCAGACAACCTGTTTATTGAGCATTCTTTGTTATTTGTTTCCACACAGTTTGCAGGCAGGTTTGACAACAGTCCCCTGTTTACTGAGCATTCATTGTTTGAGTCAGGGGTTACATGACATGGCATCAAGCAGTCATAGTTTCTCCAAACTGGTATCCTCCTCCTCCTCCTCCTCCTCCTTGCGAAACATGTATCCTAAAACATGTCATTGGCACATTGATAATGCATTAATGGAGTATTTATACTGGATTATCCATACATCACTCCACTTCATTTATTGTCCTATGATTGCTTCTCAATGCTACTGGAAGGGCACCCTTACGCTACAGCACAACAGGAGTGGGATAAAAACCAAACAAACCTAGAACATTTATTCAGTGTTCACTATGATTTGCTTCCAGACAGTTTAAGTTAGGGAATAGGTTCTGTACGTTTTTATTGAGTATTTGATTTGTTTACAGAGTGGTTATATGATGCAGGTGGCAGGTGGTCTAAACAACTGAGCCTCTTGGACTTGCCAATCAGAAGGTCAGTGGTTCGAATCCGTGCAATGGGGTGAGCTCCCATTGCTCTGTCCCAGCACCTGCCAACCTAGCAGTTCGAAAGCACACCGGTGCAAGTAGAGAAATAGGTATGGCTGTGGCGGGAAGGTAAATGGTGTTTCTGTGTCCTCTGGTTTCCATCACGGTGTTCCGTTGCACCAGAAGGGGTTTAGTCATGCTGGCCACATGACCCAGAAAGCTGTCTGTGGGCAAACGCCGGCTCCCTCAGCCTGAAAGCGAGATGAGTGCCGCAACCCCATAGTCGCCTTTGACTGGACTTAACTGTTCAGGGGTCCTTTACCTCTACCTTTTTATGGCAATGAGCACTCATCCTGAGTTGCTTGTGGGGTGCTTATACAACTTCCTGTTAGTCATTTGTTCATGCCACACTTTTCAGTGCATTTTCCCATCACTTTCCAAACCAGAAAAAGTCCAGCACTGTCTCTCTTTTTGAAAAGTGGATTAGTTGTGCTAGGGCAACAGCTCTTTAATCCACTTAAAACACACACACCTAAAGTTCTGGTAGATGATCAAATTCCTCCTGAAAAATCCTGACAGTCCGTAGAAATCCTTGTGATATGAAAAATTGCAGGATTTCATCAGGAAGCTACAGAACATGCACTGATTGGAAATGAAGCAATATGTCCGTACAGGAACTGTTGCAGAAACGAACAGTTTTGAAAGCGCAACCATCTACAACTCCCGCAATAACATTACGAGTATGTCACCATTAATGCATAATAAAAATGGCATCTTCCCTCCCCCCCCTCCTGATTATCCTACACATTTTTCTGCCAATTCCTTTATTGCAAAAATGATAAAGATTTGCTGTGGTGGATTATGTGAAATTATTGTGCAAGTGTGAAACAAATCAATGTTGATTGTGAAGCCTGGATTTGCTGGTGTGTGGTTGAATCCCACCTGGAAATAGTGACAGTCGGGAAGTATGTTTGGTCTCTAAGGAAGACTGGCAGCCAGGGAATGCCTGGTCCCACCCCTATAAAGTGGGATATCAAATCCAAACTCTTCTTCTCTTCTTCTTCTTCCAATCTCCAAAGAAAGATCTTTCCTCCACACCGGTTTCACAGCGGTTCCCATCAGAAAACAGACTCCATGGCATTGGTGGCTGGAGCCCATTAGAACTGGTGGGACAGAAGGCAAGGATACCAGCAGTGGGTAGAGACAAGAGACAGTGACAGGCAGAACCTACAAGTCAAATTTAGCCCCCCCCCCATCCTCCCTACTGAGTTCTACAAGGGTAAGCATTGAGGCCAAGGAGGAGGAATCTGACAGGCATGGCCTACACTGGGTCATCCATATAGCAAGGTGACTCTTCTGATCTTGGGGAGGGGGCACTCATCTTTCGACCCTTTTGCTGCAGTTGAGCATTACTGTCACAAGTCCACTCTGGGAGGGCAGGAGGTTGCCTGTGACATTCAGCCTCCCTCTCACGCAGGCAGCTGCTTCCACCCCAGCCAGAGAATCAAGTGGTTTGGAGAGTGTTGGAATTCCATATGGACAAAGCTGCAATTCACAGCCTGAAGGGTGGCTGTTGCTGCCACCCCCCTGCAAGATTCCTAGGGGGTCAGCAAAGAGAGGGTAGCAAACCACTCCTTCCTGCACTCCCCTCCCTTTCCTGCCTGCTTTCCCGGTCCCTCCTTTATCTCCCTTTTGGATGGCTTTGGGAGGGGTGCCAGTCGACAACACATGCTCTCCCATGGAGCTGCCAAGGAGGCCCGCTGGGGATCCTCGTGTCTGCCCAGGTAAGGGAGAGCTGTCTGCAAAGGCAGAGTGCAGGCATGGATCTAAAAATAAAGCAGTTCACATGGATCTGGGCAGAGTGGGAGTGAATTAGCCAGCCTGACATCCCTGCAGTAGAGAGCAGTTGGAGTTTTGATGCTGAGCTGGAGACAACTGATTCCCCCATCCCAGAAGATTTTGTTTCAGGTTCGGATGTCTAACTCTGTGTCTGTGGGTGGGTGGGTGTATTTCACATTTTGGCTCTTGCTGTGTTGTGAACTTCTTGTGCAAGCTTTGCACGCTTGGGCTGTCTTTCGGCTCCACGTGGCAGCAGATTTTGGACCCTGTGGAGTTGTCTTCTGCTGTGACTCTAATGCAAGCTGCTGCTTTAAAAGAGACCCAGATTCCGCTGGGGTTTCCCCTCCTGGACTTAGGGTTTCCAACTTTAAACGTTCTTCCTGGCTGACAGAGCAAGGCTAACCTACTTTAGCATTGTGAGAATCAGCGCATGAAAAGGCACCAGCTTCCCAATGTGAAGGCATCGTGAGATGCAGCAGCTGTGGCATGAATGATTTATAATGCTCATCTTTTTAAGTTTCCTTTGCACTGTTTGGTGTGTGTGTGCGCATGAGCTCCTGCTGTACTTGCAATGTGCTCCCTAGCACAGGTGCGTAATTTTGCACCCTTTCAGAATTGATGCTTCTCAGAAAGTTTAACTGGGTATTGCAGATTTGCAGAGTTTTCCAGTTGAAATTAGATTCTGTTTAGCACAGCTCTTTTCTTTTCTTTTTTAAGAAAAGCAATCAAAACATTAAAAGGTTTCTTCACTAAAAAAATTTAAGACTCAAAATATTAAGAATTAGTTTGCCAGATGCGATACTTAACACTTGAATTTCTTCCATATAATTCCTAAGCCATCCTGTGGATTTGCGGATTTATTAAAACAAGAGGACACTGTAATTATGCTATGCATGGATTTTTACAAGCAAATCTGTGTTAAAAGAGATTTTCCTGGAGAATTCACCCAGCCGCACACCAGGTTGTGTTTTTTGTTTTTGTTTCTGCTCTAACAGACCACGGAATATTGCTGCTGAGTAGTCTTTGCCCTCCCCAACAACAATGCTCCCTTAGGGTGCCCTTCTGCGGAGAGCATTATGATGCTTGAGTATGCTATTCCTGAAGCCCTTGGGGTTGATGCCTTCTAATGGAAGGCAGTAAATGCTACATCGCTTTGGAGGACTAATGGCTAATTAGTCAGAGGGAGAAACTATGGCCAGCACAAATAAAGTCACAGTGGTGTTTTTCTTTAGTGAAAATGTCAGCAGCGGGTTGCAAAAAATGGAAGCTGCTGTGTGTGTGTATGAGAGTTGGTTGTTGGATGCCAAGATCCATCTAGACCTGGGCTGGAGAACCTGTAACCCTCAGCATGTTGTTGGACTCCCAGCTTCCATCATCCCTGACCATTGGCAAAGCTGGCTGGACCTGATTGGAGTTGCTTCCAGCAAAACTTGGCCAAGTGCCACTGGGAAGCTCACAAGCCACTCTTGATTTGGGGGGGTGGGGTGGAACCATGTCGAAATCCATGTCTCCATTATCTATCTTCAAGGTATGCAGTCTATATACAGTACTTGGAGCCTCCAAAATGAAGAAGAGCAAGGCCAAGGGGGGCTTGTTTTCTTCCACAGTTCATGGTGGCCAGCCAACCAGCCAGATGCCTTATTGAGGCCCATCATCAGAACATGAAGGCAACAGCCTGCCCCAATATGGCAGCTGCTTCCACCCCAGCCAGAGAATCAAGTTCCCCTTGACATGCTAGTTTTCTATGTGCAGGGAAGTGACATATCTAGGCGGTAGAGCACTTTTGCATTGCATGCAGAAGGTCCTAGGTCCACCGTCCGGCACCTTACAGATGTTTTAGACTACAGCTTCTATCATCCCCCAGCCAGTACAGTGTGCTTGAGCCTGTTTCCCTGGATGGAGTGTTATGTATGTGTGTTTATGGAAACTTCTGATTTTCGCACGGCTGGGAATATATAAACTGGTGTACATAGATAAGAGTTTCAATACTCTGCCCACTTTCGCCTCTGGAATCTTCCTTGCAAGGGCATGTGACCCTCAGGCTGAAAATGGTTCCCACCTCTGGTGTTAAGAAATCAGAAAGGGGGAAGTACACCAACAATAGGAAAGAGGCAGGACCACTAAGAGGCAATTCTAATTTAAATAAGTCAGTCTCAAAGCATGTGGGTTTCTCCATCAAGGAAATTTGTTCTGCAGCAGTGAGCTCAACAGATAATGTCACCTGCAATCCAGTTCACCATTTTCTGGGGAGTTGCATAGTGGGACTTCTATCTAAGCAAACATTATTCCGTAGTGAGACTGCAGACCTGTACACACCTTCCTGGGAGTAAACTCTGTGGGACTTGGTGGGACTTTCTTGTGAGTTTGCTTTGAACTTTTTATGCACAGTTTATTGGCTTTTAAGTTTCTTCCATAACAGCTCAAAGAAGGAAAAAGATAACCTATCAGCAACACATGTCAATTCACAATAGCATTTTGCAAAACCAGGCATAAGGGCTTGCATGCATAAGACAGTTCCTCTGCAGGTGGTATATTGGAGGGAGATAGTAGCAATAGTAGCAGCAGCAGCAACAGTAGAAGTATTGCTGTTCTACTATACATTTGGAAAATTGTTTGCATTTGGACACCTCTTAAGATAACACATTCGAATTTTGCATGATAGTTCCTGAGATCAAGTAGCAGGTTTTCATCTATGTTTGGATGCAACTGAATTTCCAAACTGCACCCCATGTTTGGTTTCTTAGAATTCCGAATAGCAACAGATCTGAGGCTTCTAGCTATTTAATAAATCTAGTCATTTGTAATTGTTGTCTGTATCCTGCCTTTCCTCCAAGGAACTTTGGGTGGTGAACGTATGTTCTCTCCCTTTCATCCTAATGACAAATATGCAAGGTAGGTTAAAGTTGAGAAATAGAGACTGGACCAAGGTCACCCTACTGTGTGGCTGAGGAGGGATTTGAAACCAGCTCTCCAGGTGTTCCAAGCCGTGGTAGGAAGGCTTGTGGTATTGATTCAGTGGCGTAAGAGGCAAACACTGTGACAAGACATTGGAGGGGAGGGTATGATGCAGACTCAAGGAGAGGGAATGGAACCATGGAGAAAAATAGGGATGGGCAAATCTGGCCATTTTGTTTTTTCATTTTCCCAGTCTTTAGCTCTCCACATTTCTACATCAGCATGACTTCTTTTTTTATATAAAGTCCCTTTCAACATAAGAATACACACATTTCTGTGTGTACTTTTGCCTAGGAGACACATTTTTAATGTTATTTTCACTTCTTTTGTACACATAACTTGGCTTGCAGAACTGTATCACAAAGTTTGGAGAAATGCAGATTTCAAAAGTTGGCTGCATTCCATTCCACTTATCATTATTATCATTGCATTTATATTCCTCCCAGAGGACCCAGAGGGCAGTATTGTTTCAGAAAGTGAAAAATTCCCCTTTTAATGCAAGCAGGAATGAATCTCTATTCCCTCCCTAGCTGGCATCATGAGCAGATAGAAAGATGCTTGTATCTCACCCTCAGGCAGTGTTTCCCCAAGCCTGATCCAGTGATTCCTGGCCTTTAAGCTAACTGCTCAATACACCCCCCAATAAATGCTGCAGATAAATAGTTGGACAAAATAGCCCACAGCAGGCTGTGCGTTTATTGGGCATTTACTTTTTAAATGAGAAGTTAAGATAGCCAGGTTTCAAGGTTTGATATACAGTTCCTGGATTATAGCCAGTGGTGTAGCATGGGTGGGTGGCACTGTGGTCTAAACAACTGAGCCTCTTGGGCTTGTTGATCAGAAGGTTGGCAGTTCAAATCCCCGCATTGGAGTGAGCTCCTGTTGTTCTGCCCCAACTCTTGCCAACCTAGCAATTTGAAAGCACACCAGTGCAACTAAACAAATAGATACTGCTGCAGTGGGAAGGTAAACGGTGTTTCCATGCACTCTGCTTTCTGTCACAGTGTCCCGTTGCGCCAGAAACGGTTTAGTCAGGCTGGCCACATGACCCGGAAAGCTGTCTGGACAAAGGCCGGCTCCCTCGGCCTGAAAGTGAGATGAGCGCCACAACCCCATAGTCACCCTTGACTGGACTTAACAGTCCAGGAGTCCTTTACCCTTTTTAAAAACCTTTTTATGGGTGAGTCATAGGGGCAATTGCCTGGGCGCAAAATTCTTAGGGGCACAACATTCCAAAAGAAAAAATAAGACAATAATTTTTTAAAAACAGCGCACCCTCCTGCTCACACAGAATATCTTCCGATGATCATGAAGGAAGGACTGAGGAGTGGATTTGAGTGACGGCCTGTTGCTAGGGCGCCCTCTGCATGAGCTTTAGAAAGATACCCACTCCTGAACAACAACAACAACCTCCCCCTATATCCTGCTCTCCGCTGTGCTTGACACTTATAGGGTGCCACTGCTGCCACTTGAGTAGGTCACCGAGCTATTGCCCCTTTGTTCCAGCCTATCAGAGGGCGGTGCCAAACATACTTTCCTTGCCCCGGGCTCTGGCAACCCATGCTACCCCACTGATTATAGCTTCCTTCTCAGGGACACTAGGCAGATGGAAGTAATGAGGAGCCAGAAGCAAAGGGACAATCTGCCCCCCCCCCAAACTCTTGTCACACTAAAACCTGTAATCTAATAAAACTTACTATTTGGTTAAATTGCTAGGAGAGGCATGTATGTCCTGTTGGGTTTGGCTTCATCTCCTTTGCAATATGCTGAGAGTCTGTTTCTAATCTGTCTGTAAACTCAGGATATCTAACAGTCCTAAGCAGAGCCCAAGCCTGTCCAGAAGGTTTGGCTTTTACCTAGGAAAACCTACCTGATGTATCTCTTTGGGCAATTACTGTATAACCCTTCTCTCTGTTACCTAGAGGCTAACAGATCTAGCTTTTGCACCATCTGAAAACTGCAGAGGCTAAATTTTGCTCTCTACTCTTCTTATATCCAAAATTAAGGTATTACCTGAGTTTCGCACTTGCAAACATTAGCTGTTTACAAAAGCATGCTTGTTCACTTTAATACACAAATTTATGCTTCTCCATTTTTAATACTCTGCCCCTTGCCTTGCTAATTGGCTGGTTTAAGAAAATTCCATTTAATGATTTTATTTGTCCCTGTTGAATTGGAGAGATGGAATCTGTGGATTGTGCTATTATACCGTATATAACACATTTTGTAACACACTCTGGAATACACTCTAGGAAATGTAATATCTAACACTTTAAGTAACTTTTCCTAAGTTACTTTTAAAAAGTAGTTGAATTCTATCATCAATACAAATTTGAACACAAGACGGTAAAGTAAGAATTACCTTTTTGCTTTTATGTGAAACTTTCCATACTCTTATGCTAATTGCTTTGTGTTTATCCATTTTTATTAATCTATGATCAATTAATCATGTCACTCCAGCTGTACTGAGATCAGGCTGTGGTTATTCAGCAGCAAGAGTAATGCATTCTGTACAAATTCAGAAACACTTCTGCCTTCAGAGTTGCTTTATATTTTTCAGGGCCTCACCCAAGACTCCCAATTCCTGGCATGTGTACTGGGAATCTATAATCCAAAATCATTACAAACAGCAGCCCCATCAACAATGGAGAAACCCTTGATTCTGTTGCTGCCTTACTGTATTGATTACTGATGCTTCACTTTGTGTTTTGTTTTGTGTTTTCTTGGTGTGTGGTTTTTTCTTCCTGGTGTTAAGTTTGATGGTTTATATTTTAATGGTTGAGTCATTCTTGCTTTTATGTTTTTAAAGCCACCTTGAGCACCTCCGCAGGGGCTCACTGACTGCAATTCTCATTGCACATGTCCAAGAATGATCCAAGATGCTGCTCCGTGCAATGTTGCCAAGGATGCTGGTTGTTTTTTTAATTGCACATTTATACTGGTTTTTGCAAGGAAATGCTGTAGCTCAGTAGAAGGGCATCTGCTCTGTATGCAGAAGGCCACAGGTTCAATCCCAGGCATGCGCAGATGTAAAATTGGAAGAGACACTCAACTGAAACCCCTGGACAATCACTGCCAGTCAGTTTGGACAATACTGAGCTACATGGATCAATGAGTCTGATTTGGCATAAGGCAATTTCCTATACTCCCAGGAGATCAAGGTGGTATACTCTCTGTCTCTTTCCAAATAAAGCCCTTAATTCTTCCTTGCAACAACCCCTGTGAAGTGTGTTAAGCCAAGAGATATAGGTGACAACTCCCTGGGACCCTGGGTGCCCAACTACCCACAAAATTCCCCATTTTGGTGCCATGGCCATGCATGCTGGGTTTGAATGTGAGTCTCCCAGTCCTGACACTTGCTCACTCAAATCTCAGTTTGTGTGCAGCTTCATCGGCCCACCTTTAAACACTTATTGACCCCCAGCATACTGTAGCTATTTCCAATCTCTGAGTGCCGGTCCTTAAATAGCCAAAACAGCATCACCCATGTACAGAACATCAGCAGGTTTGGGTTTGCAAGTGCATGAAAAAATATTTAGCAAATAAAATCCTAAGAGGGAGATCCGCCAAACATCCCAAGTCCAAGGAAAACTGAGCATGCTCAGTGGGCTTGGAAGGCAGACCGTTAAGGGTGGAAATGAAAACTGGAGGGGGAGAGGATTTTGTGGAGTGAATGGAACATTGAACAAGGAGCACTCTACACTGCAGCATTTTGTTGCAGATCCCACTCAGGTATTACTATTTCTGATGTTCAGGCTTTCCATGTGGCTGTTTGTATAGCTAAAATGGTGTGTGCACATGCAGGCATAAATGCATCCATGCACATACAAACAAACACACAAACAAACAACATCTCAGCAGGCTTGGACTTGGGGGATCACCAAGACTTGCAGAAGTACAAAACAAATGGGAGCAATCCAAGGGTGGATCCTAAAAAACAGCTCAGTGGGGATTGAGAGTGGTTACAGAATCCTAATGGATTGTTTGGAATGAGGGGATGGATTGGAGTACCCTGAACAGGAGCCATTCACGCTGCAACATTTCGTTGCTGCTTCTATGTGTCATACATTAAATGTTAACTGGTGCAGAAAGAGGTAAAGAGGGACTCTGGCAGATCTTCATCACCAAAGTCACCAACATCATTTGGATGCTCATACAACCAATAGCAGATTGGATATGAATGATTACTATTAATTCACTGCTGTAAGTTTTATTTATTATAACACTCTTGTGCTTTGTGAAAAACAACACCAATGTAAAACCTGTACATCTCTGCAGTTCCAGTTTCCATTGGCCACAGACGAAAAGAAACAGAATGCTTTTATATCTGCTTGAGACCTTGATCATACCATTTTGCTCAATCATGAAATACATATTTTGGGTATCAAAAATAATTCATATGTCTGAAAGACATCTAGTTAAGAAAACATATTTTGGGGCATTTTTAAGGAAACATATGAAGTCTTTTTATAGTTTCATTTGAAGAAGGATGGAAGAGTCATGCCTCTTCTGGGAGTGATTCATTATTTTGTATTTGTTATTGCTATCCAGAATCCTTGCTCTCTTAAAATAGAACAAGTGTATCTGTTCTCTTTTTAAATGTCAGAAGTATGTTCCATTTTTTCCCTTGCCTCAGTTTCAGATGCTTCAGTAGTCTTATTCATTTACTTACTTAGTTAAAAGCATTTCTAAACCACTCAGTATTTTTTTAAAAAAAAAAATCTAAGCAGTATGCACTTTTGTACAACAGGAAAACATCCGCTGAAACAACAATGCAACCCTAATACCAATAAAGCAATATAAAAACCATATACAAGCAAATAAAGCAGCAATTTCGGGAATTCATATGCATAAAACAGGGTTCAATCTTACAGGTCAGGGAAAAAGCCTCCGCAAAAAATAAAGTCTTTACAAGACATCCAAAACAAGCAATGGTTGTTGCTTCATGATGACAAAGGGAAGGGCATTCCACATTATAGGGGCAACAGTGGAAAATACCTGTTTTGGGGTCACTGTACTCTCGTACTCTGTGGGGTGTGATGCCTCAAGTAGAATTTCTCCAGATGATCTAAGTCAGGGCAGCCCAACTTTTCATACCAAGTGGGCTTCAAGAGTACTTTGACACAGAAGGCCTGTGGGCTGCGCACTGCCTTGTCCCACTGGCTTTTGGAAGGCAGCACAAGGACTGGTGTGGGCCAGGGCATGTTACTGAGGGCTGCCAAAAAAAGAAAAAGGCATTGAGGGTCATGCATTGGACCACCCTGATCTAAGTGATCTGATTGGTCTCTGTAGGGACAGGCAGTCTTGCAGGTAATGTGGTTCCAAATGCTATCAAATGCCAACAGTGCCCTTCAGCTCTCTATATATTGGACAAACAGGCCAAACCCTACGCCAAAGGATAAATGGACATAAATCTGACATCAGGAATCACAAGACTGAGAAACCAGTAGGAGAACACTTCAATCTCCCAGGACATTCTATACAAGATCTCAAAGTAGCTTGTCTTATTACAAAAGAATTTCAGGGATAGACTGGAAAGAGAAGTTGCTGAACTGCAATTTATCACCAAACTTAAAACCATGGAGAGACCTGGTCTGAATAAAGACATTGGGTTCTTATCTCATTATACATGATAAAGCTATCTTTAGCCATCTCACCCCTCGCTTTCCCTGTGGGACAAATTGCAGCTGTAAACAGTTGTAAATTCTTCCTGTAAGACCAAATGCAGTCATAAACAGTCCGGTTTCCCACCACCCTTCTGAGTGGTGCCCCACCCCTCTCACTATATGTGGGAATCTGGTGACTTCTGTACCAGTGTATCTGAAGAAGTGTGCATGCACACAAAAGCTCATACCAAGACAAACTTACCGGGTAGTTGGTCTCCTAAGGTGCTACTGGAAGGAATTTTTTTATTTTGTTTTGACTACACCAGACCAGCACGGCTACCTACCTGTAACTGATTCCAAATTGTTCAGGTCTTAATATGCCCCAGCGGCTTGTCTCCGGAAAGAATATCCTGTGCCTTTAATATCTGAGTTACTGGTAGAAATTCAACAGGTCTTGTTGCAATGAGGATACAGTGAAAGGGAAGGTGTGGGGAACTACAGTATATTGGTCCATGAAGGGAAGGCGAGGGGGCGGGGGACACTTTTGGAACCGTAGGGTAATATACTGATTAGAGGTTGACTCCAGACTTTCAGTATTTTGTAGAAGTGATTAAAGCACATACCAGAACTTTAGGTTGGCAGATTTAAAGTAGCTTAAAGTAGCACAACAAACCCACTTTTTAATTTTTATTTTTAAAAAAGACATCTGTGGAAAGTGATGGGGAAAATGCAGGATGAACAAATGATTAACAGGGAGCAGAGTCAACACCCCACAAGAAGATCAGGATGAATGCTCAATAAAGACCAGGTATAAACTAACCTCAGCATAAGCTTCACACATGCAAATCAGGATGAAAGCTGATTAAATGGGCTGCCTGGAGGGGTCCTATGCAGTGCTTTTTTTTTCTTGGGGGAGGCAGGGGTACGCATATCCCTAAACATTTTGTGAATCCAAGTTTGGCCTCAATGAGGGGCAGTATTTGAATATGAGTAGGAAATTGAGAGTACCCCTAAGCATTTTTAGGGGGGAAAGCACTGGTCCTATTGATGAAAATACCACCAAACAGAAAGCCAACTTTTGAGTTTTCTTAACTCTTCTTCAGGCTGGAAGTTAATCAAAATGGGGGGGGGGGAAACGTTTGGACACAATGTCTGAGCCCAAAAGTCCTGCACTATGTAAGTCTTTTAAGTTGGCACAAGGCTAGACTCTTATATGGCTTTAATAATGTAATTAAGTGCAGTGTAACTGTTGTTTGGAAACAGGACCAGGACTCAGAGGAGTGAGGTTTCACCCTTGTCCCTGCCATGCTCCCAGTTGAAATGCAGCTGTCCGATGCATCCTGTTCAGAATAAATGGAAAGTCCCCACTGATGACATTGGGAAATAGCACGTGTTATGGGCCCCATTCCCATTGCTCAGTTCAGGTGTGGGGAACCTTTATGACTCTATGGACCAGATCCTTATCTGGCTCCATCCCTGCAGGTCAACAGGCTCAGATGGGCAGGTCAAGCCATCTACCAATCACATGATGCTGTGATATCCTGCCTACCTGCCCAGATCCCTTGTCCAGTGGTTCCCAAGCAGGCTTTGGCTCTCCTTCCAGTCAGCAGAAGCCTGCTTTCCCTTGCCCCAATACACAGTTAGGGGTACACTTTAATGCTCCTGATATGCTATTGTGTGTTCTATGAGCTTAAAGCTGAAATAAACTGATTGGAATTGGCTATTGTGTGAGGAGCCAGGTGGCCATGGTTTGTGTGCCAAATTTGAACTCCTGGCAGTTCAAGTTTGACTAGCAAACCAGAGATTCCCCAACTTTGACATAGTTCAGCGGTGGCCAACTCCGAAGAGACTGCGATCCACTCACAGAGTTAAAAACTGGCAGTGATCTACCCCCTTTGGGGGGTTCAGGTCAAAGTTGTTAAGCTTTTTTTAGGGAGGAGGAAAGCCCCGTTTTTTAGGGGTTCAGGTCAAAGTTGTAGAGCTTTTCTGAGGTGGGAGGAAAGCCCTCTTTTTGGGAGGTGAAGGGCTAAAATGTTGAGCATTTTTTAGGGGAGCCAAAGTTCTTGAGTTTCTTTGGGGGGGAAGCCAGTGATCTACCAGTGATCTACCACAGGTGTCCAGTGATCTACCAGTAGATCACGATCTACCTGTTGGACATGCCTGGTAGTTGGTTGGAGGAGGGCATTTAACCCTCAGAAGTTAAAAAAGAGTAGGGGGAATTTTCTGTTAGATTGTGGACTGTCATTGCATTGCTAATATAGGGATGTTCTCTTATCTGTGGTTGTTTAGATTCCTGCAAAGAATGGTTTATTGTGCAGAGCTTGGTCCAATCTAATAAAGTATTTCTTGCACCCTAAAGAAATTTGTATGCTTAGGATCACTTAATCCCAATAGCGATGCCTTATGTATTAAGAGATCCAGACTGTGCTTTCCTGCCATGAAAAGACTATTGGTATACAACCAAGATTCTAGTCCATAAAAAAATAAAAGACAAGTCAGAAACCATCCTTGTGATGCAGGAGCAAGAACAGAGCAAAAGCGGCAGTTTGTGAGTGACCAGCCCAGCCAGGTTCTGCCCTCTAGTGGTTCCTTATGAGAAAGCCAGCTGTGATTTTACCCTCTCTTCTCCCCCCCCCCCACTATATTTCCCTGTATTTGCAATGCTCAAGTGTGAGTGCTGATTGCTATGTAGCCAAAATGGCACCACAAAATGGCCCAAGAGGGAGGTATCAGAAGGCTAGAGAGGGAACTCCAGAATTTACAGAATTACCAAAAAAAAAAAACCAACCAAAAAACATTTAAAGGAGTGGCGAGAGGAAGCTATGGAGGGCGACCCCAGCAGGCACAATGGGCTTGAAATGCTAACTGCTCTAGGAGGGAGGGGAAATAGAATGAGGCATTGTGCAGGAAGGCTCTCAATAACAACACTCCACACTGTAACCTTCTGTTGCAGATCCCACTTACATACATAGAAAGTGTCCTCCTACTAGTCCAGATTTTTTGTCCATTTACTCCAAGAGTAGTAGTAGTAGTAGTTATTGTTGTCGTTTAGTCGTTTCTGACTCTTCGTGACCCCCATGGACCAGAGCACGCCAGGCACTCCTGTCTTCCACTGCCTCCCACAGCAGGGCCGGCTCATCGTAGACCCCCGGTGGCGCAGGGCACCATGGCGCCGGCCCGCCAGGAGGGCGCCGCGAGCTGCGCCCGCCCGCTGGCCAGCCGGTCCATTGCGCAGCTGCGCGCGACGCCCAACTGCCCACCGCGCTGGGAAACGGGGCGGGAGGGTGCCGAAGAGATCGCGCTGTGCCTGCCAGCCCGCCCGCCGCGCAGCAGCGCCGCGCCCACCTGCCCACCGCGCCGGGAAACGGGGCGGAAGGGCGCCGGAGAGATCCGGCGCACCATGGCGACAGGGGCGCTTAAGACGGCGCTGTCCCACAGCTTGGTCAAACTCATGTTCGTAGCTTCGAGAACACTGTCCAGCCATCTCGTCCTCTGTCGTCCCCTTCTCCTTGTGCCCTCAATCTTTTCCAACATCAGGGTCTTTTCCAGGGAGTCTTCTCTTCTCATGAGGTGGCCAAAGTATTGGAGCCTCAGCTTCAGGATCTGTCCTTCCAGTGAGCACTCAGGGCTGATTTCCTTCAGAATGGATAGGTTTGATCTTCTTGCAGTCCGTGGGACTCTCAAGAGTCTCCTAGGGAACCTAACTAGACCTGTAAAGCTATTTCCTCCAAATAACACCCACTTACCCCACACCTGACATCAGGTGTGAGGCAGAGGAAGATGCAGCTGGGGTCTGCACTGGGAATGGGCACAGACTCCTTTGAAGGTTTCTCACTTCTGATGTCCACAGTGTAGTAGTTATCACATTCACCTAACACATGAAAGGTCCAGGCAGATACAATTAACCCTGGGGGGAAAACTCTTCCATAGCAGGGGGTTGGACTAGATGACCCTCATGGTCCTTTCCAACTCTACTGTCCTTTGATTCTATGACTGACAGTAGCTCTACAAGGTATTGTGTCTTTCCCATCACCAGTTACCCCACTCCCCACCCCACCCATCTGCACTATTCAGTATTGCGCCACTTTAAAGTGTCGTGGCTTCCCTCAAAGAATCCTGAGAACTGTAGTTTGTATTGGGAGTTGTTAAGCAACCCCCTATTCCCCTCAGAGGGTGGCGCTGTGGGTTAAACCACAGAGCCTAGGGCTTGCCGATCAGAAGGTCAGTGGTTCAAATCCCTGTGACGGGGTGAGCTCCCGTTGTTCAGTCTCTGCTCCTGCCAACCTAGCAGTTCGAAAGCACATCAATGTGCAAGTAGATAAATAGGTACCATTCCGGCGGGAAGGTAAACGGCGTTTCCGTGCACTGCTCTGGTTCACCAGAAGCGGCTTAGTCATGCTGGCCACATGACCCGAAAGCTGTATGCCGGCTCCCTCAGCCAATAAAGCAAGATGAGCGCTGTCAGGGGGATAGGTAGTCACTTAACAACTCTCAGCACGCTTAACAAACTACAGCTCTCGGGATGCTTTGTGGGAAGCTATGACTATTTCAAGTTGTATCATAGTGATTGGATTTGGTGCTTGTTTACTGTTACCATCTTCTCCTTCCCTAATATGTACTGATTGAAAAATCCCAACTACCGCTGATAAATAAGAATTGAACATCCATTAATACTCACAACAGCAAGTGCTGTCACACTATTTTTGTTGTCGTTGTGAGCTTTAAAAATTGCTTAATGAAATTGGTTAATAAGGCAAAAAACAAAACAAAGATGATTCCCCCCTTTTTCTCTTGTTTTTCATGATACTGTAAATACAAAAGAAAAGCAGTTGAGTAACTAAAAATCAGGTGGTTAATAAACTAAGATGTCTTTTATAAAGCAGCACCCAGTATTAATCATAGATTTTTAGAACACTCCCTATACATCCCTTCCCACACAATTGTTCCCCAACAAGGAAAGAAGAGGAGCAATAGGATAAAAAATTTACTGCGCTCCCTTGCTGTGTGGGTACCAAGTGCCTTTTCTCTTCATTTGATAATAGTGTTTCCTGCTTTCTGTGTTTATGCTCAGGTTAAAACAGCCCAAGATGGTGCTACACCAGCCTGTGTGAGCCAAAAGCCTCTGAATGGTGCCATTGGGCCACAGATGCCTCTTGAGATGAATCTCTGCTGGAATGAGATTAAAAAGAAATCGCACAGCCTTCGGTGAGATGCTGAGAGATGTGTGGCAAAGTGCCTTGTTTTCATTTGGCTTACAGAAGCCAGTCTGACAGATACTGAAGCCAAAGTTGAAATCCCCATGGGAGAGGATAGACACTACAGGGGTGGGAAACCATTGTGGCTCTGGTCTGGACCTTGCGAACCAACTTTGGCAAGCAGATGGGGCATCCTACCTGTCAATCTCACAGTGTTGTTTTGATGTCACACAACTGGCAGACAGGTTGTCCTGCCCACCTGTCAAAAATCTGTTGGATGCTTGGGAAGCACTATGCAAGGGGCGTTGCTAGCCCTATGCTTGGTGCTTGCAAAACGCAGGTTTCTTTCTCCCTATCCCACATTAGCTGAAGGGGAGAGGAAGATAGAAGCCTGCATTTTGCAAGCATTGACGGTGTGAGGGAGAATTATCTCTCACAGCCAATGGAGGGAGGGAAGAGAAGTGGGAGGTCATGAAGCCATTTTTCTCAAGCCATAGTGATGGCAGTTGACATCACTTGTGACATCGGCCAATGGACAGAGGGAAGGGTTTAATTCTGAGTATCCAAAACACATACTCCCGAGATGGTTTCATTTGTCACCCTCTCAGCATTCTGCTTCAAATACTTCGCTTCCCATCTCTGTGGTCTCATTCTTCTTTGCCTGCTTCCCACCTTCGTTTCCCCAGGGCTCGATTGGAAGCCTTCTCAGACCACAGCAGCAAGCTGCAGATTCCCTTGCAGGAGATCATAGACTGGCTCGGCCAAAAAGATGAGGAGCTCTCTGCCCAGCTGCCACTTCGTGGGGACGTCCTCTTGGTTCAGCAGGAGAAGGAGAGGCATGCGGTAAGTGTCCCAGAGGGCATAGCACGGCATTAAAGGGGGGGGGGAGAGAGAATAAAGTTGTTAATGGTTATTAGGCACAATGTCTGCGAACTACCTCTACTGGGATAAGAGGAAATAATATGCCTCTGAAGTTGGCATCCCATGAGCATCTGTTGGGCTGCCGGACTAGATGGGCCTTTGGTCTGATCCAGTGGGACTCTTATTATGCTGCTAGGCTACAGCCCATCATCTCAGACTGGTAGCCACGCTGGCTGGGGCAGCTGCAGTGAGGGCCCTATACCTTAACAGGCCCTCAAGTCACCTTCTGCAAATTAAACCAACCTGCAATAAAATCACACTCCATAACCAGGGGCTCACCATGGAAACGTTTCCATGCACCATCCACCTAATTTTATTTGAAGGAGTGCTCTGTATTGAAAGGCTGTCTCTTCCAAGTCTAATTAAAAGATAGATAACCCCCCAAGAAGGGAGAGCGGGGGGGGGTTTCAATTGCAAGGGCCTTGCCTGATATGGTGAGGTGGACTTTAGTTCTCTTTTATAATATTTCTCTCTAAATTTGCATCTGTACATGTAAATTATCGTATGTAAGATCCATTTTGTCCTCTCTTTTTGGCAATGGGTAAGCAGACACCTTATCTGTGGAAGCACATAAGCTCCCCTGTCCTGTGCCTTGTGTCAGCTGAGTGTGCTGCAAGATTGGCCAGGTTGGGCATTTGCCAGGGCCCCCGAGACCAGCAGAGGGGGCCTCCTTCTCTGAACTATGCTACCATTGCCACCTTGCACCAAAATAAAAAATAAAAATTCAAGGCAGCCTAAGAGAATTGTTAGTTCACCCCACTTTGAAGTCTCACCTCTTTCAGGCTGGGGGGAGTCCACTGAGGGTGACATTCCTGAGGGTATACCCCCAAATCCTCAAGCTGGCGCTGGAAGGCAGTGTATTATTGCAGCTCCCTTAATCTTTCCTGCTTCTCTCTCCTTGGCACAGGCATTTATGGAAGAGGTGAAGTCCCGGGGCCCCTACATTTACTCTGTCCTGGAGTCTGCTCAGGCCTTCCTCACTCAGCATCCATTTGAAGAAGTGGAGGACTCCAATTCCGACAGCAAAGGTTTACACTCCTACATAACTTTAGCTGTTTCCCCCAGTCCACTCACGCTGCGCTTTCAAACAGACTCTTCTCGTTCTGCTGGGCCAAAGCCAAAAGGCAATGCTAGCTCACTGGCACATGGCTTTTATGCTTCCAGGCTGACCTGCTGACCTTCTTTGTCCCCGTGGAGAGATCCCATAATCCTTCCCTGTCCTGAATACTCCATGAGCGCATTTGGAGGATAATATACTCCTGACCTCCAGAAGGATACAATAGAAGTTAATCTCATTCCTAGATGGGTGTCTTCAAGGCTGCAGGAAGGACCGATTCCCTTTTCAAATGGTGGTGATGAGCTACATGGGATGGACAGGGACACCCCAAAGCAATTAAGGAAGTCAGGTGGTCAGATTTGGGGGGGGGGGTACCATGCTTCCAGACTGGAGTCTTCCAGACTGGAGTCGTCGATGTTACCATTAGTATTGCTATTGGTATTACAATTCATTACCTGCTCTTCACCCCAGGTTCCAGGGTGGGCTACAATAATTAAAACACAGCGTTAAAAACAGTTTAAAACAACATAAAATTACAGAAGCAAGCTGGATCCAAAAATTGTTGTTGTTGTTGTTTAGTCGTTTAGTCGTGTCCAACTCTTCGTGACCCCATGGACCAGAGCACACCAGTTTGGAAGCTCCCGCATGTTGGTAGCTTCGAGAACACTGTCCAACCATCTTGTCCTCTGTCGTCCCCTTCTCCTAGTGCCCTCAATCTTTCCCAACATCAGGGTCTTTTCCAGGGAGGCTTCTCTTCTCATGAAGTGGCCAAAGTATTGGAGCCTCAGCTTCATGATCTGTCCTTCCAGTGAGCACTCAGGGCTGATTTCCTTAAGAATGGATAGGTTTGATCTTCTAGCAGTCCATGGGACTCTCAAGAGTCTCCTCCAGCACCACAATTCAAAAGCATCAATTCTTCGGCGATCAGCCTTCTTTATGTACATCTCAAGTATAAAAAACCAGGTTAAAGAGGTGTGTTGTTGTGGAATTGCTCATGCCCGCAAGTGTTTTATTTCCCCATGTGCAGGACCACTGGTCCTGATAGGTAGGTAGGAATGGTGGGAGTTGTAGCCCAAGAAACAGCTGGAGACCCACGTTTGGGAAATCCTGGGTGTAGACAAGAGGCACAGGGAACTTTAGGCAGGCCCTCTGAACTTCCCCCAGCCCACCCTTTCACAATTTATTATTTATTCATAAAAGTATTTATATACCACCCTCTCACAAAACATCAGGGTGATGTTGTGCTAATAACATTTAACTGCAATACAAAGTGCCTATACCTGTTTGCCTTTCTGCTTCTACCTTCTCTGAGTTCCTCAGGGCTGCCGTCCTCATGCTTAGCCTCCAGGTCAGTTGCCCTCAGTCTTCTTCCTGCTCTGTTTCTAGATGTTTCCCCAAGACACCGGATCCAGAACATCAGTCGTTTTGTGTGGAAACAGGCCACTGTGGCCAGTGAGCTGTGGGAGAAGCTCACTGCCCGCTGCGTCGACCAGCACCGCCACATCGAGAGGACCTTGGAGCAGCTGCTGGAGATCAAGGCCACCATGGAGGAGCTCAGCACAACCCTCAACCAAGCTGAAAGTGTGAGGGAGACTTGGGAGCCCATTGGAGATCTCTTCATCGACTCTTTGCCAGAACATATCCAGGCCACCAAGGTATGACCTGGAGGGAGGGAGTGGGCAGACACTGAGGTTGCTAAAAACAACCTTGTGGCACTTTAAAACCATAACTAATTTATTTGTCGCATAAGATTTTGTGGGTTAAAGTCCACTTTATCAGTTCCATGAAGTGCAATCCTTCAGCATAGGGCTGGCGAAGACCCTTGAACTGTGGTTACCAACATCTGACCACCAGTGAGCTGTTGGGCACTTAAAAAGTTGGGCACTTAAAAAGTGCTCCACAAGGGACTTGTGAGTGGAACAACCTTCCAATCTATCTTAAGAGGTCTGTGATTGATTGCTTTCTTCCACCACTTCCAATATGAGCTGGGTCATCATGAGTTGTCGAGTGCATTCAGCCCCATTTGTAAACAATCAAAGATCATTGGTTGCTGGCTCTCCCCCCCCCCCTTCCTTCCTTCTGACTTTCTGACTTCTTTTTCCTTTGGGATGGGATGGATCTCCAGTTGTTCAAAGAGGAGCTGTCCCCCATGAAAGATGCAGTGAAGCTTGTGAATGACCTTGCACATCAGTTGGCTATCTCTGATGTGCATCTGTCCATGGAGAACTCTCGTGCCCTGGAACAAATCAACACACGTTGGAAACAGCTGCAGGTGAGGGAGGAGACACAAGGACCTTGTAGAATTTTAGAGTTGGATGGGGTCCTGAGGGTCATCCAGTCCAGCCCCCTGCAATGCAGGAATCATACCTGACAGATGGCCATTCAGCCTCTGCTTAAAAACGTCCAAAAGACAGTCCACCACTTCTTAGGGAAGTCTGCTCCTCTGTTGAACGGCTCTTACTGTAAGAAAGTTACCCCTGATGTTTAGTCATAATCTCTTTTCATTTAACTTGAATCCATTGGTTCGGATCCTACCCTCTGGAGAAAACAAAACTTGCTCCATCCTTCATGTGTCACCCTTTGAGACAGTGGTATTCAACCAGTATGCTGTGGCACCCTGGGCAGTGGGGGCGGTGGGGGCAGTGCGCTCCCGGTGCCACATCTGCGGGGGTGACAAGGCGGTGCTCCAGAGCCGTATGGATGGTGCCGTGATCCTCAGTTCATGGTTGCAGCCGCTGCAGCCACGAGCAGAGGATCCCAGCACCATCCATACAGTGCTGGAGCACCGCCACCACCAAACCACTACGTAGCGCACATGTGTGTCGTACGTACCAATGCCGCACATGCATGCTGCGTAGCGACGCCCTGCCCCCGGGTGCACGTCATGTTTGCCACTCCGGGTGCCTGAGCGCTTCCTCCGTCACTGATCCTGGGGTGCCTTGAATGATGGTCAGGGGTACTGTGGGCAACACAGGCCTCTGTCCCGCTTTCTTTCCCTTCCTCCTCTGATGCCTTCCCGCATCTCTGCCTCCCCAAGGCTTACACAGCTATTTATTACAGCAGGCCTGGCTATAAGCTCCGCAGGTGAATGGCTTGTCTCCATTCTTAAACTGTGTGGTCTGATCAAGGTAGAATAGAATGGGACTATTACTTCCCTTGTTCAGGACACTATATTCTGTTGATGAAGCCTAGAATAGCATTAGCATTTTTTTTTTTGCTGCTGCATCACGCTCTTGATTCAGGATAAGCTTTATGCTCTACTAAAAACCCTAGATCATTTCCACGTGTACTAGTGGCAATCCATGTCTCCTATTTTATATTTGTGTAGAACTTTATACTTGCCTGGGTGGAGGGTAGTGTTTGTGTAGAAACCTCATGATGTTTGTGTGGATGGAATATAGCCTGCTCTGTAAAGATAGGAGGCACATCTGGGTTCTGTGCTGGACAAGCTGAAAGGCTACATGTCCCCCCCAAAAGAAAATTCTTTAATATTTCCAACCTCTGCATAGGTCTCCATCAATGACCGGTTGAAGCACCTTCAGGACGCCCACCGAGACTTTGGGCCAGGATCACAGCACTTCCTTTCAAGTACGTAGACAAAGTCTACAGCCGAAGGCATTTTCACTTTAGTGGGGAAAAGATGTTCTCCCTTCTCCTTAGCATGTTTCATGTGTGCAGCTGAATGAGACAATAGAATCTGTTCACTTGCCCTGAGACTGCTAAGCTTGTTAAACAAGTCTCACCCCCCCTAAATGATTTTAAAATGTGCTTGGTTTATTTTCAAAACTTGAAGTGGGCCCAGATTTTATCTTCTTAAAGAAACAACAACAACTTGCCTGTGAACTTCCTTTATGACTGTTTTAGCCGTCGTTTCTGGTTATCATTCCCACAGTCCTGAATAAAGCTTTCCTTAGCTTTGACAAGGGGACTAAAATAATCTGATGTGGGGACAACATTTTATGCTTAATACAGTTATTATAATTAATTAATTAATTGCTTTAAAATATTTACCGTTTGCCAGCCTCGAGGATACCATTTTTAATGTTTAAACGGTCTCTCCAGTAGTAAAAACAAAAACAGACAAAAAAATACCCTAGCTTATCAGGGGAAAAGGTTTAGCCCCACCCACTCCCTGCTAGTTTTCTTCTGGCAATGATTTAGTTGCTTATTTTGAACGGAAAAGTGGAATGGAATGGACGATCTGGAGAGAAAGCGCAACTAATCAGCTGGAATGTCTTCATACTGAAGATGGTTTTGTGAGGACCACTCAGTCCACGGTTTCCCACGGTTTGCTGTCCATAATTAAAAGCTGTACTGCCTGCGATATATGTGATGCATTCATTTCCTTTGCAATAGCTGCACCATCTATTGCTTTCTCAAACTTATGGCCAATGGTCAAGGATGATGGGAGTTGGAGTCCAGCAACATCTTCAGGGCCACATATTTCCCCATCCCTGTTCTAGCTACCCTGGGAAAGGAGCTGAACCCTGAAGAATGACAACACACATCAACAATATTTTAGTAAGGCATTTGCCCAGACAGGCAAAAATAGGAACCAAAAGAAGGGATTTTGGGTTGTATCCATTGCAAATCCTACTAAGACCCATTGCAATTAATGAACATGATTAACTTAGATCCATTAATTTAAATGGGTCCATTCTGAGTAAAACTTTGTTGCATAACTGTGTTTTTCCAGGTATGAGGATTAGAAAATAGAAGTAGTTGCTGGTAAATAATTGGGGCATTCAAATCATATGCAAAGTGCTTATCAGCCTTTTCTGTCCATCTCCTCTGTCTATTTTTTTCTTGCAGCCTCAGTCCAAGTCCCCTGGGAACGAGCAATTTCTCCCAATAAGGTCCCATACTACATCAAGTGAGTGTGCAACTGCATTTGAATGAGTTTCTGGTATTGTCCTAACCCTTGTGACTGAGAGCAGTATTCAGTTTTTCTTGCCACATATTCAACCATCGTACCCACAACCTACCCCCACATTGCAGTCAATAAGATTTGTAAGTTCTCTGTGGGACGCTGTGGGAGTCTGGGGTCCCCAAAACACCCACATGTTTGAACCACCATATTGCTTTATTTCATGATTGGCATTGCTGTGATTTGCACATCAGCATAAACAATTATTTATCCGTACCTGCATCCTCTGGGATTTTCCAGGACATTCCTTCTCCCAATCCCAAATCACACAAGATGTCTACAGTTTTTGTTTTTTTAAAAAAATTAATTTTTATTAAAGATTTCTTAGTTTACAAAAAAAATACGTACATGGTCTGTTTTTTCAAGTTGTGTTTGCTATAGATCAGTTTCATTTGTTGTGAGACATTACTGCTGCATGCAGTGTTAGGTTTGGAAGAAAAGAGGGGGAGGGTGCATGGGGAGGCAATGCTTCTATTTTTCTACTTAGTGTATGTGTGGGCTTTTGTGCCAGCGTCACTTGTGCGGGTTCTCTTTCCATATACTATTTCCCATACTATTTGGTACCATTGGTCCATGACAAAATGTCTACAGTCGCACCGGTAAGCAACTCGTAAAAAAAAAAAATTATATGTGGAACACACATGTAAATAATATGTAACTCCCTGTTACTGAATTCCTCTCAACCTCTTTATCTTTTCAGCCACCAGGCTCAAACAACATGCTGGGACCATCCCAAGATGACTGAGTTATACCAGACACTGGGTAAGAAGGACTTTAAAGCCTGAAAGGTCTGCATCACAACTATTGTTATGGATTACTAGACAGTCTGCCAGTGGGGGGAGGGGGAGAAGCTTCTGCATTGGATGTGATGTCTTTCTCAGGGTGCTTCCTATTATTTGAGCATTCATCCAGATTTATTTACAGGGAGATCAGATAATGTTGGCTATTTATTCTGATTTGCTTGGGTTAGTTGAGATTGTGCCGGAGCAAGTGTCATCCACCCACTTTCCAGTGCATTTCCCTCTTCAATTTCCTTATCGTAAAAAGTCAAGTCTTTTGGGGAAGAGAGTTCGTTTGTGCAAGACCTCCCCATCAACTATTTCATAACATGAATTTGCCCCCATGTGATTAAATGCCACTCAATAGTAGCAACAGGCAGGAAGCACCCTCACTTTGGGATAAAGTGAAGGACGGGGGGGTGTTTCTCGGTCCAATTTTGTAACAAGAACCGCAGGAGTTGTGGTGTTGTGGTCAGACTGTAGGACTAAGACCTGGATGACCGGAGTTCAACTCCCTGCTCAGCTATGAAACTTATTGGGTGACCTTGAGCCAGTCACTGTTTCTCAGCCTAACCTACAGGGTAGTTACAGTATGAGGATAAAATGTGGAGGAAGAGAACTATGTATGTCACCTGCAGCTTATGGGAGTTGAGGTTCAAAGCACTTGCAGTGCATGAAGTTGGCAATGCAAGAATGACAAGGAAATAGTGCCAACCTTGGTGAAGGACACCAAGTTGGCAAAGGACAGCCTGTGGTTTCATTTTCCTTTCTGTCCTTATCTACAGCTGACCTGAACAACATCAAGTTTTCTGCGTATCGCACAGCCATGAAACTGCGCCGTGTACAGAAGGCCTTGCGATGTAAGCCCCATAATTCCCTCCTGTTCTTCCTCTTGTACCAGCCGTGTTGCCTAATTAGGGCCAGTTTTCACATTCTATAAACTGGAGCTACAATATGTATGAAGGAGCAACACACAAACATGCAGTATTTGTTGTCCCACCTGAATTCCTCTTATTCCTGTATCTTCTCATATTTTTCTTGCCAGGACCTCTAATTCTAGAATGAAGAGCAGTGGCAATAAAGGACATCCTTGTCTAGTACCATTTTTCATACTGTACTTCTTGCTTAGGTTGCCATATATTGTTATATTTGCCCATTGTTCTGTATATATGGCTTTTAGCGCTTTGGTGAAGGCAGTCCCAAAATCCATAACTTCTATAACTCTCATCAAGAAACATTGTCAAATGCTTTTTCTGCATCAAATAACATTAAAGTTGTTTCTTTTCCATTTTTTCTTCTCTAAAAGTTCAGTTATATTCAATATTTGCCTATTATTGTTTCTTAACTGCCTCAATGGCAGGAAACCTGTTTAATCTTCATGTATGAAATTTCTTAGAATTGCTCTCATTCTTTTTGCCATTATACTAGCTGCATATATCTTGTAATCATTGTTTAATAAGGAAATCGGCCTATAGATTTTAAGTTGGAGTATATCTTGCTCTTGTTTAGAGATTAGTGTAATATATGTATTTTCCCATGATGTTGGTATTTGCTTTCCTGGGAGGATTCCATTCATTAAGTGTTTCAGTGGGGATGTTAACACATCTCGAAATATTTCATAGTAGGAAGCCGGAAGTCTCCCCACACACACACACTGAAAAATATAAGGAAGTACAGAAATGAAATTAACAACAACTGTCAATTGCAAAGGGTGCCTCTTTTTTATTAGTTGGTATCATGGGTGACGCCATTTTGCTGTGCCTTGAGTTGTTTTCAAACTCAAAGACTTCGTACCTTTTTAATTGTAGCCCTGATTATCCTTGTCATGAGTGGAGAGAACCTTTCTTGCTTCCTGTGACAAATCTATAACAGGTTTGGGGTTTTTTGGTTTTTCTCATCTCCCACTTCTGTTTCTGACCACCTTTTCTCTGGGCCCCACAGTGGACTTGGTGACGCTACCAACAGCCTTGGAGGTCTTCAGTGAACATGAGCTGCAGCCCAGTGACCACGTGATGGATGTGGTGGAGGTGATCCACTGCCTGACCGCCCTTTACGAGCGGCTCGAGGAGGAAAGAGGCATCCTGGTGAACGTCCCCCTCTGCGTTGACATGACCTTGAACTGGCTGCTCAATGTTTTCGATAGGTACCCATAAAGGCATCCATACCAATAAGAGATGCCTTAGCAGACTAGTAATGTTTTAATGTGATTGTTTTATTGTGTATTTTAATATTAGAAGCTTGTATTTTAATGCTTGCGTAACTGGTTTTATACTTTGTAAACTGCTTAGAAACCAGTTTCGGGGTATAAAAATTCATTAGGAAGGTGCAGAGTGTGGCAACGTGAAAATGGGCTTTGCCAGTGGGTCCTCCCCACTTGTGGGATGCTGTCACGGCAGGCACCATGACTATCTGTTTTTAGGCATCTGAATATTGTTATCCTCCCAGGGCTTTGACTTTAATCTCCTGCTTATCTCTCTTAGTGCAGGGTTTCCCAAACGTGGGTCTCCAGCTGTTTTTGGACTACAGTCAGGCCCGGCTCTAGGTAGACCCCCGGTGGCGGCTGGTCCGCCGCGCAGCTGCGCCTGTGGGAGCCGTGCTGCACCCACCCGCCCACCGCGCTGGGAAACGGGGCGGGAGGGCGCCAGAGAGATCGCGCTGTGCCTGCCCGCCCGCCGCTGCGCCCACCCGCCCACTGCGCTGGGAAACGGGGCGGGAGGGCGCCGGAGAGATCTGGCGCACCACAGCGGCAGGGGCGTTTAAGACGGCCCTGACTACAGTTCCCATCATCCCTGAGCACTGGTAGTCCAAAACCAGCTGGAGATACAAGTTTGGGAAATCCTGTCTTAATGGGATGGGGTTGTTCTTTTATATGAATTATTGTGGGTATTTTCAATTTTCCTACATAAATGTTTGTTTTTGTAAGTTGCTTTGAGTTCACCTTTCTGAAAAAAGCAACAAAATGATGATTATGATAGGAAATCCACAAGCAGTGTATTGTAGAGATGGTTGTTCTGTGTTCCAAGCACCTGATAAAAGCAGGCAGACTGCCTCTAAACATGAATATTCATAAAGTCTGTGTCTTCAGGGGCAAAGGTGGATTGGATTGCTTGGTATCTCCACTGAGGCTTCTGTCAATGAAGGTCTGGATGGCTATGATGTGGCATTGCAAGGAAAAGCCTGTTTTTTTATAGGTTGGGTTTGCCAAGCAAGACACAGGCCACCAGCTATGCACTGTTGCCTGCAAGGTGCTATGTACGCATCCTGATTTTGCAGTTGCAGGCTGGAAATGCATGTTTTTTTATTGAGCTCCCAGTGGGCCACCATGCCTTTGCAGGCCTGTTCTGGGGGGCCTGGTTCTGCCAGCACTGTTGGGTGGAAACCACTACAGAGTCTCCTCTGCTGTGCAGAAATTGGACACTTGTAAACTGAACCAAAAAAGGGGGGTTTCCAGGTTTCCCCCCAACCCCACTCACCCTGCGCCTTTTGTCTTCCAGTGGACGCAGCGGGAAGATGCGGGCTCTCTCCTTCAAGACAGGCATAGCATGTCTGTGTGGCACGGAGGTGAAGGAAAAATTTCAATGTGAGTCATCCGGGGGAGATGGTTGATGAAACCAGAGTGTGGGAGGCTTTCAGGTTTGGAAAGGTGGAGAGAGGCAAGTGCAGGAGGAGTCAAAGCTGCATCACAACTCACCTGCCTGCATCCCTTCCAGTATTGCACAGATGGAAATATGGCAGGAAGCCTTTTATATTGCTCACAAAGCTCCTGTTTCCTGCAGCGGAGGAGAGAGCATTCTTTCATGGGTTCCTTGCATGAATAGGCCTGCACACAAAACAGTCCTGCACATGCCATTCTGCATGATAGAAAAGGCACCCTCTCGGTTCCAGTCCTGCCTTGCTCCAAGGACCAGGGCTTCCACAGTGCTCCACTGAGTTTTAAAGCAGACCAGCTATTTCCCTCCTGCCTATCACAGTGCTGACAGGTGAGGAATGTCCAGAGAGATGAATTAGCTCTTCGTTGTCTAAAGTACACTTACAAATTAGGAAAAGGCAGGACCACCAGTCCTATGTCTCTCAGCCACTCCTAGGTGTGCAGTTGCTGTGACAGAGAGGATCTGCCCCTGCTTATGTATCTCCCCTACCCAAGCGGCACCCAAGCAGGTGGAGACTCTGCCTGCGTGTAAGCTTCTGCTCCTCCCACTTCAGTCCTCTTCTGGTCCTGGGAGACAGCGGAGCAGGAGAGCTAGGGGCAGGATGGGGAGATGTGGAAGCCCTTGACTCTACACCAGCCTGACCTATCTCTCCCTCCTCCTGCACCTGTTCTCCCCTCTCCAATCCTGCAGCTTCTCCTGCCTCTGACTCTCGTCTCCTGGCTGTTAAAGGCTCCCCCAGATCACTGATCCCTTCTTCCAAGCCAGTCTCCAACACACACACCCTTTTTCCCGGTGCCCATTCATCAAAATCAAGCCACAACTCCTCAGCTTCCAACCATTCCCTGAATCTGCCCCTGCAGGGTGGAAGGCAATTGGCAACATGCAAGGGTTCTGTGGCTTACTAGTTTACAGGGGCCGAGCATCCCATTTTGCCACCTGAGGTAAAACAGGAAGTGCCACCTTGCCCTGCCCTTCTGCTCCCACCTCTGCTGCCATATTTGTTGCCGTTGGCACCACTTCTCTACCTGCCCTGCTGCCTTTGCCATAGGCGCAGGGGCAAAGCGGCCATCAGTGCCGATTATGGGCAATATCTTGCCTTATTTCGGCGAGATATTACCAAAATTATGCAATTTCTTGCTTTCTTGCAAGATCTTGTGCAATTTCGGGTGCAATTTCAGCTGATACTGGTGCCACTTCAGTGCCACCTGAGGTGCACCCACAGGACTGGGAACTTCTGCTACCTGAGGTAGCTGCCTCAATTTGCCTGATGGCAAAGCCAGCTTTGGTGGTTGGTTTGAAAAGGTTACTCAGAGATAGGAAGTTCAAACCACTGCTTTAGGGCATATCTTTACTACAGGTATAGTTGTAGAAATGCAAGTTTGTTGGCATTTTAATGTGAAACTAACACACACTTCTCAAGTCAATATGCCCTGTGAGTAGATTGCAGTTTCTACTCACAGAGTTAAAAACTGGCATTGAACTACCCCCTTTTTGGGGTTACAGGTAGGTAGCCGTGTTGGTCTGACGTAGTCGAACCCCTTTTTTGGGGTTCAGGTCAAAGTTGTTGAGCTTTTTCAGGGAGGAGGTAAAATGTTGAGCTTTTTTAAGGGGAGCCACAGTTGTTCAGCTTCTTTGGGGGGAGCCAATGATCTACAAGTGATCTACCGCATGTGTCCAGTGATCTACCGGTAGATCACGATCTACCTATTGGACATGCCTGCAATATGCAAAACAAAACAAAGCTGTCATTCAGAATTTGCACTTCCCTGAATTTTGTGGTACATTTCTTCAACCAAACCATCTGGATGAAAAAAAAACATGTTTTGGGGGAAATGGTGCATAAAATGCAAAATATTAGTGAAAATATATGTACAAAGATGGATTACATTGGAGAATATATATGTGTGAGAGAGAGCAAAAATATGTTTGTTAAGAGAAATCTACACTAAATTGCTGCTGAATTTTTATGAGTTTTTGAGGGGGGGCGGCAGGAAAAAAAACTGCAAATTGTTTTATAAAAAGGAGGAAACTGAGAGAAATCGAAACTGACAGATTCCTCCTTCCTTAATTGCATAATATTGTAGTCATCATGATTTCTCTCAAAGGATCCTGGTAATTGTAGTACCCTTAACAAACTGCAATTCCTATGATTCTTCGGGGGACGCCTTGACTGTTTAAAGTGGTATGATACTGCTTTAAATTTATAGTGCGGATGGGCCATGGTTAAGAGGGATGCCGTCTCTCTTTAAAAGCTTGACTTTCACCACTGATGCGTGTCTTTCCCCATGTTTTCATAGCTCTGGGGAAAGCTGCAGTTTGAGTCTCTCTTCTTTCTCTCTCTGTCTTGCCCCCCCCCATCCCACCCTTTGTGGGGCCCCCATGCTCTTCCCTCGCACCTTTCAGTTCTCTTCAGCCAGGTGGCAAATGCCAGCGGACTCTGTGACCAGCGGCACCTTGGCATCCTTCTTCACGAGGCCATCCAGGTTCCACGGCAGCTCGGGGAGGTGGCAGCCTTTGGAGGGAGCAACGTGGAGCCCAGCGTTCGCAGCTGCTTCCGATTTGTACGTGACACAGGTGGTGCTTTGAGAAGAGATTCATTTTGCCACGAGAGTTGTTGAGGGAGCCAGTGGGTCACGTTTCTTGGGTGTCTCTCGGTGGCTTGGGAGTGGCTTTTCTGTGGTTCCTTCCCTCACAGCTGCAAGTTACATTTCAAGACCTGTTGACACATGGATGGACCCAGTTGCACAGCTCCCCCCCCCCAAAAAAAAACCCAGCAGCCAAAACAAATGGACAACCGGGGGTGGGGGGGCGGAGGCCTCATGGTTCCACCCACATTGCACTCAGCCTTTAACGTTCCAGCAACAGTGCAGGGTTGAAGGCACATGTAACTTGCTCATTATGTTGCTACCATAACATGAAAAGTGCCTTAGTCTTTTAATAAGAAGGCACTCAACTGCCTTTGCCACCTCTTGGCAGCCTTATCCCTTTGTTTTAGGTCTGTCGAATTTATGAATCACTTCCCACAACCAAAAAGTCCTGAAGAAATTTAAGACATGCATAAAATGCAGTAATCAAAATATATAAGCTTATAGAAAGCATAGTCGGAGTGAAGACACCCAGTCTTTGGTGCTGCTCAAACACCCAGAAAAAACAAACCCAAACTTCTTTTCCTGGCACCAAAACAATGGCAGAGTTAATGCCAGGCAAGACTCCCTAGGTAAGAGCATTCCATAGACAGAAAGCTACTACAGGAAAGACTGCCTTCAGATGAAAGTCCACTTAGCATCAAGTATTGTGACTTAGGCTTAGGACCACCTTTCTTCATAGGTCCTTAAGATCTTCAGTAGAGAGTTTTCAATGAGACACTCTGCAATCTGAGATGAAGTAAGTGGATATCAGGAAGATGTCCTTCTTGGTTGGTAGCACCCCAATTGTGGAATGTTCTCGCCAGCAAAGTTCTCCTGGTGCCTACAATGTTATCTTTTTGACATTAGGCAAAGGTGTTTTGTTTTTGTTTTGAACCAAGCTTTCCCCCTTACGTTTTGATTCTGGTTGTTTCAATGCTGCTTTGAGATCTGCCGCCTTCTTAGTTTTAACATTTTTTTGGTATTGGAAATGTTGGTTGCTTTGCTGTGTGTTGCTTCTTAAACAGAAAGTACAGTGGGAATCGGAAGGGTGATATAAAAAAAAGTCATTAAAGATCACAATATAGAATTTCAAGGAAATTTTATGCGCTATATCATTTTAAGCAAATTAAGACATTTGTAGGGGCAAGGAAGTCAGTAAGAACAGGGCCATTTTGAAAGGGAAAGGGGATATACTGTATATACCAAATGTGCAGCCCTGCAATCCATTCATATGACTAGCGATCAGCACCTGCCTCACTTCTCTTCCTCTTAGGGTAATGGGAAACCAGCAATTGAGGCTATCCAGTTCCTGGAATGGGCTAACCTGGAGCCACAGTCAATGGTGTGGCTGGCAGTCTTGCATCGAGTGACTATAGCTGAACAAGTTAAACACCAGACCAAGTGCTCTGTCTGCCGACAATGCCCAATCAAAGGATTCAGGTACGGGGTGTGCTACAGTAGACAGCTTCCCATATGCACTATGATAACAGGGTGCCGGATTAGTTGGGCCATTGGTCTGATCCAGCGGAGTTCTTCGTCTGTCTTTAGGCCCATGACATTTGATGTCCACGGGTCCATTCCCTCTGTACATAGAGGTAAAGGGTAAAGGGACCCCTGACCATTAGGTCCAGTCGCGGACGACTCTGGGGTTGCAGTGCTCATCTCACTCTATAGTAGGCTGAGGGAGCCGACGTTTGTCCCTGTGGCCATGTGGCCAGCATGACTAAGCCACTTCTGGCGAACCAGAGCAGCGCATGGAAACACCGGTTACCTTCCCGCTGAAGTGGTACCTCTTTATCTACTTGCACTTTGACATGCTTTCGAATTGCTAGGTTGGCAGGAGCTGGGACCGAGCAACAGGAGCTCACCCCGTCGCGAGGATTTGAACTGCCAACCTTCTGATCGGCAAGCCCTAGACTCTGTGGTTTAGACCACAGCGCCACCCATGTCCCTGTACATAGAGGTACCACCTAGCTCAGGGGTCAGCAATCTTTTTCAGCCGTGGGCCGATCCACTGTCTCTCAGACCATGTGGTGGGCCGGACTATATGGGGGGGTGGGATGAACTAATTCCTATGCCCCACAAATAACCCAGAGATGCATTTTAAATAAAAGGACACATTCTACTCATGTAAAAACACACTGATTCCTGGACCGTCCATGGGCCGGATTGAGAAGGCGATTGGGCCGCATCCAGCCCATGGGCTTTAGGTTGCCTACCCATGACCTAGCTATTATAAGTAATACAGTCGTGCCTTGCTTAACGAATGCCCTGCTTAACGAAATTTCCGCTTAATGAAAGGATTTTTCGAGCGGAGGTTACCTCGCTAGACGAATGCGTTTTACGAAATATTCATCTAGCGAATCACGGTTTCCCATAGGAATGCATTGAAATTCAATTAATGTGTTCCTATGGGCAAAAAAAATTCAAAAAAAATTCAATGCGTTCCTATGGGATTCGCTAGACGAATTTTTCGCTATAAGAAAAGACCCGTGGAACGAATTAATTTCGTCTAGCGAGGCACCACTGTAGCTGCTGATAGATCTTTTCCTCTATAGCTCATCATATGTTCCTATATTAAAATGCAATCCTACAGCAAAAACATCCCTGCACATCGAAACACTTCTTTCTAGTATGTGCTATGTGAAAGCCTTTTTTTAAAAAAAGTGGAAGTGGGCATTAATAAGAACGTCGGGAGCTGCCTCATTATTTTGTATTATTATTTATTCATTCAATCTAGATACCACCCTTTTCAAAAGATCCCAGGACAGTGCATAACATTTAGAGCACATTTTACGGAGCACAAAAATCAAAACATAATAAAAAGCATAATAATAAAATAATCATAATAACAACGCCCCTCTCTCCAAAACATGGCTTTTAATAGACCATAGATTATTAAATGGCCAAAGGCCTGGGTAAAGAGGAATGTTTTTGCCTAGCGCCTAAAGACATGTAATGATGGTGCCAAGCAAGCCTCTCTGAGTCAGACCATTCATCCATCTAGCTCAGTATGTACTGTTAACTCTGATTGGCAGGTGCTCTCCAGAGTTTGAGTCATGGGGACATTCCCAGTCCTACCTGGGATTGAATCTGGGAACTAAAGTGTGCAAGGCAAATGCTCTACCCCTGAGCAATGGTCCTCCCCAAACATACAAACCCTACTTGTATCCTGACATGGGTGGAATCTAGGAAATGCTTTATTATTTTGATGCTGCTGGTTTTATGACCCAGCCCTGATTGCCCTTTGTTCCAGGTACCGAAGCCTGAAGCAATTCAATGTGGACATCTGCCAGACTTGCTTCTTGACTGGGAGAGCCAGCAAAGGCAACAAGCTGCATTATCCCATTATGGAATACTACACAATGGTAATATAGGCAAAGAGTTGTCTGGAGAAAACTGTTTGGGGGACACTGGTATTTGACCAACAACACTGTTCATGTTTGACCAATGAGCTGTTCATGGAACAAGCTCTGGACCCATTACTTAGGCCTGGGTCAAGGGTGGGAAACCCCTGGGCCTCCAGATGTTGTTGAACTCTAGTTCTCATCAGCTCCAGCCAGCATGACCAATTGTCAGGGATGATGGGAATTGTAGTCCAGCAACACTTGGGGTAGGGCACAGGTTCCCCAGCTTGGCTGCATAGCATGTTACCAGCATTACCAAGCCTACACTATTTTAAAAAAGATATAGGAAGAAAATACACTGTTTGATAGAATAAAAATAGGCTATCATACCACTTAAAATTCTACAAGGCAGGCTTAAGCAGTATGTGGACCGAGAACTCCCAGAAGTGCAAGCTGGATTTCGAAGAGGCAGAGGAACCAGAGACCAAATTGCAAACATGCGCTGGATTATGGAGAAAGCTAGAGAGTTCCAGAAAAACATCTACTTCTGCTTCATTGACTACGCAAAAGCATTTGACTATGTCGACCACAGCAAACTATGGCAAGTTCTTAAAGAAATGGGAGTGCCTGATCATCTCATCTGTCTCCTGAGAAATCTCTACGTGGGACAAGAAGCTACAGTTAGAACTGGACATGGAATAACTGATTGGTTCAAAATTGGGAAAGGAGTATGACAAGGCTGTATATTGTCTCCCTGCTTATTTAACTTCTATGCAGAATTCATCATGCGAAAGGCTGGACTGGATGAATCCCAAGCCAGAATTAAGATTGCCGGAAGAAATATCAACAACCTCAGATATGCTGATGACACAACCTTGATGGCAGAAAGTGAGGAGGAATTAAAGAACCTTTTAATGAGGGTGAAAGAGGAGAGCGCAAAATATGGTCTGAAGCTCAACATCAAAAAAACCAAGATCATGGCCACTGGTCCCATCACCTCCTGGCAAATAGAAGGGGAAGAAATGGAGGCAGAGATTTTACTTTCTTGGGTTCCATGATCACTGCAGATGGTGACAGCAGTCATGAAATTAAAATACACCTGCTTCTTGGGAGAAAAGCAATGACAAACCTTGACAGCATCTTAAAAAGCAGAGACATTACCTTGCCGACAAAGGTGTATGGAAGTGAGAGCTGGACCATAAAGAAGGCTGATCGCCGGAGAATTGATGCTTTTGAATTATGGTGCTGGAGGAGACTCTTGAGAGTCCCATGGACTGCAAGAAGATCAAACCTATCCATTCTGAAGGAAATCAGCCCTGAGTGCTCACTGGAAGGACAGATCATGAAGCTGAGGCTCCAATACTTTGGCCACCTCATGAGAAGAGAAGACTCCCTGGAAAAGACCCTGATGTTGGGAAAGATGGAGGGCACAAGGAGAAGGGGACGACAGAGGACGAGATGGTTGGACAGTGTTCTTGAAGCTACTAACATGAGTTTGACCAAACTGCGGGAGGCAGTGCAAGACAGGAGTGCCTGGCGTGCTATGGTCCATGGGGTCACGAAGAGTCAGACACGACTAAACGACTCAACAACAACAACAACAACAATCATTCCACACTTGACCCAATGTTCTTTTATTCAGCCTGCACACAAAAATACAGAAAGAGCATAGAGGACTGACTAGTCATATAATAGCTGCTAGACCAGAATATGCTAAATATGAAGAAAAAAAACTAAAACACCATATATAGAATAATGGAGATTAAAATATGTGGGATTTGACAGTAATTGTAGCCTGCCTGACCTGTACTGTTGCAAGTCTTGAATAAAGCTTTCTTTCTTACTCATAGGTAAGAGCTTTTGTCGTAACATTTAGGGAAGTTTTTAATGTTTGAAGTTTTATTCTGTTTTTAATGCTCTGATGAAAGCCACCCAGAGTGGCTGGGGAAACCCAGCCAGATAGGTGGGGTAGAAATTATAAATTATTATTATTAAGACAGTAATGTCCACATTGACATCTTTTCTAAAGAACAAATGAGTCTTATTAAAGAGGAAATGAGTTTCTGGAGAACTGGGCACCTGTTTTTTCAAACTGAATTCAATGCTGGATCCACAACTATGCTTTTAAGAAAAATCAAAGGAAGGGTTTCTTCAATTAAATTATACACAGAGTAGACCCATTTCAATTAAGGGACCTAAGAAATTAATGTCAATTAATTTCAGGGGACCAGATCTGAGTATTACGAATTCTGGATACAACCCAAATAACTTTGAAAAACACTCTTAACAAATGCATGAGAATGATTTTCAAGTTAGGATCAGTAGTATTCTGTATATTTTCTATCAGGTTAATCTATTTTTTAATCTTACGTTTACTATATATAGTGTATGAATCACTATAGTGATTGTGCAGTAAACAGGTGTGTGAACGAAGCCTTAATCTCCTCTGTTCTTCTCTGGCAGACCACCTCTAGTGAGAACATGAGGGACTTTGCCACTACCCTGAAAAACAAGTTCCGGTCAAAGCAGTATTTCAGCAAGCATCCCCAAAGAGGGTACCTGCCGGTCCAGTCTGTCCTGGAGGCAGATTTCATTGAAACGTAAGTCCTGGTCCTAGCTACAAATTCCCCACCCTCTTCCTTGATCGGTGGACATCTTCATGATGCTTGCTGGGTGAGAAGAAACAGGAGATGGAGAACATGCAATCCTCAGGTGTTGAACTCCCAAATCCTATCTGCATGGCCATTGCTCAGGGATTTCGGTAACTAGAGTCCAGCAACATCTGGGTGGCCACATGTTCCCCATCTCTGGCCTCAACAGAACTTAGACCAAACCTAGAATTCTGGGAAGCAAAGAATTCCCCATCAACGGTGGATGGGTGGCCTGGTGTGGGTCACTGGAAGGTGGCAAGTTTATGTAATTAAATGTGTAATTGTTGAAATCTCTTTACATGATTTACATAAAATATACATTAAGGTTCACTATAGAAATCAGAGGTTAAAGACAAGTTGACTTTAAACAATTCCAAAAATGAATAAAATCAGTCGTTAAAAATTCACATTATATAAAAAAAAGAAAACTATTGAAATGTATGTCAGCTTTCCATATCTGGTTCGACTTGCCTTAGCAAATAAGTTTTTAGTAGGCACTTTAAATAATACAATGAAGGGGCCTACCTAGTATCAATGGGCAAGGAGTTCCACCATTGTTTCCTTACAACTGCAGAATGGATATTGTGTGGTGCTTGTAAAAAGTTCCAGTTCCATCTTCTAGTACCAGCTACTCCTACTACTAGGATAATAAGATTCCAAAGCTAACTTTGTACAAACTTCATCTGCCATCACAGCTGAAGGTGAAAGAATCCACATCAGGGTGCCATCAGCTCAGTAGTGATGAGAAGCAATGTCTCCACTAAGTCCAGCATTCCATTCCTTCTAGGAATGCTCATGCACAACTGGTGCTCGGATTGGAGAAGAGACTGTAGGTTAGGAGCAGAGCAAATGCTTTGCATGCAGAAGATGGAAAAGACCCCACTTGGCCCAAGACCCTAGAAAACCTCTGTCAGTCAGAGAAGACGGTACTGAGCTGAATACCCAGACCTGGCATAAGGCAGCTTTCTGTGATCCTTTGCTGTCAGCTTTCAGAAGTCACAGTTGCATAGTAACCATGGGGAGGGGAACCTGTGATCTTCCAGATGTTATGGGAATAATACTCCCATCCTTCCTGGACATTAGTCAGAGTGACTCGGGGCTGATGGGAGTTGGAATCCAACAGCATCAAAGGGGCCATATCCTTGTGCCGTTTCTCTCTCTCTCTCTCTCTCTCTCTCTCTCTCTCTCTCTCTCTCTGTGTGTGTGTGTGTGTGTGTGTGTGTGTGTGTGTGTGTGTGTGTTTGAAAAGTCTTGAGTCATTGGCAGTGATTACTCTGGTGTAATAGCTGGGCTTGTGGAGATATCAGTTAGTGGGAGATTTGGCAGGAGCTCAACAGCATACGGGTGGCCACTGCTTCCCCACCCGTTACAGCAGATAACACCCCCTTCCCAAATGTCAAGGGGTCTCCCCACAGACTTGTTGTTCATTTGTTTATAAAAATGCTTATATACCACAATTTCATTTTTTTAAAAAAAAAAATCTAAGTTGCTTACAACAGTGTTACACACACACATACACCCCACCATGTAAAAAGAGTAATATCACAGATTATCAGCTTACTATAACAGAAAGATGTTTTCTTAATAGTCTGCATAAACCTGACAGCATTGTAAAGTTTTCAGGAGATGCTTAAAGGGTAATATAGACGACACCTACTGAATCCATCAATTGCCAGTGAGATAAAGCACTACACAACTTTTAGAAGACATCTGAAGGCAGCCCTGTCTCGGGAATTTGTTGATGTTTGATGTTTTATTGTGTTTTTATATGTACTGGAAGCTGTTCAGAGTTGCTGGAGAAACCCAGCCAGATGGGCAGGGTATAAATATTATTATTATTATTATTATTATTATTATTACTACTACTACTACTACTACTACTATTATTATCTCTGCTGGAAGAGCATTCCACAGGACTATGCTGTTGACACTGAAGCCTCCGTTTTCTGTCAATGTTAAACGAGCCTCATAAACTCAGGAGGTGACCAATGACACTACTGAAGATGATATCAGTGACTGAGCTGGGACAGAAGATTTCAAGCATAAGTACGCTGGACCTAAGTTGTTCAGGGCTTTGTAAATTAATGCAAGGACCTTGTTTTACCTGCCTTGGTAGTTGATGGACGACCGGTGCAGATGACACTTTCATTAGACCCCTGCTAGGCAACAGCTGACAATTTTATACCTTCGTGACTTCTGCTTGTTCCTTTCAGGCCAGCCTCCTCTCCAATGTTACCTCATGCAGATACTCACTCTCGGATAGAACACTTCGCCAGCAGGTACCACTTGACACCCCTAAGAAAGAGGCCGGGCCAAGATGTTGGGTGGTATGGGGTGGCACAGCCAGTATGACAGGTTCAGTGAGTGGAGAAAAACCTGGTACATCAGAAAAGCCCTCCGCAGCAAAGGCAGAAGGTGACTGTCTCCAACACTCCAACCACTACAATCAGGCCTTTGCAGGGTGAGGGGCAGCTGGGTATACTTGCTCTGGGCCTCAGAAGGCTAAGCTGGCCAGGGGCCCCTGCAAGGGACTGGCTTCCTTTTGTTTGAGTTTATAACTTTATTCTAGCAATTCTCTTGCCCCGGGCCTTAGACAAGTTCTATACGGACCTGGTTACAATAGCACTGCTAAGAAGACAAGAGTTCCATTTAAGGGTGAAACTTAAAATTCCTGGAATATTGATGGCTTCCAGCTGTGGGCTTCTTCAGATGTCCCTTTAATAGTGTATTCATGATTATGTTTGTTCATGGTGGTATCAGGGGTGGTTATCAGTGATCCTGTTTTCTGATGGGTGGTGGGTTTTTTTCTTTGGGAAGGGGTATTTTAATAAATGGAGAATTCTCTAGATGCCTAGATCCAGGTTTGGGGCAGGTACTCTTTGGAGAGAGAGCTCCAGCACAGATTTAAAACTGCAAAACATGCAACATGGAAATGTAGGCTAGAAGATGTTTAAAATATCCCCACTTCCCTTAGCATAGAAAGAGACCAGACGTTTGGTAAGTTAAAAATGTTTTACTTACAAACTCTTCAAACATCAAACTCATGTGCTTTTCCATACAGCAGCAAGAAAAGACAGGTGGGACACCTTAGATTCCAAAATGGTAAATGTTTCTATGTTACAGTATTTGTATAGAAACACAAATGTGGCTTGTGTAAGCCATGTGGTCTAAGCTTGGAACATCCAGCTTGGACCTCCTTATTGCAGAGATGAATTTAGAGGAGTGCAACCAGCACTAGGCATCTATGCTTTAGAGTGGAATGTAAGAGGCAAGGCAATATTTAAACTGCTAATTTGGAGGAGCTTGTTTCGTACCTAGAATTTCCTACCCTCGTGAGAGCTGCAATTTCTCTCCTGCTGTGGCCACCTGGTACCTTTTGGGGTCTTCTGGAAAATCTTCTGTCTTTCCTCGCTACTTCCCTGCAGTTCATTGCCCCTCTTCTGTTTTCCTGTAGGCTTGCAGAGATGGAAAGCCAGAATTCCTCCTTTTACAACGACAGCCTTTCTCCGGATGACAGCCTGTAAGTTGCTACTGTCCTCCTTGCGAATTCTACTGAAATCTGTGTGCTTTGTGTCAGTTGCAAAGCTAGGGGCTGGGGGATACCAGGGTCCAACCAGAGGTCATATTTAATTAGGCAACTTCACACTGCAACCACCTGTGGAAATAAAAGTTTTATTGAGTTCAATGGGACTAACTCCCGTGTGACTGTGTATAAGGCTTCACATTTAGGCTGTGATCTCTTGGCAGGTGTCCCCGACCCTTTATCTTCCTCTCCTTCATTTGGGCAGAGAAAGATTCCATGTGGGCATCCCCCCACTTCCCTTGGGTGGGGAAAATGAGCATTAATACAGCACATAACCTCACTTCTATCATATGTCTTGCTTCTCCCACTTGCAATTGCTTGTGGACTCTTCCAGTGTCAAATCTGGCCTACATTTCTTGGATGGACCAAGGCCTGATTCAATGTAAGGCATTGAACTTCCTGTGAAGGGGGAGAGGCAGAAGCTTAGCATGCCAGTTGTTTAGATTAGTTCAGCAGGCCTGATGCATGGTGTAGTGTAGTCCAACAAACCACCCCTACTAAGACTTCTAGCTTCATTGCATTAACCACATCACAGCTCTGTCCACAACAGGGATGAGGACCAGTACCTTTTGCGCCACTCCAGCCCTATTACAGACAGAGAACCAGTCAGTAGTCAGCAGCCCCAGGACGGCACCAACACAGACGACAAAGGGGAACTGGAGAGAATCTTGGCGCACCTGGAGGATGAAAACAGGTAAGTGGGCATGGCCAGCAGAGTTCTTGTAATCATTCCTTTTATTACAGATTTGTAAGATGTGTGCAAATATTTCTGGGACCCTTGGGTGTGACAGGAACAGATGTTCCTAATGATATTTGCTTTCATTCATGATACTGGCAAAAAACAACAACCCCCAATTAAAACCTCCATGAACTTCAGCAATTTTCAAAGGTCCAGGGATTGGAAAGTTTGAGAGCCACTGTTCTAGCTCTTGAGCATCTTAAGCTCCTGATGCCAGCATACTCTTGCTGCATCCCAAGCTTGTATTTCTCCTTGCAGGGTTCTCCAGGGGGAGCTGAAGCGTCTGAAATGGCAGCACGAGGAGGCAGCGGAGTCGGCAGAAGGAACTCCAGAATCAGCACAGGATCCACACAACGAAGAGCTGCTGGCAGAGGCCCGGATCCTTCGACAGCACAAAAGCCGCCTGGAGACGCGGATGCAGATCTTGGAGGACCACAACAAACAATTAGAATCTCAGCTGCAGCGTCTGAGAGAGCTGCTTCTGCAGGTATTGGCTGTGGGCTATATCTCACAAAGAAAGTTCTTTGGCCTTCTTTGCATACGGTGCATTCATCCTCAGTTGACATCATTAGGAGCACAGGAATCTGCCTTACACTTAGTTAAACCATTGATCCATCTAGCTCAGTATTGTCTGCACAAACAGACAGTGGCTCTCCAGGGTTTCAGATGGAAGATGTTCCCAGTCCTACCTAGAGATACTGCAGGTAGAACCTGGGACCTTCTGCTTCCAAAGCAGGTGCTCTGCTACTGAGCTATGGCCCTTCCCAATATTACACACTCAAAAGAAATGATATGAACTGAAACTAGGCCAGGTTTTGTGGATCATGACCCATCAGATTTAGTGGGCAGCCCAACCCTGAAGCTGCGGTTGGATTTGTGAGGATGTCAGAGCCAGTGGCCATGTGCCGTGCAGGACAGATGGGGAAACACCAGGTGAGAAGTTGGTGGTAATGGGCATCTTTAACATCTCCCTTCTCTTCCCAGCCTGGAGCAGATTCCAAAGGGGATGGCTCTACAGCCTCATCCTTGGCTTCCTCTCCCCATCCATCAGAGGAGGGTCAGACCAGAGGAAAAGGCCCTGGCACTCCAAACACGGAAACTGCAGGTGAGGCTCTGTGATTCCCTGCAGGCTGCTGGGTTTCTTTCCTGAATGTCCTCATTCCTACTTCTGCTGAAGCAATAAAAGAGCATAAGAAGAGCCTGCTGGCCCAAAATCCTGTTCTTACAGTGTCAAGCCCAATGCTTCTAGGAAACCTGTAAGCAGGACCTGGGCACAAGTCTCCTCCTGCAGATGCCAGCAACCAGTATTCAGAAGCAGAGCATAGCTAGTAGCCATGGACAGACTTATCCTCCTTGAGTTTGTCTAGTTCTCATTTAATGCGATCCAGGTTGGTGCTCCTGTGGGAGTGAGTTCCATAGTTTAACTATGCGGTGCATGAATTTGTACCTTAAGGAACAGTTCCTGCCTTCCTGCTCTATTTATTCTACTGTAGTCCTTTCTTTCTTTAATACCCTGTTTAGGGAAGTTTTTAATCTGTGATATTTTAATGTATTTTGGTATTTGCTGGAAGCCGCCCAGAGTGGTGGGGGGGAACCCAGCCAGATTATTTATAAATAAATAAATTAATACAGTGGTACCTCTACTTACGAATTTAATGCGTTCCAAACGCACATTTGTAAGTAGAAAAAAATTGTAAGCCGAATCCCATAGGAATGCATTGGGAGAAAAAAATTGTAAGTAGAAAAACTCCTATCTAAAAATTCGTAAGTAGAAAAAATCCTATCTAAACCGCATCCAAGATGGCGGACGGAGCTCCATTCGTAAGTAGAAACATTCGTAAGTAGAGTTATTCGTAAGTAGAGGTACCACTGTAATGATAATAATAAATAACCCTGCCTTTCCTCCCAAGTAACCCTAGGGTGGTCATTGGTCATGTCCCCCTCCTTGAAACAGGAAGAGAACCCAATTTGGGTTGTAGGTCTTTTATCATCTGTTTGAGAACACATCTTGGCATTATAAACATGTGTTTGAACTGGACCATTACAGAGCCATTGGCCTCTCTGCTTCCTAGTCTAGTAGCCTTCAGTCACATCCAGACCATGGCTTCCTCCAAGAAATCCTGGGAGCTGTAATTTATACCTCACAGATGTACAGTTCCCAGGACACTTAATAAACCACAGTTCCTGGGATTCTTTGAGAGAAGCCATGTGCTTTAAATCTGCTTCATATGTATGGTGTGTGTGTGACTTTCAATGGAAAGAGGGCTTTGTCCTCTAATAGTCCCAAGTCTGACTTGTAGTGTTATCCCCAACCTTTCAGCAAGATGGTGATTGATTGATTGATTGATTAATAGACCACTTTTAACTGACTCTTCATTGAAAATCCCAGATACAACAAAATGAACATGATATCCCCCCCCCTTTGACTCATTTTTCTTTCTCTTAGATGAGGTGGAGGTGAGTACTCAGGACGTCAGTCTGTGTCTGGAGGATATCATGGAGAAGCTTCGGAATGCTTTTCCCAACACTGGAGGTACAGTGCATTAAATCATCTGTGCCTACATCATCAGGGATGGGATACTTTGTGTCCCTTCAGGTGCTTATGGACCCGGATTCCCATCAGCCCCAGCCAGTGGGGCTCAATGTCCAGGGATGATGGGAATGGTAGGCCCAGCAACATCTGGAGGGCCATAGATTCCCCATCTCTGGATTACTGAGGTAAATTAAAATGGCGGCCCCTACTGAAAGCAGTGTGCCTTACTGGAGAGCCCAAGGCACGAGCAGTGGTCTAAAATGTGCTGCAGAGGTCCAAAAAGTTGCACAGTTGCACTGTAACCCTTGAAGCTTGCCATCCTCACCGCAGCCTTTTTTACCTGAGTTTGTGGAAGTTCCCCACATGTTTTAGAAACATGAAAGATCGGGGTTCTAAAATATATGGGGAGTCTCCATGAGTATAGGAGGCTTCCCACTTCAGTCTTCCTATACAAATGGAAGGCTGACCAGGATGGCAAATGGGGGCCGGAGCTAGCACAGGGATTCCCCCTCCCCACCGACCATTTGCTTCCCATGCATAAAGAACCGCTGATGAGGGTTGTAGGCCCCTGGAGTCACAGGCCCTTTTTTCCCTAACAGGGCAAAGACCACACCCCCTGGCCTTCCTGAAGAAGTCTCTCAAGTTCTCCTAGATGACTTGTTCAAAGCTGACCGTGGGCATCAGCTGGTATTAGCTATTGTGTTGCTGCTGGTCTGGCTGCTTACGGCATTGATGTCTGGCATACCAAACCTGTATAACCTAGCCTTACTGCTTTTGCCAGTGTGTCCGTTTTTATTTGATGGGCATAACCATTGGCCTCCCTTTCCCCCCCTCACAGTGGCATAATAGGCCTAAGGCTTTCTTCACCTCTTATATCTTATATTACTGAGAAATATATCTCAGGGAAATCGCTAATGAAAGAGAACATAAAGATTTCGTGGCTCATTGACAAACTTGTTTTAAGAATTAATAAAACCCATGCATTCTTTCCAAGCAGAGGTCCGCACTTAAATGCTCTGCATCCAAGTGGGGGTTTTTTTTGCTCTGAGATTTCTCCTTCCAGAACCGGCTCTTTAAAGCTGAAGCAGAGAAAATTTAGGTTTCCCGCAGATTGACATTTGCCCTGATTGAACTTTAAAGAGTTTTCACAGAGACAGCTCTGGAGCAAAAAAACACCACGGAGCTTTAAATCACGGACCGGGCCTGGAAAGAGCAGAGGAAAAGTAAGTGTGGATAGCTGCAAGACACTGGCTGCATACACACACTATACATTCGAAGACATTCTCCCCTAAACCGCCCTGGGAACTGTAGTTCACCCTTCACAGAGCTACAATTTCCAGCACCCTTATCAAACTACAGTCCCCAGGATTCTGTTTAGGGTGGGTAAATATATATATGGTGTGCTTTAAATATATGGTGTGTATGCAGCCATAGTTTGAGTGTAAAGATTTAATATTTCCTCAGTATGGCTTTTCCCCCAGCCTCTGAAACCCTGTAGAATTGCTGCAAACGTAATGAACAGGGTGGAAACTCTGCTCCTCATCACTTTGACAGGCGGGCAGAGTTGCCAAATTGTCAATCGCCTGACATTGCCAGGTGTCAGGTGGCCCAAGTTCAAAGGAAAGAATGGTTTCTTTTCTTCCAATGCACCCAGGCTTAAACTCAAAAGAAAATGCCCACTGAACAGGATGTGGGACACAATCAGCTGAGCTCTGGTGCAGAACCAGTCCTAGAAGGACTAACAGTGTGTTGCCGACAGGGAGGGTGAAGAAAGGCTCTTGCATTCCTCCTGTCATTTTGTGGGTTAAAAAATAAAAAGGAATGCCACTATTTCCCTCCCTTTAAGAGATCTAAAAACTTGCCTGGTTTGGGGGAATTTCAGCCGCAAAGAAAAACTCAGGATCATTTAGAACCAAGACATTTCCCAGTCCTCTTCCCACTCTGGTATGTCTCGCAAATGCTCCAACACAAACCCCTGACTCCTACCAAGGTCAGAGCTGTGATATCCTTTGGGCCAGGCCAGAGTTCTCAAAAATGGTGGGGAGGGATGATCCAGTACCAGAGAAAGAGAGCCAATATAGCCTCATGGCCTCTAAGGTTGCAGCCTCAAATGTCATCTTTATGCGACACAGTAATATATATGGATGGGTGGAAATCGTGGGTGGGATGGGTGATTTAACTAAGCTCCATTGTGAATATAATCGGATTGTGTGCATGCCTGCTTTTTCCTTTAATGTTTGTCCGTAAGCCTTATATACTTACCAAGTAGCATTTTGTTAAAAGTTTTTACACCTGTTGTCTTGAGATACTAATTTCTGTGCTAAAAATGAAGAAGGGCCCAAAACATTACAGGGTGGGGGATCAACACAACTTACTAGCACTATTATCAAATACAAATTGTCTGTACATGATACACATATACACAAGCCTTTAACACTTCCACTCTCCAAACTGCCTCTGGGTATAACTCTGAATATCCTTGGGCTTCTCCAGGCAACCTGTTTATTGAACATTCATCCTGATCTGTTTGTGGGGAGGTTATACAACAATGTGCATTCATCTTGATTTGTTTGCATGGAGGTTATACATCTTCCTGCCAATTGATCGTTGTCCCATATTTTTTAGTGCATTTCCCCATCTCTTCCCTAGCTGCAAGCAGTCCAATATTGAGGGTGTTTGTGTGTGTGATAACGGTTTTGTTAAGCCAGAATTTAATTCATGAATTGCACAAACCCAGATTTCTGGTATGCCAGTGAATCCCTCCTGTTTTTTTAAAAAACAAAGACACAATCTGGAGACAAGCTTTATAACATGAATCCAGCAGGCACACATTCCACTGGATGCGACCCTGTTTTGTTTTCTCTTTCAGGTCCAACTTCCCTTATCTAACACCTCCTGCAAGTGAGAGGCTTTGTCTAACCAGTTCCTCAGCAGCTGCTACTCTCCCTTCCTCTCTCCTCCCCTCTGTGTGACAGACTTCACTCGGATCCTTAAGGGGACACCCTCAGCAGAAGCTCACCAGCATCCTTGCAGGGTTTGGCTTCCAGGAGAGCACTCCTTTGGTGTATCTACAGAGCGTTTCCTTTGGAAGGGCAATCCAGGGTTACGTACCCCAAATCCAGATGAGGTCAAAACTGGATGCTGACACATGTCTAGATTCAAGGAACTCTGAAAGGAAGGAAACAAGGGCACATGGTGGTGCCTTTCTGTGCAAACTACAAACTGACATGAATAGCTTCCCCCCGCCCTCTACAGTTTGTGTTGTGGACTGTCACTTTTTCTGGGCCAGTTTTGGTTGTGAGTCAGGAAATGACCTATAGTGGATTTTGGCCAAGTGAATGATCTGTGGCCTTCACAGGATGGTGGCTTTATGGGGACTGGAATTGTCTCACAGTGACCGATAAACCATGAAGAACCTTTAAGCTGGGAAGAAATCCAAAACCTTTATAGAAAAAACAAAAGAAAAGAGTTGGTATGTTGCAAAAGGAACTTGCAAGCGCCCGGGTACCTCCGTATCTTCTTCCAAGCTCAGTGGAAGGAGGAGACAAGGCCCAGATTAAATCTCATGGTAAAATGAGGGAGAGGAGCAGGCTTTAAAACATATTATTGTTTCAATGGCAGTAACAGCAGCCTTATGTGAGAGAAGCTTTATAACAGAGAGCCTTATTGTTTTAATTTACATATATATATATATATATATACATAATATATAAATACATATTATATATATTGTATTTAAGCACTGTAATGGACTTCCTCATGCATTAAATTCTAATTCCTTGTTATGTGTTTACTTTGGATTTGCAGTTCTGCTCTGTTCCAAAATCTGCTTTTTTTATGTGATGGGAGGCAGCTCCCTCTCTTCTCTTTGTCTGCCCCAGCAGCTTCTTCCAAAGAGCCTAGGCCTGCCTGCTTCCTTTTGGAGTTGGAATAATCTCCATCTGAGTGACCTCCTGCAAACAAAGGTTGTTGGGAGTCAGAATCTGCTGCCATCTATAGAGTTGATTTACGCATTGTGCTATGGGGTCCAGTCCCTCCCTCTTTGGATCAATTTGTGTGTGGCAACGGCAAACTTAAGAAGCATATGGATAGCTGCTATCTTGAGCTTCCTATGCATGGTGCTCCTAACCAAGTCACACAGGTCAAAAGCAGTACAAAATATTCAGTTGCAGGAGCACTTGAAAGCAGAGCATGTCTGCGCTTCTGAGTGACCAAGAAGGACTTCTTTTGAACTATGCTCAGCAGCACAGCTAGTTATGTTGGAAAATAAACAGGTGTCCCCACTTCCTTTCAGGTAGATTGCAACCATTCAGAAGAACTGGGGTCTGAATAATTAGGCCTCTAGTTAGGCTGGGTTGCTTAGATTTAAGCTAGTATGATCCCATAATCATTTTAAACAGGGGTGTATTTTTAAATCTGGGCTGTTGTTGATCAGGCAGCTCAAGGCTCTTCCCTTGGTTAGCAATTGCTATGGTAGAACTGCTGCCTCCATATCTCCAGCTGAGAGAAAGTTATGGAATGTGGCTTATTTCCCTGACTGGGATAGCAAAGGCACCAGACTCTCTGCATCTCCCATAGGCTACAAGACAAATGAAAAGAAACAGAGAGGCATGGCAAAATAAATAAATAAAAAGCATTGGAAACCACTGCCATTAAGGTCAGCTCTCAGTGGTATTATGGCCTTGATTTGTGCAGTTCCCATTCTAACCCCAAACACACCGGATTAGCACAAAGCATACTATGCTATTCATGTAGCCCAAATCTTCTGATGCTGCAGAAACCACTTGGGTGCTGTGTTGACAGACCCAGGCCATTCCAAGAGCAGTCTTGGCACAAGGTTGTTGTACACCATAAGTTTCCCATTTAAACTTGAAAATTTCTCACCTCTCCTCTTTAAGGAGAGGCAGATAAACATCACAGTCATGGCCTATTCACTCAGGACTTTGCCCCTAGTTGGGCACTGGGGATCCAGTATAATCAACTGGCATTGCAGGATCTCCTGAAGCTGGTGTCCATGATAGGCTGTGTTTTGGGGATGCAGGTGACAAACTCACAAGGGAAAAGGCAGCTCATGACAACTAATGGAAGTGTTCTAATGTAGGGAACTATGCCCTAAAGCAAATACCTATGTTTGTTGGTTAAAGGTGCTAGTCCATGGTAAAAGGTGATTAATAGTGGGCAGTAAATTGTAAGCAAAGACAGTGTGTGGAATCTAGTTTAGATTTAAGTGTATTGAAGCCTTTGCCTTTTGCTGCATTCAGTGTTGTATATCATGTCTGTGGCAGGTTCTTTGTGGGTGTTGCTTGCAGAGTATATACGCAGTCAAAGCTGCTACCTCAAAAAATAAAAAAGATAATTATATGTTTGAGGTCTGCCTCAACTTTCAAGTAGCAGTATTGCTAAATGGCTAAACGCAAACCCTTAAAAATGCAAGTTATAGAATGGGTTTTGCTAAGTCCATGGCTGGTGGTGCCATGGGTCAAAATGTAATTTACCAGCATTTACGGATTGTAAGGAATGTCACATGTGTTGAAAGCATTGTAGGTTGTGAGGGTTGTTGTAGCATGTTGTCATACATTTGTGTGGGGTTTATATTAGTGGACTGCTACAGCATGTTGGCTGTTGAGAATCTTGTAGGCTCCCAAGAAGATGAGGAAAACACTAATTGAAGTGGGCTGATTTGTGTCACACAGTAGCTGTAGAAGGAAGTGGGGTTTTTAGGCCATTGGGATTGTAGGCACTGCCAGTTATGCTGTGTGAGCATGATTTAAAGCATGACAAAGAGCATTCTGTTAAATATTCTGTAATGGTGGACCTTTAAGTCTGGGCCAAGAATGTTCTTAGTGGGCATATGCCAATTCTTCCTGCCTAGAAAATACTCTGGTTTGATGGTTGAACAGCTAAAAAGCCCGGCAGAAACCAACATTGTCGTTGTTTCTGAATTGTATTTTAAAATAAAACAAACACCACATGCCATCTTAGTTTTCAAAGAAACTGAAACTCCACTTTGGAATTGGGCCTCAGGTAGAGATCCCCAGGGGTCATGTAGTTACTCAAACTAGCAAGAAGGAGCTTAGGACGGAGATTGAGAACCTGTGCACCATCAGTTATTTTGCTCTCATCACCCTTGCTCACTGGCCAAGCTGGCTAAGACTGATGAGAGCTGGAATCCAACATTTGGAGAGCCACAGATTCCCTATCCCTGCCTTGGCTTACATGATCTGCCGAGGGGAGGAAATCTATGCCCTGTGTTTCCTCTTTTCTTGTTTCTGAAGGAACACATAGTGCTCCTTTCTTGAGGTGAGAAGCATGTTTCCTTTTCCTAAAGTGGCACATGAGCTGCAGTGCAAGCTAAGCAATTTTAAGTCTGGACGTAATGATCCTGGCATTCAAAGAGAACAGGGTGGGCTTGGGGAATGTATATTGTTTTACTTTAAAATATGGTAAATCCAGCCCTGCTGCTTTTGAGGGCCCTCCTGCTTCTTTCTGCTGAATGAAACCCTGGACTTTGGTCCCAAAGTCCTGTCATTATGGAACTATTGTATGTGAGTTAAGTGCTGATATTGTATATGATCAGGAGCTTGGTATCCATGTTAGCCCGCAAAACCAGGATATTGACAAATGGCAAATCCACACTCATGGGTAGTCAGATGCAAAGGAAGAATAGGGGCTTTTTCAAATAGGACATCAACAAATCTGTTTCAGTTTCTCATTTTCCCACATCAGCTTATAATTTCTTTTTTAAATAACTCCTTGTGAAAACTCACCAGCATATGATGTCCAAAGGATCTCTAATATATTTGAGTACATTTTGTGTAATATACACATTTTTGCAAAGCAATTTGCCCTAATATAATGCATTTTGGGATATGTTATTTTCTTGAATTTTTATATATGCATATTAATGGACATTTTACCGTGATATAGTGCATTTTTTGTACACATTACATGGCTTGAGGAATGCATTTGAGGAAGTGCAACTTTTGAAGGACAGCTGTGTTTCGGTTCTCATGTGGCTTTGGAAAGTGTGAATTAGGTAGAATCGCCTTGTTATGTAAAATAAGTACAGGTAACTCACAGCTTATGTGTGTTTAACATGTGTGACATGGTTGAAGGCCACCTGGTTGAAATCAAACAAATTAAATGCATGGGAGGCAGAGAGCTTAAATGTTCTTTTTGCACAGTGTTTTCCTGATGCGGAAAGGGCTTTTAAGCTCTCAGACTTGCTTACCAAGCTCATGGGGTGGGGAACGTACAATTGTGTGGGGGCGGTTCCAAGGGGGTGGTTTGTGTATATGCATTTTTGCATATATGTGCCATTCCTGGAATGTATCCCCACGCGAGATGTGAGTGCATTGTACTTTCTTTCCCTTCCCTACTTTTAACCTTTAACTCTTGTATAGAACAGGTAATTTGTGGTGGGGCAGTTTTTCAGTCAGAAGCGTGGAGAGAGCAGCACATATCCAAATCCCATCTTCTACCCAATTCTTACAAGGCAGAGAAGCCCACTCATTCATCCAACTGGTCTTATCTACCCCTTGGTGCTCTTCCTTCATCTCGTCTGCAGTGTCCCAAGACAGAATACGGACAATACTGTTAGTAGGCCATATTAAGAAACTTAAGTTGTTTAATCTGATCGCTTCCTACAGTGCTAAGATGTGTAGTTTCTCGATTCTTTTGTTTGTATTGATAGTATTGCAGCATTGCTTTTAAATTTTATGAACCATCACCCAAGCTAATTTACACATTAGGCCAACCAATTTACTTATCAGAAAGTAAAACCTTAAGTCTTGTGACTGTGCCCCTAGCATTAGAGGAATTGCAATCACCTATTGCACTTGGCAGAATATTTGTGTTGCTTTTGAAGTATATGTAATTTATTTTCCAGTGTGCCAATAAGAGACAGAAACTAATATGGTGAGAGGCAATTATTCCTGAAAAGGACAATTGCTCTGTAGCATGTGGTGGATCCTTCAATCTCACACTTTCATTATTAGTTCTCCCCGCCACCCCATCCCACTTTCTGAATAACATTGGGGACCCAGAACCCTGTTCATTAGCGTTGCAACTTCCCACTGCAAATACTGTAACAAGAGATTTCCTCTCTGCTGCCTACTCCCTGGAATTTTGCTCATCGCTTTCCTAGCTCTTCACACAGAAGGACTGCAGCTTGGTCACTGGGGTGTGGGTGGGTGTTTGTCTCTGTTGAAGCAAATGAAAGGGGCACAATGAGCAATGAGGGGTTTTTTCTAAAGGGAACAGAACTAATAATGACTGGTTACAATGTGCTGTCTTCACTGAAGTCTTTTCCATTTCTGCTTTGGGGGAAAAGAATAAATTTGTATCTGAAGTGCTGTGTTGCTTCATTTTTTTGTTTTGGAGGAATTTTGCCTTTCTTGAGAAGAGCATAAGGTTCTTTTTTATGTTCCTTTTTGCATGTGGCCTGAAAAAAAATGCTTTAAAAAGATTTCCCCCCCCCCCCAAAAAAAATTTAGGACCTATATCCACACTTCCATTTGTCCTGTGTTTTCTTCCACTTGCTGCACTGCATATTAATACCGCCAAAAGTTTTGTCACCATTTCAACATTTCCCTCAATGCCTTAGCTACATTAGAAGGTACAATGGAAAAGTTAAAATGGCAGTTTTTAAGCTATATCTAGGAGATGCCATTCAGGGACATGGGTGGCGCTGTGGTCTAAACCATAGAGCCTAGGGCTTGCCGATTGGAAGGTCGGCGGTTCGAATCCCTGTGACAGAGTGAGCTCCCGTTGCTCGGTCCCAGCTCCTGCCCACCTAGCAGTTCGAAAGCACGTCAAAGTCCAACAGGAAGGTAAACAGTGTTTCCGTGCGCTGCTCTGGTTTCACCAGAAGTGGCTTAGTCATGCTAGCCACATGACCCGGAAAAACTGTCTTGTGGACAAACGCCGGCTCCCTCAGCCAGTAAAGCGAGATGACTGTCGCAACCCCAGAGTCGTTCACGACTGGACTTAACAGTCAGGGGTTCCTTTATTCCTTTACCTTTTAGGAGATGCCATATACTGTACAATACTTACGGGATGAGGGTAAGCAGATGACACTGAGCAGCAGTGTCCTGCAGCTCCTTAACCTTGCAGTCAGGTCTTCATGCATTTTTAAATACCCTCTGACCATATCTTCTCTGACCAAATGCAAAACCTGTTTGCCAGGGCAACAGCAAGAATAATCAACACCACCATGAGCACCAGTCCCTTTCTCAAAACACCTTCAGCTTTATTTCTATTCATTGGAAGCCTCATTAATTAGTTCTCTAGGCACTGTACAGCTATAGCACAATACAATTTTAAAAATAAATCTGCAAAGAATCTTTGGGGCAGGGGAATGGAAATCATAACCCATCTCTAGCTTCCATCTGAAATTTTAGACTTTGCCTGTGGTTGCAAGGAGGAGGTTTATTTTCTGCGTACATGTGCAGTAGCTGGATGAGGATGGCAAGATGACCCTGTATAGTACTTTTTTTGCAGACAATTCTTCAATTAAGGAAGGAAACTGAAAAGAATACCAGCAGACCCAAGAAGGGGCAAGCATGCTTGTTTTCCTAGGTGTAGATGCAATGGCAGCTCCCTCCTTGAGCCTTTGATTACTGCACCAGACCCTGAGTTGCCTGTTCTCAACAAGATGAGCTAGCCACGTCAAAGATTATTAGCTAGCACACTTTCACTCTGACTCTGCTCCCCAATATCATCACAGACCAGAGCTTTCCAAACTTTTTATGTTGGTGACACACTTTTTTTTACAGAAACGCATCATTTTGTGACACAGTAATTCAGTTTTACTAGCAAACTGGAGGTTAAACTACCCCCTTTCCAGCCCTGGGGGGAGCACACTGCAGCCAACAAACTAACATGTCGTGACACACAGTTTGGAAAGCTCTGCCATAGGCCTTAGCAACTGATTCTACAACCCACTATTTTTCATACCTGCCTCCTCACTGGGTTTCCTCTTTCATCAGGTTGCGTTGTCTCAGGGTAGAAATGTTCAGCTCACCCATTGCTCCAGATCCAGTCAACTCCAGCACTTCGCTTTTGTCTCCTCTGCAGTGGGTGGCCAATGAAATATCTTCTGTATCTCCATCCTCCTTTCTTGACACCTCACCATGGCCCCATAGAGATTCTTGCCCCACAATCATTTCTGCTTCCCTGCCTGTTTTCACTTCTGGCTCTTCCCCCCTAACTTGCAGATCTGCTTGCTCTGTTTCAGAATCCTCCCCTCTCGTTCCCATCTCCAGATCATCAGCTTTGAAGCTTATTTCTGCCTTGAACCATTCTTGGTCTACCTCATCTCCTTGTGCATCTTTGCACAGCCTAGATCTGTCACCAAATTCAGTTCCTTCCTCTCTACATCCAGCTACCTCTCTGTGGCCACCCCCCTCTTCGCTGGCATGCTCTGATTCAAGGCTTATCACTTCCTTGGCCCTAACATCTAATGTTATTTTCACATAATCAGTTGCTACTTTTTTTAAGTCTTCTGGGTCGGCCTCTCCCTCACAATGCTCTGGGCCTGCTTCACAGCAACATGTCTCCTCTTCTGGAATGAAATTATCATTATCTTCTCTTCTTTTCTCTCCCAATTTTGTTTCTCCTTTAAGTTCCTCCTCCACTCCAGTAGAATTCTCCTTTCTTGGCCCACCACAGTTTTCCCAGTCAGAACTGACCTTTTCCCTCGCTTCTGTTGCCACACTTGCTTCTGTCTTTGATCCTTCCGGAAGGATTTGGAAGTCACCTTTTTCACTACTTTCCTGAGGGCTCTCCACTATAATCCCATCCTTGGGATCCTCTGCTCCAAAGCCCTTATCACCCTGTACCCTTGACAATTTAAGAGTTTGGGCTTCTTGTTTCCCACAACTTGCCTCATATCCTTCCGTCTCTCTTGTGAAGTTCTCTGCTCCAGTGCCCACTCCAGTCTCACAAGGTCTTTTAATGAACCCTTCCCCTACGCTGCTGTTCACATGGTTTCCTGCAACTCCCCCTAATTCCTTCCCAGGGCTCCCAGGGACGGCTCTTCTTTCTGCATCCTTTTCTTCCAGCACTGGAAAATCCACTTTTCTGTTTTGATCCCAAGCCCCAGAATTAATCTCTTCCACTTTCCCCCTCTGTTCTTCAAGCTTCCACTGCCCAAATTCTAACCGTTTCTTGCTTCCAGATGTTTCACACCCTGTCAGGTCATCTCCAGAATGACTCTCCATCATTCCTTTATCTTTATTTTCCATTTCCTCTTCCCTCACTTTCTGAGGGGTGATGTCCTCTTTGTCCATTTCGCCTGTCTTCATTAGGAGTCCTTCCTCTTTCTCTGCTAACTTCCCTTGCTCTGTTTCTTCAGTCTTTGCACCCATCCATCTCCCTTCTTCTCTTCCTCTCTCAGGGTTCAGGGTTTCTTGATTCTTTTCCTCTGTTTGTGGGCCGAGGCTAGAATCCAACAGCTTTTCTGTCTCCTCCATTGCTCTCCCCTCAGTTTCTCCTTTAGGAGGAGGCTGCTGGAAGAGATCTTTGTACTTCTTGCGGTCTTCCACGTGCTTCTTCCTCATCCTCTCCCCCAAGAGCTTCAATTCTTTCCTCACAGCAGCAGTCAGCGATGGATCCAGGTGGGCCACCCTCAAAAAGTCTGTTCGGGCCTCCTTTTCATTCCAGACAGCAGCGTGGGCTTTAGCCCGTTTGAAATAAGCCTTGACATTTTCTAGCAAAAGAACAAAGTCAGTTGGTTTGCTAGCTCTCATAAACAAATCTTATAAATTATAGAGTTATATGTTAAAAGCCACCGCTCTCAGTATTCTGCATTCCTGGACCATGTAAGGATAGGGTGTTTCTTATGTTGTCATCTGAGTGGACCACATGAGACTGAAGTCAGCCCACTCGGGTCACACAATGACTGTGTACACCACATTCATTTAAAGCGCAGTTCCTCCCACCAAAGAAAACTGGGAATTGTTGCTCACCCCTTACAGATGTTATAAGAAAAACTGCTCCCTTTCCCGTATGGGGTATTCCGGAGCCCGTATAGAGCCCTATCAGTAGGAGAAAATAGCAGAGTATATTGAGAAGTAAAGCGGCTAGTAAGCCTGATCTTTATTCACGGAACTGTTGCAACTCACCACGCGCAAGAGGGAGGAGAACCCTGAACAATAGTGAGCAAGGCCTTATGTAGACTTTTAAAATTGCCCACCCTGTAGCCCAAGGCCACCACCCCTAAACACCATAAATACATCACAGAAGGAGCCAGGAGGCAGTCTACAGCAGAAATCCTGCCTGACCGAATACCTTATAATGGTCACTGATTGTATTACCTGGGCAGCCTGGCCATTCTTTTGTGATGGTTAATACTTTAGTTCCTGAGTCCAAGTCACAGACTCACCCTATTCATACACAAATGCACCCTTAAGATAGGATTTGCAAGCAAAAAGACAATGGGAAGGGCTTTTTCTCCCTTTGCCTCCCTTACTGCAGAGGAATATCTGAAGTCATTGGGAGAGTGAAAATGGCTTCAGGATTGCTATTTCAGACACATGGTTCATATATTTAGATATGTGTGCATTTATGAAAGCAGGTTATCCTTCATGGAGAGCCCATGTTGCCGTGGGGGCTAACAGGACACGCTCCCTTTCTGTTGGGTGGGGTTGACTAGATGACCAGGGCTACAACTGGTGGATTATTGTTGTGGGGTAGATTTGGATGTTGCAATTTGGGGACAGCCCACTGGTTTTATATTCCTTGCTCACAGCCTGGGCTTTCTCTTTGCTGCGAGCTTCGGATCACCCACCCACCCTCCTCTTTAATTAGGCTGTTGCGTTTGACCTTGCTGTGCCTGTCATGGGGTTGGCTGATTGGCTGGTGCCACTTGGTTTTCGCCTACTGCATAGCAAATAGTCACAACTTGTAAGGTTGGCGGTTAGGCATTGATTCATAAATTGGTTGGTGGAGGGATCATGATTGGTTGTGCCAGTCCCTCCAATGCTGTTGGTTGGTGGAGGGGCCAGAATTGGTTGTTGGTTGTGCCGGCTCCTCCAATGCTGCTGCTGCAAGGGTGAATTCCGTTAAAGGAATCCAGGGGCTCGACATGCTTTAGCCCGTACCCCGACAAGAGGCTAGGGCCACGCAAGAGCCCCTGGGGGCATTTGGTGGAGAGGCGAAGGGCCAGCCTTCCAGCTCCATTCTCTCCCCAAAATGCTTTCCCTGCACTGACTTCAGGAAGCGGGGAAGTCAGTTAGTTCTGTCTTAGAGATAGATAGATGTGTGTATGTGTATGTATGGAACCAATACCTAAGCAACCACTCACATTTTTGTATTTAAATAAAGTTGTGACCAAAATGCCAAAAACCTTAATTTTAATTTCTGTGTGCTGTGTGAGTTATTGGGGGGTGTCCTGGGGACCTCGGCATGCAATATTCTATATTTGAGACCTTTTAAAATTCTTATAACACAGAGCTAAAATTAACAACATCCTTAACAAGAATTATTTGCAGGGGTGTGTGCTTTAAATGTATGGTGTGTATACAGGATAAATCTCTCTCTCAGAGGTACCAGTAGCTTTGTGTAAAATTGCCAGAGGACGATGGGTGAATAAAACCAAAGTCAACTGTTGACGTTTCCTCCTCAGTTATTCCCTGAGACACAATGGGGTAGGATCACACATAATGCTGAACCGGGGCTAAAGAACTTGTGATGCTGCAAATGCTGCTGGCCACAACTCCCATCTTCCCTGGCCATTAAACATGCTGATTGGAGTTGGAATCCAGCACTGGGCTCACATGCTCCCACTTTCCTCCTCCTGCACATTGGGAGGAGGACTTCAGCTGAGTTTACATTCAGTTTCAAAGAATCCGGCTGTATTTGGCCCCCAGGCCTGAGCTCCCCCACTCCTGCTAGGGAGCCTTGTTGCTGTGCTGATCATGTGACACTTGTGATCGTGGGAAGGAAGAGATGGACTCCTGGAGGGAGGAGACATGCCCACCAAAGGCATGTTGCCCAACAGCACCCCAAAACCTGGAACCAGTGCTGAACCTTGTGGTTTCACAATTACGATGCATGAATAATTTGGTAAGTAGTGTAGAACACTGTGTTCTCAAAATCCCAACTTTAATTAATACTAATAGTAGTAATAATGATAAATCTAGACCTTAAGGCTGCAAAAGCAGGCTATTGATACAGACAGTGACTATTTTGCACAGGGGTTCTGTTCCCGGCCCCTGCACACACTGGCAGGGCGAGCATAAGTGCACCCCACTCCGCCCTCATTCCACGCCCTTCTGCCTTCTTCTAGGTCCAAAAGGACCTGTGGGTCAGTGATTGCATGTCAACTGGATGTGTCTAAACTGGTATCAAATGTTTGCTTTGCTCTTTTTGGAAGCATAAATAACGTAAAGGAACAAAGCGTGTGAGCTCAGAGTCACCCAGTCTTAACAAACCGCCCAAGTAATTGCATTGGTCATTGATGTCTTCATGGGTGGCCAATAAAATTGTATGTGATGTGAGATGTGTAGTCTCAGGACAACGGGACAACGGGAGGAATGCTGGAGCACATCTCTATGATCATGCAGTGTAGGGTCCTGGCACATGCAGAAAAGGATAGAGGAGGGTTCTGCAAGTAGCAAGCTGGAGGTACCACTCACCGTTGTTCTTCTGCAGGAGGTCGGTTGTGTGCTCCAGCACCTCATAATACTCCCCCAACTCCAGCTGGCACTGGCAGTAGTTCAGCACAAGAGGTGTAATGAGATTCTCCAGCTTCATCCAGTCTTCATCCCATGGCTTCTCCTGTAGAAAAAGCCAACAAAGAACAAGATGGTGGGTTTGGAGAAGAGTTGTAGCTTAGTGGTAAAGGCACCTGCTTTGCAGGTTTCGCATGTGGGTCCCAGGTTCCATCACCACCATCTCCAGGTAAGGTTTGGAATAGTCCACTAAGAGACAGAGACTCCCTGCATTGAAGCCAGTGTTCAGGGTGGGACACGGCAGAATATACCAGAGACATGGAAGCCAACAAACTCGTTTATGGCAAAAGAGAGCACCTAGCTAATTAACAAAATGATTTATTTGCATCCACCTCTTTCTCACAGAGAGCTCAGAATAGCTTAAAAATTGGATCCCCAGGTGATCTAGACACCGGCCAGGTGAAATACAGCTTAGCTTTAGGGGTGGCAAGACATCAGACATGGTAAGTCCTTCATGGGGAATGAGTGGTCCAAGAACATAGTCCAACACCGGACATTCATAAACCTTCATTATATATTGTAGGGATGGAAGAACCTCTGGCCCTCCAGGGGATGTTGCACTACAAATTCCACCACCATCTTGCACCACAGGGCTATTCTGACATGGGCTGATGGGAGTTGGAGACCAACAACTTCTGCCGCCTTCGTGCCCCAGCTCTCACCAAATTCAGTGGGAGCTGGGGTGGTCCTCAAAGTGTTAACACTCAGCTCCTCTATCCAGCGGCAGGGAAGGTGAGCAGCGCTGTGTGCTACAAAGCTTCCCTCTCTCCGGCAGTGGTGGAAGTAGTAGATCAAGTAGAGCACTGCCTCCTGCACTTTCGCTGCCTCAGACGGGCTCTTCCCCTTGCTTCATGGCTCTGATTATGCGTATTTATACCACTTTTTGATTTTTAAATAAAAAAATCATAGGAACAATTCATATGAGAAAGAAGTGCAAAACAGTTTTTAGAGAAGAATAATGCAAATAAAAAAATATCTAAATAAACCCAAATATTTGAATGGCGGCAAGATCTTGAAAGCCATGTGAAACAATCAACAGAGCTAAAATTTTGTTTAAAAGGCCTGGGATATTTTGTTGTTGTTGCTGCTGCTGCTGCAATGGTCTTTACCTGGTGCCAAGAAGATGACAAAAAACACACCAAGCAGACCTCTCTGGAGAGAGCATTGAATAATTGAAGGGGACATCACTGAGAAGACCCTGTCCTGGCCAACTACCCCACTTGCCTTAGCTTGTAACAACAGAAAGTCCTACTCTATAGGCAGTCAAATATGGAGACAGGCAGCCTGTTTAGAGCCAGCATATTTTAAATCAATTACTTTTTTTATTTTATCTCCACCCAACTCTTACCTTGGCCTGGATATTGCGCAAGCAGATGACAGCTTCCTGGTATTTCTCTGCCGCTTCCTTGAATTTCCTGGAAAGGACCAGTCGGTTGCCCTCCGTGTGCAGCTTCGGCACAGCCAGCAGCTTCTCCTCGTTGTTCATGGCCCACGTATCCCGCTTGTAGGAAGAGGGATCCTCTACCTAGATAGGAGAGGAAACCACAGTTATTGCAGGGGAACCCCCACTTACACAGGGGTTCCGTACCAGGGCATGTGCTTTCCCCCGTTCTGCCCCTATCTGCTTTTGGTGCTGAAAACTGGGGAACTGCTAGCTAGGCTTTGGAAAGGAGGTGAGAGGACTCTAGGATCCTGCCAGAGCTTCACACCTCCTCCCCAAAAGCCCGGTGCCTTGCTTACCCAGCTTTGAGACAGCACCCCCATTGGCTCAGCTCCCAGTGCATGTTCACAGCTCTAATATCTGCCTGTGGACCTCCTAGTACAAAGATTTCTGAGGGAGCTGCAGCAGAGAAGGTCCTCTTACTAAGTCGCCACCCATTTCACAGCAGACGGTGGAAGCACCTGGACAAGGGTTTCTGAAACTGTATGCTGTGCATAGGCAGGCTGACAATAGCAAAACAGCACATCAGGGATGAGGTAAGTTGAACCCTTTTCTCTGACACTTTGAAAGCCAGTTTTCAAAGTGCAAGGACCTTGGGGTGGGGGAAGAGGGTTATTCGGGCAGAGATGCTTCTTCCCTCCAACTGCGGTGGTAGAATCCACAAAAAGCTTTTGCATCTGACACAGCTGGACACAAACTGGTACTCATTGGCACGGACTGCCGTGTCAGTGGCATGTAGTTGCCAGAATGCTGGATTAGGCCTGGGGAGCAGTGGGCTGGGAAATATCTACATTGGCTCCCAGTACGTTTCCGAGCACAATTCAAAGTGTTGGTGCTGACCTTTAAAGCCCTAAATGGCCTCGGTCCAGTATACCTGAAGGAGCATCTCCACCCCCATCATTCTGCCTGGACACTGAGGTCCAGCACCGAGGGCCTTCTGGCAGTTCCCTCACTACGAGAAGCCAAGTTGCAGGGAACTAGGCAGAGGGCCTTCTCGGTGGTGGCGCCTGCCCTGTGGAACGCCCTCCCAACAGATGTCAAAAAGGAAAACAACTACCAGACTTTTAGGAGACATCTGAAGGCAGCCCTGTTCAGGGAGGCTTTTAATGTTTAATAGATTATTGTGTTTTATTTTTCTGTTGGAAGCCGCCCAGAGTGGCTGGGGAGACCCGGCCAGATGGGCGGGGTATAAATAATAAATTATTATTATTATTATTATTATTATTATTATTATTATTATTATTATGTTATACCCCGCCCATCTGGCTGAGCCTCCCAGCCACTCTGGGCGGCTCCCAATCTAATATTAAAACAATACAGCATCAAATCCCCATGCAGCCATGATGTTCACAGAACGTCCTTGGCCAGCTGCTGCCTCCCGGGCTACTTCACAGGGGTTGTGAGGATAAAATGGAGGGAGGGTGTGATAAACCAATTGACACCCTTTGGAGGACAGGGGAATACAAAGTATTTATGACTTTGAAGTTGATCTCATCTGTTGAGGAGATGGTGGCAACCGCGCGTTACACAACGGATCTGTAGTTTCCTTCTGATCCTCCCACTCACTTTGAACAGCTCCATAATGAAAATAAGGGGCTGTGGCGTCTGCTGTAGTTCATCCAGGTCTGCGTGGCCTGTGGTGTGGTAATCGAACATGTTGCCCATCCCACAGCGATGCTTCTGGCCCTCCAGAGGGTCCTTGCCCTCGGCAATTTTCCTCATGCCCTTGGAGACTAAGGCGTACATTCCTGTGTGCTGAAATTGCGAAGGAGGTAACCATAAGACTGGTGCAGAGAGCATACAGGGCCTTGCATGGGGAATGTGATGTGCTACAATCAGATGCCCAAGAGGGAAGGTGGTATTTTTTCCTTAGTGTACGATCTGCATTATCTTAGCATAAAAAGGCACAGCATAGCCCATCCTACTCCCAAGCGTCAGGCTAGGCTGCTAGATCATTGGCATTCTCTTAGGACACTTCAAGACTATCACTATTTTGGGACAGGATCAAGTCACTGGCAAATTCAGGTTGTGCAACTATAATGGATTGGGGAGTGGGGGAGAGAGGTCTTGCACAACAAGGCCACTTCCTCCCCAAAAGAACAGACTTTTTGGGTTCAGGAAAGTGAGGGTAAGATGCACAGGGAAGTGCTGGATAACACTTGCTTTGATGCAGCAGCATCTAACCTCCCCACAAACAAGTCAGAACAAATGTTCATTAGACAATGTTGGCTATTTAATCTCCCTGGAAACAAATCAGGATGGATGTTCAGTAAACAGGTGGCCTGGAAATAGCCCTTAGTCAACTCACAATAAGAAACGGAAATTTGCCCAAGGCCTGAAGGCGAGAGGCAAGTTAATAGGTATTTGAATCCACACACACACACACACCCGAGTCCAAAACCCTTTGCAATTTTCCATCCCTGCTTTACTCTAGAATCTATTGCAAGAGGCACTTGATAAAAGGAAGATTGATTGATGAGGCATGTAGCTCAGTGGTAGAGTTCCTGCATTACATGCTGAGGGTAGGGTTCGGTTTCAAATTAAGATAATAAAGTAGCTGGTGATGGAGAAGACCATTTTGTTCCCTGGAGATATGTAGACCATATTGGGTTAGATGAACCAATAATTTGGCACGGTATAAGGGAGCTTCCTATGTTCCAGAGCAGGCATCCCCAAACTGTGGCCCTCCAGATGTTTTGGCCTACAACTCCCACGATCCCTAGCTAACAGGACCAGTGGTCGGGGAAGATGGGAATTGTAGCCCAAAACATCTGGAGGGCCAAAGTTTGGGGATGCCTGTTCCAGAGACTTTGAAAAGGTGGAGTCTGGGGAACTATTTTAGTGAATCTGGATAGCTGGGTCAAATGATGGGAGGTTGTGAGCATATTTTACGATAGCCACTGTGGTGTTCTCCAGATGTTGGACTACAACTCCCATTTTCCTTGGTCACTGGCCATGCTAGCTGGGGAATATGGGGGTTGGAGTTCAACAGCATCTGAAGGGTATCAGATGCTTGATAGTCAATTGCAAATAACTTTCTGCTAATTAGGGTAGGCATGAACTTGACAATTTCATGCATTCAGGGTATGCCTGACACAATTGTACACTCACAATAGCATCACACCAGAACTCTGCCACCTCGCCGATCCGCATGGAAGTTAGAAGGGTCTCCCACACCTCAATTTTGAACATCTTCCCCACAATAATCTCCATGGGGATGCCAGGGCCCCGGCTGTCATCTATAACCGTTCTCTCAAAGTTGTCTTTTAGCGTTTGGAAGTGGAATGTGATCTGGATCAAAGACAAACTAAAGTTAATACAGTAATGGTTAGGGCTCTAGTCAGCTCAAATCTAAACCCCTGGAAGTTCAGAACCACCTTTGCTTTGCCTTCCACAATGTTCTGGGGCAATTATTTATTGCCTCCCTCCATTGAATGGGAGCCTGCTTAGTTTCCTCTTCCGATGTGGGAATTATTGTCCTTTAACTAATAGCAAATGAGCGTCATAATTCTGAAAGCACATAACTGAAAGGTAGGACAGAAACTTAAATATGTAGGGCTGCTAGTCCTACCAAGAATAGGCCATTTAATTTCAATGGGACTACTCTGAATAGGGCTAGAACCTGACACAGCGCTTAGCCTCCAAGGCTCTATACGTGTTAGACATATTATGCAACTGAAAGGATTCACTGTCTTATTACTATGTGCTTTACCTCTGTAACAGAAAAACAGCTAAAGCCACTAGTCAGAAGAGACAGAAGGCAGAGGAATCAAGAGGTGTGTTCCAGGTCAACCCTTCTGCTGCCCATCTTTTTACCTAATTACCCAAGAATCAATTACCTGAATCAGATCAAAGGCCCACCTAGTCCAGCACCCATTTCCAACAGTGGCCAGCAACATGCATCCAGGAAGCCCATAAGCAGAACATGAAAGCAATTGCTCTTCCATGCTGCCGATCCCAGCCACTCAAATTCAGGCTATACTGCCTCCAAACATGGAGGTTCAATTTAGACATAATTGCCAATAACTGCTGGAGAGCTCTAGCTCAGGGGCAGAGGGCATGCTTGCATGCAAAAGGTCCCTATTTAAGTACCCAGCACCTCTAGCTGGGATTGAAAGTCTCCTGTCCAAAACCTTGGGAGAGCCATTGCAACTCAGTATATCAACAACCATGAGCTAGATGAGACGAGTTTGCATGGTGTAAGACATCTTCCTATGATCCTATTTACACATTTCTAATGGTTTCTATGCTTGCAGCCATTTACCTTGCTCCCATCTTTGAAATCTGGCAACGGACCGTGGCCGCCATGTAAAATCTTTTTCTTGACTCCTTCCACGTTAAGCAGATACGTTTCCTCCATGGCAGAGCTGCTAGCGGCTTTTCCGGAGAACTTTTTGTTTTACAATGCCTTGCTGGAACAGACCCACTTCAATTCACCTTCTACTCCCAATCTATTTTGATCGTACTAATGTCCAACCAACTCTAGAGAATTGAGCAGAAATTCTTCTCTGCCCGCAGACCCCTTTTGAAGGCGGAGATATTGTCCCGGTCCTTGTCACCTTATCCAATGTGCTGGGGAAACAGCAGGCTGAAGCTGCCTTCCTGATCCCCTCCTTGCCAGGCCAGGTTAATCCAGGATTTGCCTTCTTAGTAGGTATGAAATTAGATTAGGCTAGTTTAGTAAACAGAGAAATCCCCCAGCATCCTTCTAGAAGATGCTAGCAATTTCCTAGGGCTAGTTGAGAGGGTGTGAACGCCCCTCCGTAGAAAAATGCTTCCTCTACAAAAGAATGCTGGGCCATAAACCTCCCTCGAAGGGTTAACCAGAGATCAAATGGTGCCCCAGGTAAGTAATGTTTTTGGTACGTTTGGAAAACCTTCTTTTTACACTTGTTAGATGCCTTTTAGTTGCAGCCCATTTAATGATTTAATGCATACTTTGCATCAATACCCAGGGTCGTTTCCATGTTAGTCCCACTTGGCTACCACTGAAATCAATGAAACTTGGAAGTCACAACTTACCTGATTTCAATGCAATCCAAGTACAACCCATAAAGAAGTACATAAAACATACATTATGTTCATCATGCTGCAAGTGGCAGGGATGACACAGGTTGTTCAGTTGATCCTCTAAGTCAGGCACCCCCAAACTGCGGCCCTCCAGATGTTTTGGACTACAATTCCCATCATCCCTGACCACTGGTCCTGTTAGCTAGGGATCGTGGGAGTTGTAGGCCAAAACATCTGGAGGGCCGCAGTTTGGGGATGCCTGCTCTAAGTCGTACCACCCAGAGGACATCCTAACTCAAGGACATTAATTTACTTCAAAGCCAGAGTCCCAACTTCCAGTGGGAAGAAGTCAGGTTGATCCAAACGGTAATACACAAAATTACCGCTCCTATCAGCCCATCACCCATTCCCATCACCCCCACCACCACCCTCTGAATATACATAAGGGTCTGGTTACTTCTGTTTCAGTGTATCTGAAGAAGTGTGCATGCACACGAAAGCTCATACCAAAATAAAAACTTAGTTGGTCTTTAAGGTGCTACTGAATGATTTTTTTTAATTTTGTTTCGACTCAGACCAACACGGCTACCTACCTGTAACAAAATTAACAGATTGAGATAGATAGCTTTCAAGTTTAGCAGTAGTTTTCTCATTTGTTTTATAGGGCATCTATACAACACAGGTGGAATGACCTGTGGACCTCCAGATGTTGCTGGACTACAATTCCCATTATCTCTGACCACTGACCATACTGGCTGAGGGGAGCTGAGCTGAACATCTGGAGAGTCACAGGTTCATTTTGTTTTTAAAAGACACAACCCAAACTGAGGTCTAGAGGCAGAACATTACACCCTACAAATGGAATGATTCAGTGCAAAGTTGTGAAGGGACAGAACATGAGCAGGAGCAGGAATGGGCAGAATACTTGATGCTGAGGATACCCACCCATTTCTGGGTCTATTGTCTATTATGTGTTGAAATTGTTTATCCATAAGAATTAAAAAGCTATTCCTTCGGAGGGAGAAAGCTGGGATTAGCTTGTGTGTATCCAACCATCTTGAGGAAACTGTCCACATTACAAAAAATATGAGATCAACACACATACAATTTTATTTGCTGTTATTTTGTAGGGAAACCTCTTACAGACAAGACATGCCAGTACATGAAGGATGGGAACAGTGCTGTTTTCCTTCTCACAAGTCGCTTCTGCACTGTGCCCTAACAACTCTCTTCCAGGAAAGAAATAATTTCACCCTACTCTTAAACAATATTATTTCTATGCAGCACATATGGCTGGGTTGCCCCAGCCACACTGGGTGGCCTCTAGCAAATTGTAATGGTAAATTTTAAAGACCAAGACTGTAATCAAAACTTTTCTATCTTCATCAGGAGACCAACCATGTGTGCTTGCTCAAGGGAACCAGTATCTTCCCCTCAAGTGATGGTATTTTCTGTCCACATGTCTGGCAAAACACCAGTTACTTGGGCAAATAAAACATCAAAATAAATCAAAATAAAACATCAAAACCTGAGAGTGATCTGCTTCCTAGTCATGGAACCAAATCCGCCTAACACTGGTGAATTAAAAAGGGCCCCAAAACAAAAGGAAGGAAGGCTGTGGAGCTTTTCGGTTGGCATCACAGATGTACTGCTTGGCATGTCAAAGCCAGGCTCACTTTTCCATAAGGGCTTCTAGCTGCTCTTGAAGGGAGGCCAGCTGAAGAGAAACAGAATGTAGAGAGACAAAATATGTTATTGTTACTTGAAATGGTCCCAACCAGAGAACCTGACAGTTCAGCTACTGGCAAGCATTTCACACTGTATCTTACCAGAGAGCACAGCTTAATTTTTCTCAAATGACAAAAAGCTTTTCAATTCACAGTTGGGAAAATATGGTTCATTATCACATGGGGAAAAGATTTTAGCATTGCTTGTGGATTTACGATGCAGCTGGTTTAGCTGTACTGCCCTTTCCCCATTTGTCAGCCTTACAGACCACCTTACCTGCTGCTTCTCTCGCTCTTCCTGCTGTTTGAATTCATCCAGCACAGCTTGGAGGCGGGTCTGGAAAATAAGATGGGCAGGAAATGTGGCTATTGCTGCTGTAATTCTCCAACAAAAGAACACAACACATATAGCAATCACTGAGCTTGGGGGGGAGGGCAGAGATGAGCTCTTGGGGGGAAAGAGTAGTGAAGCTTTTTTTTTCAATTACTTTTAGCACTTTTCGTCTTTCCCGCGGAGCCTCCGTACAGTATTCTGCTTGCCTCCTCCCACTCTGCCCACCCTATAGGTGCGGAGGGGAGAGATATCTTCGGTCACCGCAGCCAACTGGGGAGGAAGTGCCTTTCCCATGGAGCATTCTCAACCTGCTTGCCTCCTCCCACTTTGCCCGCCCTACAGGCAGAGGAAGGCTGAGTGCGTGATCTGTTTGGTTTTTGTGTGCGGCATCTTTGCGCGACTCCATTTGTGTCCGGGTTACACAGGAGGAGTGCAAGGCGTGATGTTTCGCCAATGTTAAATGTGCAGAGGGGGGATATTACTTCAATCGCCGCGCTCCTCCTGTGTAACATTGCGCCGCCTGCACACAAATGGAGCCACGCGAAATGGCAAAAACGGACTGCCTACAGCCTCCTTCCCAGCTGTAGGGCGGGCAGAGTGGGAGGAGGCAAACAGAATACGGAGGCCCCACAGCTCGCCACTGCCAGGAGCAGCGACTGCTAGAGCAAGTTCCCTATTTATTTATATATTTAACTGCTATATTCCATGGATAAGATGACCCACGTTTTTAGACCTAAAATATTGGGTAAAAAACCTCATCTTATAGACGGAAAAATACAGTACTCTACCACCATATGGACTGTTGTCTCCGCTGTACGAGATGCCTACTGGCTATAAACACCTGCCAAACTCAGCTGAGCCGAGCAGGCTTCTATTAGACTTTCTCTAGGTTCTAGACAAGGGGTGGTGGTGCTGGATTCACCTTGAGGGCTAGGTTCTCTACTTTCATGATGAGATCTTCTTGGCGCTTTCTGCGCTCCTGGGTCTCCTGCAACTTGCCTTTCAGGTTGTCGATCTGCTTCTGGATTCCCATGGCTGGAAGACAGAGCAGATAACTAAGCACTTCCAGAAACAAGCCAAACATTCCTCTGCACATTCTGGCACAAGCCGAATAAGTTCCTCATTCAAGTTGACCACCCCATCTACTGCACAGCCTCCCTCCCTGGGGGTCTCAGGCATCATACCTATCTGGTTGGACCCTTCATTTTCTTGCTCTCGCCCATCTGATTCATTCAGCTTGCCCTGCAGTCTCCTCGCTAAGTCTTCTTCTGTGTCCATGATGTTCAGGTCATCCCTCTCCTCCTCATCACTGCTGGTACTGCTGACATCCTTAAACATCTCCCGGAGCTCAGCATGTTCTATCGCTTTGAAGCAACAACGAAAAAGGGAAGAGTATAGTTTACAATATACACAGTGAAAATTATCCTAGAAAAGTGCTGCTAACCTTGTGGTTAGCATGGTAACAAATTGCCTCCTTGACGCTGTTTTAATTTAAAGACCTCCAGCTTCCTTGCCAGGCCAGGTGAAATTCCTCTCTACCCCACTGGGGCAGAAAACTGTACCCAAAAGCTTCTGTTAATATATTTTGTACTTAGCCATCTGCATGAAAGCATCTAGAAATGTAAGCATCAACAAGTTGGAATATGAATAGAGGCAACTACCTTATACTAGGTCAGATTATTTGCTCATTTAGCTCAGGACTGTCCACTTTGAAAGGCAGTGTCTCTCTAGGAACTCAAGCAGAAGGGGGTCTTTCTCATCACTTGGTTCCTGATCATTTTAACTGGAGATTATTATTATTATTTATTTATTGAATTTATATACCAATGCGGGTGGTGCTGTGGTCTAAACCACTGAGCCTAGAGCTTGCCGATCGGAAGGTCGGCGGTTCGAATCCCCACGACGGGTGAGCTCCCATTTCTCAGTCCCAGCTCCTACCAACCTAGCAGTTTAAAAGCATGTCAAAGTTCAAGTAGATAAATAGGTATCGCTCCGGCGGGAAGGTAAACGGTGTTTCCATGCACTGCTCTGGTTTCGCCAGAAGCAGCTTAGTCATGCTAGCCACATGACCCGGAAAAACTGTCTGCGGACAAACGTTGGCTTCCTTGGCCAGTAAAGCGAGATGAGCGCCGCAACCCCAGAGTTGTTCATGACTGGACTTAACTGTCAGGGGTCCTTTACCTTTACCAGGGGTCTCAGGGCGGTTCACAGAATAAAACCAAGATATAAAACCACAAAATACCTAATAAGATATCAGGGACTGAACCTTCAAACTCTGGCATACAAGATGATCTACGACTCTTCCTTTAAGTTAGGGAGCTACTGAATTTTGACAATACCTGCAGAACCATGGCTTGGTTTGTGTCCAGACATCCCAGGAGAAGAAATATCCAGGCTTGTGAGTGAACCATGGTTGTCAGGGTCTTTTGTTTCATCTTCGGCAATGACCTCCCAGCCTCAGAACAGGTACAGAAGAGTCAAGGAAAAACCAGTTCAATAGGGAGTCATCCCCTAGAAAAATGGAATCTGCGCTGGTAAATTGATGCTACAGCAATATTCTTTAGATGATTAGAAAACACTCTCCAGCTTTCCACTGAAGCACATTGATGTCTACACCTGTTCGGTTTTTGCACACACTGCTTTCCTGAACAGGTATGGTACAACGCAGTGGTGGCTGGCACCTACTGGAACTAGTGGGGCAGAAGGTAGGGAGATGAACAGTAGGTAAAGCCAGAGACAAGGATAGGTGGAGCCAATAACTCTGCTTCTGTTCCCACCCTCCTCCTTGCTGAGTTTTACAAGGGCAATACTGAGACTGAGAAAGAGGAAGCTGACAGCCAATTCCACTTTTCAGACTGGATGAAAATAGCAAGGCAAGCAGATGTGGCCAGCTGAGGGCAGGCTGAGGGCAGTTAGCGAGGCAGTGCCCAAGGTGCCCTAATGGACTAGCCTCTGTATGTGCCATAAATCCCAAGAAAGATGCCACCAGGATATGTCTGCTCACATTCAGTCAGATGCAAGCAGACCCCTCCACTCTGGGTCTTTGCCATACACAGAATTCTACTTGCACTCATACAAATGCAAAAAAGAACAACAGCCACCATCAGGTGGCCTAACCAGAGCAACATGCAGAAAGACACGAGTGTGGAGGATGGGAGGAGACACACAATGCATGCGAGGACAAGCATTCAATGCTTGCTGGGGTCAAGATTGTGGGATACCTCTGCCCCCAAACATACGTTCAGCACTTGTGTATTCAGGCAAGGATGGCAAACTGGTCTACATAAAAAAAAAAAACTAGAAAGAAAGGATACGGACTCCGACAGCTTCAGCATCTGTGCTCAGCAGGCGCTTCACTTCCTTTTCCACATCTGGAGACTCAATGTACTGGGCCAGAGAGGAAGAAAGAAAGAAAAACAATATTACGCACCCACAAGTTGGTTGTGCCTCAGACCAAAGTGTCATTCCTACCAGATGCCACAGACACACCTGCAACCTTTCCACCGCCATTTTCAAAGGCATTCCTGAGCCACCCTGTAAGATTCCTGCAATTATTCCAAGCAAGTCACAACTTCTTCTTCAAAGGCCTTAAAATGGAGATGGGTGGAAAGGAGACTGTGGTCTACCAGCAGACCAGGGAGGACAATTCATGGCAAATCACTTAGTGCTTCCTGATTGCTCAGATTCTCACAAAGAATGCTGGGTAAGTCAGACCTCGGTCTGTTCCAGCAAGGAACTTCTTACGGTTTTTAGATCTGCATATTCAGGATCATGTAGCACACATTATTAGCACATAGCCTTCCCCAACATAGTGCCGCCCCCGCCCCCACTCTCTCTTGCAACTCCCATCATCCCTGACCATTGGTTACCTGGGCTGGTAAGGATGGGAGTACAAGTTCAAAACACGTGGAGGGCACTGGGTTGGGGGAAGCTGCCTTAAAATATCCCTTATTTTATACACTGAAAAACATAAATCAGTGAATAATGGGAATTCCACTTGAAAAACAGCAACAACAAAACAGACCACAGAAGACTGGTCAGTCTGTTCCTAATGACTGGATTATTACATTTTGTCAGTCAAGGACATGCGATTTCTCTTTGTTTTTTAAGAAACCAGAATGACCTACAGTGGGATTTTCCCTATAAGAATATTTGGTGCAATGTGCATCTTTTGAAACTATGGCTACTACTAATGAAGGCTATATATTACCTCCAGTATCAGAGACATATCTGCTTCTGAATACCAGTTGCTAGGAATCATAAATGAAAACAGGCTATTGAGCTCAGGTCCTTCTTATGGGTTTAATTAACTATGGCAAGCTGTCAAATATGCATTCATTGAGAGTTCTAGACGGAGATACAACTGTGCTGGTGACCCTCTGTTGTTGTCTTTCTTGTCAATGGAGTGATGAAATCATGCCAGACTGTTGAACGTTCATCTGATTTGGTGTAACTTTTAGCCTGCTTCAGTTTGCACTGTGGTTGGCTTTATGCCACAGCATGTGTGAGCAACGATTCAAACCTAACACCAAACAAGGAGATGCAACTCACCTTCTTCTTAGCTGTCTTCCTGAACCGCCTCTTCCTCACATTCTTCAGTGGGAGAGTAACTGGAACATCACAGCAAATTAATTACTTGGGGCAAAAGGGAGAGCCGAAAGGCATTGTGACTTACTAAGGGGAACTGGATCTCTCCCTGATCAGTGAGCTAGGCAGCAAAGGCGAGAACAGTTAATGGCAGCTCCCGGATTTGGAAGAAACCAAAGAGATGAGTGAGGGTGAATCTTGGTCGTATTGTATTGGCAAACAATACTCCTCCTTGACGATCAGTGGAAGGGACTTTTCTGGTGGTAGAGTGGGAAGCGGGCACAAAGTCGAGTAAGGAAGGTGAAGTGAAATATAGTTATTCTACTCACTGCCATGATTCCAGAGGAACTTCTTCTCTCTGTCTTTGTCTTTCTTCTTATTGGCTTTGACATCGGTACTTGAAGGAGTTTTAACATCAGTAGTGGCCGGAGCTGGCTCTTCCTGAGTAGGGTATAGTTCACCATCCACAGTGCACACAAGCATCTGAATCCCCACAAAGAGAGGCAACTGTTATATGCAAGGTTGATGTCAGGGATTCGCACTGTTGGGTACCTGAAGGCTCTAATAACTTTATTATTACACATTTCTTCACATTATTCTATGGCTATGGATGTAGCAACCTGAAGTTTCAGTATGGTTTTGTTTTGTTTAATATTTGTACCTTCCTATTATTTTGGTATTTGAATTCTTGAACTCATGGAGATAAGGGCCCAATCGAGATCAATGTGCCTGATGACTGACTAAAATCTGAAGCTAGCACTGGTTGGATATGAAAGCACTGAGAAGAGGAGACAACCAACCATTTTGTCACCAACAGTATTTGGCACAAGCATCTCTAAGACCATTCAATTTTCCTGCTTTGGGGGAACAGCCACCTGTAAGGAATTTCTCACACTCAAAATTGGGTGTAAATGTTTTACACTGTGGAACATCCAGTGCTTCTAGCATGGAAATGAGAGTGGGGGCAAAATTAAGACTGTGTACAAAGACACAGAGGGGACCGAGAAAGTCTGATATCCAGACCATGAGACAATACTTACTTGGCAAATATCTGCTGTCTTATAGAAAGTCTTCTTATCGATGGTTTTTAAACTCTCTGTGATACAAGGCAAGTCTACCAGCCTGGCGGCTAATGGGACCCGATCTACTCGCACAATCCCATGGCGGCCATCTGCTGCAGAGAGGAAAGTAGGGTTGCACTTGAAGATTCATGGTATCTTATTAGGAATTCAGAACACGATTCTGTCTGCCATGTTTAACATGTATGCATGTAGACTACTTCATAAGAACCCTGCTGGATCAGACCAAAGGCATATCTAGCCCAGTTTCCTATTTGCCTCAATGGTTGCCCAGAGGCATGAGTGAAATTATCTCCTGCTTGTGTTCTTCATCCACTGGTATTCAGAGGCATACTGCTTCTGATATCGGAGGCAATGTAGCCATCAGAACTAGCAGCCACCAGAAGCCATGAATTTGTCCAATTCCCTTTTAAAGTCATCTTAGTTGTTGGCCATCACTACATCTTGGGGTAGCGAATTACACCGGTACCTTGAGTTACAAACGCCTCAGGTTACAAACGCTTCAAGTTACATACTCCGCTAACCTGGAAGAGGTACCTCTAGTTGAGAACTTTGCCCCAGGATGAGAACAGAAATCGTGTGCCGGTGGTGCAGTGGCAGCAAGAGGTCCCATTAGCGAAAGCACACCTCTAGTTAAGAACGGACCTCCGGAACGAATTAAGTTTGTATCTAGAGGTATCACTGTACACAGTAACTATAAACTATTAACTATAAATTATGTGAAGAAGTTGTTCCTTTTGTCTGTACTCTCAACATTTGGCTCCACTGGATGCCAAATTCTATGAGAGAGTGAGAAAAACTTCTCTGTATCTGCATCATTTTATACAGGGGGTTGCTTCCAGGCCCCAGCACAAATAAGTGAAATTATATGATTTATACGAAGTGTGGAGCACCCTCTAAACTCCCTCTCATTCCAAAAATATGCACAACTAGAATTGACATTCTGGGGTCAGCTAGAGGCTGCATGGGAAAGAGGCTGCTGCTCCTGAGCTACCCCACATGTCGGCTGTTAGACAAGGAGCCTGAGCAGCCAGAACAAAGCCCCACTGTGCTTCCGGACTCTTCGGGGCTTCCTCTGCCCTCACTGGCATCATCTTCAGGCTCCATAAAGGGTCTCCTTGTGAGCCACGAGGACTCTCCAACCCCCTCCTTTGAATTATTGAATTATTGAATTATTTCCCAGTGCTGTGCATATATGCAGTCACACATGAGTCGATCACACATTAAGTTGGAGGACACCTGTACATCTCAATCATGTTTTCTTTTATAACAAAAAAATAATACTGGCTTACTGTGCAGAACTTTGATTACTGCAACATTCAGTGATAACTTGCAAATGTGAATGGATCATTAAAATAACCCTCATGTAACCTCAAACACAAAAGTCATCTACTGAACAGCCAATCAAATCAAGTGATATTCATGCATGTGGAAACCAACATTACAGGTGGGACCGTGGATTAGATATACCGTATTACCGTAACTTCCTGGTGTATAGACAGGAGAAAAGACCAGTTGTACTACCCCCATTTACAGAAAACACTTTAATTCAACTTTTCCACAGCTTTTAGAGAGTGTGGAGGCATCAGTGGCAGAACAATCCCTCTCCCTCCCTAGCAATTTCATGTAGCCCCACCCAATAGCTTCCTAATGATTGTGCATTCCGTACTACAGGACCTGATGAATAGCTTAAAGTAATCAATGTGTAACAACAAAAGCCAAGTGTTCTAGCCGATTAAGTTTTACTCAGACTAGACTCACTGAAATTAATGGGCCTAAGTTAGCCATTTCCATTCATTTCAGTGGGTCTACTTTGAGCAGGACTAGCACTGGATACAACTCCCAAGAAATAAGAACTCATTGACCTGGTCCTCTTACCATGCAATTCTATGGTGAGCCTGTCCTTCAAGTTGACACTTCCAGACTGGACTGCCCTCCGCACAGTAGAAGCATGTTCCTGAAAAGGCAGAGTTTACAATAGTCATACCTCAAGCTGCATTCGCTTCACGTTGCGTTTTTTTCAGGATACGAATGTGGCAAACCTGGAAGTGTTTACTTCTGGGTTTGCCACTTTGCGCATGCGCAGGAGCGCTTTATCATGTTACGCGCATGCACAGAAGCAACACTTTACTTACAGACTTTTTGGGGTGCGAACGGCACCCTGGAACGGATCACATCTATAAGTAGAGGTACCACTGTACCAACCCATATTCATGCCTCCAGCAACAGAATCAGGAAGCAAACACAGAGCACTTCGAAGCTATTTGTTGTAAAGGGTCTCTTACCGGAGGCAGTCTCAGTATAAACTGGCTCTCCAATTCATGGGGAGCATCATCTTTGTTCTTGCTCATCTTTGGTTCTTGTGTTTCAGGGAACAAGAGAAGAGAAATCATGGTTACCTGTTGGCCTAACAGTAGCTTCTCTCAACCTTTGTTATCCAACCTGCTGTGTTGCTAATAGTCACAAAGCAGCAGTACACCCAAATGCATTCTGCTCAGAAGCACCTTATTTGAGGGAACTAGAGAACTTGCACCACACATGAAAAGCATATTCTGGACAATAAAGCCACAGATGCAACTGGCAGCTTAAGAAATAAAAGGCAAGATGGTGAAAGCAGAAGGGTTTGCCCACATAGCCACTACGGTCTGGTTTCTCCACAACTTACTCTGAGCCGCAGTTTCAGTCCTACGGCAGGGCAAAACTCAACAGCTTTGAGATAAAGAGCAGAATCAAGCTAGCAAAAGCCTCCCTCTTCTTCCCCACCCAATCCTCTGGAAAAGTCATTCTTAGCTCTTTCAAATAAGGTGTGATAAGCAGTGTAGAAAATCAGATTTGATCACAGACAACACACAAGATCAAAGAAATGCAGGAATCATACAGTATAAGATTACTGTTTGAAGCATGAAGAGAATGCAGCCATTGGAGTAGAGATCCTGCCATTTATGGTGAAGGGAGGGGTTTGCCAATTGGGTGCTGACTGGGTGGCAAGTAAAACTAGTGACAGTAAAACCTTATATAAAGTTGGCAATTGATGTGACATGTGTAAAAGGCTACAGATCTCAAACCACAGTAGCTCATCAATTTTTTTGGTCCGGTCCACCCCCTCCATTCCCCTAATCACACTCCAAAGGCTTGCAGTTCTCTTTCGGATAATTTCAGAAAGGCGGGAGTAATATTTGCATTTAGATCCTTCTTTTAGAAAGAACTACAGAGCCAACACCAGAGTATCATAAAAGAAACAAATGCATTACTTGTAGTTGCCATCTCTCCTCTTCTTGCTTCACACAAACGTTTATAAAAACTTGTACCATTCAAAAAAACTAAACATAAATGCAGAAAAAAACAGTTAAGAAAAGGAAAATGTCTGTAGATCTATAATAATAATAATAATAATTCCCTTGAACTCTTCCCCTGAACTCTTCCCCATCCCACATAACTTCTCTCTCTCTCTATAGCTGAGGATCAACTTATCTGCAGGCAATAATTTGTTTACCTATAGCAAGGGTAGCCCAACATGGTTCTTTCCTGGTATTGAAGATTACAACTCCTAGCATCCCTGACCACTGACATCTGTCTAGGTTGGATTAGAATTGAATGTGGTATCATCCAGATGTTATGGACTTCAAATTCCCAGACAGCATGATAATGGGCAAGGGTGATGGGAGTTGTTATCTTAAAATATCTGGATGGCACTATGTTTGCCACAGTTGCCAGAGGCAAAAAAGTTCAGAAATCAGATGATACTCAGCTTTTTTGGTGGTTACTAGTATGGAGTCATACATTGACTCCAAAATAGAAGCATTTTTAAAGGACCATAGACAGGGCACAACCAAAGAAGTAATGACATGCATGTTGAATAATATTTAATATTAGTATTTTGACAAATAATTGGAACATTCAAAGAACCTAGTATGCAGTATCTTACTGAGAGAACTCTGCAAAGTCAGTCATTCTCCTTACACATCAGGTGAGCACTGGGTTTGTAGTTCAATCTCTGAGCCATTATACAATATCTGTTTTTTTTGTGCAAAGAATGCTTTGCAAGAGACTATCCAATGGATGACTCCTATATCAGAGATGAATTAAATCAGGACAGCTGGAAACCATATTATTTGGGGAGGGGAAATAGACATCATTGAGTACTACAGGTGCTTGCCTTGCCTTGTGCATGGATCTGGTTTAATACTGTCATATACAAAGTCAGATGATCAGTCCATCTAGATCACTGGTCTTCAACTGGTGGGTTGGGATCCAGTAGTGAATTGTGCTGTTTTCCAAGGTGGGTCACAAAAGGAGCATTACCACCATGCAAATATATAGTAAAAAAGTAGGAAATGGGTCCCCAAATGCTATTTGGGTTGAAGGTGGACCCTGGGCCTGAAAAGGCTGAAGATACCTGATCTAGACCAAAGCTGCTACTCTTAAGTGGCAGTTTCCCATGCTGATACAGGAAATGCCAGAGGCTAGACTGGGGACCTTCTCCATGCAAAGCATGGAGCTTTCCCCATCAAAGCTGATTTGAAATTGCCCTGTTTAAGTGTATTAAAATGTATCATTTAACCACCTTACTTACATATACAACAGGGCATTTAAATGATACTAAAAGCTACCAACTTGGGATGGCTTTAAGAAAGAATTGGTCCCATTTTGCATGAATTTATCTTATCAATGGCAACTAGTCACAATGGTTATGTTCTTTCTCCACTGTCAGAGCCAGTAGGCCTCTAAATACCAATTGCTGGAAATCACAAGTGAGGGGAGTGCTGTTGCATTCAGATCCTGCTTGCAGGTTTTCCCCATAGGCATCTGGCTGGCTACCACTGAGAACAGGATGGAGGATTAGATGGGCTTTTGGTCTGTTGCAGAAAGTCTCTTTTAAGCTCTTCGTTTTATTTTATTTTTTAATTAGTACACAAACGCTTCTATTTATATTTTCTTGGCAGTATCTTCCCATTGAATTCCAAAGGACTTATTTCTACCGTGTTTCCCACATTTTAAGACGTGCCTATAAAATAAGCCATGGCACGATTTTCTGGAGGCAATAAAATATAAGGCATCCCCCAAAAATAAGACGTACTGGGGTATTGTTAGTGGTGGGAGCAGGTCTGCATGGCGCTTCTGCAGCGCGCGCCTCGCCTCGCCCCGACTTGGTTGGGACTCGGCGCAGCGCGTGCTGCTGTCCTTGCCGGCTGCCGCTCAGTCAGGACCCAGCAAGAGCAGCAGCACTGTGCCGAGTCCCGACCCAGCGGGACCCGGCAAAGACAGCAGTGCGCGCCGCGCCGAGCCCTGACCCAGCGGGACCCGGCAAAGACAGCAGCGCGCGCCGCGCCGAGCCCTGACCCAGCAAAACTCTCTGAAAGCTTAATACCGGTAAAAAATAAAAAAGCTTAACAAAAAAAAAAGACATCCCCTGAAAATAAGTCGTGGTGTGTTTTTTGGAGGATAAATAAATATAAGGCGGTGTCTTATTTTGTGAGAAACACAGTAGTAAAGGAGCTTTGAAGAAAAGGGTAAGAAAACTTAGGGTCTCAAGGCAGAAGGCAGGCAGAGGAAATCTTGTTTGGGACCTTAAGAATGAAAGAAGGGCCTGGTGGGTCAGGACAGTGGCCATTTAGTCAAGCATCCTGTTCTCACGGTGGCCAACCAGGTGCAGGTGCCTGTGTGAATCCTGCAAGCAGGTCCCAAGCATGAGAGCACACCTACCCTCCTGCAGTTTCCAGCAATTGGCATTCAGAAGCAATACCGCCTCTGGTTTTGGAGATATTAAGCATTGCCATCATGGCTAGCATCCATGAATAGTCATGCCCTACATGAATTAGAAGTACCATGGCTTAACCATGCACCCCACATTCTGCTGGGTGGAAAAAACAGCTCTCAAATGTGGAGGCAACAGGTGTGGATGATCAAGGAAGAGTTCTGAGCTGGGGGGGAGATATAGAAAGGAAGGAGAACTGTTGCAGGGTTGGAGAATCTCTTTCCAAGGCTTTCTTGGGGGTGCCATTTAGTTTTGGGGACATCAACGAAAATGAGGTGGTGCAGCAGTGAATAACTGTGGGTTTGGAGAAAAAGAGCAACTCTTGCAGGGGGTTCTTTCCTACACCTCCTTGGCAGAAGGCTGCCTGGGGCTCAGGGCCACTGCAAAGTGGGGGGAAGGAAGAATTCTGAGCTGCAAGAAAAGAAATGGGGGGTCTGGGTTGAAGGGGCTGCTTTAGTACTGTACTGGGATATCTCTTTCCATATGTTCTTGAAGGTGCTCATTGGGGTCAAGGGGGGTGGGTTGAAGTAGACAGGGGATAGCAGTGGGACTGGAGAAGAGTAACGTGCTGTTAAGGGTGCAGGCTCCCAGACTCTCCAAGTGTCCCTATTTTCAAAGGACAGCCCCGGATTTACAAAGAAGCCATCCTGGTTTCTCGATTTGAGCCCATAATGTCCCGCTTTTCCTTACGACGTCCCTAGTGATCATCATCATCATTATGGGATAGAGGGACGCTATTTTCATCGAAGAAGGTGTTGCGAGGGTATGGGGAGCCCTGAATATGTTTTCCCCCCTCCTATAACTTGGGGGTGGGGTCTTTATAGGGGGTGAGATGGCGCGGAGAAAGAAAAAAATCCAGAGAAAGGAAAGGAAGGGTCTAGAGAGGGATCTGGGGCCGGCGGAGGCCTCGGTGAGCTGCGCTTGGGAACAGCAGTGCTCAGGTGAGGCCTACCCTCCCCCCCCACACACACACGGGGAACGCGCCTCGTCCACTCCCGCTTCCCCCGTCACTCACCGGCTGCCCGCCGCCCTGTACCTCAAAGCCGGCCACTCCTGCCCCGCCCCGGAAGCCCCGGAAGCGGAACTGGCGGCCACGGGGCGGAGGAGGCGGAGAGAGGAAGGGACGGCGAGGGAGGCCGGCCGGCAGCTGCTGCTGACAGGGAAGAGAGCGACGGCAGAGACAGGTACCGGCGCGCCCCACCCCACCCGCCGCCCTTAGACAGGCCTCGACCTCCCTGCTCACCTAAGGTTTAGGGGGGGCCCTCGCCCTCAGGGGAACCGCGGAAAGCTTCCTTTCAAAAATCCAGATTAATAAATCCGGAGTGGCCTTGGTCCCTTACAATCTTACTTTACCTGTAATTCCCCCCCCCCCCAAAAAAATTAGGGACGGGTGTTACTTGGCTGGGGAAACAGCAGGGGCGTGACTGCTTTTCCGCCCAAAGTAGTAAGCTCCTTTAATGTTTTATGTTACCTTGGTGGTTTGTGGTTGGCGCGCGCGTGTGTTGTTGTTTAGTCGTTTAGTCGTGTCCGACTCTTCGTGACCCCATGGACCAGAGCACGCCAGGCACTCCTGTCTTGCACTGCCTCCCGCAGTTTGGTCAGACTCATGTTCGTAGCTTCGAGAACACTGTCCAACCATCTCGTCCTCTGTCGTCCCCTTCTCCTTGTGCCCTCCATCTTTCCCAACATCAGGGTCTTTTCCAGGGAGTCTTCTCTTCTCATGAGGTGGCCAAAGTATTGGAGCCTCAGCTTCAGGATCTGTCCTTCCAGTGAGCACTCGGCTGATTTCCTTAAGAATGGATAGGTTTGATCTTCTTGCAGTCCATGGGACTCTCAAGAGTCTCTTCCAGCACCATAATTCAAAAGCATCAATTCTTTGGTGATCAGCCTTCTTTATGGTCCAGCTCTCACTTCCATACATCACTACTGGGAAAACCATAGCTTTAACTATACGGACCTTTGTCGGCAAGGTGATGTCTCTGCTTTTTAAGATGCTGTCTAGGTTTGTCATTGCTTTTCTCCCAAGAAGCAGGCGTCTTTTAATTTCGTGACTGCTGTCACCATCTGCAGTAATCAAGGAGCCCAAGAAAGTAAAATCTCTCACTGCCTCCATTTCTTCCCCTTCTATTTGCCAGGAGGTGATGGGAGCAGTGGCCATGATCTTAGTTTTTTTGATGTTGAGCTTCAGACCATATTTTGCGCTCTCCTCTTTCACCCTCATTAAAAGGTTCTTTAATTCCTCTTAATGTTTTTTGTTACCTTGGTTTGTGGTTGGCGCGCGCGTGTATCTAAAGTAAAATTTGCCGCCTAACTACTCCGGAGCTTTCAAGGCAGCCTACAAAACAGCTAAGAGTATATTGGTATATGGAGACTTACTGACTGGCATTTTGTATTATTTGTGTTTAATTGCAAATACGCAGGTTGAGTTTAGGGGCTGAACACTCGCCATAAAGTTTGATGCTCCAGGCAATCTGTTTATTGAACATTCATCCTGATTGGTTTGTGGAGAGGTTATTTAATGTCCAGTTATTTTCTCCGCCGCCCGCCCCCCATCTGGTTTCCAGAGCATTTGTAGCCCAAAAGTTCCAGGCTTGGGTTTTTTTGTTTTAAGTGGGTGCCAAAGCAACTTTTAATTGTGCAACCCGAATTTTTTTAATATGTGTTTGGCGCAACTCCAGATCTCCGGAGAGACACAGCCAACACCCAAAATTCTGCTAGCTTACAAACGCCCAAAAGTCAACTGAGTCTTGGTCTCAAACACAGACACCTAAGTATTACAACATTACTTGGAAGGGGGATAAATATAGACCCTTTTTCAGGTATTCACTTGCCATTCAAAAGACTTATGGAAGATCATTAACAAGTAGTTCCCACATCACCTGTAGTACAAGAGAGATAAATAGTACTTATAAAGTTATGATTATACCAGTGCACCCCTAGAGTATTTGAAGCCTAAAGGAGAAAAAAAATCCCCTTTTTCCTTCTGTCAAAAGTAGCAAAGGGAGGCTAACTATGCTTACCCTATTAAGGAACATTGGGCCACTTCACAGAAAAATAACTTCTACTTAAAGGACATTGTGTCCATTGGAAGCATGTAGGTAGAACATGAGTTGCTTGTATGACAGAATGCTTATTTAGTGAACCTTTCATAGGACGTGTTACCTGCCAGTGTTGCATCAGTGTATTTTTGGCTTCCTGCTATTGCATATTCAACATGGCTGTTCTTCTGAAACAGACATTTACACCCTGATCTTTCCCTCTCTCTCTCAAAACTTGAGGTGATTAAAATGGAGGACTCAATGGGACGTTACGACTTCTACATCGGACTGGGCCTGGCTCTCAGCTCTAGCCTGTTCATTGGAGGAAGTTTTATCCTAAAGAAGAAGGGACTTCTCAAGCTAAGTAGCAGAGGTGCTCTCAGAGCAGGTAATAATATTGAATAGGAGCTCACAGTTACCATGCCATCTGTTGTGGATGGGAAAAATCCCAGAAACCAGGCTCTCCATGCTGCTTAAGAGTTTGAAAAGGTTTTCCAGGCCAGCTTCTGTTTTCATTTAAACTTCACCTTTGGTTTCGTTTCTCTCTTCACAGGTCTAGGGGGTCATGCATATCTGAAGGAATGGATGTGGTGGGCAGGGCTGCTAACTAGTAAGTACTTCCATGCAAGTTTTTACCATCTTCATCTACATTTCAACAACTTTAATTATTCCCTTTGCCTTCTTACATGACCTCCAGTAGCTCCCAATGAGTTCCTTGGTATAATGAGCTTTATCATAAAGCAGCCTTGCAAATTAAACCAGAGTGGCTGGGGCATCTACAAATGGATGGTGCACATCATCATCATTTAAAATCATTACTAGCCTGCCTAATAACTTGGTCATTTGTAGATTACTGACAGGAGGTGGAGGGGATAATGTTGAATTTAGAAGACTTCTGCTAGTCACCTGATTTTCTTACCCACCATGAGGGTGTAGTCAGGTGTGAATCTGTTTCAAAGGAGATGAAATTTGCTCTTTGTTAACATTATTTTTTTGCCAATGGCAAACTGCTTCACTTGCAGTGGGAATTGGAGAAGTTGCCAACTTTGCTGCATATGCTTTTGCCCCAGCAACACTGGTCACTCCTCTAGGAGCACTAAGTGTTTTAGTCAGGTAAGCACATGATCAGATGTTTCCCAATCCCTAAGCCCTTTTCTGGAGACCAACATGCCAGTCTCAGGTCTTTCCTCAACACAGTTGTATCTTCTTATAGTGCAGTTTTAGCCTCCTACTTCCTGAACGAGCACCTAAACATCCATGGGAAGATCGGCTGTATCCTTAGCATTTTAGGCTCCACTGTGATGGTCATCCATGCCCCACAGGAGGAAGAGGTCTCCAGCCTGGAGTCAATGGCGGAGAAACTAAAGGATCCAGGTATTAACTGCCCAACTTCATTTACCTATTGTACACCAACAGAATACCATTTTGGGGAAGGGGGACTTGACAGAAATTGCGTGCTTTCCTTAATTTCATTGAATGAAAACTCATGTTGATAATCAGTAACCTGTGAGCGCATAATTTTTATAGCATCTATTTTATTCTCTTTATTCGGCCACTGATGATATTTAGTTGGCTTTGAACCATACCAGTGAGATAAGAATTCTAAAGCACCAGATTCTACTAACTGAATGTAGCTTGTGCACTGATTGATCTGAACAAAACTGTCTACATCCTGCAGAAGTAAGCTACACCTAAAAGATTCAGATTGTCCTTAACAATTTTTCCTCTCTCCTCTACAGGGTTTATAGTGTTTGCTGTGTGCATGCTGGTGAGTTCAGCTCTTCTCATCTTTGTGGCTGGGCCTCGCTATGGACATAGCAACGTCTTAGTGTATGTTTTGATCTGCTCTGCCATTGGTTCGCTCTCTGTCTCATCTGCGAAAGGCTTGGGTATTGCCCTGAAAGAACTGTTTGCTGGGAAGCCTGTCTGGAAGGAACCGTTGAGCTATTTGCTTTTTATTTGCCTTGTGATCTCCATCAGCGTCCAGATCAACTACCTGAACAAGGCGTTGGATATCTTCAACACATCTGTAGTCACCCCCATCTATTACGTCCTCTTCACCACAGCAGTTATGACTTGCTCTGCCATTCTGTTCAAGGAGTGGCAGCATCTGGTTCTGATGCACATCATTGGCACCATCAGTGGCTTCCTCACCATTGTCCTTGGCATCTTCCTACTGCATGCTTTCAGAGACATCCCCTTCACTGCAGACCTGCTGCCTCTTTTCCTGAAGGATAACCAAACAAATGTGCGAGCAGCTTCTTGGAGAAAGGGGGGCAAGCATCAGTCCTGTCTTCACCAGCCCCTTTTAGACTCCGAGGATACCCACAAAGAGGGGACAGAGAAAGCAGAGGAGCAATATGGCCAAAGTTTATGAAAGCTAGCACATTATACATAGCCTGTTGCCTTAAAAAAAGATATATCCCAATCCATTTTTAAGCTGTTCCAAAGAGCTTCTTAAGACTGCTGCTGTTTTCCACTAGAAAAGTTGAATCAGATTCTAATAAGCAACACTGAACTATTTGAAATGCTTTTATGTGCGAGTCCTTTCACTGGTAACATACTTGAACCAAATTAGAGACCAAATCAGGTCAAACTAGAGCTCAGCAATTGGCAGCCCTAGAGCTGAACTTGCTGTCTCCTGCATTCCCTTCCATGCATCCACCCAGAAGTGATGTGGAGGACAAGAAAGAAAACCAGGGACAAAAATCTGTGCACCTGAGGGGTTTTCGGGCCAGCCCCTACACAAAAAACGAGTTTCAAAAGTAATGGGTGATGTGGCATTGGTAAGGAGGATGTGAATTGCTCAGGGGGTGTTCTGCAGAGTAAGCAGAAGCAAAGTAAGAAGCAGCAAAACCCTTCAGTCTTCCAGTCAGAGGCAGGAATGCACAGCAGAATTCCTCTTTCTCTTGTAAACTGCTGAAGGTAATTCAAATCTCTGGGAATGGGAGAAGTAAGAGAAATGTGTGTATGAGCAAGAGGACTAGTATGTGGACAGACAAGAGTGCAAGAGAGAGGGTTTCTCCCTGTGTTTTCTTCCTCTGGGTCATTTTAAAGAACACAGATTAAGGGAAGATACATGAGAACATAAGGACAAGCTGGCATGGACAGCAGACCACTTGGGGTATGGAGAAGCTTGGCTCTATTATGTAAAGTGCCCCACTGATAAAACAAGGATATAAGCAATGAGTTCAGCTCTTGAATGAGCTCTACATTGGTGTACTTGAGAATCAGAATGCTCAGAAGTTCTGTAAAATATAACTGTTTTAACTCAGTATGCAAGTCTCTCTTATGAGAATGCAGCTGCTACTCTGTTTACATGCCTGATCTTAACAATAACAGTGTTCCACCAATTTCTGAATGTAAGGACAATGCATTTTAAGTGACTTAAAAATTAACTTCTCTTTATTATCAGGGGTTGCCAACCTTCTATGTCTCTTGGGTATATTTGCAAACCAGAGAACCTGTTGTAAGACACACACACACAAGCACATATTCTGTTGGCTACAACAGAATGCTTATTTCTAATTTCAGTGGGGGAAGAGGAGAACAAGAGGGTACTGGTTGTCAGGGAAGCCCAGTGCCACAGGGGCTGTGTTGATGATCACTTAATGTTGATGATGTATTAAGGTTAAGTTAATTTATTTAAAATAAATGTTACTTTTCTTTGTACAGCCATTAACAGTGTTGCAGAATTCATTACATTTTTTAAAAAAACAACAACCCTAAACTTGCTTTTTTAAAAAAACAAAACTTATTTAGACTTCTTGCTAGCTGAATGTTACCAATTCAGTTCAATTCAACCTTTTAGCCATTTCCAGCCTTCACCCATAGTGGCTTTTTAAGCAAGCAGTTCTCTTGGTGAAAAACTGTGAATGAATTTCCAAATCACACTCTGGCCCTTCATCCATGCTTGTAAACCTGAATCACTTGGAGCCATTTGTTTTTAAATCAGTTTTCCTACCCAGTACCTCGTTTCTGATGGCTCACTACAACCTTAGATGTTGCTGCTGCACAACAGAATTGGCCCAGATATATTTTAATTCCTTCACACTGTGAGGAGGCTCACAGGACCCATAAAGGTAGTCACACGAACAGGCTGCCGACAAGCCTTGAGGTGATGTCCAGCATAGTCATACTCACAAAATAAATCCATCAAAACAGTGGATTTAAGTACTGTACAAGCAGCGATCATTTTAGGTGCACCCAAGTGCAATCACTGACACACAGGTCCTTTGGGACCCAGAGGACAGAATGGAGGTGGGGTGTCCTTTAGGTACTCTACCAATGTGCACGGGAGCCAGGAATGGAATCCCCATGCAAAATGGTCCCCACCTGTAATTTAAGTCTGTTTATTTCAGTTGGTTTACTTTGAGCATGTCTTAACATTGGGTATCCCCTTGGTTTCTAACAGCTGAGGGCAGCAGCTCTTACGCATTGCCTACTTTCCATTTTCTTTTTAAAATAATGGCATGCCGTCCTTTATCCTTAACAGTTAGTTAAGCCCTGTAGTTTCACTGTAAGTCCTTCCAATCACCCTGGCAAAGGTTACAGAATTCCCCCCTTTCACTCAGAATGTTGCCTGGGCTAATAATTTCTATATACCTACAATACTGCACAATTTTAAGAGTTTGGGGTTGAGAATTCACAGGGACTCTGGTGGTGACCTTTAAGTAAACTACTATCGTATGGGTCACAGGACATGGTCTGAAGCACGTGAGGCTACCGCATTGCAAAAGCTAAGCAGGTCTGGGTCTGACCAGTGCCTGGATGGATTCCTATCTGGGAACCCCATGCATGCAGTCTTCAGTTCAATGGAAGAAGGCAGGCAGGCTAAAAACGGAAATAATAATAATGATGATGATGATGATGATGATGATGATGATGATAATAATAATAATAATAATAATAATAATGGACTCCTCCATTGTCAAATACAATGGTGAAGAACCAGGAATTGATCTGAAGGTTTCCTCAGTTTTTTGAAGAACAAACATACTGTAACCCTTGTAAATGAAGGTTTAAGTCCTATGAAAAACTATACTGGTAGTTCTTTGAAAAACACTAAGGAATTAATTAATTTCCTTCTACTGATCCTTATGACTCTGTAAATAGGGAAGGAACAACTCTGTCAGTGACCTTAGACAAGTTGCCTTCTTGACCTTGGTTCTCCCTTCCAAATATGAGTTAAGCAATCCACCTTAAAGGAATATTATTGGGATAAACAAGATGTGGACTGAACAAGAAATCAGACCAGTTCAAATACATTAGAACAGTAATGGGGGGGGGGGGAATACAGCCAAGAACCAGCATCTGCTGCACATCCACACACCATACATAAAGCAGGTGAAGCAGATACAGTATAGGACATCTGAGGACTCCAGCTCTTATCAGCCCTAGCCAGCATTGCCCAGTGATCAATAACAATTGTAGAAGTTGTAGTCTATCAATACCTGGAGAGTCACAGGTTTCCCACCCCTGCAATATTGCTTGCAGCTCAGGCATCCGCCAAACCTTTATAAGTAAAACTTCACCCAATGCAGAAACTGAAGATTTGATTTCTCACTCATTTCTGGGCAGGACAGCATCACCAGTGTTTGGAAGACTCAAGAGCTTCTGCATTTGCGCAAGTTCTGCAATACGTGGTAGGCTAAAAAAACAGGTCTGGTATGTGTAGTGTTATCCTCCTGATCTGAAACACTCATGGACATGTCGCTGAGTTTGGCTTCATCTATCATGGTGTTGCGCTCATAAGGAACTTTAAAACCAGCAAACTTTGTAAGTAGGCTGCCTTTGACTTTCCATATTAAGCAATCTTCTAAAGACAGGCCACCTGTTTCCTGATGCATTTACAGCATCCTCATATTTAAGCTGCAGCCCGGTAACCTTAAGCAACAAGGAATTCAAGGCACATTATAGTCATTAAGCTGAGTGAGGAGGCATAGAGTACTCTCTCTGAGCTTAACATAGAAACTAAGTGGGCTGTCCCTCCTCTCTTGCCAGCATACATATGCAACGTAAAGGGACTGTAGCTCACGGGAACAGCCTCTGTGCTGCCCACAGAAGGCCTCAAGCTCAATCCCCAGCATCTCCAGGTAAGGCTGGGAAACACCGTTTGAAACCCTGCTGCCAGTCAGTGTGGTCAATACTCTCCTATGCATTAATTGATTAATGGCTTAGCCAGTATCTATGCAACTATTGAGATGGTCACTTGTGGCAAGTAAAGATCTATTTAGACCAGACAGAATGGAAGCTATCCAAACATGGGGGGTTTTGTGAGGCGGAACAAACATTTGTAATATATATACGAGTGGATAGCTAGTTATAAAAACTGTCTGAGGTGAGAACTAATAATTTGTGTAGACTTTCCAGCAATTGATGTATCTCTTAGTATGCTTAACTCAGAGACTGCTTCTCTAACAGACAGTGAGAAGAGAATTTCAAACTATCTTTTAACAGCACAGCATTCTCATATTCCAACACCATAACTGCTAGCAACAGCATTCCTATTTCTAAATCCCTAGCAATCAAAGCAGAAGGAATCACCACCGACTCAACAGGCAGTTTAAAATGAATCTAATTGATGTTTATTCCACTGATCAGCAGGAAAGGAATGGAGAAAGTTAAAATTGACTTTTGTACTTGGTAAGTGAAACATTTACATGACCAGATGAGTGGTATTCAGTTCCCATGTCCTCTGGGGTTACTTCTTCCTAGCTATGTTAAGGAGGCCTTGAATATGCACCTTAAATGGCACATGACAGCAAGCAAAGTCAGCCTCCCTCTGTTCAACCGCAACACTAGTTGCGGTTTACAAAAGGGTCAACTCAGCCACATGTTCAAGCTGCAGGTGAGAAATTTATATCAAGGCACCTTTGCTTTTCCCAGGATCAACATTCTTGTCTGAAACCTCCCAGCTTCCTTCATTTCAAAATGGAGGAAATTATTGAATATTGATAAGTGTGCTTCCCTGGCCACACCACTGGGAAAGCAAGTTGTTTGATGCTACAGTTCTGCTGTGTGAAGCTCTTGTTATCCAACAGCAAAATTTAAAAAACCTGGGCAGCACAAGCCCATGCGAATCAGCAAGGCTTCACTTGTCTGACTGCTAAATGTTCACAAGATGGGAATTTAAAACCAGAACTGCTCACGTTGGCCAGGAAACCCAGAAGTCTGTCTCGAATGTGGAGGCCAATGTCCTTCACAACTTTTGATCCTTTCTTCTGCTTGTTCTCCTTGTTCTCCACCTCCTCCTCTTCTCTCATTCAGTTGGTTGGTTTCTCATTAAAGAAGGAAACTGAGGCATTGCAGCATCCAAATCAGTCAGAGAGGTTTTCGGAGAAGGGCGACTTGGATTTCTGTGTCTGCTCCAGTCGGTTGAGAATGAACTGACTGGTGTCAATGAAGCGCTCCACACAGTTCACAAAGCAGGTCTCCGCACGGCTGTCCAACTTGGGGCCAGGCTTGTCCATGCATTTCTCCTATTCAAGATATGGAAGAATAAGCATTGTTTAGGAACACAGGAAACTGCCTTATACTGACTCTGACTACTGGTCCAGGTAGCTTGGTACTATCTGCTCTGACTGACAATGATTTACGAAGAGGAACATTCCCAGCCCTACCTGGAGATGCCAGGAATTGAAGTTAGTGCCTTTTGCACACAAGTTATACAACTGATTTATACCCCTTCTCTTCCTAGTATATAGGGCTTAGGGGCATTCAAGAGACACCAGCAGTTCAGAATTTTGAACCTCAGAACCAGTCCCAAAACACACACACACACCCTTTTTGCATTATACAAGAGGGACATGCCTGGATTTCCTGTCCTGTAACTCTAAACAGAACAGCTGGCTCAGAACACAAACACCCAGGTGGCCTCTCCATCCCCATTGCCTTCCACTGTGCAGCCACCATAGCTGTTTCAATGATGAGAAGGCTAACATAAAAAAATAAACTGCAATATCCCCTGCAGTTTTCTGATTCATGCCCTGTCTCCACCTGGGAGCTGTATCTTAGTGGTATAGCACACTCTTTCATGAAGAAGGGTTCACATTCAATCTCTTTGCATGCCTAGGTAAAACAGGACTGAGGAATCTATGCCCTCCTCATGCCCAATGTTGTTGGGACTATTATTCCAATTATCACTCACCATCTGTCTTTCTTTGCTTGCATGCATTATCAGCAGCAGTACCAGCAATTTCAATAGGTGTACATGTCCTCACCAGTATATCTCCATGCCAACACCACTTACTACACTTACTACATTACAGCTACCGTGTTTCTCCTAAAATAAGACGGGCCTTAAAAATAAGCCATGGCAGGCTTTTCATGAGTAGAATAAATATAAGACATACCCCGAAAATAAGCCGGGGGGAGCAGGTCTGGATGGCGCCAAGGAAGAAGAAGAGGAAAAGGAAGTTTCCTGTCGGCGCCCGGAAACGGATGTTGCTGCCCCGCCAAATCGACCAGCAGCGTGTCCCACGTGGAGCCCCGACTGACCAGGAGCCAGCAAGAGCTGCAGCAGGACCCCCCGAGAGCCGACCAGCAGGACCCCGCGAGAGCCGCAGGTCCCGACAGTACAGCGCGCCGAGCCCCGACCAAGCAGGACCCCACGAGGGCCGACCAGCAGGACCCGGGAGAGCCGGCAACAGCGCGCCGTGCCGATCCCCGACCCGGCAAGAGGCGTAGCGCGCGCCACACGAAGCCCCGACTGAGCGGGAGCCGGCAAGAGGTGCAGCGCTCGCCGAGCCCCAACTCAGCAGGAGCCTGCAACAGCGTGCTACGCCGGCCCCCGACCCAGCAGGACCCGGTGAGAGGCACTGCACACGCCGCACCGAGCCCCTACTGAGCGGGAGCAGGCAAAAGGCGCAGCGCTCGCCGAGCTCCGACCCAGCGGGAGCCTTCAACAGTGCGCCTCCCCGAGCCCGATCCAGCGGGACCCAGTGAGAGCCAGCAACAGCCTGCCCCGACTGAGCAGGAGCCGGCAAGCGGTGCAGCGCTCGTGGAGCCGAGCCCCGACCGAGGGGAGCCAGCAAGAGGCGCAGCGATCACAGAGCCGAACCCCAACCGAGCGGGAGCCGGCAACAGCCGCAGCGTGCGCAGCGCCGAGCCCCGACGGCAAGAGCCAGAGTATGCAGCGCACCGTGCCGAGCCCCGAAGCCCAGTTGCAAAACACTACCGGTACGGTACTTTCTTTTCTTGCCTTGCCCACCTTACAATAATAAAAAATAAGACATCCCCTGAAAATAAGCCGTGGTGTTTTTTTATGGAGGAAAAATAAATATAAGACGTGTCTTATTTTAGGAGAAACACGGTATTAAAAATGTTGGAGGAGTGCTATGATGGTGAGTGTAAGCAGCAGTGAATTTGCACCCACTCACCACAGGCCACCAATACAAACATAAAGAGAGCCATGGCTGGATCAGATCCACAGTCCATCAAGTCCACCATTGAGTTTCTCACAGTGGCTTCTTTCCAGGAACTGAATTCCCGGTAGCCACACGCACAGCCACTGGTTGTTTCCAGCAACAAAGGGAATTCAAAAGCCTCAGAATCTAGAGGTTTTATTTAACCAATCAATAGACCTCTCCTCCTACAGGACTTCATCCAATTGTCTTTTAAAGCCACCTACACCAGGGGCCACCAGTATCCACAATTTCTGTCTTATTTCATAAAATGTATGCACTGCTTGATGTATGACCTTGAGCCAGATATCTTGGAGAGTGAAGTCAAATGGGCCTTAGAAAGCACTGCTAATAACAAGGCCATTGGAAGTGATGATATTCCAGCTGAACTATTTAAAATTTTAAAAGATAATGCTGTTAAGGAGCTACACCCAATATGCCAGCAAGTTTAGAAAACTCAGCAATGGCCAGAGGATTGGAGAAGATCAGTCTACATCCCAATTCCAAAGAAGGGCAGTGCCAAAGAATGCTCCAACTACCGCACAATTGTGCTCATTTCACACGCTAGCAAGGTTATGCTTAAAATTCTACAAGGCAGGCTTAGGCAGTATGTGGACCCAGAACTCCCAGAAGTGCAAGCTGGATTTTGAAGGGGCAGAGGAACCAGAGATCAAATAGCAAACATGTGCTGGATTATGGAGAAAGCTAGAGAGTTCCAGAAAAACGTCTACTTCTGCTTCATTGACTACGCAAAAGCATTTGACTATGTCGACCACAGCAAACTATGGCAAGTTCTTAAAGAAATGGGAGTGCCTGATCATCTCATCTGTCTCCTGAGAAATCTCTATGTGGGACAAGAAACTACAGTTAGAACTGGATATGGAACAACTGATTGGTTCAAAATTGGGAAAGGAGTACGACAAGGTTGTATATTGTCTCCCTGCTTATTTAACTTATATGCAGAATTCATCATCCGAAAGGCTGGACTAGATGAATCCCAAGCCGGAATTAAGATTGCTGGAAGAAATATCAACAACCTCAGATATGCAGATGACACAACCTTGATGGCAGAAAGAGAGGAGGAATAAAAGAACGTTTTAGAGAGATAAAGAAAAATATGGAAACGTGGAATAAATTCCACCTATCTCTATGGGGTCGAATCTCCGCGGTAAAAATGAACATCTTACCGAAATTGATGTTCCTGTTCCAGACAATACCCATATTAGGAGGGAAAACTTGTTTTAAGGAATGGAGGAAAGACCTAGCGAGGTTTGTCTGGAACGGGAAAAAACCAAGGATAAAACATCAATTGTTGATAGACAAGAGAGAAAGGGGAGGCTTTGCACTCCCCGATCTGGAACTCTATCATGCGGCTGCTGGGCTAGTATGGTTGAGAGAATGGATAGTTTTGAAAGAAAGAGAGTTATTGGATTTGGAAGGCCATAATACAAGATTTGGATGGCACGCATATTTGTTATATGGGAAAATAAAATCACACAGAGGATTTTTAGATCACATCATAAGGAAATCCCTGTACAACATCTGGACCAAGTTCAGAGGAATTCTAGAGCCCAAAATTTCATTATGGGCCTGCCCAACGGAAGCCATTGCGATTAAACGAAGAAATATGGATTGGAGCTGGCCGTCATACAGAGAGGTCACGGATATAGAGAATGGAGAGATAATTCTAAAAAAGTATGAGGACATTAAAGGAAGGATGACGGACTGGCTCCAATACTTTCAGCTGCGCCAAAAATTAGCTGTAGATATCAGCAATGGATTGGCTAGGGAAACATCAAGATTTGAAAAAGAACTATTAATAAAGAAAAAGAAAAATATCTCAGGGATATATGACCTCCTACTAGAGTGGGAAACTAAAGAAGAGCTAACCAAAACGGTCATGATTAAATGGGCGCAGGACTGTGGACATAACATAACAACAGAGCAATGGCAACGTTTGTGGACCAAAGATCTGAAATTCACAGCGTGCTATTCACTGAGAGAACATAGCATGAAAATGCTATATAGGTGGCACCTCTACCCACAGAAGTTAGCAAAGATGTATAAAGGGAGAAGTCCTGAATGTTGGAGATGCGGGAAAGAACCTGGATCGTACTTCCACATGTGGTGGACGTGCGACATAATTAAAGACTATTGGGATAAGATCTATAATGAAATCAAAAAACTATTCAAAATAACTGTTAAGAAACAATCCGTAATCTTCCTCCTAGGCATTTTGCCCGATAACTTTAAAAAGGAAGATAGAAAGCTTATGATGTATAGCTTGACCGCCGCTAGAATTCTGATTGCAAGGAAATGGAAGGATAAACTACCCCCTACTATAACAGAATGGCAAACTCTGTTGATTGAATATTTACAGCTAGCGAAATTAACAGGCTGGGTGCGGGATATAGAATATCAAAAGATATCCAAAGAATGGAAATTTTTTAGAGAGTATTTAAAAACATATAACAATAACAATATTCTATTGGCAGAACTTGAGCGATATCTGTAAAACATAAAAAGGGAAACTAAGAAAAGTGAGGAAGAATTTGTGGTTAAAGCTGATATAAACCAACCTGTGGGTAATAATATCAATAACAACAACAAAATTAGATATACTGGTGAAGGGTTGGAAGTTTTGTTTATTTGTGGAAATGGAATACATTCAGAGATATGATTTCGGTATGTATAATTTTAGTTTTGAGAATTTGGTTTGGTTGGATGTATTTTGTCATATATTTTATTTGTTTGTTTACATCTGGAAAGATCTGGTGTAAATAACTTTTAAATCCTTATTCGAAATAAAGGTATTTTAAAATAAATAAATAAAAAAGAACGTTTTAACAAGGGTGAAAGAGGAGAGCGCAAAATATGGTCTGAAGCTCAACATCAAAAAAACTAAGATCATGGCCACTGGTCCCATCACCTCCTGGCAAATAGAAGGGAAAGAAATGGAGGCAGTGAGAGATATTACTTTCTTGGGCTCCTTGATCACTGCAGATGGTGACAGCAGTCACGAAATTAAAAGACGCCTGCTTCTTGGGAGAAAAGCAATGACAAACCTAGACAGCATCTTAAAAAGCAGAGACATCACCTTGCCTACAAAGGTCCGTATAGTTAAAGCTATGGTTTTCCCAGTAGTGATGTATGGAAGTGAGAGCTGGACCATAAAGAAGGCTGATCGCCGAAGAATTGATGCTTTTGAATTATGGTGCTGGAGGAGACTCTTGAGAGTCCCATGGACTGCAAGAAGATCAAACCTATCCATTCTGAAGGAAATCAGCCCTGAGTGCTCACTGGAAGGACAGATCCTGAAGCTGAGGCTCCAATACTTTGGAGAAGAGAAGACTCCCTGGAAAAGACCCTGCCCTGATGTTGGGAAAGATTGAGGGCACTAGGAGAAGGGGACAACAGAGGACAAGATGGTTGGACAGTGTTCTCGAAGCTACCAGCATGAGTTTGACCAAACTGTGGGAGGCAGTGGAAGACAGGAGTGCCTGGCGTGCTATGGTCCATGGGGTCACAAAGAGTCGGATACGACTAAACTAAACGACTAAACAACAACAACGCACTGCTTGTGGGTGGGGGGACACACCCTCAAAGCAGTTAAGTATGCGTAGGCTGAAAGACTTCGCCCCCAGGGCCTTCAGTCCTCCTTGCTTTCTGTGACTTTATCTGATCTCCTGTTAAAGCAACCGAAGACAATGACCATCACTGCAGCTTGTAGCAGTAAGTTTCAAAAAAAGAATTAACCCCTTTAAGGGCACCAGTCCTTTGCATGACCTACGGTACTTTTAAAGCCTCTGTCCATCGCCACAGACAGAGACAGAATCATAGAGTTGGCCAGTTGCCCTGAGGATCACCTTGCAGTGGGAGAAAATTAATTTAAATTGAGCAACCACATCACAACCAACCTTCACCCCAGAGGTACAAGTCCTCCTCCTCGATTTTGCAAGACCACCTTCTGAAGCACATTTCTGGTCTCACCACCACAGGCAAATCCACATTCAACGCACATTTAAAGAACACGGCTTCCCCCAAAGAATATTGGGCTCCGTAGTTTAAAGGGTCCGAGAACTGTGCCTCTGAAGGGGAAACTATATTTCCCATTATTCTTGGGGCGGGGGTTGGAAATCATGTGTTTCAAATCTACGGTGCGGATCTGCTCCCCATCTTGCGGCAGCACGTTCCACAAGTTAATTGCACGTAGCATGAAAGAGTGGGGCTGGGCTTTGGTCCCGTAGCCTTCGGCCCTCTTCCTCCTCCATCATGATTTCCATCTGATCCCCCCACTCCGCCGCCTCTTTCGGACACTCTGCCCGATCCTCTAAGCCTGGCCCAGCGCATCTTGCGGCAGAGAGTTCCGAAGGTCAACCGTGAACAGCACGAAGGAGGCCTTTGCCTACGCCCCGGGCTATCAGCTCCCTCCCAGCTCCTCCTTACCCAGCAGAGCTCCGTCATCTGGTGCACGAGCTGCTGGAAGCGCTGCTTCTGCGTCTCCACCTCAATGAAGTGCTGCAGCTGCGGGTCGTTGACGGCCGCCCCCAAGTCTCCCGCGGCGGACGAAGGGTCCATGCCGGGCCCGACCTGTGAGCCAACAGCGACCGATCGAAGGAGGGAGGGAGGACGGCGGTCTGGCCGGCGACCTTCACGTGCTGCTATTCCCCGCCCCCGGCCGTCCCCTCCGCGCGTGCGCGAAAAGCTTTCGCTTCCAGAGTGCACCGCGCGCGTAAGGCTTCATCCGAGAGCGCTTCCTCTTTCCGGCGGTGGGCGGAGCTGTGCGCGCGCGCTAGGCCATAGAGCTACGGCGTGGGTGGGGAGGGTAGAGTTGCCATCGGGCAAGAAGCCAGTGGGTTCCGCAGCTCGGCTTCACGCGCGCCTACTCAGAAGGAAGCGACATGATGCAGCTCCCCGGAAAATGCGTATAGGGTTGTTACAATTAGTATTAATAATTGTATTAATTAATTAATAATTAATTAATTAATAATAAGAACATCTGGAGGTCCACGCACCTCCCCTCACTAATGTCCTAAATTCAGGTAGGTAGCCGTGTTGGTCTGACGCAGTCGAAATAAATTTTAAAAATTGTCCGGTAGCACCAATTAAGTTCTGAGAATAAGCTTCCGTGTGCATGCACACCTGAAGTATCTGAAGAAGTGTGCATGCACACGGAAGCTTATACCCAGAACAAACTTAGTTGGTCTCTAAGGTGCTACTGGGCAATTATATATATATATATATTTATTAATGTCCTAAAGAGCATTATTGGAGATCTCTGCAAATGGAGTGAATTCATAACCAAAGATGACTTGTCTGCAGCTGTTTGCAGCAGAGATGTCACAAAACACCCTCTGCCCCACTTCACTGCAATGCAGAGATAATGGCCCTCAGGCCCCCATTAATTCTGGCTCTGACCCTCAACACACACCTGGCATCCTGCAATGTGGGAGATACTAATGCATGCATGTTGTAAGCCTCTCTCTCTCAACCTCATCTCTGCTCCATGCAATGCGGGGAGAAGTGAGCTACATTACATTGATGTTTTGAGCTACTGTCTCCAAGCCTTCTTCCCCAGCCGCCCTTCTCTGTACTGTAATCACTCTCAGATATGTTGCAGGGTTGTTGTAAACTACTCGGCTTTCCCCCACTTTGATACCAAATTCTGATTTAGCAGAAGCTAAAAACCCAGTTCCTTTATTATCATGGAGTGGAGCCTCAGTCTATCCACATCCCCTTGTTGAGATTTCCCCCTTCCTTTTGCAGCAGAAGGGCCACGGTGGAATATTTATCAGCATACCAAATCTAATTTATGGGATGGGGAATGTGTGGAGTGCATGAGTGTAACTGTAAATTCAACCTTTTTAACAAAATGTTGACCTAAATACTGTATATTCCTGCGTATAAGACTACTTTTTAACCCAGGAAAATCTTCTCAAAAGTCGGGGGTCGTCTTATACGCCAGGTCGTATTTCTTATACGAGTATATCCCAAACTCTATATTTTAACTGGGAAAGTTGGGGGTCGTCTTATGTGCCCAGTTGTATTATATGCTGGAATATACGGTAAATAAATTTGCATCTTGGGCCATTGAAAGCACATGGCAGAAGACTGGGTGATTGGAAAGGGCAGCAAGATGTGGTGGTAAAAGTATCCAAGAAAGGATGATAAAACAATCAGGTATATTTCCCTTTTATATATTTCATTTTCATATTATTTCTTGTAATTGTTATTTCATCATAGCAAAACAAGTTTCCAAACAATTACATCATCCTTTTTTAATCCCATAATGCCATTTCAAGTTACAGGTAGAAAGCCATGATACTGCACTGAAAGGGATTTACTCTGCTGAAGAGGAAAATAGTACCCAACCAGCACTTGCTGTCATAAGTTAGATCTTCTTTAGCACTTCAGTGAATTCATACACTTAATTCCTTCTGGAGGTCCGTTCTTAACCTGAGGTACCACTTTAGCTAATGGGGCCTCCTGCTGCCGCCGCGCCGCCAGAGCACAATTTCTGTTCTCATCCTGAAGCAAAGTTCTTAACCAGAGGTACTATTTCTGGGTTAGCGGAGTCTGTAACCTGAAGCGTTTGTAACCTGAAACGTCTGTAACCCGAGGTACTACTGTACAAGCCAGTTATTACACGTGAGGCAGACGAAAATAATCTGGTATTGTCTGAAAGATCCAGTTACTTTTGTCATGATGTGGATTCATCCATTAATTGTCCATCTACAAATTCTGGAGCAAACATACAAAAATAAGCAGTAGTAAAAGAGCGATTGGATGATGGCAGTTCAGGGGTCTTCATTTGCTAAATCCAAAATGAGGCTCAGAAGGACTTGGAAGGTGGGACGCTCATCTGCTTTCTGCAGCAAAAGAACAGAAAAGAGGGGGAAGCTTATACAGTGGTGCCTCGCTAGACGAATTTAACTCGTTCCACGGGTCTTTTCTTATAACGAAAAATTCGTCTAGCGAATCCCATAGAAATGCATTGAATTTTTTTTTGCCCATAGGAATGCATTAATTGAATTTCAATGCATTCCTATGGGAAACCGCGATTCGCTAGATGAATTTTTCATAAAATGAATTCGTCTAGCGAGGCAACCTCCGCGAGAAAAATCCTTTCGTTAAGCGGAAATTTCATTAAGCAGGGCATTCGTTAAGCGAGGCACCACTGTACCAATAAGGTTGTTTACTTAAGAGACATTAATGTACTATTATTTATTACATTTATCCATTGCTTTCTACAAAAAAATTATCCAAGCAATCTCTATAAAATACCAAAATTTGGCAGTTATTTAAAAACAAATAGAGCAAAAATACAATAAAACCAAAATTTATAAGGATGCTCATCTAACAACAGCAAAAAAAACAATGAATCCTGCTCTATTTCAAGCAACAAAACTCCATCCCTGTGTTATAAGATAGAATAAATATTCATAAATGCACACATATCTAAATATATGAACCATGTGTCTGAAAAAGTATGGGAGAGCAATCCTGAAGCCATTTTGACTCTCCCAATGACTTCAAATATTCTTCTGCAGTAAGGGAGGCAAAGGGAGAAAGCCTTCCCATTGTGTTTTTGCTTGCAAATCCTGTCTTAAGGGCACATTTGCGTACGAATAGGGTGAGCCTGTGACTTGGATTCAGGAACTAAAGTATTAACCATCACAAAAGAATGACCAGGCTGCCCAAGTAATGCAATCAGTGACCATTACAGTATTGGGTATCCTGGCAAACAGGATTTCTGCTGTATACCACCTCCTTCTGCGATGTACGGTATGTATGATGTTTTACAGGTGGTGGTCTTGGGCTTGCTCACCATTGTTCAGGGTTCTCCTCCCTCCTGTGTGTGGTGAGTGGGGACCCTGTTGCAACAGTTCCTTGAATAAAGATCAGGCTTACTAGCTGCTTTGCTTCTCAGTATACTCTGGTTGGCCTCTGTTATTTTCTCCTACCAATAGGGAACCCACTTAAGGATGCTATACGGGCTCCAGAATACCTCATAAGCAAAAGGGAGCAGTTTGGCAAGCCAGGCAGCAGGCTCAGTTGCCCAGATTCTGGGGACAAGGAGGGACTGGTCACCCAGCGCGCACCATGCGGATTGCCAGGAGGAGCTACCAATCCTCCAGTGGTCCCAGGGCCTGGCGATAACTGGAGTTGTTGCATTTTACCATTTACAGTTCCTGATTTATAGTAAAGAGAGAGAGAACTTCATTACTGGGTGCCATGCAAGTACTGTACCGTATTGCTAATAAATAAGCAAGCAACCGGGGCAGTTTACGGGAAGCCTTACCTCGTGCCAACAGCTGTACATGATGGCATAGACTCTCTCAGAGGCCAGCTGGGGGCGATAGAGACGCAGCCCTTTGGTCACATGCTCAGTGGTCTCGCTGTTGCTAAACCTCTCGTAGGGCATCTTCCCCAAGGTGTAAATCTCCCACATCAGGACACCTGTCAGTCAGGAAAGCACCATAATGGAACTTGGAATCACTGGCTCAACCCCTTATCTTGGGGTGACCTCTGTGTTCTACATGGAAGCTGCCTCCTAATGGGCCATGGTGAAAAAATGGAGCATTGGTTACAGTCCTTTAGCATCTTTTAAGTCTCTACTATTTAAGCTCCAGTGTCTCCTTGTTTTGTATAGTATTTATACAGTGGAACCTCGGTTTATGAACACCACGGTTTATGAATTTTCGGTTTACGAATGCCGCGGACCCATCTGGAACGGATTAATTCACTTTCCATTACTTTCAATGGGAAAGTTCGCTTCAGTTGATGAATGCTTCAGTTTATGAACAGACTTCCGGAACCAATTACACCCATGCTTCGGGTTAAGTACGCTTCAGGTTGAGTACTCCGCGGACCCGCATGGAACAGATTAATCCATTTTCCATTACTTTCAATGGGAAAGTTTGCTTCAGTTTAAGTACTCCGCGGACCGTCTGGAACAGATTAATCCACTTTCCATTACTTTCAATGGGAAAGTTCGCTTATGAACGCTTCAGTTTATGAACAGACTTCTGGAACCAATTGTGTTCATAAACCGACGTACCACTGTAGTCAGATATGGCAATGTATGTACCGTATATTAAATATACCCCAAAGCCCTATGAACGCTGTTCCCTATCCCTAGGATTTACAGTGAGTTATTAAAGGCCTAGCCCGTGCATCTATTCCGGGGCCTGCAAATCACATCAGCAGCACAGTGTTCTTAATGTCCTCCCTATTGCAGGTAGGGTTCCGTTCATTTGCCTGTCCTAGAATCTACTGCCATAGAAAGTTCATCCTCTGACTATTCCAGGTTCTACATCAGTGGCACACACTTTCAACTCACCAAAAGCCCAAATGTCCGATTTGCTGCTGAACTTGCTGTACAAAAGAACCTCTGGAGGGGACCACCGGACTGGAAATTTGGATCCCATGGAGCTAATGTAGTCATCATCCAAGACGTACCTGCGTAGACAGATTTTAGTTGTGCTAGTTTATATGTTGCCTTACAGGATCTTGTGCTTCCTAAAAGCCTAAGAGTGCCTCAAGATGAACATTCATTCCAATTTGTGTGCACAAAGCTCCTGTGGAGATTAAACAATGTTTGCTCTTTACTGAGCAATGCAAATCCATTCTTACTTGTTTGCAGGAAGGTTATACAAGAACGCGCATTCATCCTGATTTGTTTGCATGGAAATTATATGTATTCCCATCAGTCGATCATTAGCCTATCCTTTTTAAGTGCCTTCCCCACAACACTCTCTTTAAGCAGAAAAGGTTGCCTTTGGATTCAGTATGTTGTTGGAGACAGTCACTCACATAGAGGAAATTTAAGTTTGTATAACAGAAGTGCTCTGTTACTCTGGTACAACACATCCACTTTGAAAAAAAGAAACTGACTTCTGTGGCCAGGAGACTCCAAGAAGGTTAGCCAGTAGGAAATGTGACCTTTGGGTTGAAAAGGATTGCCCTTCCCTTCTATACACTTGCCTAGGAGTAAGCCCTACTAAACTCAAATGCAGCTTATGAGTTATGGGATTGCACTGCAAACCTTGTCAAATGCTTCCTTGAAAAGACATATCTGTTGGATTACCGTAGATATTTAAATTGGAAAATATAATAAAAATGTTTATTTAAAAAAAAGAAAAGACATATCTGTGCTTCCTGTCAAAACCATTAGAACTGTTGTGTCTTCTCATATGCAAGTTTGTGCACTTAAACAAAGAACTAAAGCTCTTATGAGCTAGGTGGGCACCTCCTGCCTCGCAGTAAGAACATCATGGCTGGCGAGAGACCAGCCTGCCCTCCCTCCCACCATTGTCCAGAGAAGGAGCAGCAGCTTCAATGCTAGCTTTCCTCTTCCCTCCTCATTTATTTTTCCCTTGTATCATGTCTATGAGATTGTGGGCCTCTGGGCAGGGCTGTCTTCTAATTTAATGTATGTGCCATGCTTAGGAAATGTTAAGCACTTTATGTCTTAAATAATAATAACGGACTAAGAGTTGTTTAATCAGGTAACAAAGCTAAAATAGAAAGAGGTAGTCCAAAATGGTAGCTGCAGTGAAGGATGCAAACAAAGAGGCTGAGGAGGAACAATAGAATGGCAGTCATAATGAGAAAGACAGCAAAGGGAATAATAAAAAAGGCATATAAAAAGTTAAACAGAGAAAAAGCTAAGCAACCTCAGCGTCCTACACATGCATATGCACACAAACTGACCTGGAGAGACCGAAATCCGAGACTTTGACAACACCTTGTTCACTGATCAAGCAGTTGCGAGCAGCCTGTGGCAGAGATATAAGAGAATATGGTCTCAACATACATTAGCTGGGTAGCTACCAGAGCAGGAATAAAATACAACAACAGTAACTTACAAAATACAGTTATTACAAATGCAATAAGAAAACAAAATGCAGCAGGAAGACCTCCTTTCTAGCAGAGAAAAAGCACAAAACCCAGGGCCACTGCTCAGTGGTAGAGCATCTGCTTTGTATGCAGAAGGTCTCAGGATCAGTCACCAGGAATTCCAGGTAGGGCAGGGTATGTCCCCCACCTGAAACACTGGAGAGCTGCTGCCAATCAGTGTAGATAACATAGAGCTGCATGGACCAGTGGTCTGAGTGGGTAAAATGAAGTTTCCTATGTTCCACTTTTCCAATCAGCAGCAGAGATGATAAAATAAGACTTGGTTCACAGCTCTGAGAGGCTAGAATTTTCTTTTAAAAATAATACATTCTGTTCAAAATGTGAGAAAAAGAGTTCAAGCACAAGCAAGGTGCTCTTCTCTGGAGAAGCTGTTCCATAGCCAGGGTGCTACTAACAAGGAGGTCCTCTCCCTATTAGGCACCCCCCCCATTTACTTCACATGGCAGGGGTATATGGAGAAGTGGGAAAGCAATCACCTACCAGGTCTCTGTGCAGGAACTGCTTGGATTCCAGATACCCCATGGCCTCGCAGACATCCTTGCACATCTCGAGAAGCTCCGTGCCCTGGAGGGACTGCCGAGTGTCCCGCAGGTAAGTCAAGAGGCAACCTTTGGAGAGGTACTCAGTGACGATCAGTATTGGCCTCTCCTTCGTGCAGACTCCAAATAGCTGCACTAGCTTCTCGTGTGAGAGGTTCCTGGAGTGAGAAAACATCATAAGAACATAGGAAGAGGCTTGCTGGATTGGGCCAAAGGCTCATCTAGTCCAGCATCCTGACCAACAGGATGTCTCCGGGAAGCCCTAAAAGCAGGATTTCAGTACAACAGCACTCTTCCCACTTGTGATTCCCAGTAACTTGACGGCAGAATGGAGAGCTGTCTCTTGAGATTCTCCATAGTGCTAGGGGAAGAAAAACCATCATTGGTCCATTTATACCTCAGAATTGTCTACAATGACAGGCAGTGGCTCCAGATAAGGTAATTTGAGACAGGTGTCTCTGTTAGCTCTACTTGGGAGTTGCCAAGGGGGTCTTCTGCCATGAAAGCAAATATTCTGTCACTGGGCTTTGGACCATTTTCCATTATTCTTCTCCACAAGAGCACAAGTAAATGCTAAAAAAACCAACAGCCATGTCCTGCTATTTCCAGGATGGGAAACCTGTTGCCCTCCAGATGTTGACAGACTATAGTTCCCATTATCCTTGACCACTGGCCATGCTGGCTTGGGCTGATGGGAGCTGATGATGGGAGCTGAAGTCCAGTGGCATCTAGAGAAGCACAGGTTCTCTATCCCTGTGGTTTTCAAAAAGACTGGATATCTTTGTGTGTGGTTTGATTTGAGTCATTTGGGGTGATGACTGGCTGTAATAGCTGTGCCTGTGGAGGTACCAATAAATGGGAGATTTGACAGGAGGGGGTGGGCTAACTGCTTTGGTTCCCTTTCAGTCTCTCATTGCATGCTTTTCATGCAGAAGACAGCAGATTTAGGGTGCCTTCAGACTGTCAGTATTCTGTGGGAGGGCTTCAAGCACATACAAGGACGTTTCAGTTTGCAAAGTTAAAAATGCATAAAAGTCCTCTTTCATCCTGAAGCAACAAATCCTCCTTACAAAATGAAAGACATTTTGCAGTTTTAAGAAATGTACCCAAAAGTGTGGAATGACAGGGAAGGTGCACAGGGAAATCAGGATGAATGATTATTGACTTATAACTACCCCACAAACAAACCAGATTTGATGCTCAATTTACCAGATATATCCAAACCTCTGTGCAATCTTTGTGGTAGCAAACAAGAAAGACTGCTCAATAATAGAGGTGCCCTTAATCCCTGATATCATCAGCTACAGCAGGGAAGGGGAAAATGTGGCCTTGCAGATGTTACTGGACTCTAGCTTCCACCACCCCAGGGACTTGTAGTCCAGTATTCTCAATGTACCCCATCCCTATCCCAGAAGAAAGAGGAAGCTACCCAGAAAAAGGGAGGCAGAGACAAAGAGACGAATATAAAGTTCTTTGCTACTCACATCATGACTTTGGCTTCTTCGATGAATGCATCCTCTGACATGGAACCTTCCTTTATCATCTTCACTGCCACATCATGCTGGCCTCTCCATTTCCCGTGCTTCACCACCCCAAATTGCCCTGTCCCCAGCTCCTTGAGGAATGTTAGGTCCTTTGGATCAATCTCCCATGCCCCTAGAATCAACACAAAGCACAGTGTAAGGTGTCAATCATTGTGGGAAGAAGGCTTCTTAGAACTGGGCTGGGCAACTTGTGGACTCCAGCTCCCATCAGTCCTAGTCAGCATGGCTAAAGGTCAGGGATGCTGGGAACTGTAGTCAAACAATATCCAGAAGGAAACACATTTCCCACCGCTGATACAGAGGGGAAAGTAGCAAGAACAGCTGTTTGGTTCACCTATCCCAAGCCCACTTTCACTGCAGGGGAGCAATAGAAAGACAGTAAAGGTGAAGGTGCAACATACAGATAAATCCCAAATGAAGAGCATTCAAATATTACCATATCCAAGTCCAGCTGTGGAAGGAGCAGTTCTCTGTTGCGATGACACAGGGTACTTCAATCTGGAAATAAGCCCTAGGGTGCATCAAACAATTATATTTTGAAGTAGTGCATTCATAATAATATAGGTGCAAAGCAATATAAATTGCATTACCATGTATATTATAAACAGAGCTGTATATATTCTACACTAAAGATACCCGAATTCAGCATCAGGATCACAAGTCCAAATTGTGCAGCTTGTGTAAACTACAGGTACAGTATGCTAATGCAATCTTAGGCTGTGTAAACAGAAGCATAGTGTGCAATACATGAGAAGTAATAGCTTGGTTCTATCTTGTGCTGGTCAGGCCACATCAGGAATACGGTGTCAAGATCTGGGTACCACACTTTAAGATCACTGGCTGTGCACACCCCCATACATTTAAAACACATTGCTTTCCTCAAAGAATCATGAGAACTATAGTTTACTCCTTGTGTCGCTACATGTTATGCACATACAGTACTTTACCTTTAAAGCACAACCTTCCCACCAAAGAATTCTAGGTGCTGTGATTTGCTAAAGGTTGCTGGGAGTTATATATCTGTGAGGAGTAAACTACAGTGCCCAGAGGTATCTGAGGGAAAGCATGTCCATTGTCCTATGAATGTGCTTTGAAGGTATAGTCTGTATGCAGCCATACCTCCTAGCCCCTTAACAAACTACAGTTCTCAGGAGTCTTTGAGAGAAGTCATGTGCTTTAAACGTATGGTGTGTATGCAGGCGTTGACAGAATGGAGCACATCCAGAGGTCAGTGACTTGGATGAGGCGATATCTGGAAACCAAGCCCAAAGGGGAATGGTTGAAAGAGTTGGGCATGTTTCACTTGGAGAATAGAAGATGAAGGGGAAGCATGAGAAGATAACCAGGACGGTTGCCAGATTCTGTGTCCAGATATGCAGACATAGACTCCCTCCTGAGAAGAACCAGCCCGTCTGAATGTCCCAAAACAACGTTCCCTGAGCGACCCAGGTTCAGTTTTCTGCGGCAGCTTTTTAAGTTTTAAGCTTTAAGCACTCTTATCCCCATTGCTTTTATGAATATCGATTTTATTGTTGTATAAAGTGTCACATGTATTATATGTTCTTTGGAATTGATCTTCCAAAGGAATTTTTATAAGAGCTGGTCTCTGGCCGTAATATGGTATTCATATTCATATTCAAGGGGAAGCAAGATAACTGTCTTCAAATAACTGATGATGGAAGAAACCTGTTGCTTGAGAGGACAGGAGAAGACACAACAGGTGCAAATTGCAGTGGAGCAGATCTCAGTCAAATGTTGGGAGAAACCTCTGAGGGGTAGGAGCTCTTTATACTCTGTAAATGTTTATTTTCAAGAGCCACACTATTTTTTTGTGTTTACATTTTTTAATTATAAGTTTTTAAACAGTTTTAAACTGCAATTTAAATTGTTTTGACCTGCCCTGGGATCTTAGGGCGAAGGACGAGTAATAAATTAAAATAGGTTGTTGACCTTCTTTATCAAGCTGTTGGCATTTATCCCTCCCCTTCCCCTTCCCCCACTCCCATCTCCATCGTAAAAGTCGGCAAGTTTCCTTGTGCCTCAACCATTTCATTTCTCACCTGCTGCATTATGTTGGTGGTAGTTGATCAGCTCTGGGATGGTGTTGAAGAGGTGCTTCTCTGCCAGGAAATACTGGTTCTGGGGTGTGGAGCACACAACGTAATGGCGGATCATCCCCTGGGGGTCCCTGTGAAATCAATTGCGGATTGGTGACCAGTAGGGTAATGATGAATTCTGGAGTTCATGACTCCTAAGGTGTGACTAAAGGAAAACCGATAATTCCAGGGAATGCCATTGATGGATTTCAATCATTGCTGCACAACAAGTTAAGAGCAATAACATGAGAAGGATGGAAGGGATAAGCAAGGCAGCACAGGGCTGAGCAGCCTTTTCTGAAGCCAAGGCGGTGGCAGCTATATGTGGAACCAGAGCCAGTGACAGGCAAAGCCACACTTTGACTGGTTGTAAGTAATAAGGTTGTAAGTAATAAGGGACCCAGGTGGCGCTGTGGGTTAAACCACAGAGTCTAGGGCTTGCTGATCAGAAGGTCGGCGGTTCGAATCCCTGCAACGGGGTGAGCTCCCGTTGCTCGGTCCCAGCTCCTGCCCACCTAGCAGTTCAAAAGCACATCAAAGTGCAAGTAGATAAATAGGGACCACTCCGGCGGGAAGGTAAAGGGCGTTTCCGTGCGCTGCTCTGGTTCGCCAGAAGCAGCTTTGTCATGCTGGCCACATGACCCGGAAGCTGTCTGCAGACAAACACCGGCTCCCTCGGCCTATAGAGCGAGATGAGCGCCGCAACCCCAGAGTCGGACACGACTGGACCTGATGGTCAGGGGCCCTTTACCTTTACCTTTAAGTAATAAGGTAGGCAGATGAGAGCTGGTCAGGTGCAGACTCAAACAGAATGCCCCTATTTTCTGAGGAAAGTTGCAAAATATGAGACTGAGGTGGGTGGGGCAGTATTCCCAAGTGTGCTAATGAACCAGCATCCATTGAGTCAAAGAGCACATTCCCCCAGGAGTGAAGTGCTAGGCAGGGTCAAAGCCCAAAATGCCTAGGGACACCCCTTCTCTCTGTTTTTCTCCCTTTCATCATCCATCCATCCATCTATTCCATCTTTCTCATGCACACAAACCCCACCCCTATAATAACACATATACCTCCAACAGGTACTCATAGACCCAAGCCTGCACTCCCTTCACCCACCTTCTATTCATTATCTCTCTCTCTCTCCTCTTCCTCTATTGTGAAGGTACAGGGAGGGGTATCAGGGGCCAGACAGAGGGAAGAGGAGGGCCGCAAGCAGATAACGGGTTGCAGCAGGAGCAGGCCAGAATAGATGCTATCCTCCATCTGGGGCTCATCCTCATATCTGTCCTACTGTTGAGGTTTTTACTGAGGACTAGTGTAATGCATGGTCATCTTGTTCCTACACCAGCAGGCCACACTTACCCAGATGACTTGCCAAACACAGAGACTGTATATTTTCCTGTATTGCTGATGGAGTCTCGGACAATGAAGCCACCATCTTTGCCCTGAAATTTGAAAGCAGGTGACATCATTAACATTTCATGGGCGGGGCGGGGGGTGGGGAATGAGCAGCGATCTTTGAAGTAAGCTGCAAGAAGCACCACGTGCCTAGTGCAAACTGCAGTGGGTTCAGGGACCTGCATGTCCTTGACCCTGTAGAAGTGATATCTAGTGTTTTGACCCTACCAATGCATCCTCAGTCTTTGCCCTCCCTTCCTTTACATCTCTCCCACCTCCTCGTCTATCCCCTCACAGCTTGGCCAAAATTCCCCGTCCCCAAATCTCCGCCGCCCCCCCAAAGCTTGCCCCAACCCCTTTTAAAGGAGGGTCAGCAGAAGCACTTCAATAGCAATTTGACAAAATACTCTGTAAAGGGCCTTCCCCCATCACTGAAGCCATAGTTAATGGAAGAGGGCATTAATCTGGGTCTTGCTAGACCTACATATGCATCACTTCCATATGCTAGGGTATGTTTTATAAAGGCAGCAGAGCAGTCTCTCCTGCAGAATCTGCTTAAAATTTTGTGTACAGTTTTGCTGCTTTTGATATAGACTCGCACACACCTTGGCATTTTGATTAGGGTGGTAGAAAAGCAGCTATGTACGGTAACCTAAACAAAAGTGAGTTTTCTTCTTCTTTTACTTTTTTGAAGGAAGTGGGTATTAGTAGTTGTTTCCCCCCCTTTCTCATGCTTTGCATACACTCACCATGGGATCTGGTCTACAGCCAGCAAGACAACAGAATGGCAAGCAGGTGAGCGACAAGTAAGCCTGGATGGCAGGCAACCCAGGTGAACAGTTTAACAGGCACTGCAGAGAGCTGATTGCCAAACCACTCTCTGAAGTGCCTTGCCTGCTCTGTTACACCTCTCAACAGCCGTGTTTAACGGAGAAGAGGACGTCACTCTCTGAAGTGCTTCCCTCACTCAGTAAAATAGCTCCCCTGGGTCACCATTCTGTTGTCACACTGGAAGTTGGCATGCCCATGGGAACTGCAGCATGATGACTGCCTTACATTTTTATGTATATAGGCAGATATATTTTCGGGCATTTTTAATATTATCTGCTGACTTTATAATTTAACTCTCACAGTGAAAGAGGAAGGAAAGAAGAAAGGAAGTACTTATACACTCACCTCTTGCTTCAACAGTTCCTCTGCTTGCCTTCTAGTTATGTTTTTCAAATACCACCTGAAACATAACATAATATTTGCCAGGGAGGAACTGCAAAGAAGAGGGCTGGGAGGTGGTAAACCTCTACTTTTGGGGTGAAATGTTAACATAAAGCTCAAACATTTCCCACCCAATCAGGGCAGATTACTAGGTCTCTTGGCAAATGTGTGTTCTCCAAGGTTGCAAATCTGGAGACAATGGAAGTATTTTGTAAGGGATGAGCTGTCAGGAAAAGGAGATGGATGCTTAACCACTCCCACACCCATCAATTCTCCCCTATGAAATCAATTCTCCCTTGATGCCATTTCCCCCTTTGCCATATTTCTGCTTTCCCCTGCCAGTTAGCAGGGGTGTGGAGGTGTGATGAAAAATGGGTTGTCATGGCAGGCATTTGCAAAAAAGACTCAGAAGATAGAAATGACAGGGCCCTCCTCTTCCCAGCCACCGGTTCTCTACTACAAATATGAAACACTACAAAGGAATAGACAACCTTGTCAATTTTGGTTTCTCCTGTTCTATTCTTTTTAATCAGAAATTTGGTTTGCCCCATTTCTGCATATATTTGTGATTTTTTTTAAAAAAAACGCTACAAGAAAATTCCTGTGTATGTTGGGGTGCTTATCTCCTACTATATGCAATTCTGCCTAGGATAAACATTTTGCAAGTCATTCCCACCCCCCAACAGAATGCATTTTTGTGTATTATCCACTATGTCTGCATGAGCTTTTCATGATTATACACAATTTTTGTATGCATTCTTTGGCTGAAGAATGGCATAATAAAATTTGGTGAAGTGTGAATTTTGAAGAAGAGCTGTTGCTTGGTTCTCGATTTATAGATTTGGTAGGTTCGTCAAACACATTCCCCCCCCCTCATTACTACCCCCCATCCCAGACTCCAGAATGTACCTTATTACAAATACAAAGGGACAGATATTCTTATGTTTTTCTCATAACATTTAACTTCTGCCCTCAGGCCTACAGTTCCAAGGAAACTCACTCATACATCTCCAGAGAATCTTTTGTTTCTGTGACATAGTTGCTGGGAATGTAGCCTTCTTTCCTGTAGGGCAAAAGAAAACAACAACACTGTGAGCCGCTCCCTATGCAACTAACAGGAACCCAATAGGAAAGGCCTGTAGCTCAGTGGAAGGGTGCAGACTTTGCATGCAGAAGGTCCCAGGCTCAAATGCTTTGGCTCGACTGAAAGTCCAGCGCTTTATTAGCAAAAACACGATATCCAGAGACTCAGCCCAGTAGACCTGAAGGAGCATCTTCACCCCCATCATTCAGCCCAGACACTGAGGTCCAGCTCCGAGGGCCTTCTGGCAGCTCCCCACTGCGAGAAGTGAGGTTACAGGGAACCAGGCAGAGGGCCTTCTCAGTAGTGCCGCCCGCCCTCCTATCAGATGTCAAGGAAATAAACAACTATCCTATTTTTAGAAGACATCTGAAGGCAGCCCTGTTTAGGGAAGTTTTTAATGTTTGAAGTTTTATTCTATTTTTAATGTTCTGTTGAAAGCCACCCAGAGTGGCTGGGGAAACTCAGTCAGATGGGTAGGGTAGAAATATGTTGTTGTTGTTGTTGTTGAGAGCCAGGCCTAATGAGCAGAGCAGCTCATTCCTGGTGGTCTTCTTGCATGAAAATCAGTTGCTGAGACTGAAAGTCCCCAACTTCTCACAGTTGCCTGTCCCCTCCTCTCCAGGGCTTTCCCCAAACAACCAGAGACTGCACCCAGTGGTGTCGCAATGGGGGGGGGGGCGGTGTGCCCCGGGTGCCATGTCTGGGGGGGGGTGACAAGAAGGCATCCTGCGGGGGCTCACAGCAGCGCGAGCAGCCATCGCGCCGCCCCAGCCACAAGCAGAGGATCCCGGCGCCGGCGGCAAACCACTATGTACAGCGCATGTGCGGCATCGCACACATGCGCTGTACATAATTACGCCGCACATGCGCTGTACATAGCGGTTTGCTGCCCCGGGTATCACGACGCCTTCGTTCATGTGCAGCCAACCTCTCCTCTCCTCACTTCATGTCATGCCTCACCTAGTTCTGAGAGACCAGGAGAGAGGGGAGCTTGTCACATCAGAAGAGAGAAACACCTGTGACTCTTTACCAGCCTGACTAATCTCTGCTTCTTGATCTCCCTCTTCCCATCCTCCTGCTCCAGCTTCTGATTCTGATCTTCTCTCTGCCACAAACTCTCCCTGCTCAATAAGGCCTGTTACCCCTTCAGCTTCCGACACCACATCCTCTCAGGTTTCTCCCTCTTCTTCCTCTGACCACTCATTCCTACCACCACTCTCCAGGCTCTGAGCCTTCTTCCCTTGGGGGTTCCTCAGCTGGTTCCTCCCAGGACATTCCTCTGCACCCAACCAGTCCATGACAAGCACCATACATTTTCTCCTAACATACACATGTTTTGCATTGGGTTTTCCCTAAGAGGTACATTTTTTGCAAAGCAAATTCTCCCAGAATAATGCATCCTTGTATGTTGTCTTCACTAATAAATGCATGTTTGTGCACACTTTATCCCAGTACTGTAGGTGCATTCTTGCACATATTACTTGGCTACAAATCTGCACAGCAAAATTATGAGAAGTGCACATTTTGAAGGACAGCCAACTCTGTTCTCATATATTCCCACCCTCACCCCGGAAAATGTGAATTAGTTAGGTTCGCCTTTAAATGAGAATTAATTCTACTTCCCCCCTCATCTCCACCTGTGGGACGGGGGTGGGCAAGAGGAGGGTGGGCTCCTGGCAGTGGCCTTGCACTGTTCTCCCCCCCTACTGTCTGTGTTGGGTCTCTTACCCGTTCTGGTCTTGTGCTCTCCACCAGGACTCATTGCTCTCCTCCAGTACAATGTACTCTTTGCCCTTTTGCAGCTCCAGGTCTTGTTCAGTCATTGGGAGATAGTCATAGAGAGCCACGACTTTCCTCGTCCTAGACTGGCCACCAGGCACCGGTTCGGGGGGCAACTGCTTCTTGATCATCTTTGTCAGTGTTCAGAGAGGAAACAAGAAAAGAATGAGACTTTCAGGTTACCTCTTTCAGCACCTATCACAGGTGGAGAGAACTTGATGGAAAGAAGTACCGACAAGAGAAGAATGGCTAAAGAAATGAATGGACTATGCAGAAATGGCAAAACTTACCAGAAAATTAAGAAATCAAGACAATAAACTTTTTTAGTAAGGGATGGAAATGGTTTATTGAATATTTACAGATGCCGGTATGTTGCAAACAAGACAATAGCAGGATTGTTGTAAAAACTTGCAGTTTCTAAAACATATACGAATTAGATAAGAAAAAATAATAGAGTTAATTGGGATATGCAGGGGAAAAGAAAGAAAATAAATGCATGGGACCGCAGAAACAAGAGGAGGGAAGTCTGGGAAGTCGAAGATGAATATGTAAGAATTGTTTCATTTCCTTTGTTGAAATGTTTGTTACAAATGAAAATAAATAAAAAAAATTAAAAAAAACAGGTGGAGGGAAATTGTGAAACACACACAGAGAGAGATGTTGCTGGACTGCAACTCCCATCACCCTTGGCTATTGGCCATTCTGCCTGTGGTTGATGGGAGTTCAATAGCACTATGCTGCCTACCCCTAGTACAGGGCTGGAGAACCTTTCTGTCAGGCCAATACTGACAGATGGGCACAACAACCAAGTAGAGGATTGGCAAAGCCTTGTTTTTCCACTCCCTATCAGGTGGTGGGGAGGCAGAAAAAAGCCTGCAATGTGTAAGCATGGCTGCAAGCAAGAGGAGACCCTCTTGCCTGCAAAAAAGGAGCTGCTTGCTGTAATAATAATAATAAAATAATAATAATAATAATAATAATAATAATAATAATAATAATAATAACAACAACTGTACCCCACCTATCTGGTTAGGTTGTCCCAGCCACTCTGGGTGACTTCCAACACACAATAAAACATAAATCATTAGAAACTTCCCTGTCCTGGGCTGCTTTCAGATGTCTTCTAAAGCTTGTATAGTTACTTATCTCCTTAACATCAGATGGGAGGGCATTCCACAGAGTGGGTGCCACTACCAAGAAGGCCCCGCTTCCTGGTTCTTTGCTTTGGCTGAGTATGCCTGTTCCCAGTAGGATTTAACTCCCACCACCACCACCTTGCTGCACTGGTCAGCTGATGAGTGGGTGAAGAAACAGTGAAATCCTGCTGCTTTGGGTATAAGAACAGGCATGTGCAACCAAGGCAGAAATGAATCCCACCATACTGCCCATCAGATGATGTCACAAGTGATAAAATGTTTGGGAGAAATGGCTTCATGGGCCCAAATAGGCCAGTTGGAAGGCTAGGATTGGTCCATGGGCTGAAGGTTCCTCACCCCTGCCCTAATCCTGTCTCTGCCCCAAGATGCAAACCACCCACCGCAAAAAATTGCAAATCGTGGCTGCTCATACCTTGTTCTCCTCTGGAGTTGGTGGTAGAGGCTTGTCAGGCTTGAGAAGACAACGGCCGCTTCTGAAACCTTCAATTAGAGGAAAACAGGGCATTTAAAGTGCATCTCCAGTAGGAATAAAGGAAAAAATTCTTCATCACGCTTTCTGAAGACCAACCCAATTATGTGGCTCTGAACTTGCTTGCAGATTAGAATGCAGCCCCTTATCTGATTATGCACTTCTCTGGATTTCGCAGGACTGTTTCAGTGTGCAAAAAGTGCACCCCAAAACACATCTTTTACAGTTAAGATGCGTATAAAATGTGTATTTTATGTGAAGCTGCCTTGGTCACGCCAATGATCTCTGGCAGGCTAGGGACAAAGGTGAGAGGTGTTTCCTAGTTCTGCTGGACCTCTCATCGGCCTTTGATACCATTGACAACGACATCCTTCTGGACCGTCTAGAGGAGCTGGGAGCTGGGGGCACTGTCATGCAGTGGTTCCGCTCCTTCCTCCTGGGCCGTGTTCAGAAAGTGGTGGTGGGGGATGAGTGCTCAGACCCCTGGGATCTCACTTGTGGGGTGCCTCGGGGTTCTGTCCTCTTCCCCATACTTTTTAACATCTACATGAAGCCACTGAGAGATATCATCAGGAGGTTTGGACTAGGTGTTCATCAGTTTGCAGATGATACCCAGCTCTACCTCTCTTTTTTAAATCAGAACCTGTGAAGGTGATGAAGGTCCTGTGTGAGTGTCTGGAGGCAGTTGGAGGATGAATGGTGGCTAACAGATTGAGGTAGAATCCTGACAAGACAGAAATACTGTTTCTGGGGGACAGGAGGCAGGCAGGTGTGGGGGACTCCCTGGTCCTGAACGGGGTAACTGAGCCTCTGAAGGACCAGGTGTGCAGCCTGGGAGTCATTTTGGACTCACAGCTGTCCATGGAGGTGCAGGGCAATTCTGTGTCCAGGGCAGCTGTCTACCAGCTTCATCTGGTAGGCAGGGTGAGACCCTACCTACCCACAAACTATCTCACCAGAGTGGTACATGCTCTGGTTATCTCCCGCTTGGACTACTGCAATGCACTCTACGTGGGGCTACCTTTGAAGGTGACCCGGAAACTGCAACTAATCCAGAATGCAGCAGCTAGACTGGTGACTGGAAGCGGCTACCGAGACTACATAACACTGGTCCTGAAAGACCTACATTGGATCCCAGCACATGTTTCCGAGCACAATTCAAAGTGTTGCTGCTGACCTTTAAAGCCCTAAATGGCCTCAGCCCACTAGACCTGAAAAAGCGTCTCCACCTCCATTGTTTCTGGCAGTTCCCTCATTGCGAGAAGTGAAGTTACAGGGAACCAGGCAGAGGGCCTTCTCGGTGGTGGCACCCGCCCTATGGAATGCCCTCCCATCAGATGTCAAGGAAATAAACAACTATCTGACTTTTAGAAGACATCTGAAGGCAGCCCTGTTTAGGGAAGTTTTTAATGTCTGGTGTTTTATTGCTTTATTATTATTATTATTATTATTATTAATAATAATTCTGTTGGGAGCTGCCAAGAGAAGCTAGGGAAAGCCAGTCAGATGGGTGGGGTATAAATTACCATCATCATCATCATCATCATGAAACTGCAGTGAAAAAGCCCTGGAAAATAGCATTTGTGGGAAGGGGTATGCAGACAATAATGCTTATAAAAATGACCCAGAACTCTTCTATTATTACATCTGATTATCTGTTTTCAGGAATGCTTTAGACCAGGCATCCCCAAACTGCGGCCCTCCAGATGTTTTGGCCTACAACTCCCATGATCCCTAGCTAACAGGACCAGTGGTCATGGGAATTGTAGTCCAAAACATCTGGAGGGCCGAAGTTTGGGGATGCCTGCTTTAGACCCTCATGAGAGGATTAGGAGCAGCTGCATTTCTAGTCAGCTTTCCAGGTTTGTGCGCCGAAACTAGGCCAAATATGCCAAACTAGACATGACAAAGCAGGCATATGTATATCTTAAATATGTGTCTGCCCCGGTCACAAATAAAGCAAGGGTGAGGTGGAAGTTTCTATTATTTCCATCAGGACTGGAGAACCTGTGTCTCCCCCCCAAAAAAAAACCACAATGTTTTTGGACTCCAGCTCCCATCAGCCCCAGCCAGAATGGTTAGTCGTCAGGAATGAGGGGGGCTGTAGTACAAATATCTGGAGGGCAAAAGGTTCCTTCTCCTGGTTTCACGCAAAGTTGAAGTGAAGTGTACTAACATATGCAAACCACAAGGAAAGATCAGTTAAAAACAAAAAGCTGAAGTGAATTCTTACTTCTACTCTTGCCTCCCAGAATCTGGCAGCCCATGGCCATTTTTGCTGTCTGGGAGCAGCAGAGGTATTGTCCGTCAGTCCAGAAGCAGGGATGATATTTCTGCACCAGGTTGGCATTGTAGCAGATCACTGCAGCAGGAAGAAAGGGTTACTATAGTTTCCGATCTTGTTTGAGTGATGGTATACAGTTCCAGAAAACAAAACAAAAAACCAGGATATTGAAACTCGGTTTGAAGTTGGTCCAATATCTGGGCTTTCTCCAGAACTGCTAGCCATAGTTTCCCAATTAGGATGAAACAGGAAACAACGGTCAATGAGAACTTCCTGGCTTGTTTGCCAGCTTAGATGAAGGAGGAAGTGAAGGGCTTGAATGCGTGGGCAAAAAAAAAAAGGGGGGGTACATTCACATGACGCTTTAGTAAACCAATATATGATGATTCAAATGCGGTCAATCAGATTAAACAGAAGCAAGCAATGTAGATCCCCTCAAATGGGCCATTTGCTTAATCTTGGCCCTGAAGAGGAAGAGTCTTATGGCACATTAAAAATATTAACCCATCCCTGGCACGGGCTGATACCCATCACCAATCCCCACCACTCATCTCTCTGCCCCTTGGTAAGCTTATTTTGGGGGGCATAAGGAGAGTGCTGGGCAAGTCCTAGAGGGAATTTTTGTCAGGGCACCCTCAATCTTTGTGCCAGCCCAGGTCAAGGCTTTACCACCTACCTAACCTATAAAGGTGGAGGAATCTTGATAATGGACTTTCCTAAATATTACATTTATAAACCCGCCTTTCACCCAAAGAGGACAATGTGGCATACTGTATATGACACACACACACACACACACACACACACACACACACACACACACACACCACTCTCCCAATTTTATTATCACAATAACCCTGTGAGGGAGGTTAAGTTGGGAGGCAGTGACTGGCCCAAGGTCACCCAGAGAGCTTCATGGCTACGTAGGGATTTGAAACTTGGCCTCCCAGATCCTAGTCCAATGAACAGCTAGCTACCTTTCTCAGGATTATCTGAGATAAACCCTGTAAACTCAAAGCAATGTAAAATAAATAGAAACCAGTGCAGTAAATCTGCAACTTCCAAAGTGGTTATGTCCTGGGGATCATGCCTAAAGTCAAGTCACATATAGTCAAAGTACATTGGGTGCAGTGGTAGGTGGAATTGCAAAAGTGTGTGTGTGTGTGTGTGTGTGTGTGTGTGTGTGTGTGTGTGTGTGTGTGTTCCCCCCAAATGCCTGCCCACTTTCCACCTCCTTTTAAATTATTTTTGCCAAGATTGTAAAGAGGAACGTACACAAGTTAAATGTGATTGAATCCTGACAAGACAGAAGTACTGTTTCTGGGGGACAGGGGTGGGTGGGTGGTGGTTATTCCCTGGTCCTGAATGGGGTAACTGTGCCTCTGAAGGACCAGGTGCGCAGCCTGGGAGTCATTTTGGACTCACAACTGTCCATGGAGGCATAGGTCAATTCAGTGTCCAGGGCAGCTGTCTACCAGCGCCATCTGGTACACAGGCTGAGACCCTACCTGCCCGTGGACTGTCTTGCCAGAGTGGTACATGCTCTGGTTATCTCCCGCTTGAACTACTGCAATGCTTTCTATGTGGGGCTACCTTTGAAGGTGACCTGGAAACTACAACTAATCCAGAATTCGGCAGCTAGACTGGTGACTGGGAGTGGCCGCCGAGACCACATAACACTAGTCCTGAAAGACCTAGTTTCCAGGCACAATTCAAAGTGTTGGTGCTGACCCTTATAGCCCTAAACCCCTATTGTTCTGCCCAGACACTGAAATCCAGTGCCGAGGGCCTTCTGGCGGTTCCCTCACTGTGAGAAGCAAAGCTACAGGGAACCAGGCAGAGGGCCTTCTCGGTTGTGGCGCCCGCCCTCTGGAACACCCTCTCATAAGATGTCAAAGAAATAAACAACTATCAGACTTTTAGAAGACATCTGAAGGCAGCCTTGTTTAGGGAAGCTTTTAATACTGGAATTATTATTATTATTATTATTATTATTATTATTATTATTATTAATTATTATTATTATTTATACCCCGCCCATCTGGCTGGGTTTCCCCAGCCACTCTGGGCGGCTTCCAACCGAATATTAAAAACAGTACAGCATCAAACATTAAAAACTTCCCTAAACAGGGCCGCCTTCAGTTGTCTTCTAAAAGTAAAATAGTTACTTATTGCCTTGACATCTGCTGGGAGGGTGCCACTACCGAGAAGGCCCTCTGTCTGGGTCCCTACAACTTGGCTTCTTGCAACGAGGGAACCGCCAGAAGGCCCTGAATGGTGGGGGTGGAAACGCTCCTTCAGGTATACAGGACCGAGGCCGTTTAGGGCTTTAAAGGTCAGTACCAACACTTTGAATTGTGCTCGGAAACGTACTGGGAGCCAGTGTAGATCTCTCAGGACCGGTGTTATGTGGTCCCGGCGGCCACTCCCAGTCACTAGTCTAGCTGCCTCATTCTGCTGGAAGCCGCCCAGAGTGGCTGGGGAAATCCAGCCAGATGGGCGAGGTATACATAAATTATTATTATTATTATTATTATTATTATTATTATTATTATTATTATTAGTTGCGGCCTTACTGGGTAAAAAGCTTGACATGTTGATATATGTCAGGCGAGATAAATTATTAAAAGGTAAGACTGCCAGGGTTGTTGGAGAAAGAAATACAATTTTTTTTAGTTATAAAGGCACCCCAGAACGAGGAAACCTGTGTGAGCCTTAGTTAAGTAAGATTATTGGAAGGAAGCATGCAATAACTTTTCTTGTAATCAGGTTATCATTCATGCAACAAACAATTTCTCTCCAGGCTACTGCTCCTCTAGATGACCTGTTTAATAAACATTCATCCAGATTTGCTTCCACATAGTGTACACAGAGGTTAGACTATGTCTGGTCTATATAGAGCAGGGTTTCCCAAACTTGTGCCTCCAGCTGTTTTTGGACTACAACTTCCATCATCCCTAGCTAGCAGGACCAGTGGTCAGGGATGATGGGAACTGTAGTCCAGAAACAGCTGGAAACCCTGTTACAGGCCATTCATTCTGATTTGTCTGCAGGAAAGTTATACAACAGTGAGCATTCATCTGGAATTCATCCTGATTTGCTTACAGGGCATTTATATGCCTTCTTGTTAATATTCATTCTTCTCACACTTTTCAGGGTGCTTCGCCATCACTTTCCTAACAGCAAAAAGTCAGCTGTGTGTGTATGCTTTTAAGTGGCTTTGTCACAAAAGGGCAATGGATTGCTTTAATTCATTTCAAGTGTGCAAACCTAATTTTCTACTATGTGCCTGAATCCTTCCTGCAAAATATTGTTCCTATTTAAAATATCCAGATTTTAACTGGAGAGAGAGACTTACCATTTTTCAACTGGTGAATCCAGCGACTCCTTAACTCCTCTGTTGGAGAGAAGACATAGAGGGGCCCTTCATCATACACCACCTAGCGGGACAGAGTCAGAGCAGCACAGATGAGAGCCACAAATACATTGTACACAGACAATAGTGTCGTATCAAGATGGGAGCCTGAGACAGATGTCCAAGAGACCAATAATGGCAGGTGATTCTTAAATGTACCATGGCTGGTTTACTACTTATTGAAAGAAGGGATGGGAGAAAGAAATTGGATTTTATTTGAATGTAAAGAGGAATGATGTGATTCATGCTTGGTAAACCAATAGGATAACTGAAACGCAATTGTCCTTTGAAGGTTGCATTCTTCTGAAATTTTTGATGGAGTTATCCAACCAAACAATGCATACAAGAAAGCATTCATAAGGGGGAAGTACACACAAAATCCATACTGTCATGAAAATAAGATACAAAAATGCATTTTTGCGCGCATACACACAAAAGTATTTTAATCAAAATTTCAGTCAAAAATGAATCTTAGGAAGAATTCCAACTGAAATGGCAAATCTCCAAAAGGATTTTTAAAATGCAAATTGCTGTGGCAACATGGAGAATTGGATTTAAAACAGGGTAAATGAGAAACAGGGAAACCGAAACTGACAGTTCTGGACTACAAAGACCAATGGTCTGAAAGTCTGCATGGACACACAACACATTTACAGCATTTGACTCCGCCCCCCCACAAAAGAATCCTAGGGATTGTGGTTTTACCCCTTACAGAACTAGTTCCCCAAACCCTTGGCAAACTATAGTTCCCAGAACTCTTGGGCTGTGTTATTTAAATATATGTTGTGTGTGCAGCCAGGGGAAGAGGAACATAAGACTATGATGATTAAGCTTCAGGGCCCCCAAATCCTGGAGGGGCCCCAGAAGTGACTTTGGTCCACATTGCTTACAATTTTTTGGTCCAGTAGAACCAATTTGAGCAGCATGACTCAACCAATTCATTTTTTGTTGTATATATTTCAACATTCCTAAGTTTGACCATCAGTAGCAAGGATGTTGTACAGGTGTGGTGATCTGTCGTTGAACAAGCCCACTGAAGATAACAGTGGTTACCCAGACCTCGTTGCTGGTTGTAAAGGGGTGCCTTGCAACAGTTCAACATTCAGGGCCCCAGAAATGTAGGTCCACCACTGTAAGACTATTAAGTCCAGAGTAGCCCTGTTTAAAGGTATTTTGAGTGAAACCACCCTGCCAACAAATTATTTCACATACTTTTTTTTTTTGTATAAATGTACCTGATAATGTTTTAGCTGTACCTGTAGCTTGACCGTGGGGCAAGATGGTGGAGGACTAATGCAAAAGATTCTGGGAGTCATTAAGGGCAATAAAGTAAGAGACAAGACAGGTACAGACACATTCTCTTGAGTCTGGGACATGTGACCCAAATGTCTATGATGGGGTGGCTAACAGGAAGAACAGCTCACCTGGAAAGGATAGGGGAATCTTTCTATGATGGAGATCTGCTCTGGCTCATTTAGATCTTCTCCTTTTCTCTGTGTGCATGTGAAACAGATGGGACATTAGTATATGGTTACCAGATTTTTTTCAATGAATCCAAGGACACATTTATTTATTTATTGAAGCTGACAAGGGCGTACCCACCGCGGGGCAGGGAGGGGCCGCTGCCCTACTCTAGAGGCAGGGCCGGTCGGGCAGCTGCGGGCAAGAGTGGCGCTGCCGGCGGGGCTGGTGGGCAGAGGCGGAGGACAGCCCAGCGGAGCGCGAGTTCGGCGCCCGCAGCAGTCTCTTGCGCCCGAGCCGTGCGGAGTCCACACAGCCGCGCTGTGTGGGAGGGGGCAAGGGCTGACGCTCCCGACGTTCGGGAGACCTTTGCGCATGCGCAAAGCGGGGCGCATGCGCACAGCGCGGCTGTGGACTCCGGCGGCCGCCGTGCAGGGCGCATGCGCACAGCGCGGCTGTGCTCAAAGGTCTCCCGAACGTCGGGAGTCGTTCAGCGCCTGTCAGACCGCTGCAGCAACGGAGCCTCGGATAGCTTCGCGGAGGCCGGGGCTTTGCTCCAGACCTCCGCGGAGGCCCCGATCCAAGCCTGGTTCCCTTCTCCCCCCCCCCCCGCCCACCCCCAGACTTCCCTCTTCTCCTCTAGGCGGCCGCTGGTTTTCTCCCCTTCGCCGCCGTCGCTTCAGGTTTATTTTGATTTCACCTGGGCTCTGTAGCCCCGCCCACATTCCCACTTTGTGGCCCCTCCCGTGCCTTGGCCCCGCCCCTTCCCCCCCCTAGTTTTGATCCTGGGTACGCCCCTGGAAGCTGAGTAGCAACAGGGAGTCAGTAGTGGGGATGGTGAGGCAAAAGACCCTGGGCCCAAGCACACATGCATATTGTATAAAGGTGCAAAGCCCTTCTTTCGCACCCTGTGGAACATTAATGTGCAGAGTTTTTAAAAAAACTGGGCAATGCCTGACCGTGACTCCAGAGCCCCCCCCCCATCAGTCAAAACAAAGGGGGAAGGGGCAGAAGATCTGTACCACCGGACGTCCCCGGTTCCCCTTCGGCAGTGATGGCGGCTCCAGCAGTCAGCAGCCCGGAACCAACCTGGTAGCGCAGTTGGCTCTGGCTGGCTTCAGGACCTGCTCGCTACCGTGGGGCCCGCCATTTTTCCTCTCCGGAAGTCCCCATGTGATGTGTTGCGTACAAGACACATCATATGGGGACTTCCCAAGAGGAAAAATGGCGGGCGCCACGGCAGCGAGCAGCTCCTGAAGCCAGCCAGAGCCAGCTGCGCTAACAGTCTGGCTCTGGGCTGCTGAGACTGCTGCTGCTGCCACGCTTGCTAGGGATAGATTTGGAATGTCTGGGGACATTCCAGGGACGGAATTTGTCCGGGGACAGATTTGCAAATCCGGGGACTGTCCCTGGGAACCGGGGACATCTGGTAACCCTAGATTAGTACATTAGAGATATTTCCCCTACACACCAAAACTCACGTCCAGGAAACTGTGGGCAGGTGAAAGTGGGTGTTGCTTAAATTTTAAGGTCTCAAATATAGAATAAATATTCATAAATGCACACATATCTAAATATATGAACCATGTGTCTGAAATAGTACAGGAGAGCAATCCTAAAGCCATTTTAACTCTCCCAATGACCTCAAATGCTCCTCTGCAGCAAGGGAGGCAAATTGAGAAAGCCTTCCCATTGTCTTTTTTGGTTGCAGATCCTGTCTTAAGGGTGCATTTGTGTATGAATAGGGTGAGCCTGTGACCTGGACTCAGGAACTAAAGTATCAACCATCACAAAAGAATGGCCAGACTGCCCAGGTAAAGCAATCAGTGACCATTATTGGGTATCCTGGCAAACAGGATTTCTGCTGTATACCACCTCCTTCTGCGATGTATGTATGATGTTTTACAGGTGGCGGTCTTGGGCTTGCTCACCATTGTTCAGGGTTCTCCTCCCTCCTGCGTGTGGTGAGTGGGGACCCTGTTGCAACAGTTCCTTGAATAAAGATCAGGCTTACTAGCTGCTTTGCTTCTCAGTATACTCTGGTTGGCCTCTGTTATTTTCTCCTACCAATAGGGAACCCACTTAAGGACGCTATACGGGCTCTGGAATACTGGTACCCCCATAAAGGAAAAGGAGCAGGTTTTTTTTCTTATAACAGTGGGCAAAGCAATAAATATACATTTTACCTTTGTGAAGTAAGCTAGCTTTTCCACACACCTTCCATTCTCTGCCCTCCATTCACACAATCAAGAGGAATTGTCAGAGTCCAAGGATGCATTCCATCCAGGGCCAGGGTGAGAAGCAGGGGAGCTGGGGAGTGTTCTGATTGGCCCCTGTACCTTTGGTTCCCCATGCAGGCCTAACACTGAAGGGCCATGAGAAGGATTTTTCCCAGTCCTACCTGGAGACTCCAGGGATCAAACCGGGGACCTTCTGCATGCAAAGCAGGTGCTCTGCTCAATCACCTATGCTCCTACACTGAACCTTACAAGCACCTAGCACCAGTAATACATTTGGAACTCCCTGACAGTCCCCAGACTCATTACAGACCCCTTCAAGGGGAATCCCAAAATGCAGGCAGCTGTGTAGGTCCATTATTCTGTGGCCTCCCTTGTGGGTATGGATATTGTCAGGGTGACTCCCTACAGGGATCCTCCCCCAGACATCCTGACCAGCACTTCACCCAGTGACAGCGCAAGCAGCGGGTCAGGAGGAGGGAATGAGGAATGGAGCAGAATGGAGAGGGGGCTCCAATAAGTATCAGAGCCTCAGCACCGACCCAGCTGGCCAGAGGAGGAAGGACAGCGCAGCAAGGTGTCGGAGCCTCTGCAACGCTCCAGCCAAAGGACGGGAGAAGGAACGCAGCCCCTTCTGGCTCCCACGTTGGGTCATGCACCCAGACGTAGGGCAAGGGGGTGGCGTTTTGGGGGTTCCCAGACTATTATGCTGGCGCAAAAACAGACAAGCGCCATTGCTGGGTTCTGAATCAGATTAGGCAGTCATGTTTTCTGTTGTCTCTGCACTGTAAATAGTATGCGCAATAAAGCTCTTAAAGACAGAGCAGGCTGGAGCATCTTTACTCAAGAGTAGCCGCAACAATCCCCTGACAGATATGGACCCTCCACTGACCACAAAGAGACATGTCACAGCTGGTTTAGGGCACTCTCTCTGGATGGCAATTTGATGTAACTGTGGAGCACTGAAAAACAGTGTGGCATTTGCCCCCTCCCAAACGGAATGCATGTATATGCTTAGCAGGAGAATCTTGTGGCTGCTGAGAGCAGGAACATCCTGTCTGGAATGAAGGTGCATTAGCGCTTCATTACCGGGATTCGTCGTTCTGGTGGAGGGTTGTTCTCTGGAGCCACAGTCTCCACACAGGTGATCTTGTCAATGTCCACGGAGCCTTTCTTACTCCCTCGGCGCTGCAAGGAGAAAACAGGAATGCTTTAAGACAGTCCAGCTTTGAGCCAGCACTACTTGCACAGCTAATGACTTAGGGTGGATCTAGACCAGGCATCCCCAAACTTCGGCCCTCCAGATGTTTTGGACTACAGTTCCCATCTTCCCCGAACACTGGTCCTGTTAGCTAGGGATTATGGGAGTTATAGGCCAAAATATCTGGAGGACCGCAGTCTGGGAATACCTGATCTAGACACATCAAAAAAGAAAAGTTTCAGAAAAACGCATTGTAAAGCTCATAATGAGAAATCACATTTCCGATGATCGAACTCCACAGCACCATGTGGTGTCACAGTGTTATAACGCATTTAAAATGCTTTCTTTCTTTTTTTACTAATGTAGCTGAGTCCCTAGGATTAAAACTTGAGTCCATCTGCATGCATCAAAAGAATCACATCCACATGTTGTTGTTGTTGTTGTTTAGTCGTTTAGTCGTGTCCGACTCTTCGTGACCCCATGGACCATAACACGCCAGGCACTCCTGTCTTCCACTGCCTCCCGCAGTTTGGTCAAACTCATGTTCGTAGCTTCAAGAACACTGTCGAACCACCTCGTCCTCTTGTCGTCCCCTTCTCCTTGTGCCCTCAATCTTTCCCAACATCAGGGTCTTTTCCAGGGAGTCTTCTCTTCTCATGAGGTGGCCAAAGTATTGGAGCCTCAGCTTCACGATCTGTCCTTCCAGTGAGCACTCAGGGCTGATTTCCTTAAGAATGGATAGGTTTTGCATAGTCAATGAAGCAGAAGTAGATGTTTTTCTGGATCCATAATCCAGCGCATGTTTGCTATTTGGTCTCTGGTTCCTCTGCCCCTTCAAAATCCAGCTTGCACTTCTGGGAGTTCTCGGTCCACATACTGCCTAAGCCTGCCTTGTAGAATTTTAAGCATAACCTTGCTAGCGTGTGAAATGAGCGCAATCGTGCGTTAGTTGGAGCATTCTTTGGCACTGCCCTTCTTTGGGATTGGGATGTAGACTGATCTTCTCCAATCCTCTGGCCACTGCTGAGTTTTCCAAACTTGCTGGCATATTGGGTGTACCACCTTAACAGCATCATCTTTTAAAATTTTAAATAGTTCAGCTGGAATATCATCACTTCCACTGGCCTTGTTATTAGCAGTGCTTTCTAAGGCCCATTTGACTTCACTCTCCAAGATGTCTGGCTCAAGGTCAGCAACCACACTACCTGGGGTGTACGAGACCTCCACATACCATACATTAAAGCACTATTATGCCACTTTAACAAGACATGGCTTCCCCCAAAGGATCCTGGGGGGCAGAAGTTTGTTAAAGATGCTGAGGGTTGTTAGGAGACCTTACCCCCTATCAAGCTACAATCCCAGGCACCCTTAACAAGCTAAGGTTCCAATTTTAGTATATGTGCTGCGAAAGCGAACACAACAAGCTAAGGTTCCCACGGCTGTAAAAATGGTTTCAAAGCGCTTTGCATGTAACCATGTAGATGTGACAGCACTCAGCCAGTTCAATGGGCCTTAGATCACAATATAAACCCTCAGCTGAGTGCACATAACCAGTGCACATAACCCAAGGCTTGTCCCTTGGGCACCTGAGACAGAAAATCCTACACATACATTTCCCTGTCCCTGTCAGTAAAAATACAGTAACAATAAATTAAATAATTAAACACTTGCTGCCCTTTCATGGCAATTAGAATCAGCAGCTTTAGAGTGGCTAGGTTCAAAAAAGGACAGCATTACTGCATCTTTAGTGACAACTACCTGCTGGAAGTCCCTCTTTAATGCAACTATCAAAGGTGCAGAAGCCCTATTCTCTTTTGCACCTAGCTACCTCGATTCTATCACAGCCAGCTGTCTCTCTTCTGTGACTCACCCCGCGCTCAAAGTCGTACTCATAGTAGGAGAGCTTGCTCTCAGTCAGCAGGAAGAGCCGTTTCTTGAAGTTGAGAGGGGATGTCTTCTTCTTCTGCTGAGAGCGTTTTAGAAAGATGCCCTCCAGGATAACATTCGACATGGCTCACGTCGCCTTCTCCTCCTCCTCCTCCTCCCCTTCCACGGTGGATTCGCTGGACTTCCGCTATCAACAAAAAGGGACAGCTGCAACCATCATCATCATAATACAGACTAGGAAGGAAGCCCTGATTCACAGACTTCTGGGTAAACATGCTTATATTGCACTGTTAATGACCCAAGGCTAGCTAATTCTCTTTCTTATTAAATCAAAATACATTCAGGGTGATAAATATCCAAGATGCACAAACCCAGACCATCTGCAGAAGTCCTTCTCTGGTTGCCCCTGCCAAGTGAGATACTAGGGAAATGGCTTTTTCAGTGGTGGCCCCCTGACTGTGGAATGTTCTCCCTACAAGGTTGCTGGGTGCCTTTTTGGGATCATTTCAGTGCCATGTAAACAAAGGAACTTAGGTACTTAGGAAGTGGCCTTATACCAAGCCACACCATTGGTCCACCTAGCTCAGTATTGTCTACACTGACTGTCAGCAGCTCTCCAGGATTTCAAACATGGTTCTCTGCCAGCCCTAAAGGAAGATGCTATGAACATGAGACAGTCTGCCAGCAAGACAGATGTTCTGCTATTAAACTACAGTCATTCCTTGTCAGCTTTGATGGGCAGCAGCTTGACAAGTGTCTCTTTTAACGGAAGATGCCAAGGATTGAACAGGGGTGTCTTTTGCATCCAAAACAGATCCTCTCCCCCAATTGGGTCCAATTCCATGCCACAGAGTACATCAGCTGCTTGGAAGCAGAAACATTATCTACAGTATCTTATGCGTCTAACGTCTTGATAAGGCTTCCCATCTCCACAGATTGTGGGGCTTTCAGATAAGCTGAGGCCCCATCAGAAAAAAGAACTGCACAATTAAAACATGCTTTACCTTCCCAACTTTGTTAATCTAAAAACTACATAGCTTTTCTGTATTCCTGTTTGTTTTCCCCATTGAAGGAGCCTTTGTGTTTCAACTAAGGATGGAGATCTGGGTGTAACAGCTTTATTTTATATTTTCACAAGGATGATGAACCATTGTATGTCTGTCTTGGGAAACAGTCCCACTGAAGCCTACAAAGTAGCAAAATATACCAAGTGCATGGAAAATTTGGAGCTCTGGATGTTGCTAAACTACAAATCCCATCATGTCTGGTCATTAGCCATGCTTGCTGAGGTTGATGGGAGTTGTAGTTCATTAACCTTGGAAGGGCCAAAGGTTTTCCACATTTGAAATAGGTCCTCGTTGGAATGTGTGATGCTCCCCCTCCCACATTAAGACTGTGACTAAATTCATATTTCATCCAACATCAGCCAATTTCCCCCCCTTCCTCTTCCCCCAATCTTGTTTTGTTTACCACCAAGCCTGTTGATGAGTTATGGTGGACTCGAAAACTTGCACACTATTTTGTAGCATTTTGTTCGACCTAATACAAGTATTACTTTTTGGAATTTCTCTTCTGGGCCAACCTTTATTTTTTGTATTAGAAGTAGGTTGCTCCCTAGCACAACTCCCAGAGCATCAGAAAAAGAAGGCATTAATTACGGTAGATAGAGCCAAGCAATGTTCAAAAAAGCTAACACAGACTTTTGAGCTACACCACATGCCACTCTCATCTACAATTGTAATCCATATGGGATTGCAATTAGATACTGCATCTGTACTCCTTTGAACACTGGAAAGCACTGGTTGAATGCTAAGTATTAAAAATGTTTTCTATATTTGTGGGATGGGGGGTTATAGTTTTGCTGCTTTTGTTTTAACTATTTATTTGTGTTTTAACCTTGTATTTTTATCTTGTGAACCGCCCTGAGATCTTACGATGAAGGGCGATATATAAGCCTAACAAGCAAGTAAGCAAACAAACAGTTCCAATACAGAAGGGGGGGACCCAGTTGCCAATTAATTTATTGTCTATAAATTCCTGGCTCTGCTATCTACCATGGCTATAATCTTGTCCATAATCACAAACGTTCCATATGTATTTACTTACTCTTCCTTTATACAAAAAGTAAGAGAAAATATTGCATGTAAGAAAAGAAGCCATAAATAAGACATGAGATGCGTGTTTACAGTTTTTGTCTGGCAAATCTCCCCTGGAAAGACTATATTGAGTAGCGATCTGGAGCGATCTGGATAGAAACATCACAGGAGCTTAAAGATTTGATTTATGGGGACTGCTCGAAAGATGGCTGCTGCTGGCTGTGAGAAGGATCTTTGGATTCTTGGACGGACTTGGCAAGATACCAGCATGCGAAAAGACAGTGCTAATTTATAGAGGAATCATAGGCATAAATTCACACAGAAACATATTGGGCTTGGTTAAACTTGCTTGCTTGAAAAAATTCAGGGGCTTGAAAGAAGATAGAAAGATTTTAACAGATTATTGGATAAGATCTGGATTTTATTGATTAGAAAGCAATGGCTGTAAGAGGACTAGGCTTTTTGAGTCTGAAGCATGGGAAGTCAAATTTAAATTAGTATAATTTGGCAGAAGATTTGGATTAATTGTTTAATTGATATTTACATAATTTGTATAATTTGAAAATGGATTAGATGTTTAAATTGGAAAATCTAATAAAAATATTTATTTTAAAAAAAGAAACTATTGCAATACTTCCCCCCCCCCCCCCAATGTGAATGGCTTCAGAAAGTAAGTACATCACTGTCTGGTCGCTGCGCACAGATGGCTTGTGATGGCCACTGATGCCATGTTCCTTGGAAGCGTACAAACGCAGGGTAATCAGGAGCTGCACTGCAGCAGGAGTGCACATGCTTCCTAGATTTGATCTGTGGCACTTCAGTGTGGATAATACAGAGTTAAATGGACCATTAGTCTGACGGTGTAAGGCAGCTTCCTACATTTCTGCGTATTCGCATGTATATCTGCAAGGTACAGAATTAAAAAGACATGGTGTCCAGGATTTGGATACCAGCAGCCAGAGCAAGCAGCAAGTGCGTGGGCCTGAGAACAGAAAACTCGAGTGTCTGTGTGGCCCACATTTTAGGTGCACAACACTCATCAATGCTGCTGTTGCTCTGATTGCTATTGGCGTTCTCAGGCCCAAGATAATCACTCTGAAAATTTCCACTTGATTCCTGAATGAGGCTACAAATTGACATCCTGTCATTGCTTTCATTTTCCCCTCCCCACTTTTTAGTTCACTCTTCTCTCTCTCTCTCTCTTTCAAAAGCACTGTTGATTCTGGGCTAGCGCAAAGGATTAAAGACTCACTGGTTGACTCTCGTCCTTGCTTTTCCACACACGGTGCTGCAACGTGCTCCTCTCAAAAGTAGCAGGTTCCTTGAGACACCCCTGGATTCTGGAACAGCCAGCACATAGGGGGATGATTTTAAAATCTTTGAACGGCTGGGGAAAGGAATGGCAGCAGGAGACTCAGTCAAAGAGCTGTGTTGAACTGCAGGGAAGACTGTCATCTGGAGCTAACCCCACCCTTTCAGTTCCCCTTTTCTTAGTTTCTGACCAAACTGTCTTTATTTCCTTTCAACCATGGTGCCACCCTCAGGGTGCCTCCAGACACAAGAGGGTTAATTTGCGAACAGGTCATTGGCAACAGGTGCCCCCCCTTCCTATTATCCGCTTTCTCCTTAAAAGAGTTAATCTTTATTTAAAAAAATTGGGGGGGGGGTAAAACAGGCTGGCGTTTTGAGGTTGTGTGGCTGCTGCAAATGACTTGTATACATGGGGAATACTGATCCCCACAGTAAATGCCCATCTGGGGGCATACTCTGGGGGCCTCCAGCCCAGGATGTCACTAATTTGTGGGTGGGTTTCAAGCACACACCATAAGTTTACGCTTGCACAATGAAAATGGATTAAAGTGCGCTGTCACCCTAGCGCAACAAATCTGCTTTTAAAGAAAAACAGTGCCACAAGTGTTTGGCTTTTTTGCTGCCAGGAAAGTGACTGGGAAATGTATTGAAAAGTGTGAGATGAATGAATTGTTAATGGGAAGATGTGTAAACACCCTGCAGGAAAATGTGGGTGAATGCTTCTTGTTGTATAGCTACCCCATAAACAAATAAGAACAAGTGCTCAATAAGCAACAGACAGTCTAACCACCGTGAAAGCACTGTGCAAGCAAATGAGCTCAATAAACCCCTGGAGGAGCTTTCAGTCTTGCTGCAAGAAAAGGAAGTCCTAGCTCAGTAGGGGGGCCAGGCCTTGCCTGGTAAGAGGCAATAGGTCTGTCTGCAGAGAGGCAAGGAGAGGGAAGGAGGAAGAAGAGAGGAACAGAATTGGTTCCAGGACTAACTGCAAGCAGATGGTTCCATACACACCAGACCTTGAAGTACATTTGAAGTACATTATTTATTTCAAAGAATTCCAGACACTAGTTTGTTAAGGGTTGATGGGAATTATCTTAGTGAGGGGTAACAAAAAATAAAAATTCCTTCCTTAGAGACCAACTAAGTTTGTCATTGATATGAGCTTTCGTGTGCATGTACACTTTATTTATTTATTTTATTTTTTGTTTCAACTACGTCAGACCAACACGGCTACCTACCTGTAATTAGTGAGGGGTAAACTACTATGCTCAGAATTATTTGAGGGGAAGAATGTACTGCGAATCCTATATAATAATGTCCAAGATGTCCCTGCGTCCAAGCTGTCCCGTGTGTCCCTGGGTCACTGCGCATGTGCCCCAGGGATACAGGGATTGGACAGCAGAGACTGCGCGCGCGCACTCTCCCCCCACTCTGCCTCCTCCAACCGCCGCTCCCGCCGGGGTGGAGGCCGGCGAAGGCCTCCTCACAACCCTCCCTGGCCGTGAGGAGCGGCGGTTGGAGGAGGCGGGGGGGGGGAGAGTGCGCGCGTCCTTCCTGTCGGCGGCTGGGGGAGAGGAAGGAAGGAGGAGAAAGCGCCGCTTTCTCCTCCTCCGTTCCTGTCCCCCTGCCGCCGACAGCAAGGACGGGTCCCAGGGTTCGGAGAAGCGCTGCGCAAGCGCTTCTCCGAACCCTGGAATGTCTGCTTCCTGTCGGCGGCTGCGGGAGAGGAACGGAGAAGGAGAAAGCAGCGCTTTCTCCTCCTCCGTTCCTGTCCCCCTGCCGCCGACAGCAATGACAGGTCCCAGGGTTCGGAGAAGCGCTGCGCAAGCGCTTCTCCGAACCCTGGGATGTCTGCTTCCTGTCGGCGGCTGCGGGAGAGGAACGGAGAAGGAGAAAGCAGCGCTTTCTCCTCCTCCGTTCCTGCCCCCCTGCCGCCGACAGCAAGGACGGGTCCCAGGGTTCGGAGAAGCGCTGCGCAAGCGCTTCTCCGAACCCTGGAATGTCTGCTTCCTGTCGGCGGCTGCGGGAGAGGAACGGAGAAGGAGAAAGCAGCGCTTTCTCCTCCTCCGTTCCTGTCCCCCTGCCGCCGACAGCAAGGACGGGTCCCAGGGTTCGGAGAAGCGCTGCGCAAGCGCTTCTCCGAACCCTGGGATGTCTGCTTCCTGTCGGCGGCTGCGGGAGAGGAACGGAGAAGGAGAAAGCAGCGCTTTCTCCTCCTCCGTTCCTGTCCCCCTGCCGCCGACAGCAAGGACGGGTCCCAGGGTTCGGAGAAGCGCTGCGCAAGCGCTTCTCCGAACCCTGGAATGTCTGCTTCCTGTCGGCGGCTGCGGGAGAGGAACGGAGAAGGAGAAAGCAGCGCTTTCTCCTCCTCCGTTCCTGTCCCCCTGCCGCCGACAGCAAGGACGGGTCCCAGGGTTCGGAGAAGCGCTGCGCAAGCGCTTCTCCGAACCCTGGGATATCTGCTTCCTGTCGGCGGCTGCGGGAGAGGAACGGAGAAGGAAAAAGCAGCGCTTTCTCCTCCTCCGTTCCTGTCCCCCTGCCGCCGACAGCAAGGACAGGTCCCAGGGTTCGGAGAAGCGCTGCGCAAGCGCTTCTCCGAACCCCAGGATTCTAGCGCCCGTTATTGAACGGGCTGAAAACCACTAGTGTGCTATAAAATTATAGTGGGTACACAGCCATAGAAGCAGAGGGGAAGACAATGGAAGGAAGATACAGAATCAGTTAACTATATTTTATTGGGCTAATTTCAGATGGTTCCCCACCCCCAATTTTCCAGAATTCTTCATCAAGTAGGGTCAGCCAGTTGAAACATCCTGCAAAACTCAAAAGCTTTCACACCAATCCAGTTGGCCCAATTTTGGAGCATGGGGGGAGGGGTTGGAATAATTATTGCATAAGGTAAAGGTAAAGGGACCCCTGACCATTAGGTCCAGTCATGACCGACTCTGGGGTTGCGCGCTCATCTCCCGTTCCTGCCCCCCTGCCGCCGACAGCAAGGACGGGTCCCAGGGTTCGGAGAAGCGCTGCGCAAGCGCTTCTCCGAACCCTGGAATGTCTGCTTCCTGTCGGCGGCTGCGGGAGAGGAACGGAGAAGGAGAAAGCAGCGCTTTCTCCTCCTCCGTTCCTGTCCCCCTGCCGCCGACAGCAAGGACGGGTCCCAGGGTTCGGAGAAGCGCTGCGCAAGCGCTTCTCCGAACCCTGGGATGTCTGCTTCCTGTCGGCGGCTGCGGGAGAGGAACGGAGAAGGAGAAAGCAGCGCTTTCTCCTCCTCCGTTCCTGTCCCCCTGCCGCCGACAGCAAGGACGGGTCCCAGGGTTCGGAGAAGCGCTGCGCAAGCGCTTCTCCGAACCCTGGAATGTCTGCTTCCTGTCGGCGGCTGCGGGAGAGGAACGGAGAAGGAGAAAGCAGCGCTTTCTCCTCCTCCGTTCCTGTCCCCCTGCCGCCGACAGCAAGGACGGGTCCCAGGGTTCGGAGAAGCGCTGCGCAAGCGCTTCTCCGAACCCTGGGATATCTGCTTCCTGTCGGCGGCTGCGGGAGAGGAACGGAGAAGGAAAAAGCAGCGCTTTCTCCTCCTCCGTTCCTGTCCCCCTGCCGCCGACAGCAAGGACAGGTCCCAGGGTTCGGAGAAGCGCTGCGCAAGCGCTTCTCCGAACCCCAGGATTCTAGCGCCCGTTATTGAACGGGCTGAAAACCACTAGTGTGCTATAAAATTATAGTGGGTACACAGCCATAGAAGCAGAGGGGAAGACAATGGAAGGAAGATACAGAATCAGTTAACTATATTTTATTGGGCTAATTTCAGATGGTTCCCCACCCCCAATTTTCCAGAATTCTTCATCAAGTAGGGTCAGCCAGTTGAAACATCCTGCAAAACTCAAAAGCTTTCACACCAATCCAGTTGGCCCAATTTTGGAGCATGGGGGGAGGGGTTGGAATAATTATTGCATAAGGTAAAGGTAAAGGGACCCCTGACCATTAGGTCCAGTCATGACCGACTCTGGGGTTGCGCGCTCATCTCGCATTATTGGCCGAGGGAGCCGGCGTATAGCTTCCAGGTCATGTGGCCAGCATGACAAAGCCGCTTCTGGCAAACCAGAGCAGCACATGGAAACGCCGTTTACCTTCCCGCTGTAGCGGTTCCTATTTATCTACTTGCATTTTGATGTGCTTTCGAACTTCTAGGTTGGCAGGAGCTGGGACCAAGCAACGGGAGCTCACCCCGTCACAGGGATTCGAACCGCCGACCTTCTGATCAGCAAGCCCTAGGCTCAGTGGTTTAACCACAGCGCCACCTGCATAGCAAACTGCAAAAGAGGCAAAGGAAGACGTTGCCTGTATAAGAAAGAATAAGCTGAAGAGGGGTCATATCCAAGATGGATCCTGCCATTACAAGCAAATAAGGCTTGAGCAGGGTGCAATTTGAACTTGGGCTTAACTTTAGAGCTGGTTTTGAGGGCTTCATAAAATATGAAGAGTGATGCCAGGCACAGGAAGACACTGTTCACAATGACACCATGCTGTACACTTAAAGCACTCTTATATCTCGTTCACAGTCATGGCTTCCCCCAAAGAATCCTGGGAACTGTAGCTTGCCATGAGTGCTGGGAACTGTAGCTCTCTGTGGAGGTAAACTACAAGTCCTGGGATTATTTGGTAGAAGTGGCAGAGGGTAAAGTAGTATAACCAGTGCCTTTTTTCCTTAAAAAAATGTTTAGGGGCACTCACATTGAAATACTGCTCCTCAATGAGGCCAAACTTAGATTCAAAAAATGTTTAGGGGCATGCGTCCCCCCAGGAAAAAAAGCACTGAGTGTAACATTGTTTTAAATCTATGGTGGTGATGTGACCTGTACAGTGATGCCCATTCTTTGTCCAGGGCCCACATCATCTATTTCCCTCTTCCGCCTCTCTTTCTGTTTTGCTTACCAATTTGTCTGCCTAAGAGTTTTGGGAACTCAAAGCCTGAACATCACCGCTGCCTTTCATAACATTTGGGTTACCCCAATGTGAACCAAGGCCCCTCTTTTAACCCCAGCCTGCAACTCACAGCTGAGGTTATCTCCAGGTCAGGAGATTTCTCCCCCCACCCCCAGTATTTGCAAAAACTGCCATTTGGCCAAGTCAGAGAGGAGTGCATTTCTCAGTGGAAAGCTAAATAAAGTATTGGGTGTGTGTGTATAGGGAAGGTCAGAGCAAGAGGCAGCCCTCACCAGTGTGAGGCCCGTTGGACATAATAAGCAAGCATAGGGAGAATCTCCAGAGTTTGCACAGCCACAAAAGCTTCCTCTTTCTAAGTAATGCACTATGTGAGCAACTCTCTTCCTGATAAAATGGTTAAATAAAACACACCACACAACCTTTTTTTGTGACTTTGTCTACTTGTAACATTTACTATTATTATTACTATTTTGTGATGATGGCTACGATTACTATGATCATTTCAGTAGAACCCCTGAATCATTGCCATATGTCTATGAGCTGCATAAAAAGGAAATATTATGCCAGCTGCTCCTTATCATAGCTGCCAAGTTATCCCTTTTTTAAAGGGATTTTCCCTTATGCTGAATAGGCTTCCTCGCGAGAAAAGGGAAAACTTGGCAGCTATGCTCCTTATTCCGTCGCAATCACTGCAACGTCCCAATTGGGAAAAGATGCACTTGGAAAAAAATCTCCTTCTTATACCAATTCATGCATCACGACCTTAAAGGTAAAGGTAAAGGGACCCCTGACCATTAGGTCCAGTTGTGACCGACTCTGGGGTTGCGCGCTCATCTCGCATTATTGGCCGAGGGAGCTGGCGTACAACTTCCAGGTCATGTGGCCAGCATGACAAAGCCGCTTCTGGCAAACCAGAGCAGCACATGGAAACGCTGTTTACCTTCCCGCTGTAGCGGTTCCTATTTATCTACTTGCATTTTGACGTGCTTTCGAACTGCTAGGTTGGCATCACGACCTTAACCCAAGTTAAAGTAAGTCCCGCCGAGTGCAATGGGGCTTCGTTACTCTCAAGTAAGCGTGCAACGCGAACAAGCCATGTAAGCACTTGTTGTTTAGTCGTTTAGTCGTGTCCGACTCCTCGTGACCCTATGGACCATAGCACGCCAGGCACTCCTGTCTTCCACTGCCTCCCGCAGTTTGGTCAAACTCATGTTCGTAGCTTCGAGAACACTGTCCAACCATCTCGTCCTCTGTCGTCCCCTTCTCCTAGTGCCCTCAATCTTTCCCAACATCAGGGTCATTCCCAGGGCGTCTTCTCTTCTCATGAGGTGGCCAAAGTATTGGAGCCTCAGCTTCACGATCTGTCCTTCCAGTGAGCACTCTGGGCTGATTTCCTTCAGAATGGATAGGTTTGATCTTCTTGCAGTCCATGGGACTCTCAAGTAAGCACATGTGCCCGCGATTCCCTCTCCTTTCCTGAAGGTGGCGGACACGACTCTATGATGAGCCTGCGAATGACGCTCTGGCCTTCTGGCTTCCCTTTCTTTTTCTGCTCTCGCGTATCTTTGACTTCCGCTTCCGGGAAGAGGTTCTTTTTCTCTCTGTCCAGGCGACGTTGACGCTGGCGAGATGGTGAGATGCTCGGATCCAAAGCCATCCGCTTCGGGAGGCTAAGGGCAGCGGTTCGGGCGTGGGTCCGAGAGAAGCGGCGGCAGACGGCCGACAGGGCTGGGGGGATTTGGTTGGGGGAATCGCCGGGTTATGGAGAGAAGGGGGGTGGAAAAGGCCCGAGGTTGACAAGGCAAGAATGGGCATGGAGGGGAAGGGTAGTCCCTGATTGTGCCTGTTAAGTGAGCCGGACCCTGACGGTAGTGCAAGTCGCTCTTAGGCTATTGTAGGCTGCGCTGTGGTTCATGTGGCGGGGTTGTTGGCGGAGGGCCCTGACATTTCTGCGTATGGAAAACTAGCTCCTCGGTGGAAAGGTTTCCAACCCAGCCTTCTCGTGCTGGCGGGGATTTGATTATTTGTAATTCCGTCTTGTAGACCTGAACAACCAATTCAGTAAAAATATCTGCGGGGATTTTTTTTTATTAAAGAGTGGCTTCTGTGGCTTCTGGAAGTTAAACAATGAGGGTAGTTGCTTAAAATTGGGCCCACTGTACTGAACGCGTGGCTCCTGGTGGATGTTAGCTGTGTATCCGAGCCATGGAGGACCACTAACAATGACTTAAGTGAATACCTCAGTAATTGGGTGGGGATATATGTACCACTGGTGGAAAAGAATTCAGGATTAGATAGGCTTTTGGTCTGATCCAGGAGGACTTGCATTCTTGCTCTCAGTGTGGTCCTTAGTTTTATTCTGCTTGATACTCATATGTTGCAAGCTGACATGATTTTAATTGAGTATTATCTCACATGCGCTCACACAGTTTCTGGGTGAACAGAGATTTTTGGCAGTCTTGTAACCTACTGAGGCCAGAATTTCATAAAGCAGCCTATGTTAAACTTCAGTGGATGCTTGATCTTCTGCAGGTGTTTACAGATGGTGACTGTTCTTTGCTGGAAAATGCTCTGCAATTATTAAACACTTGGGCAGAAAATGAGCATGATTTGACAGTGTGTGACCTGCACGTATAAACTTTCTGCATGTATGCAGAATTATTGTGTGAACTAGTGCAATGGCGAAATATAGTTAGACTTGATCAGGCACCTCTTCAAAGCATTTTATGTACCTTGTTATTCTCCTGAGTTGCTGAGGTTTGAAAGGTAGTGGCTTTCATAAAGCTATTAAACATCTCTCATTTTTTTATGCTTCAATGATCTGACCCCTAGTCTGAGTTTGTGAACCTACAAAACAAGGGACAATAGTGGTGTATTCTCAAGCTATTATATTTTGGACAATCTTAGGACTTGAAAAGAACACTGCTGTGAACTATATTCCATTAGCCTGCCCAAGGTCTTAGAGAAGTGTTTTCCTGCTGCTTTAAATCCTTTTCAACTGGGGATGCCCTAGAATTGAACCTTGGCCCCCTTGTATGCTAGGTTAAGGGACATCTTACTCTGCCTGACCACATGGTAAGCTAGTTATCAGGATATAATCACATGGTTGCATGCAAAGCTAAGGAGAAAGACTTACTGCTGTAAAACTTGCTCTTCTTTGCCAGGTGAACGTCCCCAAAACCCGGAGGACTTACTGCAAGAAGTGTGGGAAGCACCAGCCCCACAAAGTAACCCAGTACAAGAAGGGCAAGGACTCTTTGTATGCTCAGGGTAAGTTGCAGAACTATACATTTTACTCCTGATTTCTTGGAATCACAAAGAGCATGCCTGCAGTATTGTAGAAATGGTACATTTTAAAAAAAAAACTTGGATTGCCATCTGTAAAACATTATTTGAGCATATCTTTCATTAATTTAAGGAAATGCAGGAGGAGTACAGAGCATTGTGCCATGTGGGAAATATGGAATCAGCTCATGTTGTGAATACATGAAGTGTTCTACTTTATTAAGTGGATTTTGCTTTTACCTTGCAGTGTTGGCCTTTGTGTGCACAACCCATACAAAATGTGGGGGTGGGGATAAGGGAATACAGAGATTCTCTTAACATTTAAAAATAAAGATTCTCCCTGTATATACCTCATCACACAACACTATCATAGTAAAGTAGTTAAACACCACCTGGTTTGTGAAACCTGAAAACCATAGGGGAGAAAAATAGGCAAGGTAAGCTGTTCCGAGAATGTGTGGCAGGAGGAAACAATTGCATGTTGTAGTAACAGATAGCCAACCTACCTCATGGTGAAGTTAGTTGTTCCTGTGTCCTTGTAGTGTTTAGGGGGGTTGAGTTTCAAGTAGACTTCACTGTTATCTGAAGGATTTAATTTCTTCCCATTAGGAAAGCGGCGATATGATCGCAAGCAGAGTGGCTATGGTGGCCAAACAAAGCCCATTTTCCGCAAAAAGGTGAGCCTGACTGGAAGGTTATGGAAACTTGTAGGGTGCAACTTGAAGCTAAGTATGCTGGTGTGGACCTGGAGGATTCCTGTTGCGGGTTTATTTCAGGAATTAATATGAATGAATGAATGAATGACTGAAAATGGAAAATCATGATTTCTGGGACTGGATCTTGCTTTTTGGGATCTCAGACAGCTTAATTGTGGTTACAGGTAGGTAGCCGTGTTGGTCTGAGTCAAAGCAAAATAGAAAAAAATTCCTTCAGTAGCACCTTAAAGACCAACTAAGTTTTTATTTTGGTATGAGCTTTCGTGTGCATGCACACTTCTTCAGATACACTTGAAACAGAAGTGTCAGACCCTTATATATATACAGAGGGTGGCGGGGGTGGGTGGGAATGGGTGATGGCCTGATGGGAGTGGTAAACCTGAGATGGCTGTTAACGACTGCTGATGACTGCAATTAGTCAGCAACTTCTCTTTCCAGTCTGTTCCTGAAATTTCTCTGTAATAAAACAGCTGCTTTGAGATCTTGTATAGAATGTCCTGGGAGTTTGAAGTGTTCTCCTACTGGTTTCTCTGTCTTATGGTTCCTGATGTCAGATTTATGGCCATTTATCCTTTGGCGTAGGGTTTGGCCTGTTTGTCCAATATAGAGAGCTGAAGGGCACTGTTGGCATTTGATGGCATACACAATGTTAGAAGATGAGCAATTAAATAGTCCTGAGATGGTATGTTGGATGTTGTTGGGGCCAGTAATGATGTTGTCTGGGTGTATGTGGCAGCAAAGTTGGCATCTGGGTTTATTGCAGGCTCTGGTACCAGTGTCCATGTTAAGTCTGGTGGTTGTATTATTATGGGTGAGGAGTTGTTTAAGATTGGGTGGCTGTCTGTAGGCAATGAAAGGTCTTCCTCCCAGAGCTTGAGAAAGGGAGCTGTCATTGTCCAGGAGAGGCTGTAGATCTCTGATGATGCATTGTACTGTTTTAACTTGGGAGCTGTATGTGATGACTAGTGGTGTTCTGTTATTTTCTTTTTTGGGTCTGTCTTGTAGCAGGTTCTCTCTAGGTATCAGTCTGGCTCTGTTGATCTGTTGTTTAACTTCATCAGGTGGATATTTTAGTTCTAAAAAGGTTTGCTGTAGATCTCTTAGGTGAGATTCTCTGTCTGTAGATGCGGTTGTAACGTAGGGCCTGGCTGTATACGATGGATTGTTTGGTATGGTAGCTAGAAGCATGTAGATATGTTTGTCGGTCAGTTGGTTTTCTGTATAAGGTGGTGTCTATACGTCCATCCTGTATTTTTATAGTAGTGTCCAAAAAATGTATTTCTTGCATAGATTGGTTCATTGTTAGGTTGATGGTGGGGTGAAAGTCATTGAATGTCTGGTGGAAGGTTTCCATGGTCTGTTGTCCATGTGTCCAGATAATAAAAATATCGTCAATGTATCGTAGGTACAAGAGAGGTTTGAGTGGGTAGGAGTCTAGGAAACGATGTTCTAAATCTGCCATGAAGATGTTGGCATACTGTGGGGCCATGCGGGTGCCCATGGCTGTGCCGCTGATCTGGAGGAACAGGTCATCACCAAATTTGAAGTGCTTGTGGGTAAGGACAAAGTGGCAGAGTTTGGTAGCAAAGTCCGCTGTGGTTTTATCTGAAATGGTGTTCCTTATGGCTTGTAAACCATCATTGTGTGGGATGTTGGTGTATAGAGATTCCACATCCATAGTGGCTAGTATAGTATTGTTAGGAAGATTGTTCAAAGATTGTATTTTCCTCAGAAAATCTGTGGTGTCACGTACGTAGCTGGGAGCACTGATAGCATATGGTTTCAGAACAGAGTCCATATAGCCGGAAACACCCACTGTAATGGTGCCAATACCTGAGATGATGGGGCGTCCTGGATTTCCTGGTTTGTGTATTTTAGGTAGAAGATAGAAAGTTCCTGGTCGAGGTTCCGCTGGTGTGTTTGTGAGGATCTGTTCTTGGATGTGTAGGGGTAGCTCCTTGACAATCTTGTTCAGTTCTTTTTTGTATGCTTGTGTGGGGTCTGAGTCCAATTTCATGTAAAAGGCGGTATTGGAAAGTTGTCTGTGGGCCTCTTGGATGTAATCACTTTTGTTCATGATGACGACAGCTCCACCCTTGTCCGCCTCTTTAATTATAATGTCTGGGTTGTTCCTGAGATTTTCTATGGCTCTCCTTTCAGCATGGTTTAGATTTTGTTGTAAGTGATGCTGTTTTCTGGTCACATCCGTTTGGATTCTGTGGCGGAAGCAGTCGATGTACAGATCTAGTGTGGTATTGCGTCCATCAGGAGGGGTCCACGTGGAATCCCTTTTTGTGTAACATCTTTTCGGTGGTAGTTGGTGGTCAATGTTCTGTTCATTAATGCGTTTGGAGGGTGATGGTTGTTCCCCAGTAAGTTGAGAGGTGTTGTGTTGTGGGGATGTTGTTTGTTCTACTTTGTCTTGTTCTTGTTTGTGATGAAAATACTCCTTCAGGCGTAAACGGCGGAAAAATGCTTCCAGCTTAATTGTGGTCACTTTTGATTTTCACGGAATACTAATCTGACTTGATTGCCTCACCTTTTCACTTTTCTGCTTCCCTTTCTGCCTTGCCTTGTAAGTAGGTGTAGGGAAGGTAAAGAACACATGTTGAGATAGGCCTTTGTCAGGGCCTGAATAGACTTTATTTTCTATTTCAGGCAAAGACCACAAAGAAGATCGTGCTGAGACTGGAATGTGTGGACTCCAATTGCAGGTCAAAGAGGATGCTGGCCATTAAGAGGTGCAAGCACTTTGAGTTGGGAGGAGACAAGAAGAGAAAGGTACAATCCTTTGCTATGTCATGTTCTGTGCAATGGTGGCCCCTTCCTTTAGTGTCCAAAGTGATGCTGCCTGTCTTGCTAATTGTGGGTGTTTATTGTGACAATGGGAGATAATTGCTGTCCTTTGGACCATTAGATTGATTGTAAAAGTGGGTTTGATATAGTGTGATGACAGAAAAGAGTTGGAGGAATAGATAAGTGAAAACAAATCAGGATATGTACACCTTTCTCATGCACCTATCTTTTGTTAGGGCTTCCCTCAGGGTCCTTAATTTTTTTAGGAGTGCAGTGGATTCAAATACTGTAGTATGAAAAACTACTTTACAGGGTGCCTTATATGGGACCCACAATCATACAGGTTTGAAATCATTTACTAGGTATATCTATAGTCTTTGGGAGTGGTCCTGGTCAGCTGATAGCAAGTGGCAAGCCTCTTTTGCAAATGGGGGGGGGTGGCGGGGAATCTACAAAATTAAAAATGCTTTCAGTTGCTGTTGGCTGTATACTCAGTATTTTTGTTTCCCCTTACAGGGCCAGGTTATCCAGTTCTAGGCTGCTGTGGAACCCATTGTTGGTTGGTGTATGAAATTTTATAAAGGTTTTATTGGACCACCCTAATATGCATCATAGTCATTTTTGTGTACTAGTGTGAGCTTATCTGATTTTATCCATGTGTCAAGGCGGGTGTGAGCTTTCATTGACCCCCTTAGTTGCCCAGCTGCAACACACTAACCATGCAAGTTTACCAGTGGATCTTACTCTTCGGTATTTGCTGCCACCACCGCTCCAGCCCCAGAGGGGAGGGAACCTATGGTACACAAAAGCAACTGCTTTTAAAAAGGTTCTGAGCCAGTGCCCCAGCACTACTTTGTTCAACCTACAACTTTGTGATTTACTCAGAATGTAGCATCAGCCCATTCTCTCTTAAACATACACACCAGAGAAGAGTGTGCTGGGCACTTACAACTTCAGTCCTAAACTTCCAATAGACTGAATACCAAGGGTCTATGCCAGTGATGGGCAACATTTTGAGCTTGGTGTGTCAAAATTCGCCAAAAAACCGAGCATAACTCGGGTGGTGTGTCACTTCGAGAAAAAAACCATAATTTTGCGATATTTATAGCTTAAATAACAAAAATGTATAATTGTAATATATAACTATTTAATAAAGCAAAAACTAATTATTTAACCAAACCAAAAACCTGTTATTTATCACAAAGTGTCCAGAGTTGTTGAGCTTTTTGGGGGGAGCTGCTGACCAAAGTTTTGGAGGGTTTTTTGGTGTGTGTGTGCAAAAGTTGCTTCGCTTTGGGGGGGGGTGCCCCAAAGCTGTTGCGCTTTTCTGGGGGGAAAGAGAACAGAAATAAATGACGAATAATACCTTCGCTGGAACTAACACGCAGCACCGACATAGTCCGCCAAAGCGCCAAAAAACCAGCACAGAAAGGGTTAAAAACCAATCTGAGTTTTAACAGCTGAGACAAGCTGTAGCAGAGACAGGCTGTAGGAGCGGGAGAACAAATGGGGGTGGGTGGGGGAAAACCAACAACAACAGCGTGAATGGGCCAATGGGGTGCGTGCCAGCAGTGAGGGCTCTGCGTGTCACGTCTGACACGCATGTCATAGGTTCGCCATCACTGGTCTATGCGCATGGAGATTCTAAAACCCTGAGGCTGGCAAACGATGTTTAAGCAGCCAAATTAAGAAACTATTAGGAATAAAGAGAGAGGAAAGCAGGTAGAAGGTTAAAACAGAAGACCCCAAAAAAATAGAGTACAGTACTGTGGCTCCAAGACTGAATTAATCAAACCCTATTTACTACACTTTGTTAACATTTACTCCAAAGAATCAGCATTACTGGTCCACTTCATAGAAAATCCTGTTTCAGAACCCCTGATGTTGTAAAGGGGACAAGGCTGCAAAAGCATATCAGCTTTTAAAAGGCTCTTTTTGGTCAGGTATCTCACCTCCTCAGGTAAGGCCCCCTTAAGTACAATTTTTACATGAGATGGGGCTTGGCAGGAGATATGTGTCAATTTGGCTGTTCACAATCCCCACAAAACATTGACATCAGAACAAAGGCTGGGTCAAGCATACAAAAATACCAGATTGTTCGAACACAATAGTGGGGTAGGAGAGCTGGAAAAAATGCCAATATCTTTCACATCTGGCAACCCATGTGCTCTCTTGGTTTCAGAGAATACATAGGTAGATGAGTCTAAAAAGCCCAGGACACCAATTTTCATAGCCCTCCATGGTGTGACTCATTTACCAGAAGGAATGTCTTTAGTGTTAACTCTGGAAGTATATAAGGTACCGTACTTGATTCTGACCAAACTCACCCCCCTGGTGTATATTTTGCTCTAGGAGGCCGAGTGCCCAACTATGAGGCTTGCTGAAAAAAGCGGGGGGCTGTTTTCATTATATTGTACTGCTAAGTATAGGACATGGCTGCTTTTGCCTCTTGGCATTTATCTTTTTATTCATACAGATTTCACTCCTTTTTGTCATTCTGTTTTCTCTGCGATATTTTATATAGGCAGCCTAGGACCAAACCCTGGTTTCTCTGTTCCCCTTTCCCCCTCATTCAATATTTATACCCATGTCTAGCCTCCCCCCCCCCCCCACTTGCACATGTCTTGGGAAAAACCTTCAACGTAAGCCAATTCACGGACATAACATATTTCTCTGGGACTACGGTACTTTCATTGCTGGGACTCACTGTTAGAAGATAAGCAGATACGTTGCTTTTTCAGGTCTCGAAGCCATTGGGAATATGGAAAGTAATGTACTGTGCAGAGGCGAAAGCTATTTTCCATGTGTGTCCCTCTTCAATCTCTAGCAGAGACTGATTTGTGCAGTGATTAGGGCAGCCTTTTTCAGCTTCTGGTCTCCAGATGTTGGACTATAACTCCCATCAGCCCAAGCCAGAAGGACCAATGGTTAGGGATGATGGGAGTTGTAGTCCAACAAGGGAAACCCCCCCCAAGAGTTCAAAGGCTTTTGCAGGATATGCCTTCACTAAACTCCCATAATCACTTCTAACTATATTCTCAGTCTTTTTTTCTTTAAAATGCATAATTTTGAGATTTTTGCACCTTTATTAAAATCTAGAAACAAACATTACTGTAAGTTTCAAGAAATCATAAGCAAAATTTAGTTTCTTGCTTCATTGTATTTGGCTAAAACAACTGACCTGATTTTTCCCCATTGTGGTGTTCCTTTAACCAATAAGCAGCAAGTGGAATATAACAACACGAAAACCCCAATAGCTTGATCATGTGGACTTTTAATTCACTTTCATTATCCCTTGCCAGCAATGGGGATATAGTTCATGGCAGAAAGAGAGGAAAGATTCATTGAAAACATTTTTGCCAGTATCTCTTGTACAATCACATTGTATGGATCACTTTAGTGAAGCAGTGATGCTTAGTGATATGTAAAGTCCAGGATGACTTCAAACTTACTGGTAGCAACACAGCTGAGATTTCCCCTAGATTTATTGATAAGACTGCTTTCGCCCCATACAATGAGGCTTACACAACAAACAAAACCCACAGAAGTTCAATAAATAGGCATAGTACAATTTACTCAAAAGTGTCCTGCTGAAACAGGTTTTCAGAAAAGTGCCTGAGGTACAATGAGGTGTGCATTTGTAATCTCAGCTGTGCTATAATTATCTTTAGGTGGTGGGGGGGAGAGGGCTAAAAGTAACAAAGTTGTGTATATTGTGGTTTGAGTAAGCTGAAGGAATAGGTCTTTGCCCACAGGAGTTACCAGCATATAACCACAGCCTTTTTCTTAACAACACAACTACATTCATTGTGCTCAGTATCCCCCAGAGGTAGAAGAAGAAAACATGGTATTGATACCATGTTTGACAAAGAGCAATAAGGCATAGACTGCTATATCCAGCAAAACAGGTTCTTACACTTTAAAGGAAATTTAGAAGTCACTACAGGATTAAGAATGTGGCACTGAACTAAGGAGTTGATGTAGCAACCTTTCCCAGACATTTAGGAAGGTTACCTGCTTCTGCTTAAAAGTCCTCCTTGGGAGAAAAAAAAATTGAGGGAGGGAATATGCTATGTTACAAGAACTCTGGAAAGTGCTTTTTTCCATTATCAAACAGTTTCTCCTCAGTCACCACTGTCTTCAACAACACTGTGCCAGTTGGGTTCACCACCACCTTCAAGGGTGAAACCCAGTTGTGCAGCCCCAAATCCATGCTGGTGGGAAGGATCTGCTGAATGGAGCAGGCAGGGTTACAAGCTAAGCCACTGCCAAGGAAGGCAGTAGAGAAGACAAAAGCCTGTGGTCCACCAATCTCCTGACGGTTCAGCACAGCAATGGCAAAGGCTCCGCCCGACAGGGGCCGCTCCCACAGCTCAAAGTTGCTTTCCTGGAAAGACACAACATCCATTACCAGCTGCAGTAACAATCACCAGAGATGGGGAAGCTGTGGCCCTCTAGATGTTGGGCTGCCAACTCCCATTGGCCACAGTCAATCAGCCCAATAGCCAGGGATGATGGGAGCTGTAGTCCATCAGCATCTGGAAGGACAGTCTTCCCATCCCTGCTCTGTAGACTGCTTTTTTTGTTAACACTCAAAACTGTTTACAAACAAAACAGTAAAGACAAAGTTTACGAAACCTTATATGATGAACCCTTAAAAAACTACTAAAAGGGCTTCAAGGACAGAACTGTAAAGATTGTGTTCAGGGAAGGGTGTTCCATAAACTAGGGGCCACCCCTGACAAGGCTGTCTCCCTATCTAAATTCCTCTAGCAGGAGCACCAGGAGGCCTCCAATGGAGATCTTAAGATTTTAGCAGGTCCATACTGGAGGAAGCAATCCTGTGATAACCCTGATCCAATGTTACTTATTGCTTTAAAGCAGAGCTAGGAACCTCTTGCTCTCCAGATGTCTCTGGACTGCACTCAGGATATTTATATATCTATTCAAAAATGGGAAACTTCGTTTAAATTGGGAGCAGGGAATTTTGGCTGCAGGAGCCAAATGAAAACCTCCAGGCCACTGTATCTGTGTCTCACCAGTCCTGTTCCATGTTTTCCTTGAGTGGTATTGTCCAGCTGTAACCATCTTGGAACTGTGATGCTGCCTTTCGCTTGCCTGGATGGAAAGGGTGTGGGTGGGTGTATGTGTGAATAAACTTGGGAATTTTGCACGGAATGCAGCCTTCAGGTTTCCCCTTCTTATTCTTCAGTGAACACTCGTAGCCAAGTAAGATTCCATAAGCATGGTTTTAGCAATGAGTCCGTAAGTGACAACTGGAGCGCTCACAGGCCAGTGTTTCCCAGTTGTCAGTGTTTATACTACATTCTTTTAGATTTGCCTTGATACAGTCTTTAAACCTCTTTTGTTGACCACCAGCATTACGCTTTCCATTTTTAAGTTTAGAATATAGTTGCTTAGGAAGATGATAATCAGGCATCCGTATAACATGCCAGTCCAGTGAAGTTGATGTTGAAGAATCATTGCTTCAACACTGGTGATATTTGCTTCTACCAGTACACTGATATTAGTTTGTCTGTCTTCCCAAGCGATGTGTAAAATTTTTCAGAGACACTGTTGATGGAATCTTTTGAGGAGTTTGAGATGGCGCTTATAAGTGGTCCATGTTTCACAAGCGTATAGTAAGGTTGGTAGTACAATAGCTTGTAAACAAGCATTTTGGTTTCCCTGCGAATGTCCTGGTACTCAAACACTGCACTTCAGTCGGGAGAAAGCTGCACTTGCAGAGCTCAGGCGATGCTGGATTTCGGCATCAATGTTGGCCCTTGTGGAAAGATAACTGCCTAGGTAGGAGAAGTGATCAACATTTTCCAACATTACACCATTGAGTTGGATTTGTGGCGCTGCAGAGGGGTTATTTTGTAGTTGTTGGTGCAACACTTTGGTTTTTTGGATGTTGAGTGATAGGCCAAGCTTTTCGTAAGCTTCTGCAAAGATATTTTGGATGGTTTGGAGGTCATCCTCAGAGCGTGCGCACACTATGTTGTCATCAGCATACTGAAGCCTTCAGGTTTCCCCTAACTGAATGTGGCCCTCAAGCTGAAAAGGACCCCCCGCCTCTTATTTAAATAGATCATCTAAGGAAGGGAGAAAGATGGCTTGCTTAAAAGCAGCCACCCTATAAGCTCATCAGAGGCAATTTGAAAGGAGACTTCCCAGCTCACACTCTTAATGCTGCAAAACACCAGCTCTTAAGAAACTTAAATTGTACTTCCTTAAAAGAACTGCCAATTAAAAGGATGAGGGAGCAGGTGGTGTGAAAGACCTCTGCCCTAGTTCCTCTACTTCCAGTCCAGAGGCGACAATACTGCTTGAATGTAGGAGAGGAAATCTTTAAAATCTTAAAAAGTAATGAATTTTACAATAGTACTGAGGCTACAGAGAAGGAAGCTGGCAACAGGGCCACCAGGTATTGCTGTAGGTAAGAAGGCAGGCAGATGAGGCCTAACTGAGGTTGGTGGGGCTGCATCCCATTTGTATTTGGAACATGATCTGGATGAGTACAACCTTTAAACTTCATCTAAAGCAGTTTCCCAAACTTTAGGTCTCCGGCTGTTTTTGGACTAGTGGTCAGGGACCAGTGTTTTTGGACCAGTGGTCAGGGATGATGGGAACTGTAGTAAAAAAAAAGAGGCTGGCAACTCAAGTTTGGGAAACAAGACTGAGAACAGGAGAGTACTAAATCCACCTTGTTTCGGCTTTCAAAATCATCCTCCTCCTCCTCCTCCTCTCCACTCGCCTTTCCCCCATGGAAGTCTTACCTTGGTAATTCGATATCCTTGCTTGCCCAGTGGATCCTGGTTGATGGCTATCACTTCTTTGTTTTGGAGAAGAGCCTTGGCCTGTGGGCTAATCTGACGCAGGTCATTGGACATGAGAAGTGGAGCCGCCATGATGGCCCAGAGTGCCAGCTGAGTTACTTGCTGATCCCAGCTCAGTCCAAAATTTCCAATCACCAGCTGGCATAGGAGGGTGGTAGAGGAGAATTACCATATTGAAGGGGCTTACAACTCTTAGGTATCGAGATGCTACACTAAGGAAGGGAACCAGGCTGGTGATCAGCCGCTGGAGGCCCCTGGGCCAAATCCAGCCCTTAATTATCACCAGATTCGTCCAATCCCACAGCTCAGCACATGTTCTTTGCGCTGAGAAGGTTCAATCCCAGGCATTCCCAGTTAAAACGAGAGGAAAGGTTTCTAGGAAAAGTCTGTCTGCCTGAAGCCCTGAAGAGATGCTGTCCATCTGAATAGACAATTCTGGGTTAGATGAGCAAACAGCCTGGCTCAGTGTAATGGTCTCTTGCAAATACTACCTCATCAGAAGGTCTGCTCCACACAGTGTAGAAATCAGGCCTTTATTTTGGTAGCACCTACTCTTTGCAAAGGGAGGCACCATCTTTATTGGCTCCTTGGCTCCTAACAAAGACCTTCCTTTTCCAACAAGCCTTTCAAGTGGAGATTTTCACCAAGGTGAATCCAGCAGAACAGCTTAGGCTAACTTATATAGCCTGATATCAGTGCACTTAAAATGTGTGGCTCCATCTGCAGTTTACATTTTTAAAGCAATATGGCACCACTGTAGTTTGGTATGGTACCAGGAGTTGTTAGGAAACCCCTCTTTTCATTTAGCTACATTCTGAGGGTCCCTGAGAAGAAGGACTGTCTCTTAAACCATTTTAGAAGCTGTAGATCTATAAACAGCTAATAAAAAGGAGTAATAAATAAATAAATCAGGAAAGGAAGGGTGGGAAGTCAAGAAGAAATTTGTATACTAAAAAAAGGATAAATGTTTTTAAATATTGTTGGAGACTTAATAAAAATGATATAAAAAATAACAAGTAGATCCATGAGGGTAATAAGGGTATTCTAAGAACTCCCAGCGTCCTTAACAAACTACAGTACCCAAAATTCTTTGGGGGAGCCATGACTGTTTAAAGTGGTAGGATACTGATTTAAATGTACAGTATATTTTGATTGGGGCCTGAATTAGGAATCATACTCTTTATACTCTGCTGCTCTGTATTTTTCTTAGGAAGGCCCTGCACAGGGATGCCATGTTATTTTCTCACGTGTTCCATTTTTAATGCTTGTTTAATTAATAGCTGAAATAGCTTGAGGGCATCTCAAATGGCTGTATCCAGTAGGCAGAAATTTTATGGTGCAGAGACACTTTGGCCATAAAATGCACTCTATACCACACTGAGTTTCCATGTGGGCCACATGTAAAAACTTATTTGCAGCCAAGCTCTTGAAAGGAACACAAGCAGCTTATTGTCATTTTATAAACATGAAGAAAACATGCAAATTAATATACGACCCAGAAATGAAGCTAAAGCCATGCAAAGCAGATGTCTGGACTTGCAGGAAGACAGAGAGGGAATAAATAAAAGGCAGACACCAGGGCAGACTGATGAGCAGGGAGACTGATGAGCAGGGACTCTCCCTTTTCAACAGCCGGGATTGTACTGTATGTATACAGTATACAGTTAGCAATGACTTTGGAATACAATAAGCTATTTTATGCCAAAATCAGAGAACTGGTTCATCGAGTTCAATATTCTCTACAGCAGTAGTTCTCAATTGGTGGGCCACAGAAAACTCACCCAGGGAGTCCGTGGCACCATTCACGTAACAAAACGTACCAGAGATATATCACAATCTTCAAAAGTAGGGGTCCCATGGCTTGTCTTTTGAAAAACAAGGGGTCCATGGTGCATAGCTAATTGGGACCTACTGCTCTACAGCACTGGTCTTCCAGTTAGTGTGTCAGGACCCACCACGAAGCCATGACCTGCTCTAAGGTGGGTTGCAACTGTAACACTACCACCATACAAATAATAAGGGCAAAAAAAATTTTTTAACAGTAATAATTAATTATATTTGGGTCCGCAAATGCATATCTACAGCCTCCTACCCCAGCCTGGTATCCTCTGTACATTTTGAGCTACCACTCCCCCAGCCTATAATGATTGGCAGCAGTTCTCCAGGGTTTCAGACTGAAGCCTCTTCCAGCCCTATCTGGGATTGCTACAGTTTGGGCAGCTTCTCCTCTCCCAGTGAGCTACAGGCCCCTCTCCTAGGCTCAGGAAGGCTGTGAGGGTATGGATGTTTGAGCAACAGAGTGGAATCTGGAATAAGTGACCAAGAAAAAGGATTTCTTACCATATCCGGGTCATTCCAGCCCCCTGGCCCAGCAACATCCACAATGCTGTCCTGGTTATAAGAAGTCCAGTCCAAGATATTCTTGACACTGCCCCAGGCATCGTAGACATCAGCATAATTCCTCCAGTAATTGCAGTACTGTTTGATCTCCGTGTAGTTGGGCTGCCAGAGGAGTAAAGACACAGAGAGAAAAGAGGGGGCAACAATTTATTTCTTTTATTTAATATATGTGTCATGTTTCAGTCCCACTGAGCACTGTGTCAGAATGGAATGGCATTCAGCAGGGGCATGGCTGGCTATTTGGGTCTTTACCAGAGACTGTGCAGGGCAGTTCCCAAACAGGGTTTTGCAGCACTGACTCAACTTGGCTTTAAATAAAGTGTGGGAAGGACCTAGATAGGGGTTCCCTCCCTTTTTACAAGTTCTCCTGAAGTCATTTGCCCCATAAAACTTTTCATAAGAACATAGGAAGCTGCCTTACACAAAGTCAAACCACTGGTCCATGTTGCTCAGCACTGTCTGCATTGCTTGGCAGTGCCTCTCCAGGGTTTCAGGTAGAGTGTCTCTCCCTGGAGAAGCCTGGGATTGAACCTGGAACCTTCTGCATGCAAACCAGATGCTGTACCTCTGAGCTACGGTGCTTCCCCATAACTCCCCCTTCTTGCCATCTATATATTGTACTCCTAAGAGACTAAACATAACACATTCCGAACACAGGAGGAGCCACTGCAGCAAGAGTGAGGAACCCTTTTCCTCTCTGAGAACCACTCCTGACATCCAGTATGGTTACCCCAGACTCTCCTGCATACAGCAAGCATACAAACACACCAGGACAAAGCTGGCTGTTCCCTGCAAATCAGCTGAGGGAAGTGTTATCACATCCTCCCATCTCTTCAGATAATTGATCTGGCAAGTTGGGTGTGGATGATTATAGTCATTCCTGTTGCAAGATAGGAAGATGCTTTTCCCAAGGTGCAGCGTAACATCACAATCAATGGGTTTCACTATTACATAGCCAGACAGGCTCCCAGCACACCAAATATGACTGGTGTGGCAAAGACAGTCATCTGCACTCATACACAGATTTGTAAATCTCATCACAACCAGAGGTTACTGTGTAGGAATGGGGAACTTATGAAGACCCTCCAGAGGCTATTGGATTCCAATTCACATCGGACCTCACTCAGCCCAGCATGACTTATTGTCAGGAGTGATGGGAGTTGTAGTCCATCAACATTTGGTTACCAGCCCTTGTCCTAGGACAGGTGTGGGGAACCTTTGGCCCTCCAGCTGGTGCTGAATTATTACAGCCCTCAACAGCCCTGCAAGCATGGCCAAATGTCAGAGCTGATGGGTGTTATAGTCCAGCAATATGCCCCAGGGAAACAGCAAGGTTGCAAAGCGGCCTCTCCTTACCTTCCGAAAGGGTCTCTCATACAGCGGCCACTCGCACGAGAACACAATGTCTCTGCCTGTTTTGTTCAAAGCATGAGACATGTTCTTATAACCTGGTGGCAAAGAGCAGAAAGCCCTCAGAATGAAAACAAATAACCAAAGCCTTTCTTTCAAAGGTCTTCAATAAGGAAGTGAAAAATGTAAGTTAAGGCCAATGAAGCTCATTTCCCTGAATTCTGGCTCTGGATCAAGGATGGGGAATCTGTGGCCTTTCAGAAGTTGCACTCAACTCCCATCATCCATGACCTTTGACCCAGCTACCTGGGGCTGACAGGATTTGGGAGTCTCGTAACCTCTGGAGGGCTTGAGGTTCCTCATCCCTGTCATAGTAATTCCAGACACCCACCCTCCAAATCCGGGTTGCCTCCTCTGAACGCACTTAAGTGTGTCATTGTCTTCTTAAAATGAAACACCCTGAACAGTGCCTTAAGCCAGCGTTTCTCAACCGCTGTTCCGCGGCACACTAGTGTGCCGCGAGACGCTGGCTGGTGTGCCGCGACATGCGGCGACGAGAAGGGCGCTTTGCATTGTTACGTGCCTGGCGGCCGCCAATATTCAACACTGACCCGCCGGAAAGGAAGCCGGCCGGGTCACGACACGGGGCGAGCGCAGCTCTCAACAGCCACCACCACGGGAGGGTGGTTTTAGACAAACTTAAAGAAGCTGGCTGGATGAGCTCAACCTGAAACTTGCTGAGCAGAGGATTGTGCTGGCAGAGAAATCAGCGGCTTGTGAAGCCTTATTACAGGAGATTGCAACCAACACAGCAATTGGCAAGTGTTTCTTACAGTCATAATTATATAGTCAATATAGGGCGGCACAGAGTTAAATTTTTTAACTTTTTTAATGGTGGTGTGCCTCGTGATTTTTTTCATGGAACAAGTGTGCCTTGGCCCAAAAAAGGTTGAGAAACACTGCCTTAAGCCCCAAACGGGAGAGAGCTTTTGGATCAGGAGCTGGGTGGGGAGAGTAGAAGTGGCAAAGGTGCTGGTGGCTTCTTCCAAGTATAGACAGTTCAGAAAATTTACAGTGAGCTGTTTTAGGAGGGGAGAGAGGAAGGACAAAGTGAGTCACACATTGCTCCTTAAAGCCCGCCCTCCTGCTTCCAGGGAAGTGAACTGGGTGACCCTATCCAAGGCTGAGGTAAATAGTAAATTCCACGCAGGCTAAAAGGTTCGCTCTGACCTCCTGGCAAATCCTGCTCTGGGACATACCTTCTGCCAACAGTTCCAGGGTGTCAAAGCTACAGCCGTCAAACTTCAGCAGGTCCACCCCCCAGCCAGCAAAGGTGTCAGCGTCCAAATCGTAGTAACCGCGGCTGCCAGGAAAACCAGCGCATGTCTTGTTCCCGACATCTGCGTAAATGCCCAGCTTCAGCCCCTTGGAGTGGATCTGGATTGCAGGTAATTGAGAGGGGAAACACAGCAAGGTTTCTGGAGTGGAAAGCTTATGTTTTATAAGCAGAAATCAAAACAATTTGGCCTGCTTTTAGGTAATGGGGTGGGAAGAAAATAGGCTAAGAAAAGGTGCACTAGTTTTTCAACAATGGAAGGTATGATGCTACTCTACAAAGGGGTTGACACAAGCAAATGAGAAAGGACATGGGAGGGGCCATCCTATCAATGACCACTAGCCAGGAGAGCACAGTGGAATCTCCATGTCCAGTGGGCTGTCTATCTTTAAATACCAGATGCTGGAGACAAACAACTGGAGGGAGCTGCTGCCTTCATGTTCTGCTTGTGGTGTATTGGGCAGCAGGCTGGCTGCTGTTGGAAAGAGGATGCTGGTCTAAATTGATGTGCTCAGGTCAATTCTTAGCAATTCCTAAAGGTAAAGGGGCCCCTGACCATCAGGTCCAGTCGTGTCCGACTCTGGTGTTGCGGCACTCATCTCGCTCTATAGGCCGAGGGAGCCGGCGTTTGTCCGCAGACAGCTTCCGGGTCATGTGGCCAGCATGACAAAGCTGCTTCTGGCGAACCAGAGCAGTGCACGGAAATGCCGTTTACCTTCCCGCCGGAGTGGTCCCTATTTATCTACTTGCACTTTGATGTGCTTTTGAACTGCTAGGTAGGCAGGAACTGGGACCGAGCAACGGGAGCTCACTCCGTTGCAGGGATTCGAACCGCCGACCTTCTGATCGGCAAGCCCTAGACTCTGTAGTTTAACCCACGGGTCAATTCTTAGCAATTCCTACAGATGGTTAAATCTAGAGATGGGGAATGCTTTTCCTTGTCACGTTCAGCCCTGCAGTTCTACAGCGCTATGGACACACTGTGAAAGGGGAGCAGGCACAGGAAGTTCTCCCATTTCCATCATCCTCTCCAGCTCCTCATTTATATGTTCTCATTGACCTCAAGGTGAAAGAAGCTTTGGAGGAAAGGTCAGCAAGAACCTACTTACATAGTCAGCTAGTTTACGAATCCCACTAGGAAAACGGTTTGGATCCGGTTGGAGCCTGCCTTGCTTATCACGAGTTGGAGCCATCCAGCAGTCATCGATACACAAGTACTGGTACCCAACGTCCCTCCATCCATCTGACACCATAAGGTCTGCCATCTGCATGAACAGCTGCTCGCTGAAGAGGGCAAAAAAGGAAAGTCATAGGAAGTTGCCTTCCTCCAGGTCATATAGCTCAACATCATTGTCTGACTGGTAGAGGCTCTGCAGAATCTTGTGTAATAGAGGGTCTCTGTCATCACTCTGGCTTTCTGATCCTTTTAAACTGGAGGCGCCAGGGACTGAGGGAACCTTGGACCTCTTGCATGCAAAAGTGCTCCAGCACTGAGCTAAGGTCCCGAAAGCTGGGTACCAACACTGAGCTGGTAGTGAAGTAGAATCCAATGAGAATCCAATATCATATTGCTTAGTGATGAGGGGGGAAATTAGCAAAATGTCTACTTACATATTCTGCAACCACTTTCCGCCTCTCAGTGTTCCTCCCTTCTTGTTCCCATGCCATGACCACTACCATTCCCCTCCCTTACCTTCATGAAAACCCAGAACTGCAATGATTCTCAACAAATCCTCTAATGGGGCTGCACAATGACAATCTTACATTTTTGTTATAGAGTGAGAGAGACATTGTACATGCACACAGAAACATACTGATGTTTAGTGGTCTTAAATCTCATATACTGTAGATTATAGATCTGTAGTACCGCTTCAGAAATGGAGGCTCTCACAATGGAATGCTCCATACAAACAAACAGAAACTATCCACACAGAACACTGCCATGTCAAGGAGAAGGGAAGGGTGCTAACTTAGCCCTTTTCCTGAAATACCCACTTTCTACATGCAGGATTTATTTGTTCTTAAATGAGGGAGCATTCCGTCATAGGGGGGTTCCTATCTGGAGCTTAAAAGTGGTACATCACAGGGACAGGTTGACTATGTCAATTAGAATTAAGACTGACATTAAACCAGAAGAATGCGAAGAACATCTATATTACTGTTTATTTGTCTGTACTGAAAATAGAACTATTTTCTGCTTCCACTGGCAATCCTGCCCCCCCCCAAAATGCACACCTGGAAGGTATTTAATACAAGATAGTATTGTGATTGCAGACTCCCAACCATTCACATTTAAATATTGCTATTACAATAATTTTGTTTTGTTTTTTTTCAAATAATATTTATTAATTTTCAAAAATTTCAACACAAAAACAAAAACCAAAAACCAAAAATAAAACATAATCAAAAAAGAAAAAAAACATATCAATTCATTACATTAATTTGACATTGTGGACTTCCTCAATTCCCCCCACACTGGGTTCATTTATTAAATCTAAATTAAACAATTTTCCTTTATCATCTTAAATCATTCTTACACAATTTTTCCATTATTTCACAACCAATTCTAATCTACACAAAGAAGAAGAAGAAGAAACCATTGACTATCCTCAACCTATAATTCATTAATTAATCCAAATCTAAATTTATTTTCCCATCCATCTCTTCTTCCATTAGCCTCACAATTTATACCCCAAAATTTTTCCATACCTTCAAATATTATTTCTTCTATCATAATAACCTTTAACCACATTTATCTAATTCTACCCCCCTTTCCCTGGATGTATCAACCAGCTCCATAAAAGGTTCCAGTTTCAGACCATCTTAATCAATCAAAAAATTGTTGCTCCTCACCCTATTCCCACTCTTTCAGCACCTACAGCAGCAAAAGCCTTTAACTGCCTGAAAACCCCATCATCTCTGTGAAGTTATTGACTCAGCCCCTTACTGTTATCCCCCAGCTGAAAAACTTCTTATTCATTTTACTCAGATTATTTGTTGCACAAAGTTTCCTCTTCCCAGCAGGCAAAACTGTAAGCTCTTTGAGATGAGGAACTCTTATTCCATAAAGTGTCCATGTACAAGTCATGGCACTATGTAAAAATAAATCATGATAATTTACATACATGGAAACAGGGCCGGCTCTACATAGACCCCCGGTGGCGCAGTGCACCATGGCGGGGGGCTGGTAAGCTGGGCACCGACCTGGCAAGGAGGGCGCCGCGCAGCGAAGCCGTGCGTAAACCAATTGCGCCCTGCGAGGGCGGGGCGGGCGGCGGAGCGATCTCCGCCCCTCAGCACCAGGGCGCGCGATCTGCTCAAGACGGCCCTGCATGGAAAGTTTAGCCAACTGTCTGAATCACATAATATTCCATGGAATGTGGAACAGCTTATGTTTAGGCTATGTAAACCATTAAAGAGGAAACTACATAATCTGCCAGGCCAGCCATAGGATGTGTGCAAACTGCACAGCTTGCTTCTTCAACCTGTGTTGACATATTTAGCAGAATGAGGTGGCACTGTGAACTTCAGACTGCAGACTGTGCCCCTACATAAAGAATTGCAAACAAAACAAACAAAACTTAGGGCACCGGGTTCAGCTCAGTTGTTCTACTTTTCTATTCACAGAGAATTTGCTGTTGTTTATCTAATGGCTGCCAACCTAGTAGTTCGAAAGCACGTCAAAGTGCAAGTAGATAAATAGGGACCGCTACAGCGGGAAGGTAAACGGCGTTTCCATGTGCTGCTCTGGTTCGCCAGAAGCGGCTTTGTCATGCTGGCCACATGACCTGGAAGCTATACTCCGGCTCCCTCGGCCAATAATGCAAGATGAGCGCGCAACCCCAGAGTCGGTCACGACTGGACCTAATGGTCAGGGGTCCCTTTACCTTTATCTAGTGGGGAAACAATCTGCAATCTGAACTGGTACACACACAGACCATTCTACCATTCTGTTTGCAAGCACAGGCCAGGTCCCAGATGGGTCCAGATCATGCATGCCAGTAAAACCAGGGCTACAAAAATCCAAGGCAGTCTGTTGCCAAGGCGCCTAGAAATGTAATGCATATGCTGAAGAAATGCAACGTATTTTCCCTCTCCTGCAAAGAGAGTTGTCTCCCTCAGCTTCAAGGCTTGCTGTAGTACACAGGAGTTTCAATGTATTTTGGGGGCTCCTGCCTGAATACTTACACACCAGCATATGTCAGTTTCTCACTGTGCTAGGCAAATTGTGAGTTATCGATAGCAGATAAGTCAGAGTTTGCCACTACACACTGGCAACTGTGGACACATTTTCTGATTTTGGAGTTTCAAAGTGTCACATAATTAACACACTTGGACTTATCTTCAAGGTCAAAGTTGTTGTGACGTGGGGTTTGTGATTTCAGCTCTCTTGACAAAACATGCTGGAGACAGTTCTCTAGTAACAGCTCTTTATTAAAGTGAACAAGACTGAAGACTGAGGAGAGGAAAGCTACATTTATAGGGACAGGGGACTAGCTAGGAAGGGATACATTTTGGAGGGAACAATATCAAGCAATCACAGTGCTGCCTTTTGGAGGAAACCAATAAGACAGAGGATCCAAATACAGCAGCTTAAATGAACCAATAGTAGCTGTACCTTCTGGAACCAAAAGGCAGTTACTTTACCTTAATGCAAATACATACAATAGTAGTACAGATATAAAATCCTTTGACTCAGTACACAACACCCCTCCCCCCCTAGTGAGCACAGCAGACGTAATCCCTCAGGTACTGTGGGGTCCTACAACTTCTACCTGATCTCCTGACAACAGGTGTTGCAGGTTCTGGATTGGGTGTTACCTGTGGTGGAGGGGCTGCTATAGGGGTTTCATCAGGAACAGATGGAGTCCCAGACATCTCAGGGTCCCCGACCTGTACCTCGTCATCATGAGGACTAGCAGACCCTGGTTCATTTGCTGAAGCCCCTGGTGACTGTACCTCTGGACCATTTTCACTCTGGTCTTGCAGCTGTGCGTCATTAGCCAGGGATGAATTATCTGACTCCTCCCTGCTGAGCGCCCGGCGCCTCAGCTGATCTATATGTCTCTTCCAAACTTGCCCATTTTCCAAGGTCACATAATAGGACACAGGTCCACTAGCCCGGGTGATCACACCGGCCACCCACCGCGGACCTCGTGAATAGTTCCTCACCCAGACCAGATCTTCAGGGGCGAGATACCTTGTTGTGTCAGTCTCAGCCTGGGGGGTTGCTCTTGAATTACGGTTTGGCATTTTATCTGGGTGGACATAATCCAGCACCGTTACCAGTCTTCTACCTAAGAGCAGCTCGGCTGGCGACTTGCCCGTCGCAGTGCAAAAATAACATTCGCGCAATGCGAGCCGACCAGTTACCCTCCATTAAGCGCGCAATGGATTCTTTGGCTGTTCTTACCATGCGCTCAGCCTGCCCATTGGAGGATGGGTGAAAGGGCGCGGATGTGACCCCTCTTATAAAGTTATCAGCCAAGAATGCCCTGAATTCTTGGGATACAAAAGCTGCCCCATTATCTGATACAATGGTCTCAGGTAACCCGTGGGTAGCAAACAGCTGCCTCAACACCTTGATTACGGCAGCTGATGCCATGCTAGGGACCATCGCCACTTCTAACCATTTGGAATATGCATCAACGATAACCAAAAAGACCTTCCCTTGGAATGGCCCAGCAAAATCTATGTGCAGCCGGCTCCAGGGAGTCCTGGACTGCTCCCACCAGTGGACTGGTGCTCTGGCCACTTCTGGCCGCACCTCTTGGCATGCCTTGCATGTTCGTACCCATTGTTCTATGTTCTGGTCCATTCCAGGCCACCACACATAACATCGGGCTAGCGACTTCATCCTGACCATTCCCGGGTGTCCCATGTGAAGCGTCTCAAGAACCCTGTTTCTCAGTGGTGCTGGGATTATCACCCTATCTCCCCATAGGAGACAACCCTTATGCATGGACAATTCGTGCTGCCTTGTCGCATAAGGCCTGAATTTTTCTTCATGCGGACCACCTGGCCACCCCCTCCCCACCCAAGTGAGCACACGGGAGAGAACAGCATCTTTCCTAGTTTTCTCAGCTATATCCGTAGCTGTTACAGGAGCCCCCGGAAGTGTTTCTAGCATCATAATGTGCTCCGCCGGAGCAGGATCCTCATTGCTCCCGCCAGGAAGGGGCAACCGACTCAGCGCATCAGCATGGCACAACTGTTTCCCCGGCACATGGGTCAAGGTGTACTGGAACCCATTCAGGAATATTGACCAACGCAACATTCTGGGGGAGAGAATTTGTGGCGTTTGTTTGTTTGGGTTGAACAACCCTAACAGTGGTTTGTGGTCCGTTTCAATGGAGAAATGGCGACCGTACAAATAATCATAGAACCTTTTGATTCCGGACACAATAGCCAGTGCCTCTTTATCAATTTGAGCATAGTTGCGCTCTGTGGGCGACAACGTACGGGAATAGAAAGAGATGGGCTTTTCCGACCCATCCGGTTCCCTATGACTCAGCACAGCCCCCAGACCGTATTGAGAGGCATCACATGCCAGGACCAGCGGCTTTGACTCATCATAATGAGCAAGGACGCTCCTGCTACTCAGCATTCCTCGCAAGGAGTCAAAAGCCTTCTGCTGCTCCCGCCCCCATCGCCACACATTCTTTTTCTGCAATAGTCTATGTAATGGTTCAGCTACCGAAGCTTTCTGGGGTAAGAACGAATGATAAAAGTTAATAAGTCCCAGGAATGACTGCAACTCCGTCTTGTTCTGTGGTCGTGGTGCCTCGATGATGGCCTTAATCTTAGCATCTGTGGGGTGGATGCCTGATGCATCAATTTTAAACCCCAAGAAATCCACAGTTGGCACCCCAAAACTGCATTTTTCTTTTTTCAGTTGCAACCCCACCTCCTTGAACTTGAGCAACACTGCACGGACACGCGCAACCAGTTCCTGTGGGTCTTTTCCAGCAATCAAAACATCATCAAAAAATGGCAAGACCCCCGGCAGACCTCTTAACAGGCGTTCCATGAGCCCTTGAAAAATCCCTGGGGCCACACAAACTCCGAACTGTAATCTGTTAACTCTGAACGCCCCTTTATGTGTGACAATAGTCTGTGCTTCCGCTGATTGTGGGGTTACTGGCAGCTGTTGGTAAGCTTGTGCCAGGTCAATTTTGGCGAACACCTTGCCCCCAGCCAGTTTAGCCAACAGATGTGATACGACTGGAATGGGGTATGAGTTTCCCCTGAGTGCCTTATTGATAGTACATTTGTAATCTGCACATATCCTGACTTCCCCATTTGCTTTAAGGGGCGTGACGATTGGAGTCTCCCACTTAGCAGAGTCCACGGGTGAGAGAACTCCCTGCTTGACCAATTTATCCAGCTCTGCCTCGATCTTGGGTTGCAGTGCAAATGGCACTCGCCTTGGTTTGAGTCGGATTGGGGCCACACCGGGGTCCAACTCGAAGTCAACTGGGGGCCCTTTATAACAACCCAGTTTTCCATTAAAGAGACCAGCAAATTCCTTGCATAATGCCTCGCTCATCTCAGGGCAGGTTTGGATTGAATTAAGCCCTGAGATACTCAGTCCCAGGGCGGGGAACCAGTCAGTGCCCAGGAGACTGGGGCGGCTGCCCTTCGCAATCACCAGTTTGAGTACAGCCTGTTTGTCCCGGAACTGTACTCTCACGGCACACATTCCCATAACATGGATGCGGCCTGCTGAGTACGACTGCAAGGTTGCCGGGAAGGGCTCCAGAGGGGGCAACTTACCCCTGGGAAAGAATGTCTTCGCGGTCTGGTCCGACACGATGGTGAATGCAGATCCGGAGTCCACCTCCATGTCGCACTGCTGACCCTCAATCTTCACCTTGACGTGTGCCTTGCCTTGCGCTGGAAACTGCACGGCCCTCCCGTTGATCTCCGTTACGTAGTGGCAGTCCTTTAGAAAACGAGTTGCTGTGGGCGGTCTGCGATGCTCCAGTCTAGGTGCTCCTGTTGCTCCCGACGCCGCCGATCTACAGACCCTGGCGATGTGACCCGTCTTTCCGCACGTCCGGCACATAGCATCCCTGAAACGACAACTCTTCCGCTCATGGTTTCCGCCACAGCCTGGGCAACTGCCTCGGCGATCTTTGTGCACTGTGCAGGCCTGACGCACCAACTCGACCCCACGGACTGGGCTCTGGCTCGGAGTAGCCTCTAGCTCGTCCATGGCATGCGCAACTTCTATCTGTGGCTTAGTGGCCTTGCGACTGGCATCAAGCTCCTCTCTTTCATAATTCTCCGTGGCGGTGGCCTCCTTCAAGGCTGAAGCAAGGGTAACCTCTTCTTTAGCCACGATGCGTCTTCTGGCTTTCTTGCTGCTCAGACCACCAATAAACCGATCCAGGAGAGTCTCTTCCAGATTTTGGAAGCTGCAGTGCTGAGCGAGCTTCCGGAGTTCAGCCAGAAATGTGGATACAGACTCCCCAGCATGCTGCTGCCTCTTATGGAACTCCATCCGCCGGGCCATCTTGGTCTCAGTAGGCGCCAAGTGGCTTGTTAGGCAGGCAAGAATATCTTTGAGAGATGTCTCACTCAGCTTCGCTGGAGCAAGTAATGCCTTGGCCAGCTTGAAGGTCTCGGGCCCACAGTAGCTCAGGAATGTGGCCCTTCTTTTGCTGGCATCGGTGATCCCTTGAGCCACTGCAAAGAACTCGAAGCGTTCGACGTAGTCTTCCCATGTGTGGGGCTCTGATGGCTGGAAGGGCTCCAATACCCTTGGACTCTCCATTGTCCTAGCGGGCAGGGTCGTCTTCTCAGCTGGCCAGTGAGTCTTGTTCTAAGCTGCAATCCGGACTCTGAGGCAGGGCTGTGTTTAACCGCTCCTCAGCATTCCGGATCCCATCCTCATCGCCAGTTGTTGTGACGTGGGGTTTGTGATTTCAGCTCTCTTGACAAAACATGCTGGAGACAGTTCTCTAGTAACAGCTCTTTATTAAAGTGAACAAGACTGAAGACTGAGGAGAGGAAAGCTACATTTATAGGGACAGGGGACTAGCTAGGAAGGGATACATTTTGGAGGGAACAATATCAAGCAATCACAGTGCTGCCTTTTGGAGGAAACCAATAAGACAGAGGATCCAAATACAGCAGCTTAAATGAACCAATAGTAGCTGTACCTTCTGGAACCAAAAGGCAGTTACTTTACCTTAATGCAAATACATACAATAGTAGTACAGATATAAAATCCTTTGACTCAGTACACAACAAAAGTCTTTTGTTCCTTTAACAGTTGCAAACAGGAAATCAACAGATGAACCTTCCGCTGCCCCAGATCTCTATGGATGATAAAACTTCATCTGCTGGTTAAAGTGTCTCTTAAAAAGCAAAGGAACCATGCAATGAAAGGTGACGACCTTTCATTAAAATGAAGAGGGATGAGGAATCTGAAATCCTTCACATGCTGGACTCACACCAACATGGCCATGGCTAGGAAAGATGGAAGTTGTTGTCCAATATTACTTGGAGGGTCACAGGTTCCCCAGCCATGGAGTGTCTTAGCCCACAGTAATGGCAACAGATATATGTGGTACACCTTTATATTGGCAAACCTTTCATGAACCTGATGGAGTTTTCTCTCTCATGTGTGCACACGCAGGTATAAAGAGCTGTGTGTGTGTGTGTGTGTGTGTGTGTGAGAGAGAGAGAGAGAGAGAGAGAGAGACTGTATGTATATACGTATAAGCATTTTACCTTTTTTATATAAGCATTCACTTCAAAAGGCCACTAGATGCAAAAGTCACAGCTGTGATGCTTCCATGCAAGTCTCAGCATGTATACAAGCACACCGCTTGTAGCACAACCCTCCTAACTCTGCTAAGCCCATTTAAAAACTTTTAGCAGGTGATAAGATGACTCTGGTGTTGTTGCCTGAACCCACAAGGTATAATTTAACAATTTGTGAACCCAAATGCAAGCAATGATGTCCTAAGGCCCAAGAGCACCATGATGCAGCAGCAGGAACTGACGGGGCAAAAATCAAAAGATTCCCCTGGACTTTGAAGTCATCTTATTTTACTTGTTATTTTGTATTATATTTACTGTTTTTAATTAGGTTTTTGTAATTTTGGATTATGCGGAATGCTTTATCGGAGTGGATGTAGCAATCAAGTAATTTCGTTGTTCCCGCAAGGGGACAATGACAATAAAGATATCTTATATCTTAAAATAATGTAATAATAATAATATTCTAATGCTATTATAGGCTGCATCAACAGAAATACAGTGTCCAGAGATCAAGGGAAGTCATAGTACCACTCTATCCTGCTTTGGTCAGACAACACCTGGAGTACTGTGTCCAAGGACATAGACAAGCAGTTACAGGTAGGTAGCCGTGTTGGTCTGACGTAGTCGAAACAAAATTAAAAAATTCCTTCCAGCAGCACCTTAAAGACCAACTAAGTTTTTTATTTTGGTAACAAGCAGGAATGTGTTCAGAGGAGGCTGACCAGTATGATCAAGGGACTGGAAACCAAGCCTAATGAGGAATGGCTGAGGAAACTGGTTACGTTTAGCATGGAAAAGAGGCAACTGAGAGGAGATATGATAGCCATCTTCAAGTATCTGAAGGGCTGTCACATCGAGGGTGGAGCAAGCTTGTTTTCTACTGCTCTGGAGGGTAGGACTTGAACCAATGGCGTCAAGTTACCAGAAAGGAGATTGCGACTCAACATCAGGAGGAAGTTTGACAGTAGAATGGTCTCCCTTGGGAGGTGGCAGACTCTCCTTCCTTGCAGATTTTTCTCTTTTTTTTAACAGAGACTGGATAGATGGATGGATGAAGCTGAGATCCTGCTTTTGTTTTTGAAGAATGAAAACGCTATGTTCTATCTGGCAGCCGTCTTGTCCCAATATCCCAGGCGCTCACCTGATGCATCGGCGGGGTTCTTGCTCGCAGTCGATCTGGCAGAGGAAGCGCTCCCAGTGCAGCCAGCCCATGGGCGGCGTCCGTGCCAACCCGTTTTCTAGTGCGCCCGCCGGGCAGGACAGCGCCAGCAGCAGCAGCACCATCGGCAGCCCTATTCCACAGCTCCGGTCCATTCCCGGCTCCCTCTTGCAGTGCCGCTCCCGGACTTTGGGACCAGCCGCGCCGCAAAACTCAAGAGTTAAATGCTGAACCGAGGAACACGGCAATCCAGCCAATCGCAGCCCTTCCCTTTCGCCGCTCGGCCAACCACAGGGCTCTTCGGAGGCCAGCCTGAAATATTAACCAATCCGCTCCTTAGGAATCCTGGTGGGTGGGGGAATCTTGCAGAAAGAGGAACGGAGGACCCAGGTTGGGTGACACGACATAACGTAGAGGGGTGTGGCATTAACCCTTTCGTTGCTGCAACCCAGCCGCGCATAGAATAGCAACAGCGGCATTTCTGTTTGCGTTATTATTACTATTGTTAATAACACATCGTCGTTGTTTGTCGCACAATTATTATTAGCAACGTATGTTGTTGTTGTTGTTGATGATTTATACATCGGCATTTCTTTTTCTCCCCCCCCCCTTTCTTTTTCCCTTTCTTTCTTTGGGTTTTCAGATTGAAATTTTACAGTCACATATCCAACATACAACATAGAAACAAAATTCCAAAGAATCTCCTGGACTTCCCTCCTCCCCTTTGTGGCTCCTATTGTTAATCATTTCCTCCTGCATCTTTTATAACACGGGTGGCCAACTCTCAAGAGACTGCGATCTACTCACAGAATTAAACTGGCAGTGATCTACCCCCTTTTGGGGGGTTCAGGTCAATGTTGTTGAGCTTTTTTAGGAAGGAGGGGGGTGAAGGGCCGAAATGTTGAGCTTTCTTTTAGGGCAGCCAAAGTTGTTCAGCTTTTTGGGGAGAGCCACTGATCTACCAGTGATCTACCACAGACATCCAGTGATCTGCCGGTAGATCACGATCTACCTGTTGGACGTGCCTGTCTTATAATAATCCGAATTCTCTTACCTCTCTATTGTTTCCCCAAAATCACCATTAAACTACAAGTGTTATTCCGATACCTCTCCATTCTTTCTGGCTTCCCTTCCCACCGCCACATCGATTTCTAGCTACAACCCGGCCATCTGCCATAGAGATTCCTTCATTGCAGAGAGTTAGTCTACATGAGTCTCAGGATCCCTTCCAGATCTATTAGTCTATTAGCATTTAAAATGGGGGGGGGGGAGGTTGGCTTTTACAACCCAACTTATCACCAAGGGAGCTTAAGTCCATTGTTGGCCAGAGAAGAAAGGGTAGAGCCAGACAGAGACCAGTTAAAGGAAAGCAAGGCAGATATTTATTTTTCTGTTGCAACACCGTCCCCACCCCACCCCATCCCGCCCCTTTGCTAGGTGGTGAGGGGACCCAGAACAAAGGTGTGTACCATCTTTTAAAATCTTTAGAAATTGCCCAACTCCTTAGTCAAACCATCCCAAATCATAACACAAATGTCACAGAAAGAGGTGGCCTGAAACAGGGATTTGATAGTATTATGACAGTCCTCTGTCTTGTCTAGATAACTGATGATGCTTGCTGTTTGTCTTTTCCTGGCCAGCCTGGGCCATTCTTTAGGAGTTGCAAATGCCTTGATTCTTGAATCAATTGTCACACCACCCTTTAGTCATACACAGAATATGCTCTTTTGACAGGTCTGCTATGCTTTTAACAGATACTTGCCAGACTGGTTTTGCAGAGGGGTGGCAAGAAGTTTATCGCCAGTCTATTGGGAAATGTTTTATCAACAACGTCTTGCCCTCTGTACCATTTCAGCTCAGGTTTTACTGGTAAATGTGATATTTCATCAATAAATTGGTGGATTCATTGAGAAAACAAGGTGAAGTGAAAGCATCCTCTGTAAAAAGGCACATCTGAATACTTGGTTACCATTTTAACAGTGTTATATCTTATATTGGACATGCCATTTACAGAAGGGTTCCTATTGCATTGCCTGTAGTTACACACAAGGGTTTGGGTCTTTTGTCGACACACGTATGTGTAGATGCGCTTAATTTTAATGTGTCATTATTTTTCCCTACCAAAACTATACAGACACACTTTGCAGACGCCAAGTTTCTCTGTACAGCCCACTTAAACAATGAAACACAACTGATCAGGAAGGTCACTTGGACAAGCACAACTGAGCAATTTGTACAAGAATGCAGTGGTTGTGGGGCCTAACCATGGTGAACTCCTATAGGCAAGTTACTTCCGGAAAACGACATGATCTTTTGCAATGCATTGTTTTTGCTTGTCTGTGTATAAGCCACAAATTCAGGATCCATCTATCAGAAGGAAGGAGCTCCTTCCCCAATTTGAGAATCACTTAGGACAATTCCTATGGTTCTCAGATGTCTGCATAACAGAGGCACACTCAGGCATTCAACCCTGAACCGAGAAACTAATTTGTGCAACTGGCACCTGCAGAGATCTATCAGTGCACACTGATGTGCTTTTGTCCTGCAGAACCATTTGTATCTATTAATTAGCCCTGCCCTGGGCCTTTCTCCCAGGTTCTTCACAAAGGTGCTGGGTTCACCACCATGCATTTATGTGAAGCCTTGCACAAGCCTGCGGAAACAGCTGCAATGTACTTCACATTTTGGAAAACCGATGCAGCTTTGTTGCTGAAGCTAAGCAATTTTAGCCATATAAACTGCATGCCTGGGAACCATGCAGAAACTGCCTTTAGCATTTTGGAAGGGTGGGATTTGGGGGAAAGTAAGTGACATCCACAGGGCTAGAGTGAAGGGTTTCTTTGCATCCTTGAGATCCTAGGTTTTACTCCCTGACTTAAAAGATTTTGCACTTGATATTGAATCATTAATGGACAATTGCAGGTCGTTCTCCTTCAATACCCTCAAAGAGTTACAGGGGACTAGTCTCTTACGCCTCATTTATTCCATCTGCAACCCCTCCTGAGGTGCCCTGAAGGCTGCTTGTCGTGTTTGCTGCAAAACAATAAAAAATAAAACCTAGCCCTCTTTTTACCAATCACGTGGGCCAGCTTTAAATAATTGCTGCTGTTGCTGCCACCTACTCAGGAAGAACAAACCATGTAGAAGAGCTCTGCTGGATCAGACTAATGGTCCATATCTAGCCCAGCTTCTTGTTTCCCATCATGACCAGTCAGATGTTTCTTCAGAAGTCCACAAGCAAGGCATGAAGGTAACAGCCTTCTCCTGCTGGTGCTCCCCACAAACAGAGATATCCAGAGCCATGCTGCTTCTGATTCTGAAGGGACTGAGTATCAAGACTACATACACACCCTACATTTAAAGCACATGAATCCCCCCAAAGAATCCTGGGAATGGGAACTGTAGTTTAGCCACTGCAGAGCTACAATTTCCAGTGCACTTCACTGGGGTAGGAGGGTGCTTTAAATGTCTGGTACATACAGAGCCTTATTGACCATGAATTTTAAAGCTGTCTAAGATGAAGGCCAAATTAAAGGCTAAACTAAGAAAGAGGGAATGATGCACTTTCTCCACACCATGTATAATTTCATTAATGTCTGTCATGTCCTTCCTTGGGTGCCTCCTTTCTACACTACCCACCTTCAATGTTTCAGTTTTGATTCCCAATACACACACAGTTTCTCACCCCACCATGGTGTACACACACCAGCCTTGACACACCTAGGGAGGGTGTGTGGAAATCAAACTCCAATTTCTCACACAACCATACCAAGGGATTAAATGAAAGGGAAGGACTTCCCAGCATCACAGAGAACATTTTTTATTTACGCCCTTCAACCATTATGATGTGATAGCCAAACTTGGTTTTCACAGGAGGGTCTGTGTACACGGGCTTGTCCATACTGCTGACAGGCAAGGCAAAGGCTGCATCTTGGAAGGGCCCCACCATAGAGCCTCTGCTCATCCAGCCAAGATCTCCCTGGAAAAGAAGAACAACAGGAGACTGTTAAAGCCCGATAGCAGGGCTGTTGGGCAGAATTCAGTACATTTAGTTTTTAGCAGAACTTCAGGGCCCCAACCAGAGCCAGATGCAAAAGGTAGCTGTGGGGACGGGGCTACTGTTCCCCATGAGCCCCCACACTGTGCTGACCTGTTTGTACACATATAAATCCACATCTGAGTTACTACACATCAGAGATTCAAACAGTCTAATTTAGAAAGGGAGGAGGGATGTTGTTGAAGTGGCTGCTATAACAAAAGTGAGAGTGAAAAGCCCTCACCAGTCCCCTGTACATCATCCAGTGATCAACCAGGAGATCCAACGTCTCTTTTGCCCTTCCTTACTCTAAAAGGCACAAGCCCTTACAGCTGGACCTCAGTTCCCTCTCCAATATGCTATACCTTGTTTGCTTTCTGCACATGCTCCTGACAAGCCTAATTTGCTTTTCCTGTAGGTCAGGTTGCTAAGATATCGTCAACATTTTGCTTACCATAAGTTCACTCTTCGTTCCTTTTCGCTTTCACCTTTCCAAGCCTCCTCACCTCCTATGTCCTCTTCTGTTGGGATTTCCACTGAAAGCTCTGTCTTTTTTAAAACTCATTTTACTTATGCAAAGTGCTGTACACACAGATTTCATTTGGCTCCGCCTCTGTGTTTCTGCTGCAGCTAAGCTTCACTCTAGTCTTTTAAATCCAAATCTCAACTAGCTCAGTGTTTCCAAATTGTACAGCAGAACAGGCAGTGAAGTAGCAAAAGCAAGACTATAGCACCTTGGCTGCCTCTTTCTCTCAAGTCCTCAGGGCAGCAAAGGAAAGGTGCCAACCACAGCAACAAGGTGGTCTATCAGCACAAAAAAGAAAGAGGCACATACCCCTTGTCTGGCTTTGTCCTCGCTGTACTGAGAGGCTACTTCACTGAAGCGCACCCCAGCCTTGAGTTTTTCCAATGCCTCCAGGCATCTGCTATGCTTCTCACACAGAATATGCCTCACCTAAAAAGAAGCAGAATGCAGACTAGACAAGCATACACCACTCTGCCTGAAGATTTTTTTGTTGGGGGTCACCCAGAGTGGCTGAGGCAACCCAGTCAGATGGACAGCATATAAATAATAAATTATTATGTATTATTATTATTCCTCAATAGGTGATGCAAACAACAGCAGCTCTGGCATTTGACTGTAATTTAATGTGGTTTACTGTACCCCGTCTCACTAGTTGTGCATCCCATAGCATTGAGTCATTAGTGTAGGGGAGAGGTGTTGAACTCCCAACTCCCATCAGCCAGCAGTAGTCCAGCAACATATGGAGGGCCACAGAATCCCCACCCTCCTTGTGCAGACTGATGTCAAGCTAGCTGTGTTGAGCGGCTAAAGATCAGGAAGCAAGTCACCCTCCCCAGTTTAGCTGACTTACGCTGTACATACATTCTTGTCTAAAATGGCACTGCAGGGACACCATCCAAGGTGAAATGACACAAAACACCCACCTTCACACTGCTGCCACCTCCTTTAGGGCCCTGGGCTTTCTTATCTGCAGCATCACTGCCAGAGGATGCTCCACCTATGAAAACACACAAGGTCAGAGGCAACAGTGAGACACCCTGGGTGCGCTATGACACCTTCCTTCCATAATGCCAAGCCCACACACTGTGCTCGGCTGTGTGTGTGCCCTGTGCAGCCAAACTCCAGGTTACCAGTCTCACAGCAATGCACGAAAGCATGCTAGACTTATGCTGCTGTAAGGCAAAGGTTGCTCACCCTGCTTGAACCCAGGCGGGATGTGAAAGCGCACAGAAACACCACAATCACAGCACTGGGAACTGAATCACAATAATAGCTTTTTTCTTTCCCCATTCCTGTTTTGCTTGACATTCTGCCTGAAGAAGCATACTGTACCAGAGAGAATATGAAAAATTGCTCCCTGTTTTGTAACATTGGTTGGTCCTGATAAAAAGTATCCCCTCACTTTGTCCGAACTGCTGTTTGTACCATCTGCAGCTGGGGAGGAGGGCTCATGCCATGGACACCATTACTGACCCTGCTGACTGACTGGGGCCGATGGGAGTTGGGAGTCCAAGAGCATCTAGAGGGCCACAGGATTACATATCATTGATCTGGGATATGCTGTACCACAAACCGGTCTCTTCATGAGTCAAGGGGCTGGAAACCTATTAGGGCATCCCAGGCACCTGTGGAAAAGTACATGTCTCAGAGATCTCTGCACGCCACCCTGGTGCTTAAATCTGCTTCAGGCCGGTTTAAGATGTGCAGGGTTAGACATCGCCTTCCAGAGAAGCGGGACCGGGGGGGGGGCGAGCAGAGACTCTTAGGCTGTACTGTCCCTTCTGGGAGACAAATCAGGATCCCTGGGATCCCTGTTGTCAGCACTTGGCTGGGGAGATGGAAACTAGGACTCCTGGGTTCTCTGGTTGCAGATGGAATTCATCCCACCCACCCCATCCCTCCCCCATTCAGCGCCCACCCATCCCTTACCCTTTCCCCCTTTGCCGCCGCTTTTCCCTTTCGGAGGCATCTCCACAGCTTCTTCCGCCCTCTCTGAAGTGCTGCGGCGTCGCTTTCATTTGACGTCATGTCCCGCGACTCAACCGACCCGGCGCCCCTTCCCCTTTGCGAAAGTGGCCCAATTAGATGCCGGCGGGGCGGGGCTTCACAGCATCCGTCAAGCGCAGTGACAGAGCGGGGATCGCGGAGGATTACTGCGAGGCAGAGACCCTTCCCGGCATCGCTAATGTTCTGTAAAGACGTGTTTCACCCTTTAACCCCAGAGAAGTGTGTTTGGTGTGGGCTGGCAAACGGGAGACCGAATACTTTCCTTCTTCCACTAGACTACTGTGTTCTTATACTGGCGTGCTATGGTCCATGGGTTCACGAAGAGTCGGACACGACTAAACGACTAAACAACAACAATAATACTGGGTGCAGAGGAAGGAACCGTCCTCCTTTGCTAGCCCCCGCAGTCACCTACATGTAAGAGAGCTGAAGATGGCATACGTGGTTCTCTCTTCTCCCATGTTATATCCACAAAAAGTTAAAAAGTTAGGTTGAGAGACGGTGGCTGGCCCTTGGTTCCCCAATGAGCTCTCTCACTAAGTGGGAATTTGAACCCTGGTCTCTCCCAGGTCTTCCCCAACATTCTTTACTTACACAGTATTGGTTTGCACTGTGGTGTACCAAGGCAGATACACAAGGCTGCATTGTTGTAATTATTGTAGGGTACGAATACTGTGTGCTAATATTTTCAATATTTACAACTCACCTCTTGTCTTGAGTGGACTCGTCAGAATGGCATTGAAAGTGCACCCAGGGCTCAGCTGGGGGTTTCAATACAAGTCCAAAGATTACAGCCGAGAGACAAAAATACTTTGAAAACATTAAAGCGGAAAATAGAGGAGTTACTGCTCTTTCTTCCATCTCCACCACTTCAGGAGGCCCCAAGACATAGATTTTGGGGTCCAGTCTCAGCATCTCAAGTTTAAGTCTCAGAGTCATAAACTGGTCTCATGTTACTGTCTCTTTACCTTGGTTGCTTGCTTCCAGTCTTAGTCCTACTAAGAGCAGATCCATTGACATTTATGGACATGACCAACATAGATCCATTAATTTGAATGTGTCTGTTGTAAGAAGTTAGTTGGATAAAACCACTTGACTATAGTATTACATACTGTTGTACACTGATACAGTACACTGGAAGTATTGTACAGTATAGTACTGTATTGTACCCTGATATCAGTGTACTGGAAGAAGCAAAGATCACCTATGTTGAAGCAATGATTCTTCAACATCAACTTCGTTGGACTGGTCATGTTGTGCGGATGCCTGATGATTGTCTTCCAAAGCGACTAATCTATTCATAACTTAAAAATGGAAAGCATAATGCTGGTGGTCAACAAGAGAGGTTTAAAGATTGTCTCTTGGCAAATCTTAAAAAATGTAGGATAAACACTGATAACTGGGAAACACTGGCCTGTGAGCGCTCCAGTTGGAGAACAGCCTTTACCAAAGGTGTCATGGGCTTTGAAGACACTCGAACTCAGGATGCAAGGGAGAAACGTGCTAAGAGCAAGGCCACGCTTGGCAAATCCACACTGTGATCAACTCCTGCCCGGAAACCAATGTCCCCATTGTGGAAGGACGTGCGGATCCAGAATTGGCCTCCACAGTCACTTACGGACTCATTGTTAAAACCATGTTTATGGAAGGCAATCTTACTGTACTCGGCTACAAGTGATCACAAAAGAAAAGAAGACATAGTATTATTTTAAAATACTACACAAACCCAGTCATTTTGAAAGAGAAAATACAATGTATGTTTCCCTAAATTTCCATTTTCATCCAGTGGAAAAACTGGATCCCTACCACTATGAAGAGAACCAATATTTTCCCCTTCTCTATGTTCCATTTTCCTGGGTCTTCACATCTTTAATTCCAACCCTTTATCGTTGGGCTACAGCTCTGGACCCTGTTTCAGTATCAGAAAGTATTTTAAGAACCCAGAAGTCCCATGACACCACTACGTACTACCCCACAAAGAATTTCAACTTTAGAGTGCTGGTTACTTGCCCACCCTAATAGCAATGCCAAACCAAAATATCAGATAAGGAAGATTGTGTTATTATATGCTTGCCTATGTTACCTGGACCCTTAAAAACAATCTTCCACCTAGGGTAATCTAACTTTACAGAAGGCAGTATCGTCAAGTCCACTTTAAAGATAACTGAGAAAAAGCAGGGCCTTGAAGTTGCCCTTCAGCATCTGGACAGCAGACCAATCAGGTGTACAGGTTACCTGGTCACTGTCTTCCTCAAATACTAAGATGAATTTATTTTTACATTTTTAAATCTGTATGTATGTATATAAATTGGCATATGCACATGTGTCCTTGGTTTTGTTTTTACGGTGATGTAGATATTCTGGCAATCTATAAGCGGCCATCCAATGTTGCCTGAACAAATATGATCCCCACCAGAGGCCCTGCTGTTCTGTGCCATTGTTGCCATCAGATGCAGAATGGGGCATTTTTTAAGTCTCTAGTGCCATCCATACTTGCCTGCCTTTGGCAGAGCAGCTTATTTATTTGAAGAGGCGTTTGGTGTTTTGACTGACTGTTGTGCATATACAGTGGTACCTCGGTTTAAGTACACAATTGGTTCCCAAAGTCTGTACTTAAACTGAAGCGTACGTAACCTGAAGCGAACTTTCCCATTGAAAGTAATGGAAAGTGGATTAATCCGTTCCAGACGGGTCCGCGGAGTACTCAACCTGAAGCATACTTAACCCGAAATATGAGTGTAATTGGTTCTGGAAGTCCATACTTAACCTGAAGCGTACTTAACCTGAAGTGAACTTTCCCATTGAAAGTAATGGAAAGTGGATTAATCCGTTCCATATGGGTCTGCAGAGTACTGAAACTGAAAGTACTCAAACCGAAGCGTACTTAAACCGAGGTATGACTGTAGAGTTAATGTACTGTTGCCACTTCTGATGCTTATTGTTTAACAGTGATCATTTTAATATTCTAAACAGCTTGTTTTATGTTGTATCAGTTGGACTCCAGTAGCCACTTTAAACAGAAAAAATTTAATGCAGAAAACACATGGTAAAATATGAAAATGAATTTCACATGGCCTAGCAGGAGTTTCTATGGCCAATCTATTCTTACTGCCATCTTTTCCAGTGTAGACTTTAATAATCAGGGTACAGTAAACATAGGTTGACCTATGGTACAGGCTACCTGCAAACCACCCTGTGATCTTCAGATGAAGGGTGGTATATAAATTTAATAAAGAAATGTTACAAGTGTGTGGGTGCCAGACTCCCCTAAATTCCTGGGCCAGAAGTATCAGAATTTAATTAATGCTTAGGGTGTTAAAACTGGGTGCCAGACACATGTGTTTTAAGTTAGGTGCTAGACTTCTAAAATCCATGGATCCAGTGAGTGTTAGAATATAATTCAAGCTTGGGTGCTAAAACACTTCTAATCCCTGGAATCAGCAAAGTGTCAAAAGCTCATTAAATCAGACTATTCTCCTGTGTTGTTGCACTGTCTAAGGTGATAGGTGATTAAGAAACAGAGGACCAGATATAAAATGGGTGTGGCCCCTCCCTCAACAGATACAGTAAAGCCAAAGTTTTAAAAGTTAGAAGCAATGTGAGCTAGACGCATAGAAAACATGGTTAGACTGTCTTAGATCCAAGACTGTGGTTATGGAAGAAGCAAGACCTTTTTGGGGGTGTTGATGCTGTAAACCCATCCACCATAGGCTCAGATTGTATGTATTTGTAAAGAAACCCTATAGCCTAAAGGCACCACAGTCTCTGCTGTGCCTCATTTCCAAAATGAAACACAAACCCTGCGTAAAGCGCCTGGAACCCCCTGGAATCTTGCACCACTTGGAGATTGGAGGTGGCATGCAACAATAATAATAGCACCCAGCAGATTGTAGCAACGATACCACACATGGAAGAGAGCCACCACTCATGTTAAAAACCCTTAGCAATTTTGCAAAAGAATTCAGTGTTGCAGAATCAAGCTTGATGAAAAGTCATAGATCCATGATCAGAACCCCACCCCCATTTCTTCTAAATAGCTGTTAAAAGCAACTGTGGAGGGGTCCAAATTGAACTGGGATCGCAGAGCCAGGAGAGGGAAGAGACTGAACTTTTCTTCCACACTATTTTTAAAATCTGCATTGACATCTTTAATTTGTATTTAATTACAGTAGTACTTTTTAAAAAAAATCTGTACAGGAATTGTTTTTAAGAAAATTTTATTCATTTACTATTTAATGTTTGCCCCCGCCCCAGGGCAACTTTGGGAGAAAGGGTGGGATATTAATTTATCCTCTACCCACAATATAACCTCTACCCACTCAGGAGCTGTCATTTTCTCACCATGACAAATAGCAGCTTCCAGGGGAGAAAGGGAAGATTTCAATCAGGAAAGCAGCACAATGGAATGAATTTTTAATAGACCCCCTTCTACTGTAACACTGCAGTCACATTCCAATCTCCTTTCTTCCACAATGGCTATTAAAATAAAATTTAAAGAGAAAGCTGATCTGATCATGGACCACCAATGTGTCATCTAGTCTGGCCCTTACAGACCTTTGCTAGGACAACAGTTCCCAAGTTTCAACACATAGAATGTGGTCAAAGCAGCGAATGTAAGCACCCTGGGGAGGGTGGTTCAATAGGGCAAATGGAGAACTGCCCCACAAAGCTCAGTCTGCTCTCAAGCAGCTGCCACCTGCCTACCTTCTTGGTTGTCAGCTTCCTTCCCCTTAAGTCTTAAGTGTTGCCCTTTTAGAACTCAGCAGGGAGGAAGATGAGGACAAAATTAGTTGGCTCCAGCTGTCATTGGCCCTGGCTTGATCAACCCTTGGCCTCCCAGTCTTCTGCTCTACCATACCCAATAGCCACCACTGGGACCACCTCTGCATACACACCAACAGTGGAGATAATGGAAGTGTCTTGAGAAACCTCAGAACTGGAATCAGCTGGAAAAAAGCGCTGCTTTGGTCTTTCCACAATTTCCATAACCATATGAGAACAGATAGGTCCAAAATAGCTGATTCTGTCCAAACAAAAGTCATGAAACAGAGTAATCACAGCACTGAAATGAAATGTTAGAAGGTTAGTTTCTAACAGAAATGTTTGGTCTCTCTGGCGGCTGTAAACTCACCCAACAAACCATTTCTGTTGCAAAATGGCAACTATTTCTGCTTGCAATCTTTCTCTTTATTATAAATGATAGAAATCAGAAAAAAACTCATGGTCCAAAGTCCTATTAGCTTCAAGTTCATGCGGCTGTTTTCAGTCCATCAAAGCCACAGAATTTCCACCTTTTTTCAAGGCTTGCTCCAACACCACTCATCTCCTGCTTGAAAGTGTGCTGGAGTCGCATCATGAGGGCTTCCACTTCACTAGCACAAATCTAGAAAAGAAAAACAGCATGTAACTAAAACAGTTCAAGACAAAAAACAATGGACAATCCTCTCAGTTCACCATGAAGTGTTAACATTTAACACCTTGGGTGAGATGTCATTTCAGGGTATCCTGAACCAGATATGCCAGACACACAATCCTGCTAACGAACTTGGGTCACTCACTGTCCACTGTTTCTCTAGGGAGCTCTTGACTCCAGGGACCAGAAACACCACACCTACTACTGATGAACTGCACACTGGTTAGAACAGGCATAGGCAAACTCGGCCTTCCAGATGTTTTGGGACTACAACTCCCATCACCCCTAGCTAACAGAACCAGTGGTCAGGGATGATGGGAATTGTAGTCTCAAAACATCTGGAGGGCTATGTTTGCCTAAGTCTGGGCTAGAATATGTGGATAAAATCAGAGGGTTGTTATTGAAGCACAATAGATTGTGTGACCACAGCACTTAAGATGCAGAGGTTGGGAATTTTTGGCCCTCCAGATGTTGCTGGCCTCCAACCCCCATCAATGCCAGCTAGTATGGCCAATGGTTGGAAATTGTGTGTGTGTGGAGTCCAACATTATCAGGAGGGTCACGGGGTCCCTATCCCTGTGCTAAGTAATGGCTTATGTTGCAGCTACAGGTGGGTGGCATTAAGCCTGGGAGGTAGGGAAGACAGCCTGTTCTGCATGGGGTTGCCCTCCCCTAGGGGTAATCCCGGTTTCAACATTGTCACTGGAGGTTCAGGTGACCGTGGTGAGTAGAGAGTGCCTATTTCCATCTCCAGCTGATTTGCAGCCATGCTCCCTTTTAGACAGAGATGATTTGGCCACTCTACACTGTACTCTGGTAATTTCCAGAACTGAGTACTGCCTATTGCAGTGCGCTCTATGTGGTTCTGTCTTTGAAGGAAGACTTGCAACATTGAATTGGTCCAAAATGCAGTAGCCAGTTTACTGGCTGGGGTTCCATTAAGAATTCACATACACTCCAGAACTAGTTGTCAGTTGGTTTCCAGACCAAATTCAAGGTGCTCACATTTAGTGTTTGAAGTCCTAAATAGCTTAGGTCCCAAATAACTGAAAGATTGCATCCTTCCCTACAGATCCTCTTGGGGGTCAAGACTGGCAGAGGGGAGTATGGGCACTCGGTAGTTCCTACATCCTCAGAGGTCTGGGGCGGAGGGCTCAGAAGAGGGTCTTCTCAGTAGCAGCACGTAAGCCGCGGAATTCCCTGCCCATGGAGCAGCTTCTGGCACCTTATGTAGTTTTTGTCATATGTTGAAGAAACACTTCTTTACCCTTTGACACGAGATATATACTTTATATATTAGAACCCACCTCTTGACTGTAATTTCTTTTAACTGAATATTTAAAATTGAATTTTTAAATCACTGCAGCCTGCCCTCAAGGTGAAAGGCGAGCAAGAAATCAAATGATAATCATCATCTGCAGGCACTCCAAAATCCATGGGACAACTCCTTGGCTGGCAACAACTTGGGCTTTTATTTATTAAATTTATGTTTCCCACCTTTCCTCCCAGTGGAGCCTAGGGAGGCTTTTAATTGTGTCACAAAATGCCCCTCAGTGGCACAAACTTTACTTTGCTCATCAGACAAGAGGTGCAGGCACATACCTTGCTATCAAGGCGCTGGAGGTAGGAACAGATGTATTCAATGCTCGCTCCAAAAGGGTGAACGTGCAAGAAGGTCGAGATTATTCCTATAGAAACAAAATTACAGTAATGGAGTTACGTCCAGGACTCAGATGCTTGCAGAGAACACGCCCTCTCATAAGATGTCAAAGAGATAACTAACTACCTGACATTTAGAAGACATCTGAAGGCAGCTCTGTTCAGGGAAGTTTTTAAGGGGTGACATTTTAATGTGTTTTTAATCTTCGCTGGAAGCCACCCAGAGTGGCTGGGGAAACCCAGCCACATTGGTGGGGTACAAATAATAAATTATTATTATTATTATTATTATTATTATTATTATTATTATTATTAGTCTCTACTGTGAGCAGTTCTGTACCTTTGGGGAAGAGCATAATCTGGCTTTCAACTTTTCAAAATGTCATGGGAATGCTCAAGCAGCAGGTCATTAGTGAAGGAACATGTCACCCTCCATATGTTTTTAGCCTCCTGCTCCCATCAGCAACAGTCCAGCAACATCTGAGATTCACAGGTTCTCCACTTCTAGTGAAGAGAGATTCCCACTACAGGCTCCAACTTATTTGTTATAACATCAGGTGTTATGTATGTTGGCCTGACTCAGACCAGGCTTCATTAATGGTTATCAGATTGGGCTGCACTTCTGGTGGGTGGACCAAGGCCCAGATAAAAGTAGTACTTTTGAGCATATGCACTTTTGTTATTGAGCTCTCAGAACCAATTTTGCTTGTTGGCAAAATTATTCACAGCTTGGTGTGCTTTGGGAATTAACCAAGAGAAGGTGTTCCTGTTGATTAAAAAAACACTGACACTTAAACTTGTGTTTGCTTCATGATTGCATCATCCATCCCACCCATTGGAAAAGTTTTTACTTTTATGGGAAAAGGCCAATTTGTTGTACAATAAAGATGCCTGGAGTGCATAATGAATTTAGGTTGTACATATTGCAAAAGATAACGAGCCTTTACACCTGAGCTTATAGAGCTGGCATATCTTGAAGAGAGGGAGGTGTAGCTTGGTGTTAAAGAGCACATGCTTTGCAGGCAAAAGGTCCCAGGTTCAAGGTCCCTGCCTGAAACCTTGAAAGGTTGCTGCCAGTCAATACTTAGGTAGATGAACCAATGATCCAATGGTGCCCAGCAGCCTCCTATGTTTCTGTGTGGAATGTATCCCAGCCTCAACAATACCGTGGCCAGTGATCCTTACCCACTAGCAAAGCTTCCCTTTCTGATTTGATAGGACTGCCGTTGAATCTTCTCTCAAGTGTGCTCTCCTTCTCCTGGCACACTGAGCAAGCTGGTGAAAAGTCGTTGGCCTGAAGGCAATTACAGATAATTACTTTCTAGCACTGATTTGTATCCTAGCAATCTGTCAATTAAGTCACCAGCTGCATCCTGCATGTTGCACAGTAAGCATACTTTACAAACAGTAAATAAATTATAGAATGGGGATAGGATAAAGGAGCTGGAAAAAACACATTAGAAATTATTCCCAAATGTGTGTGCGTGCGTGCGCGCGCACGCACGCACACCCACCCACCCACCCACCCACCCACCCCTGAATGGGCATTGACTTCTTCACTTACAATGGATTTTTATTTTTATTTTACATGCTCACAATTAGTGTAATATTCTTCAGGAAAACACACAACTGCACATCAGAGTCAGCCAACATTTGTTGTAAGCCAACAAATGTGAGCTTCTCTCTGCAAATAGAAACAGCAGGTGTGGGGATCTAGACTGCAGCAGGGGAATGCACCTTGCCCTCCCCACTATGGGCCTGATCCAGTTCCCCCCTTCCCCTGGCACACTGGCTGTTTGTGAAAGAAAGAAAAGAATCTTGCACTGAAGTTAAAACCTTTACATCACAGGTAGTTAGCCTCAAGATGGCTTTAAAAGGGGATTAGACCAGGCATCCCCAAACTGCAGCCCTCCAGATGTTTTGGCTAATGCATGGAGAAGAGGTCTATCAGTGGCTAGCATAGCTGAACAGAACTTCCATGCACAGAGGTAGTATCTCTCTCTGAATACCAGGCTCTGGGGAAGGGCATCACTTCCTCGCCTAGCTTGGAAGCCCCTAGAAGCAACTGATGGCTGCCTTTCAGAACAAAAATGACAGATTGGGCAGACCTCTGTCTAACACAGCAAGAGTTATTGAGAAAGTGGGAAGCTTACACAATGGTGATAATCCATCAGGGAATAGGGAACAAAATGGTGAGGGCCAGCTAAAACTGAATTAGCCAAAAGAAATCTAACCAAAAGGACTAAAATAGGTTGCAAGATTTTAATAATAATGGAAGATCTAGTAAATCAGACAAAGGGTGCAATTCCATAAAGTTTGAGAACAGTAACTGTTACAAACCATGTAATCACCATGGCTGAAATTAAGCATCACATGTCATAGGGAGAAACTTCAGTTTCAGTGCAGAAATAGAAAGGGGCAAAAGGATGGTTTTGTGCCTCAAAGTCACCATTGTCACCATTGTCTATATTACCTCAACAGGTTAGTTGAGGCTCATTCTAGGATTTGTGGAAAGCAAAGGAAAATACTGCCTGCTACCCTGCATAGTAAGGGTAAAGGTAAAGGGGCCCCTGACCATCAGGTCCAGTCATGTCCGACTCTGGGGTTGCGACGCTCATCTCGCTCTATAGGCCGAGGGAGCCGGCGTTTGTCTGCAGACAGCTTCCGGGTCATGTGACCAGCATGACAAAGCTGCTTCTGGCGAACCAGAGCAGTGCACGGAAATGCCGTTTACTTTCCCGCTGGAGCGGTCCCTATTTATCTACTTGCACTTTGATGTGCGTTCGAACTGCTAGGTGGGCAGGAGCTGGGACCGAGCAACGGGAGCTCACCCCGTTGCAGGGATTTGAACCGCCAACCTTCTGATCAGCAAGCCCTAGACTGTGGTTTAACCCACAGCACCACCTGGGTCCCTTAATTTGCATAGTAGGACTGGGTTAATAAAAAAAAAGCAGCCATGTTTGAACCTGAATTCACAAGGAAATATAAAAATAACACTATGTCAAAGTATTCAGAAAGAAACTTACAAAGCTCACATGGTCTTGATCATTGGAGTCTTTGCCCCATTCTGGTCCAGCAGCCAGCTCTTGCTACATTCAGTTGGAGAAACAAAAAAATCATAGTCCCAGTAGCATGTTATTCTTATGAGTTGAACCACTCAGCACTTTTCCCTCTCAGTGATAAACATCACCTTAGCAAACTAAGGCAGAGTTAACAATCAAGACAGCGCCGTCTTAAGCGCCCCTGTCGCCATGGCGCGCCGGATCTCTCCGGCGCCCTTCCGCCCCGTTTCCCAGCGCGGTGGGCGGGTGGGCGCGGTGCTGCTGCGCGGTGCTGCTGCGCGGTGCTGCTGCGCGGCGGGCGGGCAGACACAGCGCGATCTCTACGGCGCCCTCCCACCCTGTTTCCCAGCGCGGTGGGCAGGTGGGCGCCGCGCGCAGCTGCGCAGCGGACCGGCGGGTCAGCAGGCGGGCGCAGCTTGCGGCGCCCTCCTGGCGGGCCGGCGCCATGGTGCCCTGCACCACCGGGGGTCTATGATGAGCCGGCCCTGAATCAAGAGCAAAATCATGTGCAGCCACTAACCCAATATTATTATTTTAAGATGAGAAAGTTTTGTGCAACTCCCCAAAGAAGTGTCTAATAATTAAAAACAACAGCAATATCATAAAAACTCGTTACGTGGCGGAAAGTCATACAGGCAGGTGATATGAAATGCAACACTGGCTTGAGGCTACAAGACTTTTGACATGTAAAAGATTCAAATTCTCAACGGATATGAGGCAAGTTACCCAACTTCATACACCTTTGCTCTGTTCATACCAATGCCAGTAAATAGGTTACTACATAATTCAAGACTGTTTTGGCAAGGCCTGGTGTGTACATTTTTATCCCACCCTTCCCCCAAGGATAGTGGGCAACATACATGGTTCTCCCTATTCTATTGTATATTATCTTCACAATTACTTGTGAGGTGGGTTTAGGTTGTAAGAGAGAAATATTGGCTCCCAGTTACAAAGGGAGCTTTATGTCCAAGTTAGGATGGAGAGCCAGCACCTGTGAGCAAAACTTACCTTTTCATTTAGGCTTTCAAGCAATTTGTCAAGTTGTGCTTTTTCTTCATTGACTTTTTCCAGTTCAGCATCTCTTCTGTCACATTCATCTTGGAGTTTCAGGAGATGCTTGGAAAGAGGAAGAGAATAGTTTCATCTATTGTATTTTTAGCACCCAATCCCATACACTGAGTAAAGTACAAACAAATCCGAAACTAATACCAGGCAAACTACTATTCATTCATTCATTCATTAAATAAATAAATTGGCATCTGGTTGGCCACTGTGCGAACAGGATGCTGGAAAACATGGGCCCCTGGTCTGACCCAGCAGGGCTGTTTTTAGATAAAGTGTTACTTCCTCTGCTCTATCTACTTTTCCACTGTCTTATCCCCTATTTTATTCCAACCTCTCTCCCAGTGGAGCTCCTTTTCTGGCAGAACCTATCTTCAATGCATTGAAAAACATTTATTATATAACATCCAGCCCATTTTACATTTTACAGCTCATGGTACAGCTTTTGCATACAAAAGTTAAAGCTACCTGAGCTGTTCATTTTTAGAGGACATCCCTTTTTTATTATCCAAAACTCTTGCTGTTGTTCTTTCTGCAGATGAGTGAGCCTTTGTAGTCCCTCTGACTACCGGTAGCATAGCATTTAGGAACATAAAAGATATTCCTGAAACAGCTGCTTGGAACAAACAATTTAGGTGCCCTTTCATGGTGCCAAATCTGTGAGGAAGACCCACATTAGTCCATGTGATTAGGTCCACTCATTGTTCTACCAGTCACATGGAAACACACTGATTAACTCTTTCCCCAGCCGCACAGAAGCAGTTTTACGACTACATCAGAAATAGTATCTCAGAAATGCATTCAGGGAAGCCTCTGGCACTGTAAAGCCTAAACAGTACTGCTCTGTAATCAAGTCTACTTCTTAGTGGCTCAGCATTCCCATGTTGTAACCTTGGAAAGAGAATTTGGACATGTTGCAAGCTTCACAAGGGCATTTATTTTCACTCCAATAAAAGGCATCAGTAGAACAGCCTTCCCCAGAGGTTTAGGACTACAACCCCCGTCAGCACCAGCCATCATAGACAGTGGTCAGGAATTATGGGAGTTGGAATCCAAAACTTCGGGAGGGCACCATGTTGGGGAAAAGAGATTTTCTTTGGCACAAGGCAATTATTACAAATATTCATTGGAGGTGGTTTCCTTTTGTAGGAAAGAGTCCTACCTGCTGCATGCCTTGCAAAGCCTGCTGGAGAATCTTTAATTTCTGGTCTTTGCTTATGTCTTCATCTCTGTCCACTTTGCCCTGCTCTTGCTTTAAGAGATCCACCTCATTCCTGTAGGCATCAAGCTGACATTTTAAGCTGTCATTTTCTTCCTTCAGAGCTTCTGCTTGAGATATTAAAGCTGGGGGTTGGGAAGAGAAAAAATGGGTAGGGGGGGCTCACCTAATGTCCTTGGAATTAGTTTGACCTTCATTGTACCCCATTTGGTTATTTATTTTCTAGAACACCTTCTAAATATATGCATAATTCCTTAATAAGTATGTTGGAGATGTTTGTGTTATACATGTGTTATACATCAGCATCTGGTCTCACCTGTTTTGGTAACTTGCTCTGTAGGCACCCATGACACAGCTGTAGTATGGATTGCGTCAGACTGATCTGTAGTTAGCATGATACCATGCATGCTTTGCAGCAGGGGACAGTAAGCAAATGCAATGGCTGTACATCACAGGAACAAATTATTATCTATAGGCCCCATCCAGGGCCGGCCCTATGGCAAGGCTGGGTGGTGCAGGGCGCCAGGGCGCCGGGCTGCCAGGGGGGCGCTGGGCTGCGCCCGCCAGACAGCTGCACTGGGAAACGGGGTGGGGGGGGCACCGGAGGGATCTTCGTACCACGGCACAAGGGTGCCAGATATGCTTAAGACGGCCCTGGTCCCATCCCCTGTATTAACTGGTGCCTCAGCTCTTAGGGGAACTACCAAGTGCATTTCAGATTTTATGTGAGAATCCAGATCTGCAGGAACTCAAACAATGTATATAGGTAAGTCATCCAGAAATATGAGGTCTCAGTGCAGGAAATAACTGCGACTAGCTCTGCCATTCCCAATCAGCTACTGTTTTGAAACTGACTCTAGCTGGAAAAACCTGGGGCCCTGATTAAAAATAATAGGTAAGTAGAACACACATGCTTGAAAACCGCTCACCCCTGAACTTGAATACTCTGGCTTCCTTTCAACACAGTGCCAGTCATACCTGACTCTTCCATCTCCTTGGCATCTGATGGCTCTGTCTCATCGTCAGACATTTCCATTTCCTCTTCTCGTCGGATGCCCATCAGCTCATCATTCTGAATGTTGCGGATTTCCTATGATTTAAAGAGCATTTTTATATATAAAAGAAAAAAGAAATGCTACTGATTGCTCTGCAGGCTGGTTCACAGGTAAGAACCTGCAAGAAGTACCAGGAGAAAAGGAATAGGGGGAGAAGTGTAGCGACTTTGTGTTTGGTAATGGCAGGCTTTGGACACTTAAACCTATCAAGTTCCCAATTTGTGCAATTTGATAGAATTCATTCACAGAATTTTGGGGTGGGGAAGATTAGCATGGAATTCAAAGCAAGTCCCCCTTGGTGATAAATATTGTAACTTGCACAGTACGTTCAAAGAACAAAATGTTTTATGTTCCTTGTCCATTTTTTAATCTCCAAGTAACTGAGGATTGAGTAATTTTAATTACTCAAACAAGCCTCATGATCCTTTCATTCTTTATACACATGGCTTGGGAATGATGTAAACCAAAGCCTCCCCAGTTCAACTCTTAGCAACACCAGATCTTAGCAACAGTGAGGTTCTAAGGCAGAAGTGCAGTCTGTCTGAAAAATGGTTATTTTGGAGGAAAGGGTGGGGGAAACCTAAGAGGCTTATCCTTTGGCTATTGCCTGAATATTAGGGTGAGAAATCCCACCAACTCCCAGCCCCCTCCACAGATGCAAAGCATGGGGGGTCCTTTTGTAGAAAGGTGCATAGCAATTCCAGGCTACACAGAAAAGTCACATGGCAGCTAAACAGAAATGAACAACCAGACAAAAGTGTGATGGTTAAAGAGATGGAATGATTTGCTTCTAGGGTACTGGGGACTTTTATGCTAGATTTATATTACCCAGCCTAGTATTGCTTACGCTGACTAACATCAGTTATTCAAAATCTCAGGCAGAGAAGAGTCTTTCCCAGGGCTTTTTTTTCCTAGAAAGAGATGCTGGAACTTATTGAGCTTTTTTTAGGGGGAGCAAAGTTGTGCCAGGGAATAGCAAATTTACAGAGGTGCCAGAATGCCCTGGACTTTCCCATCACTGCTACCCAATCCTTCCAACTGGAGATACCAGGGATTGAACCCACAACCTTCCACATTAAAAGCACCAACAGAAATAAAGGAATCAATTAATGAATGACCTACTTATGTGACGCTTACACAAGAAAACTTGCACAAATACTATGCAGTAGAACGAAATATCATTATACCCCCCTTCCTTCTCCCCTCATCACTTTCTTTTTCCCCACACTGAATGTAACTGAACTGTGAAAAGGACCCTATGAATTGAAAACAGACACTATATGTACTTTTGTTACACAATACAAATCATTAATAAAATAAAAAGTAGGCAGCATTCTTCCCAAGTTCCCAAAACTCCATATTACGGCATCCATCTCACACTATCTCCTTTATTTATTTATTTTTGGATGAAGACTGGTCAATGCTGGAAAGTGCTGAAAGGTTTGTTAATAAGCCATCAAGACATGGGTCCTTAAGAACTCTCCATTAATATGTCTCTACCCAGCCACTAAAAGTAGATGGACTATGCATGGCAGGGTGTTTTCTGTTACAGTACCAAAGGTGTGGAATTGCTCTCCAGAGGGAGGCCAACCTGGCCCCATCACAGCCAGCTTCCTGCCATTTTGCAAAAACATGGCCCTTTCGCAGAGCACTTGGCAGACAGACAGTAAGATCGTAAGCAATTCTACTGTTTGGGCCAATTCTCTTTATTGCATTTTTAGTTGCTTTTTATACTTTGCTGGGATTCATTAAGACAGAGAGGCAGGATAGCAGTGTTTTTATAAATAAACATAAATGAAAATGGTTTTCGAATAAGCGTGCCAATTACTCCGCAGGCACAGCAGGACAGGATCTAAATTTCATTTATTTATATCCTGCGTTATTCTACTCCAGTTACGAAACTACCAATAAAATCGCGCAGAATACTTGCCATATGTTCCAGATCACAATTACTTACCTGAAGCTGCCACAAACTGCAAGGAACCTCATTGTATATTTGTATTTTAAACCAGTTTAACACATGCCCAGTTGCTTCTCATCCCAACTATTTGCCACTGTGATCCAGAATAATCATGAGCAAACTATGTCACAGAGTAGCACAGGCGCCACTCTTGAACAAGGCACCTTTGCATTAAAATTGTCCTTTTATATCAATGTTAGTTATGGCCTGTTTGAGTACTAAGCTATATCACGGTCTCATGTGAATCCTTAAATCATTTGCAAGTATGTCTTAATGTAAGGCAGAATGGCGAAGTTCTGGCCCCCCAGTTGTTGTTGGATGAAAACTCCTATCATTTCTGACCATTGGCCATGCTAGCTGGTGCTGATGGGAGTTTGAATCCAACACCAGAAGTTTCTGGGGAAGAACTTGAACTGTCTTCATTTCCATGTTTCTTATGTTCTCAGTTCTGCATGCCTGACAACCGAATGCACGACTGAACATTTTTAAAGCTTCTTTGGATCTTCTTAAACAAGCCTGTCCATCTCTAGCCCTTTCTAAATCATATAGAATACTCAGCCTCTTCATAATTCTACAATGCACCACCACTTAGGGGCTTCCTTCAAATTATGCCTGGCACATTCACTGTTTCTGCTGCAGGCTTCAGTAGCAGACAGGCTGCATGGTCGCCCAGAATTTAGAGTCAGAATAGGTCAAAGAGTCAAATCCTTGCAATAGCAGAACTTCTTTAAATCATACCTGGCAGTAGTTCATCTGGTCTCATCAAATGTGTGGAGAGAAAAAGCATCCAGGGAAGGAGAATCCATACTCCTTTGTTCAACTATTACAGCTAAGAATACTTATTCGCATGAACCCAATCTCATCTGCAACTTGAACCCAGCACAACTGCTCTTTTCTCCATAATGCCTGTCCCACGTGGGACATTTGTAGCCTTGTTACAGCCTCATGGCTAATGCTAGCACTGCCACAACTTTCCAGCCATTTAACCTAACTAAGAAGAGCCCTGGCAGATCAGATTGAAGGCCCACCTAGACCAACATTCTGCCCCCACAGTGGTTAACCAGAAGCTTATGGGTAGCCCACCAGCAAGACACACACACCCCCATATTCCCAAACAGCTGACATTCAGATGATTGCAGGCTACAGATGATGACCTCCTTGCCATGTTTCTAGCTCCCTAAGTTTTTATATGGCTATTGTGTGTGTCTTAAAGCACCTGAATCCACCTTAGTATAATAGCAATAGTAATTATTATTATTATACCCCGCCCACCTGACTGGGTGGCCCTAGCCTCTCTGGGTGGCTTTCAACATATATAAAACATAATAAAATGTTAAACATTAAAAAGCTTCCCTATACAGGGCTGCCCTCAGAACTGAAGAGAGCAGAGCTACTATCTTTAGGTCATAGGCATAATGCTGCCCAAAAATGCAAGTACTGTACAACTGTTTCTAAGGAGCTTCATTCATATCCCACTATAATTCTGAACTGCTTCTTAATAGTGTTCACCAATGGCTGTTCTTTTCCTCTCCTGAACTTCCTCATGCTGTGTTTTGCTATGAACTTAGCTCCATGTGCGTTGCTACTTACCTTCCAGGGCAAGGCTGGAAAAATCCATCCTTTTATAAGCAAGCCTATAGGCCAGAGGGAGCTAACAAAAAGTAAAAGGAAGTACCAACCTCGGCTTGCTTGCACCATACGCTGATGTTCTTACGTTGCGCTTTCGTGAAATGGTCCCAAGCCTTTTGTTTGGATGCAGAATGGTAAACGGCCACTATCTGCTCGACTGTAGTTTCAAAATCAGCAGGCAAAACCAGGCCACAATATCATCCAGAGAGGGCAAGAGAAAGGAGTAAGAGAGCGGGATCAGGCAGGTGGTCCAGTGAATCTTTTTCTTATGATGCTTTTCTGGGTGGAACCATAGCTGAGAAAGATGGTGCTCAGGAAGAAGCTAGAGCCACAGAACTTGGAGATCAAAGCAGCACAACAGGCAAGATCTGTTTATATGTCCAATCAGGCAGAAGCCAAGTTAACAGAGTAAGCTGTCTTGATGAGGAAGGTGACACTAAACACTCAAAAACGGAGTTTCTTTAAAAACTCAAGAGGAAGAAAAGCACTCATGTAAAAAGAAACAGATGTTTGGCGAGAGAGAGAGAGAGAGAGAGAGAGAGAGAGAGAGAGAGAGAGAGAGAGAGAGAGAGAGAGAATTCCCCCCCCCACTTCACTCTGTAACTGCAAATAAGTACTGGACCCAAAATCCTGCACATTGAATCTTACCTTTGGTTTTTAATTCCATTTCTAGTCCTTACTACCAGAGTAATGGCTTGGAAAAATCTCAGAAGCCAAAAAGAAATGGGGTGTGACTTCCAGTGGAGTTTTAATATTCCCAATAGGTTGGCTTGCTTGTAACACTAAGGCAAGCAATGGTTTAGCATGGGTCCCAAGAGAGGAAATCACAGCCACTTTACTTGTCCTTCTGCTGCTGCACTGCTCTGAGCTAAGCCAACATTTAGCTCAGCATGTGATGAACCCAGGATTGTAGCTTGTCTCACTCCAGACAAACAACAGCAAGGTCTGTTCTTCGGTTTACAACATGGTTTGTCTTGATCGAGACAAACCATGAACCTTAGTTCAGTCAACACACTGAGCCAAAACATGGCTTAGCTCAGAGCAGTTCAGCAGCAGAACCAGGGAAGGAGTGTAGCAGCAGCGATATCCTCTCTGAAAAGCCTCACACTCATGCATTTGTGCTGAGCATTTGGCTTAGCATAACATGTGAACCAGTTTTATGACTAGACTTTTTAAAAAAATCACCACATGTACATGTTTGCACAGCTTATATGAGAAGTTGCAATGCACAGTTTTCCTCGGGATGAATGTTATTTTAAACACCAGAGTAGGGCCTGTTGGTGATGTGGAAAGCATGATATGCTGCACCACATTTAGTAAAGTAATACAGGTCCTTTCCCAAAACATATTCCTGCAAATTTCTAGGCAAAAGGTTGAGATGTGAAAGATCATCTTCCCTGAAAAGAGCTAAAAATCCATCACATAGCCACAGGTGATTGGCTTGAACACTGGAGAGGCTACTGAATTGCTCTTGCCCTGGCTAAAGATTGACCAACACCAATATCATGACAGGATTCAGGTCTGAGGTTCCCCCCTCAATCTCCACCCCCTGCACTTATTGTTTCCCCAATTGCTACTTACTGTACATCCTTCTGGAATCCGGGACCAATTTTTTAAATTTTTTTTAAGGCTAACAGAATAAAACAATTCAAAACAAACACTAAGCAAACTGTAAAGGACTTCAGAATCCTCTTGGTACACTCAGGAGACGAATGGTCACACTGTGCTGTGATCCATAACAAGGTGACCTTAAAATCAGATTATCAAGGCCAGGAGGCTGCTGAGGTGTCTGCTTCCCCAGCTGTGAGGCACTGCAGTGTTGCTGCCTGCCAGGGACTTGGTTGGCTAGTTACTCAGTTCCAGAGAATGAAGGAAAAAAAGCTCTGCAGGACATTCAATAGGAATAGAATCTCCTGGTTGGAAATGGATCTTGGTTAACAACAGGGCAGTGAAAACTGCAGAACACTCCCAGGGCTCAGAAGAGCATCAAATGTTTTGTACATAAATTTTAAAGTGACACGAAAAAGGGAAAATGCAGCAATATTACATTACCTTGAAGGCTTAAATCTCCCATTTAGTAAGATGATCTGTAGATCCTCAAATGAACAGGAAGGTAAGGGATTTGGCTATACACCTACCTTTGTTGCCTAAGCCTCTCAGCAATCACCAAAGTACAAGGCTGTGGTTAACACAGGAGCAGCCTGTGGGTAGGAACATCACTAAGGCAGAAAATACCTGCACATCCCGAGTGTGAACAGAAATTAAGAAGACACTTCAAAGAAGATTCAGAAGCTTCAGCTGGTGCAGAAATAGGTGGTCTGTCTCCTGATGCAGTATGTATGCTGCAAGCACATGACATCTACTAAGGCTCACTACCATGTTCTTCCCTGTGTCCCATCCCATTAATAATCACCCAAGAATGCTCTCCAGACTGTATCATTAGTTTACCAAAGAAAATGTGCACAGTAGGAGTTTTGTGGGCTTTTTTGTTTGTTGTGTCTGGGGACCATTTTTTCTCCAGAAACCTATCAGAATAAGATTTTGATAGTTTTCCAGAAGCTTTGTAAGATTTTCTTGTTTCCACTGAGCATTGATGGCCTGGTAACCTTTCGTTCATTTAAAATTAATTTTAATGCCCAGCATTTTATCTGCTAAATGGTTTATCTTTTTCCTTTAAAAAAAATATTTGCTGGTTTTCTTTGACATTTGTACCAATGCAGCATGGTGGTTGAGAAATTTGTAAGAAATAAACCTAAATATGTTTCTTAATAAAGGGAATGTATGTTCCGGATCTGTGTCTCTCTCTCTCTTGTTCAACCTTCAACTGGAAAAAAAGAAAACAAAAAAATGGTACATTTCCATCAAGTGAGACTTTTAAATCCTGGTTGCAAGCCACAAACACTTACACTGAGCAAGAATTCCTGAGAGTGCAAGCTTGAACTTCTCCTTTGCTTCTTCCATTTCCTTTTCATGGGCTGCTTTCTCATTTGTAAGTCGGCGGATGTGGCTGTTGACTGACTGGATCATTGAGTAGAAGTTGTTTGCAGTCCGTCTGTTCACTTCCCCACGCTCTATCCAGGCCAGCAGTGTCTGCACCGCTTCCAAAAACTTTGAATCATCTGACCCAAGAGAGAAACACTGCTCAGGTACAAAGCACTGGTGCATTTTGCAAGTAATATTGTTTAAATAATCGCTCCCTGTGTGAGAGTTTAAAACACAAAAACATAGTAAGAGGTTTGATAGGCTAAGATGATATTGTTCTGTTACTAGTCCTTTGCCAAAGCTTCCTGTGGCTGCTATGGGGGTTCTTTTGTTATGTTTTTATGGTATAATGTATTTACATTTATTTACTAAACATTAGTTAAGTCACTTGGAGATGTTCAGGTAACAAGCAACAGTCTAATTAATACTACTGTTTTGCACAGGTCTTCATGAAATGATCCACCCAAGCAAGGCAAAACTTTGAAAGGCTGTGGTGGATGAGATTAACTCCACAGACAGCTGCAATGTACTCATCTGTTGTATGTCTACATGGGATGGATCACATCTCAGTGGAAGAACAACTGCTTTGCATGCAAAATTTCTTGGGTGCGATCCTTACAGAGTCCCCAGTTAAAAAGATCAGGTAGGAAGTGATGAGAAAGACCCTTCTTCTTCCAAGACCCTGGAGAACCATAGCCAGTCAGAGCATACAGTACTGGGTAAGAAACAGATAACTCATCTGATAGCATACAGGACAGTTTCCTATGTTCCTAACCACCTGCCACAATCCTCATGCAACAGTCTGCCAGTTTAGGGAAGCCCTATGTACCTTTTAGCTTCTCAGCAACAATACTGCACTCATAATATGAATAGTGGACAACAGGAGGCGGGGAGGGAGGGTGGAACTGTTTTTCTGCCATCCTTCTGCGATGGCGCTCTTCCCGTGCCAGCATCCGCTGCTTGCATTCCCACTCGTAGAAATCATCCCGGGCTTGAGCAAAATCCACGTGCAGGCGCCCTGTGTCCTTTTTATCAGTGCTGGAGCCCAGCCTGATGCGATAACCTGGCAATGATAGTTACAGAAACAACAATCAGCAGTTTCCCTGTGATAGGGAAGTTTTTAAAGTTTGATCTTTTATTGTGTTTTTAATATCCTGTTGGAAGCTGCCCAGAGTATTAATTATTATTATTATTATTATTATTATTATTATTGTTGTTGTTGTTGTTATTGTTATTGTTATTATACACCTGCAACAACATGGGGGTTATGTCTGCTTTGTCTCCAGAGACTGCCAGAGACACCTATCAGAGGAAACATGAGCAGCTACAACTCAGGCTTAATAATATCCATGTTCAAACTGGATAAAGAAATGAACATCATCTGCTATGTATGCTCATCCACACATATCAATATGTTTGCTTTATCAATGATTGTATCACATCTATGATGCAGACCAGCTACACAGCTCAAAACCACTTCAGGTAAATTCTGTATGAAATTGTAACTGCAATATTTGCTAAGTTGTAAACAGCGCAAAGGGTGCTGGGTGAGCATCAGATGAAAGGTTGCTGCGGTTTCTGTTAAGTTGCTGAAGCCTTACTAGATTCCTCTTACAACTATGGAGGGTGGTTCTCATGGGGTACAGTGATACTGGCTGGACAACACATGTTATTCCAGAAGGGAGGCTACCCTCCAAAGTTCTCCAAAGAAGCCATGTTGGTTCTGGATAGTTTGAAAAGGTGATAGTTTTTGATAATCAGCTGTTTACAGCAGGTATTATAAAGATTTCAGGCCCTGAAGGAGCATCTCCACCCTCGTCGTTCAGCCCGGCCACTGAGATCTAGCTCAGAGCCCAAGTGGAGGACCTTTTTGGCAGTGGAGCCCACCCTGTGGAATGCCCTCCCATCAGATGTCAAGGAGATAAGTAACTACTATATACTGTACAAGGTTTACCTTTAAGAGACATCTGAAGGCAGCTATGTATAGGGAAGTTTTTAATGTTTAATGTTTTATTATGGTTTTGTATATGCTGGAAGCTGCCAAAAGTGGCTGGGGAAACCCAGTCAGATGGGCAGGGTACAAACAACAACAATAACAATTATCATCATCATCAGTCATAGAGACACATTGCTTGTTGCACTAGAATAATTCCCTCTCTTCGTGAGCTGGCCAACTCACAAGAGTTCCTTACTGTTGTTTCATGCTGACATTTTTTAGCTTGTTGGAATTTTGGAATTGACCATTTTTCTGTTTTTATTAGACAAATTTATGAAAGCTATTCACAATGGTCTGTGTCACCATTGCATGTTATAGTGAAGTTAAAAGACTCCTTAGCCAAATAACTGAAATTGGTGAGAGATGACTGTACAACTGGGAAAATGGAAGGGGACACAACAGACATGACTGCATGTGGCTTTTGCAACTCTACAGAAGAAATTATCTCTGAGGCAAAAGCAAAGACAAACAGTATCTACCAGACAAATAAATAGCCTTGTCCACCATGTATTCGTCAGAAAAACGGATGTGGCAGAAGTGCTTTTTGCTCTTCCGAAGAGCTAAGATCTCTCCACACTGCTCAAAAATCTCCACAACAGTCTCTTCTGTTGCATTTTCCGGCAGTCCTCCAACAAATACCGTCTTGCATCCTGGAGGTCTTTCCCTTGTGGTGGGAGGAGGGAGATCTAAGGACAAGAAGATATATGATACATAAGCTTGCCACAAGCAAAAGACATCTGGTATTCAACTACAATCCGACAACAACAGCTGCGCATTTGTGTTTTAGTGTCAGAAGGCTTGGCCAACTCTGGCCTCTTCCACACTTGCACTTGTCCTGTGCCTAGAAAGCACAGATCTGAGTGGCATTCCACTTGCCCCTTGCCTCCAAGCGGTTTTGCCTTTGCCCTTTGGGTTTTCCCAGGGGAATGTGGCATGGCAAATGGAAGTGCGGATGAGCCCTCAAACTTGCCAGGCAAAGTTATATCCTCCAGCCTTAAAATATCAAAAAAGCAATATCTTTCCAGCACAGCATGCTTCCCAAAGAAGAAAAGATCATCTTTTTTTGGCAACAGCTCACTGCTAGATGCATACTAAAAATAAACTACAAGAACAGTGCACAGCCAAATACAAACACCCTTATACCATTGGAGACAATACCACCAGCTTTATGAAAAGAGGGAAATGAGGGTCTATAAAATTTACTTGGGTTCTCTTTTTATTACTGCTTGCTGTTTAGCAGCCTGCAACAACAGCTACGCAAAACTAGGCTTCCATTTGCAAAATGTCCTATGCATTTTCATGTTCTAGTCAAATTTATGAAATTGTGCATACTGCACAATCAGCACTGCCATAATTTTTGCCCTTCATGATGTCGAAAATCTTATTTTTTAAAAAAAGATTTGCAACCTCATCTCTATAGCTTTCTCTTCCAATTACTCCCTGACATTGAAAATATTCTAAAACAGAGAAGGGTTCAACTAGAAAATGTTAGAGATGGACTGCCAAGCAGACTAGAGCGGAGTTCTGGGAAGTTACACGTTTACCTCCCTTTCCTTCATCAAGTGGCATTCTAGACCAGGGATGGGTTTCATGCAAGTCTCCAGAAGTCACTGGACACCAGCCCTTGTGATCCCTGACTGCCACTGGTTCTCCCTGCCACCGATTCCCCCACAACCACCTCTAGACTGCTGCTTTAACCAGTAATGTTTGCTTCTCCATTTTGCCTCTCATTAAGTGGACAGAATCAGCAAGCAGCAGAGCAGGGTAGTACAGAGATGGCCTCACTCCTTGAGGACATGAAGATGCTTGAGGCTCCCAGCGCTCCCATTGAGGTGGTCCAGGCCACCTCTACAATCTAAAAGGTATTCTGGCTTGGCCAAACTATAAAAAATATCCTGTTGGGAAAAGAGCTTCTTCTTCCCTCCATGATCTGTACATCCACCAGACTCTTCATCAGATGTCCCTCTGTACCTTCAATATTTCCCAACTGATCCCAGTGCAACTGCAAGAATTATGGCAAGGATTACTTGAGTTAGGTGGGAAGAGTGTGCAACTTTTGCAATGAATGATCTCCTTAATCACTGGTGGTGGCACTATTTCCAAGCCAGGCATCAAGGGACTGATTGGTGGGATCCCAGTCATCATTCCAAGGGCAGGGTCGAAGTCTGAAACAGAGAGGCCATCAAGCTAGATTGTTTCAGCTGCAACTGCACAATAATTCTAACTAGGAAAGCAGATTTTTTTTCCATCAGTAAAATCAAAACTTAAGAACCTGAGAGATACATAAAGCAATGAGTCTGGAGAAATAGAGCCATTTGGCAGCCCACATAATCCCACAAAAGCCAATTCTCATGCATGGGAGGACAAAGATGCAGACAGGCAGGATTGAAGAAAAAGAGAGCCCACAGTACACCCCCACGCTGGGAGATTAGCCGCACTTCCTTCTGGTTTTGTAACTGAAATGACAGCCATGCATACCACCACACTGAAAGCTGGCTCAGGCATCTGTTTTGCCTCTTCCACCCCAGACTGCCTTGCCTTCTTTTAATTTTAGATGTGCTGCATGAGTGCTTACACATAAATCCATTCATTCAGTCAATTACCTTTCTTTTTAGGAAACTTTTTAAAAAGTGCTTAACGGCTCCATAGATGGAGTGAAGGTGCTTTTTGGTAACATACAAGAGGGTCGGCCAATCAGGCCAGTCACAGCCAGATTCTGCATTAAAGTTGCAGAGCTGTTTTTTGTTTATTATCACAGCCACTCCTAAGGGTCAAGTGGATAGAGCACTCAGCCAATTGTCTAGTCTTGCAAAGACCCTTTCAAAGTGCTATTTTGCAGGCTGTTTTGCAGGTGCTGCCAATCATCTGATTAGTGAAACCTGCAAACACCCTTTCAGCTGATCCAAGTTTTTACCTACCCCATATCTGACTTCATACTATATATGACTTCCAATAGATGTAGGACAGATGGGCATGGCTTCCCTGAAAATGGCCTTGTTGGCTAAATAAGGAGGCCTAACAGGCCTAATCAGACCCAGGCCAGAGATTCCCCACCCATTTTAGGCATGGATCTCATGTGTTCTCTGAACATTTACTCCCCTCAACACTCCACTGGAAAAATTAAGCATTGCATGCTTGCAGCAGCAATACCAAACCAAGAGCACAACCTACCAGGCAAAAGAGGATCTCCTGTTATTCCCATTGGTGCCATCCCCAAGTTATTCATTGCAGTGGTCCAGGCTGTTGGGTCTGACATGCCCAAATCCATTGGAGGAGACTCTAGACTCAGATGTGGGATGCTGTCTACAGAAAGGATTATGATTGACAAACGTATTAACAAATGTACTTTTTTTTAATTACCAGCATCACTTACCCCCCACCCTTTTTTTTTACTAATGATAAAACTGGAAGAGAAAGTGATAGAAACCAAATAAATCTCCCCTATAAAATGGCATCCTGCATATCTTGGCAAATGATGGGATAAATTCTAAGGGGAGAGTAGGATGCAACAAATACTCGCTTTAGGCACAAACTATTTAATGCAAACCACATTTGTCTGTGCTCCCCTCCCTCTCTCTAGAGTATCATCCCATCCCCCATGTACCAACATCTTGTTCTTTCCAAAATAAGAGCTCTAGTTGTAAAGGCACAAGTCTTAAAATAGATCTGAGCCAGCACTTATCATGGGCCCCAGAATGATCCTCTGATGGCAGAGTATAACCCCTAAAAAAAAAACACTAGGCCATAATCCAGGACAAAGTCCATATGTTTTCTGCATGTCCAGAGGCCAAATCCCACTGTCAAACTCCTGAAAACATTTTCAAATTCTCTCCCATCTGCCCTAAGCTTAAAAAACAGTAGATAGATTTGGCATAAGAGCAGCTTCAAGAGGCAAAGTCACACACAAAACTTAGTGCATCGCAATGCCATCTTAGATCTCATGCCAAGTACTAGTAGTTTTAATTCGTTTGTTTATTCTTTTACCTATATCCCACCCTTCATCACGAAGCCCTTCATCTCAAGGCAAGTAACAGCAGTTCAAAAACTGAATATCCAGACACAAAAGTTGTTATTTTGGCCAAAGTTGTTGATGCCCGGACATTTTGGTGATTTCCACCCGGATACTGTTTCCAATGGCCAAATCTGGGGAATGTCTGGAAATTATGGATGTATGGCAACCCTAAACAACATGGAATTACCTGGAGGACCTCCCCAGCCCATCTCGAAGTTTGAGCAGGACAATAGGAAAAACCTTGACAGGTGACAACTGCTTCTAGGGAATCTCACCTCGTATGATAATGACAGTTCATCTATCCTTCTCTGGCTGAAATAATTATTTGGTTCCTCCCCTTGTACCCATGATTACTCTATTCCAGCTTAACAGTGAAGGGAAAGCACTGGGGATGGAATGCTTAGAATGAGCCAACAGGCCCTTGCACTTCTCATCAGATCAGTTGCCACTGCAACAGGTGTACTTTACATCCTCTGACCCATTCCTTTAATTGCCCGAAGAACTTGTAATTCAATTAACTCCTATCTTTCCTGGCCACTGGCCATACTGGCTGTGACAGATGAGAGTTAGAATCCAGCAATATCTGGGGGGCCACTGGTTCCCCATCCAATGCTCTGTTGGGGCAGGCGCTCATCAAGAGTAAGGAAGTTTTCTGCTTCATGCAGAATCATTTTAGCACAATCATCAACCCCGATGCGTAGTCTGGGGCTCTAATTTCCTTTTGGATGGCTTTGCTATTTTCAGCAGGTTCCATTTGATTATCACAAAACCCCAAAATAAGAACAATACCACATCTTTGCATGTAACTGATGCAGGTTAAACAGTATTGCTATGAGTTCGTGGGTGCCAGACCCCTCTAATCCCTGGATTCAGCAAGTGTTAAAAGTTAATCAATCCAAGCTAGCTCTCCCATGAGGTGATAGCATGGGTGATGAGCCATTAAGGGGCTCTGTGGGAGATGGCAAATGGGGGCCCTCCCTCCACTCGCAGATAATGAGAAGGACAAAAGCTAGAGCTGAGAGTGAGCAGTGATGTGTCCGAGAAGCAAAATAGCAAGCAGAGTGACCGAGAGCCATGATGGATTTCTGCTTAAATCCAGTGCTGCAGCGAAGGAAGAAACAATGCCAATTCAGGGTGTTAATAGTGTGAACCCCTGCATCGCAGGTTCAGGTTGTATATATGTGTAAATAAACCATATATCCTAAAGTCTCAGCTGTGCCTCATTCCTGAAAGGAAACATGAACCCTGGGTAAGTGCCTGGAACCCCTGGAATCTCATACTACTTGGAAGTTAGGGGGGCGTGCAACTGTATCTATATTGGGCTAATAAAAATTGGTAAAGGAACATACACGCTATTGAGTTTCACAGAGCTGTTCATCCAACACAAGGAGTTATCTAGCTTGTGAAATTCTGTGAAATTCAAGTCGTATTTCTATATCAACCTGCATTGGCTCAATTAAATATATGCTTTTCCTTAGCTTGTGTTTTCTATACTTTGGGATCATCATGGCAATGTCCATGTTTCATTCCAATTTTTTATGGCAGTGAGGGAGGATAAGAAGTACTTTGTTTTTGCTACTGCATATCAACCAGACCAACAAACATAAACCCCCAATTCAGATTCATCCTGACTCAAGCACGTACACAGCTGCGACTCGTTGACTTCTGGCTATCAAGTGACAAGTAACAGAAATCCCAGAACTCAGGATCCCTGGCATGGAATGAGCTAGAATAACAGGACATTTTTCCATTCTAAAAGTGAGCCTCTGTTCACTTAGGTTCTCTCATGCAGCCCTACAACAATTTAAAACATCAGATTTTAAAAACCAATTAAATCATCCAACACAATGCTGTAGATAAAAACAGCAACAGTTAAAATTACAGACCAACAATCTTATTCAGTTAAAAGCTGCAAAAAACAATTGTGTGCTTTAAGGCCTGCTTATATACAAACAGACTGAGTGAATAAGTTCCGCAGTGATAGGCCCACCAGTAAAAAGGCCCCGTCCCGTCCCCCCACTTCCAACTTGATTAATCTTAAAGGCAGACCTACCAACCCAGGGTTGGGCAGGTTCATGTAAAAATATAGGTAGCCTTTCAGATATCCTGGTCCCAAACCATTTGGGTTTGAAAAAGTAACCGCCAACACTTTATCTGGGCTTGAAGACTCACTGGTAATGAGAGTGGAAAGTGTAGAATTGGTGTTATATGCTCTAGTCATCTGGCCCCCCCAAAGCAACTGGAGAATGTGTTCTGTATCAGCTGAAGCTTTTGAACAGTGTTTGAGGACTGCCCCACATACAGCATGTTAAAGTAGCATAATTGAGATGCAATCAGGGCATGGACTACTGTGGCCAGCTCCACTTTCTCCAGATAGAGTAACATCTTATGTATCAGTTATTTCTGGGAACAGATTCCATCAGCAACTTCCTAGAAAGTCCAGGAGAATCTCCCAGACTGTGTGCCTGGTCCTTCAGGTGGAGTGCAACCTCATCAAACTCTGGGCACACTCTATGGCCCAGGACACCATGTTTCCTACCCGCAGTGCCTCTGTCTTATCCAGATTAAGCTTCAGCTTGTTTGCCCTCATCCATCCTAAAACCCCAAACTAGAAGGTGGAAATGATAAACAGAGTTGTTGTACATCATCCACAAACTGATGACGCTTTAGCCCAAACTTCCAAACTATTTCTCCCAGCAGCTTCATGTACATGTTAACAATAAGGCAAAATAGGAGAGACAGAAGTGGTCATGGAGAGGAAAGAACTTCCCCAGTACCATTTTCTGGGTCTGTCCTGTTGTGTTCTTGTATTAAGACATCCCCCAGGCACAAACACAGCTTGCTACACCACATGCACACATCATGGCCTACCTGTAGGCAAATTTATCCTCTTCCGTTTCTGGCTTGCCTCGCCTCCATTTTCAGCAGGGCTGTCCCTGCTATTGAATGGCAGAGGTTTGCTATTGCCAGGGTCAAAGGGCAGGTGGTTTAGTCCTGAGAGAGACGGAAAAGGGAAGAATTTGTTAAGAATAGCATTTGATCCCTTCTAATTTCCAAACAAATCCTCAATACTCAAGTGTAAGCCAAATGTTTTCACAACACAGTCTCAGAGAGAGAAAAACCTGAAGCAATACAAGAAAACAGTGCACTATCAAACACTGTCCAAAGGGGATGCAGGCCCTCCCCACTCAGTTGCCAACCCTCTTCTCACTGTTTAGGGGAATCAGATGGTGAGAAAGATGGTGATATGGAGGAGTCTGTGAAAGCAGACAATTTGCATACTTCTTTATGGATCTAAATTAGTCCCATAACTGTAAAAGCTATTCTACCTACTTTTTAGTCAAGTATTTCTATATACCATTGAGTGCAAGAGCTGCATGTATTTTTTATAATTTGAAAGGGAAAAAAAATGAAAGGCATTTGATAAAAGTATGATGATATATATTCTCTGCTGTACAGGGACTACCGGTAGTAGTTTTAAAAAGATATATATATATATATATATATATATATATATATATATATATATACATACACACACACACACAACAAAAAGGAACTTAATAATTGATGGCTGTGGGTGCTGAATACCTTCCATAGAAATCTGAAGTCCAGCCTTGTGTTGTGGTACTAGGAAATGAGGGGGACGGGGACGGGGACGAGAGAGACACAAGCTTCAGAAATTTGTTTGGCATTAACCTTAGCACCTAGCACAATTGGTTATGACAACAAATACAGGATACAAGTGGTAAGAATGCCTAGCATTGCAACACCTCAAAAGCAAGAGGAAAGCTTAATTGAAAGAGCATCTTGACTAAGTTCTCACCAATATGGCTTATCACATTAGAAGAACCTGGAGAAGTGAAAGGGTCCTTTTGTAGCAAAGCGAGAATGAGCTGTTGTGAAGGAATTATCCTGGCATGTTGCATCTCAAGCAGACTTGCCTCTTGAGGACAGAACTTTATATGATGATGCTAGGTGTTAAACCCTACGCTAATCCCAAAGCCCTGGTGAGAGTAGCAGCAACAAGTCTCAGCCATCACTGGGATGGTTGGAGAGTCTTGGGACACTTCAGAACGATAAACATTTACTGCTAGAGCATTCCCTACATAGTCAGGTTTACATTTCCTGCACCTGGAACCAAGGCTGCAATAGTGACAGTCTTCTCTCTTGCCAGAATGCTGGGACAGACATGACAGAAAACTCTGAATGGAGATGCTTAAAGTAAATGCATAGACTTCAGTTCTGCATACACCAGGGCCACATAATTTGCAGCCTACCAAACATAGACTCATTGCTTTCAGACATGTTGTTACAACACCTCTCAATTTTATTTCATTTATTTCATTTACCATATTGGCCTGAATATAAGCCTCACTTTTCCCCCAAATTCTGACCGTGAAAAGTTAAAGCGCTGCTTCAATTCGCAACCTTACAACAGTGTTTTTCAACCTTTTTTGGGCAAAGGCACACTTGTTTCATGAAAAAAATCACGAGGCACACCACCATTAGAAAATGTTTAAAAAATTAACTCTGTGCCTATATTGGCTATATATAAAGTAATTCTCTTGAATAGGAATCAAATAAACACAAAGAAAGTATTTTATAATTACTTTATTATGAAATAGTAAGTAAACAGAAATATGAAAAATTATAAAATACTTTATTCAGTGTGCAACCTGGGCCTGTTTGGTTGCACACAAAGCTGATATTCTGGCTGGAATCGGAGAAAGACACACACGTAGCTCTTCGTCAACAGCTCTCAGTCTCTCTCTGTATTTAGTTTTTATAGCAATCATGCTTGAAAAGCTCATCTCACACAGATATGTAGTGGAAAATGGGAGCAATGTCAAAATAGCTTTGTTTGCCAGAACAATCTTTTGAATTTTTCAATTTTTCCCACGGCACACCAGGCAACATCTCGCGGCACACTAGTGTGCCACGGAACAGTGGTTGAAAAACACTGCCTTACAAAAACTGGCTTTTATGATATCACTGCTGAAACAGAACAGGTGTGAGTGCCTGCAGAATTTTAAGTGAGCGACTTATATTCGAGTATCGTCTCCCCCCCCCCTTTGAATTGTAAAGGTGTGGTTTATATACGGGTGAGGCTTATGTTCGGGCCAATACGGTATATCCCACATATACTCCAAGAAGCACAAGGTAGTGTACGTGGTTCTCTCCTCTCCATTTTATCCTCCCAGGGCCAAGAGAAGGAAGCCAGTCTCCTTCCAGATAAAAGAATGATTGTACCCAGTCTGTCCAATGTGAGCATACACAAGCTCACTTACACTTCCTTCAATCTAGCTAACCAAAGCAATCTTCAAAGAGCTTGAGAATACTTCCCAGCCTAGCTCCATCAAGAGCAAGAGAAGCTAAACAAAGATCCTCTTTTGCAGCCACCGTTTTAGAAATGTTTGAGAAAATTATCATTTCTTTGCTATGAACTAACTTGATCTGTACTTCTCAAAGCTGCAAATCAGAATGTAATTATCCTTTGGGATTTGCACATATTTACATTTTGCAAGGTATTTTTAAAGCAAAAACTTTATCAAAACATGTTTTAAATTGCATTGTTTTGAGACACATATATTCAGAAATGTGATCCTCTCTCCCACAGCACTGCTTTTAAATGGGGCAGACCAGACATATGGATGAACACATACAAAAGTGACAGGGAACCAAAACAGTCAAATCTGCCCAGTCATATAGCTCCCTTACAGAGATAGTCCCAATAAGGTTCTTTTGTAAATTAATTATTTATATAGCACCATCTATCTGCTTGCCACTTTGCAGAAGATAATGGCAGGCCCAGCAGAGTTTACCATCTATAACTTAGCATAGGAAATAAACTGAGGAAGGTGGGGATAAAAAGGGGATAAGTGTGTGCTCATCTGAGTTATATACACAAAAGTTTAATTTTAGTAGGGGTAGGGATTAAAGAGTTAATTAAGCAGCCCAAAACAGCAATAGGAAATCCCTCGCAACTTGATGTGATGACAGAGAATTTTTTTTAAAAAAATGTTTAAAAATCCTTTATTGATATATTCAAATAAAAATACATATACACATATAAGTCATGCATATGCATCTACAGAACCAAAAAATAAATACATATCATTATTAATATTTTTTACATGAGCAATATCAACAACAAAAAAAGAACTGAAGAGGAGAAAAGAGAAGAAAAAAAAAGGTAAAGAAAGGCAAGGAAAATAAGAGTGATGACAGAGAATATTTGTGCTGCTATTACAACATCAACAAACCAAACATTGAAACACTTGCCTGTGACTGCTGTAGGACAAAAGTAGCAAGTGAAATGAAAGAATGATCAGATTCAGTACAGTGTGCCTTATGTCAGATATGTGCCTTAATCACCATAACCTGATTTTGGGGACTCTGACACGGCTCATAAGGATACATTTGTAGCTGGAGGAGTTCACAGCAAAACCAAAGCTTTGGGAACCATCTGTTCAAGTTATTTAGTAGTCCATACTTTCCAAGCAGCAAATGAAAAGAATGCAAAGCGCCTGGAATATGATTGAAGGACTTGGAACCCCTAATCCAAGACACAAGTGCATTCTTGAAACACTGCAGCTAATTTTAAAGGAATTGTGAAAGCATCAGCAATTGCGAATAGCATCCGCAAGCTGCTTGGTTACAATGTTGATATTGCCATGTGCCCAAGGGTGTGGTCTGCAGAAATGCACAAAGAAAATACCGGTAGCACCAAGGGGCTTATGCAGCTGATCAGTACAAAGTTTACCCTATACTGTACATACCCTGTTTCTCATATTTTAAGACATACCCATAAAATAAGCCATAGCAGGATTTTTAAGCATTCAAGGAATATAAGCCATACCCCGAAAATAAGACATAGTGATAGGCGCAGCAGCAATGCCAGCCGCAGCAGGAGGAGGAGGAGGAAAAAAATAAGACATCCCTTGAAAATAAGCCATAGTGTGTTTTTTTGAGGAAAAAATAAATATAAGACGTGTCTTATAATATGAGAAACACGGTAGATACATCACAAACCATAGCTGCCAAGTTCCGGATTGAAAAATCCAGGACCAGCAGCGGTGCGGCACCGGAAGTCGCTTCTACGTGACTTCCGGACATGCGTAGAAGCAACTTCTGCTGCAGCTCTGCCCATTTCCAAAATGTCCGCAGCGCCAGAAGTCGCTTCTACGCACTTCTGGACATGCGTAGAGGCGACTTCTGGCGCTGCGGCCATTTTGGAAATGGGCAGAGCGGCACCGGAAGTCGCTTCTACGCACTTCCGGACATGCGTAGAAGTGATTTCCAATGCCAGCGCTGCCCAATTTCCGGTGCCCATACATGGGCAGAGCAGCACCAGAAACATGGCCGCTGGCAGGAGCTGCTTTCTGGGGGATTTACGGGATATAAAGCCATTCGGGAGGGCAGGGAGAAGCCAGAAGGAGGGAGGGAGGGAGGGAGGAGGAGGCAGCACCACCATGTGAGGGAGAGGGAAAGAACGTGCGTGCTGGCGATACATGTGGCTATTCCTGGACCATCCACGGGCCGGATCCAGAAGACAATTGGGCCTGATCAGCCTGCGGGCCTTAGTTTGCCTACCCATGTTTTAAAAGCTACAGTTTTTAAAGCTACAGAGCCAAGAAGTGCACCTCTCCTGTTTATGAAGAATGGACTGGCATAGAAATTGAAATAGACTACTTTAAAGCAAAGTCTGCAAAAACAATTGCCAACTTCTTAGTTGTGACCTCAGCTGCAGTTCTGCGCTCAGTTCTGCTCTTAAATGCTGGTGCGCACAACCCCCACCAACTGTGAACACCAAGGCCCCTAACCATCTTGGAACTCTAATGTAATGTAGCCTTTAAGCCTAGCATAGTTGTAGGTTTTAACCCAAGTCCCCAATTGCAATTCGGATCTGAACTGGGGTTGGGGGGGGTTCTGCAACTTCAATTTACAGTATGTGGTGGTGGGGTGGACCTGCATGCAACGGCAAACTCTGCAATTGCAGTCATGTATAATTTGGCTCTCACCATGCCTTCTATCAGCAACATTTTTCTCTTTTAAAAAACGAAAAACAAATTTTGCCTGATGAAGAGTTGTGAAACCTGACAGATAGATCACTTTCTGTGACTTTCCAGTGGTCTAAATAAATGTACTGTATTATACTACTGCTTCTATCTGAACGTGCTACTGCTACTAATGACTTGCTTCACTGACCTCTACCACTGTACGATGAAGATGACTATTGTAAAGGCTAATAGCTAAGTCAACTTTGTCTTCCAAAATGTTCATGTAGCAGGTAGACACCTTGACCTATAAAATCTAAAAACACTCCAGGGATGCTATGCCACAGGATTCCTTTGTCAGATGCATGCTGCACATACAGAAGAGACTGACTATGATAACTACACAATGAAACTCATAAAGCATGCTTTGGAAGTATAAGCAGCTGCAAAAAGGGGGAAAGAATGGAGTCAGCACACCAGCTTTCATACTTTTGGCCAAGATAGGCTAATTTTAATCTTTAATATTCACCAGTCACAAAGTGCTTACCTATCAACAGTGGCAGCAATCTGCATAAAGAACAGAGCTTGATTTCCAGTTTGAGGTAATCTCAGTTAAGTTTTGGATATAAATTTTTCCCATTACACTGAAACTTGAGATTCAGAGATGACCTATTTTCCTACAGTCCCCTTGCACCTAGGAGTGGCTTGCTTCTGTTTCAAGCCACAGCTAGACATCAAGAAGCCGCTGCCCATCTGTTTAAATACTGTCTGTTTCAACATTTATTATAAAAAAACATATTCAAAGACACTATTCCAAATCCTTCCCATAACACATTTCAAGCTGCACAGAAACAGATTTAGAAAATGAAAGTCTAGGAAAAAAATTGAGATAAAAAAATTAAAATCCTGAAAGCTCTTCTGAACCTTCCCTCCCAAACAGAGAGCCTTTGATGACTCCAAGGCAGATTGGGAAGGCTAAAAGCCAGAAAACCACGTTAAAAGACTATCAAGAGCACCAGTTTTATCAGATACACCGTAGATTTAACTCCAACTATTCCATATTTAAACTGTGCTATTGCTGAATTCATATAATCCAAGAGATCCGGGAGCTCAGATTCAGTGTTATACTTGGCTGCAGGCACTCTGGCTAGAGCACTGATCTCACTTGACTATCGGTGTCTGTAGACTTTACTCTCCACCACCCCATCGCAAACTAAGACTGCTCATGGCAAACATACTGGAGTCAAAAACCTCCCAAGGTGAATCTCATTACACCAGAATGCAAACCATACCTGTGAAATGCACAAAAAACATGATGGTGCTTCGCAAAGAGTGCTCTTCAGTCTCAGCGTGTTTTATCTTGCTACCCACACTACCACACCATCATATAAACACAAACTAGTAACACAGTTCAGCCTGTGTGTGACGTATATGCTGTGCTGGACCCTGCAAACAAACCAAGTGCCAGCAGCCAGCGTAACAAGAGGAGAGCTTAACGTCAATAAAACTACACAGCAGGCAATTGGAAACGCTGGGATGCTAAAGAGGAAAGGCATGGAACTCTTTTTTTAAAATGAATTGCTGCCCACTGCTGCATCTGTCCCCATCAGTTACCAATCAGTGACTCTGTAAGAGACTAAATCCTGAACATTATGGGGAGACGGCCAGAGAGCAGGTGGCGAAGTAATTAACGGCATGCTCATCTGTGAATTTGCAAAGGATTTCAGTCCTAGGATCACTGAGAAGCGGCATGCAATTGGCAAGCCCCAATCTTGCTGGCTGCTTGCCTTGTGAGTGGTTGTCTTTGCCATAACTTAACCCTCAAGAGAAACCAGTATGGTACTTCTTTCTTCTAAAGAATTCATACTAAAAAACAACCTTTTAAGCTTCCCAACATGCTTATTTTGTAACCATAACTTTGAAACAGAAAAGAGGTGGGGGGAAACCCAAGATCAGCAGATATTCATACAACCTTGTATTTTAAAAACTCACCTAGTAACCCTAGGTGATCAGGAGTTCCATGAAGGTGAGTGAATAGGATGGCAGAGGAAGGAAGCGTTACTCTGCCCCTTCTCCCACAATGCAGTTGACAGAAGGCACGTTTTTTTACTATCCTACAAAGAAGCTAGCAGCCTGCATTTCTACCTGGCTGTGAGAGGAGGAGGAGTCTTCCCTTCATCTTCAACCAGCATAGAGACACAGGCTACTCTCTTGGCAGGCTGTTAATTTTTGTAGGCTTATTTACATGGATAAACACCAATATGGTGAATATTCCAGAGAATAAATATTGCTGCAAAGCTACACTCTGGGTGGCAGGAAGTTCTGTGGTAACTGCTACAAGGGGTCCTCCCTACAAAAGATATTCAGGTATTACCTGTTATTTTGCATGTATGTGTGTCAAGTAGCATTTATTTCCCAGAAAGCATTCTGAAGTAATTTGACAATAACACACACACACACACACACACACACACACACACACACACACACACATCAAGTCAAATGCACATATAGACTGAGATAAAAAATCTTCATATGAAAGATTTGCTGAAAGGTTTTCCCTTAGGCGCCAAAAAGGCAACAAAAATTGCACCTGTCTGATATGCAGTGGAAGAAAGATCCAAATGGAATCTGCCGTAACCCCAAAGGCCCAATTCCTACAAAGTACGGAATGGGCCTCCTGATAAGATGGCATCTTCAGTGAGCAGTTGGGTATATAAGGAGTCACACAATCCTTACACTTTTTATCCCAGTTCCAGGATTTTGAACTTGGCCCAGTAGCTAACTGGCAGCCAGTGCAATTCTTTCACCAATGGCCTAAGCACTAAGTTTGCCCCAGTGAGCAGTTGAGTCACATCATTTTGCACTAGGCAGGAGCAGTCCCCACATAGAGTATATTGCAATACTCCAATCTGGAGATGACCAGTGCATGGCCAACAGTGATCAACCTATCCCAGTCCAGAAACTACCCTAGCTGTCTTGCCAGCTGAAGCTGGTAAAAGGCATTCCTGGCCACTGAGGTCATCTGGGTCTCTAGCAATGGAGATTGATCTAAACTACAAGCCTCTCTTTCAGAAGTAGTACAACCCCATCCAAAGCAGGCAATTGTCCAATCTGGACTCAGGAACCGTACATCCACAGGACCCCTGTCTTTGCCAGGATTCAGGCTCAGCTGGTTAGCCCTCATTCAGCTTGCCACCAATACAGAGCTTTCACGGCCTCTCCTGATTCATATGTTATAGAGAAATAGAGCAGGGCATCATCAGCATACTGATGACCCCTTGGCCCAAATCTCCTAATACTATAATGCCAATAACTTAATGCAGATGTTAAACAACTTTGGAGACAATATGTACCCTGCGGTACACCAATATATACCCTGCTAGGTACACCCTACCCTGTGTGTCAGACAGATGACCACTAAAGACTGCCCTGCAGTTACCAAGAAGACCATGAAGTCCTGAGCCTGAATCTAAAGGCAGTCTCAACATGAGTGCTGAAATCACCCAGAACTAACATTCTGGGATCCCACAACACCACACCCAAGATGACTACTGCCAGTTTGGTCAGAGAAGCAACTGGGCAGTAGGGTGGATTCTGTAGTAGCAATCTTAGTTTACTGTCTCCTTGGCCTGACACCAAGTGCACACACCCTCACAGCCAGCTCTAAGCCAGAGTGGTTTCCTGGAAATGGAAGTCATGTGGACCACAGCAATTCCCTACCCCCACCCCGGTGCCTGCAGCTTGTACTTATGCTGCACCAAGTATCTAGGTGGGTGCAGCTGTGCCAAAAAAAATATCCTCCTCCCAGCCTGCCCACCCAGGTCTCAGTAATACAAACCAGATCAGAACCCTCATCTACAATCAAATCATAGACCGTCTGATTATTCCGTCTCAGATCATCCTAAAAATGTTTTATTGATAAGTGGCACAGGTATATATAAATCTGAGGGAGAAACCATTATAGTCACAGAAAAGAAAGTCTATTGTTCCATAGGATGATGTGCAGTACCTCGTAAGAACATAAGAAGAACCTGCTGGATCAGGCAAATGGTCCATCTAGTCTGGCATCCTAGGCTTAACAGTTGCCTGTAGGAAACCAGCAAGCAGTTTGAGAAGTATTGCTGCCTCCAGCTGTGGAAGCAATCACATGACATTTCTTTCATCTTCCAATGAAAGAAACCAGTGTGAACAAGGCAACAGGGCAATTTCTATTGTATCAAATTTCTACATGAGAAGCAATTTAACGTAGAGGCTCATGTGTGATAAACATTCACTTGGGCTTTTGGCTACACACAACCTTGGTATGTATGTTAAGTGTCCATAGATTAATATGCGGGGGGTGAGTAACCAAGTAATCACCTATTGGAAAATAAGCACCTCTTTTTCTGATTTGAAAAAATAAACAAACACATCGATTGTCTTAATCAAACATTGAATGTTACACAAAAGATTTCCCCCAGTTTTTATGCTGGGCAGAATTAGAGATGTGAAGGCCCGAAAAAAACCCCGAAATCTTTTCCCCTGTTTTTTCCTGAAGCCTTTTTTGGTTTTTTTCCAAAAAAACTGGGAAAATTGAAAAATAAAAAATAGATTATGGAATGTTTTATTTTAACATGATGAATAAAATATTTTAAGATAAGGGGTTCAAATATTTTATAAATCATTTCTAAAAACTATGTATGGTATCAGATTATTCTAATTTCTGTGATGACAAGCAAGTCCTACGTTACAAACTGAACTCTCCAATGCAAGAAGAAGATACATTTCTTCCTTTAGGAGGTGCTGTTGTCACCAGAAAAGAAAAAGGTTTCAGTTTTGTTTTTGCATGCATGTGGTATGCATTGGTTCTGTTCCTCTTCACTAGGCCTCAAAGCACTGGAAGAAAATATAGAGCAACAAAAAGGGCCTGAAAGTATATACTGTACTTAATTTTAAAAGGTTAGGGTTAGGGTTACTTCTGGATTTTTAAAAATTGTTTTGTGGAGTTTTCTTTGTTCCACATAAACTAGTAAATAGTTTGGGAGGTTGTTGCTCCATTTGTTACAAATACAAATAAATATTATTTTAAAAGTAAATTCTGTTTGTGTTAATTGTTTGGATACACTATATTTTTAATATGCTAGTTGTGATAATTTTATGCCCATTAAAATTGTCCATAGTTATATTTTATGTTTCTAAAGTAACAGAATGACTTTCAATCTGGAAAAGAAAAAAGAAGTGCTAATGTAGCATTTTTTTCAATTTTTCCGAAAATTTCCATTTCCCTCCCCAAAACCCCCCCGGGGGGGGAGGTTTTTTCCCAAGCTTCAAAATTTCCAGAAAAGTTACATCTCTAGGCAAAATATTGAATATGTAGTTTATACAGAGTACTCCAAAATATAACATATATATCTAATTAACATGTTGTTGCATGCCACCCCAATCTCTGAGCAGTGCAAGATTCCAGGGGTACCAATAACTTACCCATGTTTTGGTTTCCTTTCCTTTCCTTTTAATTTGCACACCACCTTTCTATATCACTATACACATGGCGGTTTACAAGCTGAAGAAACAACAAAATAGACAGCAAAGATCACCCACCTACGGTAGTAGCAATCTGACATGTTCAGAGGGACAGCAGAGACTAGTGTATTTATGATATACAGTTTATTCCGCATACAGGAAACTTGCATCTTACGCAAGGGTTAAATGTCAGGGGTCCACTTGTGAACACAAAATAACCAGGAACTTTTGAAACTGTTTCTCACGCAAGTTGGAGGGCTGCTTACTGGGCTCTGAGAAGTTTGTTGGAACTCCTTCAATCTTCTGAGAGGCGGGTAATCCAGATGCCTCAGTTACTGGGCTTTGTGTAGGAGCTGCAAAGGATGCTGTGAAAGCCCTCATGCTGGTTTCCCAAAGCCGAGTAAGCAAGGTGTCAAGCTTTGGGAATGTGGCGCTAAGGCTGTGGCAATACAGTATCCCAGAACCCTCAAGCTGCCTTCTCAAAGCTGGATAACAGAGGCGCCAGGCTTTGGGAAGGAGCCATGGGGGTTGTAAAATGCTCCCAGAGCCCTTGTGCCTTCTTCCCCAAGCCCAGGAAGCAAGGAATACCTGCTGGGTACATAGGTAGAGTGGGGGGAAATAAATAGACAGCAGGGAATAGTGGATTTTCCCTGTTCTCCATTTATTTATTCTCCCCACCCCTATCAAACCTGCAATCACATAAGTTAAAGCAGTGTGGGATGAGAATTACCTGTACAGTATACACAACCTGAGCCGAAGATGGAGGGGCTCACAGCATTAATACCCCAGTCTTCTTACTTCTCCCATAGTCATAACCTTGGATTCAAACAGAAATCAAGCTTCTGCCTGTATCTAGTTCTAGTGCAGCTCTCAGCTCACCCAACTCTGTGGTTTGGGGCTTTCTCACTACTAGCCAGGGGACGAATTTCCTTTGTTATACTAAGGACAGTACAAAGAGCCATTAATTCACCAATAAGCTTGTCTGGCTACCGTAGTTCAGCAATGGGGATCCTCCATTAGAGTTTAACCCCTGCTGGATCCAGGACCCCAGGAATTATAAGGGACTCGGGGATCATGAAGACTAACCCCCAAACTTACAACAGCATTATACAAACTTTTTTGTTAATGATTGCAAAAATTTTACTTACACAATACAAATACGATTCTGGGCAAATAATTGAGAATAATTATAAACATTTATATACTGCTTATTCAAGAAGCTCAAGGCAGTAAAGATGGCTCTATAAGAAAGTATTTTCTGTGTTGGTTCCTTGCCTTTTGAATGCCCTCCCAAAGACAACTGACCTAGAAATCTCATTACTATACTGTTCTATTATTTGAGGGCAGGCAAAAATAATTATGCTCACAAAACTGCTAATGCCAGCATTACAGGCAAAAAAAAACCATTTCTATTTCTATATTCACAGAACTGCTGAGGCAAGCATTTTCTACTTAGAGCGGTTTGATTTCACCGCATCTGAATAAGCGGTTGCTGCTTTAGCTGTTGCTTTAAATCACTGTATTGTTATTATGATTCGCTTAAATAATAAATACTAATTATTATAAATATTTATTATTATCATTACATTTCACTTTTTTTGTTTCTCACTTCTCTACTAGCCACCCTGAGAAAAATACTATTTATGTTGAAGTTGTAGGATGCGAATGGCAGGTCACAGCAAACCTTAGCCCTACACAGAGAAGACCCATTGAGATGAATAGGCATGGGATAACTTAGTTCCGTTAGTCTGTTCAGAGGAGGGCTTAACTGGATCCAACCAACTAACTGACTGACTGACTGACTGACTTATTCATCTTCACAACAACTCTGTGAGGTAGGCTAGGCTAAGAAAGTACAGCTGGCTCTTCATGAGTGGGTCCGAGGATCTGAGATGAGGTTCTAGATTCAGAACTCTAACCACTACACCACCGCACCCAGTTGATTAAAAAGGCAAATATAGGGTCCAAACAGGGGGCAGCGATTGAGAGGAGCAGATCGTGGCTGCTGCACCTGGTAAATAGGGCCAATGAGCAAAAACCGGGGAGCTGCGCTCTTTGAGAGCGCAGGCCGCTGCCGGTTCCCATGACAACGGCGGTGAGACAACCCCGTTCCATCCACCCTCCCATACGATCCCGGCAGGACAGGAAGCAGCGCCCTGGCCCGCCCCGCTCCGTTGCCCAGCAACGCCCACCTGCTGGTCCCGCAGTCCTCCGACACCGATACTCCCGAAACATCCTTTCACCAGGAGGGACCCGCCGTTGCGGTACTTTCGCAACCCCCGCCTGCAAGCTGCCTTGCGCGACGTCTTGTTGATTGGCGGTCTCTAGGGGCGTGGCTTGAATACCCGAGAGCATGATGAGCAACCGTAGATTCGTGTGCGCCGCCATAGCTGCCAAGTTATCCCTTTTTTTAAGGGATTTTCCCTTATGCTGAATAGGCTTCCTCGCGAGAAAAGGGAAAACTTGGCAGCTATGGTGCGCCGCGCGGAAGGCTGGGGGGGGCACGGGGGCGGGATTTGCCGAATTTTAAAAGGGGGAAGTGTGGGGGTTAAGGAGGGAAATCGCTTCCGCCTGTTCTGATTGGCTGCTCGAGTTCCCGTGCTGCGAAGGCTTCTGGGAAATGTAGTCTCAAGGGACTCCGCAGGGCTCAGAAGAGATAAGGCTGCTCTGGCAGCATGTGTGCATGAGTATGGGGCAGAACGTGGCACAGATCAGATGAGGTTTGTGCCTGTGTTTGCTTCAGCTTTATATGCCCCTCCTTATCCCCAGCACTCAATTCAAGTACGGTTGTGTTTTTTAAAAAAAATAGTTTTTATTGTTTTATCTTTTTGTAAACCGCTTTAAGCAAACAGTCTATAAAGTTTATGAAAAAAATAAATAATGTGGTTAACTATATGTTATTGTTTTGAAGAACAAATAAAACACTATGTAAAGGGAGGGTGTGCAATGCATCTTCGATTTTCATTCATGGGAATGCTATTCTCATACTGACATCCAAAGTATAGAGGAAGCACAATAAATGATTTCAATGCTGCTAAGGGAGCACGGAAGAGTTCTGGAGAACTCAAAAGCTCATGCAATATTAATTTACTTATTTATTATTGTTGTTGTTGTTTAGTCGTTTAGTCGTGTCCGACTCTTCGTGACCCCATGGACCATAGCACGCCAGGCACTCCTGTCTTGCACTGCCTCCAAATATTTCTGTTAGCACTTAATATACAAAATCCCTAAGTGCTCTGCATAGAAACAATATAAAGTATTGAGAACCAAACTTTGTAACCGAAAATGCAGAGAAATACATCAGTAAACACATAATCCATTGATAAAACATTCAATTAAATATAAATAATAAAACAGCAGCATGATGAATCTTAAGAGCAAAGGAAAGCCTGCTTAAATAGTAGGATCCTCAGAAAGTATATTAAATTTTCCATTCTTTCTTCCCCACAGACAACACACTGAAGGTTGTTCCAATGACAAAGAACTGAAGATACTGCAAAAAATTAGGGTCCATCAGTTTACATCTCCATCCTGCAACATTCTCAGAGATGATCTGGAGAGTACCATGCAGTCAGGAACTCTGTCATGTTATTGAACTAAGTGGTTGGAAACAGTTAAATAAGAAGACATGCTCATGGTTTTTCTCCCTATTCTTTTAAACTAAACCCCAATACCCATCTATAGCTTCCTTTATAGGGTCAGTTCCAAGAATCTTACTTGATTTCAAACTCTCAAAAGAACTTCATTTCTGCTTTCTTTGAAGATGTGGCCATTTTCTTTTAGAATTCTTTTGTTTCTGCAAGGGGTTAGTGGGTCCTATAAGATATCCCAAGTGGAATGTTATTAAATAAAGTCAATGGGGAATATCTTCATGGCCCCCCCACCCGACAGTTGCTGTAAAATTCTAATGTCCTCATCAAAATTCACAGGAAACTTTTACGCTAAGGTTAATGGCTTCCTTCTGATATTTTGCAACCTTTTGGTTGTCTCACCACCAGCCAATCACAGCTCACTCCAGGACAAATAGAAATGAGAAGACTCTTAACTGATACAAATCAGCTTCAAACGTTGTACAAACCTGCTTAATGTTTGACTGTATCATTTACGTTGTCTATACATGAAATGTTTATTGGTGTGTGGTACCAAGTGGTTGTTACAAGTATTTTCAGAAATGGAAAAAAGTTACAAAAATAAAATTTAGGTATTGCACATAGTGTGGGTGTGCATGTGGGTTTCGTGATTCCCTCACTAGCTTGTAGAATCATGTTTGTGAGGAGAGGCCATGTGAACTTGTTGTTGAGATTTGGCTGCCAAACCATGCTTTAGCCATAACATCAGCATCAACCCAATGTACACAAAAGTAATTCCTCATTTGTATATTACATAATGGAAAAGCAAATAAAGAGAATACAAATCTTGTTCCTGTATGTGGCACAAGAATTCTAGCATAAACTACATTTCCATACCACTAATTGCCCTGTTTCTGGGCTTCCTATAGGCATCTGATTGGCCATTGTGAGAACTGAATGCTGGATTACAGGACAACCACCTCGGGTAGCAGAATCCACAGGGGCAGCATATTCCAATGTAGATCTTTATTCCACTCTATCCCTGCCTTGTTCCTGATGTAGATCCTCACTCACTGCTTCTTCCTTAGCAAGGGGAGGAGGTGGGGAGGCAGCACTTTGTGGTTTGTCTCAGGTGCCAAAATGTATTGGCCCAGCCCTGCTGGATTAAATAGGCCTTTGAACCTACCCAGCAGGGCTCTTATATACTAAGTGAACATCTCCATAATCCTCCCCCCTCTTATTAGGAGACCCCTATTTCCCTCACAGAGTGCAATTTTCAGGTTGTTTTTTAGGGCTGGATGATATAGCAATATATCATCCAAAACTGCTTTGAAGTCCTTATCATGATATCGGTTTCATGATTTTTGACCAGGCAATATATTGCAAATCATGGTGTGTGTTTGTGTTATGCAAAAATCATGATGTGGGGAAAACCATGAAGCCAGCCTCTACATAGCTTCATCTTTATTTCAGACATCGTGATATGATGTCTAGCTGGTGATATATCACAATATTGGGGGGGGGGAATCACCCAGCCTGGCAGTTTGATTATCAGTCCTTCTTCCCAGCGAACTATGAGAGTTGTAGCTCTGTGTGAAGAATAGGGGGCATATCCTAACAACTCTCAGCACCCTGAATAAATACAGTTTCCAGGATTCAGGTGCAGGGTAGTCACAACTTTTTAAAGTGGTATGATACTGCTATGATTAGCTTACCATGCATGGCTACTCAAGGAAATGTACAAGCAGAAAAAGAGTTTTCTGTCAAGAAAACTTAGGAATGTAATACAATACAATACAGTGGTACCTCTACTTACGAATAACTCTACTTAAGAATGTTTCTACTTACGAATGGAGCTCCGTGCGCAATCTTGGATGCGGTTTAGATACAATTTTTTTTTTACTGACGAATTTTTAGATAGGGTTGCTTCGACTTATGAATTTTTTCTCCCAATGCATTCCTATGGGATTCGACTTACAATTTTTTTCGACTTAGGAATGTGCGTTCGGAACGCATTAAATTCGTAAGTAGAGGTACCACTATACAATACAAACTGATGGCTTCATCACAAAGGCACACTTTTACACTGGAACTGAGAGACACACTGTCAGAGGCATATAGAGAAGGTGGCCTTTGCTTGTACAGCAAAGTTTCAGGAAGCATTTCCCCTCTCCTCTCTCAGGTTGTCTGGAAACTGGGGGAGGGACTAGACCTAGCACCTGGACAGGTATTGCCAGTATGAACTTTGCAAGGCTAGTGAGATGAAGGTGGCAGAAGGTGCTAGGCTCTCAGGAAACAGCAAGACACTCATCCAACACATCATATCCTGGTTTTGATTTTTTTTTTTTTCCAAATAAGTTCACAAGCAAGGTGGTCTCCCTGAGAAGCAGCTCGGTTTGCTTGTACTGACAGCAGAGCTCCTTTCTTCTGGTAAAGAAAAAACTGCCATGGGAAATGTTGGATTTGGGGTAATCCTTGCGATCCTGGCCTCCCTCATCCTAGTGATGAATGCTCTGGTGGCTGTCGCACTGGTACGGCTGATCTCGAAAGGGGGCTGCCTTGGGCTGTGCTTTGTTTTAAATCTGGCTGTTGCTGACTTCTTGGTTGGATTTACCATCACGAGTCTGATCACAGAGGAGCTGTCCGGCCCTGAGTACCAGACGCCCCGAAAGCACTGCCTCCTGAGAATGGCCTGCATCACCTGCCCCTCAGCTGCCTCCATCTTCACTGTTATTCTGGTCACCTTTGACAGGTACTTGGCTGTTAAGCACCCTTTCCAATACTTTAAAATCATGCGGAGCCCAGTTGTTGGGGCTTGCATCGCAGGGCTCTGGCTCTTAGCCTGCTTGGTTGGCTTCCTCCCTGTGATGGCTCACAGCTTCCAGGAGCACAGCTACAAAGGGCTCTGCACCTTCTTCAGAGTCTTCCAGCCCACCTACATGCTCACTTTCTTCTGCGTGGCTTTCTTCCCAGCTTTCTTTGTTTTCATCTACTTCCACTGCCACCTGCTGAAGATCGCCTCCCTCCACGCCCAGCAGATTCGAGAACGGGAACACATTGGACTGGAGGCAGCTGTCCGAGTCCCTCAGCCCTCCAGCGACACAAAGGCTTTGCGCACCATCACCATCCTGGTGGGGTGTTTCGTGCTCTCCTGGTCACCCTTCTTTGTCGGGAGCATCGTGCAGGTTGCATGTCAGCACTGTTACCTGCAGCGCCTCCTAGAGAAGTATCTCTGGGTGATGGGCTTGTGTAACTCTTTGGCCAACCCCTTAGTCTATGCCTATTGGCAGAAGGAAGTGCGCCTTCAAATCTATCAAATGTGTTTGTGTGTGCGCAGCAGGATCTTCCCCTTGTTCCATGCTGACAACCGTCTTCCTAATCCCAGCAGGGTTGTGGCTGCAGTGCATGCCATTTCTCTAGCTCAGCTTGAGGAGTGATCGGTAAGAAAAGGTCCTGTGGGGAGTGTTGTTTCTTGGGTGTGTTCTTTGACCCCTTTCACCTGGAGAAGCAGGGGCAAAACTAGGCTTTATTTCACCCGGGTCAAAGACCCAGTTTAGCACACACACACCCTGCATATTTGCGCGCGCGCACACACACACACACAGGCTGGCAGCCTCAATGGCGCCCCTCTGGAGGCTTCACCCAAGGCAAAAATCCTGGCTAGCTCCAATGTCGCTATAGCTCTCACTGGGAGAAACTCTTGCATTGTGTGAGACTGCTAGCAAAAATATAATTTCACACTCTCCACCTCCAGGGCAACCTTTACTGGGCAAGTTACCTTTGGAGATGAGAGTGTAAGAATCAATGTATAGTGTCTCTGTGGAATCTGTTGCTTTGAAAGATGTACAGGTTGAGCAGGCAGTGCAAAGTGCAGAAGCAAGCACACGCTGATATTTTTTGAATATGCCAATAAGCCAGGAAAGCTATTGGCATGGCAATTAAGCAAAGATGGCATTAAAAACACTATTAATAAATTAAAGATTAAAGAAAAGACTATTGATACTCTGAGAGACATTAGAAAACATTTTTTTGTGAAATACTTTACAGACCTATATCAGATCAGACAAGAGAAAAGAGAAGAAATTGAAAGTTATATAAGACAAAAATTCAAACAGGAAAATTTATTACATTAAATACACCAGAAAATTTCTTTGAGGTCTCTGAAGCAATTAATAATGCTAAAATAGGGAAATCACCAGGACCGGACGGCCTCAGGCCAAATATTATAAGAAGTTACAGAAGCTGGTAATTATCCCATTACTGAATGTAATGAATGGAATTATGGAAAAGGGGAAGGTACCAGAAACATGGAAAGAGGCCTACATAACTTGCAGGATTCTTTCCAGGTCGACAGATGAAGGACAATATTGGGAATATTATTGATGTAATAGAATACCTGGAAGAAAGAAATGAAAAGCAAGCAGCATTGAAGTTTATTGATGCGGAAAAAGCATTTGAGGAAATGAATTTTGGAGAGAAATTTAGGAAAGGATTAGAAGCAATATATTCAGAACAAAATTCCAGATTAATTGTAAACAATGTGATAACAGAGAAATGTAAGATACAGAAAGGGACAAGACAAGGCTGTCCCTTGTCACCTTTATTGTTTGTTTGTTTGTTTGACATTAGAAGTCCTGGTGAGAAATATTAGGGCAGATGAAACTATCAGAGGTATAACAGCATATAAACTGAAGGCATGTGCTGATCATATTGTAATAACAGCGGAGGATCTGAAAAATTCTCTTCTGAAAGAGAGAAAATTCATGAATTTGGACAGGTGGCTGGCTTTAAGTTGAATAAAAATAAAAACTAAGTTGATAGTGAAAAATGTATCAGGAAAAGATAAAAAAGAGATTCAACAGGACTTAGAAATATAAATTTACAAAAAGGTTAAATATCTGGGGATATGGATAACAGCTTACAATATTAATGTATTTAAAGACAACTATGAAAAGGTATGGAAATAAATAAAGAAGAATTTAGAGATTTGGGGACGGATGAATTTGTCACTTTTGGGAAGAATACCGGTGATTAAAATGAACATATTGCCAAAAATGTTATTTCTGTTTCAGTCAGTCCTGATGATAAGCAATATGAGATGCTTCAAAGAATGGCAGAAAGATATTACGAGATTTATCTGGAAGGGAAGAGGCCGAGAATAAAATATAAACTTCTTACAGATCTTAAATATAGAGGAGGTTTCTCCCTAGCAGATTTAAAGATATATTATGAAGCATCCTGTATCTGTTGGATTTGGGACTGGATTAAATTAGAAAACATGGACCTTTTAGATTTGGAAGGACACGACAATAGATTTGGTTGGCATGCGTATTTATGGTATAATAAAGCCAAAGTGCACAAAGAATTCCAGAACCACATAATAAGAAATGCAATTTTAAAAGTATGGGAGAGATATAAGGATTTATTAGAACAAAAAACACCATGGTGGATCTCACCAACAGAAGTAATATCAGTAAAAAATGTTAACATGAGGACTAAATGGCCAACGTACAGAGAGCTGTGAACAGAAGTGGATAATCAATTAAAGTTTAAAGATATCGAGGAAATCAGAGAGAAAGTAACAGATTGGTTACAATACTTTCAACTAAATGAAACTTTTAAAAACGATAAAAAGAAAGGATTTAGTTACACCATAAAATTACTGTCAAAAATGTATAATTTGCTGTTGGAATGGGAAACTAAAGATAAAGAGGTTAAATGTGTAATGATAAAGTGGGCAAAGGATCTGGGACATAATATACAAATGAATTATTGGGAAAAACTTTGGAAGGTAGATCTCAAATTTACTGCATGTACCACACTTAAAGAGAACTATATGAAAAGGGTGTATCAGTGGTATATAACACCAGTAAAACTTGCTAAAAGGTATAAAACAAGTTCTAATAAGTGTTGGAAATGCAGAGAAAAAGAGGGTACATTCTATCATATGTGGTAAGAATGTAAGGTTATTAAAAGTCACTGGGAAATGATATATAATGAATTGAAGAGAATATTTAAGTTAAGAGAGTACATTCTATCATATGTGGTAAGAATGTAAGGTTATTAAAAGCCAGTGGGAAATGATATATAATGAATTGAAGAGAATATTTAAGCTAACTTTAAAAAAAAAACACCAGAAGCTTTTTTTTATTAGATGTAACAGGAACAGAAGAAATTATTTATGTACTCCACAACAGCAGCCCGGATCCTGTTAGCCCAAAGATGGAAAGAAGAACAGTTGCCAACAATAGAAGAATGACAAATAAAACTTATGGAATATGCAGAAATGGCAAAACTGATGGCAAAACTCAAGAGACTCTGACCATGAGAAGTTTAAAAAAGAATGGAAAAAAATTATTGTGTACAGTATGCGTAGAAATATTGTAAACAAGCTGGTACATTGACAGGGTTAGATTAAGCATTTGTAAGGAGTAGAAAGTGATAAGCAGTAACAATTGGATAAAAATGATAACAGAGAATGATGTGAGATGCAAAGAACCAGTAGAAGTGGGTAGAAGGAAGTCTTGAGGTTTAAAGAACCTCAAAAGACAACTTGTAAAATAACAGTATTCCTTATTAAAAGTTCAAATATTAGATTGTGGTTTGATTTTTGTATCCTTATTTTATTGTCTACTATCTGTGAAAATTAATAAAAATTTATTTACAAAAAAGTGATGCCAGTACTAGCCTTTAATTTCAAATCGCCTGTCCTCACCCCATAGATACAGATATATTCCAGATGGCATATGTTCACAGTCTCAAAGGAAGCTGCCTTAAACAGAGTCAGACCACTGTCCATCTAGGTCAGTATTGGCTACACTCTCCAGAGTTTCAGTCAGAGAACATTCCCAACCCAACCTGGAAGTGTCAGAAATTGAACCTTGGGATTTTCTGCATGCAAAGTAACAACAACAACAACAACAACAACAACAACAACAACAACAACAACAACTATTTATTTATTTATACCCTGCCCATCTGGCTGGGTTTCCCCAGCTACTCTGGGCGGTTTCCAACAGAACATTAAAATACAATAGTCTATGAAACATTAAAAGCTTCCCTTCAGATGTCTTCTAAAAGTCTGGTAGTTGTTTTTCTCTTTGACATCTGGTGAGAGGGCGTTCCACAGGGCGGGTGCCACTACTGAGAAGGTCCTCTGCCTGGTTTCCTGTAACTTTGCTTCTCACAGCAAGGGAACCACCAGAAGGCCCTCAGAGCTGGACCTCAATGTCCGGGCAGAATGATGGGGTGGAGACGCTCCTTCAGGCATACTGGACCGAGGCCGTTCAGGGCTTTAAAGGTCAGCACTAACACTTTGAATTGTGCTCAGAAACGTACTGGGAGCCAATGTAGATCTGTCAAGACCAGTGTTACGTGGCCTGCTATCCTACTCAACTATGGCCCTTAGGGTGTCTGTCACCTGCATCCCAAGATGCCTGGAACAGCAAACTCCCACTACTGTCTGTTATCTCCTATCTATAAGCACATCTCCCCAGATGCTGCCCCTGCAAGCAACAGCAGAGCAGAAATACAGTGTTGTTTGGAAGCATTGAAGCATAAGGCTTTCTATTTCATACCCAGCCAGTTTATAATGGAGGGAGGAAGTCTGAAATAAATCAACCGCTTTGCTTTGACGCAAGTGGCAGTTGGGGGATATAAGATACATTAGTGAAGTTTGTCCGCCCCTCCTAACATTACCCCACATCCTGAACGGCATGTAGGACAAAGTGCAAGATAGCTGAGAAAGGTGCTAAAGATGCACATCCTGGGCAAGAGGATGTCCCTTGTTTTCTTTGTTTGCTTCTTTGTTTGCCTTTGCACCCTGCCTTTGCCTGCTGGCAGGTGGTCACCAAAGATTGACACAACCACATATTACATTTAAAGCACATAGCTCCCCTCCCTCCAAATATTGGGAGGTATTTTGTTAAGGGTGCTGAGGATTGTAGTTCTGTGGGGAGGGGGTAAACTACAGTTCTCAGGTTTCTTAAAGGGAAGCCATGATTGTGAAAGTGCTGTACTATAAATGTATGGTGTGGGTGTGACCTTAGATCAGTGTTTCCCACACTTGGGTCTCCAGCTGTTTTGGGGCGACAAATCCCATCATCCCTAGCTAGCAGGACCAGTGGTCAGGGATGATGGGAATTGAAGTCCAAAAACAGCTAGAGACCCAAGTTTGGGAAACACTGCCTTAGATGGACCTCCTGTGCCAAGGAGTTCTAGAGCAGGCACCCCCAAACTGCGGCCCTCCAGATGTTTTGGCCTACAACTCCCATGATCCCTAGCTAACAGGACCAGTGGTCAGGGATGATGGGGATTGTAGTCCAAAACATCTGGAGGGCCGAAGTTTGGGGGTGCCTGTTCTAGAGTCTGTAGCCACCAATAAACCAGAAGAGGGCGACCAAGATGATCAAGGGTCTGAAACCCAAGTCTCATGTGGAGCGGTTGAGGGAACTGAGTATGTTTAGCCTGTATAAGAGGATATTAAAGGGGGATATGATAGCCATCTTCAAACATCCCAAGGGCTGTCACATGGAAGCTTGCTTTTTTCATGCTTCGCAAAGTAGGGCTCAAACCATTGGTTTCAAGTTACAAGAAAGGAGATTCTGACTAAACATCAGGAAGAACTTTCTGACAGTAAGAGCTGTTTAGACAGTGGAACTGTTTCCCTTGGGAGGTGGTGGTCTCTCCTTCCTTGGAGGTTTTTAAGCAGAAGTTGGATGGCCACCTGTTGTGGATGTTTCATTTGAGATTCTTGCATTGCAGGGGGTTAGACTAGTTGACCCTCGGGATCCCTTCCAACTCTAAAATTCTATGATTCTCCATTATCATAAGAACAGAAGAAGAACTATACTGGATCAAGCCAGAGTCCCATCCAGCCCCAAAACCTGTTTTTGCAGTGGCCAACCAGATGCCTATGAGATGCTCATAGGCAAGACCTGAGCCACAACAGCACTCACCCCACTTTTAATTCCCAACACTACAGCTGGTATTCAGAGGAATACTGCCTCTGGCAGTGGAGGTAGAACATAGCCTTCTTGGTTAGTAGCCACTGGTAGCATGTTTCGTATGGGGGATAATAGCTATTTGCAGGCCTTATCATATCTGCCAGATGCCTTGAGACTATGGGACTGAGGAGGGAACAGCCCGGCCTCAATACCCAGGACAAAGGATCAAGTTTCTGGGTGTTGTGTATCGCTTCCTCTGCAATAATAAACGAATCATGATGACCCCATCAGCTGCTCTTGGGGCAGATTGCCAGAAGGCACAAGCTACTTTGCAGACTTTTAGGCAAGATTTCAGCATTCCCTCCAAATCTCAGGATAGTCATCCCAGCTACAGCTGAGGCAAGAGCCACAACCCTCTGTGTCAGCATTAAAGAAGGGCATCTAAAGTGCTTTTTTGAGGCAGAAGCACATGATGAAGGCACAGTGTGGTGGTCTAAGACTTGCCTTTAGGTGATGTGCAGCATGTCACCTACTTCAACATGTAGTAAGCAAGACCTATGTTTGAGAGCATTCATGCAAAAACACTATGTCAGCCTATAATACGGTAACAACAAATGCATAGAAGTAACCCTACTTCCACTGATTTCAGTGAATCTGCCCCAAGTATGAATAAGTCTAGATCCAACCCAACAAATAAAACAAAACACCACAGACTTTGTAAAGAAAGGTCAACTGAACAGCTATATCACTGTTCCTCTTCCATGGCACTGGCTTATTCAGAGTGGCTATGTTATTGATCTTCAGGACATTGTGCAGTTTGCTCCATAGAGTTAAACGATTTTGACTTGGAACTGCATCCCTCACTTCTTTTAATAGACAATGAGTGCTTAAAAGCTTCCAAGCTGGTGTAAAAAGCAGCCCTTGATCCCAGAGCAGAAAGAAACTCCGCTTTCTTATTCAGCTCAAAGGTGAAAATGGATTGCAATGTGCATTTGGAAAGAAGGAACTGTGCTGTATAAAAATTAGTCAGATGACATAGCCTATTAGTCAAAACATTGGATCAATTTTGTCCACAGCAGTAGCCTTCAACCTTTTTAGACACAGGACTCATATTTAATGCATACATGCATTTGAGGACCCATTTATTAATTTACCACCATATATTTGAATGCGGTAGCACTGCTGTTGTGACCCACCTTAGATCAGACCACAACACTGTAGTATCTCCCAACCTTATCTAGACATGCCAGAGATTGAACCCAAGACCTTAATGCAAAGCAGATGCTCCAATGCTGAAGTATAGCCCTTCACCCTAAGTCACAGGTTGGGAGGAAAAAAGACCTGGGGGCTGAATTTCATGCTCCAGGCCTATCTCCCCAAGCAACATCACCCCATCTCAAGTTACCCGCACTGTCTCTGCTTCACATCCAGAGTGTTTTTTCCTGGTTGGAACTCAGGTAAGACCTATTGCTTTTCTGAATGGAGAATACAGAGGTGTCTGTTTATAAACTAGCCTACTGCATTTGTACATAGGTAATTTTTACACGTGTTACTTTGTTCACTTTTGCCTCTGGCTCCACTCACCACTGCCATGTGACCCCCGGAAGGTTGCCAGAAGGGAATATGGCCCTTGGGATGATCATTTTTCTTCCCTTGCCCTAAGACTGTTGGTCCACTAGTAGTCTATGAAGTTACTCTCCAAGGTCTTAGGAAGAACTCTGCTACCTGAGACCTTTTTAAATGGAGATGGTAGCTGCTGAAGCTGGAACTTGATGAGAGGCACAGATTATATTACCTAATACACAGCTACTATTTCCCACCCCCCAGTCTGTTCAGATTCTTTTTACTTTACAAAAAGCAAATGTCCAACATAGCCTGCATTTGCAGTAAAACAGGGATGGGGAAGCTAGGGCCCTCCAGATATTGTCAGACATCAACTCTCATCAGTCCCAGCCAGCACACCCAGTTGGGAGGATAACATTTGGAGGTTCTCCACACATACACTGCAATGTGTGAGAGATAACTATACTTTCTTGCTTTCTTATTGCAGTACTGAGTGGATGTCTTGCACTGGTAGGAAGAGATGCACCAGGACAGAACTAGGAGTCATCCCCAGGACTCCTGCTCATCTGTCTATCCAATTCAGAGTGGGGACAATTTGAGCTACCGTACCGTACTCCCTACAATTACTATTTGGTGAATTTGCGGATGCCCACTTCGTACTCCCACTGGGGAAGAGTATCACCCTCAGAAGATAGATGAATGACATGGATCACAAGGCACTTTGGGCTTCTCCGTGTTTTATTTGAAAAGACACCTAGAGGTATTGAATGTCTCCAGTCAGTACAGACTTTTAAGAAACCTTTGGATCCTAGAGTCAATGTGTCAGTATTATGAGGAATGAAATAATCACAACCCGAGTGACCAGCAAACTCACCTCTATGCTGAGCAAATCAAAGAAAATTTTATGTGAAACGTTATAATACAAATGGCACAAAAATGCATTATTGCAAATTTAGCTGATTTTATATGCAGGATACAATGTCTTACAGGTTTTCACATGAACTTAAAAGGCAAACGCTTAGCTGTGACACCATATACACCAACCACTGTCAGTGAATGCTACAGTTGCACCCTGACTTCATCTCAGGAAAAGTAAGACCATGTACTGATGTTTTTTTGAGAGATGAGATATTTTTGTATCATTAGGGAACAATAACAGAGTTGGGAAACGGAGGTAGCTGAAGGAACTGAACCCTGGATGTAGATGTGAATTTTATCTCCACAGCTTTATGTCATCAAAGTTGTGATGGAGGAGAAAAAAAAGTGTATTCAGTTTGGACTAGGTATCGGTCTATTAATTCGAAATTATGAGAAATACCATTTCAGATGTTTTGTATTAAATGAAGAATCACATTTGATGATGCGGGACATGCTTTTACACTGATAATCTGTTGATTGCTTGGGTTCCCATAGCTGGAACCTTGTGAAAAGCAGGTGAGTGTAGGCAAAACAAAAAGGTACCAAGTCCCTTGCCTTTCCTATCAAGTGAAACCATGATGCAGGTTAAGCCCGTTCATGCAAAATACAAAACACATGAGGGAAGCATGTAGAACAAGGATCTCACACACTAATCCCATACCTCTTCCTCTGCATGTCAATACTAAAATCTGAACAGAACTTATCTGTATACAAGCTGTATAGACATAGGCCTTGGTCAATTTTGCAGTGTATATAATAGGAGGCTGGGGGAGATCCTGGGCGATTTCTACTCTGGCTTACAGTTCCTTGGATGACTTTGGCCCTATTCTCTCAGTCAAACATGCCTCCCAGGGTTGTTGTAGGACAGACTTAGTGCATCATCCTCAGCTCCTCAAAAAACAAAACAAAACATAGAAGTGATTGACTTATTTCTTTGAGGGTGAAGAAGTGTAAACTGAGAACTATAGATCTTGCTTCCTGTGTGCACTGCTGTGCTGGGTGAAGAAGCCACATCCCAGAGAGAGTATGGCAGCTGGCACAAGGTTGGTACTTAGCAACTAGATATTTTGAATCACTGAGTTTGCATTCTTTTGTTTGTTAAGTTTGTTTTTCTGCCTTATTTACCAGCACTTTGAATTGGGCCTGGACACTAATGGGCAGCCAGTGCAGTCAAGCCAGGAGTGGTGTTATATGCTCAAACCACTTTGCTCTAGTGAGCAACCTGGCCACATCCTTATCAAAACCTTGTTGGTGCTTAAAAGATATTAAAAATTAGAGTAATGTAAGCAAACATAGAAGCAGCAAGGCATTTCCTTTATGCTGTTTTATCATGTCTTGTGTTTGCACTTCAAAAAAAACAACCCACAAAAAACCAAGCACACAAATTAAGTGAATGACACTGAAGAAACCCTGAAAAAATAAATATTTGCTATTATGATGGAGCACAGTAAAGGTAGCAAAGGTGCCATCTGTGACACACAGTTCACAGGTGTCGTTCTGAATACTGCCCAGAAAAAAACTGGTGCACAGAAGTCAGGATGTAACTCCATCAGGCTAATGAAGGGGAAGGAACCCGAAGCTGGTTGACCTTCCAGTGCCAATGCTACAAAACAGCTCCCGTAATATGGATCAAGATAGAGCACGACTACCTGCTACCTTTGTGCAGCCACTTTACTGGGGATATTATACATCAATATAGCACACTCTCCAGAGACAAGAGAACTGGATAATGCACACCGGGGGAGGGGGAGGGGTTAACCCCAGGCCCCCAATTTCTAACTTTATTCATGGCCCAGGCTAACAAGCTATAAAATTAAAACATAAAGGGAAAACCTGCACTACAAGGCTATTTTTATTCCCTCCCTGCCCTGCAATGTACTTTTTTCTTAAAATCTCTAATTGAATTTCATCAGCAGGATGCATTTTCTATCCCAACAGGCATCCCCATCTCCTGTAACGGCTCAGATGTCCACATCCTTGAAAAAGCAATTTATTTGCCTGAAATTAATATTTGTTCACCATCTGTATGCAATAGACTCTTTAATCCTTTTTCCCCCATCTGCAATAACTGTACGCATAGGAACTTCCTTGATGTATCATTCCTGGGAGGTCAATTTTCCCCCTTAGAGGGTTAACACAGTACAAATCAAGAGGTTTCCCTCTTTTAACAAACTCAAGGACACTAGTGAAAGAAAAACATATTTAATAGCAATATACAGCCATGCATTTGGTTGGTTATTTCAAATCAACACAGGACATTCTGATCATCTTTACTCTGTTCTCCTCAGTTCTCTAGGCTTCCTTCATCACTAGGCAAGCATGAATCATCATCCGAGTCAAAGTGACTTTCCAGTTTCCTAGGGCAGCAGCATTGAATCTGAACATTAAGCAATTTATAGAATCAAAAACTGATCCTTTCTTCACAATAGTTAGAATGTTCACCAACATTTTGCGTCATCACAGCAGTGCAGCTTTAGGAGTTGGTGAATTCAGACATTCTATGACAATGCCACCTTGAGGGCTGGTGAAGAGGGCAGTTGGATGTACAACTTTTTAGTGTGTGTTTTTTTTTGTCTACTAAGAGAGCAGCTGTTCTCGTTCACAGGCTGCCTCCTCCAGCACCAAACTTACAATACTGAAAAACACAAAACACATACATAGCTCCAATAAATAGTTTATTAAGGTAACATGACAGTGGAAGGGAATGCAGCAGCTCCTTTTAATTTCCCCCTTGCACACAAGTTAAGGGGAAGGCACAGCTTACTGCAAAATCCACATTGCAATAAGCTGCACTCTGAAAGACCTCAAACTCACACAGCTCTTCACAGAAGATACAGACTCAGCCCTATGCTCTCTCTCCCCCCTTGCTCTCCAACCTTCCCTTTATGGGAAAGCACTGAATATCACTGGCCCCAACATCCCCCTTCTCATCCAAGCTTTGCTCCCGAGACCTGAGCATTCAGGAGTGGGGATGGTAGGCCTCAGTCCGCATAGGCAAGAAGACATGAAGATGCAGGAACAGGGGAGGTGAGCAAGAAGGGCAGCTGAATCACCAATCCAATCTGGCCCCTAGAAAGGGAGCCTCTTCAGCTGCTCGTAGGTGATAAAAAACTGCCAACAAGTTAAAGAAATGCCCTCAAGGAATTGGCTTTTCATTCCACACCCTGCTCCCTGTCCCAAGTCTCATAGCAGCTAAGCATCCACTTTATAGGTTTCTATTTCAAACCATGAAACAGAAGGGCAATCCAGTCATAAGTGCTTTCGACTTGGAGCTGCTGGGACAAGAAGACCCTCAACCAACACCTGCTTTGGCTAATCATCTGCAACTATTCACTCATGAAATATCAGAGAAGCCACTTTCTCACCCAAGTAATGAGACAGCTCCACAGTCAGAATTGCAGAAGTCTAGAGACTGGTACTACCGCCCAGCTAATAAATATCTCTAGGACTTCCCTCATTGTTTCTGCAACTTGAGAACTACAACGCCTGTTTCCCACCTGTGTTGGTCATGCTAGACAGCTAGAGTAATGCTTCCATCACCCCCTCCCCCCAATTTCAGACTAGTGAGAAATCTGGGTTATACATATAGTCCAAATACACAGTTAACATATGAAGCTCCCTTATACCAAGAAATACCACTATTCTGAAAGCAGAGATCTTTCCTGTCTCTGACTACTAGTGGTCCTTTTTCAAATGGGAGCTGCCAGGATTGAACTGGAAACCTCTGCATGCAAAGCATGAGCTCTGCTACTTCTAAGCTGTGCTATGTGGTACCTATGGCCCCCTTGACCACTGTTCTGCAGCCTTTCCCTTGCCCACTCAGTGTAATTGTATCGCCACTGTTTAGTACATCCTAGATAAAAAAAACCAAAGCTGAAAAGGGCCCCAACTACCCACCCCTGAGAAAATATCAATTCGGCTAAAAATGGAGCTAAAAGTGTAGCACAGAAAGACTACACAGAGTAAATAATTCCAGCAGACACAATGAGGACCAGTTTGTTTGTTTTAAAATGAAAAACAAGGTCCTTTCAGCTCCCAGAGTCTCACAATTCCCATAATGTACAGTGGCATGGTTTGCATACCACTTTAAACTAAAGTACAGTGGTACGAGCCGTTCCGGGGTGCCGTTCGCTCCCTGAAAAGTCCGCAACCAGAGCAGTGCTTCTGTGCATTCGCAAACCACACAGAACGCTTCTGCGCATGCGCCGAAACCCAGAAGTAAACACTTCCAGGTTTGCCACGTTCTTAACCGGAAAAAACGCAACATGAAGCATTCACAAAAAGAGGTATGACTGGAGGGAGGGCAGGATCCATGCTGGGGCCTGAGCTTAATTGGAAAAAAAATTGAGATAGGCCTGAAAAGTGGAAACATAGCTGGATGGTATTGTTCTACAGTTAGAAAATTGGGGGGGGGGAGAGCAGGGAACAAAGAAGGGAGAGTGGTGGACAGGTGGCGAAAGAGTGGGAATAGGCTGAGGAGCAACAATGGGTTATTTTCTGATTAAGATGGTCCGAAACTGGAACGTTTTATGAGGCTGGTTGATACATCCGGAAGATCCGGAGTCCAGGGGAAGGGGGGTAGAATTAGATAAATGCGGTTAAAGGCTATTATGATAGAAGAAATAACATTTGAATGTATGGAAAAAAAATTGGGGGTATAAATTGTGAGGCTAAAGGAAGAATTAGAGATGGATGGGAAATAAAGTTAGATTTGGATTAATTAATGAATTATCGGTTGAGGATAGCCAGTATCTTTTTTTTTCTTTGAGTAGATTAGAATTGGTTGGGAAATAATGGAAAAATTGTGTCAGAATGATTTAAGATGATAAAGGAAAATTGCTTAATTTAGATTTAATAAATGGACCCAGTGTGGGGGGAATCGAGGAAGTCCACAATGTCAAGTTAATGTAATGAATTGATATGTTTTTTCTTTTTTTCTTTTTTGATTATGTTTTATCTTTGCTTTTATGTTTCTGTTTTTGTGTCAAAATGTTTGAAAATTAATAAATATTATTTGAAAAGAAGAGGTACGACTGTACAGTTTGAAAGCACACACAGTGATGAAATCACAGGAGCTTGACTCTTTCCTTGTTCCTGCCATGCTGCTGGAAACTAAGCTGTAGTGTGGCTTAGCATTACATCTTAACGTAGGTTAGTAGTCTAATTCTCTCCACAAGTATACCACGAACTGTAACCAAAGACTGTTATTGGCTTACCATTTACGGTTTGTTTAGAGAGCAGTGAACCCACAAGCCCAGGTTCAGAACCAAAACTAAACCAGACCATGGCTTGGTCCCTAGCAGCAACAAACAAGGAGCAAAGTGAAGCCCTTGCAATTTTAGCAGCCCGCATCACGCACTGGGCATTCACCTTTAAACAACAGTTTGGTTTAGTTGCAGTTGAAAGTGAAATGAGAATACGTCATTGTTGCAAGATCTGTCTAGCTGTGATCTAATATCTAACTCCAGAAAGACTACTATGGGATAATTGCTTTGAGAACTCTCTCCAACTTTACTTTCCCACCAAGGTCACACACGTTAAAGGATACAATGATGTTCCAGGGCCCAAGCCGCAACCAATTTGGCCAGAATCCTTTGTAAAGCGCGAAGAAGCCCTCACTTTTCCATGTCTGGGAAGGAGACAGAAAATTTTCAGGATCCACTGTGATCAACCTACCAGTTCTCTCAAAGGCCTGGAGCTATATGGCAGAACAGAAAGCAATTAGCTTTCTGTTACAGGGTGATATTCAGCTTTTAGATAATCTCTAGTTCAGAGGTGGGAAACCTGTAGCTCTCCAAGTGCTGTTGAAGTCCAGCTCTCATCGTTCCCAGGCAGAATGTCCAATGGGTCAGGGATGATGGGGCTTTGTAGCCCAGCAACATCTGGAGCACCACAGGAACCTGCTATCTCCTCCAGCTGCTCATTACATGCCTTTGCTCTTTCTAGTTTTTTAACTGCAGGCAAAGTCCCAGTGGCTAGCTTTGGAGGCAGGCACAAGAATTTCCAGGAATACACAAACATGTGCTTGCGTGCAAGTCTCCTTCATTTAGAAGGCACAAGAAGTTCCCAGTAGATTTGTCATTCATCCTTGTCCTGGAAAAAGCGCAATCCCTACATACACACCAAATCACTGATCAGTTTGTATCTGTATTTATTTTATTTTTAAAAAGTAGTAAAGAAGAAAGGGACTGACTGAAAGAGGCTGCTTTATACTGTTTGCTTCTACAAACTGTGAATGGATTGGCATAATACTGGGATGTTAATTAGCTTTTGGAGAAACCTCACTTGCCATACACACATCACTGAATTATTTTAATGTTATACGAGCAACCTCAAAGGACTTTTAGGATTTTAACCCATCTTCCATTTTGTCCCTGACATTTCAAGACCCAAAAGTGACTCTGTTACAAAGCTTACCTTTACCAGACCATCCAGTGTACCCCTGTAGAGGTCAACAGTCCCCACAATGGCCCTTTGATTCATCATACGTGTCCGCACCACATCCACTGGATTTGAAGCAACGGCACCAGCCAGCCCACATGTAAAACTGGAACTAAATAGAGAATACACGAGGTTACATTTGCACTCCAGGGGAAGCAATTCAGGGTTGTAGATTCCTCCCATTCTTAATATACTGCTTCTAGAAACAAGACTGACATAATGGAGGTGATGTGCACAGGAACAATTTTTTTCTGGTTACCACCAGCCCCTCTCCCCTAAATCTTCCGGTATACACAGATAACTTAAAGTAGGTCCAGGATTAGTTGGCACTGGCTTTGGTAAAAGTTAGAAGCAGTGCAGATCTGTCCTGACTGCTCCTGACCAGAATCTGGTAAGAAGTTAGAGATGAGGCCCTTTCTGTTCCAGAGATCTCTGTATGTGCTTGAGGACTCAGGAGAAGGGCAGGGCTTGCCTCTCATTTCCAGCATAAACCACAAAAAACGCAACCTGCTGAGAAAATTACATATAATGTCTAATTTATCTCCACATGGGGTAAACAATGTAGTAAATAGCAGTGACACTCAACCACTCTGTCATGTTGTAATACCTTATTTGGACTCACATGACAGAGCGGTTGAGTGCCACTGCTATTTACTACATTGTTTACCCCTATGTGGAGATAAATTAGACATTGTATGTAATTGCCTCTCATTTCCAGCATGAAGTGAGCGATGGGGCATTTTCTCTTTTTATTTCCCCTTTGTCTTCTGAGAAGTGGCAAGTCTCCAGTGCTCAGAATGAGCAGGGGGAAAGAGGAGGTGCCTGCCAGAATTGAATGTAAGGTGCCTACAGATGATTTAGTAGCTGTTTTTTCTTAATTTATCTGTGTTTATGTTAGATGGGTACTTCCATGACACAAACATTAAAAAAAACACTCACTCCTCAGGCAATGAAAATGAGAAACTTCAGCACAGAAGTGTAAAGTCCAAGGGCCACAATCACCTTTGACAAATCTTCCAGGGGCCGCATGCCATTAATAGGTGTGACCAAAAGTAGATGTACCCACACAATACTGCTCCCCCCCTCTTCACAGAGCTCATATCCTCAGCTGATTCATGCAGACCAGCCTCTGAGAAGGAGTTATCACCTCTGCTCATCAGAAAATTGATCTGATGGTGGGAAGAGGTGATCTCCCCACCACAGCACTACAGTATGTTTACATTCACTTTAGACATGCAAACTGATCAATACTTACATGAAGTGGGCAAGGATTGTGTCCCCCACAACTCCTGACAGGATCAAGTGCTTCTTGGTGATGTCATAGACTGGCAATTCGACTCCCACCACTATGGCAGCTCTCTGAGCAGTAGGGACTACACCCTGCCAAATGAAAAGACTTAATAGTTAATAGTGCTGGCACCAGAGACCTTCCACGGGCTGGATCCAGAAGGCAATTGGGCTGGGTCCGGCCCCCGGGCCTTAGTTTGCCAACCCATGCCTTAAGACAACCATAGGACAACCAACCCTGGTCACTTCTCAAACTATGGCAGAAGAGTTGGGGAGAATTTAATGAAATCCATTAGCCTTACCCCCTGACTCCTCTTTAGTTGTAGCAAAATCAGGCTTCCCTCAGTAATCTCTTTAAATAGTAAACAATGAGGACGTCTGAAAAGGTACCGGGTAAGGTTACCTCTGCACACACACCCCAGTAATTTGAGCACTGTACTTAAGGAATACATGCTGGTACTAAGGCAAACCAGGAATATTAGCCAATTCAATCTGCAACACACTCACTATACCAAAAACGTGGATTTTACATAAGTTAGGAAAACAAAATACAGAAACCCATATTATCCTTGATAAGTCTCACTATAAAAAGTTTGTTCTCTGAAGAATTTTTTAAAAAGCAAATGATAGATGGATGGGATGCTAGCACTACAAGGAGTAGTCGTCGGTGGGGAAGGAGGGAGGGAAGGAAGGAAAGAAAGAAAGAAAGCATGTGTACAAAAGAAGCACTTACTCTCCATAGCCCCCGCGTGCCTTCCTGCTGGTAGATGTCTATGAAGCTTCCAATCATTCCTCCTTGGAACAGACTGCCCTGAGCCTGCATTCGGATCTAAAAGAGAGGGATGAGCAAGAGACTTCCCAGTTAAGAGAAATGAATCAACATTTCTGATAAAGTAATGAATGACCTGTTATCCAAAGTAAACTGCTTGTAAACCCAAAAATCTAAGCATGAAGCAGCTGTCTAGCATGGTATCAAAACCATTTGTTGTATATGGCTGGTCTTGAACTAGTGAGCCAAGGCCTATGGATGGGTCATGCTGTAAACTAATATGATATTACCGCCACAAACTTTGTGTGTGTGTGTGTGTGTGTGTGTGTGTGCGCGCGCTTAAGGTTGGAAAAGAGGTTTGAGACAGAAAATGTGACCAAATTAATGATCTGGATTGAGAGCTATAATATTATCGCAGAGGAACAGGCGGGTTTCCACCCTGGAAGATCGACAACAGACCAAATTCTAATCCTGAACCATCTGGCCGACAAATATGCTGGCAAAGGCCTAAAAGCCCTCCACGTCGCCTTTATCGACTTTAAGCAGGCCTTTGATCTAATTCCCAGGAACCAGCTATGGACAAAACTGGCAGCAACATCTATCGACCGCCGCCTCCTTTTGCTGATTATGAATTTGCATACAAATACCTTCCTGAGAATTAGGCTAGATGGCAAGGGGCTAGTCTCTAATCCGGTTGCCACCACTAGAGGGGTAAGACAGGGCTACTTGCTTGCCCCTGCCCTATTTAATTTCTATATTAACTCACTAGTGGCACATATGACCAATGCTGCTTTCCACCCGCCAAAATTAGCAGGTAGAGCCTTGAATGTCCTCCTGTATGCGGATGACGCGGCCCTCTTAGCTACCTCCCCCATTGGGTTAAGGAGGATGCTTCGAGCTCTTCATGAATACGTGACCCAACACGAGCTCCATCTTAATTATGCCAAGACCAAAATAATGGTCTTTGCTGCTCAACCAAAACCTAATTTGTGGTCAATTAATGATATTCCCATAGAGCAGGTTAGTTGTTTCAAATACCTGGGTCAGATAGTTCGATCAAACAGGTCCTTCTTGGCACACAGAGAATATATAGCCACAAATGCTTCTAAAGCAGCTCTGTTGATTAGATCCCTGTATTCCAAGAAACAGGCACAAACAGTGGGTGTTGCCCTGCGACTCTTTAAAATGAAAGTTCTCCCACTACTTCTGGTGGGCATTGCCTTGGGTTCGCGTAGGGACTTTGTAAGATTGAAATCTATCCAATCACAATTCCTCAGGGCCATTCTCAGGAGCCCCCCTTCTGTTGCAGGTGCGATCATGAGATTGGAGACCGGTTGCCAAGCCTTTAGGTATGTGGCCCTGAAAACGAAATTATGGCTATGGCTCAAACTATGTTTCAGACCGATGGGTTTGGCCCCCCTGATTCTGAGGGATAATTTTAAATCTCCATGGGAAAGGGAAGTGGTAGAGGAAGTGCAAAAGTGCGGTCTGTCCTCCCTTTATATTGAGTCCATGACGTACAGCCACGCTAAAGCGTTGATCGCTCAGAGATTGGGGGATATTGCCAGACAGGAGGACATAGCCCGCGTGAAATCTGGGATGTTTTTAGGGGAGCAGGTGTATCGGACTGCACCAGCCCGTTACCTGACGGATATCCACTATGTGGAATACCGCAGACTACTTACAGTGGCTAGACTGAATGTCCTTGATTCGGCAGTTTTGAGGGGAAGATTTGGAGGAGTCCCATACAGTCAGAGAATGTGCCATTGTGCCTTGGGTGAGGTAGAATCCACGGAACACATTTTACTGAGTTGTCCCTTTTACAATGATTTAAGGCAATATCTTATAACCCCATATTTATCTCAGTTTAGTTTCCAATGGCTTTTGACTATACACGTGATTTTGGCTTTAGGGGTGATCCCAGGAATGTAGCCACCACGTAAATTGTGGGCTTACTGTATTTAAAGTGTATAAACTGCTTAATCAGAAATACTCCAAACAGTATACAAATAAAAATGATAAAACATATTGAAGAATCCCCAAACAAATTAAAACCAAATATGCATGGATCCATCATCATTTTAAATAAATATAAAATTCATTAAATGTTTTTAGAACAAGATAACAGGCTGTAGTTAAAGGCTCACCAGAAGAGGCTGAGGACTACTGGTCTTCATGTGTCTAACTTAAAAGTGTAACATAAGTTACACTAATGTGAAATTGTATTCGGTCTCCTCCCTTTGTTGTTGCGGGTGTGGTCAAAAAGTATGACAAACATGGAGTAGCAGTTATGGCAGTGCTAAGGATTGTAGAAGCAAAATAACAGCAGGTCCCTCTTACCTTCAGTACATCTGTTGGATTTGCCAGCGCAGAGGAGATCACCCCTGACACAACTCCACATAAGACATTTAGTAGTAATGTTTCATCTGCAAACAGGAAGGAGTTTGGAGAGGGAGTTATAACCCCAGAATGGACCCCAAAGGAGGAAGACCAAGAGAGCATTTTAGGAAGAAAAACAAAGACAACAAAGATGTAATGCTACATAAAGACCAAGAGTTCCAGCTTTCCAGCTTTTTCTCTTCTGGGCCTATGGCACCAAGAACAGCCTTGTGACACTTCTGGATTCTAATGAAAGTACTTCTGCAGCTTGACCAATGAGAGCACAGGAGCACACTACCAATTAACTTGCTCTTCAGGACACTTATCTGTCTAAAGAAATGCCATCCAATCCCATGGGGGCAATGTTAAAAGAATTTTGATGGCAGGGGTGGGGAGGATTCTACCAAAACCTAGAAGAGCCATCCCCAAGACCAAAAAAAACCAGCAAAGGAGATTAGGTCATTAGTTCAGAAAGTAAAAGCCAAGAGTTAGAGCAGAGTTAATGCTGGGAAGGGCAGTGGTACTGACCGCAGCGCTCTCCAAAGGAGACCGGGTCAACGGCTGCGTGGGGCCTGAAGGGAAACAAATATTTAGGACAATAGTACCCAGAAGCAGAGAGACCATGACACACCACACATGGCAGGCATAGACAGAGGCAACTGTGTTGGGCAGCCAAGAGACAAGGAGGCATGTTGCTGGATTCTAGTAAGTTATGTTACATTCTACAGTTGCAAGTACTAGAGGAACTCAAGCTATGCTATGGTTTCTCCATCAGGAGCCCAGGGGTGGCAGGACTACCAGCTTAATCAGAGTCCACAACAACAAACAGTACCAAGCTCCAAGTTTCCAAAAGGAAAGCAAGAGGACAGTGCTGCCCAGGAACTTGATTCTGAATTGCAGGAAGTACTAGAGAGGCTGCCAGGAAATGGACCAAGATGAAGCTAAGTAACAGCCAGTTGTTTGAATGAAAATCACAACATGACTGGCTACAACACCTCACCTACCTCCAGGAAAAAGCATCTCTTCCCCCAACACTCAAGTATCACTCCAGTTTTGCCAGACTCCAGGAATAGCAGGTGCTATTTGTAGTGCATCTATGTGTGTGCATAAATGCATGCACATAAATCCTTTCAGATTGATGTCAGTTGTGCATTGGCTGTAGTAGTAGTGCATGTCAACCATGTATGCCAGTATCCAGAGGGTGGGATTAGTCCATGTATGCATGAGCCCCTTCACATGATTATATTGTTGTGAGACCTGAAAGACCTGCTCTCTGCCTTGCAAGCCTTTTCCACCTGGTCTGGGAATGCTAGGTCCTAACTGACTCCAGCTACAAAAGCTTAAGCTGCTGAACAGATCTCAGGCTGGGGTGTTGCTTGGGGTGGTTTTTTTTTGGGGGGGTGTCTTTATTTTAGATCTTGTGATTTATGCGGAAAGTGTTCAGTTTGGGTTTTTTTGTTTTGTTTTTTACTACTTTCATTATGCTGCAGTTTTGTATTTTTTGTATTGTAAGCCACCTTGAGTATGGCTTGAACGGTGGAAAGGTGGCATACAAATTAAATTATGTAATAGAATCATCCCTGCATGCTTAGCTTAGTATACATACACCAAAGGGCCCAATCTCATATAATAGCCACTGATAAACAAACATCAAGTGAGAACTTTTTAAAAAAAAACCTGAATTATGACCAACAAGAGCAATTGCATCCAAAGACGCTGTAGAAAATGTCAAAGACAGCAAATGAAGTGGAGAGAAATGTGGCTCACTCTCCCTTGAAAGAACAGAAGTAAAAAAATAAAGCTACTCCTGAGGAGTAAACTTTATAACTTGAAATATGTTGAGTCTTTCTAGAACACCTTTGAGTGCAGTTCCATCATCTATTTGCAGTGGACTAATGCAGCCCTTTTTCCCACCTTAAGGATTTGAGGCCACAGACATAAAAGAGGAAGCCCAAACCAGATAAATTATTTATAGTACGGCATCATCAATATACATGGCCCTATAGATTAAGAAAAAAGGCACACACTGTTTTCTTGGCAAACTAACCTTCTAATCGATCCACAAAAAGTCGCTTCAAAGTCTGGTATATACCAATCTTTATTGTGCCATAAGATGCTTGTCTTAACAAGGCTGGAGCGATCCTGTGGTGGGGGAAGAAGACAGTTAAGTTTCACTCAGCAAAGCAGGAGCATCACTCCTCCTTGGGGTTTTTTGGCTGAGTTCCCCTAGCATTCCAATTACAGTACACAGTTTTGACTCTTGCTATCTACAAGTTCTGAAACCTCAATTTAAAGGATGGGGAAGATGCCTCAAGCATGGTGTGGTTACTGTACATAAAAGAGAGGAACAGAGCTTTACCCAGAGTAGAGTGCGAGAATGCCTTCTTCCCTGGAGATGCGAAACAAGGCATGAAACATGCCCCGATACTTGATCTCACGGAAACGAGCATCAATGCTTTGGCCTTGGACTTGAAGTCGTGTTTTGGTGAGATCCACAGGAAACGTCCCTATAAAAAAGAGACGAGACTTCAGTTCAGACACCACAGTGAGGGCTGAGAAGGATGCTGATTGGTCAACCCTGCCCCAAATCCATGCCAACACTAGCTGCTCTGTAACAATTTGCATATTTGACTAGGATTCAATCCAGTTCATTGACTTATTCCTTCCTACAAAGCACAAGTATTGCCTGTACTGAACTAAGCCATCCAAACAGATATGTATTTCTTCCATCTGCTTCCCACACTCCACCAAAACCAACCAAGGGCACTAGATTTATTAAGGCACTAGTCTCATTCAGCCCGTTAAGAAAACGGGCGCTAGAGGTGCGACAGGGCTGCGGCCTTCCCTCCCTTTCTGCGCTCGGCCGCGGGGCGCGCCAGGAATGCGAATAAATGAAGCGCTCTCCTGTCGTGTCCCGCGGCCGAGCACAGAGAGGGAGGGAAGGCCGCGGCCCCGCCGCTCCTCCCACGGGCCAGGTAGGGTTGTCAGGAGGCGGAGGCAGCGGACCAAGATGGCGGCATCGGGTTCCGATGCCGCCATCTTGGTCCGCCGCCGCAGGGGAACAGGAGGCAGAGGGTTGAGGGGGGGGAGAGAGCATGTGCGCGTGTACGCCCCGCCTCTTCGTCCAGTCCCTGTGTCTGTGGGGCACATGCGCATTATGTGGACACAGGGACTGGACGCAGAGACACAGGGACTTTATTATATAGGATTATAAGCAACATAGGAAGCTGCCTTATACAGTCAGAACATTCGTTCATCTAGCTCAACATTGTCTACACTGATTGGTACAATTTTCCAGGGTTTGATAACTGCCAACTGAGCTACAGCACACTGTTGAGTCACATCTGAACAGCTCAAGAAGGCAGAAACCAATACACTTTGCCATAAGGAATTAATCTGTTTTGCTATTCACTGTAAATAAATTAATGAATTAGTGTTTAATTGCATCCTATCAAGAACCAGAGCTGAAGTGCTGTTTGATACCTTAAAAACTGTGTCTATATGCACACATGTAATTTATGGATGTCAGTAAGATATAGTATACACTTGATTTGAAAGGGAGAAGACAGGAAGGCTCCTCATCAGCTCTGCTGGGACTGTCTTTTGACTCCTCCTCTTTGAGAACTCTCTTTCAGTGGCTGTTTCATTTGTTTATGGAACAGTTATGCAACTATGAAGAACTAATACCTGAATTTGCTTTTTCTCTATTCCTTCCCTATCATTTCCCCTTTGAAACATGTCTGCTAGCCTTTAAGTGTACATACAGGAACTGTGTTTTGCTTTTAAATCTTTGTATAGCACCTAGAAAACACTAGGCACTTTATAAATTATCATACAGAAACACAAAGCAATGTGTACTTGCATGATGTATGCATACACAGATAGATGTGATAACACTTCATGCAGCTAAAGCGGTCTCCAATTGACAAAAGTGTGTGTCACAAATAAATCTACTTACTCCTTAAGGTGCCACAAGGACATTTAGTTGCGTTTATAATTAAAATATTTTAAAAGTATGCATGCATACACAGTCCCTAAACCTAGCTAATAAGCTTCTCAATGGGAGGAAGATGAGAGAAAGGAGAAAATGAAAAGTCAGGAACAACCCATGGACTCAAGTCATCCACTGTTGTATATATTTATATTTTTGCCACTCTTCCTCTTGAGTGTAGATTGGCATAAAATACTGTACTGTATCCTGCTTTTCCATTTTCGTCCTCACAACACATAGGTAGAGTGAACGTATAGCGATCAAAGTCACCCCAAGAGCTTCTGTGCTGAGGAGTCAAACCAACTTCTCGTCTGAACTTGTATGAAAAACGAGGCCCTGCAACATAGGCGCTTCTCTCTATATCCCACCTTCCTCCAAGGGTCACAAGACCCGTGTAAGTGGTTCTCTCATCCCCACTACAGCCCTGCAAGGTAGGCTAGGCCAAGCGACAGTGCTAGGCCCAAGGTCATCCACTTAGCTTCACCAGCACCTGGGTTCCTTGAGTTCTAATTCAAAACTTTTAACCCCTACATCATACTATTCCCTCCCCCACATTCCCAATCATCCCCTTTCTCTTTCCATTTCCAATAAGCCACCCTTGCAATGATCACCCCGTGTTAACATTCGGATCCTCATTTTCTCCCTCCAGCAACAGAGATACTTTTGCCTCACAACAACTCTGCGAGGTAGGCTGGTATGACAGCGCGCGACTGGCCCAAGGTCACCCTGCGAGCTTCGCCGGCAGGTGGAGATGCGGAGCAGGGGGTCTCCCCTGTCCTAGGCTGGCGCTCCTAAGACTACCCCACCCCACCGAGGCTTCCCCACCCCCTCTTCTTTGGCAGAGTGGTATGCACCGAACTGAAAACGGCATGCGCCATTAGCAGTGAGAGGGTGGAGACAAGGGAAAGCCCGCAAGGGTCGGACAAAGCCTCCTAACGGTATCAGACAACAGTCCGGAGACACTAGGCCCCAGAAAGGGCGTGGCCTGTTGCCCGGTAACGGGGAAGGGGCGGGGTTAAGCGAGAGCGTGCGCCCAGGCCGGGGCCCCCCACCCACCTCCCGGGTCCCTCTTTCCCCTCTCACCCACCGAACTCGGCGACGAGCGAGGCCAGGCCGCCGTAGACGAACGGCTTCCAGCTCAGGACCGACATTGCGGCTGAGGAAGGGAGCCGGCAGGGACGCCCCCACCCCCGCTCCTTTTTCCCAGAGCAGCCTCGCTCTTTCTTTCGCACGGCGGCGCTCCTGCTGGAGAAAGAGTGGCGACGGCAACCGGCAAAGGCCAAAAAGCGAGAGGGAGGGGGCGGAGTAAGGATTTCGCTACCCGCGTGATATAAAATGCGCAAGACAGTCCCATAGCTTATGACTGGACAAGTGAAGCGGGCGTTTTTCAAGGGGCGGGATAAAATCCGGCCAATGGCAAAGCGGCGGCGGCGGGGGGCCTGCCCCGCCCATGCAGCGCGCTCGATGTCACGCCCATCCGCCCCGCCCCCTTCCCTTGGCCAGGATTCCTGACAGATGAGCGGGAGAGACAATGGAGGGGTCGAGGCTGCCAGGGCGGGTTGAGTGCCTGGCACGTGGGAAAAGGCTACACCCGTGTGTGGCGTAGCGATTAGGACTACAGTAGGTTCTTGCGATTTCACTCTTGCCTGTTAGCCAGCATGAGAGGATGATGGTCATATTAAATACTGTATAGGAGGACATAATCACTACAGATATTTGGGAAGGAACAAACCACCTATCTACACAACAGAAGAAAGGCCTTTCTAGGCCTTTGCAGTGTTTTTATCAAAGCAACTCCTTTCATTTTCACATTTAAAACCTCAAGAATTGTGTAGAGCACGAACAAAACAGCAAGACCCGCATGGCAGACTTCTGTGGGGAAACATTTATGTCAGATCTCGAATGCCTTTCCTTGACTAAATCTGTTTTGAGAACAACCTTTCTCAGAAACTGGTACTGTACAGTATCAGGTTTATCACCCTTGGTCTTCGTTTCCAGTCAACTGTATTTGACAATAAACACAAAAGTTCGGTCTCAATACAGGTTCATAGCAAGTGTCTCCAGTAAAGCTAGAGGGGTGGCCCTATTAATACATTCATGACTTAATTTTCTGTCTACAGAAGTACTGAAAGGTGTAAATGGAAGGTTTATTTTTGTTGAATGCATTTTTAATGGAACACAGTATCACAATGGGGGAACCCTATGGCCAAAATGGGGGGAAAATCGTCGAATGAGTTAATAACCGATGGTGATTTTAATTGGAACATAAAAGAATCAATGTATTTTTTAAAAATCTGTTTTATGTGTTTTTTGCAAAAAGACTATATGTCCATTTTGAACAAATAAGTTGCCATTCTGAGCATTTTATTGGCCTTCCTAGCCCCTTTACATTTGAAGTAATTATATTAATACCTGTACTTATTTTGGCAAATAATCAGTAGTGTCCTTCACCAGTCTAAGCTTTGCACAGTTTTGCTATAATTCTGCAGTTCAGTTACTTCTATAATAAAGCTACATACGGTATGTCACAAGTTTGAAAAAGCAGTTGAATTAACTTAAACCTAAAAGATACAGCATGGTTTATGTCCTCTTTCAACAGTAGAGGGCACTCCAGTACCACTAAACGTAAAGAGTAAACTATAAGAATAACAATCAAGAGAATCAGAGAACTGAAGACTTGGAAGCAACCCTGAGGATCATCTAGCCCAACCCCCTTTCATCACATGAATAAGCAGGTGTCTTATACAGAGATTAAACCTGCAACCTTGGTGTTATCAGCACCATGCTCTAACCGACTGAGCTATCCAGGCTCCAGCAAACAAATAAATGATGGTGCATATTATAAAATTTTATGGGCCAGCTGATTGCAACTAAAATTATATTTGTTCCAAATTATTATTATTTTATTATTATTATTATTATTATTATTATTATTATTATTATTATTATTATTTCAAATGTTAACCACCAATCCATATGTCCAAATGACAAAGGAAACTTAACAAGCAGGCAGACCACACATTAAAAAAAATCTTTGCTGTACCTTTGCCCAATTGTTGGAGGATGGGGACTCTCAAATCTAAACAGCTATGACAACACATGCTAATTCAGCAACATGACAGGCCTAATGTCTGGCAATAAGCGAGCTTAGTAGGGCACCTTAGAGAACTTGGAAATAAATGGTGTCCTATAAAAGCAATGTTTTGTTTTTGTTTTGTTTTTAAATACATCTCTGCTCTTTACATTGGCTTACAAATCCATTCACACTTACAACTTTCTGGATTTGGACAAAATCTGCAAAAGGTTCTGGTCCTAGGTCCAGCTTATTCAATGGACGTTATTATGTGTTTTCATTGTTTCCAGGAAAAAATGTGAGATTTGTAAAGCTGTTAATTTTATTTGGTTACCAAATATAGGTTGATTATTGGTATAGGAATCTTGCAATGTGAATTCCCAGTGCTCAAATTGTTTAATTCTCCCTTGCTCATAAAAATATGGGTGATGTGATATTGGGATTAGTGGAGAAATAATAGGTGCAAGATTGTGATATACAAATGACATGTGAAGACTTGGTCTATTTATTTGCAAAATTCATTATTTCTATTTCTAAAACCCAATAAAAAGTTACTTAAAAACAGAGGCCAACAACAGCACACAACATTCACTCCACTAAGGATTCAGGGCTCCCTGCATGTCACAGGGTCAGGTGGGTCTGTGGTGGCTTGAAGACTCCTCCTTGCAGGGCTTTTCTTCTCCCCCATCACTCCCAGGATCTTCTGCTTTCTGTTGCTTGGGGCCTTTCTTTGGGAGTATCTACCTTCTTGTGCTTTTCACTGTGGGTTGTTCTCTGTTCTTGCCTGTCCCTGTCTGTGGCTCTGTCTCGAGACCTCACTCTCACATGCTCATATTTATCCTGTTCATGTTGTGCCAAGCTTGCATGTTTGTGCCCAGATGTGCTACTCCAGGTCTGCTGACTTGCACTGGCATGCCATTCATACCCTGGGTCTTCCTTCTCCACTTTGATCCTGGTTTTAGAAGGAGGAGAGTCTGCAAGCTGTTTCTCTTTCGCACATTTTCGGTGCTCTCTCTTCTCTTTCTTCTTCTTCTTGCTTTTCTCTTTAGATGAACAGATGACACAGAGGTCAAAAAGGTTTGTCACATCCCTACTAAAGTTCATCATTATTTCTGCTCTCTCCTGAAAAACTCTTCTTCCTAGTGTGTCATATGCCCTAACATTCCCAAGACACTTGGACACGAAACATTTCTAGAACCCATCTTTCCCCAAATTCAGTTGGCTCTTTTTAATCTTGGTATCAGTTCTGCCCTACTGCTGACCTTGCATTATACATTGTAAGGATCAAAGGCAACAGTTTAAGAGAAATACACATAAAGACTAGCCATCTGTTTCAGTTCCTTCACCCACACCTCCTCAAACCACCCGTTAAACAAAGGCTAGACAATCCTAGCAGATATTTGACAACTAGTCAGGTAAAAGGCATTCTATAACTAAAGAAAGGCAGGGAAGATGACATAAGTTTGGACTTTCCAGCATGCTTTCTCACTGCCTTGCACACTAGTCATTTATAGGAATCAAAAGCTGGCTCATATTTCTAGACTTGGGAGTTTCAAACAGACTTACAATTTTCAGACACACACATAGATGTTACCTTTTTTGTGTTTCTTTACTACCACCTCACTATCTTTTGAAGACTCTGGTGAACTTGGAGGTGTTTTAGCACCACATCCTCTTTCTCTGAGAGCTTTTGTTACATCATCAATATCCTCAGAGTCTTTCGGTGGGCGATAATTAGCCACATGGTCCACACGAATTGTCCTTCCTTTAATCTGTGAACAGAGAATCATTACAATTATGGAACAAACACATCTAAGCTGGCAACCTTCTTATCCTCCTCTTCTTTAGAGTTAGGCAGAAGTGGCACCACAAGACATAAGCCTGGAGCAAAATAAGAACTAAACTCATAGAATGTTAAGATGCCTGATGAAATACTATGACTAGTCCTTTTGAGGGCTATTGAAAATGCTCAATTTCTGCAAACCCTTCCTAGAAGAGTCTGGTGACTCAATGCATCTTCCAGAGTGAGGACTTTTCACAGCCTGACTCTAGTAGCTAAGTACAACAGAGAGGAATTCTAGACACTTTATGTCTCCAATTGCCAAACCCACCTTTATTCCATTAAAATTATCAACCGCAAGAATGGTGCTTCGCTGATCTTCATAGCAAATGAAACAGAAACCTTTGGATTTCCCTGTCTTTTTATCACGTACCAGATTTATGTTCACAATTTCCCCATACCTGAAAAGAAATACAGAGACCAACATAACTTAGGCTTCACACTGAAAACATGGAAGGATACAAGTCAGGCCAAGAAATATTAAGAAAACACAAATGCTGATGTAGGGTTTAATTTCTCAAGGCAGAGAGGTGAGAAGAGTGTACCCCTGCTTCAAAATTTGTATCCATGAATGTTAACTGCCACACTGGGTAACATTATATATTTAATTCATTTGTTTATGTTTTTATGTAAAATACAAAATGCAAAAATAGAATTTATTAAAAAACAAAACAGTTTTAAAAGTAATTTTGTAAGATGTTTTTAAAAAGTTAGCTGCTTTGGGAATTAAGTGTTAACTGAAAATTGCATCTTTAAAATCCTAAATAAACAAGTTTCTCGGCTTCCAACATCAGATATCAATTTTTCACTTACTGTGAAAACACACAAATAATGTCGCCTTCCGTCAGCTCATAGGGAAGACCACCTAGAAGCAAAAAAGGGGAGGAGGAAATAAGTACAGTTCTCAGCAGAAGTCGCACAAACTGCTATACTTTCAGGGATTGTGCATCGGAGGCTGCTTCTGTGCTTGACACCCACCCACAAACACCCAGGCACTGTCGCTGTACTCAGCATGCCAGGAGACCTTATCTTGTACACCAAGCTGCGCTTCGCGCTCATTCAGCTCGTTGATAAGCTTCACTTTGGTTAGTGGACTACAGAAAGAGAGAGAAACAAAAGCCGTGTGAGTTCAGGACAGACTTCACATGCACCCTCACCACCCTGCAGGGTGTCCCAGCAATTCGCGCCAGTGTATGTGGTCCTAGCGATCTGGTGCAAATCCAGACGTGCTCTTCCGTGTCAGGGAGTCACACGTTTCAGGCTGGATCTCGGCTCTCGGAAAAACGATCTATAAGGCCGAGCGCTGATTCCAAGGGAAGCCCCGCTCGTTCTCCCAAACCTCCACACGCCATACCAAACCAAAACCTCCCTACCCCCGCCCGCTCACTTACTTCATGGGGGTTCTCTTCGTCTCTTGCGTGCAACCCCAAAAAAGCCTTGCACAAGCCCGAGCGGCCGCGCACGCGTGGTCCTGCCTCCTCCTGTCCCTGATAGGTGGCGCCTCCTGCCGAGATGACCAATCCCGATGCTCCGTCTCTCTCGGCCATGCTGTCCCAACCCGCCTTCTAGGGACTTTATAACGCAATGGAACGATAGAGACAGAAACAGTGTAGAACGCATTCTTGACAGAGCCGTTCTGAAATTTGAAAACCCGCCCATTGGCGTTGGTGCCAAGTGGTGTCGCTCTAGCCCTTCACATCCCTGTGGTGTAAATTCTTCTGTCCTTCGTAATGGGAGGTTCCAATGGGGGACCGGACTACTCTGGAGCGCGGGGCTTCGATTCCAATTCTGATTAATAAATAATATGCATATATCCAAACTAAATGTCAATGCAATAAACATGTTTTAATGCTTTTAAATTTCATAAACCTTTTTTTTAAGATGCAGGAGGTTTCAATTCTCACGTGTTCAAACCAAGGTGTTTAAAAATGTGTGACACTGGTGGCTGTGCTCCTCATGTGTAAATTGTACAAGGCGCATTATTTCCTAGTAAGTGAGGCAGCCCCTCAGGGAAAGGCCCTAGGAAAGAGCGTCTGCTTTGCATGGAGAAACTGGAGAGTCAGAGTAGGTTACGTTATTAATTGCCTTCCACATACGGTCCAAGGCAATGCACAAAGTATAAAAGAAACAAGCAGAAACAGTTACAAGACAGCACAAACAAAACAAAAGAGTTTAAAAACAATAAAAAAATGGACACATATTCATCCAGTTGGAAACTGTTCTTAATACAGTACTGTATTGTTAATTTCCTATAACCTGTCATAGGACCATATGTGGGTAAGGTGGGTGGGTAAGAAATTAGTAATAATAGTTTCCAGTCAATTCAACAGTACATGCATACCCTCCAACATTTCTCCCATGAAAATAGGGATGTCCTATTCCATATTAAGAATAATAAGAATAATTTTATTATTTATACCCCACCTTCTGACTGGGTTGCCCCAGCCACTCTGGGTGGCTTCCAACATATATAACAACACAATAATACATTAAACATTAATAAAACATTCCTATACAATGCTGCCTTCAGATGTCTTCTAAAGGTTGTATAGCTTTATCAGAATTCTAAAATATCAAATATAGAATAAGTGTTCATAAATGCACAAGGTAACCACACATACCTAAGTATAAAAACCACATGTTTGAAATAGTACAGGAGAGCAATCCTGAAGCCATTTTGACTCCCTCAAAGTGACCTCAAATGTTCCTCTGCAATAGGAATAAATGGGGAAAGCTTTCCAGTTGTATTTTCACTTGGAATGTTGTTTAGGGAAGTTTTTAATGTTTGATGCTGTACTGTTTTTAATATTTGGTTGTCCTGCAATTTATGACACCAACAAACTGTGTTTTTATAGTTCGGCATCTTATTAACAATCTAAGCACTTACAAATGTTTGTAAAAGAAAGAACACTGTCCTGCTTGCTTAAAGATCTCCTTTGGCATTTCTAACTGGTGTGAGTAGGAAGGAAGCAATGAGATGTGAGCAACAGCAGCCAGCCTCACAAATAGCCAGCTATTACCGGTACTTTTCAGCAGGCAATGACATCACCAGTGCCTGATAAGTGTTCTATTTCTAAACATTTACCTCTCCCTCAGAAACAACTACCTCACTGGGCTTATTTGGATTCTGGCCTATTGCAGTGTGGCATCAGGAACCAAAGCTGCAGGGGCATATCAGATGCTCCTGATATGCCTTTTCCCAGGACAACCTCTACCACACCCTTCCAGTGATTGTATCAGGGCAGGTCCATATGGTTACCAACAGGGAAGGTTGGTGTCCATTTGGACTGGTAGACATAGCTGCCAATTTATCCCTTTTTTTAAGGGATTTTCCATTATGCTGAATAGGCTTCCTCGTGAGAAAAGGGAAAACTTGGCAGCTATGCTGGTAGAATGGAAGGCTAGCAGGAGACCCAGGCAAAATGAATAGCAGATACACAGAGCCAATAATAGGCAGATCCAACCAATTATTGTTTTGTCCCATCCTCCTTCCTGCCAACATTTAGACTGTGGAGGAGGAAGTTGACCACATTTCTGAATGGTTTAAAATAGGAAGGCAGGCAGGTTGGAGCTTGCTGAGGGCAGACAGAGCTTGGTGGGGCCCATTTGGTCCAGAACCGGATATTTGACCATACAATACCTGTGCTTTGTCAGCCTCACTGGCTCCCAGTTAATCTCCAAGCCCAATTTAAAACATTTTAATATTTAAAGCTCAAGAGTATTGGGACCAGGTTACCTGAATATCTGCCTTCCCTCAAATGTACCTACTTAAACATTATGATCTCCTTCAGAGGTCCTGTTCTCAGTGACTCCGTCAAATGAAGTAAGCGGGGAACTACTAGTGTAACCTTTCCCAACTTTGGGTCTCCATATATTGCTGGACTAAAGCTCCGTATATTGCTGGAGTAAAGCATGGCTCAGTGGGCAGAAATGTTGGGAACTGTGGTCCAACAACATCTGCAGACCCAAGGTTGGGAAAGGCTGCACCAGGGAGTGGCATCCTGGTTATGGTACAGCCTTCCCAGAAAGCTTTGCCTGACACCCTATCATCCCTGACCATTGGTTATGCTGGCAGGTACTGATGGGAATTGAGAGTCGAACACAATTGCAACACAAGAAGCTGCCTTATACTGAGACAGACCACTGGTCCAGCTAGCTCAATGTTGTCTACAACAGGTATGGGGAACCTTTGCCCTTCCAGGTGTTGCTGAACTACAATTCCCATCATTCCCTAACTAATGACCGTGCTTGCTGAGACTAATGGTTAATGTAGTTCAGTAACATCTGGCCAAAGGCTCCCTACACCTAGTCTACAGTAGCTGCACTGGCTTGCAGCACCTCTCCAGGTGTCAGACAGGGGCATTCCCAGTTCAACCTGGAGATGTCGACATTAAACCTGAGATCTTCTGCATGCAAAGCAAATGTTCTACCAATATACACCATCCCCATATAGAGAGTGGCTTGTTCCCCATCTCTGCTCTAATCTACAAAAGCTGATGCACCAGTAAAATGTTTCACAAGATCCATGCAGACCCTATCAATTATGTGGTTCCTTCCCAAGCTGGTGTTTCTCCTCCCACAGAGAGCCGGACATGTCTGAGAAGAACCACATTAATAATACACTCCTCAGGGATGACCCAGGCTAGTTTTATGCCTGAGCAGAGAAATTAAAACGGGATTCCCCATCTCTATGATGAAAGTATCACAATCCCCTCTATTTTTAATGTTCAGGTGGTGAGTGTCATTGCGTATGTAACCAAAATAAGGTACTTCCCATGTGTGATAGGGAGGCATCAGCAGGATCAGGTTAACTCCAAGATTTACAAAGTACAAAACATTTTATCTTTGTGGGGAAAAAACCCCTAAAGGGGAAAACCATTGAGGACTCTGAGCATGATCAGACGCCACTGAATGCTAATTGACAGCTGGAGGCAGTGGGGTGGAAAATCAGGAAGGAGGTAATACTGTATAGTTTAGGAACCAGGCCTTTTAAAGCAAACTGGCAATATTGGAAGTGACACATCAATGAGCACTAGGTTTCAACCTTTCAGCCAATCTTTGATGGGTGAAATTTTCACACTGATCAGCTCAGAGATCAGCTCCAACTCAAGTCAGTGAGCAGTGCTCTTTTCAGTACAGTACTGAGCATCCTGGTTAATCCAGTCAGGAAGAGAGGAGACCAAAACATTTACAGCCACCATTCATAGACAAGGCTGTGACAGTCAAGCCCTGGGCCTGCCTCCTGGTGTGACTCAGAAACCAGTGACAGCTGGTGAAACCAACAGCCAGTCAGGAGAAAGAGAGGGGAAGTTTTAAGTGTAGGCTTACAGTTTTAACCATGCACCCCCAAACTGCAGCCCTCCCAATGTTTTGGCCTACAACTCCCATGATCCCTAGCTAACAGGACCAGTGGTCAGGGCTGATGGGGATTGTAGTCCAAAACATCTGGAGGGCCAAAGTTTGGGGATGCCTGGTTTTAACTGTCAGATAGGTACTCAAGAATGTAGAGCGGGATTATATGTGGCGGGGCTTTCCAAACTTTTAATGTTGGTGGTGGCATGCTTTTTAGACATGCATCATTTTGCAAGACAGTAGTTCAGTTTTAATAGCAAACCAGAGGTTAAACTAACCCCTTTACGAGCATTTGCATGACACACCTACACACTGCAGCCAACACACTAATGTGTTGTGATACACGGTTTGGAATGCTCTGGTCTGCATATTAGACAGGGACATTGGAGATAGGGAGAAACTGTCAGTGTGGGCAGTTGGGGTTTGGGCTATCTGAGTGGGGTTAGCTTGGCAGGGCAACCCTGTTTTGATTCCCTGAAGAGATCTTAAATTCCAGAAGGGAATGGGTGGGTGTTGCTGGTTTGGAACATTAATAGCCATTCTAGGTGGGAAAAGTCTATCCGAATCTTAAGATTGAAAGAGTGCTGTTTTAAATTCTCTGTAAAGAGTTCGTGTCTTGAACCAAGTTTAGGGTCTCCCTTAGCATCACCATCATGCTTTACACTCTCACAGAGTGTGTAACTAAATAAACATTCAGTTTTGTAACCAAAGTGTCTTCTCACCCTTTGAACCTATGCATGGGAAATGAGTTAATATTGTGCAGCCTTTGCAGAAGTACACCACCTTGCTTGGCAGTGTAATCATAAATACTACCAGAAACAGCTAAGTCTATACTTCTCCTGAGTTAATAACAGAGTTGTTTTTTTTTCTATTAACCCAGCAATAAAATCAGTCACGCTACCCAGCACCCATCATCAGCAAAGGTGTTTATCACAAGGGCTTGTTCAGATCACAAACAAGCATAAACAAAGCTACAACCAAACCAGTTGAATGCCATACAAATTTTATTATTAACTTAACATTTAACTTAGATTGAGACAAGCAGGTCTTGATTCAGTTCATCAAGGGTCAAAACCATCTGCCCTTCTCACATACACTCACACACATACCCATTAAATGGTCAGGAATTGCAACCTCAGCAGTTCAGCAGAGACAGTTTTTGCTGCTCCCATCTGGCATAAGCGTCATTCTCGGTGCCTTCCCCTGCTGCCTCTCCATATCCCGATAAAGTAGAGACTTCTGGGCCTTCAGCCGGCAAGCCAGACACATGAAAATAGATTCCACATTCTGACTTTCTTTGGGGTCCTTGGCTGAGGTTTCAAACAAAAGCATATTATGTGCATCAGCAAACTTCAGGGCCATGCTGGACGGCACTTGGATCTGGTCCCGCAAGTCACACTTGTTTCCCACAAGCACTTTAGGGACAAGGGCAGGGACTGCATGGCCATTGCACTCCTCAATCCAGGTCTTAAGATTGATGAAGGAAGCCATCTTGGTGACATCATAGACGAAGACAACAGCATGTACATTGCGGTAGTAGTGCTCCACCATGCTCTTCCGGAACCTTTCCTGGCCTGCTGTGTCCCAGACCTGCACCTGTGGAACAGAGCAGAATTTCTGAAGAGTCTACAAGCCAGGTAGAGAGTACATTCATGCAGGATCAGCTCCAGCATTAAGAGTCGACACGGAAGAAGATCCATAGCTCAAGGCATGAGACCTGCTTTGCCTGTAGACAATCCCTGGTTCAATTACAGGTGGAGCTTGGAATGTCCCCTGCCTAAATCCTCAAGAGTTGCTCCCAGTCTTTGTTGATAATATTGAACTGGAAGGACCAATGGTCTGACGGGGTATTGGGCAGCTATCTATGCTCATATGAAGGTGCTTTTGGCAGGCTCTGGGCTCACCCATCTGAGGCAGCAGGCAGCCATAAGTTGCCACTGAAACAAATCCCCACAATGCCTATGCTGTACTGTCGGTTTTTTATTTCTAATAACGGCATGGAGCCAAGCAATGCCAGAGGCACTGTGGGAAAACTAACAAGGAAGCTCACAGACCCAGCCACTGTGTATGTGTGTGCGCGCGTGCGTGTCCGCATCCAAGACAGGAACCAGGGCAAATGAGCTCTGGAGGAAATGCTAGAATCTTTTAACAGCTGACAGAAAAATGTTCAGCCTCCATTTATATCCAGCTTTTCCTTCAGGAAGCCTAGAGTGTCCCACATGGTTCTTCATCCCTTTTTTAATTTTATTCTCATAACACCCCCGGTATGGCTGAAATTTCCCCCAATTCATCTTCTGAGCTTTGTGGCTGATTCATGATTTGAAGCTGGACCCTACTCTGACACACTTAGGCCACGACATTATCTAAGGTCATATCCACACCATTTAAACCACATGTCCTTCCCCTAATGAATGCTGGGAACTGTAGTTTGCCTGCAGTGCTGGAAATTGTAGCTCTGTAAACTACTGTTCTCAGGATTGTTTGGGAGAAGCTCTAACTTTTAAAGTGGTAAAAGTGTGTATTAGTTGTGACCTAGTTTAAAATATATGCAGATTTATAAACTGCTTCTCAAGAAAAATATGATGAAGGGGTATATTCAATAAAAATCAAATACAGCAGCCTAAAAGATTATGAAGTCAATAAAATCAAAGTCATTTAAAGTTTTTTCTACAATTATAGAGTTATTATTCCCTAATATGACCCATTTCATAGGTAGGGTCAGCCTTCTCCCCAGCTGAGACAAGGAGAGATTAACAAGAAGACATGGGCCTACTTCCTAGCCCACACCTTTCTTAGTTGAGTAAACATGAATTGACCTCCCTTCACCTAATCTTTTCCCACAACCAGCAATCTCTTCCCAATGTTAGCCTTTGTAATCTGGTCTTGAAGCCAAACAAGGCCAAATGGCCAATCTTTGTCCTCAGAAGGTTTTCTGAGGGCCTGGAGGCAGAGGAGCTTAAAGGAAACTGGGTCTGCATTCATGAGGCAATAGGAATACACTGCACTGCTTAAGACAGGGTGCCCAAACTTTTTTTCAAAGAGGGCCAGATTTGATGAAGTGAACATGCATGAGGGCCAACCAAAGTTGCTGAGCTTTCTTTATTATTTTTTAATAATAATAATAAACCAGGAGAAAGGTTTGCATGCAGATCTTGGTCTGCTGTGATGGCTTTATATTTGAAGTGACTTTTTCCACAGCCTGGTGCAGTTTGCCCGCAGCACTAAGCCAAAACCACAGTTAAGCATGAATGCACTAGTGCAGTGTTTCTCAACCAGTGTGCCCCCAGATGTTTTGGGACTACAACTCCCATCATCCCTAGCTAGCAAGACCAGTGGTCAGGAATGATGGGAGTTGTAGTCCCAAAACATCTGGGGGCACACTGGTTGAGAAACACTGCACTAGTGTGTGGGTTCTCACAGTAAAAAATAATAATGGCTGCTTCACTTCCTCCCAGGGTCATCCTGCTCCCATGCTAGTACCTGCAACTAAGGCATGCTCTGGCTTTGCATTACGGTTTGCTTCCTGCAGATAAGGCATGAACAGTAATCCAAAAGCAAACCTTGGCTACAGTTCATGGTTTGTATGGAGCCTCAGAGTTCAGACTTAACATTAAGCCAAACCATCCCTCAGCTATGGGGAATGAGAGCAACGGTCATTTTGACTGCGTGTACCCCCCACACTCACATTATATGGGGTTATTTTTAGAGAACATGTTCATGTGGTTGGGGGAGGATGCAAGCTTGCCATACAGAGGGTAACATGTGTGTTTACAACCCTGTGTGGTAGGAAAAAGCTGCTGTGGGGGGAAGGTTTGCAGTTAATAAATTGCAGTGAGGAAAGGGTCAACCTCCCTTTTCTAAACCAATAAAAAGAAAGAAAGATGTTTTTAAACATTACATCTATTTGGGCACTCTGGGTCAGAACCACAACTGCATGGCACCCTGACCACTGGGGTATCTGCAGTTTTCTTTAAAAAGGAGAAATGAAGAGAATGAGCTATCAGATGCAAAGGAAGGAGGCAGAGCTCTTTTACCCTTTGACAGTTGAGCAGGACAGGGAATAATGTTGACTGCAGCAGCTTGTTAACCTTAGGTAAAAATAACTGTCACTACACTAAACTCCCTCTCCTGAACAGAATTCCCTACCGTCCTGAACTGCACTTGGGAACTGTGGAGAGAAAAAGGAGAAAGGCGGACATGAGAGTGGTGGACAGGTCAAATGCTGTGGCTGAATGCTTATGAAATTGCTCTGTAGAGTTTGCAGTGTGGGGTTGAATCCCAAGAGCACCTGCTCTTTTGGAAGGGGCTGTAGCTCAGTTATGGAGCATATGTTTTCTATGCAAAGGGTCCAAGTCCAAGCCCTGGCATCTTCAGGTAGGGTTGGGAAAGATCCATGCCAAAACCCTGCTGGTTGTCCATGTAGACCAGCCTTTCCCAGCCTAGTGCCCTCCAGAATTTTGGACTATAACTCTCATCAGTGCCAGCCAGCATGACCAGTGGTAAGGGATGATGTTAATTGTAATCCAAACCACCAACAGAGCACCAAGTTGAGAAAGGTTAGTATAGAGGCAATCTCCTATAAGAGTTTTTGTTCTTTAAAGGTCTATGACTCATAGAAGCATATAATTGTAGAGTTGGAAGGGAACCTGAGAGTCATCTAGTCTAACCCTCTGCAATATAGGGATCTCAACTAAATCATAGATGGCAGATAGCAATCCAACCTCTGCTTTAAAAGCTCCGAGGAAGGAGAATCCACAACCTCCTGAGGGAGTCCATTCCACTGTCAAAACAGCTCTTACTGTCAGAAAGTTCTTCCTGAAGTTTAGTCAGAATCTACTTTTTTATAACTTGGAGCCATTGGTTCTGGTCCTGGCCTCTGGAGCAGGAGCAAACAAGCTTGCTGCATCCTCCATGTGACAGCCCTTAAGATTATTTGAAAATGGCTATCATATCTCCTCTCAGTTTCCTCTTTTCCGGGCTAAACATACCAAACTCCTACAACCATTCCTCATAAGGCTTGGTTTCCAAACCCTTAATCCTCTTGGTTGCCCTCTGCATACATTCCAGCTTGTCAATATACTTCTTAAACTGAGTATGGCATTAGTATGTAATGTATACTTTGCCCTGGAATTTACTGTAACTGAGCAATCTGAACACTTCTGCAGATGCCGATTTTATGATATCTAAATATTCTGGATTTTATATCTTTCTTCTCCCATCCCCCACTGTAAATATGTGTGCTCTCGACTGGCCTAACATTGCAAGGATGTAGCAGAGAGGACTGAACCAGCACACATATATCCAGTCCTTAATTCCTGGTGTGCAAAAGTAATCCAAAACGAAAACATCCAGAGTTAATAACAGCTTCAGAATCCCACAGTATAGCCAGTCCTTGTGCAATCACACAGAAACCTCAACAGAAGTCTGCATAACAGAAGCACTAGGGTTGAGTACAGTTTCTGGGCTGTGATGTGACCATGAGAATGCACTGAAATCTTGGCCCTGCTCATACCCCCCCCCCTTTCTACCAGTGTATCTCCCCCACACCTTGTCAATACTACTGGGAAGGAGGTGTTTGCTTCGTGAAACATGTGAAGTAGCCATAAAGAACAGAGCATCTGAGCACAGTACAGTTATGGAGGCTGGTTCATTCATGCATGCTAATTGATTATGGACATGGTAGTGAACTGCCTGTAGGAAGAGGCCATCACAGATGCCAGCACTGAAGCCAGAACTTTCATATCAGGCATAGCATTTTCCAGTGGGGAGGAGGGTGTCAGTTCACAGGTGCAAGTCATCAAGTAGTTGAGTAAGTGATGTAAATGCAATGAGCACTATGCCCTGGCCCCCTTTTTCTTTTGCCACTATAGGGCATCACAACCAGCTTTAGCAATCAGGAGTTGCCAAGCTGGGGGTGAGGGACGGGGAATGCTTCCACCACACGACTTCCAGACACCGTGGAGCCCTAAACACTTGTAATTTTAGAAAATAGCCACTGTGAAATTAATCCCCCAACCTTCAGAAGGACCTAGAGCCAAAATGATGTAAGTAGTTAGGGAGAATATATATGCAACACAGACTCAGCCATTGGTCTGTCTATACTGAATAGCAGAGCCTATCCAGGGTTGCAGGCCGGGTTCTTTCTTCCAGCTTTATAAAGGATTGAACCTGGGACCTTCTGCATGCAAAGCAGGAGCTCTACCTCAGATTCATGGCCCTTCAAATCCTTACTTAGTTTACTGGGCCAGTCCCCGTTTTGCTATCTCTCCCTTCCTCATCATTTCCCACCCAATAGGGTTTGTGTGAGCATATTAAGATGGTGGTGGTGAGAACAGCACCAGGATTCGGATTAGACAAAATATATACATCTTACACATTGTGCCTTAAGAAGCTTGTAGTTCAGGGTGGATTGCCTACTGTTGCTCATCCTCTACCCAAGCCTGTATTATACTGGTTTCCTGTTACTCTCCCAAGACCAAACAGGGTTCTATAGCCTGCTTCTATGGGAGTCCATCGATTTTTTTGCTCCCCGGCTCTCCTCACCTCCATGGGGCGCCCTACATCCTTTCAGACATGGCAGCAATAGAAGACGAGCGGAGCTTTCAGAAGCAGCATCCTCAATTAGGGTTGCTAAAAAAAAACCACCCCGCTAACAACAGACGAAACCACCTGGAAGGAGGACCCGGTTCCCAGAAAAGGCTGTGTGCACCAGGCCCGGCTCCCCCGCTCTTTCCCTCTTCCCTCCCTGCTTTTCTTCCTGCTGTACCTTGATGTGCTCTCCCTCGATCTCCACCGCCTTCTCCCTGAAGTCCACGCCGATGGTGGCTTCGGTGTTGGCCGGGAAGGCTCCCCCGCAGAAGCGCACAGTCAGGCAGGTCTTGCCCACGTTGGAGTCGCCAATGACGATGATCTTGAAGATGCGCGTCTGAACGGACTGCTCCATCGAGGTTTCCAGCTCCATTCTGGGAGGACACGCCGCCAGCGCTGGCTAGCAGGCTAGGCGAGGACAAGGCTCGGCTTTTCCGTAGCGCGAGAGCGTAGCGGAGGAACACGCCGCGCCAAAGGAACAAATAAGAAAACCCAACGAAGGCAGTACTCGACGGGAAAGCTCAGGGTTGGCTCAGTACGGCCGGCATGGCGACCGGGGCGAAACACAGCTCCCTGCCTACTACCAGGCTCCAAGCTGTCGGTCCAGCCAGCCGCATTTAAGCGATGAGTCGCAACTGCGGGAGCACCCTCGAGTCACCGGCCAGGAGCCGCCCATCGCTCCGCGCTTTCATTGGTTGCCGACACCCAGCTGGCTTCCAGCGCACAGCCCCCAAAGGCGGAGCCTTAGCAGCACCCCACCGGCGCCTTGTGTTGCGCTTAGCCAACTACAGTAGAAGGCAGGACGCGGGAAACCAATAGCCTAAGCCTGGGTGGCCCCCACTTGCTTGCCGGCTCTCTCGCTCCCAACTGTTCATCCCCTGCTGCGCATGGAAATGTGCTCATTTCCTTAGCTCTTGCTCACATCTGAGACGTGGAGTGCGTGGTGACCCACGTTCTGCTGCTCAAAGGAATGTAAAAACAATTACATAGCTGTCAAGTTTTCCCTTTTCTCGCGAGGAAGCCTATTCAGCATAAGGGAATTTCCCTTTAAAAAAGGGAGAACTTGACAGCAATGAAACAATTAGAATAGGAGACACGTACGGAGGCCTCGCATGTTTACAGTGATGGAACACATGCTGCCTAAACAACGCGCTCCAATGTCGGCGAGGGCTGTATTGCTGAGAATGTCGGGATAGGACTGGGAAGATCCAGGCTAAAATCGTCACTCATGAAGCTAACTTGACCTTGGGCTAGTCCAGCGAAAATGGTGCTTCTTGGACTTCAGCTCCCATCATCCCTGACTTTGGTCCATGCTTGCTGGGGCTGATGGGAATCTGCATCCCAACATCTGGAGGGCTCCACATTGACTAGCCCTGGCCAGTGGCCTACCTGGGGTCCCTTGTGCCCTTGGCAAGGAGCTACATATGCCTCCCCCCACACACACACCAGAAAAAGAAACTTGATCCAACACAGAAGATTCAATGGCAAATGCTCTCAGGCTAGGCTGCAATCTTAACGCCATTTACCTGGGACTAAGATCCACTGAACTCTCTGAGATTTGGTTAGGATTTTACTGTTAGCGTGGATAAGATTGTGCTGCAAAGTTGTCATCTTTAAACATGTTTACCCATAAGTGAATCCAATGTGAATTCTGTTGGATTTGTTGGTCTATAAGTAGCGACTAACCAAATGGAATATAACTGGTTGGCATCTGTCTGTCTTGGGCAACAATGGAGGAGTGCACCTTTGGGTGTGAAGTCAAAAGGTTGCAGTGCTATGGCTGTAGAGACTAATGCAGGAGAGACATGTTTTGTTGCAGCTGGGGCAGATGAATATAATTAATTGTGCAGTATTCATAAGATAATCAGAAACAATAATAAAACCATGGGCAAGTGGTTCTCAGTTCTAACTGAATAAGATTCACCTCAGATATACTGTAGATGAAAATCCCCAGGTTTTCCCTGCTACTTCAGGAGATAGCTAGCTTCCACAAATGATGCTTGATGGTAAACAGGGTTTTCGTTCTCCTGGCATGTTAAAGGGTGCATGAAGTTTTTCAGCTGTGACTCTGTTGTCATCCTTGGAGAATTCCAGAGCAGAAGACCAGGTGAAACCAGAAGCTCTCCTGCTTGTGGCAGAATTGCTGAAGAGGTTGGTGCCTGCTTCAGCAAAGCAGCATCTTACAGTGCTGGTGAGGATTACAGTTATGATTAAGCTGCTGCTGCTGCTGCTGCTACTACTACTATACAAAGCTTAGGCTCAGTTGTTTCTTGCTGAAGCGATCTTAGAATTTTGCCAAGCCTTAATCATTGCTCACGTTATATGTGGTGCCCACAATATGTTGCTCTGGATTGCAAATGTTCAGTTTCTGTTAATTGGTTCTCATGGGAAACTTACAGATTCTTGCTTCACACAATTAACTCAAGGCAGTGTCAATTTACTCTTGGCAGAAAGCCAAGGTCTGCCTGACCTGGCAACAGCTCTCTGATTGGTTAATGATCAGCACTGAACTCTTATATAGGACTGCTAGCACAGTTGTTTCTTGTTGGGTGTTAGGAGTAGGAGTGCTGTGTATGGTTAAAGAGAGAGAGAGAGTAAGGATTTATTTTGCTTTGTTTTGTATGCAGAAACTCTGCTGGTTTTATTTTCTTTTAATAAATCCTGTAAATAGTTATTCTGCATCTAGCCGCCTAGTCATTTCCACCTCAACTAGTTTCTGCACTGTGCAGGAAAACTCTGCTACGTTTGGGCTAAAGCCACTAGAGCTACACCTGACACTTCAAAATTCTAAGAGCAAATGTGCCTTGGGGTCCCAAAAAGCATTGACCACCACCTGGGCTAAAGAAATGATATCAGCACTACCATGGCTGTTATTTGTTTATCATTACTATCATCCTTCCCTTTTGTTTACAAAGTGCTTTATGCAACTTTTATATCTTTCATATATTCTTCAGTCTGCAGGCTGATGCCCTGTTCTTGGGGATTCAGCAACTGTATCCAGGTAGTAAATAGCTTGCACTGCAACTCCATGCTCAAAACTAGGGGCCCCCTCCAGTCATCCTTTTTGTGGAAGCAAAAACTTAAGTTTAATTTTCCTGTGCGCTTCCCTGCCCTTCCCTTGAGCACAATGGAAAGGAAGAAGACAACAACCAGTTAGTTTCACACCACAAGTTTGAGATTCCCCAAAGTTGTGTACTGTCCTTTCTTTGCTCCCCCGCCCCACTCCCTAAAGGAGCCACACACTGCCCACACACTGCACAAGATGGTTGTGAGCAGGTAGAAGAGCAGGGACTCTCCCACCCCAGACTGCCTGGTAACCCAGGAGTGTCAAGCAATTGTGTGATTTTTTGTGGAGTGTGTGTGCTGCCTGCTGGGGGGGGGCAACTTGGCCAGCCCCCATAGGCACACCTCTGCCTAGGCCAGTCAATCTCTCTCTTAAGTAGGGTTGTTGCAAGGGTATAAATGAGGGGTTTGGTGATAAAGGAGTTCATGGACACTGCCTTAAGCTCCTTATTGGAAAGGCTGGATAGACAGGTAATAAACTGGGACCTTGACACCTGTATGACTTGCTGCTAGGAAAATAGAGATGGACACCAGCAAATTCTACTTGTGGCATTCACTCACATTTCCCAGGACTGTTTTGGCCTTTAAAGCAGGTACTAGGGCTAAAGCATGTGGAAGAATTGAAAACTAACTTCATCCAATGACATATATACAGCCAGGTGTGTTTCAGTAGCAATGGCACACACACACATATACACACATTTACAATACTCCATGCTTTAGCAGAGCTCTAACTTCTCATTACTGGGGTATTTGATTAATTATAAAAGGATACTCTCAATTAATTTTGCATGTATGTATACACACATGCACACATATATGGTAAAAAGGTGGCGAGCGGGTGGTGCTGTGGTCTAAACCACTGAGCCTCTTGGGCTTGCTGATCAGAAGGCCAGCGGTTCAAATCCCCGTGACAGGGCAAGCTCCTGTTGGTTTGTCCTAGCTCCTGCCAATCTAACAGTTCAAAAGCACACCAGTGCAAGTAGATAAACAGGTACCTCTGTGTCGGGAAGGTAAATGGTGTTTCTGTGTACTCTGGCTTCCATCATGGTGTGCCACTGCATCAGAAGCAGTTTAGTCATGCTGGCCACATGACCTGGAAAGCTGTCTGTGGACAAACGCCAACTCCCTTGGACTGAAAGCGAGATGAGTGCTGCACCCCATAGCTCACCAATCAGGTGAACAGCCCTGGGAATAGTTTTATTTGCAAGTGTGGGGTGAATTTTACCTATTATATGCTGTGATTCTTTCAGATGCATCTCTACAGCATCAATTTATTAATGTTCATGTAGTAAGATATGGTTGTCTGACATGATTGTGTATGATTGTACAATAGGATTGCGTGATAATAGTGTGATATTATTATTTGATATTGTGATGGTGATTGTGTGATATGATTGTAAGATTGTATATATTTCAACTGCATATTTTGATTGTACAATATCACGATTGTACATTATATGATTATATACAATATTATGATTGCATATTATGGTTGTATATTATGATGTTACAAATGCATTGTCCTTTTTTAAAGCCATCTAAGCTGTACCACCATTTGCAGCAGTGAGTTCCACTGATTCAGGTACAACTGAACCCATAATTCAGCAGTCATCATGAATCTCTGAGCTGCAACTGCAATCAACACAGATACCAGCCTATCTTACAGCAGTGTCACAACAATTAGAGTTTGTGCACAAAGCGTTTTGTCTACCAAGTATTAAATATGCACCAGTCCTTTTCCATGTAGCCATTTCTCAGCAATGGCAACAGTGAAACATTGGAAAGGTTTAGAGCAGTATTATTTCCCATGCTGGTGCCCTCTAGATGTTTTTCATTCTATGTTCCCAGACTGTTCCTCAATTGACTGAGCATATGTCCACCAGTGCAACTGATTGCATTGGATTCCTCTACTGCACTGGATTCAAACTCACCCATCTGCCAGTGCCAAACTCTTGTGCCAATGGCCAGAAAACACTGGATATAACCTCTTGTTGTTGTAGGAGAGTCAGCCATCACCAACACACCACACCACACCCCCAGACTGGTCAATGAGAAGTGAGTGCTATCCTAATTCTTCTGTGTGTGAGGATTGATAGAGATGTGCCTTAAAAGGAATTATATCCTCAGTGGGGCCATCAGAGTAATATGCACCAGAGCCAAGCTGGCTCTCCCTTTCAATGAATGAACCTTGTCAATAGGCACTCTTGTGAATGAACTTAAGAGAGTAAATACCTACAACATGCCAGCAACCGTTTACTAAAATGTAACCATAAGGCACAAGCTGCCATCTTTTTTCTCCTTCTGAAAGCATAAAAAGAGACTACTTGTGAGTGATCTTCTGCAGCATCTGTTGATTTTTCCAGCTTTGGAAGTTGGGTTCACTTGGATTTCTCCAGCTTTGGAAATAGGAGCCCAGCATCTGGCCCAAGTCTCCTGCCTTCAAAGGGGGACCTTTCGCCATAGTACCGAGGAAGGAAGTTCAAGTTGCTTAGAGACCTTTCCGTGGGGCTAACACCCAGCCTGGTGAGGATTTTATCAGCAGTGTTTGGGATCATTGGTTGCAGGAGGCTCCCATAAATCCGAAGGCATTCCAGAGTGACGTGCAGGATGGTGTCTTGCCACTGCTGCTGCTCAGGATCTTCACGGCATAGTTTCCAAGGCGCGTGCCTCTGAAGGAAGCCATTCGTCTGTCTCACGCAGTCCAGGATCGATTCTAAAGCTTTGTAGATCTGAAAGCGTTCGAAGCAGTCGCTCACATGAGCAGGCAGGTCTTTCACTGAGGACACCAGTTTGTAGTCCTCAGCCAAGGCTTTGCCTCTCCTATTATGAGCATCCATGACCCGAGGAAAACATGCCTCTGAAAAGCCTGGGTAGCTTCCGCTGGGGTTGAGGCTGGGGGCCGTGCACCGGTTAAGAAGACCCCCCAAGGCATCAGCCAACTCTGAATTGACCAAGTTGACAGCCTTCTCATCATAGTAGTCGCAGTCTCGCTCAGGGACACCCTGTCTCAGCAGGAAGTACCGAAAGCCATCCACTGAGTACCGCTGGAAACAGGCCTGAGGGTCTACCACATTTCCCAGAGTTTTCGACATCTTCTGCCCTTGCACCGTCCAGTGGGAGTGCACCAATATTTTCTCTGGAGGCTCCAGCCCCACTGCCATGAGCAGGGCAGGCCAGTAGATGGCGTGGAACTTGAGGATATCTTTGCCCACAATGTGCGTTGCACTGGGCCACCAGGTGTGGTGTGTGTCGGGATAACCCACAACGGTCAGGTAGTTCACCAGGGCATCAACCCAGACATAAATGGTCTGTGTCGAGTTGTGGGGGACAGGGATGCCCCACTGCAGCCGCTTTCGGTCACGTGACACAGAGAGGTCAGGCAAGTCCTGCTCCAGCCAATGGAGCACCTGCTGGTGGAAAGGCTCAGGTGTTATGGCTGCCTTGCTTTCCAGGAGCCATCTCAGCAACGGTTCCCGGAACTCGGACAGTTTGAACATGAAGTTCTCCTCTTTGGTCCAGTGCACCTGAGATGCAAGAGAGAAACTGGTCACAACCTTTTTCTTGCTGTCTCCCCTATAAATAGTTATTCATTTGTTTATATTCATTGCATCTATGATGGAACTTTTGGCCTTCCACATGTTGCTAGACTATTACTCCCATTGCCCTTTATAGTTCATAAATACAACACCCATCACCCCAAACTATGCCGGCTGGGGCTGATGGCAATTAGAGTCTAACAACATCTGCAAGGCCAGAAGTTCCCCCACATCTGCATTACATTTATATTCCCTCTATGCCAAAATCCCAAGGGAGCAGATAAGACTATGTCTGCGACCATGGCTGTGCGGATGTTATTGGTCCAGAGATGGAAAGAAGATAAAGTCCCTGCAGGGCTGTCTTAAGCCCATCCAGCGCCCTGGCGCTAGGTCCCTCCGGCGCCCCCCTCCAGAGCCTGTCCAAGGGCCCGGGAGTGCCAAGCGGACCACGGCAGCAGCGGGAGGCCACCTCCGAGGACTCCGCGCTGCGCCTCCTTCTCGTTTCCCCAGCACTGGGTTCCGCTCAGTCAAGCTTCGCCACCAGCGCGTGCACCGCGGGACCAGCAAGAGCTGCTTGGGCGCTGTGCGCGCGCTGGTGGCGAAGCTCGACTGAGCGGAACCCAGTGCTGGGGAAACGAGAAGGAGGCGCAGCGCAGAGTCCTCGGAGAAGGAGCACAGTCCTGGCCAGATCGCCGGAACCCTGCGCTCACTTGGCGCCCTTCCAGCGCCCTCCAGCGCCGTGGTTCTCCACGCCACTAGCCTCTATGGCTAGGACGGGCCTGAGTCCCTACCAGAGAAGAATGGCAGATCAAGTTGACGGATTATGTTGAAATGGCCAAAATGACCAGAAGAATCAGAAATCAGGAAGACCAAAGTTTTAATAAGGAATGGGGGGAAATTATAACTTATTTTAAAAAACCATTGTAAACAGTTAAAATCGTTAGTAGGATTAGAATATCACTTGTAGTTTAATGGTGAATTTTGCACACAATGGAGAGGTAAAAGATTTTGGATTATCATAAAAGATGCAAGAAGAAATGATTAACAATAGGACCCACAAAGGGGAGGAAAGAAGTCCAAGAGATTCCTTGGAATCTTGTTTTTATGTTGTAAGTTGGACATGTGACTGTAAAATTTTAATTTGAAAAACAAAACAACCAACCAAATAAACAAAGAAATAAAAATATTTATATTCCCCCTTTATTTCATAGAGTTTAAGGCGGCATATATAGAGCTCCTAGGCAGCCTCCCATCCAGTGGCACTGACCACTGACCACTCTCAAACCCCATGAGCACTATACATTTAAAGCAATATCCTGACTTTGGCTTCCCCCCAAAGAATTCTGAGAACTGTAGTTTGTTAAGGGTACAGTTTGGTAACTGTAGCTCTGCAAAGGTAATGGGTGGGGGGTCTCCTAAAAACTCTCAGCCCCCTTACAAAACTACAGTTCCCAGGACATTTTACTGAAAGTATAGCACACATGGGTCCTCAGACTTGCTAAGCTACAGAAAAATTGCTACATGATATTCCTTTATACCAGGAAGGTTTAACACATGGCCCATGGGCCATATGTCACCCTTGAGACCTTTTTGGTGGCCCTCAGCAACGTTTGACTCTCCCAACCAGGTAAGCAAGGCACTAGGCTTTGAGAAGGAGGCATGAGGACTTTGATAGAGTCCTCCTGCCTCCTTTCCAAAACCTTGTTACTGCTTCTCCAGTTTTGGGAAGGTGGTAGGAGGCCCTATGATGATGCTTAAGCCTCACACCTCCTTGCCAAAAACCAGTACTGTACCTCATTTATCTGGCAGCATGAGGAGGGGCATCACAATTTGGCCTTCCAGTCCCTGTGACAACACAGTGTACAGTTTGCAGGTTTTGTGCTAAGTACTCTTACAGCCCACTTAGTATGAAAAGTTGGACTGCCCTGCTTCAGTCAATAACCAGGAACCCTTATTCATTTTGTTTCAGCATTTACACCATGCCTTTCTAAAATAAAGCAGGTTCATTCACACAAACACCAGCTATCCCCTCTGAAATGGATTAAGTATTAAACAATGTATAGAAATAAATCAAATTCCTCATAACATGCAGAAAATGCCCACCCAGAATTAAAGGCCAAATTGTTGTTTCTGCCTAATCCAAGGCTGTGCATATGCTGCATTGTTTGGTGCCGAGAGAAACCAAATCCTATAACCTGCATAAATTGTGCAAATTAAGCAACCTTAATGTGTCTGCTTATGTTACATCGACAAGTCGAACCTGCAACAAAATGTTGCAGTGCTAAGTGTCTTGCTTGGAGTGTTCAAGGTCCCAGCCAGCCACGTTCTTTCTATCTTTCCAGTTTCCATTCCCCCCTCCCACACAAAACTCTGTCATCATTCTGTGCCCACTAAATTTGCTCAATCCTCACTTAGTTCCCATCCAGCACCTTTTCCCTTAAGGTTTTTGTGTTTCTACAAGTTTCCTCTGAGCCTGCTGCTAATGTCTTCTTATGCAGTTTTGATATTTCAGCAAAATAAAGATTCAGAGTCAGAGAACTTTCACTATTAATGTACAGGATTGATTTTTCTTTGATTCTCATAGAATACAGAAACACAACTGTTAAGGGCTTCTTACTGGAAATCTTGCTCAGCCCTACATGCTCATTTCTGAGATTGTGACAGGTATTACATATTAACTTTCCAAACTGAAGGACTAGAAACTTGCTTTTCAAATCCCCAGGGAATTCCCAGGATGCTGAATTTTCCACCAATTATCAAATTTCTATGCTTGTGCAGCACGATTATGAAGCACACACATATTTGGCGCACACACTTAATTGCTCAGTCATTTCTGCTATAATTCCACCTGTTAAAAAAGCTTGAGATTGTGTGTACCAATGCTGCAAGAGACATTTGCATTTTCCCAATGCCCCTTCCTATGCCAGAGACACGTTATACAAAAAGGAGGCAAATTTCTAAGCCATGACTCACATAGCAATCATTTCTCATCATTCAGCCTCACTCAGCAACACTTCTGGAGTGATTTTGCAAGATGCAGCATTGCTTGGTGACACTATGTAACCTCAGGGTGACTGCAGTCATTTGGGAATCAGCCATGCAGTAAAGTCAATGTGACTGTGTTCTTGCTACTGCATGAAAAGGAAGGGGCAGAGGAGGATTTCTTAGCAGGATGAAAAGAGTCTTCAAATATAATAATCAAAGATGGAGAAAAAAAAATCAAAGCAACGTCTATGGACTTGAGATTTCACATCAGTCTGCCAGTGTGCTGAGGTCATCATCAGAGGCCTTCCTCAAACATCAAAGTGAGCAGGGTTATGTATGGAGAGAGGAGCTGTGGACCCAACATACATTTCAAGCACATTTAAATCACACCTGTTCCCCTAATAAGAATCCTCAGAACTGTAGTTTATCCCTCACAGAGCTACAGTCCCCAGCACCCTTAATAAATGATAGTTCTCAGGATGGTAGGGGGAAAGGACGTGTTCACATATATGCTGTGAATGTAGCCAGGGTCTTCTCACTTTGTGACATGCCATCTCTGAAATCCCTTACCAAAGGAGGGCAACCTGATACCTACTTTGCTAACTTTTCAGAACAATGGAAATATATTTAACACCCACCCACCAGCTTCTAACTCTGAAAACTGAAACAATTTAATTGTTTACAGTTACTAATCCACTGCTCTCAATCTTCCTTACAATTTTTTTTTGTTATAGTTGTGTGGTTTTTTTTTTATGTGAATCAATTTGGGAATATTTATGGTGAATAAATAATTAAATTTCAGAAGTATCACTGAAGCCTTTCTTGCTTAAAGCCAAGGCAGAGTTCAGATGAAAAGTGTTTCTAAAATATACAGTAACTGCATTTGTGTGCATCCTATTTGCCCCAAATGCTTGTTAAGATGTGTTGCATGAGATCACAGGGGCCATCCTAGAGCAGGCTCTGCTGCAAATCCCAAAAGATACTTTCCTGAGGGATGGAACCCTACAAAACAGGGCTGCCATATCGGAACTGAAAAGATACAGAGGTGCTTTTCATTACCTGGTGGCCACTCTCAAGTGAGACCATGTGCCTGTGGCCTTGTGCATCAGGATGCTCAGTGACCTGGGAAGCAGCCAAGAAGGTTTCTTCAGCAGTACAGTACCAGCCTTCATAGTGGGCCTGGTAGAGCCAGCCCCGGTCCTGCAGAGCTGCCCAGAAGTGCTCCACAGCCCGTTTGTGCCGAGGTTCTGTAGTACGGATGAAGTCTGTATAAGAGATGCCCGCCTGGGTGAAGAGTTCCTGGAATTTAGTTGACATATGGTTACAGAACGGTTCAGGGGAACTGCCTGCAGCTGCTGCTGTCATCTGGATCTTCAGACCATGCTCATCAGTTCCTGTGCAGAGAAATAGGAGAAATAGGAGAGTACAAAGAATTAAGAATCCAACAGACCTGGTATCTGTGGGCCTCCAGATGTACAACTCTCATCATTCCCAGGCAGCCTGACCATTTATCAAGGATGATGGGAACTGTAGCTAACCAACATCTGGGTAGCCAAGGTTGGAAGGCTGCACTAGACAGACTTCTACTGTGATCCAGCTGATCTAATGTTCTTAGGGCTGGAAAATGGAGATAACTGGTTATATTAAAGGAAAAATATGTTGTTGGTCTACAGCAGGCATCCCCAAACTTCGGCCCTCCAGATGTTTTGGAGTACAATTTCCATCTTCCCCGACCACTGGTCCTGTTAGCTAGGGATCATGGGAGATGTAGGCCAAAACACCTGGAGGGCCGCAGTTTGGAGATGCCTGGACTACAGCATCCATCTATCATCACTGCTAGCAATTCTGGCTGAGACTAATGAGAGCTGCAGCCCAATAGCATCTGGCAGCTAGGTGGGTGGGTAAGGAGTGTTTCACAGCTGCTGTTGCCACTGCTGCTGCAGCAGCAGGTAATGCATTACTGTCTGGGAGGCCGGATTTGCTGCCCCTGTGGATCCTGCCCACAAAGCGACTGCCTCACCTTCCCTCGCGAGTTGGCTGGTTCCGCACACTTGCATGCACACGTGCTACATTGAAACTTCATCCTGCTATTTACCCATCTCCCCGCAGAAAAGATTGTAAGCTTGAGGGACTGTCTTCTCCCCAAAAGGGAGACGAACATTACAACAACAACAACAACAACAACAACCGCTTTAAAGGACGCTCAAGGAAAAGCCTCCACAGATCAGCAGCATCTAGCAGCCTTTTACAGGAGAAGAAAACCCACCACCCATTCACACAACCCCATTTGCCAGTCCTCTCACTGACCCGTGGTAAAGCGCCCTCTTCCGCGGCCCTGCAGCTCCCGGTGCCGGTGCAGCGCATCAGCCAGCAGCGCAGAGTACAGGTGCCCGATGTGCGGCGGGCCGTTCGCGTAGAAGATGGGCGTGGTGAGCAGCAGCCGCCGGCCGCTCCGCTCCGAGGCGTGGCAGCCTCTCCGCGAACCCTGCCCGGGGAGGACGGCAGCGCGAAGCGGGCGGCGCGCGGCGAAGGAACGGAGCAGCAGCAGCATGATCGCCGCACGCGGGGAGGGCGCCGTCGCCGGAGGACAAGCCACGCCCCTCCCAGGCGCCCCTCCTCCTTACCGTAGAGTCACAGCGCCCCCGTTCCTAGAGCGGCGGCGTTCGCTGACAGGGAACACGCGTGCGCAGGGAGACCGGCGTTGCGCGGGCGTCTTTCAGTCAGTAGAGGGGGAGACCCGGGAGCGGACCTGAGTCGGGTCGGTGCCCGTTGCCGCCGCCATCATGTTCCGCTGCCGCGTGGCTACCAGGCTTGTGCGGGCGCTGGGCCCAAGGTCACGGGGCCGTGCGGGGACAGGTGAGCGGGGGTTTCGCCAGCGTGGCCTGGGGCGGGGGGTGCGAATCTCCAGAAGGTCTTTTCAAGTCCCTCAGTCTCCCCTTCGGGAAAATGGGTTCAGTGCTTCCCTTGCTGCAGTACGACTGCCATAAATGACATGTCTTTGTTTTTAGGGTACATTAAACACACACATACACGCTAATTCTGAACGTAGGTAACATGTTCACAACTTCTAGCTATGAAATTGCTTCGTTCGTTCCAGATGTCCACATAAGGAAATAAGTTCTACCTGCTTTGATTCTCGGGGTGGGGGTGGGATAAGGAGAGAGTAAAGGATGGAGTTGCCAGCTAACAACAACAAGATCAAAAAAACCCCCAAGGTACCGCATAATGCACAAAGACAATGCGAAACTGACGCTTTATTCCAAGGAAGTTTATGGGTCGTTATGACGCTATACTTCTGCAAAGGTTGCTGTGCATGTCAAGTCTCCCCCAAAGCTATTGAAGGAAAAAAAAAACCCGAGGACCAGTGTAATATTCCCAAGCAGGTCTACCTGGAAGTTATCCCTGATTATTTCAGTGGGGCTTATTAATTAAGTAATAAGCATGTGTAAAGTACAGATAGATGGATGCCAACAACAACCATTCCAGATCTTTCCAAGTGAATGGAACTCACTTTTCTATCCTAAAAGGTAGATTTATTGGTCTTGCAACCAATTATTACTGTTGTTTCATCCTTTTGTTTATGTCCTAAGAAGCCTTTGTTGGCACCCATATGTTAATAGCCTACATTTTTGGAGAACATTTATTTATTTTCAAATTGGTTAGGATTGCAGTTACTGTAGAATGGTATTAAGAGGCTAGAGAAGAGAATTTGGTAAACCTAAACGGACAAATATTTAAGTACAGTGCCTAGAGTCAACACCCTACTGGTGTTGGTTAATTAAATGAAAGATTTCAAGAAGAGCCCAGCACTTGACGTGTTCATATATCTAACTAATTAGTCAGTGTAGATATTTGGCTGTTGAATTCCTAAAATGATCTCATTTCTGAAATTGAGAACGCAAGCCTGTATTTCTCCCTGGTCAATTATGAAAGTGTTTACCTGGAAATAAGTCTCAAATCTTAAAGAAAAGAAAAAAACGAGGCCCAGTGTAATATTCCCAAGCAGGTCTACCTGGAAGTTATCCCTGATGATTTCAGTGGGGCTTATTAAATTAAGTAATAAGCATGTGTAAAGTACAGATAGATGGATGCCAACAACAACAATTCCAGATCTTTCCAAGTGCAATTTAGTCACATGAGCCTTGCAGCCCAAGTCTATGCAAAGCTAAGGTATTCCTAAACTCACTGAAATCATTGACTTTAAGTTTAGGAATACCTTAGCTTTGCATAGACTTGGGCTGCAAGACTCATGTGACTAAATTGTAGTAGGCATGATGGGGAAAACAGACTCCCATTTACTTAACCTTTACTATGTCTTTGAAGGTGTCAAATCACAGCTGAATCAGTCTTGTATTGGACCTGGAATTCCACATAGGCGAGTTAGCAAGCTGATGAAGGAGGGACAGAGTGCTCTCTGCCACTCCTTCACATGTTTGCTGCACTTTTAAGCCTGCTTTAAACAAACAAACCAGTCTGTTTTTCACTCACAAGAGCAATGTCCCTTATGAGAACAAAGCAGGTGAGTAAATTTTTTGCAGGTTTGTAATGTTAGGGGACTTAGTAACAGGGAGAAGTTAATGGGTGCTTATGAACAGTTACTCTTCCTTTTGGAAATCAGTCCACTTGCCTATAGACAGGAATGGAATGCCAAGTTGTCAGTCAATGCTTTTAGTCAGTGTTAAACTTAGTTCTTAGCTGTGGCCTCAAAGCTTGCTATGGTTCTAAGTTGTGGTCTCACAGTTGCCAGTTATATAGATTACAGTTCTATCAGTACCTTTGAGTGTATCTTGCTGAACCTAGTTGCCAACTGAAAATGACCAAGTAACTTTGCACACTTGCCTGGGAGGAAGTATCACTGAGTGTGGCTAATATGCATGTATAGGATTGCATATGATAGGTATAAGATTGAAACAAAAAGTTTTCAGCAAGCATCTAAAAGATTATAGTGATGGTGCCTGCCTAATAGCAATAGGCAGGGAGTTTCAAAGTACAGGTGTTGAAGCATTTGCTCTTTGTTGCTTCCTAACAAGCCATGATTGCTAGCCAACCTGAGGCATGGCTTGGAGATCATGGCCTCTTAAGGAGCTACAAACCATGATTCTTGGTTCAGACATAACAGGGTGCCAAGGTTTCCTGGTTTGCTTAACATGCTTGCCCCGGGGAAGACTAAAGTGGGAGTGATGGGACAGCATGTGTACCAGTCTATTTCACATTCACAATAAACCACGGTAAGCCAGAATTAATGTGGCCCTTGTGTCTCAACTTAACCTTCATAATAAAGTGATTGTGATTATAGACACCGGGAGGGAGGGGAGAGAAGAGGAGGAACCTTGTTGTGAGCCACCTTGAGCCCCTTATTTTAAATCTGAGTTTCACCTTTGTGCTTTGCATTAGAGGGTAGACAGTTCAATTTTTATCTTTTGGGATGTCTCAGTGAAATAATTTTAGTACCAATGTAGCACTCACTGTGAAACAAGTAGATTGCTCCACTGTCAGTTTATAACTTAGCTAGTGTGTTAAGGTACACTGTTGACTATTCTCCCTCCTAACAAATTATGTTTCCAGGCAACTTCTTTCAGCGATGGAAAGTTCCCTTAGAAGTTCAGCTGAGCAGACAAATGACTAGTTCTGGTGTTCCGGGAGGCAAAGGCGAAAATACTGTCTTTGCCTTTCTTGTGGGCTTATCCGCCTTAGGAGCAGGGGCCTATGTAAGTAGAAAGGCCTGATGGTCAAGAAAAGAGCAACATGTCTCCTGCTACACGGTGGTCATTTCTCTTCTAAGCTCTCCTTTGGTTTCTGCTCTTCCTGCTTCTCATCTCTGTTTCTGTGCTTCTCTTTTCCGTCTCCAAAAATCTCACAGTGTTCTTAATACCCTAAAGGAGCAAAGTTAGGCCTGGCTCAAAAGTTAACCTTTTCTCTCACATTGTTTCAGTTATCTCACCAGAAGGGTAAACACAATACAGTATATACACAAACAAATGGCTACTATGTCTGCTATACAGTGGCACCTTGGTTCTTGAACTTAATCCGTTCTGGAAGTCCTCCCACAATACCCTTTTTTCAAAAGAAGGTCAGTTATGAATTATCATTTAAAATCAGATTCTTAAATAACAGGACTTAACCGAGGACAAAAAAGGAAAATTGGCTTGGTTCTTAAATTGTGGTTTGGTCACCAGGATCAGACCTCAGACTTGTTGCACCCCTTGCACACTCTGATTCCCTTCCTGGTTTGAGTAAACCATGGGTGGCTGTTATGTTCAACTCGATCAAACTATGGTTTGCCTCCAAAACAGATTTGGAAATCCATTTCAAACCATTATTGCAGGCCATCACTAGAAAACTTTGGGGAAAGAATGGGTACATGAGCTTTGTGCGTGAACCTGATAGCAGAACAGTTGGTTTGTCTGTTCTCTGAGAATCGAACCTCTGAGTCTTTAAGCAGTTGGGTTCTGCAGGATGTTTTGATTGCGTTTGTGCAACATGTTCTTAGTTCTTGGCTCATTTGTCTTGCTTTGATGCTCTATCTCAGCAAGCTTTCCATGGCCTACTGGAGACCCTTTTAAAATAGAAAAGCTGCTATTATTCAGTGTCTCCTTTTCTTGCTCCCAACCCTGGTGAAATCCTGCATCAGCCACTGGTGCCACTACTGACCAGCTATTTTGGAGTTGTGCTGATTTGAGAGTAACTGCCAGGAACTGTGACACTAGGGAGAATGGGGGTAAGAAATATTTACTAGCTCAGACAAGTAGTTGATCTTTCCAGGGCTATTATCCAAATCACAGTCTATTACCAGTCTGGCTATTACCAGTCATCCATTGTCTCTTTGTTGAAACCCTTTTACTAGGAAAGCTTTTGCATTGGACTTTGTCCATATAAAGCATAGCTTACAATTAAAGCATTGGGTATTCTAAACAACAAAACAATATATAAAGATATTGTTCTAAGCAATATTTATTATACTAGCTACTTTTAACCTGAGGTTCCCAGTGGTCTCTGATCCCAGGGACTGGCCAAGTCTAACCCTTCTTAGCTTGAGCACCTATGCAGCATCAGATACTTCCCAAACCATTCAGAGGATCTGCCATGGAACCACACCAAAATCATTTTCTAAAGGGAAACTGTTGGGGACAGCCTAAAACACTCTTCAGAGGAGCTAATAATTGATCTTGTAAATGAAAAGAGGCCTAGTAAGCTGCCCATTGTTTTGGCAACTGAGTGGTGACAATTTTCCAGGGTTTGGGGCTGAGATATCTCCCATGACCTACTTCCCAATACTTTTTTTAAACTGTAGATGCCAGCAATTGAACTGGAGACTTGTGTATGCAAAGCACACACTTTACTCTTTGCATGTGCTTCCTCCTCTAAAGAAACAGTATAGGGTTTGGGGTGGGCAATTTGAAACCTGTTTTGGTGGAGTCATGGGTAAATCTAGTTTATTGTGCAAATGTACAGTTACCTGCCAGCTGAAGACATTATGCTGGGTTCCTTGGACAGAGGGATGTGAATAATTTCAGAGAGCAACTAGATGGAGATTCAGAGTGTGCCTCTCATTTATTTTGAATGTTAGGAAAGGACCTTTGGAATAGTGTGCACCTCTTGTGCATTTTTGCCACTTCATACATCGTCATCATCATCATCATGTCAAAATGTTTAGGACCCAAGCCAAAGAAGCAGCAGAACCTTTGCAACTGCTGGTGGTAATGGGGAAGAATTGTGGCATCTGGGAGTAAGACAGACACCTGCTTTAACATTCTCTTCTGCAGAATAATTTCATGAACTAGCAGATATTATGTGTGGACCTCACCTTCTCACATTCCTCAGCTGCAGGAGGAGGAGGCAGTGGCTGTTCTTGAACAAGGTTGCTTCTTTTCATGGTCAAAGCTAAATCTACAATGAATCAGGGATGAAAAGAGTTCTTTTCTTTACTATAAATAAACACCTTCTGTCTTTTAGCATACTGGTTTTGACACAGTCCTTGCTCACCCCAAGATCTGTATAATCCAATGTCCTAATCTCATACTCAGAGCTCTCTGCTTCCTTTCCCTTTTCTCTTTCCTCCCTGTCTCCTTTTAGTTTTGCAGTGCCTGCATCTCAGACCCCCTTCTAGATCGCTAACGTCTCCAGGTGCTCCTGGCAAGGGCAGCAACAACCTAATGTACTTCTTAATAGTAGGAGGAGCAGTTACGGGGGCAGGTGCTTATGTAAGCTGCTTTCCATTGAGTTTGTTGCCTGGGCTGGTGGGTGGTGCATGACATAACTGAAGCTTGCCATTTCATGCTGGCAGACTGAAATGTTCACAAACTAATCTTTCTATAAATTCGAGCTTTATTGCAGCCTTCTCCAACCTGGTGCTGTCTAGTTGTTGTTGTTGCACTACAACTCCCATCAGCACTGACCTTCAGCCATGTTGGCTTGGCCTAATGGGAGTCCAGATAAACATCTAGAGAGGTTGGGGAAGGCTGACTTTGGAGTTCATGCTTCTGGTTGTGGTAAATCAAACGCTTGTCTTTGCTCCTGCTGTCTTTGAAGGCTCAACTTCTTTGTTGATGGTTGTTGATTCTCTGTCTGTCTATCTCTCTCTGTCTCTCCATCATTATTCTTTTATCTTATATAATTTTGTACCTGTTTAAGAAGAACCTTGCACACTTTTTCATTTTTAGCAATTGCTAACTTTCCTTTTCCTCTACTTCTTCTCCCTCATATTTGTGTGATTTTTGCTCATGCTAATAGATGCTTTAATTCACTTTTTGCATGGAGTTGGGGTATCCTGTTACTTTTTCAGACCCCCTTTGGGAAAGTATACATGGTTTTATTTATTTACTTTTTGTTGAGAGGGGAAGAAATAGTCCACTTTGAACCATTTTATTTCTCAGCAATATATCTCCAGTCGGCAGCGACTTTCACTAGAGGCAACATTTGAGTACGACTAGCCTGCTGAGACTTATCTAGCCTCTCAAGACCACAGCCACTGCTTCCCCCATCCCACAGCTGTCTTGCCCCTGCATTGATGGTGCCTTAAGGAAGCTACATTTGGATTTGGCCCCTGGGGCCAGTAGCTGCTGATCTACTGATCAGGTTTTCCAGTTGTCTGCACCTTTATATGTTTGCTAAATCTAAGCCTGGCCAGTCCTCTGTAGTAACCTTCACTTAGAGTTGCAGAAATTCTCTCCCATCTGCAAAAGGGGTCTCTCAAATTCCCCCTTGCATTTCAAGCCCACAATCCTTGGATAAAATGTGTTCCCACTGTCCTTCCCTGGGGAGTCAGACACTTCCCTTTTTTTGCTTTACTTCCTTGGAATGAAGCCACTTTTCCTGAGTGTGCCAGGTGGACAAAAGCCAATTGCTCAGCTAACAGTAAATGCAAAGATAAACCAAATGTATGTCAAAATTGTCACCTGTTTGGTTGTCTAGGCGTACAAGGTATTAAGAGAAGATCAAAAGCGGTATAATGAGCGCATTGCAACAATGGATCAGCGCCCCGAGCAGGATGCAGAACCTCTGTCAGGTATGTATCCAGCTTTATCAGGATTGCCTCAACCTTTAGAAGAGGGATGTGTAACACCTCCAGATGTTGTTGAGCTCAAGCTCTCATCACCCCGACAGCTGTCCATGCTGGCTGGGGCTGATAGGAGTCAAAGCAGGTCCCTGCTATAAAATGTTGGTTTGCAAGCTGGGACCTGCAAAGAAGAGAGTTCAAATGAGGTTCACTTTCTAAAAAGGTTTTACCATCATGTAAGGAAATGGAGTTGTCAACAGAGGGAAAACGGGCCTGTAGTGGTAAGATTCTGAGCAAATGTGACCCTGTCCTGTTAGCTGTAGCAGACATCCCCTTCAAATTAGCATGTTGGCCTGATCTGTGTGTGATGTGAAGTTGCGTTCTGCTTACCTGCACATGGCAGCTTTCCAAATTGCATCTCCTCTCTTTCCAGAAGCAGATGCTGCCTCCCAGAGCACAGCAGGTGAGAGAGTGCTTCAAGACAGACGGACTTTGTATCCTTCCCACCACCACCAAAGTATCTTTGAATAGTGTTATTTTTACAATGTGTGCTGGTTCAGAAATAAATGCTGCAGTGGAGGCTATGATGGAGCTGCTGTCCGCTCTTCTATTTTGGGTTATAAGTGATCTGTCTAGCTTAATATTATCTCCTGCCCTCCAGGATTTCCTATCCCTACATGGTGATGTCAGGGATTTTAACCTGGGATTTAACCTTTAGACTGACTTTGTTTGTCTCTTTGGCATGACCACCATTATTTTGGAGGGTTTGCTAAGTTGTACTAAAGCTTACAGCAGGAGCAGAGCACCTATGGCCCTCCAAGTGTTGCTACAATTCCCATCACACCTGACTGTTGTTTGTGCTGATAGGAGTTGGAGTTAGGTGGTTTTAGGTAAGCTACTGTCCTCTAAGCTTCAGCCCCTCACTTCCAATCTGTGGGTGGCACTATTGACCTACTTCATAGAGGTGTTCTGAGGATTACAACAACAAAAATATCAGATGCATTTTGAATACATGAAGTCACTATATTACACACTAATATTGTTTCTTTGGTATTAAAATTATTCTCAGGCAGAGAGATGAGACTTAGCTCTCTTCCCTTTCTGTTTCTTTTGGACGAGAGACCTTTTTCTGTTTGGGTGTACCTTTGTGGTTGCCTTCACTGTCCACTTGGTTATCTGTTGCTTGCAGCCCAAGAAACAGAAGCAGCCGCTCGCCCAGAAGTTCCGTCCCATGCACCTTTCCTACTAATTGGTGGAGGCACTGCTGCTTTTGCTGCAGCCAGATCCATCCGGGCTCGAGATCCTGGGGCCAGGGTAAGTGACAGAAGCACGGAGTTTGGCTGCAACGTCAAATTTTCTTGTACTTGTTGAGGTTCTCGAGGTAATTATTTCCACTGCCTCATGTCCAAGGTACTGATTGTGTCTGAAGACCCTGAACTTCCATACATGCGGCCGCCACTTTCCAAAGAACTGTGGTTTTCAGATGACCCAGATGTCCCAGAAACGCTGAGGTTCAAGCAATGGAATGGTAAACAGAGGAGGTGGGTTTCTTGTTCATCCCTCACTACATTTGCCCCCCAAATGTGACAAAATGATAATCAATGTGAGTGTTTGAGACTTGGAATACAAAGCAATGCCCTGGAAAGTATCTGCTGTCACCCAAATAGGTGCCTCATGTTCCTACTTGGCAATGAGTGGTGCAGAATAGGTCCCTGAAAGCCAAGTCAGGGCTCTTTACTATGCTGGTTGAAATCGTTCTGTTCCCTGCTCCCTGTATGAATTTGCTAGCTGTTCCTGAGGCACCTCCTCCCTCAAGTGCTGCAGCTCTTTCCCAACTGAATAATTTTGGAGCAAAAAGTTGGGTTGTTATCTGCAGGTTGGGGCATTGGCTCCTAGACCTGCTCGTTGCCGGATCCTTGCAGTGATGGACCTCTTTGCTCTTGGTCCAGCATGGCTCATTGTATGTCCTTGAGCAAGAGTATATACTCATGATTGCTCAACACAGATCAGTTACAGCTTAAGTATTGAGAGATTGTGAATTGCTTACTTTGTACCTTTAAAACATGCTGGTGGACCATGAAGATTCTGTGCTTTTTTTATAAAAAGTATGAGGTCAACCCATCACTGGCATGAAGGATCCTGGTATCTTTCCCAAGAATTGCTTTTGAGTTTTAAGTTTAATGTATTTTTGTACAGTTTAGTAGCTTTTGACCAAAAGCTAAGGGCTCTCGAGGCAGCTTATGACCCATGATATAATGATATAATAATCTAACAGTAAGCACAATAAAAATGGGCACCCTATATAATAATAGCCTGCAACAGTAAAATAACAGCAGCAGCAGCCAGTCTTAAGCAGCAAGTGTTGTTCCTAACTAAGATTTTACCCGCTTTTAAATATTCATCAAGGATTGACTTTTGCTGGCCTCATGGGGCAGTGAATTCCACCCAGAGGGTATCGCTACCCAGAAGTCCTAATCTTCAGCTACCTAACTTGAGGAAAGTAGTGCAAGCACTGGTAAGCAGGGTCACCTCTGGAGATATTAAAACAGGAATAGGCAGAGTAGGGTCTTCTAGGCATTGTTGGACTACCAAAACCCACCAGCCCCAGGGCCAGTGGTCAGGGATGATGGGAGATATCATCCAACAGCATGTGGAGGTGACCACATTGGCCACTGCTGGGTTTGAGCATGTGGAGGAAGCAAGTCTGAAGGTAATGGCTACTTAGAGTGGAGCATCACTTTCTCCCATCTTATTTATCACCCCAATGCAGTATATACTTCCAGCCACCGTCTTTCTATGTATCTGCACGTGACCTGCCTCACTTAGAGAATGGTGGAGTGGCCGTCCTCACTGGAAGGAAGGTTAGTGTAGCATTGATTACATCTGTTTCATCAGTACCGTATCTGAAGGGATTTATATCCTCTCCTTTATTTATTTCTTGAAACCAAAGCAGAATCAATAACAAACCCAATCAGTGTCAAAACTGAAAGAGATGCTGCTCTATATAAAGCAGCATGACACCCAATTTTAGCAGGGGGCTGGCTCATTGGCGGAGTGCATATGTTGGCTGTGGAAGGTTACAGGTTCAGTCTCCAAGCCAGGCTGGGAAAGACCTCTGTTGGAAATGGTAGAGAGCTTTTGCTGTCAGTCAGTGCATAGACAATGTGTATTTAGATAGATCAGTAGCCTGACTTGGCCTAGGGTTTTTTTCCTATGTTCCTAGGGAGGAGAAATGTTAAAAGGCATGCAAAAATTAAAAAGGGCTTGCCTGGTGCCAGAAGATAAGAGTTGGCACCAGGCAGTGGATACTGTAGTTTCTTCCATTAGCAGTGGTTGCCTCCATTTCTCTTATTGTCACCCAAGTCAGGGGAGCCCATCAGAGGTCCTCTCAAGATGATGTATGCAGGATGAGGAATCTCAGGCCTTGGGGGCAATGTTGGCCCGCCAAGCCTCTCTGCTTAGCTCCCCCCCCTGCTTTGGCCATGACCCATACCAGCCCTTCTCTTTATCCTCCTTGTGTGTGTTTTCCTGGCTGGAATACATCTTTGAACTGCAGTGATGCACCCTGTTTGCATGAATATAGCGATAGACTGAATGAAGCCAGCTGTGCAGAAGTAAGAGTTAGAACCATTGCTCACTGGCGGAAGCCGCCTGGGCACCCGGAGCGGCAAACATGATGCGCACCCTGGGGCGGGGCGTCACTACGTAGCGCGCATGCACAGCGTCACTACGTACAACACACCAACGCATGCATCGCTACGTACGATGCATGCGTCGCTACGTAGCGACACTGCGCATGCGCTCTAAGTAGCGGGGTGCCAGTGCCGCCGCTTGCACTTCTCTCCAAAAGTCCATCTTTGGGGGGGCAGCGTGGGAGTGGCAGGTGGGTGGGAGGGGACGCTTCTCCCCGCTAGCCTCCAGCCTCCCGGTAAAAAGCCTTGCTCGGCGCGGCAGCGGCTGGCTTGCTCACTCACCTTCTCGGCTAGCTTGCGCTTTGCTTCTTCCTTGTTGCTGGGCGGAGCCGCGGAGGCGAGGGGCGGACCAGGGACGCCTCGCCTCAATGGCTCTGCCCAGCAGGAAGGAAGAAGCAAAGCTCGCGCCAGCAGAGGAGGTGAGCGAGGAAGCCAGCCGCCGCCATGCCGAGTGAGGCTTTTTACCGGGCGGCGGGGCTCGGCTTGGGAGTCGCGGAGGGGCACCAACTGTCTGTCCCTCCAGGGTGGCACCCTTGCTACGCCCCTGCCATTGCTCTGCCCCCTTTGCCTCTGCCCCCACACACCACTGGCATGCAAAGGTTATTAGGGCAGCTCTTCCCAGCCTTAGGTCCCTAGGCCCTTTTTGACTACAACTCCCAACATCCCTAACTGGAAGGACTGGTAGTCAGGGATAATGGGAGTTGTAGTCCCAACAACATCTGGGGACCCAAGGTTGAGAAAGGCTGCAATAGGGAATGCTGCTCAGGTTCTGTGTGCTCACTCATTTCTCTGTGAAACATAAGCTTGTGTTTGACTTGCAGGTGGTCCACATGGACATCAGAGGCAACATAGTGAAACTTGACAACGGTGCAGAAATCTCCTATGACAAGTGCTTAATTGCCACAGGTTAGGATGTGGAGGCTGCTTCTTTTTCTCTTTTAGTCCACAGTGGGTGGACATGGGGTGTATTGAGGTATTAGCCAAGATGCCAGAGGGCTCTGATATTCTGCCTACATGTGATTTTGGTATTTCATTTGTGTCCTCAGGTGGTTCTCCAAGGAATCTTCCTGTGATTGAGAAGGCAGGCAAAGAGGTGCAGCAGAGGCTCACCCTTTTCCGGAAGGTAATCCGAAGAGGGGAACCATCTTTTGACCAACAATTCACCCATCAGTTGCCATGATGAATTTATGCTTATTAACTGGCTTGTTTTTAAGAAATTGTATTGAACTGAAAGCTTATTGATTCCCCCCCTAAAAAGCATATTTAAAAAAACAAAGAAAAAATGCAAAGCAGACAAGCGCTAGTGTTTCTTGAACATCTCAAGATATGAAAGATATCAGAAAATTCCAGAGCAATTTCTCATTTTTTCCTTGTCTTCTTCCCTGCCACCCCAAATTTATAACATTAGATGCAAGTGCCTTTCATGTGTTGTTTTTCCTGAGTGTGTGAGTATGGAGAGAGAGAGGGAGAGAGTTTAATTTCTATCCTGCTTTCCTCACAAAGGAGCCCAGGGTGGCAAACAACAAAGTAGTTAGAACAGTGCAGTTGAAAGGTATTAAAAACATTGGAAACAATCACAAACATTTTAAAATGTTAAGAGCATTTTAAAAAATGTAAAAATGTGCAGCAAATGAAAAACATTTTTCTAGACTGTCATCCACAAAGAACAGGTTCTGTGCCCCATTTAATTTGGATTGAAATCTTGTCCATAACCAAGAGTTTTCATAGTTACCAAATCAACTAGTAACAGACAACAAATGCTTGGCTTTCCTTCAAACTGCTAACTTAGCTTGCATTGACTTTCATTGTTTGATAATGGAAAGCCTACATCCCTGTCTTGTGTTACCTGTAGACCTCAAGCAATACCAAAGGAGAATGGGTTCCTAGGTCCTCTGCTCACCTTGTAGCTCACTGGTCTCAGTGAGAAACTATAAACTAAGAACTTTTCTGATTAATGTACTGAGCAGGGACACTGTTACTAACACTGACTAAAGAGAACCACTGAAATGCTCCCCTGTCTCCTTGCAGGTTGAAGATTTCCGTTCACTAGAGAAAATTTCCAGAGAAGTCAAGTCAGTCACCATTATTGGCGGTGGTTTCCTGGGTAGTGAGTTAGCCTGTGCTTTGGGGCGAAGAGGTAAGTGTGACCTCTGATTAGTGAGAGTCTGCAAAGAGCAGGAGTTGAGAGTGTGAGACAAGGGTATAAATAGCCACTGGATCATCAAGCTTATTTGGCTAAACCACTTTTACTCCCTGTTCAAACCTGCTGCTTGTGGTGATGAACAAGGCAAGAATTTTAAAGCACTCTGCCACAATGCAAGGACTTAGAAATGAGAATAGTGGAATAAATGCAGTGAGCTGCCTTGCTCTGAAGGAATGAATCAGGTCTGGATTGTTGTCACTGCAATTAGGTCAGTTTGGCAGCATGTAAAATCTCACATGTTCTGCCCATGTGCCCATGTTCAAATTTTTGCCTTTTGATTTACTCCTTGGAGGAGTTGTTGAGAGAACTATTAAGGTTAATTGTAGACTAGCTGCGCTAAGTCTGTTGTCTTTTTTAGAAAATGACTGGCTTCTTAGCCCTCCATCCTCACCGCTGATGACTAGAGGTCCAGCTTATATCTTCCCAGGTTCTGAAATTGCACAAGAGGCTGCTCAGACACTCTCCCCACCCCCGACTCTCTTCTGCAGTGATGAGGACTAGAATGTTGTTAATGTATTAAATGGGGCTGTTCTCAGGATACTGAAGTTCTGCTCTCCTGCATGGGTGATTCTGGGAGCTTGGAGCACAACAGCCCTGCCTAAGTGCTGATGTGTACCAATCCAATTTCCCAGGAAGCCAAGCAGACAGACACCAGCCTTGAGGAGTTTCTCACTTTTGAGTGTGCAGAAGTCTGCTGGGCATAAAAGAAAAGCAGGTGTACATGCATTTACTGGCTTTTGCTGTGACTAATCTTGTTCTCAGTTTTGTGTGTGCTCACACATGCGCAGGTGTTTAAATATTCATATGCCACCTCTTGGTCTTTTGCTCCCAAGGTATCTTACCATGAATCTGTCTCTCACTCATGCATGCACGCAGCATCAAGAAGCAACAGTATCAGAAAGCATCAGCACTGAAGATAAAAACAGGAGATAAAGCAATGGAAGCGAACACCTGCAGTCTTCCTGCAAATTGAGAAAATTGTAAAATGATGTTATCCCCCAAACGATCAGTGAATTCTATTGACTCGATACCGAAAGCTAACACTGATGGTGCTGTTGGGGGAATTTTGGATTCTATACCCAATAGCCTGTGGGTTCAGCCTGGACAGCCAATAGAACCCAGACACCAATTGTCAGTCAAACAGGATTTTTATTTAGGTGTTGCCAGGCTGGTGCAACACAACCTGAACCAACAAGTAGTTGAAGGGTGGCCTCCCAAATTTGAAAAAAGCACAAGCTTTTTTGTTATGTCCATATATGGCAGTACTTCTGCCAATTAGCTTCTACTGGCATAATCGCAAGCCATAACAACTTTCTTATCTTTTGCCTCCTCCTAGTTACAGCTAGGGACCCAGGTGGCGCTGTGGGTTAAACCATTGCTGATCAGAAGGTCGGCGGTTCGAATCCCTGTGACGGGGTGAGCTCCCGTTGCTTGGTCCCAGCTCCTGCCAATCTAGCAGTTCGAAAGCACGTCAAAATGCAAGTAGATAAATAGGAACCGCTACAGCGGGAAAGTAAATGGCGTTTCCATGTGCTGCTCTGGTTTGCCAGAAGCGGCTTTGTCATGCTGGCCACATGACCTGGAAGCTATACGCCGGCTCCCTCGGCCAATAATGCGAGATGAGCGCACAACCCCAGAGTCGGTCACAACTGGACCTAATGGTCAGGGGTCCCTTTACCTTTACCTTTAGTTACAGCTATAGTTCTGTGTGCATGTAATTCCATCCTTGTCTCATGGTTCCCTTGCAAACACTTGCTCAACCCTTCTCACACACATTCCAACTTTTAATTTTATGGTTTATACAGTTTCTATGACAGTACCATGTGGGCATGTCTGCAGAGGGTATTTCTTGCACTGGGTGCTATCTCATAAAAGACCCTTTTTTCCAGGTCTCTTCCTGCTTACTCTGTGAAGGTGGGGACACCTGAAGGGCCTCTTATATCACGGACAGGTTTAAATGGGAGAAATACAATTTTTCATGTACTCTGCTCCCAGGCCTTAGGACTTAGCACTTTGAATTATGCCCTAAAACAAATTGTAGCCCACACTCTCCAATTCCCTTTGCAGCACAGTCAAGGGGCCTAGAAGTGATCCAGATGTTCCCAGAGAATGGCAACATGGGCAAAGTTCTTCCTGAGTACTTGAGCCACTGGACCACCAACAAAGTCAGGCGAGGTAAGGCCCTCCCTTTTCTGCCTTTGTGCTGGAGCTGTTGGGAGGCTATCCTTAAGCACCCAGACGCGTGTCAGCCTGGGCTGTGGACTGGCATGGTCTGATTTTGAGGCTGCAACAGCCTGTCAGCAGGAAGACTTGCATGAGAATTGTCTCCAAGCCATTTTTCTGTTCCACAGTTCTTGTGCCATGAGGCAGCTCTGCCGTTTGATCCTAGGAGGCAGAGCTGAGGCTTGCCACCCCAACATCCTTATCTCATGCCTTCGGTATGGCCAAGGCACATTTTCCTAGCTGTTTATAGCATATCTGCCCAGCCACCTAGCATCTGCATTCTGACTCCCTTTGCAATTGCTACTCTGCATTTTCGCTCTTGGGACAGCCAGGTGTAAGCCCCTTCCTGCAGCTCGGGAGTGGGGAACTGCTGTTGTGCAGGCTGAATCTGGCTTGTGGCAAATTCCCATCCAGCTGCAGTCTCACCTCATCTCTCCCAGCAACTTGCAGGAATGAAGAGCAAGTGCTGTGTTCCTCTCCTGGTGAGCCAGTTCTGTTTCTGTGTTGGGCCATGAGAAAGAAAAAGATTTTTTTGGGGGGGATGGGTAGGACTGGCAGAAACAGAATTAAAGCGAGTTTCTGCTGGTATGTAACTCCCCACCCTACCCCACCCTGGAGAGAATGTGGCCCTTGACTTAAAAAGCTTCCCCACTTCTGTGCACCCTGCATTGCAACCCCTCCTTAGATCTCCCTGCTGCCAGCTATAACCATAGGCAAGATCCCTTTTTGTAAACTGCATCCTAGCCTGCCATGCCTCTGTAATTGCCCTGCCAAGTCTCTTTCTGACTCAGCTATTAATGTTTCGCCTTAAGCAAAAGCTGGGATAGCTCAGTTGGCAGAGTGTGAGACTCATAATCTCAGGGTCGTGGGTTCGAGCTCTACGTTGGGCAAAAGATTCCTGCATTGCAGGAGGCTGGACTTGATGACCCTCATGGTCTCTTCCAACTCTACAATTCTATTATTCTAATCCCCCACTTCCTCTCTCTCTGCTGTGTTGTAATGATTGGTGGCACTCCTGTTCCATCCCTGCATGCTTAGTTTACAAAGCTTCTAAAGTTTGCACAGATTTATTAAAATGCCACAGTACCTGCCTGCAGGCTGATGAGCCTAATAGATAGGAAAGCACAAATGGAGCGGGGAAGAACAGGAAGTCAAGGCATGTAGAGGCACTCGCTCATAAAGTTAGCATCCATGCGCACACTTCCGGTACTGAAAGGAAAGGTGGCAGGCAAGAATGCAGTGCTAGCAATTACAATGAGCATGGGGTACGCAAACCTGGCCCACAAGTTATTGATCTCTAGCTTTAAATTGAAGGTGTTGCGGCACCAGCACTGTTCCTTTTGCTGCCCTGGGGTGAGCTGGATGCCGTCCAGATCTTGACCAACCCTGCTGCTGTGTCTTTTCTCTGCCTGGCTCTGCTCTGTGTAGGCAGCAAGGCATGTGCAACCTTCAGGTATTGCTTGGGTTCCCATATTTCAAAAAGTAAAAATCAGGACACCCCAAAAATTGTTGAGCTTTTTTTAAAGAAGATCCCAAAGTTGTTGTGCTGCCTAAAACACCTGCCGATTGACCTGCCTAAAATCCAGGACGAAGCACCACCTTTTGGAAATTCCCCCCAGATGTCAATTCTACCTTTGAAATCCCAGTAATGTCCAGAAAAATGCAGACATCTGGGAGCCCTTGCATTGCTGTCTTTGTCCACTGCATCTCTCTGCCTCCTGCCATCAGACAGTAGTTGTTTTCTGTGCTTTACTTGCAGAGGGAGTGAATGTGATGCCCAATGCCATTGTCAAGTCTGTATCTGTTGTTGGAAACCGGCTGCAAATAAGACTAAAGGATGGAAGAAAAGTGAGTACTGGGCAAATGACAAGATGGATCACCTGCCTTTGCCATGTTCTGCCTCCACTGTCGGAGCCAGTATAACACTTGTGAATATGTTGCTGGAAACCACAGGAGAGGAGAGTGCTATTGTGATCAGGTCCTGCTTCTTATGTTTATGTGTGTGTGTCTGTGCACAAAAGGAGTGAATCGTGATCATAATGTAACTCAACCCTCGGTTCCTGCTCCCTACTGAAACCAACAAGTCATTGTAACTGAAATAAATGCATAGACTTTCCCCTCTAAACCCCAGTTAAGCTGACTCCTGCTTCACTCATTTTCCTCTGCTTTCTCCTCTCTAATTTTTGACTGTAAGCACTTTGGGGCTAAGACTTCTAAGTGTTGGCAGCCACATAGTGCAGGTAGTTTCAGAGGAATTAAAAAACGGTCTGCTTTTTCTGCTACTCAGGTGGAGACCGATCACATTGTGGCAGCTGTGGGCCTGGAGCCCAATGTTGAACTGGCCAAGTCAGCTGGCCTGGAGGTGGACTCAGACTTCGGGGGCTTTAGGGTCAATGCAGAGCTCCAGGCCCGCTCCAATATCTGGGTGGTAAGTGTGTTTGTGTATGTATGGAGAGAGCGTCTGAATGGGCCTGAGCTGCTGGAGAGTTTACTGACTATAAAGATTTAGTACAGGCAACTTCCCACTTAATGCAGTGGTTATGAGCGCATAAGTGAAATTGCATAAATTGGGGAGCACCCCTAAACACCTTTAAACACCTCTGCCACTCTCTTTTCAATCCATACAAAAAATACTGTATCCAAAAGTATCCATAACTGGAACTGAAGCTCAGGGACAGCTGGAGGATGCGCGGGAAAGCAGTGCTGCTCCTGAGCTACCCCGCACGTCGGCTGTTAGGCAAGGAGATTGAGCAGCCAATACAAATCCCCACTGTGCCTCCAGTCTTTTGGGGGCTTCCTCCACCCTCACTGAACTCTTCAGTGACTTGTGTCAGAGAGCCACAAGGACTCTCCAGCTCTCCCCCACCATTTCCAAGTTTGAATTGATCTGTTTAATTATTTCCCAGTACCACACACAAATCGATCACACTTTAGTGGGGAGGGGGGAAACGGGACACACCTGTATAATAAGAGCAGCAATTATTATTTAAAGTGGTTACATACATGGAGCTTTCCAGGGCAAAGCTCTCCCAATGTGGTTTACAAAAGAAAACAAGCTTTACGTACACATCATGAACATTATGCTTACAAATGACCTGCAGAACGATCAGCTTGCAATGCTTCCACTTTAGCCCTCTCCACCCCCAACCCCCAATTATTTATCCATCACCCTGTGATCTATTTCACTGTGTCTGTTCATCAGTGGTTCCCCTGCCCTGTCTCTGCTTCTCTCCTTGGATGTTCTAAGGATGGAAAGGTTTTGGAAATTGAACAACAGTCTGTTTTGGATATGGTTTCAACCAGTGTTTCCTAACCTGGAGACTTCCAGATGTTCTTGTACTACAACTCCTATCATCCTTGCTGGCTGGGGCCGATGGGAGATGGAGTCCTAACTACCTGGAGGCAATCAGGTTGGAGAAGTCTATTTTTAGACTGTCTTAATTTTCCTCCAAAACTCATCACACCTGTATGCCAGACAGTAATTCAGCAGGTCATGTACCTGGGTCTAAGTACGATGGAGAGGTGGCTGCAGCTGTTTCTCCCTTGAATGGTCTCAGCAATGGAAATTGGTTGCTGGAGGAATTGGGGGAGACCAAGCTCTGTTTTTATCTAATCACAATGAAGGAGTGCCCAAATACTGTTTTCTCTCCCTCTGGTTGATGACAGTTGGAAGGAACATCCAAGCATGTTGCTTTTGAGGAGCAGGGGTTAACGGGGTTAACATCCTATGCACATTACTAGATTCCATGTCAACATGCTTGTTGACATGGAATCTAGTAATGTGCATAGGATGTTGAGAAACTGTTCCCATTTTAAGGGAAGAAAGTTGAGCTTCTGGTCCTCATCATGATACAAATTTCCTCCCCCCCACCCCACCCCCAAAAAGAAAATAGCTAAGGGTTCCTGACTGTGACTAGCAGCATATTCAGTGCTGAATATGGGACAGCTTCATTCCGCTCTAGTTTTAATCACTCTCCAAAAGCCCACCTCCTCTTTTTCCATCTCCACCAATGCTGCAAGCATTCTTAAAAAGAGTTTCAGGCCACCTTTCCCAGCTGGAGACCAACAGTGCCCAGATTGAAGCCACTGTTGTGCTTTGAAGGACCTGATAAATCTCTTATTAATTTGACCTTTCTCTGCCCAGTCCTCACCCTTTGCACCTTTCCCAGGCAGGGGATGCTGCTTGCTTCTATGACATCAAGCTAGGCAGGCGGCGTGTGGAACACCATGATCACGCTGTGGTGAGCGGAAGGCTGGCAGGAGAGAACATGACGGGAGCGGCAAAGCCATATTGGCACCAGTCCATGTTCTGGTAATGTGGATTCTCTTGTTCTGTCTGATTTTGCTCATGTTGAGCTCATCTTCCTGGACCTTTTCAACATGCTGCATTTGCACCAACTTGGTGTAGCAAAGTTGTAGAATCTGCCTTTCATATTAACTTCTGTCTGTTGGTTCATTTGGCCCAGTATTGTCTGCTCTTGATAGAAAATGGCTATCTGGGGTCTCTGGCAGAGGTATCTTCCCCCTGTGTTGGTGCCTGAGATACCGGAACTGAACCTGGGACTTTATGCACTTAAGTATGCACTAAGGACCATTGCTGGCAGTTTGGCAAAGCTGCCACAAAAAGCACAAACTCTGTTACAGGAGCTAAACGGCTGTGTCACATCCTAAATGTTCATCTGAGATCTGATCTACACAAGCAGTAGAATAAGGTGGGGATAAGATAGTTAGGCTGTAGACTGAGGTTGGCTTTTGAATGCTCCCTTAATATACAAAATAAACAAAACAAAAAAAAGCCTGCACCCAACAACCCACAAGTAGAAAGCAAGGAGAGGTTCTAACATTTCTTCCTGATATGTTTTCCCCTAATTTTAGGATAAATCATCACCATCACTATTATTATTATTATTATTATTATTGCTACTACTACTACTCACCCCTTGCAATATGAAATTGAACATTCCTTTCCTCATCTCAGAATTCCAGACATCTCCCCCAAAGCTACACGCAGGAGTAGCCAACATGGCGCATCTAAGTTGCTGTGGGACTACAGTTTCCACCATCCTTAACTATTGGCCCTGCTGGCTGCAGCTGATGGGTGTTGGAATCCAACGGCATCTGGAGAGCACCAAGTTAGAAGGGGCTGCTATAACAAAAAGCTGTACATATTCTGCCGAACTAGGATTTGGTCCAGTGGTCGGTGTCCTTGATGCTTCAGCTTTTATTTAAAATAAATAGGAAAGTTCTGGTTCTTAGGGCATCAAAATGGTTGAGCAGAGTGCTCCAGGTTCAATCCAGCATTACCTGTTAAAGGGTCTCAGGAAGCAGTTGATAGGGAAAGTCTGTTACAGTAGATCCTGGACAGCCGCTAACAGTTACAGTGGACAGTTCTAGGCTTGGTGGACAGCAGTTGACCTGGTTGAGGCAGCTTTGGATATACTTCCCATGAGTTTTTTTGTCTGTCTAGCTGTCTGTCATCTACCGTATCTACCATAGAACGGGGAATCAAGGCAGCTCACAAAAATGAAAACAAAAACAGATAAAACACATATGGCTAAAAACATGTTCACATGAGTAGAACGAATGCATCTAAAAGCAACCAATGACATGCCACTCTACATAATACCTGTGACAGCATTTTGTTTTTCTTGTAATCCAAGAGTTATGCTCCAAAACATTGATTGCTTTCAGCCCACCTTATAAAAACATGGATGCAGTGGGGTGGCTTTAAAAAAAAAAAAAAGACATGCCAACCTTCCTGGGCTATAATAAAGAGATTCAAGATATTGCAGAGCCTCTCTGTGTTCAGTCATTCTTTCTTTGTGCTTTGAGAATGCCAGTCACAATCTGCCTTGGATTTCTGAGCTAGCCCTTACTGTCTTTGCTTGGTTCCTTAGGAGTGATCTGGGCCCGGATGTTGGCTATGAAGCTATTGGTCTTGTGGATGGCAGCTTGCCCACTGTGGGAGTGTTTGCTAAAGCAACAGCAAAGGACACCCCAAGATCAGCCACAGAGGAATCAGGTGAAACTTCGCTCCTTAATCAGTTTTTCCACTGGTTGATTCATAAAAGAGTCATCTTGGGTTGGAAGAAGTGTTTGTTTCTTCTTATAGGGATAGCTTTTGATTTCTCCCTTGGAGTGAAACGCAGCCTGCTAAGGATTATTCCAGAAGTGGGCAATCCGTGTCCTTCCATATTGGACTACAGTTCCCATCATCCCTGGCCATTAGCCATGCTGACATGGGCTGATGGCAGTTGTAGTCCATTATCATATGGAGAGCCACAGGTTGGGGGACCCTGGCATGCAAGGCAGGGAGGAGGAGAGGGGAGCCCAACAGGCTGTGCCCAGGGCTAAGACCAAGTTTATTCTAGGTACTGGAATCCGCTCTGAGAGTGAAACGGAATTAGAAGCACCAGAGCTCAAGGTCTCGGCCGCCTCGCTTTCCAGCCTGCAGGCCCCACAGCAGGGAGAGGACTATGGGAAAGGCGTCATATTCTACCTCAGGGATAAAGTGGTGGTGGGAATTGTGCTGTGGAACATTTTTAACCGGATGCCAATTGCTCGAAAGGTAAGCAGCATGAGTCTGGGGGCGGGTTTATTCATGGGGTGTATCTTCGGCATCCATGTGGCTGCTGTTACTTAGCCCACTGGTCTTCAACTGGTGGGTCGGAACCCACTAGTGGGCTTCAGGGTGATCCAGGGTGTGTCATAACAGGAGTGTTGCCACGGTGCAAACATACGGGAAAAGATTAAGAAATGCATGTTTGGGTTAAAAGTAGGCCCTGGGTCTGAAAAGGTAGAAGATACCTAACTTAAAAGAATCATAGCATGGGCAAAAAGAATTACTTTATGTAGAAGCCACTTGCAGCCTTTTGATAGTCCAGAAGAAGTAATAGGTCTGTTGATGCAACCTGTGGCACTCATTGCCTCAAGATGCTGTGTTTGGCAGTTAGCATCAGTGGTCTTCAGAAAGGATTTAATTTTTAATATATATATATTTTAAAAAGAGCCAACAGAACTAGAACTGACTTGTCTGCCAAACTCTGAGGCTGTAATCAGACTGCTGTGAATAGGAGATGGGCAACTCTCCGTGGATGAGATGTCAGTGATCCAGTAGAGTGATGCTAGTGAAGATACAGACAGTGCTTCCAGGGAATGTGTCATTCTCCATGTGTTCACCCATACATCTGGTGTGATACCCTTGTGCTTGGTCTGTGGCTATTTAGATAACTGCAGCACACCAGTGCTTCCCCAGCTCATGCTTTTTTCCGTGTGGCAAAAACAACAAAAACAACAACAACAAGGAGAAGAACTTGCAAGTAGGATCTAGTTAGTGTAAAGCAAACTTTACAGCCATAAATGTATTATGAATTGCAAGGTAGGAGGCTTGGAGGTGATGCTCCTGATAGCCTAATGGAAGAGAAGTACAGGGCTGGTCTTCTTGACTGACTTGCACAACACCTAAGGAATAGAGAAGGCAGGATATGAGTCCTCAAGATTACACGAGTAGCTGGATTTCATTTAGGGTCATGTCATCTTGTCTCCTGTATTGATCAGTACTATTTGTCCTGACTGGGAGAGGTTTTCTAAGACCTTGGACAAGAGTATTTCCTAGCCCTGCCCCCTCCCTCTATCAGGAGAACACACCTGAGAAACATCTAGGCTAGGCCATTAGTTCTATCTCATCCCAGGTTTTGCAGATTAAGTATGTTGCATTGCATCTGTCAGGGGGTTGTTGCGGCTACTCTCGAGTAATGACGCTCCAGTCCGCACTGTCTTTAAGAGTTTTATTGTGCATATTATTTACAGTGCGGAGATATCAGAAAACATGACCACCTAGTCACTTTCTGAGATAGTAGCAGTGCTGAGATTGGCCTAGGGGCGGGGGGCTTTTCAAAAAGGACACCCCATGGTGGTTGATAGCAGAGTGGAGTAAGTGGCAGTTCAGGAGCTTCAGCTGAACAGTGTAGGCTCATAGCAGGTAAATGAACACAAGGCAGAAGCTGTTTTATTTCTCTTGCAGATCATCAAGGATGGGGAAGAGCACGCTGACCTGAACGAAGTTGCCAAGCTCTTCAACATTCATGAGGACTGAGTGTCCCCCCCCAAAGCCTTGGTCTGGGATGCATTTGGAAACTGGAGAGATGAAGGTCTAGGCACCAGGCTGCGTGAGCTCGTATGCTTGTGTGCCCCCTCCCTGTCCTGCCCACCACAGTATGTGTGAATATTTGTGAATGTTTGTAATGGCCCAAGACTTGGGCTCTCTTTGCACCATGAATTAAACCGGATTCTAAATAGCAATTGGGGCCTGTTTCCTGGTAACCTCCCTGCTGCTGATTGGATCCTGGCAATGCTTTTCTTTCTATCTAGAGAAATAGGTGTTGGTACTCACCATGAAGTTGTTCCAATAAGTGCCACACTTTTTAAACAACAACAAAATGAGGTGCTGGTACTGCATACCCTTGAGTACCCCCTGTGGAAAAAAGCACTGAGGAATGGTTGTGTGAAGGTTAAGGTTGGGCAGTCACAGTGTAAAACAAGCCACTCCTTTCTGACATCAGCCTTTGAGGGGGAACAACTGTGCTGGGTAGGAGTGAAAATCGGGAGCTTCAGAGACCAGCTGCAACAGTATGGGAAACTTCTGGTCCTGCATACAATGCTGGATTCCAACTCCCATCAGCCTCAGCCAGCATGGCCAATGGTAAGAGATGATCAGAGCTGGTAACATCTAGAGAGCTGCTGGTTCCTCATCCCTGGCTTCAACCATCCTCCTCCTGGCTTTCTGTCCATGTTTGGTTCCCCTCTGCCTCTCTGCTCCTCCACATGCAGCTGCTGGGTGACCTTGGGCTAGTCACACTTCTTTGAAGTCCCTCAGCCCCACTCACCTCACAGAGTGTTTGTTGTGGGGAAGGAAGGGAAAGAATGTTAGCTGCTTTGAGACTCCTTTGGGTAGTGATAAAGCAGGATATCAAATCCAAACACCACTACTACTCCTACTTCTTCTCAAAAGCTGAAAGGGAGCAGGGAGCTTCTTGGGTAGAGACAAAAGGAGTTATTTTCAGGCTGAGGGTTTTCATGTTCCTTTTCTTGAACCCCCCCCCCAAAACAACAACAAGGAGCAGGGTTTGGTTTTGCTGCTTATGGCATGCAATAAAAGTTTCCCTTGCCAGATAAACTGCCAAGTAAATTGGTGTTGAATCTATCTTCTAACACTGTAAAACAGGGTGAAGTAATTTGGAGAACCTTGGTGCCGAAGTAAGCAGGTGTAACCTGTTACATAATAACCACCATTAAAACAGGATATATTATATTGGGGAAACAATACCTGGTGTTTATGGCTGACTTCCTGCCACTTTGAATTTCGGCTAATACCTGACTCACACGTTCAGGTGCTACTGTGCAGAAGGAAGTGTCTACTAGTGGGTTTGATTGATGGCAGGGCTGGGGAACCAGTTGCTGGACATCATACCATCAAGCCACAGACACCAGTTAGTGGTCAGGGAATAACAGCCAGAGAGCTATGGATTTGATTTATGGTAGAGCCAACTGTGGAACCTGCATTGAGGCCTGGAGTTGAGGAATGACAGGGGACCAGGCTTCCGAGTCCTTTTCACTCCAAAATACACTCCTGGTTTTCCTCCAAGCTTTCTTCATTTCAGCTGCCTAATTTTGGGGGGTGGGGGTGGGATGCCATTGCTATTGTTAAAACAGTTGGGTATGAGAGGGGCCTTTCTGATCTACAGCAAGACACCCAGTGAATTACCACTAGATCCGGATCTGTTTTACACCCTAGTCCAGCTAGAATTGCACCTGGATGGGATGAAGCAATCAGGGAAAGAGGACTCCTCTGCCCTAGGCTATTACAGTGGAGTCTTAAACGAAGAAAGTTGCCTTAAATCAGGCATGGCCAAACTTGGCCCCCCAGCTGTTTTGGGACTACAATTCCCATCATCCCTGACCATTGATCCTGTTAGCTAGGGATGATGGGAGTTCTAGTCCCAAAACAGCTGGGGGGGCCAAGTTTGGCCATGCCTGCCTTAAATGGTAAGATGCCACAAAGACCATCTCTAGCATTCACACAGTGGCCTTGGGAATCCCATGGCTGCATCAATGCTTTCCCCAACTTTTGATTCCTAGCAAGTGTTATTTGGAGACATATGGCCCCAAATACTGGCAGTAGTCCAGTAATGAGTACTTGTAGCTATTCAAAGTCTTATCCTCAATCCAGATCCCTTTGAAAGCTACCCAGATTCATAGTCATGCCTGCATTGTGTGGTAGCACATCTCATGGTTTCAGTATGTGGTGCATACATACATTTGCATGTGTTGATTCTTCCAAGTTTCATTGGATGACCCAGTTCTAGTATTAGAAGAGAAAATACCTACCCGCTTTCTTCACATCCTGTTTTTTCCAGCATTACAAATGTATCATTTCATTAGGGGGGATTTGTTCCTGTCCTGTCCCATGATCGTCTGGCTTGCCTTTTTCTGAGCCTTTTTTCCAGTTCTACAATGTATTTTTTAGGGACAGTGACTGGATCTGTATAGAGTATTCTAAGTGCAGTATCACCACAGATTTGTATAGTACTGTTGCAATACTGACAATTGTTTTCAATCCTTTTCTTAATGCTCCATAAGATGGTATTCACCTCCACAGCTGTGGCACACTGGTTGATGCTTCCATCGAATGTCTCCAATACCTTTTTCCTGCTCAGTCTATCACTAGTTCAGGCCCCTTTAAGTGTACAGTTGAAGCCAGGATTTTTTGCCTCAATGGCCATCACTTTGCGCTTACTTACATTGAGTAGCATTTGCTGTTTGAATACCCATTCATCCAGTTCACCCTTTTTGTTCTTACCTCCCTGATCAGTTTGGTGCCATTTGTAAACTTGGCCTTCTTGCTGCTTATCCCTAACTCCAGGTTATTAGTATAATAGTTCAAAGCTCAAGTCCCAGTACTGATCCTAGGCGGGCCCTGCTTACAGCCTTTCATTGTGAGAACAGCCCATTTATTCTTGCCCTTTGCTTCCTGATTGTTGACCAGCTGCTGATCCATAAGACCTTATTCTCTTCATTTCATCACTGCTAAGCTTACTCATTAGTCTTTGGTGAGGAACTGTACAGTATTACCTCTGGTTAAGAACTTCAATTCGTTTCGGAGATCCATAACCAAAAAAATTAACCTGAGGTACCAATTTAGCCAATGGAGCTTCCTGCTGCCGCCGCGCCGCCGGAGCGCAATTTCTGTTCTCATCCTGAAGCAAAGTTCTTAACCCGAGGTACTATTTCTGGGTAAGTGGAGTCTGTAACCTGGAGGGTTTTTAACCTGAGGTACCACTGTATCAAAAAGTTTTGAAAATGCAGTACAGTATCTACCACAGCATCTCTGCAGATATACTTATTGACGATCTTAAAATAAGTGGTATGGGAGGCAATATGTACACATTGTGCTGGTTATTTTTCAGCAAGGTTCTCTTTTGTATACAGTACTTGGTAATTCTACCTCTAATAATGCTCTGCAATAGTTTTTCCAGTAGAGATGTTAAACTAACTGGCCTGTAATTTCATGCCAGTTCCCCAATTACCATTTTTTTTTAAAAAATGGCTTTACCTTTAGAACCTCAAGCACAGAGGCTGATCTTAGGGCGTTGCATACTTTTGGTAGCCGATCAGCAATTTCACATTTCAGTTCTTAAGATTACACTTAACCTCCTGCTGTTCCAACACCCTTGTTTTGAAATGTTTCACACGATGTAAAGGATTTTCATGAGCTCAGGCGAACTACTGCAGCTGCCCAAGGGCCTGTTTTTAGCTGGCTCTAGATATATAGTTTGTTGTCATATACTGAAGACTGACCAGTGAGGATAAGCCATGCCCCCTTCGAGCCTGTCACACACCAGTGTTCTCCCTTGCAGCTCATTGGCTGATATGGGGGCATGGGAGTGGTTTATCTTTTGTGTCCTCCTTCCACATTGCTGGTGGCACATGACGTCCTTGAATTCCCTCTCAACCCTTGCAGCCACCCAATCTTGTCAGCTGCTCTGTATAGGAAACAATTGGGGGATTCTAGCCTACCATGTAATAATAATAATTGGCTACAGCTTCATGCTAGGCCCCAGCTTGGATCCCAAGCAGTTAGGAGGGAGAAATTTAAATGAGGTTCACATCCATGATCAGTTTATCATCTGGCATGCGTATCCTTTTTTCCAACAGAAATGGGGAACCTGTGACTAGCCATATGTTGGACTCCCGGTCCCTATCAGCCCTGGGCAGTATGGCCAGGTCACAAGTTTCCTATCCCTGCCTTACAGAGTAGGGACCATGCCTCCTTGTTCCAGTGAATAGCCAATAAATGCTTTTCTAGATTAAAGGGCAAGATTTGTCCCCCCAGGAGCTACAGCTGTGCCCAACAAGGATTGTGTGTGCATCCCACTTCAGTTTGGAGCAGCGTCTCCTCTCCTCCAGGCACTCCATGCCCCAGGCTTGGGTAGGGAACAGGTATATCAAAGGGAAAGCAGGCACAGGAGAGGAACGAACCCTAGTCCCCTAGAGCCCAGCCCAGCATCATAAGTGACAACTTGCAACACAAAACAAAGCAGGCACAATTCAGGGGGTTCCAGAAATTCACCAGCTTGCTGCATTCCTCTCTCCACCAGGCAAGCAGCCTGATATGCCAGTAAAAGCTGTGCTTTGAGGAGAGAACCCACCTCTCTCACTCCCTTGCTTGTAGGAGAGCAAGGGAGTGAAATCTTGCTTCTGTAAGTTGGTTGTTGTAAAAATAAAAACAGATGGAGGAGATACACCGTGTTCTTGCTGGAGAAAATGAGTAGTAACGGGTGGAGGGGTGATTACTTTCCTAGTGGGCTTCAGGATGGAGTGGAAAGCACAGGACTGCTTGTGCCTACTGCCCTGCATCAAAGAAGAGTGCCTTGACTTCCCACCCTCAGTTCTTTGCCCATGCCAGCAGACTCTGGGAAATGAGGCGACAGTCCCACATAATCCTCCTAACTAGAAAGCCAACCTAACTGCTGAGTTATTGCTGAAGACAAAGTGGGAGATAATCCCAGCTAGGGAGGAGAGATTTGTCAAACCTATCCTCCTCCCAGGAATAACAGAAACCTTGTGTACAGCTAAACTATGATGGAGCTGATCGGAGATGGGAAACACCTGTGGCCACCTTAGCTGCTGCTGAGACTTAAATTCCCATCATCCCTGACCATTGGGTATGTTGGCTGGAAGTGCTTGGAGTTGAAGTCCACCCACAGCAACCAAAGGGCCACAGGTTTCCTGTCCCTGGACAAAACCTTCCATGTTGAATCCCCCCCCCCAGCTGCAATTAGTCCTTGCCTTTGCACAGCACTGACCGGGAAGACCTTTGCAAAGACAGGGTGCTGCTGCCAGCAAATCCCACCTTACCTGAATGGTATGAGTGATAACCCAGCAAAGTGTCTTAGGATTTCACCGCAACAGATAATTATACTCTGGTACTGTTTAAAGTGAGTATAGGGAACCTGTGACTCTCAAGAGTCCTTGGCCATTGCCCATGCTGGCTGGGGTGTTCCGAGTCTCCCCAACATCTGGAGGGCCACAGGTTCCCCACTCCTGGTTTTAAGAGGATGCAAAGGAGGCTAAGTCCTAAAAAACCAGCTGTGTGAACAGAGCACTTGCCTCCTTTAAAGAAATTAGAACATTGGGTTTGGATAGAGCTGGGAGAGAAAGTGTATGTGGAGGCTGACCCTTTCAACCTACTCACTCCCCATTTTACACAACTGGAATCACAGCAGCTTTAGCTGAGGGGTGAGTGGAATGGGAATTCCAATCAGGAAAATGCAAGTCACTTAGATGATGCACTTTCGGAAAACAATGCAAGTTCTTAACTTAAAACTGTAAGACGCCTTCGTGTTCAACTGTTTAGGTGAAGGACAACAGCATCGGAGCCAAAATCCATCTCCCTTCCTTGCTGTTCTTTGTTTACTGGCCCGTACTGGGACTAAGAGCCCAGTACTCTCTCTCCCCAACCAACAGCAGCTTGCTTTGTCCTGGGAGGGATATGGCAAGAAACTGTTTTCAAAAGTCAACTGTTATTGTACAGGTAAGCATCAAGTGGAAGGCAGTGGAAGACAGGAGTGCCTGGCGTGCTATGGTCCATGGGGTCACGAAGAGTCGGACACGACTAAACGACTAAACAACAACAAAAGCATCAAGTGGAAGTTGTTAACAGCCTTCTTTGGTCTGCACAGCTCACTGCCCAAAATGGGTAGAAGAGGCAGCCATTACGGCACATAGATAACACTCATTTACCCCTCAGAGCAGAAGTGCTTCTGTGATGGGGCTGCTTCCCCCCACCCCCCACCCTGCCCACCAGGCTTCAGAAGTAAGAGAGGCCGGACGCAAAAGACGAGGCAGGAGACTTGAGGCCCTGATGCAGGTTTTTCTGTACATAAGTGTTTTTGACACCAAAGCGTTGCTTAAAACAAATCAGAAGAAGAAAAAAGCAGCAGCTGCAGCACACGCCCCAAAGGCCCAAAGCCTTGGTGGAAGAGAGAGGTGGGGGCGGAGAGAAGGGAACGCTGTTTGCTTTTTCCAAGGAAGGGGGCCAGAAGAGGCAGCCTGCTTGGAAAACTGATTTTGGGGCTGTGCAAGGAAATGCAGCTCCCCAAGTGGGAAGGGAAAAACACAACACAAAAGAACAAAAATGTTACCACCCAAAACAACCTCCCCAGAGCAGGGGAAGAGCCAAAATAATAAAAGATTGTCCAGTCCTTGTTAGCACCTGTACAATAAAACTGTACCGCACACACACACACCCTGCCCCCCCTTACCCTCCAAATGATCTTCTCTCTCTGCTGCCCCCACCCTGTTGAAGACTGTGCTACCTTGCCAGCCAAACTGATTGAGCAAGGATGAAATTATAAAGAGGGAGTGGGGGACAAATAAAATAGCTGAGACCACCAGGTGCCTTTGGCTGTATAATAATTCTGTTTTGAAAAGTGGCTGTCTGGACAGCAGAAACAAATTAATATGATAAAAAAAGGGCAGGGAAGGAAATGCACCCAACCAGGGGTGCCAATTCAAATAAAGTACTGGGGGGGGGGCAGGTGTTGCCCTGTTTAGCTGATCACAAGACGTGATGACCGAACCCCATTTGAATGGTTATACTCCTCAACTTTGGGGGCCCACGGCCCCTCAAATATTTCATTGTGGAAGCTGAAGGTTGGCTCCTACGCACCCAACAGAAGCTGGGTGTTTCTAAAACAGAGGGGAGAGAAGAATTGATAGCCTCCTTCTTGCTATTTCATGGAGGACAGGAGAAAGGAAGCCCCAGTTTAGTCATTCAGGGGAATCCCAGAGGCGATGGTGGCTGCAGGAAGTCGTCCCCTGTCTCTCCACACACACACCCCGAATCACAGTGATACAGACTTAGCAATAACAAAAAAGAAAAAGAAAAAGAACACCACAAATTAAATACTAATTTAAATAAATACTCTGGAAGAGCTTGGGGGTGGGGAAAGAGATGCAGTTCCATGGAGAGGCTTCCAAACCACCAAGGCCCTGCAGCAGGTAAACGAGTGCAGAGTCCAGGACACAGGGGACGGCAGCTTCCTACCCCCAGGGTTGGCGGGAAGGTAGGAGGGCAGGCGGTGAGCACCCGTTGCAGTTCGTCAGGGAGGACCAGGCAGACAGAAGCCCTGCCCGCGAGAAGGCCACCTTCTCTCCTTGGTCCAGATTATTGCCTCGCAGTGCAGTCCGACGCTGACAGAGGGGAATGCCCAGCCCCCCCCCGTCAGCTGCTCCAGGCCTCCAACATCACCTCCGAGCCCAGCAGCCGAGCCAGCTCCGGCTCGTGGCGCACAAGCTCCACCGTCTCTGCAGCGCCCGGAGCCAAGGGGGGCGCCATGTGCTCCTGGATTTCTTCTGGGGCCAGCACCTGGCTCAACGACACCTGGCGCTGGAACTCCACCTTGGGCAGGGTGGTCACCTCGAAGTGTGGGAAGCGGGCCTGGAAGATGCGGGATGAGAGCTTCAGCCGCTTCAGCACGTCCGAGAAGAGGAACCAGTTGCAGGGCCTGGGCAAAGGGGAGAAGCGCGGAGGTCAGTAAGGACATGCTCTCTGTGCCCATCCCTCCCGTTCTCCATTTCACTCTCCCCCTCCCACCCCCACAGTCCATGTTCTAAAAGCTGAAATGCAAGGGTTGGAAACCTACCCATATGCGACACCATCCCATCTTGATGGAAGCCCATTTCCCCCATATGTTGCTGGATCACAACTGCCATTATTCTTCCCATTGGCCAAACTGGCTGGGGCCAACAGGGAGTTGGAGCTCAATGACATCTGGGGGGGCCTCATGTTCCTCATCCCTAGTGTACTCAGAGCAACTGCCCTATCTTCTAGTGCCGTGTTTCCCCAGTAGTGGGTATCCAGCTGTTTTGGGGCTACGATTCCCATCATCCCCGACCACTAGTCCTACTAGCTAGGGATGATGGGAGTTGGGGGGGTCTGAAAACAGCTGGAAACCCAAGTTTGGGAAACACTGAGTGTTTTTATTTAAATAGTGCTTGCGCTGCAACTCCATGCAACATCTCTCCCCAGCCGTTAGCACCCACCTCACATCACCCAGGGCCACAACTGCCTGGTGAAAGTAAGTGAAAAGGATGGTAGTGCTTTGTTTTTGAACACCATGGGTGCCCATTGTGCTTGAATACACTGCAGCCTGTCCCTACTGACATCTCAGCAGTTGGCTGGGCAGAGGAGGGGGGAGGCAGGACTTGGGTCAGGTAGTGGGACTTCTGGGTAGCTTGTCTCTGTGCTGTGTGGCCCTCCCCCACCTTCTGCCTAATAAAAATCAGAACCAATGATGCAAAAGCACGACATTCTGAGATCTGCTTCCTTTGCATCCTTTATCTGGGTCACAGCATTGTAACGACTGCAGCACCAGCAGTTTGGAATGGTGCTTTTGCAGATGCAGGATCCTGGCCATGACCCTACCTGCCCCCTCCCCTGTCCTTTTGGAACCACAGAGCTCCCACCACTTCCACGCTTAATATGCAGAATAGGCATCACATACCCCCCCCCCCGACCACCACAAAGCCTGTTATTTTGCCATGGTTTGCCAGACTCTCATTTTTCACAGCAGGCTCTCTGAATGCCCCTCCCCTCATTGAGCAGCTGGCAAAACCTTGCTGTGCCTGTGTGAGCTGGAGAAGGAAAGGAAAAGTTGACTTGCAAGCAAATGCACATCTCCTCATCCTTTCTCCAGGGTTCTCAAAAGCTGTTGTCTGCAACAAACCCGTCCTTCTGTCCCTCCTGCTCGCCACCTTCCAATGACACTGGCCTTCAGACTCCAGGGCTCCTTTTTCTCCCACGGAGTAGTAGGGTGGTGCAATTTGGCCCGTTCTCAAAAGCTCCCCAAGCTCTCCCAACAAGGAGACGCTGCCATTACTCACCCCCGGGAGACAGACACTTCCAGGTTGTAGCAGGGGAGCAGTGGCGTGTCGGAGAACTCAAACATGAGGTGGTCCGAGTCCTGCTCATCTTCCTCCTGATCAGAGCTCCAGGGAGGGTTGAGCAGAAGGTCACAGCTGATTTTATCTTTCCCCTCTGAAACAAGGGATACGGGAAATGGAGAGGGAGGTGAGGGAGGTGGAACGCCACGGGCTCAAAGAACTCTGCACACACAACCTTGCTCCCTAGCCTTCCCTGTGCCCAGTTCACTTGCTGGACAGCCATCGCCATAGCAACCCAACCACGGGCTGCAAAAGAAGCCCAGCATGGAGATGCCTGGAGGAACAGCTGGCAGCAGCCGATAGAAATTTAGAGACCACTATGGGACTGTGTTACGCTGCAATGCTGCAGGAGTGCAGAAGGCTCAGGATGGGCGAGGAATTTAGCTCTGCAAGAATGACAGCTCCTGTTTTGAAAAACCCCATGCATCTAGCAAGTGCAAGTGAGCTGGGTCTCCTGATGTTTCAGAAGTCAAAATGTAAGATTTCCAGTGGTTGGGGTGCATAGCTCATCAGCCCTTGCCAGGATCAGCAAAGCTAGAATAAATGACAGACAACTCCCCCCCCCAACAGTGGAATAAATTGTGCATAATAAGGTAACTTCTGCACAGTGCTCAATCCTCATCCTTTAAAGCTACCTTCTCCAATGTGGTGCCCTCCAGTTGTTTTTAGACTACAACTCCCATTATTCATGACTGTCAGCAGTCAGGATGGGAGAGGCCAACTTCCTCAGGCATAGGAGCAGCAGGCTCTTTTCTCCCACAGAGAATGGCTGGAATTCTGGCACAAGGTACGCCAAAAGTCACCCATCTTTTTCTGCCTACTACTTGCCCAGAGCTGCCGTGAGGGCAAGGACGGGGAACCTCTGGCCCTCCAGATGTTGCTGGGCTCCCAACTCCCATCAGTCCAAGCAAAAGGTCAGGGATGACGGAAGCAGAAGTCAAACAGCACCTGGAAGGCTATCCCTATCCCTGCCTAGACTGAAGAAGGGAAGGCACCAGCAAAGGAACAAAGAATGGAGGAAACATCCCAAGGTGCACTTGTGAGACCAACATGTATTGAGCTTGAAGGCTCTTTCACAGGAGCAACCAAACCGGTTTCTTCAAAGGACAGTAACTGAGCAAAATCACCCAGCTTTTGAAGGAAATGGTTCAAACACATCTTTGAAGATTTTTCTCCTCCACTCAGTATGCTGCAGGAGCAAGTGGTTTCAGACCAAAAGACAAGAGTGCTTGGGAAACAAATCAAAAAATGCCCTGCACTTCATTCCCTTGCTCCAAACGTCCTGCCTCTAAGGATGGAGGGAAGCCGATCAGCTCCACTACTTGTTGTTCCAGGGAGCAGGGAAAAGAGGTAGGTAGGATCTACTCACCTAGTATAGAGCTGCTGTAAAAATCCCAGGCTGTATGGGGGTCCCCTTCAGCTCGACCCTGCAGATCCAAGAGGTAATCTGCAAGAAGATAAAATAGAATAAAGGAAGCTGAGACGTCAATGTGTTTTCGGGTGCTTAGGCAAGGTTCCCAGAGAGTAAGATGGGGAACTTTTTGACCTCGTGTGCCAGATATTTTATCTCTCCACATCCTTGTGGCTGAACTTTTACAGGTAGGCAGAAGCAACCCACCTGCCATTGGGTTACCATTAAGTAGGCAATCTTGCTCACTTGTTTAAGTTAACTTGTCGAAGGAGAAAGTCACCAGGAAGCAGCAAGGAGGAGAACTGAACTCTCTCTCTCTCATCAGCTGATGGGTAGGCACTTAAAATACTGATACTTTGGCTGAGCATACCAGCTCCATGTGGGCAGGCACAGCCCATGCAGAACTGAACAGCCCATCAGCTGATTTCACCCACCCATCAAAGTGATGTCAGGTGACTGACCAGAGGGGGCACAGTTTAGGGAAAATGGCCTCATGGGCCAAACTGGACCCAAGATTGGTCTGCAGGATGAAGGTTCTTGCCATAAAGACTGATTAAAGCGGGGTTTCCCAAACTTGCACCTCCAGCTGTCGTTGGACTACAACTTCCATCATCCCTAACTAGCAGGACCAGTGGTCAGGGATGATGGGAATTGTAGTCAAAAAAACAGCTGGAGACCAAAGTTTGGGAAACGCTTGGTTCAATGTGGATTTTATCACAAAAGATTGTGATGTTATGATAAATCCACATTGAACTTTGCAAGCCGTTAATGGAGCAAAAATATTCATCTTTTGCTCACGGGTACCTTCCAGCAATATTCATGTGGGATTCCAGTCTAATGTTTTCAAAGTAGAGCCCTCCAACATGAATCCGTCCAAAGCCCTCCTTAGAGGGAAAACTATGCACCAGAATCAACCCAATGAAGCACGCATATATCCTGCAGAATGATGTCCTCTAGTGCAAATCAGGCACTTTCCCTGCAAAACCCATGTGCATTTTCCACTGCAGCAACACACGCATCATATCTAGTATCCAATGGGCCAGGGTGTGTATCTGGCCAGGGGAATAAAACTGCTGCCTTACCTTTGACAAAAGGAAACCTACCATTAAGGAAGTTTTTCATGTTTTCGCTGCTGGCCAGCTTCAGGGCAGTCTGCCCTGAATACGTAGCCAGGGTTGGGTCAGCACCGTAAGACAGCAGGAGCCACATGATCTCCAAGTTGTCATTTGCTGCAGCGTCATGGACAGGCCTGCCAAGGGAGAATGAATTTTCAATACGATTTCACAGAGTCAAAAGGCTGGAGCTGACCAGGGATCACCCATTCCTCCCTGGCCTTCCCCATACGCCAGCCATCAGTGAACCCTTAAGGAACCTGCAAGGGACCCTACCCCTCCTGTTTGCCTCTGTGAAGTGTTGTGTACTCTCTCTGTTAATGACAGACGGTAAGCTCAACATCTGCTTGCCTACAAGAGGCCCCAGGTTCAATCCCTAGGAGCTTCTGGTAGGGCTGGGAGGGACCCGTCTGGAAAACCAGAGAGCCTCAGCCAGCCAGTGCGAACAATATGCTGAGGTGGATGGAAGGGTCCTGCGCTCTGCTACATATTTTAAACAGGGGGAAATGAATATGGAGAAATGTCCATTGTTGGTCTGTCCTTAGTAACTGAGCAACCACCATATTATTAATAAATAATTATCCCGAGCTGCAAGGATTTTAAGAAGTACCAGACATGAAGGAGCCAAGGCTCAATGGCAAAGCACATGCCTTTCAAGTACACGGGACAACAATGTAGTACCCGGAATTACTGCAATCTACTGCAATGTAGTACCCGGAATTACTTTGGGCTCAGGGCACTGCAGAACCGCTTCCCCTCAGGGTAGATGAGTGCATTAGGCAGCCCGTCCATCGTGTCTTTCTCATGGGGTGCGGCCTGGACTGGACTGCTTTCAAGACCGCAGAGGGATTCTTGCTGAGCTTTCTCCCTAGCATGCTATTTTTCTATGTGCAGGGATTTTTAAATAGAGAGCAGCTCCACTTCAGCAGACAGTTCTCAACCTGCAGAACTGGCTGAAATTCAGCGCAAGATGTCCCTCTTAGAGCACACGGACAAGGTAGGTTGCATTTATTTTTTTAACTGCCACCCCACCTTTCCTCCCAAGGATCTCAAGGAAGTTCACGTGGTCTCCTCCATCTCTTTTACCCTCATGAAAAACGTGCAATGTAGGTTAGGTAGGAAGGGTATGGCTGGTCCAAGATCACCCAGAGAGTGGCAGAGTTGGCATTGGAACCTGACTCTCCTCTGCCCTAAGTCTGACACTCTTAAGTACTGCACCACAGCAGCTCTCACTGGCTTAACTCGTCAATGCTACAGATCCAGAAGCTAAAACGGGCCACCTGAGGCACAGAGTCAGTGGACCACTTAGCCCCTGGGCCAAGCCCCTGGCTACTATGGTTCCTCAGCAGCGGTGGACTTGCCTGGTGCCATCCTGCGCACTGCAGTTCACGTTTGCACCATGCTCCAGCAAGAGTTGCAAGATGTCGACCCAGCCGCGAGCGCAGGCCTCATGCAGGGCTGTGTAGCCTGCGTTGTCCCTGTGGTTGATGTCGTTGTTTTCCTTCTGCAGGCAGTACATCACCACATCCTGGCGAAAGAACCCCCCAACCCAAGATTAGTAAGCCATGGCAGCACTTGTCTCCTGCTGTTTATCTACCCCTCCCCCCCCCACTTGCAAGAACTGGCACCCACCTTGTAGCCAAGCCGGGCTGCTCTCTGAAGCAGTGTCTCCCCGGCATTCTTGTTCACTATCAGTCGGCGAGCTTCAGGGGGCACCGGTGGGGCTGCGGGGGGCTCGGGAGCTCTTTCTGATTTGTGCTGCCGGGACTTGCTCAACAAGCAGGGTTCCCGAGCTTTCTTTGGAGAGCGTGTCTTGGACTGGCTCAGGCGTGCCTTGGCCTTTAAAAAGAGAAAGAAAAAGAAACACAGAGAATGATTGGGGGGGAATGGGAAGGAAGAAGAGTAGTGTCAGAACAGGGCTAAGCGAAGAACAATTCTGAACGGGGGGGACGGGGGGGACTTGCATTCCACAAGGTCACAGTTTACATCAATAACACATTTACTTTTGTATGCACACTCAGCTCTGCTTCTGCGAGCTGTGGAGAAGGGCAGAAAATGATATACAATATGGAAGTCCGGAAATCTCAGCAGTATAAATCACACTCTCCAACACCACGCTAGCCCAGTTTCCTGGGATCTCATAGGCATCGCTCACATTTTTAAAAATCTTTTTAAAAAGAAAACAGAGACTCCCAAACGCTGAATTCTGCTCCCAGTAATCCATTCTGCCTTTGCATTGTGCATAGGCAGGCATACCCAGGGCGGATCGCTGATTTGGGTTCTGAACACATACACACACACACGGCTTCTGCTCTGATCATATTGTGAACCCTTTAAAATAAAATGAAAAATGCTGGCAGATCCATTCACGGGAACTGAGGAAGCAGCTGTACACCAGGATGAGACTCTTTGTTTTGCTTAAATTAGTACTGTTGACAGCAGGGATGCACTGCCTGTGGCACTTCAGCTCCGTCCCACCCCAGCCAGGAGGGTAACAGGTCGCCCATCCTTGGTCTGCGATGCCGAGTGGCTACTTCCCAAGGCCCCAGGCAACTGAGAGAAGTTATTTCCCAGCAACTGCTAGCTAAACCTTTTAACTGGCGATTGAGCCTGGTTTTGTAGCTCATACTCCCCACAGAGCCCTGGGTGCAGCACCCACCTAACCCTATCCAGAAATCGACACCAGCACCTCCTAAGCAATACTGTACCTTCCCCTCTTCACAGATGCCTGAGAGGTGTTTGGTTTTGCATTTGCGTTTCCCGGAAGGTTTATCTAGCACATCCTGGATGGGAGCCGAATCGGGGTGATCCAAGAGGAATCCATTGTGGAAGTCCAGGCGTCCTTGGAGGGTTGGAGAAAGCCTGCTCCTCAAGCACAGGTCCGAGCCTTTGCTTGGCACAGCATCCTTGTGCTTTCGATACCTGAAGTCTGCAAGGCAAGCCAGAGGGGGATTAAACAGAACGAAAGAGGCTCAAATGCACACATCCCTGTGAAGCCCTTCCGGGAGGCAGCCTAGTCTCAGAATCAGCTCCCGAACATGCAAATGGAAGTGGGGAGTAGAAAAAGAAAGGAACAGCAGAGGCTTCAGAGCAGGCTTCTTGGTTAGCTCCCCTTGCATACCATCAGCCAGTCATGGGGACATTAGAGGAAGCTGTCCAGTATCCTCAGTCTATGGAGTGCTGCTAAGCAACTGCTCCATTTTAGCCAACTGAAATGGCACTAACGTCACACCTTATTTCCCTAGCCCTCTTCTATTCTGAGCCACTGCCACATTACCGTGGCAGCGAGTTCCATAGCTTTATTGCATTTATTATTATGCTATCGCCGTACATGATCGCTTGCTAACAACTTGAAAGGAAGATGGATCAGAGGGCCAGAGAACTGCAAAAGCAAAGGATTCTGGGAAACTGATGCCTTTGACCAGAAAGAAGCAAAGAATTAGCATACAAATGAGGAGGAAGAGAGAAGCAGACTGGTGGATGGACCCACCACTGGCAGCACACGCTGTTAGATACACCGCCCCGCAATACATGCAGCCCTGTCCTCCCTTAAGGCTTCCAGGCCTTTAAGCTCTTTCACGAAGCACTCCGCAGCTTCCCAGCCGAAGCAGCTGCCCCCTGGTGGCTACTGCGGCTGGCAAACTGGACAGTTGTGCCTTGCTCCGTGCCACTACGGAAGACTCCTCCTCACTCAGGCTGAAGAGGGACGCCTTCCTGCAGCCGACAGTGGGATTAATTTGGCAAGCCTGCAAGAGCAATTGTCCCTCTTCTTTCCAATGGCCTAAAAGGGCTCAAAAAGATGCCAGAAAGGAGAGGGACAACAATTGCTTGTTATTTCCTCTCTGGTAAAGCACTGCCTTTTAAATTCTAGGGAGGAGACGGCTGCAGCATAAGCTGTTCAAAGGGCACTCCATAGACTTAACAGCCGTTCTGCAACAAATAAGCAGGCTAAGAAGCTGGCGAGGTCTATTTCGGACAACCTCTAGGGAACTGAAGTTGGGTGGGTGTCCACCAGGGGGGCTTCAGGCAGGGCTGTGTGCAGTTTGTGCAGCACTTGGTGCAGGATCACAAACCTCAGACATGGTTCAAAATGCATGGTCAATGCTTGGCAAAATCTCAGAAGACCCGAGGAAGGGAGACTGCCAGTCCCAAGTTCACACTGTTTCCATGGGATATTACTACTGCACATGCACAGAAACATGGTGGGCAAACTAAGAGTGCCGGCAACCACTGTGAACAGCGGAGGCACACAGGATGGACGATGTTTCCCCTCTCTGCCCCTTACAACCCTCCCAGTCACAGGTATTGGTCTGGGCTGGCTCAGCCCACAAATTTGTTTTTTTTATTTACTAGCCTGCCCCACGGCCAGCAAGAAACGCGGGCTATGTTTTCTTTAAAACTTGCATCCTGCCAAGCAAGTTGGCAGAGGAGAGGCAGAAAGGTCCATGCCTCCTTTGCAAGCCCACTCACTCGCCTGCGTGGGATTCCTGGTTGCCCATGGTGACTACGTGGGTTGTTAAATGCGACGTTGCCACAGGGCCAAGTAACACTAGCCTGACAGCGCAGAAGTTGCACCAAGGGCTGCCGCCTTAAGGATCCCTGCCCTGCAACCATCCCCCGTGCCATTCTGGGTGGCTCCCCTTCGCTACCTGCTTTCATTTTCCGCCGCTTGTGGCAGCAGCTCGTGTGCTCCTCTTTCTCCCGCTCTATCAAGTACTCTCCAGTCTGGTACTTCCAGCTTTTCTGCCTCCTCCTTTTCTTCCTCTTGATGTGGCCACTTTCCTCCTCTGCCTCCTTGTGGCTCCACAGCTGCTGAGTGGCATCTACTTGCCATGGCTTCCCCTGACTCTTGCGCGAGTGGAAACTGCTCTTCTCTGACTGCGACAGCTCTCTGTCTTTGCAGCCGGAGTGGGGGGAGAGGCGGTGGGATTTTCTCAGCCTGCGATGCCTCAGGGCAAGCTCATCCTCTCCCTCGACATTCTCTTCTTCCTCTTCCACCGGCGGTAGAATCTCCTGGCCACACTCCTCCAACATGTTAACAGAAGAGACTCCCATGCTTCCTACAGGAAGAAGAAAAGGAATGGACCCCCCCAACTCTTGAATCAGAATTAAGCACTACACCTTGGGATCTCAGCTTTAGCAAGACCTCCCTCTTTTGTCTCCAATTTTTCCTCTCAGAATCCCCTAATATATAATTCATTTCACAAGTAGAAACAACAACAACAAAACAATTAGCAAATCCAGATGTTGATTTTCCTTCACAATTCGCTCCGAGGAAGAGACCTGTGCAACTCAAAAGCCTGCAACACTTGGTTTCAAAATTAAGTTGACCCAAAGCACAGGTATTGCTTGTCTCTTTCTGCATGGTTGTTTAGGGACATCATGAGCGCAGCAAAGCTAAGAAGATTTCACACAACACAGAAGCATATGTTTCAGACAGACCACAACCCCCTGAAAAATAGCCAGGTTCCCCTACCCCAGGTCAAAGGAATCAGCCACTCACCTGACTGGCTGCGTGTCCGGCTGCTCAGCACCACAGGAATGAAGTCCCGGAAACTGTTCTTTGATTTCTTCTCAACAAAAGCTGAGGAGGGTTATTTGGTTGGGGGGGCGGGGGGGAAGAAAAGAAAAAAGAAGAGAGCTTTGAAACCTAAAGTGCCATCTGGAAAAATACAACTATTGGTCCAAGGAAGCTGTACATCCTCCGTCCTTCCCCCATCCCCAGAGGAGATCTTAGCCACAAGCAGGTGTGAAGCTGGGAAAGTGAGCCCACAAACCCAAAAGGGGTTTTTCAGACACACAACTCGAGATTAGGGAACAACAGATCAAACTTTGCACAGGTTCAGTCTGCTCTGTCTCACTTCCACATTAATCGGAAAATACACTTTAAAAATTTTAATTTCTATCCCGCCCTTCCTGCTCACCTAAAATACACATTTAAAATGTATTTTGGTAAAAAAAAAACCCCATTATTATTATTATTTTAGCTACGAGCTGTATTGCAAAATTCGAACAGGTGCAAAATCCAAAGGACAGTTGTGTTCTGATTTGCATTATCATTAGCTTGTACCCTCATGCTCAGCTCAACAGGCAAGTGGTCCTGCTGTGGTTGCACAAACAAAAACTGAGGTAGAGGACATTGCAATAAAATAAAATAAAATAAAATTAGACAATCTAAGTTGTCTTAATAGGCATGATGTTTGTTAAACCTTTGCTTACACGTATTTTGCTTCCTCCCAAAAAAGGAAAATGCTAGGCACGCTACTGTACTTTAAGGAAGCAAGCCAGAAATTCAGAGAACGGGCCTCATATATCCCAGAGAGGACGGACAGAAACCCCTCACACTGCAGGTAGCAGCCCTCCCCTTTAAGGGTGGGCTCACTCCCATTTCGATCCCTCTCTCAAGAAGTAGGCAAAGATGGGCTGTGCCCAGCAGAGAGAGACACTTGCTGGCTATAGGACCAGCGTAAGAGAGTCTTCCATGGATGTTGGACACTTTTAGGAAAGGCAATCGCCAGAGCCCAGACCCGGCTCCTGTACCTTCTTCGCAGCTGTGCCCATGATGCCCTGGAGATGCCTTCCGGCGTTTGTGCTTGGCACGGGGGCTGCCATGCTCCTTCGTGGAGCCTGACCGGCTCTCCTGCTTGATGACCTCATGGGAGCTGTGATACTTCCGCCACTGTGGACACAGAAGAGACACACAGGCGGTGAGAGGAAGCGAGAGGTCTTTGCCAGGTTTGTTCCATGTTATTTTTTCCACGTTTGTACTCCGCACCTCCAACGCTCCCATGTCCCCAGGGCTGTTTGCAATTGAAATGAAACTTCAGAAATGCAACACAAAACAAAACAAATGCTAAGAAGACCCAGCAGATTTAAAAATGCACAGCGGTGACACCACTACACCAATCTGCTTAACAGGTAATAAAATAAAAAAATAAAATTAAAACAAGCTGGGAAAATGGAAAAGGTCTTAGCTGGTAATAAAATGACATCAAATCAGGTGCACCTGGATACACACACACACACACACACACACACACACACACACACACACAAGAATACCTGAAAATATGTCTCACTGCCCTTATTGCCACTCACTTAGCCTTTGAAGGCTGGTCACCCTCAGAAAGGCTACAGAAGGGAAGTTCAGTCACAGGGGTATGGAGAAAGCCACTCTAAGAGATAATCTGGGTTCCAAGCCATGTAAGAGCTTTAAAATGATCAGCACGGGCTACTTTGAACTGAACTCTGAAAGGAATCAGAAGCCAGGCCGTGGCTTCTTAATGGCTGTGCCTCAATCAAGCAGCTGCTGTCGACAGGGCACGTACTTGGGGCAATTAAAACAGACCTGCCCTAAGCCATATGACACAGCGAAGTGCATCTGAGCCTCTTCTGACATCACATGTTCCATCTAGCTGCACGAAAAAAACCTCTGACGCGAGTAAAGTCAAACTCAGGGGAAAGCCCAAGGCATTCTGGGAAGGCTGGAACCACCAGACAAAACCAGCAACACTTCCAAGACCACATCTGGGATTCACACATCAGCCTCACCTCCAACTAGAGTGTTACACAGAGATTCAACTTGGCTACAGTTTTTTTTTTAAAGTATAGAGGACAAACTACATTTTAAAATCAGAGGCATCTCATCATGTAATTATTTTCCCTGGATCCGTTCTGTCTGTTAGGTAAGATACAGCGAAAATAAGAAACTAAATAAAAAATAACGAACCAGGACATTCATGTTAACAATGGACACTGATCCTAATAGTGCTCTCGTGCATCAAACAAGCACTTGCTTTTTATTTTAGGTTATATTCTGGGATGTTATAAATATATCATTTCAGACTATACTCCAGGATGTTATAATTATATATGTGGTTAGATGGAATAATGATTTAGAGGTTTAATTTGAGCATGTATGAAACACATATATATATGATTTATTTATAATTTATTTATGATTTTGTTATTAAATTTATGTTCAAATTTAGTTTATTTAACTTTATTCAAGATTAAGTTTGTATTAAGTTGAAAGTATCATTTATTTTGTTATTTGATATTTGTTATTTGAGTTTGTTATTTATTACTTGAGTTTGAGTTTAGTGAGTATTGTCTACTTAATTTTCTCTTCTTTCTTTAATCCTTTGTTGATTATGTTTATGTTTGTTTGTTGTTTATATTTTGTAAAAGTTTTTTAATCTCAACAAAGTCTATTTTAAACTATAAAAACAAACAAACAAGCACTTCTCATGAGGGGGAGTCACAAAATAATTTAAGATGCACAGTGTTAACACATGAAATTCCTGGTTCTGTCTGCTGTCCAGGCAAGATTCTCTCCTTCCTGTAGTATTGGAAGCACCTCTGCAGGAACTCCATCAGCACTGCAGGAGCTTACTTCCAACATCTTTCAATCCTAGTTCATCTTTTTCCTTGTCCTCAGCAAGAGATTAGTCCTCCCCGAGGACTCCCTAACTATCAGCCCAACCTCAGGTGCTGCTCCAGGAAACTCTGGGTAGTCTGAACCCTGTGTTTACATCAGGGCAAGTCACTCACCTTGCGGTTGTGCAGGTTCTGGCTGTCCGATTTGCAGGGGGGCTGAGATTCCTCACTGCTCCTGCACTTCTGCTTCTTGTGGGACAGGCGGTCTGGCCCATCATGCTGCCGCTTGGACTTGCAGGGGAAACCCTCCTCCACTTTGATGTGGGCCACCCCCTTGATCTTGGCTTTCGGGGGGCTTCTTGAGGCAGCCCCAGCATGCAGACAAGTGGTGGAGGTGATCAGCACCTCGGGCTCCACCCGTTCCTTCTTCACGCGGCTGAGATCAACCTGGTGCACAGTGTGGAAAGGGTCTTCTGCCACCGCCGGATCCCGAGATGCGTTGCTGCACTTCCGGTCCTTGCGCTTGCTCCCTGGGAGAGGCGTCTCAGAGGTCGTCCGCACGCTTGGCTGGCTAGCTAAGGAAAGGCTGTGAGATAGGTAGGCAGTCAAGACCTGGTTTTTAGGCTTGGCATCCCTGGGGCGCTTGCGGCTACAACCCTCCGGGGGAGGTTTGGGCTGTGCGGTGGCCTCTGCTGCCGAGTCACCCTCTAGTCTGTCAGAGTCATATTTTGGGATGAGACCCTCGGAGCCCCTTGCATCTGGGAGGCTGGTCTGAAGAGCTGGTGAGATGCACAAAGGGCTGGCTGTGTTCGGCAAGGCTGCCTTACAACCGTTGCCCTGAGAGGGAGCTTCGGGGGCCTTCTGGACCACTGCGGAGGACTCTATCGGCGGCTGCACACCAGGGAATGTGGCCAGCTCGCCTGCACCAGCTGGCTTGCAGGGGGCAACTTGATTCGGGAACTGCTGCCCAGCTGCCGAGATGCCGATGGAAAGCAGAGGGCCCTGATGATAAGGCGACCACCCCACAGGCAGCAGCTGGGGGCTGGCAGGCTTCCCGTTGACTGAGCACCGAGGGTAAACGCTTCCCTGGCTGGGGCTCCAAATGGCCAGCTCCTTTGAGGGGTGCAACTGGGCCCCTGGGACACCCCGGCCACGAAGGAGCTGCCTTGCGGGGTCGGGTGGCCCCTTTCCACCACTCTTCTTCCCGGGAGGCAGCCCGCCACTACGAGGCTCTCCCTGGTCAACAATGGAAATGAGCTCCTGCTTGGCGAGATGGCGAGAATCCCTGCCAAGGCCGGTGCCAGAATCCTTGCCCAGCAGCACGGAAGCTGGGACTGGGTTGGCCACCCCAACGTAGGTGCCTGGGATGGTGCTGATGAGGGCGGTCGAGTTCTTCATCCAGGAACCCTGCTCCCCATTGCGGAGGAACTCTGGGAAGATGACAAAGGGCGAAGCAGTGCCCGGGCCGCCAATGGCCTGAGCCACCCGTGGAGGCTTGGAGAAGACCGTGGTGAGCAGTGCTTTGCCGCTGGTGTGCACCGGGGTCAACACAGGCATCGGGGGTGTCTTGCGCTGGCTCGGAGGAGGCAGCTTCTGGCGGTTTGACTTGGCGGAAAGGTCGAGGGGCATCTCGCTGCATTCTGGGGAGACCATCTCACGCTCCAGCTGTGGGGGGGATTTCAGCGGGGAGATGGAGGCCAGGACGCCCGAGGGAAGCTGTTCCGGGACTGCCGGGGCCCTGGCAAGCATGCTGGTGCTGACTGACAGAGGGACAGTGCTGGCACCTGCCGCTGCCGAGGCAGGTGTGCAAGGCGAGAGGTCCGAGCCATCGACCGCAGAGGAGGGTCCAGTGACGGCAGGGGTGCTGCTCTCCCCTGACAGGGCAGGGCAGTTCAGCTGGCTTGTCTCCACAGGCGCCACTTTGGGATCTGCGGCCAAAGGCCTGGCCACGGAGAAGGCATACGGGTAAGAGCGCAGCTCAGAGGGGGCGAGAAGACTAGGCAGGCAGGGGTCTTGTGGGAAGGAGGGTATGACAGGCAGGGCAAGGGCAGACGGGACCCCAAGCGGGCTCGGAAGAGGTGGGAGGTAAACCAGGGGCTGGCTGGGAGCGAGGACTGCTCCGGGTGGGAAGGAGAGGGCCATTTTTTGCATAGCAGGGGCCTGAGAAGTGGAGAAACAGACGCTTTTCAAGGTGAAGGTGGCTGGGGGAGAGGTCAAAGTGCTGCAGCTGTTGGTTGCCGTGGCGGCAGCAGCCGTGGCGGCAGCAGCTGTCAGGGTTGTGCCAGCAGCTGGGGTACTCTTCTCCTTCCCTGGATGCTCGCTCTCCAGAGCCTTTGGGCAAGCAGGGGAGACCTCTGCCCCCTCCTTAGCACATGGCCGTGCACAGTCCGGGCTGCCACTGCTCTCTGGCCTTGTGAGTCCGCCCTCGCTAACTTTGCCTGGGTCGGCATCTCCACCCTTCAAGGCCTTCTCAGCACAGTCTGGCTCGCAGGGCTGCTCCTTAAGCGTAGGTCCAAGTTCCTCCTCCACGATGGCCTCTGCCTCAAACCCTTGGGCACTGCCGCCACTACTCGAGACTGCCGTGAGCTCCACCTGCAGCAACGAGGGAAGGCAATTGCATCAATAACATTCTTGTGTAAGCACATTGCTGGTGTTCCACATGCAAATTATATCAGGAATCCTAAAGCAGGTTAGAAATCAGTTTTATTGTCTCCACATCAGTTTTATTGACTTGCCTAAGGTTACCTGGAATCAACATGGGTGACCCACACCTCCACCTGGTAGGCCGGATGAGACCCTACCTCCCTTCAGCGTGTCTCACCAAAGTAATGCGTGCCCTGGTTATTTCCCGCTTGGACTACTGCAATGCACTCTACGTGGGGCTACCTTTGAAGGTGACTCAGAAACTACAACTAATCCAGAATGCAGCAGCTAGACTGGTGACTGGAAGTAGCTGCTGGGACCGCATAACACCAGTCCTAAAGGATCTTCATTGGCTCCCAGTGCATTTCTGAGCACAATTCAAAGTACTGATGTTGACTTTAAAGCCCTTAATGGCCTTGGTCCAGTATACCTATTATTGAGCCCGGACCCTGAGGTTCTCCTCCGAGGGTTTTCTGGTGGTTCCCTCACTGCGAGAAGCAAAGCTACAGGGAACCAGGTGAAGGGCCTTCTCTGTAGTCAGGCCCGCCCTGTGGAATGCCCTCCCATCAGATGTCAAGGAAATAAACAACTTATTTGACTTTTAGAAGACATCTGGAGGCAGCCCTGTTTAGGGACTTTTTAATGTTTGATGTTTTAGTATGTTCTGATATATGCTGTAAACCACCCAGAGTGGCTAGGGAAATCCAGCCAGATGGGCAGGTATAATAATAATAATAATAATATTAATAATAATAATAATAATAATCACCACCACCACCTAGCAATTTCATTGCAAAGGCAAGTTTTGAACTCAGAACTGTCCAGTTCATGTTCTGGTTTGTTTGTTTTAATAGCCACTATGCAAAATTTGTTCGAAGAAAGCAATGTAAGAATCCCTTTCCTGCTTCATCAGATCAAAGGTCCCTATTTGTCCCCAATATCTGGTGCTCGGGGATAGACTGCCTCAGCATGTGGAGGTTCCATTTAGCTATCCAGGCTTAAGAAACAGGAATATCCTTTTGTGCCAGGTTCAGATGACTTGCCCATCTAGCCCAGGGCTATCTTCTTTGACTGGCAGCGGCTTCCCAGGGTCTCAAGGAAGAGTCCTTCCTAGAACCTGCAACCTGATCCTCTGGAGTTGAAGTGGATTGAACAGGGGTCTATACAGGTGCAAAGCAGTTGCTCTACCTCTTGGTCAGGGGGTAAACAGCCATTAACAAATCTCTCCTTCTCCTCCATGAATGTGCATAACACCCTTTATATTAAAAAGTCACCCAAGTCCGTGGCCAACAGTCCACCCTGTGGCAGCCCACTCCATTTGAGTTGGCCAGATAATTAGCCACCTATGCCCTCCGTATCTCAGAAAGCGTCAAAGCTTCCTCCCTTAGGTACAGCCACTAATACCAGCTGCCATTACCTTGGAAAAGCTGCTGCCAGTGCAGAAGTCAGAGGAGCCCAGATGCTGGGAGTTGCTGGTGTTGGATTCTTCATCAGAAAGTGGGGCTCTCCTGTTGCAGGAAGAAGAGAAAGAACAGTGGAGCTGAGAAACAACCTCCCAAGCCTGCAAGACCCAAAGCATCCCCCCCAACCCACTTTTGGGGATATCTCTTGTGAGCAGATGCACATAGGCAAGGGGCTTCGTCAGCCAGATGCAGTTCATGAGTCATACACAGCTCACACTTGTCCTAAAGGATGTGCAAGCAAGGCAAGGTTGGGCTTCCCAACCTTCACCAGTGGGCCTGTATAACTTAAGAGAAAGTCAGAATCACTGAATGCTTCAACCTTAGTCTCCAAGTGTTGCTGGACTAAAACTCCCATCATGCAAAACCAGTTAGCCAAGAGTCAGGGATTATGGGACCTTTAGTCAAGCAACTCCAGGGAAGCCAAGGTTGAAAAACACTAATAAAGCCATAACAAGGGACAGACACCAGTTCCCTTCCAAGACCTTTTCCTACCCATTTGCCCCGATTCATGTGGCACCCACTCCCAAATCTATGCTGTTTTGGGTCCAGGGCTACAGCTTCCCAAACTTTACCACCAAGGATGATGTAGGTAAACTTGTGAAGTAGCAGGTGAGATTGTGGCCAAAGTTAGTGTGGGGGGGGGGAAAGAAGAGGCCAAGAATCTTGATGATGAAAGAAGAGATCTCTTCCATCTACCTCCCCCCCCCCCGAGATCCCTCACCTCAAGCTTCCTAGACTTTCCACAAATTCTCTCATATCTGAACCATGGAGAAAACCAGCATCAAATACCCCACGTTATCCACTTGGCCTGACCTCAATCCCCTTCTCTACTTAAAAGTGCTGAGTGGAAAGCCTGGCCATGTTTTTATAAAGTAATCTTTCTTCCCCTCCACCCCAACATTTTGGGGGGGGGGGGAGAGGTAGAGCAGCACTATCTCTTCAAAAACATGTGGTTAGCGGTGGTGCTGTCAGGTAATTTCAGGCTGCATACACGCTATGAATTTAAAGCACGTGACTTTCTTCTAAGAATCCTGGGAGCTGTATACTCCCTCACAAAGCTGCAATTCTTGGCAACTAAAAACGACTTACAGTTCCCAGGATCCTTTGGGGGAAATCATTTGCTTCAAATGAGCTTTAGATTTATGGTATATACACATCGTGGAAAAACTGTTCTTGCTGGGGGCAGCGGGGGACTTTTGCTAGTTATTATGTGCATTATATTACTTCAAAAATGTGGAAATCCATTTGGGACCCTTCTTGCTCCTTTTGCTAAGGAGTGGGGCTCTGGACATGCAACTCCAAACCCTGCCCTGATAGCACCACTGCATACAAGAGATTCAGAGAGGTGACTGTGATCATGTAGGAGTGATTCGTCCCCCTTTGCCTCTGCTGGTGATGCATACGGCTACAGGTGAAATGTCATACATCTTCCAGAAATTCAAAGGATTCAGAAAAGCTTCTCCATTCAAACCTGATGCATTGAAAGTTTCTGATTTTAGCTTAAAAACTACCATCCCAATATAGATCTCACAATATTGAGTACTACTTGGCCAAATTCATACTTTAAACTAATGATGGTAATGATAACAACTTCTTCTTCTTCTATGTGCCACTTAATGACAAAAAAGGCTCGATACCATGTGATTCAGTGGTTAGAGCAGACCAGGAAAGGAGTGACCCAGGTTCAAACTCCCGCTCAGCCATGAGGCTCCCTGGGTGACTTTGGGCTAATCACTCTTTCAAAGTAACCTACCTCACAGGGTTGTTGTGAGAATAAGCAACGGGGGATAGAAGAACCACAAGTTACTTGGGGGAAAGGATAAAACCTTCATTATTATTATTATTAAACAACAAAGCCACACACATCCAGCAAAAAAGAGAGTGTTAAAATAATTAACAGAGATCATAAAATGTGCTGGCTGGTGCTGATCTGAACCGTAGTCAGCACATCTTGTGGGTACCAAGAGAGCTACTTTAAAGCAGCAGTCTTCCAGCTTTTTCAGACCCAGGAACTTCCTTTAGCTCAATCATACATATGCTGACCCATTTATTATTTTTCTTACCATATATTTGTACGGTTGTAGAGCATCTGTTTTGACCCACTGTTGATAAGTAGTGTGTACCTGGTGCAAAAGTTGAAGGCTAATGTCTGGTGCAGGGAACTTGTGTCCCTGCAGATGTTGCTGGACTGCAACTCCCATAAGCCCCCAGGCAACAATCAGGAATGATGGGAGTTGTAGCCCAGCAAAGTCTGGAGGGACACAGGTTGCTCAGCCCTGCTCCAGAGTCTCTTTGCCTAAAACGCCCTACAAATTAAGTCACCTGAACTGCATTTCTGCAAACTGGAGGACACCCCTTTTCCCAGCATCCTCTAACAAGGAATCCGACCACCTCACACACACCAGCGGCCCAACCTCTTCCCTCCCGGCCTGGGGAGGCCACACGCACCTCACCTCTCTTCGCTGAGGCCACACATGCGAATCCGCTCAGCGCCAGTCCAGTTGTGCACTCCGCTGTAGAGAGGCGCTGCAGAGATCATGACAGCCGCTCACTGCCAGCCAGTCTCAATCCTGTCACAGGCTCTGCCTATTGAAAAAAACAACAACAACGAAAACACAAAGCATTAGGGCCAGATTGGACAGTTGCTGTTTTCAGCTTCAAAGGGGCAGTTCAGACAAATAAAGAGCAGGGGGGGCAGTCACACTGACCCTTGGGCTAAGGTGGGGTGGTGCCATGCACAAAGTTAGGCTGGAGGCAAGGGCATCTGAAGAAATGTTTTTGGGAAGTTGGAGTTAAAACACCAAAAAGAGGAAAGCAAGCTAACTTCTCTGCCGCACAAAATGAGAATAATTATTTCTTTTACTTTTTTGCCTCGTATCTCAGTCTTGAAACTTAGCTTGTTTAAAATGAAAAGTGGGCAATCTGGGAGTTATGGTTCATGGGGTACAGGGCTGTCTGTGGGGGGGGGGCGCTTAACATGCAAATTTTGTGGGGTACTGTGGGTGAGAAGAAAGCAAAGTACCATACAAAATGGGAGGCGGCACTGGGGGAGAAGCAGAGAGCACAGATGGGACAGGATCTCCGCAGATGAAAGATGCCAAAAGCAGAGGCCAAGGCTGCACGAGCAGCCGTGCGTTTGCTGAAAGTGCAAGGAAGGATGGGGGTCAACGGCAGAGGCACGAAGGCCCCTTGAAGGATGCAGCAACAGAAACGGACATTGTTGAGTGCATTCTTTTTTTGTTATTCCCAGGGAGGATGTGGGACGGGAGCCAGACAGAACCATTCCCAGGGAACAGAGAAAAGGGGAGAGCAGGAATCCCTCGCAACCACAGGAACAAAACCCAGGGATTGAAAATTGGGTAGAGGGGAAGAGGGAGAGAGAGAGAGAGAGACGGACGCACATACATAGAAACACACACTCCAAGCTAGGCAGTACAAGTGCAAGTTCCCAAGGAACTACGAGGAGTTCCCTTCTGGGCAGGCAGCACGTAGGGAGGTGCCAAGTGAGAGAATTCCACAAAGGAATTTGCAGAAGTGCCCTCGACCAAGCCCGCTGAGAAGCCACCCTGATGGAGTCAGGAGCCTTGAGAAGCAGCAAGCACCTTCTTTCCCAATCCTCAGTATCCCACTCCCTCAGCAGGAAGCTAGCCATGTACACCTCTTGGGGTCCTACAATGTCATCTTGTGTAGCCTGGCAGATGAGCAGGACCCAAAGCTCTCTCTCTCTGCCAATCTACAGTGAACCATTACAACAAAACAGAGGCACCAGGAAAACAGCTCAAGCCTACAAATGTTTACTTGGAAGTTGCCCTGCTTTCAGCACAGTTGAGGCTAACTGTGAAGAGGATGCTGCAATCTGTAGGGTCTTCCAAATTTAGTAAACACCTTAGCAATGGAGTTTTGAACATAGCTCTCATGAGAAAGGGGAAAGCTGCCTCCAACTTCTCCTGTTCTCTCCATTCCCCTGCCTCAGCTGCCTTTTTCAGAAGCCTGTTCCAATTGCCAGAGATCAATTCGGAACCCATGCAGAAATGCTTGCTGTTTTCCTGTTTCATTGCAGAGTTATTCAAGAAGTAACACACTCGATAATACCGGAATGATCATCGCTTGGGAGTGCTGCACTTGGTCCAGGATGTTGAGGTTCATGCTGGAAGCATGGAAGGGATTTTGGTAGCTTACCCACAGAATCAATTCAAAGCACAACTGTGTATGCCATTTATGCTTTTGCAGGGGTTAGTCCTGCAAGTCAGGGAGGGGCTGTGGATCAGCAGAGGAGCACCGTGCTTTGTATGTGAAAGCTCCCAGGTCCAATCTCTGGCATCCTCAAGTAGGGCTGGGAAAGAGCCCTGCCCCAAATCCTGGAGAGCTGCTACCAGTCAGGATATGGCCTGCTACTCATTCATCAATAGTTCTTGTAACCTGCCCTTCATCCCAAAGAGGAGCACAGGGTGACTAACAACATAACATGAAAAGAACTGTATGACACAACTGCCTATCAGTACAGTAAACAGTACCAGATAGACCCAACATCCTTTGGTCCCCAGCCCAGCCCAAACGCAGGACAGATTAGTGAGTTTTTAAATTTTGCCTGAATGTGACCAAAATGGTGGACGATCCGACGATACTCAGGATAGAGTTGCATAAATAGGGGGCTGCCATGCTTCATTTTACTGTATAAGGCAGCTTCTTATGTTCCAAAGTTCTCATGCAATGGCAATAGAGTAATAGCTAGTCAAAACCTTACGGGTGGGAGGAGAGGTCTGCAACTGTGCTCACACACCCCTTCCTAATGGTCAGGAAAGATGCAAGAGAGAGTGTGTGTTGGAACCGAGAGAAACTATCCTCAAGATAGTCTGGAGGAACACCTTGATCGTCCATCTGAACAGGTGGTAGGAGAATTGCTCAAACAAACAAAAGGACTTCTCTAGATTTTTGTCCTCTTCAACCTGGTCAATTTCAGGGGGCCTCTTGCAGGCTGCAGCATTACAATTAAGGACCACTAGGCTTTCCATAGTTAAAACCATACTCAAGGCAGCTTACAACATGAAAAATATTACATATTTGCAAAAGTAGCCATAAACAATAAACAAAACATCAGAAAGTACACAACCGAATGAAACAATTTCCACAACGTTCCTCATCAGTGAAGTCATGAGCGCTATCCATTGCACTCACACAACCACATTCCAGACAGCACTCTAAATAGCAATCCCTTACCCAGCTGAGCAAAGAATTTAAAATTTCCCAACAACAATATGGTTCCATCAGTGTTTTTCAGGAGGGATGGGGGTGATGGTGACTGCAATACCCTTTCAGAACAGAAGCAGTTCCTCAAGGGAAAATGCCCTGGTCCTGTGCAAGAGATGAGCCACAGCAGCACATTTCTTGGTCTTCAAAATAAACACGCGAAAAGGAATTCCAACCCTGGATGGAACTCAGTGGGTCATCTAATACAATCTCAGTGTAATCTCAGTCAAATGTAGTTGGTACAAGTGTCAACGTGGACCTGGAAAACCCTTGTCTGAGTCCTTGTTAAGTCATGAAGCTCACTGCAGGACCTTGGCTTAGTCACTCACCCTCAGTCTGTGCTACCTGACAGGGCTGTTGTGAGAATAAACTATGATAACCCTCATGTATATTGCCCATAACTCATCCTAGAAAGAGCAGGATACAAACATGATTGATGGTAACAATAAATAACCTCCTACCCTAGGAGACAAGATCTCTTAGATGACATCCAAGAAAGACAGGAAGTTAACTCCATTGCATAACTGCTCTCCAAACTTCTTAAATAATTTTAGTCTACATCTGTCATGGAAGTTCACTACAAAGCTAGGGAAATGGCAGAAGTTGGATTCTAGCACATAATTATACAAAATAGGGTGCACAGGACTCCAATGTTATATAAATGCTGGTGCTTGAAAATTTTATGTATTTCCAAAGTCTGGATTCAAACCCATTGCTTTTTGCTTTGTCCTCAGTAGAAATGATGTCTGATACCCCTAACTTTGCATAGATCCTGCCCAGATCTGTTTTCTGCAGAACATATATTTCATCCTGATATCATGATCTGAATTTTCTGCTGAAGGGTCCAGACATATTCTGAAGGGTACCAAACAGATGAAGGGACTTTACAATGCTACTGCCTGGAACAGCAAGGAAGTCTCTTGAATAGAAGTGATTAGCTTAGTCCTAGCAGAGAGGAAAGGGCAAAAGTGGGACAAGGCAAAAGACTGGGTGTTCTTGCCTAAGATGCCCTGAAAATCTCTCCTAGGACAGATGGAAAAGAAAGAAGGGGGGAAAATATCAAAAAGGATGAAAATCTAAAGGAGGCGGACAAAAAGAAGCGTCCAGAGAAATTGTTTTACAGTTTATGCATTTGTAAAAGGAGGGCTTATTTCTGCAAAATAAAATCCCCAAAGAAATAGCAGGACACAAAAACTCCAGCAGTAAAGTTTCAAACCGCATGTTGCCTTGAATACATGTGTTGTCTTACTTTAGCCAAATAGCTAAACTTATTGTTCCCCTAGTTCCTTCTCCTCCTACTGCATACCCCAAATGCATACCCAAAATGATCAAACACTATTTTATCTGAAGAATGACAACACAAGCTTTTCTAGCCATAACACACCATTCACAGATATCAACACCCGCTCTGGTTTTGGACAACAAAACGCAGCTTTCCTGCTGTCCTTGGGAGATATTCTAGCCTCCTTTTTTATGTCTTTCCCATCACTTCCAAGTGGGCCATTTAAATTTTACACCCAATGATCCAGAAAGCTCAAATCACAGGTTGCAATAGGTAGCAATGGACAGGATAGGAATACTAATAATAATTCAGGTTTGTGCTTTAAGAGGCTCAAAGCACTTAAGATACATTATTTCAATAACTCATACAACAATCCTGTAAGTTAGGTCAATATTATGATCCAGGATGGGTGGGAAAGCAAACACAGCGGTTTTCCTAAGGGCACTTTGTTCACAACAGAACAGTATTTACCACAAAAGATACATTTTACATGTGCTTTAACAATCAACAACATTTGTCTGTGCTCTTTTTGCGCACTAAAACTTCATTGCAAAATCCAGTTAAATGCATTCTCTAATGAGGACTTGTGTTCCAATCCACAGACAAGTTTAGGACTGTTGAACTGGGTCAATACATTGCAAAAAAACAAACACAAAAAACACACAAAAAAAATCTGACTGATTGAATTCCTCCTCCATCCCAAAAGACTACAGAGCAGAAACAGGAGAACCTATGGCCCTCCAGATGTTGCTGAACTCTAGCTCCCATCACCCCCAGCCAGCATGGGCAATGGTCAGGGATGATGGGAGTTGTAGTCCAGTATGTTCTGGTGGGCCACAAGCTTCCCACCTCTGCCACAGAGGAAAGACCAATGTCTGAATAAAGCTTTAGATGTTGTTGGAACATACGGTATTTACTAAGAATCAGGGCAAAATTTACAACATACATATGTATACTGTAAAGCCAACGGCTTGTACAGCTTTGAGAGCTTCAGTGGCTACCACAAAAAGTCAAAATTGACATCTCTGCTGGTGCTTGCAGAGACAAAGGCCAAAAGGAAATGAGCTCCGTCAACAGTTAAAGGCCAGACGGATTAACAACATTTCTTATAGCTCTTGTGTTTTCAGGTCAGCACTCCAGATGAAGAAAGAAGTTTATTCCCAACCTGCAATCTCTTTAAGTTAGCCTTTGACGGACACTTGGTACATAAACAAGTATGCTCCTGAATTGAATTCCATATATGACATTTTTCTTTTTAAATATACTTTCCAGCCCCCACCCCATGAAAAACAGCAACCATCACGTAGGAAAAGTTGCCAAAACTTTGGCAATATAGAAAAGATAAAGTTACCCTATTTACTTATGCTGCACCTTTTAACGACCTGGAAATCTGGACGTTGAGAACTTAAGTGAAGCAAGGACTCAGCACTGGCAACCTGCAATTAAGCACACAACATTTCTGAGAGTGTACAGAATGCCTCTTTCTCCCCATTTAAAACCAGCTCCACTCCCTCACACTCTGCTTGTGAGTATGTATACAGAATGACTGTGAAAGCAATCTTTGCCTGCACACCTACACATTCCCTTTTCTTAAGCGTGCACGGCCAGGACAATGCACTCCTAAGCATGCAAAGACAATAATGCATCTCCACCGAAGCCAGGCACTTGCAAACTTTGCAACCATCTCCCCAGGTAAAGCCTCTCTCTTACTCACACTGTGCAATGGCACAGAGAGAACCATCACTCGCTTGCTCACTGCAGCCTGGCAAGGGAAGCCTCACCGTCGCAGCTGCAGATTAACATCACATTTCTAAAAAACACGAAGACAAGCTACCAAGCCTGGGAAAAGCCTCCTCCAGACCCCAAGCGCACACACATTGTCCAGCTGATGACGCGATGCCTGCAGCACATCTTCCCACCCCCACCCCGCAAATCGCCCTTCATCCCCATTTCAGCTTCAAAAAACGTCCCATCCCTTCACTCTTTCCTGCTGCCACTGCCAGGCTCCGATTTTCTTGGCAGGCTGAGAACTACAGGACAGTAAACACGCACAACGACTAGCTCCAGGGGCTGCCATTTGTGGGGCCAACCTGGAGGCAGAGCCATGGTTACAACAAATTGGAGGGGGGGGTGTTGCTCATGTGTTACCTGGACAAGGCAAGGCAAGGCAAACTGGGATAGCATGCAAAGCCCTAACTCTATCCTCCTCACCAACACAGACACCTCTTGTGCTTTGCAAGCATTCTCAAGCCACCCTCCCACCAAGACATCTGATTTTAAAGGGCAGGCCATTCCAAAAGGGCTGGCCAGTTACACTGCAAAGATGCCAACCAATACTTCCCACTCTTCCAAATAGGGCAAAAGTTGTCCCCCTCTTCCTGAAAACAAGCTTATGTTCTCTTCCCCTCCTGCGGACACACACTCTACCAAGACTCAGAGAAATCAACCTCCGGGAGAACGGGTCGCCTCCTTTCCGCCTTCAGCAGCCCATCTCTGCTTAACGACCGTCTAACATTTGGTTACTCCTTCGAGTTTAGCTCGCAGCCGCGACGCGTTCCTCTCCTTTCCCCCCGCGCGCCACGAGCTAGGCTGCCCGTCCCTTCGGGACCGTCACGGGCATCGCCCTTGTCTCTTGCTGGAGGGAGGGAGCGGGGTAAGGGAAAGAAAGAGGGAGGCGGCGGCGGCGGCGGCGGCGGAAAACAGCAACCCAAGACGCCTGGAAGGAAGCAGACGGGAGGGACCAACCAAGCTTGAGTCTCTGCCATTCAGAAGTGTATATGCCATTATCAGGTCTCTACTATCGGCGGATTGCCCCGCAACGTGCGCCCGGAGTCCGTAGCCGCTGAATAATTCCCCCTCCTCGCTCAAAAAATGAAGCCCAGAATTTAGACGGGGTGGTGCAGCTCAGGCTTCCCATGCCGAAGGATCACCGCACGCCCTAGATGCGCAGAGACTCGCGCAGACCACCGTATCCGCCTCCAGAGGCCAGAGCGAAAAGGGTGTCGACCCCCTCTGTCCGCCCCGTCGATGGAAGCATAGGAGAAATGGAAAGAGAGTGTGTGAGGAAGAGGAGGGTGGCGGTGGTCGAAGTAGTGGGGGTAAGCCCAAGCACCCTTTCCTGAGAACAGAAAGTGAAATAATCTGCCTGCTAGCCTGAAGCGACGATCGCTTCCTCCCTCGCCGTCGGGGCCGGAGCAGAAGCGGCCCTGCTGTCACCATCCTGTCCTGGACGGGACCTTACCGCGAAGGAAGGACGGGGGGGGGGGTCAGGTAGGGAGAGAAAAGGGCCGCGGTCCAAGGCCCGCTCCCCGTTTCCATGGAAACCACACTCACACGCCGCCCCCCCTTCCCTCCCCGATGGCGACGGAGGCGGCTGGGGGGGGGGAGAAACGGGCCCGGGAAAGGGAATCGCCGGGGACCGTCCACACGCACCTGCTTCCAGGGCGGGCCCCCGCCGGGGTACAAGGGGCATTCGATCCCGAGGGAATCCAGCCAAGCGGAGCCGAAGGAGCACAAGGGCCGGCCAGCGCGGCTCCGCCGAGCAGCAGCGCAGCGCAAGGAACAGCGGCGGTGGCGGCACTGGCAGCGGCAGCCCGAGTGTGAGGACGAGAGCGAGCCGCCGCCGACTGCTGCTTGCTGCAGGGCCTGCCGGGAAGTGTAGTCCGGCCGCTCGGCCGCCCCCACGCCCACCCGAGCCGGGCCCTGCCCTGCGGACTACGCCTCCCAGGCTGCACCGCGGCGAGCCCTGCCCGTGCGGGAGGGGCGGTTTGCTCTGAGCCAGCCGAGTCCGGAGAGGGAAAGAAGGGGGGGTGGAGTGTTGGGGGGGTTGAGAGGGGGAGGGGCCTCGCGCCCTGCCCGGGGAGGGGGAGGGGCTGGGTGAGGGCGGGGGGCGAGGGCGGGGACCGTCCTCCACCCGAGGGGAGGGAGAGATAAGAAGGGGCGAAGAGGAGGAGGCGGCAGCTGCTGCTGCGCTTAGGCTCTTGCTCGCCTCCCCTCTTTCCACCCCCCCGGGGTTACCCATTCACACGCACAAAACCAAGTCCTCGGGTGGTACTGGGCACCCATCCCAAAAATATGCACTATTAGCTCTCCACACCGATGAGGTCACGGGACTGGGAAGAGAAAAGAGGAGGGGTACATCAAACATTGCGGGGGGGAGTTAGGTGTTTTCTGGGGAGAGATCTACAATTTTGGGTAATCAAGCGGGGGCCTGAAAAGATAAAGGGGGCGCAAGGAACCCGCGTGGCGTTAAGGGAGGGGGAAGTGCAAGCCCCGGGTGCGCAGAGCCCAAGAGGGTCAAGCGGCGGATCAGCCGAGGGCTCCGCGGTGCCTAGATTGGCGTGCGCGCCTCTGCGCAGCGGGGAAAGAGAGGCGAAGACCGGAGCGGTGCTGTCCGGTGGCTGCACCGACGGAGACAGCCCGCAAGCGACTCGGGAGGGCTGCAGCACGCGGATGGAAAGAAGCAGGGTGCCCGTGCCGGGTGTACCTGGATCAGCCCGAGCTGATACTGCGCGCGTTCCAGGCTCCGCACCTGCGCTGGATGGGCGCCCCCTCGGGGTCGCAGCGCAACGCGGCGTCCGAGTCTGTCTCCCGCTCGCTCGCTCGCTCCCTGGGCGGCGCAAGCCGTGATCAGCACCGGCGCGCCCCGGGGAGCGGCTGGCCTGCCTACCTCCTTCCGTCGCCTGTTCGGCTCCTCTCGGGGATGCGGCCGGAGGGAGGCGCCCCAGCTCGGCCGGAGGATCGGTTGCTGGCTTTGACCCCCAGCCGGCCGGCAGCGTCCGTCGCCTGCCTGCTTGGCGGCCACGCTCTCCTTCACCGCCCGTCTGTCCGGGCTCGCAGCGCCTGCCCTAGAAGTTGCTCGAGCTTCGAAGGCCGCGATCGCCGGCCAGGCCCGCGCGAGTCCCACCTCGCGTCGGCAACACAAGCAGAAAGCCCACGCCGCGCCGCCCTGCTCAGTCCGGCCCCCCTGTGGGCCGTCTCGGCGACGATCGAGCCCGGCTTCCCTTCCCCTGGGCCCGTCTTCTTCGCGACTGCCCAAGGCCCTCCCCCTCTGCTCGGCCGGGACCCTCCTCTCGCACCCAAGTGCCTTCCCACCCGCGCCGTCTTGCCCCCTACCCTAGCCCAGCGCCCTCCCATACCAGGATCGCAGTCCATCTAGGACGAGTGGCGATGATCCCGTTTCCCCTCTAGTTTCTCCCCCACCTTTTTTCTGGCAGCCCCGCACGTCTTTACACCCGCGTGTGCACACACACCTCTCCTTACCAGTGTGCCGTCCGAGCGACTCGATCTCTTTGCCACACCTCCGCTTTCCCGAGCTTTAAACCGACTCCCCTCTGTATGGACCCAGCGCATTACATCGTCTGCCCCAGCCGTTCTTCCTGCTTTTTGTATTCCGCCTCAGGGCTAGTTCTTTCTACCACAACCTGGTTGGCCGGCACAGGCAAGCCCACCCCCCACCTCAGCCACCAAGCAGCAACTATGCAATAGGGGGCTATTAAAACTGTGCGACAGGGAAGTAAGCTAGTATGGACTTACTCTCCAGTAAGCTTCCTGAACAGCCCCCAAGAATTCTTTTAAGCAGGAATTCTTCTAAACTAAAGGATCCTAAAATCAGGAGGAATTTATTGTATTGTATTGCATTTTGCAGCTTTGAGGTAAGCTTTGCGTTTTGCAAAAAAAACTTTCTACAGAGATGGATGGAACTGTGATCAGGCAAAAGCCACCCAACAAACCCCAATCAACAACCCTTACTACTGAAGACAAATAAGTGCATTGAAGAGGATTGACTTCCCATCAGGATAGCTCCCTCTCTCCATTTATTATTTCTGCTCCTACCTCCCCCCCACCCTTGTTTCTTGCTTTTACTCAAACTTCTCTAGGAAGGCCTATTTAAGATTCCTGGCCAGGTGCTCAAAGTATAAAGTCATAAGAGGCAATTCCACCTCACTACCTTAAACTGTATGTGCCCCAATCTAGAGAGCATTGTGGACTGGGGGCTAAAATTAAACTTCCATTACCTCCTGTGCTCAAGGAAAGTTTACTTCTTGTATGACTTCCCTGGTTTATGTGCACAATGTGTTGTTCTTCTAGCAGTACAGTAGCTCTGTGCTTCTGCCTCATCTTCCGTACTAAATGCCTCCTTACCTGCTGAAAGGCCACCTGTATTTTATGTTTCTGCCAGTGGCCAAAATCACACAGGATGTGAAAGTTAGAACAAGACAGGTCCACGAAGATGACCTCCTGGGTGTTACTATTGGACAAAGTTGCTCAGATACAACGCCTCAAACTCTTCCATCAGTGTACCTGTGAATTCAAAAATGGTATGTTTCAGAAGTGAGGGAAAGAAATTTAACAAATATACAGCTAAGTCTGTAATTCAGCAACCAAAGCAACACCAAGCTCCAGCTGAAGTTTCTTGCATAGTAAGAAGACATCCAGGTGATTTTGTGTAAGATGTAGACCAGAATAGGACAAACCTGCTTAGAAATTGGGGAGAGGAACAATTTACCCCAAATAACATGTTGCCCTTTAACTGCTCAGTGGTGGATTTCCCTAATGTGGCTAACGGGCCTAATAAAATGACTCATTTCTTTCTAGATGTAATGGGCATAGCTGAAGTATACCTGCTCTGCTGATCTACGTCACTTTAAATACTGGTTTTACAGCTGGTAAAGCATAGTGGTTTGGGCTCAGTGCAGACCAAACCATGATTTGCACTAACCATGGAGTAGTGTTCACAGACTCTCAGCATTTCCAAAGCAAAGAATACTCACTGTGCTCCCACCAAAAATGTTTCTCTATGGTTTTTTGCAGTTCAGAACATGCTTGCTGTTCCCCTGGCATAAAGCAGCGGAAGAACAGTCACATACATTTCCCACAAATTGAAAGCAAGGTAAGAGTTAATGGTACCCCAGCCAGTATAGGAGCCAAGGAGAATCCTCTGCAGGGTGGGTCAGGGCAAGATGAGAGCACCACCAGAGAAGGAGAAGATGTGGGTCATGTGAGCATTTTCTGTAGGTGAATGTTAGAGACCGGATGGTCTTTAGGTGACAAACCTGTTACTCAACTACAGCCCCCAGCATCCCGACTGAGGCTGATGGGAGTTGGAGTCCCAACATCTTCAAAGGTCCCACCACCACCTTTTTTAGTCTGACCTTGCTGGGGGAAATCACATCCCAGCTGGAGAGCAGCTTTGAGATGGTTCTTGTATGTACATGTGCATGGCTTGATTTTTCCAATGGATGGCTTAACATCAAATGATAGCATGCATGTCTGAATGGGTGATAAGAGCTCTTAGAACACCAACAGAACATTGGCATCATCTCATATTACCTCAAACACAATATTTTCAGTGGAAAGCAACTGTAGGGGCCCAGCCTTCACTAGAGATGCAGTAACTGAGTGATGCCAATGGATGAATCAGCTTGATCACAGGCTGCTGAACATGTGAACTGCCTCCATTCAAAATTCCTGCTTCCTGATTGCTTTTGCTTGGCAAACCAGATTCAGTTAAATAACTATATTGCATCTTGGGAATAAACATGATGATGATGATGATGATAATAATAATAATAATAATAATAATAATAATAATAATAATAATAATAATTTTTATTTATACCCCGCCCTTCCCGATTTGAAAACTGGGCTCAGGGCTGCTAACAGTAAATATGAAACATTAATTAAAAGTGACTTTAAAAACAGCATAAAATACAACATAAGTATAGCCTCCATGTCAATAAAATTCAAAAAATTCAGGGTCATTTTTCTTGGGGGGGGGGGGAACCCAGTTTAGTAAACGTCAAGTAATCACCAGGGCTAACTGGCCAAGTTTGGTCCTGCTAGGGCCAGCAAGGAGACCAGTTTAAATGTGGGGTCCCAAAAGGGTTTCTTCATAGAAAAAGGAAAGGGAAAAGGGAATGCAGGATCAGGCTAATTCAAATTGAAGGCCAGGCAGAATAGCTCTGTCTTACAGGCCCTGCGGAAGGGGATCAAGTCCTGCAGGGCCCTAGTCTCGTGGAACAGATCATTCCACCAGGTTGGAGCCATCACTGAAAAAGCCCTTGCCTTGGTGAAGGATAATCTGGCTTCTTTAGGGCCCGGGACCCTTAAGCTATTATTATTCATGGACCTTAGAGTCCTCTGCGGGACATACCAGGAGAGGCAGTCCTGTAAGTACGAGGGTCCTAGGCCGCATAAGGCTTTAAAGGTCAAACCAGCACCTTAAACCTGACCCGATACTCCACCGGGAGCCAGTGCAGCATGTTAGAGCACGGGGTGAATAACATGTCTCCATGGCAAGGACCCCGTGAGGAGCCTTGCTGCAGCATTCCACATCCACCCCTTGGAGTTTCTGGGGCAGTTTCAAGAGCAGCCCCACGTAGAGCGGGTTACAGTAGTCAAGCCTGGAGGTGACCGTCGCATGGATCACTGTGGCCAGGTCGGGGTGGGAAAGGTAAGGGACCAACTGCTTGATACGGCAAAGATGGAAAAATGTCGCCTTGACTGTTGCTGCAACCTGCGCCTCTATGGAAAGGGAGGCGTCAAGGATTACACCCAAACTCTTAACGGAAGGCACTGGCACTAATTGAGCCCCCGGAAGAGAAGGGAGTAGGTCCCACAACCCTATACCATCCCGACCTAGCCAGAGGACCTCTGTTTTCGAAGGATTTAATTTCGGTCGGTTCCCACTAAGCCATCCAGCCACAGCCTCCAATCATCTGGTCAGTGTGTCCGGGGCTGAGTCGGGGTGACCGTCCATCTGCAGATAGAGCTGTGTGTCATCAGCATATTGGTGACAACCCAGCCCAAAGCTCCTGACAATCTGGGCGAGGGGGCGCACAAAGATGTTGAAAAGCATCGGGGAAAGGATTGCACCCTGCGGCACTCCACACACCAAGGAATGGCACGACAACATCTCCCTCCCTAGCGCCACCCTCTGTCCCCGACCAGAGATGAAGGAGCGCAGCCATTGTCGGCCTGTGCCCTGAATCCCCCTGTCGGCAAGGCGGTGGTCCAGAAGATCGTGATCGACCATGTCAAAGGCTGCTGACAAATCAGCAGTCCTGAGCCGCCTCGGTCCAGTTGTCTACGGAGATCAACTGTTAGGGTGACCAGAGCCGTCTCGGTCCTGAAACCAGGATGGACACCGGATTGGAAAGGATCTAGAGCCGATGGATTAATCCGGAGGACTATACGTATTGGTATTTTATGACTAGCAGAAAAGTTTAAAAGAACAGTTTCTGGGGTGATCTAGCAGGGATGGAGACCCAGATACTTGGAACTTCAACTCCCGCCAACCCCAGCCAACGTGGCCAATGGTCAGGAATGGTGGGAAGTGTAGTCCATCAACATCTGTTGGACTATGGGTTCCATATTCCTGTGACAAACAGAAGATAGGAATCTGCTTTATACCAGGGTCAGGCCTTTAGGCTGCTACGGATAACAGTCTGCTCTGACTGGCAAATGTCAGGGATCCAACTTATGACCTTCTGCATTCAAAGCTGGTACTCTACCGCTGAGCTAGGTTTCCTCTTGAAAGTTCTATCTTTGGTGTTATGCCTACCATTCACACATGCAAATTGCATGTCTTGTGGTGCAGTAATCAAGTGAAGAAGCATGCAAGTATGAATCAGCCCTTCATCTATGGGAGTTGACCAGGCAGGCAGGCACACATATTTGCAAAGACCAGATAACTGATAAATCCTAAGGCAGCTGAACTGATGGCTTCAGTGAGAACAATACAAGAGCGGTGAGATCCTGATAGAGACTGAAGGGAAAGAGTAGAAGGAGAAAGAACAAAACTTCTCCTATGCTGTTACAGTGGTGACAGAGAAAGGCCATGCAAAGTTTTGCTAACTGGATGTCCTCCAGACATTGTAGACTGCAACTCCTATCAACAGCAGCCAGCGCAGCTGAGGTTTTGTAGCGCAAAACATCTGAAGGACGCCAGGTTGGTGAAGGCTGCAGTACAGACTTCAGTGATTTAAGTGGAGGCAGTGTTAGAAACTCACGATATATAAGCCAGGTGCAAAATGGCTCCTAAAACCAAGGTTAGTAAAGGTAAAGGGACCCCTGACTATTAGGTCCAGTCGTGACCCACTCTGGGATTGTGGCGCTCATCTCGCGTTACAGGTCACCAAAATGGAATGTCTGGTTGCTATTTGGGGCAAGTCTTATTTTTCAAATGACTGTGATTCTCAGTTAAACATCTGGCTAGTTCAGAGGACAACCTTGAGCTAGGTTAAGAATTTTGAGAACTTAAAAGAAGAAAAGCCACTTTATCCAGGGACAGTCCACATATACACTGGCCTATTCTGACCTCTTTTTCTTAATGGTAACATGGATCATTCATAACATGGGAATAGTATTCACAACTATGAGCAGGGAAGTGGGGTAGGGTATGTGAAGACAAGTGACATCCATTGACTATAATGCTGTCCATTGCTCCAACTCAGGCTGCACAGAAAAAGCATTTTGGTTCCTGAAATTGACCTTAGCTTTCCAGAGGGGAAAGGCAGTAGTAATTAATGTATTGTGTCCATGCACCCTGGAGGGAGTAGTAGTGTGGTGCTGCTTTGACTCTGGGATGATTTATTCTGAAATAACAGCAGGGTAACAGAGAAATCCAAAATGCAGAAACCCACCAGTAATCCACCAGTGCTAAATTGGTGGCATGCAAACCTCTTCTGATACGCCAGATCATAGGTCTGGATGACAGCCTTAGCAGAATTGTTCAGCCAAGGTTAGCATGGACTACACAGAAATTCAAGGGTGCCTTTGAGTATGCACAAAGTACTTCCCTGCGGCACTGTGTATCATCAAGATGTAAAAAAACCCCTAAGTTTAGGAGAATGAACTTGCTGATTGAAGCCAGGATTTCAAGCTTTGATATGATGCTCAGTAGCAGATCATCAACCTTGCATGTAGAAGGTCCCAAGTTCTGCCTTGCATGTAGAAGGTCCCAAGTCAGTGTAGACAATACTGAGTTACATGGACCAATGTTCTGACTCCATCTAAGGCAGCTTCCTGTGTCCCACTCAACATGAACAACTATTTGAGCATATGGGTCCAAACCCAAGAAAGGAGGCTCTCTGCTGAAGTGGGGGACAGAAAGAAGGCTTCATTTACTATGTCCAAATTATAATCAGTATTGCTAGAAGAGGTGTGCTCAGATTGTTTCTTTCTCCTTTGATGGGTACAAGAGTTTTGGAAATGTTCCTCGTCAATTTGAACCTAATGTCCCAGGATTCCTGTATAAAGACCTTCCTAGACCATGTGTATGCCACGGCAAAGTTGTGTACAGCTTGTAGCTGGAGGTCTCCAACGCAACCCTCTCAACAGTTGTTGATTAATAAAATTTGGGGCACTAGGTTTAGGAACAAACTTAATTCAGCTTAACATAGGAAGCAAGGAATCCCCATTTTTAATAATAATGCAGTGTGGCTTTCAGTTTTATTTACTATATGGAAAGCCTTCAAGCTTCTGATCAACTGCCAATCAAGTGCAGATGATATATTTGATGTCTATATCATCAAATATAACACATGCATCAAATAATTAGGGAGGTTCTCCTTAGGCTACTCATTTTCTTTTCTTTCTCTTTCTGAAGTAATTGTCCCACAAGCATGACATATATTAAGGACTGTAATCAGTGAGTTTCTTTATTCCTTTAGTCATCTTGTTGTGTTTCCATGTGCATTGCATTCTGTTGCCTGCATTTTTAACTTTTATTTGAGGAAGAGGAAGAGGAGAAGAGGATGACAAGGCACCTCTTGAGATGGGGAGGGGAGAGAATATATTGCTAGACTGCACAGGATGTTCAGTTAAAAGTTCTTCTGTCTCAAATCTCCCCCCCCCCCGCGCACACCCACACCCAGAGTTTTCTGCAATGCCCAGAAAACTGGGTTGGGGGAGTGTGCGTGTTTGGAAGGCCAGAGGCCAGTTGTATGCTGGGGGAGGGGAGGAGGAGTCCGCTGCGCAAACTGACAGCGTGCCCCAGAGGACTCTGGCGAATTTCTTCTGCTTTCATGCCTGCTTTCCTGCCCCCTGCCCCCCCCATCACTTAAGGGAGACCTACTGAGGGCCTCCAAAGTTCTAGCAGATTTTTTTTACTGGTTTCCCCACTTAACAGGGAAAAAATGAGAACGGTACATTAAGGAACAGGCCCTATTATGCTTCCACTCTTTCCCAAAGCCCAACATTTAAGCCATGTGAATTTTAAAGCCAAGTCAAAACAGCTTGTGTATCTTTGCCCTATATCTTTTCAAGCGATTGGTGATGCAGTGGCCTTGGGTTTTGTTTTGAGATGGAAAGGAACTTTCCCAGACAATGTGCGTTCATTAGGGAAGATGAAGTGGGGTTCATGCAGCAAGAATTTAAGGGAGGGGAATACTTCTCAGGCAAGTGGATTTCAGTGGATCTGGGCAAACAATTCTGACTTTTATGTCTTGAGGCAAGTTAAGTTAAGTTATATTATATTGCAGAGGTAAACATCTGGAGACCACCAGGCTGAGGAAAGTTAGTTTAAAGTGTTCTGATAGGGCTGGGTTTAAAATCTCAACTTTGTCAGGAAGCTCCCTAGGTGATATTGGCCTTGTTTCTTTCTGTCTTTTGCGCTCTCTCTCTCTCTCTCTCTCCCCCCCCTCTCTCTCTGAATAACCTACCTCACAGGGTTGTTATGAATATAAAGAAGTAGGGAGGAAACCATGTACACTGCCCCAAATCCCTCAGAAGAAGTATGGAATATAAGTATCAGGTTGTTGTTGTTTAGTCGTTTAGTCGTGTCCGACTCTTTGTGACCCCATGGACCAGAGCATGCATAAATATATGCATATTATTCAAAACTAGTAACATCAGTGCTATTTTTCTAGAAAAAGAGGTGTTGGAACTCACCATGAATGCCTCACTAATTCTCTTAGAACAGCAATGATGCCCACCTGAGATGTGCCAGAACTGAGTTCCAGTGAGTTCCAGCTGGGGAAATAAGCCTTGAGTAACACAATGCAAAAATTAACCTCTGAAAACTGGATAAATTATCAAACACCGTTTCATTACTAGCACATCTCTTTCCTGTCTTTCCATTCTTAATAGAACTCTCCAGGTGGTGAAAAACCATCTTCAAAGACATAAACAGTCCAATAAAGCAGCACAAGACTGAACCACCAATAGCATACATTTTAAAATAGCTTGCAATATCATAATGACAGAAGTCAGAACAAAAACCAGAACCATTTCCAATTGCTTCGATGAGCTCCCTGATCAAATGCCTCTCAGTACAGTGGCTGTATGCTTCTGAATTCCAGTTTCTGCAAACTGCAGGAGGGGAAAGCGCTGCTGTGTTCAGGTCCTGCTTGCATGTCTCCTGCAGATATCTGGCTGGCCACTGAGAGAACAGGATGCTGGACTAGATAGGCTTTTGACCTGATCCAGCGGGGCTTTTTTATGTTCTTATGATCAACTTGTCTCCTAAAGGAGCTGTTAAAGTGGGGTGTTTCTTGGCAGTGCCCTAATTGAAAAGCTTTTCTGAATCCAGTGATGGTTTTTGAAATCCAAAATCTGCACAATCTTGCTTCCTTCCAGTCAGCATCCAGTGTGGGGGAGAATTCTGCCCATCTCTGGCTGGATGCATCTGAAGCATTTAATCTACTCTGATGGTGCAGAATGACCTGCAAAGAAGATCCCCATTGCCAGGGCCAGAGTCAACCTAATCTCTTAGCAAAGATTCCCCCTCCCCTTAAAGTTTCCCACTATCCAGCTCTCCCTCCCAGCTTACCTGCTAGTAGCGGCAGCAGCGCTTCCAGAGTATCATTCCAGGGCATTATGGGAAATTTAAAATGAAGGTTCATGGATGCAGCCACCCAATAAAGACAGACTAGGCAGGTGGAAGTACTGCTGTGGCCCTCCTGGAGTAACAGGATACTAGCTGCTTGCACCAGACCCTCCACTGCATCTATCCATAATAGTTACTATGTCAGTCATGCCTCCTGAAGCGGGATCCTCTTGACCAGGCATCCCCAAACTTCGGCCCTCCAGATGTTTTGGACTACAATTCCCATCATCCCTGATCACTGGTCCTCTTAGCTAGGGATCATGGGAGTTGTAGGCCAAAACATCTGGAGGGCCGTAGTTTGGGGATGCCTGCTCTTGACGGCACATAATTCTTTCTTCCTACACAATTCAAAACTGAATCTTTTGCACCCCAGACCAAAAGCCTCAGTTTTCATTTGCTCAGTTTCCAAATATCTTCCTTTCTTTTGCATTTCAATCATTTCATTATATTGATGTTTGAATCGTTCACACTGATTGGCAGCAGCCCCGCAAGGCTCCAGGGAAGGGTTTCTCCCAGACCTACCTGGAGATGTCAGAAATTGAATCTGGGACCTTCTGCATGCAAAGCAGACTGAGGAGGGACGTAATACCAATCTTTGGGTGCTGTGATTACTAAGACCCAGCATGGGTTTCTCAAAAATAAGTCATGCCAGACAAATCTCTCTCTCTCTCTCTCTCTCTCTCTCTCTCTCTCTCTCTCTCTCTCTCTCTCTCTCATGGAATTACAAGCTTGGTGGATCAGGAGAATGCTGTGGACATAGTGTATCTTGACTTCTGTAAGGCTTTTGACAAAGTCCCCCATGATATTCTTGCAATGAAGCTGGGTTGAACCAGGTGACTGTTAGGTGAATTTGTAGCTGGTTGACTGACCAAACCTAAATAGTATTCACTAATGGTACCTGGTCACTCTGGAAAAAAGTGACAAATGGGGTGCCACAGGGTTCTGTCTTGGGCCCACTGTTGTTCAACATATTTATAAACTACTTGGATAAAGGAATTAAGGGGATGCTCATCAAATTTGCAGACGACCCCAAACTGGGATGGTTAGCTAATGCCACAGAAGACAGAATCAGAATTCAGAATGACCTTAACAGATTGGAGAACTGCGCCCAAACTAACAAAACGAATTTAAACAGGGACAAATGTAAGGTTCTGCACTTAGGCAGGAAAAACAAGATGCACACATATAAGATGGGGTACACCTGGTTTACTAGCAGTACATGTGAAAAGGATCTTGGGGTCTTAGTGCACCACAAACTTAACATGAGTCAACAGTGTACTGCAGCACCAGAAATAGCTAATGCTATTCTAGGCTGCATCAACAGAAGTACAGTGTCCAGATCAAGGGAAGTAATAGCAGCACTCTATTCTGCCTTGGTTAGACCACATCTGGAATACCGTGTCCAATTGTGGGCACCACAATTTAAGAAGGATGTTGACAAGCTGGAACCTTAGCTGTCAAGTTCTCCCTTTTTTTAAGGGAAATTCCCTTATGCTGAATAGGCTTCCTCGCGAGAAAAGGGAAAACTTGACAGCCATGGCTGGAACGTGTGCAGAGGAGGGCAACCAAGGGTCTGGAAAACAAGTGTATGAGGAGCAGTTGAAGGAGCTGTGTGTGTTTAACTTGGAAAAGAGGAGGCTGAGAGGAGATATGACAGCCATCTTCAAATATCTCAAGGGTTTCACATGGAAGAGGGAACAAGGTTGTTTTCTAGGGGGTTGGACTAGATGACCCTCGGGGTCCCTTCCAACTCTACAATTCTATGGTTCTATGATTCAACCACTCAAAGGGCTGTCACACAGAAGAAGAAAAAGGCTTGTTCTCCACTGCCCCGGGCTATGTACACACTATAGCTTTAAAGCACATTCAAAGCACATTCTTTCCCTCAAAGATTTATGGGCAACTGTAGTTTACCCCCTCAGGGAACTACAATCCCCAGCAACACTTAACAAATGATAGTGCCCATAATTCTTTGGGGAAATCCATGTGCTTTAAATGTATGGTGTAGAGATTCAGGCTGTGTATACACTATACCTTTAAAGCACATTCAAAGCACATTCTCTTTCTCAAAGACTTTTGGGCACTATCATTTGTTAAGTGTTGCTGGGGATTCATCATAGAATTCCAGGCACTTTTGTTTCTTACGGATTGCTGGGGATTGTAAGTTGGTGAGGGATAAACTACAATTCCCTGCAAACCTTATCAAACTCTATGATTCTAAGGCTACATCGGCACCACACCTTTAGAGCACTTTATACCTTTTTAACAGTCATGGCTTCCCTCCCCTTAAAGAATCCCAAGAGCTGTCATTTGTTAGGGATGCTGAGAGCCATTAGGACAGTGATGGCCCAACATGGCCCCCCAGCTGTTTTTGTACTACAACTCCCATCATCCCTAGCTAACAGGACCAGTGGTCAGGGATGATGGGAAGTGTAGTCCCAAAACAGCTGGAGGGCCACGTTGGGCCATCACTGCATCTTCCCCTCAAAGAACTAAAACTTACTCTTCCCAAGGAACTCTGAGAACTGTAGCTCTGTGAGGGAAATTGGAGGCCCCTTAAACAACTCTTAGCACTCTTAACAAATTACAGTCCCCAGAATGGTTTAGAGCAGGCATGGATCAACAGGTAGTTTGTGATCTACCGGTAGATCACTGGAGGCCTGCGGTAGATCACTGGTGGATCATTGGCTCCCCCCAAAGAAGCTGAACAACTGTGGCTCCCCTTAAAAAAGCTCAACATTTTACCTCTTCCCTGAAAAAACTCAACAACTTTGACCAGAACCCCCCAAAAGGGGGAAGATCATTGCCAGTTTTTAACTCTCTGAGTAGATCGCAGTCTCTTGGGAGTTGGCCACTCCTGATTTAGAGGAAGCCATGATGGTTGAAATGGTATCATAGTGCTTTAAAGGTGTGGTGCGGATGTGACCCAAATGACAATAGCAACATGAATGCAACGCTGGCCGGGAACATCACTGGTGTCAGTTTTACAATGGACTGTTTCTACTATGTGTTTATCCCCTCACTCCTGCCCCTTGAGGTTTGGCAGTCAGCTGTGACACATGCCCCTCAATCTAGCCCCAAGTATACTTCCAGTTTCAACTGTTTGCTTCAGTTATCATGTTGGGAAAGGGCTTAAGATAAGGAAGATATTTATTTGCAGGGAAATGGGTTGTGCCTTGGTGGCAGAACATCTGCTTTGCATGCAAACGTCCTGAGTTCAAACCCCAGCATGGGTTGGGAGAGATTCCTGTCTGAAACCCTGGAGAAGACTTATTGATATAGATAGATGGACTACTTCCTATGTTCCAAATCCATACTGACTTGAGAATTACAGCAAGACCAGGGTCTAAACTTGCTGAGTTCCAGGAACCGCATGTGAGAAGAAGGGCCAGTGTCAGCTCCCAACATCACTGGCTGGCTCTGAGCAGCACCACATAGCTGACTTTAGCTCCCATTTCCCTTGCTCCACCCATGCCAACAATGTAGCATCCTGCAGCAAATCAAAATGGTGGCTAAAATCAGCTGTCTGGCTGTGTTCTGAGTAAAGTTTCCTGCCGGGACAACCACCTAATTTCACCAGGGGCCTAGTGACAGAAGTTCCCCACTTTGCTCAGGGCCACCTCAGACCTGAAGCAGTCCATGGTGAGCCGGAGAGAGAAACTTCTGGATGTCTCTCAAGTCTATGTTCAGTTTCTAATGTACTCCTCTTTGTCCCCTCTGAAGAAACAGTGCAATTGGCAGGGACAACATAACATGGCCTTTTCAGCTGTGGCATTGAAACAGGAAAGTACTTCACTGAGGGTTCCATTTTTGCCTGCTTTTGAACAAGTTCCCAAAGTGATGTTATTCTGGCAGGGTTTTATTTTCATTTGTTTTAACTACAGCTTATATATATCGGTAGCAATGTGTTTTACATACTGGATCAGACCAAAGGCCCATCCTATCCAGAAACCTATCCAGAAACCTATCCAGAAATCCTATCCAGAAACCTGCAAGCAGGACGTGAACCGCACAAGCACTCTTGTGCTCGCTCTCCTGCAACAGCCATTCGTCAGTGTACGACTGTCCCCTGCAGCGGAGGCAGAACATAGGAGTCGGGGCTAGTAGCCACTGAAAGCCTTATCCTCCATGAATTTGTGTAAACACCTTAAAGCCACATTAGTGGCAATTACCACATCCTGTGGCAGCAAATCCCATTGTGTTCCACTATGCACTTTATGAAGAAGTCTATTATTTTGTGTGTCCTGAATCTTCCAACGTTCCGCTTCCCTGGGTAGTCCCAAGTTCTAACATTATGAGCGAGGGAGAAAAGTCTCTACTGTACCCACTTTCTCCACCCCACACAGATTCTTCAACTCCGTCATGTCCCTTGTAACTTGCCTTTTTCTCTGAACTAAAAAGCCCAAAATATTGTAAGCTTTACTTCACGTGGGATTGCTCCAGCCCCATGACCGTTTTGCTTGCTCTTTACTGAACCTTTCTTTGCAATTTCTAAAACTGAAGTGCAGCAACCAGAACTCAACACTGTATGTGTGGCTGCACCATATATTTGTATAACAGTGTTATGTTATTGGCAGTTTTATTTTCCCTCCCTCCCCTAGCGTCTCTTATGATGCTGTTATCGCTGCATATTGAATACAACAATTGGGTTTTCACTCGCTTCATCACACACACACACACACACACACACACATTCAAATTCTGCAAGCCACCTTGAACATACTTGTCATAGGAAGACATAATATAAATGTTAAAATAAAGTGACAGAACAATCCCATGCATGTCTACTCAGAACCCCACTGAGTTCCATGCGAACTTGCTCTCAGGTAAGTGGGCACAGGTAAGTAAGACAGTGTAATGCAGTTGTCATGTCAGACTAGGACCAGGGAGACCAGGGTTCAAATCCCAGCTCTGCTACTTATTTATACATTTATCAAACTTATATCCCAGCACTTCCTCCAAGGAGCTCAAGGCGGTTAATGGTTAATGGTTCTCCTCCTCCTCAGTTAATCCCCCAAACAAACCTGTGAGGTTCCTTAAACTGAGATGCAGTGACTGACCCAAGGTCACCCAGTGAGCTTCATGATCATGTGGGATCATGAAGCTTGCCAGGTGACTTTGAGCCAGTCACTCTCTCTCTCTTTCAACCTAATCTACCTCGCAGGATTATTGTGAGGATAAATGGAAGGGGGGCACAAGTGAATTAAGTGTGCCAGCTTGAGCTCCTTGTAGAAAAGGTGGCATTAAAATACGCACACTTTCCTGAGAGCAAATCCCATTAAATTCAGTGGGGATAACCTCCGGGTAGGCATACACGAGATTGCACTGTACATACGTAAAACTGCACACCCCATCGAAAACCCAGCCTGCATTCACAGGTATTCCAGTGCTACCTTTCCTCGCCCCACATTTTATTCCTATGCGTCTTATTCTGACCAATAACAAGAAACTTTTCTGCAAAGTTGCACGAGCTTCCACATTAGAAGAGAGATACACACACATACATACATGTATACAAACAAACATACAATACATACACACACACACACACACACGCAGCCGAGTGCGGTGCGTGCAAGCTAAGCGGCGGAATGTGTTACTTCCCGGGTCGTGTGCAAGGATTACCTCATGCGGCACAATGGCAGACAAACACGTGTTTTCACCTTCGCCCACCAGCGGCATCAGAACGCGTCCGTGGGGCAGGATTGCCTCGGCTCCACCGCATCCTCGGCGAAAAAGGCTGGTCGCGTGAAGAGGGAAGAGGGCGGAGTTTGTGGCAGAATATACGCAAGCAACCACCGTGCGATTGGCTTTCGGAGAAAGGATTGTGGGAGTTTAGGGGAAGATGGCCAGGGAGGGGTCTGCGGGGCCGAGGCAACGTGTGAAAGGGAGGGATGGCGAGGAGGAAGCGGGGAGTCACGCCCGCACGCGCAAAAGGGAAGCTCGGAATGTGGAGATGGGTCCCGGCTGCTTCTCGGCCGCAAGCTTTCGGATTCGCAACGAGCCTCTCTCTCTTTCCTTTCCTTACGTGGGTCGCTCAAGCCCCTAAATTATCAAAAGTTCTTGAACGGACGGGTTAGGCTCTGTTTGTGTCGATCGCTTCTTGGGGAGGCAAAGAGAACAAAATGATGGTGATTGAATTGGGAGTACCTAGCCAGGTACTCAGAGATTGCACGAAACTGAAAATTTGAGGGCTTTGGTGGGAGGAGTAGAAGAATACGAATCGCGCTCGGATGAACCCTAAAATCCACAGCAGGGCGGTGCTTGTATTAGGACCCAGCCAAAATGTCACAAAAACAGTGGCGAGGTTTTGAATTGTCCAGAGTTCTTCGTCGAGCAGGATGTCTACACGAAGGGGGCAAAGAGAGAATTGTTTCATTTTAAAGGGATTCAGACAAACATACCCGAGCCGCCATACGATTTGGGCTTCACGGGTATCTTCTTTGCTCAGCGCAGAGTTAAAGGGAAAGTGGGTGGCCTCTGCCTTATTTGTTATTTATCATTACATTAATATGTTTTTACCTTGCCTTTCAAAACTCCAATGGTCCCCAGGACAACTTGCAATAAACTGCAATAATGCACAGAGAGAGCCTCAAACCCACCCAACCCAGCGGTCTAGTCCCCTGACTGATAAATGTTTCCCTTCCGCTCTGCAGTCTTGGAGCAACTGTCAGTTGGAGCCGAGTGCTACTTGGGAAGGGCGGGGGGGGGGCGGTGCAGGGAGAGGGACGCAAGCTTCTTGCAACTTCTGCTTCTTAGGAGCCCAGGGTGGTCTCCCCCTTGCCCCTGGTGACTGGTTCCAGCCAGAGCCAATGACAGGCAGAGCCATAGCTGCCAAGTTATCCCTTTTTTAAAGGGATTTTCCCTTATGCTGAATAGGCTTCCTCGCGAGAAAAGGGAAAACTTGGCAGCTATGGGCAGAGCCACTCCATTCTGCATGTAAGCAAGAAGATAGGTGGTTAACTGGCTGAGAGCAGACCAAGGTTGCCCTAGGCAAGCAGACCCTCCACTGCCAGGGGACCCTTGTTTCCTTCCTGGTAAGCGGAGTGCGCAGCAACATTTACCTGGAGAAGTTCACTAACAGAATAGAACTGTGTTTCTTAGGGGTCGCGCAAGAACAGGTGATGCTCTCAGAGCAGAATATATAAAGTTGCCATTTATTTGGCAGTGAACTGAGATGATGCATAGCTGGCAACTTCTTCTTCCTTCTTCTTCCTGGCAAGGGCCCTATTGCTTTCAGCAGTTACACAACAGGTGGATATTCCACAGGGGAAGCTTTTCTTCAACATAAATGTGCATTGATGGAGAAACAGTCCTGTGCTGAATTCCTGGCTGCCACGCAAGGTGGTAACACCTTTTCTATGGATGATGACAACTCACCTTTCTCCATGGGAATGCTGAGCACACACCTTCATACTGGGGTTTCTGTTAATGACTACTTTCCCCTATTAATACATTTGCCAATATCAAAGGTGCATTTTTCATTCTCACGGTGGAGGTGAGTTATCATCTCGTTGATCAGAGTTTAAAGCAGCCCAGATTGCTGTGAAACAATAAAAAGGAGACTTTTTTTGCTGGTGTACACTTTCAACTCCTTTCCTGACAGAGGCTGCAGCAGTAATGTGCAGCTGGAAACTCTACCAGTAGCGTTTTATGTATCTTGGAGCTACTGCCATGAGAAGCAGAGCCTGTTGGATTTTGGGTGCATAGAGGCACAGAAGCCTCTGTCAGGAAAGGGAGCATCAACCTCTGCCTCAGACCCATGGCAAGTCACTTATCTCTTGACCTTTGCTCCCTCTTCTGCAAAAAGGGAATGAAAGCGACCTGCCTTACAGGGCTCTTGAGAGGACAGCCATGAGAAAAAGGGGGAGAGAGGTCTGCAAACAACAGTACCATGTTCGAATATATTTTCTGCCAGCATTAGCATGTGGGGTGGGTTATAGACAGTGGCAAGTTCTGATAGATGGATCCATGGAAGGTTTGTGTATTTATCTAGGGCAATCACATACTTCCCTTCACAAACCCTTACGCCAGAGTGATTCCCAGTGCAATTTAAAGCACAATATTATAACTATAATGGCTAATAGTTGTTACACATGATTTAAAATTGAGCCCCCATTTGCAGTTGCAGTGTACCTCTATATCTGAGATCCTGGGGGCAAATGGAGAGGTTCAAAGCCTTCCTTGGAAAAAAAATGGCTGGCTACTCTTGGAAACAGGTTGCTAGACTAAAAGAGCCTCAGTCTGATACAACAGGGCTCGTCTTCCATTCTTAAAACTGCTATTATAAGAGACTCGACCACTAAAGTGGTGTCCCTTGGGGGATGGAGCAAACTTGTTTTCTCCTGCTCCGGAGGTTAGGACCTGAACCAATGGCATCAAATTCCAAAAAAAGGAGATTCTGACTCAACATCAGGAATAAGTTTCTGACAGTAAAGGCAGTTTGACAGTGGAACAGACTCCCACAAGAGATGGTGGGCTCTCCTCCCTTGGAGGCTTTTAAGCAGAATTTGTATGGCCACCTGTCATGGATGCTTTAGTTGAGATTCCTGCATTGCCCGAGGGGGGGGGGGCGTGAACCAGATGAGCCTCAGGGTTCCTTCCAACTCTACAATTCTATGATTCTATAGTTAGGGGAAATTGTGGCCCTCCAGATGTTTCTGGACTCCCAGTACACCCAATGGTCAGGGATTACAGCAGCTGTAGTCCAGCAATATCTGCAGAGCCATAGGTTACACATCCCTGAATTAGACTATTGGGTTAAGAACCTTGAGAAGCCAGGTTTGAGTTTCCACTAAGCCATAAAGCTGTCTGGGTGGCCTTGGGCCAGTCTCTCTTAGCCTCTCCTTGAAGTCCTCTAGTGCCCCCCCCCCAAAACCCTGCCAGTAACTGCTCCAATGTCAAATTGCTCTGACCATAAAGGAGCAATATTCAACCAAAATTCACCCTCCTCTTACTTAAGTCTGCTGTATTCAATCTCTTGCCCTGCCCTCCTGGGCAGCAGAGCGTAATTATCTTCAGATACTTGATACTTGAAGACTGCTGTCATGTTGCTGTGGTAATCAGTGCCCCCTGACTTCCCAGTCTTCTCTAGGCTAATCATACCAAACTCTGTGCATATTTTCTGAAATAACTTGCTTTCCATACTGTTGACCATCTACATTGCTTCCCTCTCAACCAATTCCAATCTGTTTATAAGAACGGAAGAAGAGCTCTGTTGGATTGGTAGGACCTGAGTGCAACTGTCCCCCGTCCCCACTTGTGATTCCCAACAATGCATATTCGGAGGCACACAGTGTCAGACCTCTCATCTCTAGAGCAAGTAAACCATTTGGTAGCACAGCAGGTCTCAAGCTTGCCCACTTACCTCATGGAGCACCTGGGTTAATAACCTTGTTGCTGGTCACTTGACCAATACAAATGAAAATGCTTTCAGAAGTACATAATAGCAGCTCTGCTGGAGCCAGCCAGTAGCCCAATCTAATCCGGCATCTTATTTTTACAGTGGTTAACCAGAAACCCAAGTGGAAAGACTGTCAGAAGGACCTGAGTGCAATAGCACTCTCCCTTCCTGAAGTTTCCAGCAAGTGGTGTATTCAGAAGCATCGCTGCCTCCAATTGTGGCAGAGCCAAGCCATAGTGACTATCGACAACCCCATCCTCCATGAATTTGCCTAATTCTCGAGCTATCCAAATTAGAATCAGAATCATAGAGTTGGAAGGGACCCTGAGGATCAACTAATCCAGTGTTTAGCAAAATTGGGTCTCCAGCTGTTGTTGGACTACAACTCCCATCATCCCAGTGGGCAGGGATGATGGGAGTTTGTAGTCCAACCACAACTGGAGACCCAAGTTTGAAAAACACGGATTTAGTCTAACCCCCTACTACTATACTGGGAATATGCAGCTGTTGCATATGGGGATTGAACCTGCAACCTTGGTGTTATCAGCACCACGGTCTAAACCTACTGAGATATATATATATACACACACACATACACTGGTGGCTACCACTACATCACCATCTAAAAAGTGTGACCCGCAGACCTGAACACAATACTCCAAATGAGATCTGAGTAGTGCAGATGGAGCATTGGAAGCTGCCTTGCGCCAGACCATTGGCTGATGTAGCTAAGCACTCTCTTAGCCATGGTTCTACAGAGTTTCAGACAGGAGTCTGCCCCAGATCTACCTGGAGATTCTGGGGATAGAACCAGGGACTTCTTGCACACAGGTGAGCTGCAGCACTTTCACCAAATGCAGGGCTGTGGCTACAGGGGTCTAGCCAGGTTTTTTGCCCCGGGTGAAGCTTCCAAAGGAGTGTCAGAGAGGCTCCCAGCCAGTGTGTGTGTGTGCGTGTGTGCGCACGCAAATGCGCAATGGGAGGTGTCAAACTGGGTCTTTGACCCAGGTGAAATAAAGTCAAGTTTCACCCCTGCCAAATGGAACAAAACAAAGTCTACACTTTTGTCTCCCATCCCAGAGGTGTGTGATTTCTCAGTACAGTAGTGTAACAAACAAACCACTCTGCCAGAAAGCCTCAGACTGCATGTAAAGCAGGAGATTTCTGTTTAGATTTCCTAAAAGCATCATGGGTAGAATGGGAGGTGATCTGATCAGGACTGTCCTCCCTATACTGATACTAAAATTCAAATCCTAGCCCCTGCCACCTGATATTAGATGTATTGGGGGAAACATAAAAGACAGAGCAAGAGCTGGGCAACAAACAGCAATTCTTGCAGGTGCAATTTGCCTTGGGGAAGGGGAACTGGTGCAGGGTATGGAATGGAATTGCACCCTTCTAGTCCCAGTCCAAATTGCATCCTCCCAACATACACACCAGCTGCTTAATCTTGTGCACCCACAACATGGGCCTGATCCAAACTGGGCTCTGCATAATTTCCTTTACAAGTAGATCAATATATTGGAAGACTAGAGTTGAACATTCATGCTGGTTTTTATTTGATTTTACTTGGTTTAATATTTGTATCCCACTTTTTCAACAACAAATGTTGAGCTCAAAGCAGCACACAATAGTTACAATAGCATTAAAAATCAACAACTAACACTGTGATCACTGCAATAACAAACAAAGCAGGATATAAATAAAGCAAACAACAGCAACAAAGTAATCAAAACTTTTTAAATCAACAATGCTATAGTAATTCAAAATACCAGAAAGAGTTGCTGCGCACCAGCCCTATGGTAGCTTAGTTGTTTGCACCATGAAGTTATGTGAAGCAATTATAATCTCAAACTTCCCAGTGCATTTTCGCATCACTTCCCTTACTGCAAAAAACCCAAAACAAAACCAAAAACCTTTTAATAATAATAATAATAATAATAATAATAATAATTTATTATTTATACCCCGCCCATGTGGCCGGGCCTCCCCAGCCACTCTGGGCGGCTTCCAACAGAAATATTAAAATACAATAATTTATTAAACCATAAAAGCTTCCCTAAATAGATGTCCCTAAATAGATGTCCTCTAAAAGTTTGGTAGTTGTTTTTCTCTTTGACATCTGGTGGGATTGATTGTACAAGGGTACAAAATCCACTTTCATTGTGCAACCTGAATCTGACCATGCACAACTGAATTCTACTCATAAAGTACTCATAGTCTGGAAGCAGCCAGTCACATGGATCTCCCAGGTAACATGTAAGCACATCCTATGTTCATTCTTTCTTCCCTTTGACTCTCTCATTTCTGCCTTCCCTCTGTTGTCTCCTCCACTGTCAAAATTTCAGTTGTAGAGATTTATACAGAATTGATGACTAGGTGGTACATTCCATATAAACTGCCAAAGATAACAGGTAACCATATAATTCTCTGGGCTGGAAATGTGGTCATGGCATAGTGGGGCTTCCTATTACATGTGGTTATCATGCCAAGCTAACAACAAAGCTTTAGGGTTGCTTCCCCCTCACAAATAAATTGTCTGACTAGATCGGATTTAAAATCAGACTTGCTGGGGTTGGTGATATCAAAACCTTGGGAGAGCCTGTGGCATTTCCAGTTCTAAATAGACTGGGTGAGAAAAGCCTTTGACTGAGACCCTTGACAGCTGCTGCAAGTCAGTGTGGACTGAGCTATTGAGCTTGATAAAGCAGTTTCTTATGCTTCCTGTATTACCGTGTTTCCCCTTTTTTAAGACACCGTCTTATAACTTTTTCCCCTCAAAAAACCACACGGTGGCTTATTTTCAGGGGGTGTCTTTTTTTCTTTCTTTTTTTTAAAGTGCCGGTACAACTGGGTCCCACTGGCTCAGGATGCTCGGCGCTCTCTTCCACGTGCATTATCAGCACCACACTCTAGCCAACTGAGCTATCCAGGTTTTACAACATAATCCTGTAACATAATGCACAACATGATGTACATAACATCCATTAAATGAAACAAGAAAATAAGGTGATTATTTAAATACAATACATAATACACAGCAAGCAATGGCAGCAATTGAAACTGGGATTTTTTTTTAAAAAAAATATTCTTTTGTCATGCTACGTGTGTCCTCTACCATTATTGCTGTCAACCAGGCTGGCAGCAGCTCTCCAGGATTTCAAACTTGGGGGTACCTGGCGGTTAAACCTGGGATCCTTATGCATTCTCTCCCTTTCCCCTCCTACCCATCCTGAGTCAAGGGCTCTCCTTCCTTGGAGGCTTTTAAGCAGAGGCTGGATGGCCACCTGCCATGTATGACCTAGCTGAGATTTTTGCATTGTAGGGGGTTGGACTAGATGACCCCCGAGGGTCCCTTCTAACTCTACAATTCTACCGACTCAACAAAGGGCATAATTATCACCATCACCAAACTGGTCCAAGCAACTAAGGAGAACGTCTTGCATACACCCCTGTCCTTTTGATTGGCAGCTAAGCTTCGCCTGGCCGGCTTCCGAGTTGCAGCACCTGATTCTGCAAAGCTCGCCGCGCCGATGGGAGGACGCCCGCCTGCCTGCCGCGCAAGAAGTTAGGCAGAGCCGCACAAGCTGCACAAACTCTGCAAAGAGGCGGGGGCGGGGGCAGTCCTGCCGAACGGGTTGAGTAACCCCGCCGGCGGGATACGGAGATGGCGTAAGGGAGCTGCCCGCTTCTGAGACGGCCTTTCGAGAGCCTCACTTGGGCGGCAGAGAGGCGCTCCAGGGCCGGCGGCTCTCCTCGGGGACGGGAAGAGCCGCATTTCCTGAGGGGAGCAGCCTGCGGGCTGGGCTCTGGGGAGGGGTGGGAAGGTGCTTGGCCCCTGCTGCCCCCTCAGCTGTGAGGTAAACCTGCAACGAGCCCACACTTTTCTCTCCGCAAGCAACGAGCCCCTCTCTCTTTCCTCCTGACGCTCGTGCCCTTGGTGCTCCGTGCGGCGCTGCTTCGCGCTTTGTCAGCGCTGCAGCCGCCGCCGCTTCCGGACGCTGACCCGACCTGGCAGGCTTCTTCCTCCTGCCGCGGCCGGCATTGCAGGAGCTGGGTTCTGCTAGCTTGTGCCCTCGGTGCTCCGTGCGGCACTGCTGCACGCTTTATCGGCATTGCTGCCGCCGCTTCCGGGCCGCCGCCGCTTCCGGGCACCGACCCGACCCGGCAGGCTTCCTCCTCCTCTTACAGCCAGCGTGCTGGGTCCCGCTAGCTGGTTGGGGCGCTCAGTGGTCTTGCTCCGCACATCGCGGAAGTATGGCTTATTTTCGGGGTATGTCTTACATTTCTCAAATGATTAAAAACCCTGCCATGGCTTACTTTTTGACTACGTATTAAAAAAGGGGAAACACGGTAGAACCGGTGGTGTGGTGTGGTTAGAGCAGGTATGGGGCACTTGCGATCCTCCAGGTGTTTAAGGCTGCTGGATTTCAACTCCCATCAGTCCTAGCCAGCATGGCCATTGGTCAGGGGTGATCGGATCGGAGTTGCAGCTGCATTCAGACAACATCTGGACAGCCATAGGCTCCCTATCCCTGTGCAAGAATGACCACATCTGCACTATGCATTTAATGCAGTATCACACCACTGTAAACACTTGTGATTTCCCCCAAAGAATCCTAGAACTCTACTGTATTTTGTTAAGGGTGCTAAAAATAGATAGGGAGACCTCTTTTCCCCTCACAGAGCTGCAATTCCCAGAGTTCCCTGGGAAGGGGCTTTGACTGATACAGTAAATCACTTTGGTAGAGGGAGGAAGGAAGCACTTTCCATAGTGCAGAGCAGGAGCAAAAATGTGTGCTTTTGGGGTTACTTCCTGTAATATTATATCAGTGTTCCCTAACTTGGGTCTCCAGCTGTTTTGGACTACAATTCCCATCACCCCTGACCACTGGTCCTACTAGCTAAGGATGATGGGAGTTGTAGTCCAAAAACAGCTGGAGCCCCAAGTTTGGGAAACACTGGACTATGTAGAGTCTGGTGCCATGATTAAAATTCCCCAGTTGATACGAGTCAGGAGTTCCCAAACTGTGGTCTGTGGACTGCCAGTGGTCTGCTAGCTTCCATCAGGTGGCTGTGACATGTCTATATTAAATATTCATATTGGTTTTTAATTGTACTTTAACTGCTTTTAAAAATATTATATCTTATTGTATTGCAGTTTGAATTCTATGGAATGCAAATTGTACTACAATGAAATACAAGATAAGAAACAAAAGAAGCAATAAAAGTATTGTTTAAAACCATATACAGTAGTATTTAGCACAGCACACCGCAAGTGCTACTACAGGCAGAAAAGTTGCTGAAGTGGCCAAAGACCCTCAGCAATTTTCAAGCAGTCTGTTAAGAAATAGATGGGAAGCCACTGGTGTAAACGAGCTTATTATTTACTGTTATAACGGTCAGTGCATTTTAAGTTCTTTGGAATTTTCAGACCTCAGACAGAGAGGCTGTGGCAGGAGAGGGTGTGGACCTTAGGAATGAAGGAGACAACCTCCCCCCCCCCTTTAACAGTTCTCTCAACTTGCCAGATTGCTGCTTTGTTCCAAAGCACACGCGGGGTGGCTTTTGTAAAAGAGAAAATGGAGCTTGCTGAACTACTCCAGCAGGAACGTCAAACTCTCCAATAATTCAGTTTCCTGGTCCAGAGTTTTACAGCAACAAGGATTTACTTGCAGCTAAATCTGGAGTAGCCTCCAAATATGTTGCAAACAGCTCCCCACCACTACCACCTTCAGCTATAACCAGCTGTAACAAGCAGAACATCCTCCCCATGCGGTAATGTGGCCATAAAACACACACATGACCCCCCCCCTTTTTTCAGAGGCTGCATTTCAGGAATCCAGGACCAAGGGTCACAAAAAGCTTCCCGAGCATACAGCAAAGAAGTCAAAGAGAAGGTAAGAGGCCACAATTCACTAAGGGAACTTCTCCTCATTGGTATGGATGGAAGCACATGGCACCACAGAATGTTGGGGAAGGGCTGTAGCTCAGCGGTAGAGCATTTGCTATGCATGCAGAAGGTCCCAGGTTCAATCACCAGCATCTGCAGGTAGGGCTGGGAATGTCCTCCACCTGACACCCAACAGCCACTGCCTGGCAGTGCAGATGCAGCAATGGGCTAATCTGGTATAAGACAGCTTCCTATGACAAAGCCAGAAATTGTTCTTCCCTGCTTTGTCCTGTCTCCACCTGTCTGGCTGCTCTGGCCAAGCCTCCACACAACCTGTTTTTCCTTCCTTCTTGCCATATTTCCTGACCCATGCCGCTGAATTTCAGCGGCACTATCTGTGGTTTCAAGCTGCTACATAGACTCGGGCGGTCAGAAAAGGTTGAGCAACCTTGCAGAGCAGCCATCATTTTATCACTCTTTTTTACTCAAACCTTGAATCAGCTTTGGTGGCCCAACCTCAGTTCCGGGTGCTGTAGGAAGGAGCAAGTGCTTTTGTAAAGCCAGGAGTCCCGGACTCTTCCTTGAGAAATGTGGAATAGCAGAACACCTCCTATAAGCAGAGTATTCTCTCTCTTGCTATTCCTGGTCCTAGCCTCTTTCTCTAGCAACACCAACAAAAGGGCTCTCATGGGAGTAACCCTCACTTTCACAGCTTCCAAGTCTGGAGGTGGCATTTTTAGGCAAGGCTGAAATTACCCAATGAACTGGTGATTCGCCTAAACCAAAAAAAGATTAAGAAATGTTTGAGTTAAACGTGGCTCCTGGGTCTGAGAAGGCTGAAATCTACTGACCCCTGAGAAGCCCAAGGCTCCTTTCCCATGTTTTGCATTTCCATCGCAAAAAGCAGGTTGTGGGAAATAGGTTGTGGGAAAGGGACGGCTTACTCACGTGTCGAACGTCACATGGTATGACGGCACACATGTGCATTTGGCATACCTACAAGGGAAGCCTCAGCCGAATTAGTTACGCGGCTACAGAATATTGCACTCGTGACTGTCAACCGCCCCCACCCCACCAAACATTCGTTACCACAGCGGGCAAAGTCGCCTTTAACTATGCTCCCGCAAGAGCTTTACAGACGTGCGCAGCGTTATGACATAAAGTGGGGACACAGAGAATAGAGATAGGTGTACTGTACCTAGTTCCGTGGCTAGGGAACACATTCATTTTTCTTGTCGGTCCTAACTGTGGAAGAAGCCGCGGCTCGAGTATTACTACGTCTCCACTTCAGACGTTCAGTGAGGCTGGACGAACGGGGGTGACGAAGGGGGCATACTGCAAAAAAACTTATCCTCGACGGCACCAAATCACTGACGATTTATACATGCGGGTTGCCCGCACGCTACTGCCTACAAGGAAGCGCTTTCCTTTCCAGGTAAACGACACGTGTGTAATGTGTGAAGCGGCTGTGCCTGGCCTAGAGGGAAGGATTGGGGGCTGATTTGGCTTGCATTTCCCTCCAGGAGACGGCAAGGAGGAGGAGTCCGCCGCCTAAGGGCGTGAGCGTGGCGTTTGTGTGTGTTTTCCTAAACGGCCGCTTCTGACCCCGGTAGAAACCGGACTCCGGAGCGGCTCAGGCACACGCGTTTCTCTCCTTGCGGAAAGGCCGTCTTGGTTGCGAATCTGACCGACGTGTAGTCAGGGAAGAGGGTGGAGGGTATCTGGGTGAGCACGCAGCGAGGGAGGGCGGCAAACCAAAGACCGGGAAGTGACTCCCTTTCTTTTCTTTGCATAATTTTTTTGGCTGTGGCTGTTTTCTCTAAGCACCCGCCGCCGCCAATGCCAATATGCTCCGCGAAGCTGGTAGGGGACGCGCGCTTTGCTTCTGCAAAGTAGGCCAGGCAGGCTCTGCTGCGGCCGCTCCGCTCGCCTTTGCCGCAAGTAAACCCTCCCCCGGCACCACCCGCCCTGCAAGGTGGGGAGGCGGCGGGCCTTGTGAGTGTCGGAGCCGAAGAAACACATAGCGAGGGGCTGGCATTAGCAGATCGAGCGGTCGCAGGGAGGGAAGAAGGGAGGTTCTGCAACTAACTACTCCATCCTCCGGGTCTGGTTGCAAAAAAGCTGCGTGTTTATTTCACTTTTCTTTTTCTCCGCCAGAATCTGCATTCCTCTCTGCGCCCCTCGGATTCATTGTGTAGCACGCGAGAGAAAGCGGAGGCGGGATGTCGTTGCTCAGGGGCTATTCTTTCCACACGTGACGCTAAGAACCGCGTGGCCGTGCTTCTCCCTTGGTTATTTGTTTTTTTGATCAGTGCTTGCCAGGGGCAGGGCGCTGGCGTACATTTAAAAGAAGAAAGCAGGGACATTTAAATGCGCGGTAAAACAATGATCCATATCGCTGGTGTATTCCCGTGCAGCATGTATGATGGTTAGAGGAACAGGATAGGACCTGGGAGACCAGAGATCAACTACTCCACTCAGCCGTGAAGCTCACTAGGTACCATCCGCCTCACAGGGTTGTTGTGAGGGTAAACTGAGGATGGAGAGAACCACCTCCAGCTCCTTGAAGGAAAGGTGGGATATAAATGTAATTACTGTATAAATAAAATAAAATATGTATTGTCAAAAAAAGAGAAGCATGTGGGGGTCCCACACCTATCAGGAATTTTCTGGGGATGCTTAGTGAACTAAATAGTCAGTGTGCACACTGGAGGAGGGGTTCCTAAACTGTGGTCTAAGGACCACCATTGGTCCTCAAGCCGCATTCAGGTGGCCCGTGGCATTTCCACATTAAATGCTCATATTGATTTCTAATTGCATCTTTGTGGCTTTTTTATTTCTTATATTGTACTTTTTCCTTTTTGAATTTGAATTCTATGGAATGCGGATCATAATGCAAAAAAAAAGCAAGCAATAAAAATACAATCGAAAACCATGCAGCATCTTAGCATGGCACATTACAATTGTGACAGCAGGCAGGAAAAAAAATCATCAAGACTTATCAGAGATTTTCAAGTGGTTCATGGAAAGGGAAGACAGGGAACCAATACCGTTGGAGCATTTGGGGAAGACTTCTGATTCACGCATGTATGTGTGCCCATTGCACATTGGTTGCTGTGCCTTCACATGTATAATTTGTGGGATTGTCTGTAGGAGGTGGTGTTGGCTACTGGTTTCGACCTCCAGGTGTGGATGTACTCCAGCTCCCCTTCACCCCTGATTGTTGGCCCTGTTGACTTGGTGTGATGGGTCCAGTAACACCTGAACTGTAGCATAGTAACATTCCTGACAAATGGCCACCTAGCCTTCACCAAGGGGCCCCATTTCCTTCCGAGACAAGCTGTTCCACAGCCTCCTAATGCAGGGATGGGGAAGCTGAGGCCCAGGGGCCAAATGTGTCCGTTCCTGGTCTTTCTGGCCCTTGGGACTCTTCCAAGGCCGCACACCTTCTCCAGTGACACTCATTAGTACACTCCATTTTATTCCTTAGGTCAGGGGTCCCCAAACTAAGGCCCGGGGCCCGGATGCGGCCCAATCGTCTTCTCAATCCGGCCCACGGATGGTCTGGGAATCAGCACGTTTTTACATGAGTAGAATGTGTCCTTTTAATTAAAATGCATCTCTGGGTTATTTGTGAGGCATAGGAATTCGTTCATATATTTTTTTCAAAATATAGTCCGGCCTCCCACAAGGTCTGAGGGACAGTGGACCGGCCCCCTGCTGAAAAAGTTTGCTGACCCCTGCCTTAGGTAGTTTCAAGGGCTGGAATGTGTTTTTGAACCCTGATAATATATGTGCTTAGATGAAGGACTACTGCAGAAAGGCATAATTTTGTATACATGCTCTGCCTGCTTTTTCCTATGGTCCCACCCACCACTGTCATGTCGTCCTTGGAGGTTTGCCCAGAAGGGAATGCAGCTCTCAGTACTATGCTGATGTTGAGCTAAAATGTGCAAGAAGCTAAGCAGGGTCAGGCCTGGTTAGTACTTGGATGGGGACTGCCTGGGAATACTGGGTGCTGTAGGCTTTCTAAGGGAGTCTTTGGTGCGAAGGGTCAGTGCATCTGGCTGTTGGCCAGAAGTTTGTTGGTTTGAGCCAACAAGGCAACTAGGGGCAGGATTTCTGCATTGCAGGGGTTTTGGATTAGATGACCCTTGTGGTCTCTTCCATCACTATGATTCTATGAATCCCTATGAGTTTCCACCCATTGTTTCTAGTCCCATCCTCTGCTGCAATTGAAACCAAATCCTGCTCCATTTCCCACATGACGGTACCTCTTTCAACCATTCCTTATAGGGTTTGGCTTCCAGACTACCTTACCATCCTAGCTGCCTTCCTGTTGACAAATGCTCCCATCCTTAAAATGTGTTGACCAGAAGTGGATGCAATACTCCCACCTGCAGTCTGACGAGCACAGACTTAATTCATGAAGCCTCTGCCTACAAGTGCTTTACCCTCTTCTAAGTTACTTTCCAGTGAATGGAAGAGCAGAGAATCTCATTTCCCGCTCACCCTCTGCCTTTCTCCTGCCCGGAATATCCACTGTTGTAGTGCAATAATGATGGACAGCAGGCCAGTGATGTGCATCAGGTAGAACATCTCTCCTTGCAGGTGACGTAAAAAGTGCCATTTTTTTAATAAACTGTGCTTTTCATGAAAACACAGCAAGATAGTTTACAAATTTACAACACAGCTTACAAGTTATAGGAAAAGCATCAGTAAAACTAGTTAGGAAGAGTAAATTAATGTTTATTAACAGACTGACCTATGCCTATTAAGTGAAATTTGGTTAGCTGCAATCCTAACTGAGTTAGATTTTGCATATCTTTTCATTCATATATATATATATATATATATATATATATATATATATATATATAATGAAAGTTGAAAGACCGATACACAAATATACTATCTTTTTATTTAAGTTTTTGATACAGAAAACTGGTATGGTTAAAGAAAAGGAATAAATTTACAGAGTAGTGCTGTGCAATGGACATTGCAAATATAACCCTGATCTGTATACAGAAAAGTTACTGAAATTAAGCAGGGGACTAGAAATGATTTGGTATAACATTAGACCTTAAAGCAGGGTCCTCTAAACTTTTTAAACAGGGGGCTGGTTCACTGTCCCTCAGACACTGTCGGGGGCCGGACTATAGTTTTTAAAAAATATGAAAAAAATATGTGCACACTGCACATATTTTGTTTGTAGTGCACAGAAAACAGGAAAAAACAATACAATATTTAAAATGAAGACCTATTTCAATCAACATAAACTTAGAAGTATTTCAATGGGAAGTATGGGCCTGCTTTTGGCTAATGAGATGGTTAATATCGCTAATGCTCATCCCTACAACCCAGCCTACACATGGATCTCCCTCACCCCCATGGCCCAGTCTACATGCAGGCCTTCCATGCCCCCATCCCCACAACCCAGCCTATAGATGTGTCTGCCCGAACACACCCATCCCCACAACCCAGCTTATACAAGTCTCCCTAACCCCCTTCCCCACGACCCGGCCCGCACCCATGTCTCCTTAACCCCCATCCACACACACCCAGCTTGCATACCTGTCCTCCAGTCCCAAATCCCCACACACCAGTTTGCCTGCGTGTCTCCCTACTCCTGATCCCCATGGTACAGGCTGCCCGTGTGTCACCCGTCCCCACGACTCCTGACTCACTGCGGGGGCAGCTGCAGGGCTGGCCCTCCCCTCCTCTGGAAGGCGCCATTGACGAAGACACCCATGTTCACATCCATGGCAACCCTGCGGTGAGTTGCGCCCGATAGTCACCGTTGCCTGGCACATCGCGAACTCCACATCCCAGCCCTGCAGGCGCGCCAGAGCCGATGGCATGGCCAGGAGAGAGGCAGGCGCCCTGGGAGGTAGCGGCGAGAGTGCGGTGCACTGCAGCACCAGGAAGGCCCTTGCACTGGGCTCGTGCTCGCCTGCAGCTGCAGCCATCTTCCCAGCGCAGCGGGCGGCTGAGTGAGTCTGAGGCAGGCAGGCAGGCAGGGCCAGCCTCCGACTACGCACCGCCGTCCTCCGGGCCAGGGAGGTGGGGGGGGGAGAGGCCTGAGCTGCCCAGGCAGCGCACTCGCAGGTGGGCGAGGAGGCCATGAGCGGGAGACGGGGCGCAAGGGGTCTCGGGTGCGCAGGGCACCTCTCTCCTCCACAATCCCCTCCCTCCCTAACTGCCTCCTATTCTTCCAAAGAAATGACAACTCATCTTCCTCTGCCGACCCCGGGTGGGCCGGATTCATGACCCTGGTGGGCTAGATCCAGCCCGCGGCCTGTAGTTTGAAGACCCCTACCTTAAATAATGTTGTGCATAGCAGGCTTGAGAAACACCCTGCAGTTAGATTGCATGTTCAGTAAATGGATGCCAGGTGGTCGAGAAATAGTGTTTAGTTAGGACTCATTTAACTTGCCTATTTAGTTTTGTTATAGAGAACTAGATTCCAGATCCTGTTCCAGCGTTGTGCTAGTTCCAATCTGGCCACCTCCACTAGATGTGGAATCGAGTCCTTACACGTGGCATTAAACACCAACCCACCTTCATGCAGGGCACTCGGTTCTTTAAAAATGGAACACCTGCACATCCAAAGTCACATTCCAGTTCTTCACATATGATGCTAAATAAACACAGAGGTTCAGGGCTTCTTCTTCTGTTTTTTAACCAAGGCTCAACTCTGGTTATTTGTCTCCAATAGCAAGTTCTGAGACCTCTCATTCTAGAAACCAGGCAACTTAAGACGGGGGGAGCTGAGGGGAGCTGCTTCACATGTTCCCTCTTATCTACTTGGAACATACCCCTTTGTATTAAATATGGTGCATTTGGTGTGAATTGGATCACATGGGAAGTACATGAAAGGCCCATTTTGGTCCAGCATTCTGTACTCACAGTGGCCAGCCAGATGCCTACGGTAATGGGAAACCAGCCAGAAGGAACTGAGCTCCATAGCAGCCTTCCAAGCTTACAGATCCCAGCACCTGGTGTTCAGAGGCATAATGCCTCTAAACACTGGGAAAGGGCATATTCACACAGAGGTGTGCATTTTCCATTTGGGAAAAGTGGTAGCTCACTGGCAGAGTATATGCTTTGCATGCAGAAGGTCCCAAGTTCAATTGCATTGCAGATCTTGCCCCCTTCCGGTGTTATAGTTCTCTCAATTCAAAATATTTGCATGTGATAGTCGTCAATCCAATTGTGTGGAGGAAAGTGTGAACCTGCAGCCCGCTAGTTCATGTAACATTCATTCTGTGCCTGCTGCAATTATCTGTCCCCAGTGGAGAGGGGCTCATAATCTGTGCTTGACCTGGTCTTGAGCTGAACTGGGGGGGGGGAGAGAAATGCACCCTTATAGTATTTTTAGAAATAGAAGAAGAAATGAGGGAGGGAAATCCTACTACTGAGTGTTTGCAAAATGCACTCCCCTCTCCATTTCATAACCACGGTTCCACCTCCTTCCAAATCAGGAGGTTTGAGAAGAGGTGGGTTTCCAGTTGAGAAACATCGTCATCCGCACAGGCTTGAAATGCAGCAGCACTCTTAGGCTATGTACACATTGCCGTTTACTCTGGCTCCCACCACTGGTTTCTGAAACCAAGTGCACATGATGTTTGCCACAATCCATCTGCATCCTGTAGCTTCTTGAGAAATATTGCTGTTTGATACATTTCAAAAAGCCATTATACATGCATAAATGGCAGTGCATGTGCAGTTGACAGCTTCATTGAATAGGAGCTTGGAGGTTTGGGATAACAAACCAGGTAATATGTGTGTGGGGGCGGGGAGCAGGTAATGGTGTGTACAGCAACATAAAATGCAGCTTGAAACACAGTGTGTGTATGTGTGGGGAAATTACCTTCCTGTATTTTAAGCTGCTAATGTGTACATGTCATTAGATACCAGGCCTGGGATGTGACCCATCATGTTGCTAGGTGCACCCTGCATCATTCCTGGCCATGGGCCATGCTTGCTGGGGGTGGGGTGGGAACTGGGAGTTCAGCAACACTTGGAGAGTCACAACTTCTTCACTCTTCTAAGCTGATCGATCCAGATGTTTGGTTCAAAACCTCGGTCCTTTTTAAACATGATCACCTTCCTTACGCTTTCCAAAATGCCGCAACTACACGCCTGCATAACTCACTGAAATTTAAGTCAGCATCAAAATAAAACATAAACATCTGTCTGAAAGCCTGTGTTGGTTATTAAAAGCTCATGTTCTGCCATAATAAAGGTTTCTAAATTCAACAGCCCTTATAGGAGACAATATGCATGTCATTTGGGGTGTCCTGGAACTTATTGCAGAGAAGCTGAATCTGTCTTGCATCTGTCTTTTAAGAGGAAGATATAAGACAAACCCTTTTGCCTGAAGTAACTTTTGCAGAAAGGCAGTTTGAGGAACTGAGGCAAAGTGGTGGTAAGTAATAAGTTCTACACCTAATAGGCAAAATAAAAACCAACGAATTGCCAGCTCCAGATGGTATCCACCTGAGAGTTCTCTAAGAACTCAAAGGTGAAATTACTGGTCTTCCAAAAAGAATATGCAACTTATCTCTAGTATCATCTTAGATCTGAGGACTAGAAAGTAGCCAATGTACGGTAATACCAATTTTTCAAAAGGGATCCAGGAGGAATTCTGGAAATTATAGGTTAGTTAATGTATTTTGCTAAAGATAAAATAGCACTGTGTACGGAAGAAGAAACCTTGTTGAAGCAGAACAAGCATGGCTTCTGCTAGGGGAAGTCCTGTCTCAACCTATAGAGAGTGTCAACAAGCATACTGATAGAGGTGATGTGATTGATGCAGTGTGTTGGACTTCCAAAAAGCTTTCAGTGAAGTACCTGGAACGGATTAATCCACTTTCCATTACTTTCAATGGGAAAGTTCGCTTCAGGTTAAGTACGGACTTCCAGAACCAATTATACTCATACTTTGGGTTAAGTATGCTTCAGGTTGAGTACTCCGCGGACCTGTCTGGAACAAATTAATCCACTTTCCATTACTTTCAATGGGAAAGTTCGCTTCAGGTTAAGTACGCTTCAGTTTAAGTACTCCATGGACCGTCTGGAACAGATTAATCCACTTTCCATTACTTTCAATGGGAAAGTTCGCTTCAGGTTATGTACAGTACGCTTCAGGTTAAGTACAGACTTCCGGAACCAATTGTGTTTGTAAACCGAGGTACCACTGTATCTCCAAATTGAGCAAATTGAGTTAATAATTGTTGGTTCAAGTTTTTTTTTAAAAAAAAGGTATATAGAAAGCCTAATTCCATGGATACCAAGATCTAAGTCTAAGGTAAGTACTCTTTGATGAGAGAACCCCAGCAGAGATTTAAAATCACAAAAAATGCATCAAAGTAAAGCATGGAGATATGGGCTGTTAGACCTTTAAAATAAGCCCTTCCATGTTCCTTCCAAAGCTTCCCACTTCCCCTAGCATAGACAGACTACTCATTTGGTAAGCTAAAAATGGTTTACTTATACACTCTCCAAAGGTCAGGTTCATGTGCTTTACCACATAGCATTCAGAAAAGGTTGCACAGGCAGTAAAAGTTTAGTTGCAAAGTGGTGAAAGTCCCTAAATCAGGCATCCCCAAACTGCTGCCCTCCAGATGTTTTGGCCTACAACTCCTATGATTCCTAGATAACAGGACCAGTGGTCAGGGAAGTTGGGAATTGTAGTCCAAAACATCTGGAGGGCCAAAGTTTGGGGATGCCTGCCCTAAATTATTGGTATAGGAGCTCAACAGAGGCTTGTAAGGGACATGTGATCTGAGCTGCAGCAGCCAGCTCAGACTTCCTCACACATTGAGCTTCTCTGGTAGAGTCAATGGGAACAATGGTAGTCTACCTAGTTCAGGCATAGGCAAACTCAGCCCTCCAGATGTTTTGGGACTACAACTCCCATCATCCCTGACCCATGGTCCTGTTAGCTAGCGATGATGGGAATTGTAGTCCCAAAACATCTGGAGAGCTGAGTTTGCCTATGCCTGACCTAGTTCCTCCCAAGGTGAGCTAAACCTGACAGGACAGCTTATAATATGGTATTAGCCCCTTCATGCATTAAGTAGAATTTAGCAGGTTTGGTTATATGAGGCTGGTTATCTGACAGAAATGGCTAATGTAGTTCAGGGTAAACAAGTGTAAAGTGCTTCACGTCAGGACAAATAATCTTAATTTCACATATATATGCTCATGGGGTCTTAACTGGTGGTGATTGACCAGGAGGAGCAAGTCTTTTGAGTAGATAGCTCACCGAAAATGTCGACCCAGTTTTCAGCAGCTGTGAAAAAGGCAAATTCAATCCTACAGATCATTTGGGAAAGGAGAATAAAACTGCAGATATAGTATCCTATATAATAATTTGCAAGTTGTCCCTGCGTCCAAGCTGTCCCGTGTGTCCCTGGGTCACTGCGCATGTGCCCCAGCGACACAGGGATTGGACAGCAGAGACTGCACGCGCGCACTCTCTCCCCCCCCTGCCTCCTCCAACCGCCGCTCCTGGCCAGAACGTCAGGGAAGCGAGGGTGGAGGCCGGCGGAGACCTCCTCCTCACAACCCTCCCTGGCCCGTGAGAGGAGCGGCAGGAGGCCACGAAGCAGCGGCGACGAAGTAGGGGTTTGTGTCCCGCGTCCTTCCTGTCGGCGGCTGCGGGAGAGGAAGGAAGGAGGAGAAAGCAGCGCTTTCTCCTCCTTCGTTCCTGTCCTGCCGGCGACAACAAGGACAGGTCCCAGGGTTCGGAGAAGCGCTGCGCAAGCGCTTCTCCGAACCCCAGGATGTCTCCTTGCTGTCGGCGGCTGCGGGAGAGGAACGGAGGAGAAGAAAGCAGCGCTTTCTCCTTCTTCATTCCTGTCCTCCTGCCGCCGACAGTAAGGACAGGTCCCAGGGTTCGGAGAAGCGCTGCGCAAGCGCTTCTCCCAACCCCAGGATGTCTCCTTGCTGTCGGCGGCTGGGAGAGAGGAACGGAGGAGGAGAAAGCAGTGCTTTCTCCTCCTCCGTTCCTGTCCCCCTGCCGCCGACAGTAAGGACAGGTCCCAGGGTTCGGAGAAGCGCTGCGCAAGCGCTTCTCCAAACCCCAGGATGTCTCCTTGCTGTCGGCGGCTGGGAGAGAGGAACGGAGGAGGAGAAAGCAGCGCTTTCTCCTTCTTCATTCCTGTCCTCCTGCCGCCGACAGTAAGGACAGGTCCCAGGGTTCGGAGAAGCGCTGCGCAAGCGCTTCTCCGAACCCCAGGATGTCTCCTTGCTGTCGGCGGCTGGGAGAGAGGAACGGAGGAGGAGAAAGCAGTGCTTTCTCCTCCTCCGTTCCTGTCCCCCTGCCGCCGACAGTAAGGACAGGTCCCAGGGTTCGGAGAAGCGCTGCGCAAGCGCTTCTCCAAACCCCAGGATGTCTCCTTGCTGTCGGCGGCTGGGAGAGAGGAACGGAGGAGGAGAAAGCAGCGCTTTCTCCTCCGTTCCTGTCCCCCTGCCGCCGACAGTAAGGACAGGTCCCAGGGTTCGGAGAAGCGCTGCGCAAGCGCTTCTCCAAACCCCAGGATGTCTCTTTGCTGTCGGCGGCTGGGAGAGAGGAACGGAGGAGGAGAAAGCAGCGCTTTCTCCTCCTCCGTTCCTGTCCCCCTGCCGCCGACAGCAAGGACAGGTCCCAGGGTTCGGAGAAGCGCTGCGCAAGCGCTTCTCTAAACCCCAGGATGTTCTAGCGCCCGTTATTGAACGGGCTGAAATACACTAGTCATTAAATAATTGTCACCTCCTGCAGTCTCCAGAAATCTGTATTCACATGTATACTACCCCCAAGCCTGGGGGTAGTATCCAGCCATCCTAACTAGTAGTGCTCATTGTTACCCTTATCCTTCATGAAAATGTCCAAAGCTGTCCAAGTTGTGGGTTGGGCCACTACTGCATATTGTGGTATTTTAATTATGTGCTCTGTCAAGAAATCCTTCCTTGTTGTCTGTGCTGAATCTCCCAACATTCAGCTTCATTGGGTGGGTCCTAGATTTACGAGAGGGAGGCAAGTTCCTTTCTGTCCACTAACTCAATTCCATGCTGAAATTTATATACCTTTTATCACGTTTCCCCCTTGCCTTTGCTATAAGCTCCTTAATCATTTTCCTTGCACTTTTCCAGCTCTGCGAGATCCTTTACGAAGTGCCGTGACCAGAACTCTCTACAGTATCTCAAGTGCAATCACACCGTAGATTTGTATCAATAAATGGATATTGGTGGCTGTATTGGTGGCCCCTTTCCTAATGATTCCCAGCATGTAGTTTGCTTTTATGTTGCATCTGGTTGTTTTTGTTTGCCATTGTTGGGGCAATGGAGAGTTTAAAACAAAAAAAAAGGAGCAGCAGCAGGTAGGAAGGAAGGGGAAAGTCCTCGTTTGAACAAACATCTCCCAGTGGACTTGATATTGGCAATTCACAGTGGTAACTGCATTCCTAACCAGACATCTTCCCTTCTTCCAAAAATGGGAACTTGAGAGGATGGAAACTATATTTAGCAAGTCTGCCGCATGGCTCCCACAGGAGGCAGTGATGGCCCACCAACTTGGATTAGGCAAATTCATGGAGAAGACTGTTAATGGGTACTAGCCATGATCAGAAACAGAAATGCATCTGAATACCAGTTGCTAGAAGCTGCAGGTGGCGAAAGTGCTATTGTGCTCATGTCCTGCTTGCAAACTTCCCACAGGCATCTGCTTGGACACTATGAGAACAGGATGGTAGGCTAGGTGGGTCACAGGTCTGATCCAGTCGGGCTATTCTTACATTCTCAACATGCATGTTTTTAAATATGCAAATAGCAGCTTCCAGACCATGGGAATTGGAGAGGAGATGGATCCTACCATCCCTTGTGTGGTCCTGCAAAAAAGAAGAAAAAAAGTGTGTATTCCTGAAACTATCTGCACCATGATAAAAGCTTCCATTGGTACAGAGAGCAGCTCACATATCGTGCAACCTATAGCTTCTGGCAGGTGATTTCCATTGGGACCATGGGCATGTGTAGGGTAAATGTTCCTCTCCAAGTCCTAAATGCTACAGGCATTAACTTGGTCATGTGAATCATGTAACTCTGGGCAGCAGACAAGTGTGGACATGCTCTAACATCCTTTTGTGCAGCACCCTTGCTGTGTCCCCAACCTCCCTTGAGTGCAGCAAGAAAGGTCCGTAGGCCTTTTAAAAAAATTCTGTTTTCTTGAACATAGAACATCTCACATTGCGGACTCTGATATACCTTTCCCACTTAACACTGGGCACACTGCACCTTGGGAGTGGGGCTGCCATGCAAAACCCTGCTTTTGCCCCTGGATACAGAGTTTGAGAATTCAGGCAAATACCTGAACACTCCTTATCTCTATAGCAGGCTGTTTATATGTTGCAGCAGGGGAAATGGAAACACGTAGCGTGACAGTGCTGATCTGCAAAATATGCTTTCAGTCTTTAGAGCCAACACAGGAACAATTTGCCATAGAAGTGTCATTTGTAATTATTTGTATTCTGCACTCTCACTCCCATTTCTGCTTACAAGGTGTAGTTGTTTTCTACACACACATGCACACAATAAATGACAGTTTTAATGTGCAAATATTAATAGGAAGCTTTCAGCACAGATTCTTAGATTTACACCTCAGGAAGTCACAACAACAATCCCACACATGATGCAATCAAATGTAGAAGTTTTATTGGAGATAAATACATGTTAATATTTCCCTTGAGCTTGTTGAAGTAGCAGTATATTTATAGTTACAGGTAGGTAGCCGTGTTGGTCTGAGTCGAAGCAAAATAAAAAAATTCCTTCAGTAGCACCTTAAAGACCAACTAAGTTTATATTTTGGTATGAGCTTTCATGTGCATGCACACTTCTGCATGCACACGAAAGCTCATACCAAAATATAAACTTAGTTGGTCTTTAAGGTGCTACTGAAGGAATTTTTTTATTTTAGTATATTTATAGTTTCCCCCCATAGTAGGTTGAGTAGAGTATGTCAATTAATCTTGTAAGAGATGAACAAACCCAACTGCATTATTCTTAAAGTAATTTGCTTATGAAAAAGAGCCAGGATATAAACATATTTTTCAATACAAGCTTGCACTTTTAAACCAAACAACCTTGCCACCAAATTTGTGGCTAATATACCTATGTCTTCACATGGAATAACCTATCCCACCTTCCCTTCTCTCCCTCCAACAAAACACAACTGGCTGAACTTACAGCTAGCTTCTTCAGTTAAGCGGAAGCTAAACACTAGAATAAACTCCAGTTGGCCTCAAAAAGCTAAATGTTGGAAATTTGGTGATGGGTCTGACACTCGCCTCGTGATATACACGCATATGGGCTGTTGAGTTAGCAGGAGAAAATGACATTGAAAATTTGACATTGAGGGAACAACTGGCAAGTTTATTGATTTCTCAAAAAACAAATAAAACTTATTTAAAAAGATAGGGTAGTGACGACGCCATCTGCGCAACGGTCAGACTTACCCTCTCAATTTATTTGCTGATTATATTGCACTGATGATCTCTGATCCAGAATAATCACTGTCAGAGCCCATCAGGGAGATGGAAAGCATATGGTAAAATTCTGGGCTCTCTCTTAACGAGTAGTTGTGTTTTAGTTTGTCCTGTAAATTGTGATACATTCAAAGTGATCACAGGTTTCAAGATCCGTCCACAGCATGAAAAATATCTAGGAATTCTTGGGTAAAACTTTTTTTACCATTACTAAAAAATATTGTTAAAGACAGTAAGTAATAGGCCCAAGTTAAACCTATCATGAATGGTAAGAGCGTCATTGGTAAAAATGATGGTATTACAAAAATTGTTTTCATTTCAGACTATTCCAATTTGTATATTGATGGAAGCTCTTAAAATTATTGGTAAGGTTTGTCCATCAAGGCAAAAGACCTGAGATTGACAGTTTTTTTACCAACGCTTCCAGAAGTATGTAGATGTGGCTCATCTACAAAATGCAATTAGAATGATAATATACAATACAAACCTATGCTCTTCAAAATACTCAGCAAATTAACAATTGGACATGTTCCTGTAAAATGTCAAGATTCCTGCATTGCAGGGGGTTAGACTAGGTCACCCTCGGAGAGCCCTTCAAACTCTACTGTCCCACGATTTTATACAAATAGTTAATTGATTCACTTTCCACTTGGTGGCACAGAAATGGAAGAGACTGGATCATTTACAGAATTCTGTGTGGAAGCAAGATGCACAGACAATTTGCCTTACTGGAAAAACGAACAAGGAGAGTACAAACACTGAACAGCACAGAAGACATGGATGACTTTACTGAAACTTGTCATCCTTTCATCGGGTTTTCAAAATGATAACCCTGATGAATGGCATCCACCTGATTCACTCAATGGACTCTGGCAGAATTTAATAAACTGATTTGTTCCATGGGAATAAACGGAGGGAGGGAGGGATGGGAAACGAAGACATTTGTTGTATGTGTTTCTGTGGTGTATACTGAAAATCAATAAAACTGACTGAAGAAAATAAGAAGACAACAACGCCAGTTAGCCCAAGGAGTCTGGTGTGTATGGCAGAGCCCCTGTAGACTTAGCTCCGCCGAGCCTTCCTCTTGGATGCATGGTGTGGGTGATGATTGTGGGGTGACAACGACAGTGCCAAATCCGGCTTCCTTCCCATGGCTTTTGCATTTTCCGCTTTGCAGAGCAGCTCACTGTCCTCGGCACTGATGGGCCGGATGATGTGGCCAGGCTGGGTGACAATGTGAGGAGCTGTCAGACGCTGAAAAGCACGCTGAGTGTTCCAAGTGGGGCCCATGGGTGCTTGGATGCTGCGTTCAAATTGCTTGCTGTTCTCAAAGGGGAAGGGCAGCTGGTTCACCTGCAGTGTAGTGAAGAAGTAGTTTAATGGCACCCTGAAATTGGAAGGCTAGGAACACACAGCTAAGCAGGCACTTCCTGGGAGTGAGGGGGCACGTGCACAAAGCCTTGGGGAGCTGCTTGCATTTTATTATTTTGTAGTTGCAACCTGCTCTATCAACCTTCAGGCAGATAAAACAATCCTTATAAAAATACCAAAAGAAAATAATTGCTATCAGGTACATAGTACAGGCAGTAACCATTTTCTGCACATCTGGTTGTCGTCTGGCCACCAACATGCGTGCTGCTTTTCGCCCCAGAACGGGGTTATGCGCAACTTCTGACGCGTGCAATAACCCAGAACACAACCCCCATGCAAACAGGGTGTTGCCTGTACATGCCCAATCAAGTAGTGGCACCTCTACTTACAAATAACTCTACTTACGAATTTTTCTACTTACAAATGGAGCTCCGTCTGCCATCTTGGATGCGGTTCAGATAGGATTTTTTCTACTTACGAATTTTTAGATAGGGTTGCTTCGACTTACAAATTTTTTCGACTTACAAATGTGTGTTCGGAATGCATTAAATTTGTAAGTAGAGGTACCACTGTACATAGGAATTTGCCTAATAAAAAGGTTGGACTATTTATCCATCTGTCCCAGAACTGTCTACTTCTCAGCAATCCACACAGACATCTTTACCATCACTTCATCCTTTTAAACTGGCAATGCAGGGGATGGAAGCTGGGACTTTCTGCCTGCAGAGCAAATGCTCTCCTGACTGAGCTATGGTCTTTCCTCAGTTAAATTCAGAGTTTAAGTGGACTCTACCTGCGACCTGGTCACTGGGAGAGGCGCCATTGTGCAAAGGCAGCAATTGTCCACTTTTGCGCATGTGCAAATGGCGATAGCTGCTTCTGCGCATGTGCAAACAGTGGCAAACCTGCTGGTTGCTGCCAGGTTTGCTGCAGACGTTGGGCGAAATGGACGCAAGCGGAGGCGGACGTGAGAAGCGGTTTGATGTAATTATATACAGTACAATGTAATTTCAGGGAGTTGTACTAGACTACCCTTGAGGTCCCTTCCAACTTAATAATAATGATGATGATGATGATGATAATAATAATAATAATAATAATAATAATAATAATAATAATAACAACAACAACAAGTCAATTCTAACATCTTAGAATTCTATGAATCCAAAAACGTTTATACTGCATCTTTTCCCCACATTGTTTCTGCAGGTGAAAGCGTGAACAGCAGCCTCTCAGGCCAGAGCGATAAACTCACCTGATGCACAGCTGCTAAAATATTGCGCTTTTCACTCAGGATAACATTGGGCAGGTGCCTGTCTTTCCTTGGGGGCCCAGCTGCTGGTTTGATAAGGAACCTAGAGGGCAAAAAAGAAAAGGAAGAAGGGAGGTGAAGCAGGTAACAGCTGGCAGTGACAGACCACTAAGCTTCCGCCCTGAACATACCGTCTCTTCTTCATCTTACTCGGCCGTAGTCCTGCGCCTCCCCACTCGCCCCATCCTGGAAGCACCAGATCGATAACTTTCGGTTTGCTGTTCTGCTCTGCCCGACGCTTTTCTTTCATAAAGTCGGCAACGACGTTGTCACTTGCAAAGGCCTCCTGGATCACCTGTCGCTGGTCTTTGCCCATCTCTAGCTGCAAGGGAGAAAAAGATCAGCAGGGAGGTGGACAAGGAGTCTCACAGGATTTCTAGACAATAGGTAACTAACACAGGAAGAGTGACCATGATGCTCAATTGGAAATGCAATTGTTTTACAGAAAGTGCTGTAAGCTTTCTTGAAGGCCCTGCTGGAGCCAAAAGACAGTGTACATTGAACGAAGAGAACAGACAAATGAGTCTCCTCCCCATTTTGCACCCTTAACCAACGAGGAGCAAGATACTGCAGAGTGGCACTCAACTGCATCCAATGAAAGCTCATTCGAAGAGATTGCTGAATTGCTTCTGCTTACAGAGTCTGACTCAGTGCACGGATTTGGAGCAGGAAAGAATTTCTCTGCCCATAGGACTGTCCAGGAACTCTGGTGTTTGGATTTTTAAACATCTTCTTCCCTTTCCCAGCAGCATGTGACTCAGCTCGCTTGCAAGAATTCTCTGGAGCAGTTCGGTCCTCGGAATACATTCCTGTAGTACACAAGCTGTCTGCTTGAGACATGCTGGCATGATTCAAACTAAATGACAAAGCATGCTTTGTCATATTGCAGCCTACCCCAATGTTCCCCCCGCCCCAATACGGATGGACTCCAACCATCACCCCCCCCCAGTAAGCAAAACCAATGCTTACAGATAATGGGAGCCACAGTCAAACACCACCTGGAGGGCTGATGAGGGCTGCATAACAAGAGACTCTTAATCTCAGGGTTGTGGGTTCAAGCCCCATGTTGGGCAAGAGTCCTGTGTTGCAGGGGGTTGGACTAGATTACCCTCATGGTTCCTTCCAACTCTAAATTCCTACGATTCTATTAGTGTCAAGTGTGCTGCTGCTGTCCCTTCCTCTCCCACTTCTTTATGTGAAAGGAGGTTGAAATCACCTGCTTGTAAGCTGTGGGCAGTTCCCTGTTATGTCTGCACTTGTGGAACAGAAATTTGTTTTATCTGCTGCTCATTAAAAAATAAACCAGCATATTGAAGACACATAACCACAGTTCCTCAAGTTCGGACTTAACAGGGAACTGTGATTAATTCAAAAGTGAAATCATAATAATGTCCCTTTGGTTATACAGTGGAACCTCGGTTCCCAAATGCCTCTGCTGTCATACGTTTCAGTTCTTGAACACCGAAAACCTGGAAGTAAATGCTTCCGTTTTTGAACGTTTTTCGGAACCCGAATGTGCAACGCAGCTTCCACGGAGTGGAAGAAGCTCTTGAAACCAATGGGAAGCCGTGCCTCGGTTTTCAAACGTTTTGGAAGCCGAACGGATTTTGTCTTGAGAACCGAGGTACCACAGTAATATTAGTTACTCCTATTTAATGTCTAAGTTTCTCTAGGCATATAATTCATTCTAATGTTAATAGCCTAGTTTTTGGTAATTGCTGTTGATATTTAGGTGCTTTCACCAGGTTATTATTCATTCTTAAATACTCATTAGTATGTATGTGTAAACACACACACACACACACACACACACACACACACACACACACACACAGACACAGTGTGCATTCAAATAAAAACATTTTTTAAAAAGGGATAAAGTAGAAGCTTTCAGCCTCCTCTCATACGTGTGGAGGAGTGCATTAGCCTCAGGTTTCTTCTTCTAACAACAAACCCTAGTTTGCCATTCATTTCTGAACTGGGCCAGCCTGCTCTGAAAAAGCTAATCTGTGATGGCATTGATTGGCTTTCTCATGCAGTGAGACAGTTGGTCCTTTTAGCTCAGTGCTGGCTCTCCAATAACTCTAGGCAAATAGTGCTTCCAGCTCTGCTACCCGAAATCAGTTTTTAGCGAGAAATAAAACAAGGAATGAACCAAAGCTCTTCTACATGTGATGCAAGGGGAACCTGTGGACCTTCTGATGTTATTGGACCACAACTACCCTTAGCATAGTTGGCTATGCTTACTGGAGCTGATGGGTGTTGACTAATGACGCCTGGAGGGCCACAGCCCTGCCCCATCCCTAACAGAAAGCATGCTCTCTACCATTGGTCTCTTCCCTGATGCACTGGGATAAGGCTCCCTGCAGCTGGAAAACAAACATGGCAAGGAGATTAAACCTTCTCCCTGACATACTAGCTTTCTCCCATTGGGGAGCTTTCAAAGATGAATGCTTCCCACACCATTAGCCTGAAGGGGCACAGTGCAAGTAAAGCTTTAGCACTTAGCTCTTCCGGATCCACAGAACCCCTGATTAGCCCCTCCTAATGGTGGTGGTGCTCACCTCATCCTGTACAGCAGAAGGCAAAAACGGACACTGCATGGGACGAACTGGCTGAACCAGCACTGCCTTCAGATCAATCAGAGCCTTGCGCTTGGCTGTCTTCTTGGAGGTCTGGGTCTTGCCACCCTTGGGCTGTAGCGAGGACTCAGCTTCCAGAGGCTGTTGAAGTTCAGCACCGTTGACTTCTGTCATTCCATTTTCCTGTGGGACTTCCTCTGGCTCCATGGCCTCCATATCCTCTAAGGTATGAAGCCTTTCCAGCTTCTCACTCAGGAGCGGCCCCTCCGACACAGGACTTGGAGGGGCTGGTAAAAGCACGTCCGTCAGCATGGGCACTGCTTCCTCATCGTTAAGACCTGCAGCAAGAACACGACACAAATAAACATAGCATCTGAAGGACACTGCTGGATCAGAAATCACTCTAGCCTGCAGGGTGGGAAAACCAAGGCTATCTCTCCGTTGCTGCTCTTTAGCAACTGGTACTCAAGGGTACACTGCCTTGGAATGTGGATGCTCCGTATGGCCATCGTGGTGAATATCAGCAGATCCAAAACTTTCACTAATCAACTTTTTAAAATCCATTCCCCCCAACCCCCGCCAGCCTACCCAGGCATATCATTTTAATACACCCAATTTTATTTCTATTTCTATTTTGAGCTTTAAAATAAATGTTGTCCTGTTTTTGCATTTGTCAGTATTTTTAAAAGAAATATTTCAGTTTGTTCCTTCTAAAACCGTGTGGAGATTTAAGCAGTCAAATAAGTAGGATGCAAACGTTTGTCAACTAGCTAAATAAAATGATTGCTTCTCACAGCAGTCAAAACATACTTTTTTTTCTCCCGAAGAAAACACACGTAGCAAATAAACACAAAAGAATTCTGATTGATAAAAAAATTAGGGATGGGTTTTATTTCAGCAGACAATGCTAAAAGACGTGGTGTAGTGGTGTAGTATTTTACATTAAACCTGCACTTGAATGTTTACATTATGAATGTAACATTTGGTGCAACAAACCAGAAACAGAAGTTGGGGGAAGTCAACAGGGAGGGGGGAAACTAGAAAATGGATGTTAAATGATGATATTGAATAATTGTTATGAGAAAAGAAAATTAATAAAAATTATTTAAAATTATACTTTTGTTGGAGGGGGGGTGTCCCTGAAATTACAGCCTATCATTTTCACTGATGACCCCTTGTATTATACAAGGAATAAAATCACCTTATTTGTTCATTTTCCTAACACCATGTATTGTTTTATGGCCCTGGCCCTGCTAACCTGCAACAAAGCCTTGTAGCGAAGTCTCCTTAGTTGCAGGTGGCCCCTTCTCTTCGTCACTCTCTTCGCTGTCTTCTGGTGCAGCTGGAAGGTCCTCCTTGGGCTCTGCTTGGGGCCATCCCAACATCCAGGGGTTGTCTGGATCCAGCCCAGAAGGCCTCTCATTGACAACACTTGGCACGAGATCCCTCTCTGTGTCAGTGTCGCTGCCACCTTCCTCGCTATCAGATGCTGGGCGTACTTTCTGGGTCAGTTCTTTGTTCCGGGCCAGCTGCTCCTGCATGGCTTGCCTAGCCTAGAATGGCAGGCAGGAAACAGCATTTACTTGCAGACCTTAGGCTTACAAAATCCATTCTTTGCTTCTTCACCAGAACCCCCCAGGTCCATCCAATCCCCAAAGCCAGGTGCAAAAGAGTAGAGCCTTTGAATAGGGTTGCCATTTGTCTGGAATTTCCCGGACATATCTGGAATACTGCAGTTGGAAGCAGTGTCCAGGTGGAAATCGGCAACATGCCTGGGAAAATCTGGACGTATGGTAACTCATGTCAGCAGTGTCGTTTTTGCCTATTTCCCATAAAATAGCTTTAAAAAGTCTCTCTCTCTCACACACACACACACAGCTCAACAACTCTGGCAAAAAAACAACCACCCAAAATCTCAACAACTTTTGTGTCCAGATTTTCACTTTTTGAAATATGACAACTCTACCTTTGAAAGTGGCACCATATGCAAAATTGAGGCTTAGGGGGAGGAGACAGTTTTCTGCTGCAGCCCCAAAGCCAACATGGATACTGGGATGGTTTGCATAGACAAACCTGTTTCCTGTATTATTTCAGATAAGAGCTTGAACGGTCTGGTCCTGGAGGATTCTTTTTGACACAGCTGTTGTTACACAACCAGAAGTCAGAAACCCTTGCTGATCTACTGCAAATTGTCCAACAATCTACCAATAGATTGTAGATTTATCTTTGCCCCTCCCCTGACTTACAGTATCCCGTATTTTCAGCCACAAGGCGACCAGCAAAGCATACACCCCTCTAATAACCACCCAGGAAGCAAGTAAAATATTTAACAACCCAACTTGGAATAATTCACTACTATTTCCTTCCCCTCCCAAGTAAGAATTTCAAACAAGACTCTCCAGAGAAAGTCAATTTCCCAGGAGAAAGGGTATGGATTGCAACTGGCCAGAAAATGATTTGCCATCTGTTTTTGGCTTTGGATGTAAATCCACCCAATGGTGGGAAGGCAAGCGGACAAAAGAAAGGCCTTTTATCACCCACTTGCAAATGTTGTTAAAGGTGCTCTAAAAAGCACTTCTATGGGAATAGCCTGATATTTTCAGCCAACCCGTTTCTGGAAGCTACATTTCAGCTCGATCAAATCTCTCAAGCACCTGCCTTGGTTTAATTACATGTTAAGAGTGGGTTTTGGCTGATAAAGCCTCCTCTCTCCACACATCTCTCACCTCTAGGTTGTACTTTGCCATGAGGACTGTAGATTTGGCCCACTTGCCCTTGTTCTGGTGTTTCAGGCTCATCCTCTCCTGCACAGAGAAATAAGGCAAAATTTGTCACGATGGTAAGAGAGCGCCCTCCACTAGGCAGAGGGGCCTCATCTCGGTACCACAGGAAGAGGGCTGCACCCACCTCAATACGCGCTTTCTCAATTTTAGCTAGCTCTTCTAGAGCTGCCTCAGGGTTACTTTTCTGCAACATCTCGAATTCTTTCAGCACCTTGCGTTTCCTGATCTTCCTAAGCATTCTGTGATACCTTCAGGAAGAGGAAGATAGCAATGTCAGAGGCTTGAATACCCAGGCCAGAGGGAAAGGACACGCAGCTAACCGACATCACTGCCACCTCCTGATTCAAGGGAGGCAATAGAGCTGGTGTGTAGAACCTGTTTGCCCTGGCCATTGGCAATGCTTGTTGAGGCTGATGGGAATTGTAGTTCAGCAACATCTGGAGGGCCAGAGCCTGCAGCAGAGAGTCAGTGAAGTGGTTAGAGAAGGGACAAGAAAACTGTGACTCTAAATGTTGCTGGCCTCCCCTCAACTTCAGCCAGTACAACCAATGGCCAAGGATGATAGGGGTTGGAATCCAGAAACTTATTGAGGGCTACTTGTTTGGAGTACTAGCCTAGGACCAGAAAGGCTCAGTTAAAAATCCCTGCTAGTTGTCTAGCTCAATGGGTCATCCTGATTGAGTCACTGTCTCTGCCTTACACACCTCACAGGATAAAGATAAAATGGGCATGGGGATGTTGAGAGAGAGAGAGAGAGAGAGAGAGAGAGAGAGAGAGAGAGAGAGAGAGGGAGGGAGAGCAATGTACACCATCTTCTTGAGAGATCATTGGAAGAAAAGTATCAAAAATAAACAGAGCCCACACCTGTTGGGGAACAGAGATATCATGCATGGGGCTGCATGTTTTCATTTTGCATGCACAGGGATTTGAATCTGTTTTAGAATTCCTCATTCTAACATACTCTAAATGTTATTTATTATTTATTTATTTTGAAATTACATTTATGTCTTGCCCTTCCCGCCCAAAGGAGCCAAGTGTAGCAAGTTGCAAGATGCCTAGTCCTTTGTGGGCTGCAGGGAACTATGCAGAAACTGAACAAGGCTTGTCCACAAAAGTGAGAAGAGGACTTTTTCCATCCACCCACCCTCATTTCTTTTCGGCAGCCAACTTAAAAGGGTGAAGGTGGGTTGGAGGGCTGTTCACAAATTTTCTCCAACTTAATTCAGCTGATCAGCACTTACAGCAATGCCTGCTTTGGGCAGGGATCAGTTGAACGAAGGAGTTCTTCAAGAACTCTGTAGTGCAGCCAATCCCTGCAAGCCTTGCTGTCGTGACCAATCATCTGATCAGCACTAACAGCAAGCCTTTCTTGGAAGAGGAAAAACTGGGAGCATACTTTGCAGCTTCCCAATTGTTATTCCACAGCCATGGCTTTATTTGCCCCAACACCCAATGTAAAATTTGATATCAGGTATGGAGCAGGTAACTGTGCTTGGGGGGCGGGGACAGTTTTGTGTCTAAACCACTGAGCCTAGGGCTTGCTGATCAGAAGGTCGGCAGTTTGAATCCCTGCGACGGGGTGAGCTCCTGTTGCTCGGTCCCAGCTCCTGTCCACCTAGCAGTTCGAAAGCACATCAAAGTGCAAGTAGATAAATAGGGACCGCTCTGGCGGGAAGGTAAACGGTGTTTCCATGCACTGCTCTGGTTCACTAAAAGCGGCTTAGACATGCTGGCCACATGACCCAGAAGCTGTCTGCAGACAAATGTCAGCTCCCTTGGTCTATAGAGTGAGATGAGCGCGCAACCCCAGAGTCTACCGCGACTGGACCTAATGGTCAAGGTTACCTTTATCAGAACTAATGGGACTGTAGGTTCTCAGCCGCTGCTCTACAACAATTGCTTACCTTTTGCTCTTGATCTTCCGCTGACGACGTGCCTTAGCCTCATAGTAGGACTGCAGGACTCGAGCCTTCTGGCGCTGCATACGTCGCAACTGTGCCTGAAATGCACACAAATGGAGAGGAGGGCTGACTGTAAAAGAGCAAGGCAGTGTGGGATCCAGGAAGGGTGGGGGGAGGAAGAGATGGAGAATGGGACAGAAACCGTTAGATCTAGACTCACCTCCTCCAGACTCATGGCCTGCAGTGAGGACTTCTCCTGTGGTGTCAGGAGTGGGTCCTTCACTGGCTGCTTTCCTCTGTGTAGAATATTAAAGATTTCTTGCTCCAGGGGTGTTCGTGCCTTAGAGCAGGTGGGAAGAGGGAAGGACAGTTACAGAGAGGTAAGTTTCAGCTTACTCTAAAGACCAGTCCAACAAGGTTGCAAAAGGTCACTAACAAAACAGGGGACCCCCAACCCCCACCCCGACCTCACAACACTTTATTTGCCAGTCTGATTTTAGGTGAAGGGATACTACCTCTCCTTTGCAGACTATGCTTGTCATTGCTGCCTCTGGAGACTATCTGGAAACTTGAGGCAACATAGGAACTAACGAAGTTATGAGCATGTTACACAGGTGCTTTCCCATATTCACTGGCTCCAAGTTAGTTCCTAGGCTCGACTGGTTTTGACATTTCAAGTCCTTCATGGCTTAGGGCTGCAGTATTTGAAGGATTGCTCCATCTCACTGTGTACCCACAAGTGCCCTGAGATTATCATTGGAGGGCCTTTTCTGGAAACCTCTGCCAGAAAACTTATGGTGAGAGGACGACCAGGTAAAAGGGCCTTCTCTGCAGTGGCCCCAACTTGTGTAAGACCCTCCGCAAGAGGGGATTGCTTGAACTCTGATGTTGTTTTAGAACCAGGCAAACCCTTTAAAAGGGAAGGGGAAAACCCCCAAAGGGATTCAAACTCTGTTTATTTTACCCCTGAAATGTTTTAGTTTGTGATTAGATGCTGTCGTTACAGTTTTAGCTTTTCTCTATCCCTATGCAGACTGTTGTAATACTACTTTTAAGAACTTATTTCCTATTTTATTGTTTCACTGCTTCTATCGTACCGAGAGAATGTTAGTTACTGGCCGAGCAAAACCCATAGCAGGCAGATAAGACAGATCGATAGATAGAATGTATTATTATTTGTTACATTTATACTGCACCCCTACTGAAGAACAACTCATGAATAATTTCTACAGGACCCTCCTTTTCAAGAGAGGGAGAATACCACCTTTCAGAGACTTTAGTAAGGATAGGTTTTAGTTCCAATACAGACAGGAAGATTTAAGAATGAGTGCTCTCCAAACACGTTGAGAGAAAGGGCTGCCTTGGCTGAAATGGCAAAGCTGTATAAAATAACAGGCTCATGGAGACCAAATAGCATGATAGAGGCAGGAAGAGCAGTTACAGCAACAGAGCTTGAATGGGCACAGAAACAGAGGGAAGTGGTTGGTTGCTAACTTTTCCTTTTCTGTTGCAGTTCCCAGTTTTCAAAGTGCCACATCATCTTAAGTAAAATGTAAACACTTATAAAAATTTCAGAATGGTACTTTTCTTCCAGAAAAAATGCACCTGTGGCTAAATTCTCTAGATTTTTCTTCAGCTGTCTTTTAAAAGTAACTCAGAGGTATGGACAAATATCAGCTGGGACTGGATAACCCATATAAGATAATGTTACCACATAATTGCCACATATTATTTCTAGCAACAACAAAAAAGAGAAAGAAGAAAATTCCAAAGCCTGTATCAATAAATTTGTTATTAGACCTTTGTTGACTTTTTCCCTACTCAGTACCACTACTGGGCAAAACGTATTCTTAAACTTCAGGTTCAAGATATTGATGCAAATTTCTCCATGGCTGCTGCTTATAAAACCTGCTCCCCAATTTATCTTGATTTGTCCACTGACTGCTTCAAGGGTTGTGCCAAATATATGGATAATGTTACTGTTCCCAAATATTGGCTGATCTTCTCTAGGACCAAATTTAATTGCCTTAACTGCCTATTGGGGTTTTCTTACAATGAACAATTCTGCCCTCCATGGGGATGGAGCGATATAAATCCTAATAAGTATTCTTTTTGCAATTTTTAAAGAGATGAGCAAAGCAGATTTATTCCTGTCTCACTAAAATATCCAGGAAGGTCTTTTGAGTGTTATTTAGCTTGCTTATTGGCTGATATGAATAAAACAATAACAGAAACAGTTTATAGATACTCATTTCCCACAACAAACTTTCATGAAAATATTGACAGTTAAGTGTTGTTTGGGCTGTTTTCTTTTCCCTGTTTCATATACACGTATGAACCATATCAAATTTTATGCTAGGAGTCATATGGTTTTGGGGTTTCCTTTGTTTTTGAATGGGTCTGTAACTGCATAGTAACATTGGATTGCCTAACAACTTATATGGTATTAATCTGCACAATAAAACAGGTAAGTGTCTCTCTAATTCTCTTTTTTTCAGAGGAGGAACTGAGAAAGAGAGGGTCACTTATATGCAGCCACTTGGTAAGTTCTGTTCAAATAGGAGATCAGAGCTAAGACGTTGAATAGCTAAGTCAGAGTTCCGTCTACCAGACCACAAGCTACAGAAGCCACAGTAGATTATTGGCACACCCACACACCTCCAGGAGAGAACTGCGCCTGAAACCCTGGAGAGCTGCTGGTAGTCAATGCAGAAAATATTAAGTTAGATGGGACACAGTAGAAGAGCAGCCTCCTACACTCCTAGGGGCATAGCTTGGCTTGAACATGAGGCAAGAGCACTGCGCAACTGCTGGGTCCAACTCAAGCCTAATTCTCACTTCTTGCCGAGGTCAACAAACACCCACCTCCCATCCACTTATCACTTCCTCAATGGCCGGGACAGTCACACTCTCCTGTTGCAATGGGAAGACTAGCTGCTCAGCACGTCTGTTTTGCTGCACCACTGGATGCCATTTAGCCAGGGCTTGAGATGTCTGAGTGTAGGCAGCTTCCCTCACCACCTGCAGGTAGACAGATAAGACAAGCACAACCTTCAGCAGGAAGATCCCAGTGACACACAGGTATTTCTTTAAGGAGATGTGGGAGTTGTCAAGCCAGAACCCACTTCTGGCAGAACATACTATAAAAGTGTGACCCTCTGTTGGCTCCGACTAGTCTGAAACACACACACACGCACACACACACACAGAGTCACACACAAATACACACATATATATATTTATGTATATATATGTGTGTGTATGTATATGTATGTGTGTGTATGGTGGACCAGCTACAGCGAGCTTTCCCAGAGGCATATTTTACAGCACCCACTATAAAGATGCCCATAGTCAAGCCTCAGTATATGTTATTTAGGAAGGCATTATTTCACCCAGGATATGACGCAATCCCATTGTTGGAATCTCAATACTTCATTTAGTGACAGCTGGCAATGTAGCCAGGTACCACTTCCACTCCATCTATTTGATCTGAAACCATTAAAACACCACACCCAAGTTAAATTCACGTCCATGAACCCCTCCTCTTCACAAGGCAGAAAAAAAATACTTTGCTTTATCACACAAGACAAGAACATTGAGTTCTACATTCCACCTTCAACAGCATAGCAACAATGGTGATGGCTTTTTCCTGTTTATGCTCTGTCTAGCATACTGCCTCTGAATTATTCTGTTACAGCCGATAAGCCCTGATGGACCTATTCCTCATTAATTTATAGGACCCTTTATAGGACCCTTTATTTATAGGACCCTTTATTTATTTTTTTTAAAAGGATAAGCACCTGCATTCAGCTTCATGTGCTTGGTGAACAAATTTTGTAAACATTTGAAAGAGGCAGGGTGCATCTGGGGGAAAATGGCAATCCCACCCATCATTGTACCCAATGTGCTGTGACTTTACGTGATTTTGGCTTTATGCTGTGACTGTGGAACGTAACCCTATGTAAGTTGAGAATTACCTGTACCACAGGAAAAGGTACATTTGCCAGTCTATCCTACTTGTAACAACACACACACTTTTCTTCTGTTCCTCTCCTTTTGGTCTCTCCCTCCAGTGTCCTTTCCTTTACATATCTACCTCCAATGCCATCATCTTCCTCTTTGCCAACACCCCAAGCACAGCTGCCACCAAAACAGCCCAATGAACTCACCCGCTCATTCTCCTCCTTGCTCAGTGGGAGCTGGATGGCTTTTCTGTGCTGGGCTTTCTTCAGCTGCTTCTGAATGGAACCCAGAGCTGGTGAGCTGGAAGCTGGTTGCAGCAGTTCAGAGAGGATAACTTTTTCTCTAGCACCTGCAATACACAACACATGGTAACATTGGATGATAGGCCAGATCTGGGTGCATCATCTTGTCTAGTATCATCAATCTGATTAGCAGCAGCTCTTCAGGGTCTCAGACAGGGAGACCTTCCCCATCACCTGATTTGTGACAATTTAACCTGGAGATACCAAACCAGGGACTTTCTTCTGCATGCAAAGCATATGTTCTATAGCAAGTGTGGGGAACCTCTGGCACCTTCAGTTGTTGCTGAACTACAACTCCCATCAGCCCCCCCCCCTGTGAGCATGGTCAATAGCTAGGGATCATGGGAATTGTTGTCCAGTAACATCTGGAAGGCAAACTTGTTCTATAGCCATGCCCCTCTGCTAGAAATTGAGAAATGGTACATGGATCTGGTCACATGCTCCCTCCTAGCCATGCCCCATGGGTAACAGAGGATCCATCTGTGCCAGCGATTGCCACGCTGCGAGAGCTTGAGGGGAAAGCTCTCACCTCCACCACAAAGATCAAATTCCGAGATTTGTCTGCTCGCCTCAGTGCGTTCAACTGCCCTCCGTCTGCAAAAAGAAAGAAAGGACATTGACCTAGTTAGGAATGGAAAATCAAGCTATTTAAATCGCTCATCCTTTGTCTCCATCACCAGGGCCATGAAACAGTCTCCCTTCCTTCTTACCGCTTCGCTCCAGCCAAGGCAGTGAGTGAATCCACAAGCTGGTGGTGTTTCTTTGTTGCTTCTTCATTGTCTGCCTGGGGAACAAAAGGTTACCAATGAATAAGGGCCCAGGACCATCTCACCGAGGGCTGAACAGACTCATCCTTGCAACACGATGAATAATAACTTCAAAGCGTACCAGAGCATACCTAGCCTCTAGCATGACAGTTCTAACCTGTGAGGAGAAGCAGCAGCTGGCTAATCAGACTGACCTGCTCACTGGACTTACTGCCTTATAGCCGGGGCTTTTTTCCCCCAGTTGGAACTTGCCGGAATTGGAATTAAGTTCCTGCACCTCTTAGGTGGGTGCCATTACCATTACGAGGGAGGAGTTCATCGTGAGTTCCAGCACTTCTTTTAATAGAAAAAAGCACTGCTTATAGCTTTGGAGAGTGGCAGTAAGGAAAAACGCAAAAAGAAAAGGACAAGAAGAGACACAGATGTAGGGATCAAAACTCAGGATTAGGAGTAAAATTTTCAAAAGCCATTTAAGCCTTTGCAAGGAGGCATCAATCCAGTTCTGCTGTTTAATCTCACAGAACTTTAATATATTTATTCCTTATTGCATGAGCGTAGTCAGAATTTTTGCCGGGGGGGGGGGGGTGAGTCAGGACTTGGTTGGGGAGCAGGACTTTTCTTAGGGAGGGCAGAACCGACGTGATTGTCCCCCCTTCCCCCTTGGCTACGCCTATGGCATGCTGTCCTGGGCACCTTACACGGGGCAAAGAAATCCTTAAAGCAAACTGCATTAAAGCGGCTCAACAGGAATACCGCAGCACCCCGAAAAGGCAACAAAGGTATCCCCCTGAGCTTACAGAGCGCTTCCCCCACGCGCGGATGGCTCTAAACCACCCCCTCCCACACACATGGGATCACACAAAGTACAGCTTTGGAAATAAATACGGTTGGGCTTCAAAGTTCACCTCCTTCTCCTCATCGTCCTCACTCATGACCAGCTCGTTCCCCAAGGGATGTTCCTCTTCTGCAGCCGCCATGGCGGGAGCTCAGACACCCCAATAATCCCCTTCCCTTTTTCTCCAGTCCAGGAAGGGAGGTTGAGCACGTGGACGGTCAAGCCCCGGCAGGGAGCAAATAGCACCCTGCGAGCCGTAAAGCGCAGCAGCACTTCCGGCTGCGAACCTAAATTTTTGCAGTACTTCCCCCCTCCACCCCCACTGGTGAGGCCATAGGGGCCGCTATTGCGCTGCTCTGGGAGGGCAAGGAGTGACCCGCCCTTATTTAAATATGCCAATTAATTAATTATTTAAAATTCATGCAAATACGTGCAACGACACCCGTACCTTGCAATCTAAAAAGGAAGCGAGCAAAAAAGGTACTGTACTAAGACTTCTTCCCTGAGACTGCTGGCTATTTTAATAAGGGGGCGTGACCAGCTCATGACCACGCCTCATTTGGGATCTGGACAAGACCACAGAAGGCTGGGCTTAGCAAGGGCCAATGATGTGCCCGAAACAGCAGCCACGTGAATGCCCGCCTTTGATCCATTGACGGGTCCTGCCCTTCGGGTCCTGCCCTTCATCCCTGCCCATCAGGCCGTTCCGCCCCCCTCGTGGCTTGTTTTTTTTTTAATGACGTGCGGTTCGGCCAGTGAAAATGCGGAACCAAGGATAGCAGGCCGTTCTTGAGAACGAGATGCCCAATGGAAAGCCTAGTTCCTCTCCTCAGGAGGGGAAACCCCCCCTTTTTTACTATAATCCTGACGTAAACAACCTGCCGCCCCGCTGCTGGTGAGCCGCTTTCTCGGTCTTAGGAAGCGGCCTCTGAGCCAAGCGCACCAGTGCTCGTCCCCCACTCAGGATCCTAATGGGTGAGGTGGGAGGGAGGGAGAAAAGGCCCAGCAACTTAGCCTCACCCTCTTCCCTTCACCACATTGTGAGTGAGCGATCCTCAGCTCAGCCAATCGAGTCATCCCCTCTGAGCTGGGAGGCGGTGCTGAAGCACAGCTCAACCAATAAGCAGCCGATCTGCCAGAGAAAAGGCCTCGGCGGCACGCAGCCCAGCCTCGGCCCCGGTAGCGCTGAGCGGCAGGTGAGGGGGCAGAAATACGCGAGCGAGCCGGTGCGAGGGAAGGGAGGAAGAGCGGGGAAAACGGCAATGGAAAAAAAGACCTAGAGCCGTGGGAGAGGAGAATGAAGCACCCCCATACCCGTTACTGGAACGGGTGAGGTCGGGGCCCCGGGTGTTCCCTCAGGACGGCGCACTGTGCTCTCCGCCCCTCACACAAACGGCTTGTCCTGCTCCCAGTCGCGGCGGTGGGCGTGGTGTCCCCCTCCCCTCTTTCTTTTTGTTAGGCGTGGGGCGTGGTCCGCGAGTGGGCCCCTTTCCCTGTCACCCCGACACGAGCTTCCCTTGCTGTCATTCTGCTCAGTGGAGCTAGTAGCCGTGCACGGCAGGAGCGCGGCTTCTCTCTCCCCATTGCTGCCGCTGAGCGCGGTGTGTGTGTGTTTTTGCGTTCATTGTGCGGTGGTTCTTCTCGCGCGCCGCACGTGGGAGTTGGGGAAGACACGTGTCGGACGATCGTCGGGATCCTTGCGGATGGTGCAAGGTCGCGGAGCGCCCAGCTGGAAACAATGGGCGGCAGCCGCGCGTGGGTCTGGGGAGCCCGTTGCAGGAGCCAGGTTGTAAGAGAAGGTTGTGTGTGTGTGTGTGTCTGTCTGTCTGTCTTATTCTGGTTGTCTCTACTCGGCTTTCCCTCTTCCCTTTATTAATTGTATAAAAACTATTGCTACTATTCAAGTATTAATAACCAGCCATGCTAATGGTGGTTGCTTTTGTTATGCTCGGGTTGGGAGTGGGCATGGGTGGGGTGGGACGAGAATGGAAATCATGTTCAGTTTTGTAATGCATGTTGTTATTGTTTTTTGTACGTTTAATTGTCTGTGCAGAGCGACAGACATTTAACGTGGAGACGGCAGAGAGCCGCTGAAGAAAGATGGACCTTGTAGTAATCGAAACCAAAATAAACAAAGCGGGCGTCTTGGGCGGGGGCTTTTTAATCCCAAAGAAAGAAAGGCAGATTCTCGAGTGTTTTCATGGGTAGGCGCGTCAGTACAATCGATAGCCCCCCTCCCCACCCCGCACATTCCCCTTCCCCGAACAGGCTCCTGCTCTCCCACGTGCTGAAAGACCAAGGAAAAGGAAGAATAGGCAAATGCCACATCGATAAGAGCCTAAGCTTCGCTTCTGTTTAGCTAGGCTGGGTTATTTCTCCCTACTGCTCACTCACTGTAGTGCAATGATTCTCACTCTTCATTAATCAACCCGCCGTGAAAGATTATTAAATATTGTACAAAAAAAACCTTGCTACTTTCCTGTTGCTACTACAAAGGGTGGCAAGATTTCTAATGGGAAGGAATATGTTCTAAATTATTGAGCCTGGGTCCAGAATCCCAGACATTTAGTGGCCTCTAGAACACCATGAAGAAACCTATATTGTATCGACCATATCCTTGTTGGCTAGTTTAGAGAGGCTATGAGAGGATTTGTAAAGCCAAGATGGAAAGCAGGGAATTTTTTTCTTCATGGTTGTCTGTTCCTATTGCTGGGCAACAACAGGGAACCAAGAAATAGATGGGAAGGCGATTTTTAACAGCTGTTGGACAATACTCTGTAGAAACTGAGTAGGTTCAGTCACTGGATTATTCTGGGGCAAAACACCAGGGAGATTTTTTTTTACATGATGAGCCATAAACCCTGGGCTGGGTCCAGGAGCTGCCTGATAGAGAGTTTTGTGGTCTGTGTGATGCAGGGTGTGAAAATGGTTGATGTTCATTTCGTGTGGAAATCCATGTGCCATTATAGATCATACTATAATGTAATGAATGTCAAACATTATTTCTACAAGGTTAAGACTCTGCTCTTTGTGATCCAAACTGGCAAGTCATTGGGGAAAGAGCAAATCTATTGCAATTATTGGGACCTGTCTGGCATCTATCCTGGCTGTGGTATAGGGAAGGATTCTGAGAAACACACCCAGCCATAAGTGTGTGTGAGGTCTCTTTTATTGCAATCGATGATGAACTGTAAAGCATTGAGTATGTGTACGCCTTCCTCATACTAGAGTTATGGCACAAGCCATATTCTGTGCTTCCTGTTGGATAAGACAGGCACTTAATGTCATTTAAAAGAGTGCTGTTCAGTGAGTGACTTAAGCTTGGGAGTAGGATTTGAGTGTACCAGGAAGGAAATGCTCCCAGCAATGATATTTCAGACAATTTTTAAAATCCAGGTGTCATGTGCACAACCACACTAACTAATATCCTTGTCTTCTACCTCTCCAGGGGCTGAGGCTGGATCTCTGAGAATGGTGTGTGAATCCCAGTGGCTAGTGTGGAGATCGACTGTTGCTCAGTTGTCTTGCCTTCTGTGAAGGTGCAGCCATGTCTGTGATGATAGCAAGGAAGAAAGTGATACGGAAATGGGAGAAGCTGCCAGGAAGAAACACATTCTGTTGTGATGGGCGCATCATGATGGCTCGTCAGAAAGGCATCTTCTATCTGACCCTCTTCCTCATTGTGGGAACTTGTGCTCTCTTCTTTGCTTTTGAGTAAGTTCACAGTGGTTGAAACTTTTGCTTGTGTGGGTGTTTTCAAGGCTGTGGTTGGTTGGAATGGCTCTACTTTTTGAGTTGCTTTGACGGTTAGAAGAGCCTATATTTGATGGAAATATTGAGCTGTTGCCTGCTATTGTAAGGGCAGAGTAGATTGGTAATCAGATTTCTTTATCAGTCTTGAGAAGTACTTGTGAAACTATGCTGCTATTTTTAAAATCCTTTTATGTTTCATAAACTGACCCAGCCAACTCAAACTTGTGTGAATTTATTGGAAGTCATTTTGTCTTTGTCCCATGCAAGGGGGTGAAGAAGGGTGAGGCCCTTTAGTCAGGGGTCAGCAAACTTTTTCAGCAGGGGGCCGGTCCACTGTCCCTCAGACCTTGTGGGGGGCCAGACTATATTTTGAAAAAAAATATTAACGAATTCCGATGCCCCACAAATAACCCAGAGATGCATTTTAAATAAAAGGACACATTCTACTCATATAAAAACATGCTGATTCCCAGACCGTACGTGGGCCGGATTTAGAAGGCAGTTGGGCCGCATTCGGCCCCTGGGCCTTAGTTTGGGAACCCTGCTTTAGATTCACAAGGCCTTGTTAGCCTGTATAAAGTACTGTACCATCTCTGAAAGGTTTTTTTTTTGGTTGATGACGAAGATATGAATACTGTTTCTTAGTGGTTTGTCGCTGCCATTGTGGATTTGATACGTGTGAGATGCTTGTGAAAAGATGATCTGATTATGATGGCTTGTAAACTAGGAAGTGGCATTGCAGAAGATGTTACTTCAGTTTGTTTCTGCCAAATATGCTTACAGTGTCATTTGTGAAAACCGTTAGCTTGCTAGCTGAACAGCTCATCACTAGAGCTTATGAATCATTTGGTAACACAGAGGGTCTGAAGTTTATCTACTCAGATTGTTGAATGTCCAGGTTAATAAACTTGTGGCTAGTCACTTACCTAGGACAAATGAGTGTGCTTTTCTGGAAGGAGCTTTCTAGATCAGCTATTGAAACCATACTGCATTATAGTATGCATCAAGAGAGACATTTCTGAGTGTAGAGTAAGTAAGTAAACTTTGGAGCCAATTTTTGTAGAAAAAGTTAAATATAAGAAATAATCTTGCTAAGAACCCCATAGTTACACCTTGATTACATTGTTGAGAGCTGAAATTAGGATCATCTCCGGAAATATGTGCTGGTTTTTTTAACTCTTAAGATGTGATTGTTTTGAATTCATGTGTCTTTGCAAGAAACGATATCAAGAAGAAGTTATTGAGACTGGGAATTTTTTTGTGATATAGCACAATGTTTGTGAAGACTTCTAAACTTTGAAATTAACATTTTATGTAGCCAAGCATGAAGTCTGCCTACTACTGTAATTATATCAGTGCAGGATGCTAGATTTAACTCTGCTCTCATCAAGAATCAGCTTAGATTCTTGCACTAGCAAACTTGAATTCTGATTTGGAACCTAAACATGATCATATTTGTTTTATTTGTCTCTTCTAAAATCATCATTATGATCTGATCCTATGTACATTTACTTGGAAATAATCCCCAGTAATTAATGAAAGATGATACATTATACACAAAGAGGTTAATCTAGAATCACACAATCACTTAAGGGTTATGATCCTTTGATTTCTTAATCAATATATATGTCCAAGAAGTCATATCAAGATCCTGAAATCATGGATGCTGCCAGAGGTTCAGCCTTCTTTCTTAGAGATGTTGCTACCTTACGTTTGTAATGAGCCCCTTAAGACGCTCTGCATGTGACATTTTGGCAGATAATAGACTGATTGATCCAGTTTCTACCCAGCAGCTGTTGCACAAAACTAGATTGTGTGTTGCCAGTCACATCATTGCCAGCTCACCTTGCTAAGCACTCAAGCATTTGCTGATGAGATGGAGGGGTAGGTAGGACTAAGCTTGCATTTCTAATCCATCTTGGAAGATTCAGGCCAGATAAAAGAAAGTACTTATTCACACAGCGCAAAGTTAAAAACTCCCACTCACTGGAGTCATTAATGGCCAGTAACCTGGATGGCTTTAAAAGAGAGTTAGATAGATTCACTGAGGATAAGGCTATCAATAGCAACTAGCTATGATAGCTATGTTCTGCCTCCACTGTCTGAGGAAGTATTCCTCTAAATACCAGTTGTGAATCACAAGTGGGCAGAATGCTGTACTAGATGGGCCATTGGCCTAATCCAGAAGGGTCTTCTTATGTTCAAATTCCATGTATGTTGAGTTTCCAGGTTTATCTGCCTGAATGTTTACTTTGACTTAACTTCTGAACATGATACAAGCAAGTTGGCAGATCTACCCCTAGGAGCCAGCTACCTGTGGGAAGCATATGAACTGATGCTTCAGAACTAGCATAATAGAGTTTATTATTATATTTTAAATCCTTCCTTTTCTCCAATAAACTTAAGATATACATGGTTCTCTTCCAGCACCACTTTTATTTTCAGTGCCACTGTTAAGTAGGTTAGGCTAAGACAGGGGTGAGGCCATCCAGATGCTGGAATTCTGTCAGTGCCAACAAGCATGGCCATTGGTTTAGGATGATGGGAATTGTAATGGTGTTGTAATGCAATAACATCTGGAGGTTCCCTGTTGCTGCAGTAAGAGATGGTAACTGGCTCAAGGTGACCTAGTGACCTTCATTGCCAAATGGGAATTCAAACCAGGGTCTTCCTTGATGTACTACTGTACTTGATGTACTACTGTAGCTTCTATACCTCACTGACTGGTGAGAAGCTTCCCTCTGATCCTGGGTTGGGAGTGACGATCATCACTACTGCCATAGTAGTGCCCAGCAAATTATTGCCAAATTAGCAACAGATTCCGATAAAACAGTGAACACCCAAGACTCCTTTGACTGTTGTGTGATTTGGCATCTTCTTGTTGAGTGACACATGCTCCTTGATGGATCCTTGTTTGGGTGAGGTAGATCCCTAATTGAGAACACTGAACATTTGTCAAGCCATTTGTCACGGTGGCCGGAGTAGGCTACTTCAGAGTAACGACTCTACACAGCTCTGCATTTTATCTTTTATTGGTGCTGAGTATTTACAGTGCTGATGGCAGTACTATTTACAAAGACACATCTGTTCAGCTTGAATCAGAACCTCCAAGTGGCTTTTGGCGCGTCTTGCGCCAGCATAACAACTTGGGGAGACCCATCCTCTTCCCCCGACGCTTTCTGCGCAGTTCCGGAGTTGGGGGGACTGGTCTGCCCCCCTTCCTTCCCCCTTCCTGTCCCACCTGGGACGATGGCTCTTCTACCCTGCCAGAGCCTTGGACACCACTTCCTGTTTCCCCACTTGAGCTGGAGCTTTCCCTCTTTTCAGCCTCGCTCGGGGCTGGGCTGGAACTCAGGAGGGGAGGGGCTTCGCGATATCCCTTGCCCCTCACACCATTTAAGTGTTTTTGACAATAATTGACTATGGATAGGAAGAAGTTTTGGAGTAACCAGGTCCTGGCACTTTGCGCAGCTCCGTCTCACTATATTAATTTTATTATTTATACCCCATCCATCTGGCGGGGTTCCCCCAGCCATTCTGTTTTCCTGATGCACATTTGAAAGCAGATTGTGCAGGGATCTGTAATGTTGGGGAGTGCTTTTAAAGGGAAAAGAGTGTGAATCTTGATACCACACCATTTTTCTTGTGTTTCTCTAAGGTCCTGGGCACCACCTCCTTACGCAAATACAATAACAGAAATGAGAACAGGACATGGTGAAGGGTAAAATCAAGGACAGCTATGTACATTCAATGTGTACATACCCTGGAACTTATTGCTGATTCGGTTGTATTGGTCTAACCTTAGGGGTCAGGTTAATTGGTTTATTGTTATTTGTTCCCCTTCTTGTGGTCAAAGTAAAACAAAAAAATTAAAAAAACCTTTTCACTTTTGAAATGGAGTTGTGGAGAAAGTCTGGAATGTTCAGTGTTTGAACCTGTCTTCTAAAGGAGGTCAAATCAGTGTCACAGATTCCTGAAAATCTTAATGTACTATTCATTTGACTGTTACTTGAGTCACTCTTTGGGAAGAAGAGTGCCTATTTGCTGCTGTTTTAACTATAGCAATGTTGTGTTGCCTGCTGAAACTGAATTAGGGGCTTGTTCAGGCTATGGAAGAAATTTCAGGACACTTCTATCCATTTATTCTTGGATTAGAAACATAAGTTATACTGTGTTAGACCATTGATCTGTTTAGCAGCTTCAAAGTATGGGTCAGAGTTCTTTGTAAGAAACTTGTAAAAAGTCCTGCATAGTGTTTTAAAGTCCTGGCATTACTTGGCATTGTGTCATCAGGTGATTGACAGAATGGTGGCCCTACCCATTTGTCAGATTGGGCCTATAGGAGGTAGGTGTGGTGATGATCTGACCCACCAGACCAGGCATCCCCAAACTCGGCCCTCCAGCTGTTTTGGGACTACAACTCCCATCATCCCTAGCTAACAGGACCAGTGGTCAGGGATGATGGGAACTGTAGTCCCAAAACAGCTGGAGGGCTGAGTTTGGGGATGCCTGCACCAGACAGATCCAGCTCAGTATTGTCTACACTGGCTTGACAGCTGCTCTCTAGGGTTTTTGATGGGTATCTCCCAGCCCTGTCTACAGACACCTGGACTGAATCTGCGACCTTCTACCTGCAGAGCAGGTGCTAGCCTAGAGCTACAATCCTTTGGTGAAAGTCAGCTTCTCAATGACTCTTTTTGGGGATGCATGTGTGCTCTCTAGTTACAAGAACTATCTAATGTAAGTTTTATTATATTCTGTTGACATGACTTCTGTTTGCTCTGTTATTGTTGTTATGTGGCAACTTGGCTTTTGTCCCAGCAAGGTGTAGTCGTGTTTTGTATATGCACCATCTGCTTTTCTGTTTTTATTTGTAGAGTGCCTCCCAAAATGTGACTCTTCCAAACCTGATGCAGTGAATTAAATATTTGAAAATGTGTCTTTTCCTTGGGAAATACTTGCACGAGCGAAAGAGAAAGGGAAATAAACGGTCATTCAGTTTAATCTTAGTGTAGCCATGCTCACTTGAGCTTGGGTAAACAGACCCCCATGTTCCTATGCTCTGGCCACTTCGCTTCACATCTGCCATTGATTACCTGCTGACACTGCTACACCTCTTAGCATTAGCACCTAAACCTGGGACTAGCAGCTTAAATCCCCCTGGTTGTGTATTGGTTCTGTAGCTTTCAAAGAGCTACTGGCATTTTAAAGCAAAGGGGCGTGAGAGACTGTGCTGAGAGAGTGTGTCACTGGCACAACCAGCATATTTGGGATTTCTGCATGGGAAAGAAGTGCAGACCCACTCCTGACTGCAAATGACCCAGCAGTTGTATATAACAGATAGGGAGAAGAAGCTGCATAGACAAGTGGAACAGGAGATGAATGATCATCCCCAACATTCTTCTTCTTCACAAGGCTGTGTTAGTGGGGTGTGTGACTTGCTCTTTGCTGCCCAGTAGGCATTCATTTAAAGTTGGTGTGCCACGTAGTCTGTTTTCAGTAATGTGTTTTGCTATTTTGCTAATGCGATGCGACCGTGTCAAGACACATTTGCTTCCTGGTACAATTTGATCACGACTATTTAAGCCTTGCTATTATGATAGTGGCAAAGGAGGCATGCAAAGGAGAGCCTCTTACATCCCCTTCTTTGCCCAACCCTGCACAACAACTGTGCAGTGTTATCAGTTGGGTCCTGCTCTCCGATAGTTGCTGCCACCCTCCTTTTTTGTCACCCACAGCCCCAGAAGCAAAGGGGAAAACTGAGGATGCACAAGAAGTTAATTTCTAAAAGGGTTCTGAGCCAGTGTACTGTACTCTGCATTCCATGGTTCAACTTGCACGCAACTTGCTGGGAAAATCAGGGCTAGCTTCTAATTGCCTTCTCCTACTCTGATAACGGACCCAGGTGGCGCTGTGGTTAAACTTCTAATACTTCTAATATATTTAAGAGTAGGCTGCAAGGATGGTCAGTTTCCCAGTGGCTTTGAAATCCCAATCTTCAACCCCGCCCCCCCAAAGAGGGACTCAGCTGCAAGGCAGGCAGCTTTTTAAAGGCTCTTTCCCTCTCTTTTGAGGGAATGACCTTTAACTCTTTCTAACCAATAGGGAGCCAGAGCTAGTTGGGCAGGTAACTCAAGTCTCCCAGGTAGGCATCTTAATACCTTTTTGCATTTGAAGAGCATATGAGGAAGTTAAATGACACCTTGATTTAGGAATGGTGTAGCCAGGAGATTCTTCTTTCACAAGTGGGACTTCCTTGTTGCTTTTGCTAGTGCTGCCTCACTGGCTGGTGTTTGGTTTTGTGGAGGAAAGCCCGGCAAGCTAAACATTATTTAATAGGGAAGAACCCTTATATGATATCCTGAGAGGAGAGGAGGAATTTCCAAGGAAACTAGTGGGTTGGCAAGAGATTCACGGGATGTGTATGTCTTCTTGATGAGTCATGATTCTGTCCAATTTGTTTCTAAAGTTATTCTACCTAGAGATCTCTGGTGAAATAGATCTGGATATATTAAGTGACTTGTGCACATGTAGAAAAACAGGTCTTATAGGAACAAGAAGTGACAAAGAACAGGCTTTTTTTACTTGACACCAAGAACAGAGATTCTCTTTTAGGGTGATGCACAATGAGCCTGCAGGTTTGGCTAGATCAGTTTCATAATTGATGGTATGCAAAATTCCTGTCAAAGTACCAAGCTTCTGTGTCATAGTTTGCCTACAAATAAGTTTTTTTGAAGTCTTTTGCTCGTTTTTCCATGAATGATTAAAGTGCCCTTTGAATTTGAACATATTCCCTGCCTGCCACCAAACTTCTAGTGCTTCCAAATCAAAATTTCCATACCCTTGGCTAAAAATTTGATCTCAGATATTGGAGGCATGTTTTCACTGAAAGGGTTGTGGTTGGCAATCCCGCTTGCTAGTAATGTGAAGGTTGCTTGGAGTGCAAAAGAGTGCATTGAAAAGTATTTCACTGTGGATGCTGATGAGCTTTCAGCATTGATTGATTGCGGGGTGGGAAAGTCACCACTTGGCTGGATTTGGGTGGTGGTTGCTGCTGCTCTTGCTGTGACTTCATCTGTTCCTTCTATTTTTGTGTTTAACTGTATTTGTTGGTTGGAATTTGTATTATTGTAAGCTGCCCAGGTGCCAGTTGGAAATATTTTAAGTATGGTCCATATACTGAAAATTTCAGTATATGGATGGAGAGGCATGGGCTGTTTTTGTTACTTGGTAGCCACTATCAAATGGGGCTTCTGTTTGGCTTATGGGCATGTTGGACATTCAGCTAAAGATTCCTCTTTCTGGGGTTCTTCCCATATTCTCTCTAATGAGGGCGTGGAAGGCAATTCTGTCTGTCAGTTCCAGTTGATTTGTTTTAATGGTGACACAAGTTTAGCTGGCTGATGCATGTGACCTTGTTCATATGGTGGTGTTTTTGTTTTGAAAGTTTAATTTTAGTTCGCTAAAGAGAGCATATCAGATGAGTAATGAAACAAGCCTTCTGTATGTTTGGAATGCCAAAAATATGTGTGAAGCAACATTAGAATGCTGGGAGAATGTAGCTGCTGGAGTGGATTTCTGGTGGCTGGTGCAAGTTACTGATTTCTAAAGTACTAGACTGGGGCCAAATGGCATTCTTCTTTCTTAAAGTATGTTTAAAACCGACCCACCTTTATTTTGGAGAAAGCAGCTGTGAGACCCCATTCCAGGTTGGTTGCCCATACCAGTATACTCCTGAAAGGTAGGAGTTTTTGAACAGAAAACTGCTGCTGGTTCCTGATCTGGATTGGGGCGCCACAACTTTTTCTTCCAAAAAGAAGTGCTCATATTTAAACACATACTTTTTATGAAGTGTAAATAATGTAACATGTATTTAGACCTCAGATAAGCTGGTTTGAAAACAGTAAAGACTTGTCCCTGATAATAGTAAGATCATCTATTTTCTTCCAAATAAATACTCTAAAATGGTGCAAGAGGCACTGGAACATTTACAGTGGTTTTCCATTTCCGAAGGCTGTTAATTAGCCACTTTGACCTTTCAAGTTGACTCCTATCTCAATTATATTTCCCTCCCTCCCTTCTAACAATTGTTAAAACGGGTACTGTTGTAAACACCTCATTCATAAAAGCAGAATTATTTGTGCAAAAGAAGTATGTGCACACTTCCATGATTAATTATTCTGACTTCCAAATACAGAATTGAGGGGTCTTGTCATATCAGTGAACTGTTAAACCAGAGGTAGAAACTTGGAAATGGTGTCACAGCATTTCTTGTTAGATATTAATTCAATAGGAGTGTGTGTGTAAAAAGAGAAAACAAGGCAGGGGGGAAGAAGAGAAGGCTTCAGCAGTGCCAGAGAGTCAGCTGTTCTTCATAGGTTGTGCTCCATGCAGAGGTTGTTCCCTGCTGGCTCCAGCTCCGCAGAGCTACTGTCAGCATCCCACTTCCTGCTTTTGCTGCAGGAAAGGGGTTGTCTCCCCCTCTCCTTTCTTTCTCTTGTTCTTGCTAGATTTTCCTACCACAGTTTACCAGCCACAGTTGTCTTAGTGGTATTGCCCTTTCGGGCAGGAACATAGTTTAGATAGGCATAGGATAGACATGGTGATGCTCTGCAGATCCCCGCTTCCTGTCCTTTTTTTTAATCGTAAAAGGCCAGGATGGTGATGCAGAGGTGCATGTTGTAGCAACCATTCTGAAAGTAAACTGGTGGTCCCAGTCCAATCAGCACTTGGGTGGGATACTGTACATCTTTTGCAGCCAGAACATCCCAGGCTCAGTCCTACCAGGTAGACCTGGGAAAGACTTCCTGTCTGAAACCCTGGAGAGCTACTGCCTGTTAGTGTGTAGACAATACTGAATTAGACTGTTGATCTGACTGTATAAGACAGCTTCCAACATCCAGGAACCATCTCCACATCACCTTCAGGTCTGACTGGAAGAAGGTGGGATATAAAATGGAAATAAAATCCCAGGTGGTGGTTGGAAATGGGTGTCATGTCATTAGCTGATAGAAAATGGTACAGTGTGCCTATTCTCATACAGGAATTTTCTCCTCCCCCTTCTACCCCATTTGCATCTCTAAAAGTAATTGCTGTTTGAGTTCCCTGTATTTTGCTACCCACAAGGCTCAGATGCTAGAATGGAAAGTCCACCCTGTATTATGGATGCAAATATATTTTACTTGAGGGCTGTTCAAAAGCATTGTGCAAACAAGTGTTTTTTGCCAGGGTCTTGCCTTTTAAAAGACTGCCCTTTGATTTCAGTGCTTCCTGGGGCAGATAAATGCTTTCAAACATTAACTTTCAATCATAGCTATATGAGAAGGCCCCAAAGTGTGCTGTGTAGACTTTGTTCGATTATCAGACTTCACTACGGTAGCATTTGCTCAGCTTTTTCCTAGTTCTTCTCGTCAACAAACAACGGGACTGAAGACTATTTTTTTTAAAAAAATGGCAGAATTAAAATCTTGTTTTGAAAAGAGGGGTTCTCAAAATAAAAACACAGAAACCTGCAGCAAATATCAATTTCTACCCTCCATCTCAGGCCCAGCTCCTGCCAACCTAGCAGTTCGAAAGCACGTCAAAGTGCAAGTAGATAAATAGATACCGCTACAGTGGGAAGGTAAACGGCATTTCCGTGTGCTGCTCTGGTTCGCCAGAAGCGGCTTTGTCATGCTGGCCACATGACCTGGAAGCTGTACGCTGGCTCCCATGGCCAATAATGTGAGATAAGCGCCGCAACCCCAGAGTCTGTCATGACTGGACCCAATGGTCAGGGGTTCCTTTACCTTTACCTGCCAGCCAGGGGACTTGGGAAATCCATGGTGTTTGCTTTATTCCTGATTCTATTGGTACAAGGTCTTTTTTTCATGCCTCACTGCCTCTGAGCATCAAGGAGACATGAAGTCAAAGGGCAACATTTTAAAGCAATTATATTAGGGTTTTTTGGGGGGAGGCACTGTAATTTGGCACACAACAGGCTTTGTGTCTAATTTCAGTTGCTATGGGCTTTTCTCTCATTGCAGGTGTCGCTATCTTGCTGTCCATCTGTCCCCAACTATCCCTGTTTTTGGAGCTGTTCTCTTCCTATTTGCAATGGCTACACTCCTGCGTACAAGCTTCAGTGACCCAGGAGTGATTCCTCGAGCCTTGCCTGATGAGGCAGCTTTCATTGAAATGGAGATTGGTGAGTGGGTGGCATTTTCCTCAAGCTTTCCAAACATAGTTCCAGCCTGTTGGGTGGTGCCTTCTTCAAACCATCCAAGCACAGTTTAACCATTTGAGTCTGCAGGTATGGAAAGCATTCCCCCACTGCTCCTGGATGATGAAGGGTCTGAAAGGGTAGGGTCCTGTCTAGAGATATGGGTGCACAACACTTACCTTATGCTGCATACCAGGGTGCTGGACCCATGGGCTTAATCAGGCCTGCCAAGCTCTCCAAAGTGGCTTTTCAGCCCCCCTGTAAATGCACCTTTCCCTCCCTTTGTGCACTGCCTTTGCTATGACATCAGAGTGCTCTGGAAACAGGAAGTGCTCCTTCCTGTTTCCTGAGCACCTCTAAGCCATTAGCAAGAGCACAAGGGGAAGAATAAACACTGGCAATAGCAGGAAGAAGTGCCTTTGCTTCCTCCCAGCCCATCCCTGTGATGGGGAATAAAATTATGAAGAAAACCACTGTCTCCAAAGAGACAGTGAAATGTACTGTAATAGTGATTATGGTGATTATGCCGTGTGAGAGAGTGTAGAATGGTAGTGCCCACTTTCACTTTTACCCTGGCATACAGCTCTCAGACGTTTGACTGCAACTGATAGCCACCCCTGCCTTATTCAAACTGGTTTTCATTTGCAGAGGCAACCAATGGGACCGTGCCTCCAGGCCAGCGGCCACCCCCACGTATTAAAAACTTTCAGATCAATAACCAGATAGTGAAGCTGAAGTACTGCTACACATGCAAGATCTTCCGTCCACCTCGTGCCTCGCACTGCAGCATCTGTGACAACTGTGTGGGTGAGTAGTGGGACTATGTGGTTGAAAAAGAAGCTTAATAAAGGAGTTCTCCTGATAATCTGTGACAGAGGTCACAAGAAAACGGTTGTATATTTACTACAAATAAAGAAGCTCCCTGCTGTAAATGGCTCATTTCTGTGTCTGTTAGTCACAGAAGGAACACTGAATTTCCACCTTTATGATATGTAAAATTTGACCAGGCATGGTCTCCACACCTTTAGCCATAAAGGCTAGGAACTTGATTTGTTACATAAAAGCATTCTCAGTTTTTTTTATATTTTCAGTTTTTGTTCTTGGTGCCTAAACAATCATCCAGCAGTCTGGGTGTGCTGTGATCTGGAACCTACCCAATAGCAAGGTTAGGTTACCTCTTCCTGAGATTAGTGCATCAGCAGTTGTGTTTAAGAGTTGTCACAGATTCAGAGGGAGGAGGCATTGCCCTACACCAATCCCCTCCCCCCGCCAAAAAAAACACACCATGTGGTAAAACTGCTTGTTCTATACCTGTGAAAGGTTTGAAAAGAAGTGTATTTTTTCTGGGATGTGGCCACTTTGGATATAATAACAAAAGCCTCCTTACAAAAGGGCAGTTTTTACCATGTGAGTTCTAAAGGGAAAAGTTGCTCGTTGGCAGTTCTCCCACCCCAAAAATGGGTGTGTGAATCTGTCCTTTAGCAACTTAGTACAGGAAATTGCAATGTATCTTTGCCATGTTAGTGGAATTCAAATACATATATATTTATATATGTATGTACTGACTTACTGCTGAGAGTTATACGGCTAGGGTGGAGAGGTACAGCTTTGGCTCTGCTGATGTGCTTGTCTGGCTCTTGCAGAGCGGTTTGATCATCATTGCCCCTGGGTGGGCAACTGCGTGGGAAAGAGGAACTATCGTTACTTCTACCTCTTCATCCTCTCCTTGTCTCTTCTCACAATCTACATCTTCTCCTTCAACATTGTCTACGTTGCCCTGAGTGAGTCTATGTTTTTGGCGGGGGGGTGGAGGAGAAGAGGGGCTGTGTTGCTGGTGATTGAAAGAGCACTTGGGAAGTGGGTGGTTATATTGGGAAACAGTCCCTGCTCTTCCTGGTTTGTTTGGCATCTGTAGACTTAACTAACTTTTCTACTTTCACATAGAATCCCTGAAGATTGGCTTTTTGAATACTCTGAAAGAAACCCCAGGGACATATCCTTTTTGCTTCTGCTTAAGCTGTCTCTAACCTGCCTGTTGCAGGAGGAGAATGAGAGAGACCATCTCCATCTTTATTCCAATGGAGGGGCATCAGGGTGGGGTTATCTGCAATGTGGGGGGAAGCTAAGTCACCTGTAGTGCAGTTCTTGTTCCCTAACTCAGCTGCTCACAGTCCTGGAGGTTTTGATCTGCTTCTTCACACTTTGGTCTGTGGTGGGTTTAACTGGCTTCCACACTTTTCTGGTAGCGCTGAACCAGACAACTAACGAAGATGTGAGTATCAATACAAAGATACAAGCCTTCCAGCAAGCAGCCTTCCAGCTTCATATGTGACTCTTCACACTCTTTGTAGGAATGCTGCTAAATGAAAACATGGGTTGGGAATCCTGATGGGCAGGAGTGGTTAAATACCATCAGAACATGGTCCAAAACATCTCTTGGATGGATTTGAACTAATCGGATTCCTTCAAATAACATTGCAGAACCTTTCTTTTATTTTGTTTTTAAATCTCTAGTTCTTTCTGAAATGTTTTAGAGGTGGGCGGGAAGGTGCAGCTCTGGCTTCTCTACTTTGGGAGCCTCTCTTTCAGTCATAGCCTCCAGAGCCTACCAAACAGGAAGAAACTTTCTCAAGTGCAGATTAATAGGCAAGATAAAAGTTTTGCTGGACAACAGTTTGTCGAGTCTTTCAGTGACGTACCAGATTCTGGGACATGGACATAGCCAGGATTTATGTTAGCGGGGGTGGAGGGGAGGCTTGGGGGGGCAGAACTGAGTTATCTGTGATGTGATTGGTCAGTTAAGTATTTTTATTTATTTATATGATGGGGGCAGCTGCACCACCCTCACCCCCGGCTGTGCCCATGTTCTGGGAGCAAATCTGCTCTGTAAATGAGGAAGGCTTCTATTGTGACCAAAGTAATTAAGAAAGTAGCAGGGACCATCCTCTTAGAGAAGCGTAAGGGGAGAGGGAGAATCAGGATAACAAGACAGGTGCTTTTTGGGTCTGGGTGTGTGTCTGTTATCATGTAGATGAGTGCTAATTTCGCTGTTTGGTCTTCCTTCCACCTCTTGCTGTTCTTTCAGATCAAAGGTTCCTGGACAGGGAAGAACCGTGTGCAGAATCCCTATAGCCATGGCAACATTATGAAGAACTGCTGTGAGGTCTTGTGTGGCCCTCTGCCTCCCAGGTAATGGTCTGATTTGGGCTTGGATATTACATTATGCCTTTGAGAATAGTGCTGGACATAGTAGGGTATGGGGTGCTTGGACTAAAGGCCCTCATGTGCATCTAAGTGACGAGAGACTAATGGCATTTTCTGCAGCTTCTGGGAATTGGGTGGGATAATCTTCCTCCTTGACTACCAGCTCCATATTTTAATTCCTCCTGTTTCCATCTCCCAGTCTTGCTTCAGGTTGAGGTCACAAGGAGAGATGGAGAGATCCATCTGCTTCCAGTCCATTTAATTTAATTTATTTTAAATATATTCTTGGCCCACCTTTAATCACAAGTGATCCCAGAGTGGGGTAAAGGTAAAGGGACCCCTGACCATTAGGTCCAGTCGTGACCGACTCTGGGGTTGCGCGCTCATCTCGCATTATTGGCCGAGGGAGCCGGCATATAGCTTCCAGGTCATGTGGCCAGCATGACAAAGCCGCTTCTGGCAAACCAGAGCAGCACATGGAAACGCCGTTTACCTTCCCGCTGTAGCGGTTCCTATTTATCTACTTGCATTTTGACGTGCTTTCGAACTGCTAGGTTGGCAGGAGCTGGGACCAAGCAACGGGAGCTCACCCCGTCACAGGGATTCGAACCGCCGACCTTCTGATCAGCAAGCCCTAGGCTCAGTGGTTTAACCACAGCGCCACCTGGGTCCCTTCCCAGAGTGGGGTACAATAACTCAATTTACAAGTAATATCCATCAGTGCAGTAATATAAAATAAGAGCAGATAAAACAAATAACTAAAACAACCAGTTAGAATGGCAGAAACATTTCTTTCTACTAATCTGTAGAACTGATAGCAACTATGCTCCTATTTGAGGCATATGGCTGAGGATACTTTTACAGACACATGCACAAAAGCTGATCACGTTATAGTTTATTACATCTGGCATAGGGAACTTGTGTTCGTTCAGGCATTGTGGGATTACTGCCCTCCTCATTCTGTGTCCCTCGGGTGTGGTGGCTAAGTCTGATGGAAGCTGGAGTTTTAACAACAGGGCCACAGGCTCATGTCAGTTCTGCATGTGTTGATTTATACATCTGTTCCATTCACTTTCCATATGAATGTCATTAAAAAAACCCATAATTGCATAGTACTTAAATACATGTTTTTGAAATACATTCTAACAACTTATTTTATTTCTAAGTACACATTATTTTATTGTGGGTTTTGGTACTTTGTGGTGGCTGTTTAGTTCAAGCACCATAAAATTCAAAGGAGTGCAAAATTGGACAGCTAATCATGTTCTGATATGTATATTAGTCTAGGGGGTGCGGTGTGTGTGTGAAGTATTACATTCCAGAGAAATGGATAAGGCAGCTTACATTGCTATTGCTTCATTGGGCTAGTTCCTTCCTACTCTTCCTAGTGGAACAAGGAAAGCATGTCTCAAGCTTTCTATGTTTGTTTATCTAATCAAATGGTTCAATTTGAACTGCATATCATTAAAGCCAGTGGTAGGTTGAGCTAGAATTAATGACAGGCAGAGCCACACCGTCAGTGGTTATCATAGAATCAGAGTTGGAAGAATGACTCCAAGGATCACCTAGTTCAACCCACTTGCAATGCAGGAATCTCAGCTAAAGTATCCAACAGATAGCCCAGCCAACCTCTGCTTAAAAACCTCAAAGAAAGGAGAGTCCACAACCTTCTGAGGGAGACAGTTCCATTGTCAAATAGCTCTTATCGTTATTCTTCCTGATGTTTAGTCAGAATCTCCTTCCTTGTAACTTGAAGCCATTGGTTCAAGTGCTACCCTCCAGAGGAGGAAAATACAAGCTTTTGATCCACCTTCTATGTGACAGACAGCCCTTTAGATCCTTGAAGATGGCTCTCATATCTCATCTTTTCCAGGCTGAACATACACAGCTCCTTCAACTGTTCCTCAATAGGCTTGGTTTCCAGACCCTTGGTCATTTTGGTTGCCCTCGTCTGCACACATTCTAGCTTGTCAATATCTTAAACTGTTGGCGCCCAGAACAGGGCACAGTATTCCAGGTGTGGTCTGACCAAGGCAGAATAGCAAGGTACTATTACTTCCCTTGTCCTGGACATTATACTTCTGTTGATGCAGCCTAGAATAACATTCACTTTTTTGCTGCTGCATCACACTGTTGACTCATGTTAAGCTTGTGGTCCACTAAGACTCCTAAGATCTTTTTCACATGTACTGCTAGTAAGCTAGGTGTCCCCCATCTTATATTTGTGCAGCTGGTTCTTCCTAGTAGGTGAGGGCTTGCTGAGAGCAACTGAGATTGGTGCAACAGTGACCCAATATTATTATTACTATTACTGTTATTATTATTAATTTATATCTCACCCTTTTCCCTGAAAGGGACTCAAGGCATATTACACAAAGAAATAAGAACAGCTACAAACATAGGGGCGGGATAATTAAAAAAACAAGCATAGACCTATTCATCCTAATGATCCAGGTTCCACTTATTAAAACACAATAAAATGTTTTAAAAAGATCAAAAATGTATACTACTATTCTTGATTCACCTCACTGCATCCTTTCCTTGTAGTGTGCTGGATAGGCGAGGCATCTTGCAGCAGGAGAGTGCTGCCCTTGAAAGCAGTGCTGGACCAGAGCCCAACACTCAAGAAGATGGGACCACAGAAAAACCAGGTGCCCAGGAAACCAGTGGTGACAGTGCCATCCCAGAGGAGAGTGTGGTAAGTGTGGTAGATGCCAGCTTGCTTTGAATGTACTCAGTAAGCAGCTCTGCAATCTCCTGATGGCCATGAGCAGGCAGTTTGGTTGGGGTTTTCTCGGTGTGTGTGTGTGTGTGTGTGTGTGTGTGTGTGTGATTTCTGCTATGCAGCCCTAAAAGAAACCTCCAGGAATTGCCAGTTTTCCTTCTGAAATAGATTTTTTTTTAATACTCTGCTGTGACTCACCCTTCATTCTCTTCTCCCTCTTTTTTCCTTTCTCCTCTCCAGCTCCCTGTGCCAACAGGCAAGGTGCCACAGGAAACAGCGCAGCCCCCTTCTGCAGCAGAACCATCTGTTCCATCCCTGGATCACGAGCAGACAACGCACTAGCCTTCAAAGTGGACATGAACACTGTTTTTGTTTGGCACACTCCTTGTGAAGAGGACCAGGGCAGGGAACAGCTTGGCAGGACAGTGGCCTTGCCGTTCCCTTTAGCTGTTTGTTCACCAGTGGTTGTAACCTGTGTCTACAGACTGATGAGTGCCAGCACTCCCCTTTCTAATGGATGCTGAGCACCCACTATGCTGCTGAGGGACCCTTCCCCCCTCAAAAGGAAATTGCTGCTGCCTAGGGCAGGCCCACTTCCTTTGTCTTTGGTCTCTTAACACTACTAAGTGAGTGCCTCTCTAGCCTGACATCGTTGAAGCGTGACGCCAGCTGGGAAAAAGATGGAGCTGATGGCACCTTTCTGTACTGTTTGTCTACCTGTGGCTGCAGTATTTTATGTTGGCTGAACTCATCAGTCAGCAGAGCCAAGTTGATAATGGGAACATAGACGACCAGGTTTCTACGTAGCGCTCCTTCCCAAATGTTCCCTGCCAGACTGTGCCATATGGTACCTCTGAACCCCAAGTGGTCCTAAATCATCAAACAACCAGCCAGGGGAGCTCTAGCTTGTCCTTGCCCCCCCAACTCCCTCTATTTGTCTAGATATTGAAACTCTGGTACGTTTTTCTCTTTCCTCTTTTCTCCCAGTTAGTATGTCTTCCTGGTCCCTCCTCCCTACCATTCCAGTCTTCTGAGGTAGCATTGGTAAAAGCTGACCTCTCCATTCTGCTAAGCATCTCAGTCAGGGCTACTGAAGGGGCAGGGCGGACCACAAGGTGGTAAAGTGACTTGGGAGCAAAAGAGCCAGTGGCATTGGAAAGGATACTACTCTACAGGCATAGGAGGTGTGCCCCTGTTCCATTACTTCCTTGTGGCCCATAAATCACCTGGTGCTCTTCAGCTCGGTTGACCCAGTGTTGAGTGATGCTCTTTGTATTATCTTGCTAAATGGTAATTGCTCTGTCCAGACCTTCTTGTGCCTCCCAATCCCTCCTTGTTTATAAGTGGAGGGGAGTTGCCAAAAAAAGGGCTCTGAATGAGTGGTAGTATGTTTGGGGCGGGCAGGGGGAGTAGCCTTCAGTGCCATTTCAAGCAAGACTCATACAGCTTAACTGCACACCATCAGGATTCTTCACCATAGGATGATTTTGTGATTGCTGGTCAGACTGTTGGTAGGGACATGCTCCTTTTTTAATACTCCCTCTCCGCATAAGAAGCCAATTACATGGGCGAGAAAACTAGCTGGAACCCTCACTCCCTGAAAAACTAGCCTTCCTGCATCATGCAATTCTAAGTTCAGCTGTCACTGAGTAGACCCTATCCAAAGTGCAATGTACAGCATCTCTGAGGTGGGAGCAGAGCATTGCTTAGCCTATCCCTAAGATTTAGCTAGCTGTTCAAGTCAGGGCAGCGGAGAAGCTTATCTTCCTCTCACCTTCTCTCCCTGATGGTCTGCAGCTGTGAGAGGTTATATCTCAGTGTATTCCCACTTGGCTTAGGACAGTCACACCACCAGTTCTTCCCACTGTGTTTCTAAGTAGTGAAGCACTCTGGCCAAGTTTGTGCTCTCTTCATCTGCAGGGGTAGAATCAGTGTGTTTAGCAAGTGCCCTGCAATGACTGGGAGAAAGGTGGTTCCTCTTCTAGCATGGTGGTGTGGTCCATGTAGCTTCCTTATTTCCCCCACTGGGCATGGTGGGAGCCAGGAATAGGCAAATGCACCTCCAACAATCTTTGCTTGATGCCTTGCCAGTGCTGCCCTACTTCCTTGAGGCAAAGGTAGAGGCTACTCCTGTATTTCCCCAATTACTGACCAAATCTCAAGTGTTGCAACCATCTTGTTTGGGTTATATTTTCTAATGTACTGTGTCAAATTGCTCCAGGGAGCAGGATGGTCCTGGCTGCCTTGAAGCTTTGGTGTGCTCCTCTGATCTCAATGAAGGTATTGGAATTCATTTGGTGTGTTGTGTTGCCTTGGCACCAGTTTGTCTCCACTGCTAATCTCCATTATTGGTGTTAGGCTTGTAGATAGCCTGGTTCCCCTGCCTCTGTTTATGGTGCAGCATTTACTTTAAACTGAATCATCCGTAGTAAAACAAGAGGCAGCCTGCCTTGTGAAGTGGTAATTTGCCAGGACACCACCCTTTTGATTCAAACAGAGAAGCCACAGTGAACCAGCTGCCAGTCATAATAATGGAAGCCTGCTTGGAGAACTGCCTTCAAGTTTTCATAAGACATGGCTTCTGCGTAGGGCAATTGGATGAGGGGCCGATGGAAACAAACAGAATGAACTGGCTGTTGTGTGAGAGGGGTCAATATGCCTCACTCCACAGTAGAGTGGAGGGTTTCTTTTTTCTGCTGCTTGGGTAGAGGGTGGTGGTTTTAAACCCACTTTTCCAAAAAGGTACTGTACCAGACTTGTGCTTTGGGTGTGTGTGTGTAAATGTGCTTTATTGGGATCCTGTACAAAGAGGCTAAATCTGACCCCAAGAAACCCTGGTTCAATTTGCCAAACACAGCCCAACATCCCCAGCCAGTAAAGTGCAGACCTCCTAGTCCAAATGGTGCTGCTTCTCAGAGGCAGCTCAGCTAGCCTGGGAATTACACCTACCTGATGTTGAGCAGATACACAGGAAGCTTCCTTACATTTAGCCAGACCAATGGCCCATCGAGCTTTAGTCCACACTGCCAGCAGCATCCCAAGAGTTTCAGACGGGAAGCATCTTGTGGCCCTACCTAGCTATGCCATGAATCAAACCTGGGACTGTCCTTGTGTAAAACATGCATTCTGCCACTGAGTTATGGCCCTTCCCTGCTTTCTCTCTCTCGTTGCAGTACCACACGTCATTTTAAACAAGATAATTATGGGTATATTCAAAGCGAAAAAAGTAGTAAATTGTCCATCTTCATTTCCTCCCCACATTAGAGCAAGCCACTCTGCTTTTTAGGTTGTCGTTCCTCCTGGGGAGCCTTTTTCCATTCCATAACACAAAGAAGGGGAAAGCAGTGGCTACATTCAGAGCATTAATCTCTGCATCTGCTGCTCTTCTTCAGGGATACAGACCACAATTATTTAGTTCTACCTTCAGTCATGACCCCTATTGTGTCGGTTCTGTATTTTGAGTAAGGGGGGGGGTGTCCTTTGAGCCTATGGGGAGAACAGTAACCATCCTCAGCCCAGCAGCATGTTCAGTAGTTCTCAGTACCTTTGGTGGCGGGTACAGCTTGAGCCAACTGCATGCAAGAAGGCTAAACAACAAGCCTTTCTAAATGCAAAAACCTGTTCTTAAAATCTCTAGCCTGGGGAAAGGCAGAGTTTCTGGGACCTGACAGATTTATTGATTTATCCAGCCAATACTCCGGGAGTAGTAAGGCTGCGGCAGTGCTCTTGCTCTTTTTCTGAAGAGGGAGCTTTTGGTTTTGCAGCTGTATCTTCTGTCTTGGAGGCAGGCACATTTTGGGTGACTGCTTACATTTGCCAACCCAACCCCCAGAATGAAGAAGGAAAAACCTCCTCTCAGCATGAGCCAGCCAGAGAGAGATTTTGCAGGTCTTCCCCCAGCTTAGAGTCTTCTCGCCCGCTGTCCAGTGTCTCTGTCCCTTCAAAGCAGCCAGAATCACGGGGAATGTCTCCCTTTGGCTCTCCAGGGCCCCCTAGAGCCCCCAAGCTTCCTCCTTCATCTTCAGCCTCACTGCTTGCTGGGGAGAGAGAAAGCAACTATTGTTACCGGAAAGCCCACCTGTAGGAAAATAGGAAGCTGTTGGACATGAGGCCAGATTATTTGGCCAATGTTGTCTATCCTTGAATGCAGTAGTCTCCCATGATTTCAAGTAGAATGGGGTATCTTCTATTGTCTGCTACCTAATCCTTTTAACTGGAGGTGGTAAGCTTTGAATCTAGGACATTTTGCAGGCAAAGCAGAAGGTCTGCTGAAGAGTCTGAATGGGAGGGGAAGAAACAAGCTTTTTAATAAAAGCACTTACTGTCATAATCAAGCAGGAGGTCCGCTGCTGTTAGCAGCTTGGCACGGTGTTGTGGGTCAGTTATATTCAGTTCATTCAAGTGGGTCTCTTGCAGCTCTTTGAAGTCCTCCAAGGTCTGGTAGCCATTCAGTAGCAATGTAGAGGCATACTCCTGATGAATAGAAAAGAGCGGTAGACTTACCTGATATTGGCCACAGCTACATTCTGATCAGTGCTGGGCTGTGGTTGCTTCCATTTAAATTTCCCAAAATGCCCCAGAAGTCCTGAGCATTGTGGGAAATTTATTGGTGGCTACCAATCGGGACGTGGGTGGCGCTGTGGCCTAAACCACCAGAGCCTAGGACTTGCTGATCAGAAGGTCGGCTGTTCAAATCCCCATGATGGGGTGAGCTCCTGTTGTTCAGTCCCTGCTGCTGCCAACTTAGCAGTTCAAAATCATGTCAAAGTGCAAGTAGATAAATAGGTACCGCTCTGGCGGGAAGGTAAATGGCGTTTCCGCGTGCTGCTCTGGTTCACCAGAAGCAGCTTAGTCATGCTGGCCACATGACCTGGAAGCTGTACGCCGGCTCTCTTGGCCAATAAAGCGAGATGAGTGCCACAACCCCAGAGTCGGTCACGACTGGACCTAATGGTCAGGGGTCCCTTTACCAGACCCAATCACCCAGTGCTAAGGAAGCAAATTGTTTCTTCAAGTGGAGTCCAAATCAGGGATCTAGCCCCAAACCCCTAACAACTGCCCTAGGGTCCTACATGCTGATAAAAGGTTTCGCTGAAGAAGTAAGTCTCATTGTAAACCCCTGGAGAAACAAGAGCAGAGGCAATAACAGCTCTGACAGAGACCTCTGTGCAACAACATAAATAAGTGTTTAATATAGAGAGAGGGAGGATTTGAAAAGTGAGGACTAGCAGCTTGGGGGGGGGGAATACTCTACATCTGTCCAATAGATTCAATGAGAACAGATCTTCAGCAATGGAGCTCAAATGCTAGTTATTGTGGAATTTTTGCCAATAAGTTTAGATCCTTCATTGCTGCACTTTTGCCCTAGCTGCAAGAGCTTTTATGCAATGACCAAGACAGCTCTATTTGGGTGAACTCAGTCTGCTAAAATTCAGGCTGGCCTATCGTTCCTTTACGGGGAATGAATTATGGCTATACAGTACGTACATATGTGGACTATATGCTAGCCTGGGCTAGTTAATCACATTTGTTCCTAGCCTCTCTGTACAGCAAAATGCCAGCAATGAGCTAGAGCTACATGTACCCTCCAAACATTCCTCAAAAGCAACACCAAGTCAAACCATTAGCCCATCCAATGTCCGTCTAACTATCATCTGCTAATTAGCACTAAGGCCCACAGGTGTCGTTTCTGAGCCATATTTGGAGATTCCAGAGACGGACCCCTAGATCATCTCCATGCAAAATGTGTGCCTAGTCCCTGAACCACAAACCCAACCTTCTAGTAGCCTTGCTGTTTTGCTCTGCTGGTAGGGCAACACCCTCACCTGAAGATTCATGCGTTCCAGCAGTTCATGCAAGGTCTTGGGTTTGGGCCTCTTGCTCCTGCTTCGCGAACTGCTCTTTGCAACTGGCGCAGGGTCTTCTGGGATGATGTCCACATAGATGAACTTGAAGGAGCCCACTTTGTTGTTCAAAAGACCAGTCCAGGTGCCTGCAGGTGCCTTTGCAATGATGTGGATGACATCTCCTTTCTATGCCAAATGCAAAATCATTACATCTTTTAGTTGATATTACAGCCCTTTTGCTCTGTCTGTGGGCACCACACAGCATGACTATTCTGTCCTACAGGAACACAGGTGCTGGTATCAGCCTGGTATCTCTCTACTTCCTCACGCCGCACCCCCCACCCCGAACTGAGGACGTGGGGTTTCTGTGACCTTCAGGTATGGTTCAGTCAAGCTACTGCCTTCCAACAGAGGAGCCATCAGCCTAGATCTGTCTTGATAGTTACCCTCTGAAAACTAGTCCCACTTAGGATGGCTCAGGGAGATCATTCTTTATGCCTATTTTACAGGGTTAGGGAACCTGTAGTCCTCCACATCAGTGTTTCCCAAACTCTAGCTGTTTTTGGACTACAGCTCCCATCATCTAGCTAGCTAGCAAGCAAGAACAGTGGTCAGGGATGATGGGAACTGTAGTCCAAAAACAGCTGGAGACACAAGTTTGGGAAACACAGCTCTAGATGCAGGTGTTGGGACTCCCAACTCCCATCAGTCCCAATCAGGGATGATGGGAGTTGCAGTCTAGCAATACCTGGAAGGCCGCAGGCTAGAGCTGTTAAGCAGCCTGTGATTTCAAGCTGTATGGCTGGGGCCAGAGGTGCGGAACCTTCAGCCTGGGAGCTAAATGTGGCCCTCCAGGCCTCTCCATTTGACCCTCAGGGTACTCCTCAGGCCACACCTCTCACATTTATCTGTTCTGTGCCCTCCTTGAGTGCATCTGACTGGCTGAAAGTAGAGATTGGTGTGTGTAAAAACACACCCACCCTCTTTTCATGTTGTTGTGGGGTTGCCAGCTGTACACAAGTAACGGTCACACATCTATTGCTGCACCCACTTTTTGCGTCTGGCCTTGCTCACCCCCTGGTGTGCTGACCTTGGAAAGTAGCCTAAGGGAATGAGGCCCTTTGGCTTGGGAAAAAGAGAGGCTTCTCGCCTGCTGTTATACTAAGTGGAGGGAAGACAGCCGGAACCAACACTTGAGAAATGACAGAGAGTTTTTAAATTGAATTTATCCCTCTCAGTTGTTAAAGTGCTCCAGTTTGGGGAGTTTGTGGTCCTGCAGGTGTTGCTGGACTATATTACCCATCTCTGACCACTGGCCATGCTGGCTGCAGTGTTGGGACTTGGGAGTCCTACAACAGCTGGAGAGCCAACTCTTGCTACATAATCCTAACCCTACAATGGGTCACCATTTTTCAGGTTCATGCCACATTGGCTTGATGAATAACTTGGCATGAAATATTTCCTTTGTAGGTTGATGACAAAAGAGATCTCTCTGCTAGAACAGGTCTGCCTTTGCAGACTTGCATGGGAAGAGAAATGCCAAGTGTTGCATTGTTACCCACCTGAAGTTTTAGAGAGTCTTTATCATACGGGCTGGGGAGGAAGTCTGTGTGAACTTTGGCTTTTCCACAAAAAGGGCCAACGTACGGTATGGGGCTGGCCTCATCTCCCTTCTTGCTGCTGCTGCAGCTGCTTCCCATCAGTCTGGGACTGGACAATTCAGCCCCTGCAGGAGGAGAGGTTCAGATCAGAAGGAAGAAATGGTAGTGGGTGGATTTTGCTGGGGCTTAAAGTTTGGACACTGCACCCCTGGTAGGTTCAGTGAAATGGAGATGGAGTGATTGATGGATGTAAACTGTCTCCTCCCCTTTCAGCAGGGAGTTAGCTACTCAGGGTTTAGGACAGTGATGGCGAACCTATGACACGTGTGTCAGATGTGACACGCAGAGCCCTCACTGCTGGCATGCGCCCCATCGGCCCATTCACGCTGTTGTTGTTGTCCCCCCCCCCAATTTGTTCTCCCGCTCCTCCTCAGCTCCTCCTCACGCTACAGCTTGTCTCCGCTGTTAAAACCCGGATCCTTTTTTGTTGTTGTTGTTGCTGCTGGTAGCCAGAGATTGGTCTTTTTACCCTTTCTGTGCTGTTTTTTCTGACTATGATTGGGTGTAACAGCGTTCGTTTTTTAACCTGTTCTGTGCTGGGGTTTTTTGCGCTTTGGCAGACTATGTCGGTGCTGCGTGTTAGTTCCAGCGAATGTATTATTCGTCATTTATTTCTGTTCTCTTTCCCCCCAAAAAAGTGCAGCAGCTTTGGGGCACCCCCCAAAAGCAAAGCAACTTTTGCACCCCCCAAAAAACCTCCAAAACTTTGGTCAGCAGCTCCCCGCAAAAAGCTCAACAACTCTGGGCACTTTGTGATAAATAAGGGGTTTTTGGTTTGGTTTGGTTAAATAATTAGTTTTTGGTTTATTAAATACAGTTATATATTACAATTATACATTTTTGTTATTCAAACTATAAATATCGCAAAATTATGGGGTTTTTTTCTCGAAGTGACACACCACCCAAGTTATGCTTGGTTTTTTGGCGAATTTTGACACACCAAGCTCAAAAGGTTGCCCAAAACTGGTTTAGGAGATCTCGCCAAGCCACATCATTCAGTGTGTGGCACTGCAGTGTGTGCTGATATAAAGCTACCCTCCAGCTTGTGGTCTTTCTCCTGTTTCCTCCATCCAGAAAAAGAAATCCCTGCAAACAGAAAGCTAGTGTGCCAAGGAAAAAAGCGATATTCAAACCCTTCTCCATGATGCCTCGTTTCCTGTATGGAGGAAGCTTGGTGTTGGTGTTGCGGGGTTTTATTTGTACAGACAGGCATCCTCTTATGAGAACTTCTGTCTGCAGTCCAAAGTGTTTATATAGCCCAGCCTCAGTGCTAAGCCTTCATGCTGGACTCACCATTTGGTGATTGAGAGCTGCTTGTCTCCTCACTTGATTCTGGAAAGACTGGGCCTTCGTCTTCAGTGGGGCTGCTGATGGGAGATGCCGTGGCCTCGTCTTCAACCTCCCCCTGCATTAGGGCAATAAGGCACAATGAACACCCCTTTGCTCTTGAAGAAGAGACCGAAGGGCGGATTGACTTTGCTCGGGTCTAGTGTCTAGACCCTGTTCTCTTGCAGCATCCTGCTCGGTTCTGTTCTTCCCCCAACTACCAAAAGTATTTCCCAGCTGGGCAACCCTTTAACTGAACTTAGAACATGTGCTTTGCATGCCCAGTGGTCCATCACTGAACTATTAGGGCCCATATATTTTGGAATGAATGGTTGTATGTTCCTTCTCTCCCCACTCCCAAACCTTTAGAGGGTATCATCAATTATGTCACTCCCTTCAAAATATGGTATGTTAATCCTACATAAGTGTTCAGATGCCATGCTGCTGAGTCAGACCTGGATTTCTCCCTACATAAGTGTTCAGATGCCATGCTGCTGAGTCAGACCTGGATTTCTCCCTTAAAGTCCTAAACATCATGGTTAGCTATGGGTGCTTAACATGTCATTAGCAATTGTGTGTCTGTTCTTACACACCCACACAGGGAAGGGCCAGAGCTCAGTGGCAGAGCATCTGCTTTGCATGTGTCCCAATATGAATCCTTCTAGAGGATCTTCTTCTTCTAGAGTTGGGAGAGAACCCCGTCTGAAACTCCAGAAAGCATTAACAAGTAAGAGACAGTACCAAGCTAGATGGACCTTAGGTCTGATTTTGTATAAGTCAGCTTCCTATCTGCAGCATTCTGGCCATTTCTTCCCCCTGCCCTGTGCTCTTGATAAAAGTTTCCCAAAAGTGGGTCTCCAACTGTTTTGGGACTACAACTCCTATCGGCCCTAACTATGAGGGCTAGTGGTCAGAGATGATGGGAATTGTAGTCCAAGAACAGCTGGAGATCCAAGTTTGGGAAACCCTGCTCTAGATGAATATCCTCTTGCCCAAGCTGCTATTAAGCTCAGAAGGAAAGTTCCTGCTGGTGCTTTCCTGATGGGTTACAAGCTCATGGATCTCTGCACCTGTTATTAATTTTTAATTTTTTAAAAAAACAAACAGTGATTAATGATGCATTTAAATGTCACGTCTTGTTTGGTGCTTAGGCTTCAGTCTTATCAAGCTCGGCAAGTATTCAAAGAGATTATTATTAATAAAGTATTTATAAGCCACTTAGCATCCAAAAAAATCGCATAGCAGTGTAGAAAAGGATAAAAGGCACACGGTGCCAACCACTGAAATAAAACCTGTTCAAGCATCACAGTGGCCAAGTAAGAGACAATAAAATGTACAGCCAGCGAGCTACTCCATAAAGGATTGGGTGAAACAAAAAGTCTTTAGCAGGTGCTGAAAGCATAAGGTTGTTGGCCCCTTGACCTAAGGTGTGCTAGGTGTCAAAGCATCCCAGACCTTGGTGGTTTTGTTTCGCCCAAGACACCAGACCCAGGCCTTGCTGCATGAATTGACATCATCAGGCAGTTGTACAAGAGGCCCGTTGGTGATCCCTAGAGCCTCTTTGCTGGCGTTGCTCTTCGCTTCTGTTGCTGCCTATTCACTTTCCCCTTGCAAGCATGAGGGCCGAGAAAAGAACAAGAAAAGAGCAAGCCTCTCCCTTTAGGCAATGACGCAGATTAGGTCCAGTGGGAAAGGAAAGTCGGCTGGTCACACACTGCCTCGTTTCTCACCTGCTCTGCGAGAGCTTTGGCAGCAGCTTTGCCAGTCTTCCTGTTCATGGTACGGGAGATGGCAGCTCTCCATCTCTTACCCAGCTTTGAGGTGCTGCTTCGGCCTGATTCATCTGAGATGGACGCAGAGTTTGTCTGATTGCCTTCGGGGACCTGTACAGAAGAGGTAAAATATTGGGAGCAGCTGGCTGAGCTATTGCAAGGCTGTCTACACACCCCTTTCCCCAGTGAATACGAGGGAGGAAAGTGCACCTAAATATATGTGTAGTTGCTGAACTGTAGCTATTGAGATGGCGCAGAGATTGGCAGCACAGTGTTTTAGACAGACAGTGCAGGAACCACGGAAGTGGGGAAATAAGGATCAGGTGACATCCCTTGAAAGGGGCAGGAGCTCTAACATTGTCAGTACAAAACAGAAATGGAAAACCCATTTGAATGTTATTTGGGATGCAGCTCCTGCCATCCTTGACCAATGGCCATGTTGGCTGAGGTTGATGAGATTCCCAACTGCTCTTGGATGTCACAGGTAGGAGCAGTTAACATGAGCTGCGATAAGAGAGGCAAACATGATTCAGGGCTGCAGCAGTGGAAGCCCAAGGCAGGCAAGAGCAGGACTGACTGTAGGCAGTGGGTGGGAATAGGTTTCGTCCCAAGGCACTTGAGACCACTCCTTGCCTTGCTGAAACTGTTCAGCACCTGGTCAGAGCCATATAGATGTTGCCTGGTAGCATCATATATTTAAAACATACTTATATTGCTTTAACAATCATGGCTTCCCTCAAAGAATTGTAATTTTTAGCTACAATTCCCAGCATGCTAAACAAACTGCAGTGCATAGATAGAATTCTTTGGAGAAAAGAATGTGACCGTTCCATGATGGATAAAAGGTGGGGTATTAGGGTAAGAAAATAAACCGATTAAAATGTGAATAAGCCTGGGCAGAGCCAGATGCTCTGTGATGAAGGCCACATGGTTAGAGTATTAGAGCCTAGGGTTTGAATCCCCATTCAGCACTGAAGCTCACCTTGGGACAGTCACCATATCTCAGGGTTGTTGTGAGGATAAAACTGGGAGACTCCTTGGAAGAAAAGGTGTCCTACAAATGTTATAGGTAAATAAATGGGAGTACTCACTTCCTCCTCTAGGTTGAATTCCTTCTCACTTGGTAGAGGGGAGCTGGGTTTGGATTTAGGAAAGTCCTTGAAGCTGCTGGATCGCTGCAGGGACAGCTGATGAGGGGGAGCAAGAAGGTGCAGCAAGTGAATATACGAAAAGGCAGGGAGCACACATCGGGAAACGGGTGGAGGGGCATGTGAAGGCTCAGCCTCCTAGTCCTCATGTTCTGCAACCCAATCCAAGCTGGTGTAACTGGAGAAAATTTCAGATTCTTCCTGTTAACCCAGCCTCTCATTTCCTCATTCCTCTCTTGCTTCCACTGTTCAGTATTTTTAGATTTGAAAGCTCTGCGGGGCAGAGATCTGGCCTCTTATGAAGTGCCATGCATGCGCATGGATGGTGGCACCCACGTCAGATTACTTGGGACTGATGGGAGTTAGAGTCCAAAATAGCTGGAGCAGGTACTAACTTGGAGATGGCTATACCTTAAACAACAACAACTTCTCCTACATCAAGCTCTGTTATTAATATGTTGGCTGCGGGTGAGGGGGGTAAATGGGGAACTGTGGGAAGGCGTGGCTCGGGAAGGAAGCAGGCCTTTCTAAGGAAGCATGAACTGTTGTTACGAGGGAAGTAGAAAGCTTGCACGTCTACGCCCCTCGCCAGCTCACGATCTGACTGTATATTTTGGTAAGAGGAAAGAGCAAGTCGCTCCTGTCCTGCTCTCTCTCTAATTAGTGTAATGTTGTTAGCATCACTTGGAGTCCCCACCCCCCACCCCATCTCGCAATATACATGCATTTCATTAATACCTTGCTCTGGGTCTGGAGCGCGGGGCGCTGCCCGCCATCAGAGACGGGAAACAGGGGTGCACGGAAGAATCACTGGTCTTAAGCCAACCTAGCTGTTCCCGCTTTCACATCTGGCGTGCTTCTTTTTTTTCTCTTTGGTAAGGTCGCTACAAAAATCGCCACTTAGCGAATGAAGTGTGTGGGTTGGCACCAACAACGAGCAAGCTCTCTCGAGCCTAAGTGCTAGAGCGGCAAAGGTGTGGCTTAGCTTACGAACAGAGAAGCTTCCGAAGTCAGAGGACGGGTGTTGCCACTTTTGTGTGCGTGTGTATGTCCGCACGCGGTGGCGCATTTGAGGTCTGGAAATGCAAATGCTTGCAAACCAGAGTTCACGCCTCGGTGCATAAGCAAAGCAGGAGGAAGGTGGATGTGGGGAGCTGGGAGCTGCTGGCAAGCCTACACCAGAAGCCCACGACTCCGCCCCGATGCAAAAGCTGCTCATCATTGCAGTGCCCCCGCCCCCGGCCCTGAACAGGACTATCAGCCGGTCACACCAAAAACACACAGTCAATTCTTTTGCGGCAGCCCTCCGGTCACACGTAGGAAGGTTCGCTTCAGCTCTTGTTGGAGTTGCAGCTTGCAGCGCTGTGCAAAACTCGGAACTAATTTGCTCAGAGGGGCCCTCTGTTATTAATATTTCGTTGCGGGGCGGCCACAACGAAACCGTGCAATGACAGCTCTACTCGCGGTCTGTGCGGTAGTTGAGTTTCATCTTGAGATCTCACGGACTGCAGACCATTTCATCAAATGCATCCGAGAACAGATGCATCTGATGAGGTAGGTTGTTGCCTAGCAAAGCTCTGCCCCCCTGTAAGAAGCCAGCAAGAAGATATTCTAGAGGGGGTGCTGTTCTGTGGGAATTTGAACCATTGCTTGGTTTTGGAGGAGAGAAATGAGGAAGTGAAAAGGGGGGGTGACAGGAGAAGATGGAGAGGTGAGAGAGAGGAACAGAACAGCATCCCCCCAAAGAATGAGAGAGGAAGAAACTGGGGCAGTAACATTCAATCCACTAATGAGTGAGATAAAAGGGAAATAATATGCCCTGAAATCAATCAGGCTGCTGTTTGGAAAATATATAAAAACTGCAGATGACAAACACCATCTTCATTGTTTTAGGTCCAGGAGGAAAGCAGCTTTGAAGATGATACACAACATATGTGCATAGGCTAAAAATTGGGAGAAAGTCATAGCGCAGCCATACATTTGCATACAGAGGGTCCCAGGTCCAATCCCTGGCATCTTCAAGTACAACCGGGAAAGAGTCCTGCTTAAAACCCTGGAGAGCTGCTATCTAGCCAGTGTAAATACTAAACTAGATGGACCCAATAGTCAGCATGAATGCAGCTTCTTGTTCCTAAAGCAGACTTATTGCTTCATAAACATTTGCTTTTAATGTGTGCAAATTTAATTGACAGGCTAATGACCAATAGTCATATTATAAATTCCTTAACATTTATTTAATAGGCCTAAGAAAGAGCACCCTCTGTCTGCAGAGGACAAAGTGGGCACTGAACTCTGATCTTTCATGTTTCTATGGCTTGATCATTTCACTCCTCTTTTCTCCTGTGTTTCTGGGTTACAGATGAAGTCTTCCCTCCCCTTTGTCCTAGCATAAGTGCTGCACTATAATTTATCAGCTGCTCTTTTCCGTGGTGTGGAAAATGTCCCTGATGGATTTCTGCCCATCATACCATTTAAACTAGAACAAGCTCAGAGTCAGAAAACAAGCACACAAACACATCCACATATACAGTACACAGACACTGCATAACTGTTGAAGGAAACTGACCCCCCCCCCAGCAGAGATTGAAGGCTTGGATGACCACAGTTTACCCACCCCTGCCCATGAAGCAAGCTTGAGGACTCGTATCTAAAAAGTTCTAGACAGTTTGGTGCTCTGGATAGCTGCAGGGCTGTCAACTGTCCTGGAGAGCCCTTCTAGGATTGTGGCACTCAATTTTGCTGGTGTGACAACCTCACCCCAAGGAAACATTGCTGCCCAAAGAGACCACTTGAGTGGATTGTGCAGTTGCTGTGAACCGAGCTGGGACCAGCTTTGCCTAACATAGCACAACCACAAAGCGACCTAAGACAGCTTCTAGAGCAGCAGGTGCCAAGCACCATGGGGGAAAGGGGAACATAAAAGCTACCATATTTCCAGAACCTTGCTATAGATATCTCAGTATTGTCTATGCTGGCTGGCAGCGGCCTTGCAGGGTCTCAGCTAAGAAGCATTTACCAGCCTTACCTGGAGTTGCCAGGGATTGAACCCAAGACCTTCTGCATGAAAAGCAGATGTTCTACCACTGAACTACAGCAACCCCTGCACCAAAGTGTAGCCCCTAAGGAAATCCACAACCCCTAGCCTCTGGCTGGCAAACTACGGTATGCCGCCCCCCAATAGTCTCCTAAAAACAATAGGTACAAAGGACTAGCATCGAACTAAGCAATTCAGGTCCTGGTGCTCTCCACAGCCTCATCCCATAAGTCAAGCGCTGCTGTTGTGCCCCTACTAGCAATCTGTTGGGCAAGAAGAGGTTCTGGGAAGAGGTGAGGACCTGGTGCCTGCCTCCCCAACCACTCACCTTCCTCTTTTGCACTGGGTCCTTCTCGCTGGCATTGGATGGCTTCCGGCGCAACATGGTGCTCTCTCTCCAGAGTACATTAAGTGACAGGCAGAGCAAGAGAGTAAGCCGGAGAGAGACAGAAGGCGAGTACGAGAAGCGACAGAGGCCAGGAAGTAGGCAGGAAATCACTGCATCACATGGGCTCCTTTCCCAGCAACTGGGCCTCAAGCAGCAGAAGTCGGGGCCCCAGCCCCATGCTTGCACATTTGCACAGGAAGGAAGTGGCGACTTACATGCACAGGCAGACTTCTCCACCCAAGACCAAGTGAGAGGTTGATGCCTCTCTTCTGGAAACAAGAGACTCACATGGGTGCCTCTCCCCCTGAAAACACAATAGTGTGACCCTTGCTGTGGTGGTGGTGGTGTGGGTCTTTGGAGCACAGGGATTGTTTGGAGAGCCAAAGGAAATGATTATCTACTAACACTTCCATATTTATTTCCATTTTAGCCCACCTTTCCTCTAAGGCAGAGGTGGGGAACCTTTGGTTCTCCAGATATTGCTGAATCACAACTCCCATCAGCTGCACCACACATGCCCAATGGTCAGGGGTGATGGAAATTGCAGGCCGGCAACATCTGGAGATCCAGTGGTCACCTGCTGTAAGGAATTTAGCAGGTGCTCCTCCCCATTTCATCTGCACAATAGCTGTGAGAGGTAGGATAGGCTCAGAGAGAGTGTCTAGCAGCTGAAAGTCACCCAGTCAGCTTCATGGCTGAGTGAACTCCAGCCTCCAAAGTCACATTACATCATGGGCTTTGTAGTCTTTTGAACAGCTTAAACAGGCTGCCACAATCTAAGTGTGACGTGCTGAAGCCAAGTGAGCATGGTTTCGCACTCCCAGGATACTACATTTTGACACAAACTCCATTCTGAGCAGACCCCCTTCCAGACAATTTTTTTAATGTGCCTTCATGATGATTTTTGCCCATTATGCTATTAGGGTGGTCATGTGCAACAGCAATGGGTTTAGGGGACTGTAGGTTGTTCTGTCCCCGTCCCCCCCAACGGGTGCTGAGCTAAGAGGTCACATCATCATACCTATATTTAAATGGGTACCTACTGAGAAGATCCAGAAAAAGGCAACTGTACCAAAATGAATTATTGTGAAAATAAGAAATCTTGGGTGGGGAGTGGGGGTGAGCCAAATTTTGTCCTCACTCAGGGCACCATATTACCAAAGTCCCCCCCCCCCTGTGTGCAATCTCACTTTCGATACTGTTTTTCACCTGAAAAAGTTTTTAGGTGATCAAACTGCTTCATTTCTAGTCAGTACATATCCCGTAACTTAAAACCCGTAATTTTTAATGCCACAAATGGAGTTTCATGGGCTACTTCTGTTGCACTATTGCTCCTCTGGACAGCAATAAGGTGGTAGCATTGAAGATGCATCACAGAGTAAACTAAAAGCAGAATAAATACAGCATTAGTGCATGATTATTGTGCCAAGAACATGTTACAGAATACACCCAGACTAAAACAATAGTCTGGCAGCAATATTGGCCGGCATAGTAGGACATGCTGAATTTTTCAACTTTCAAATTCAGCAAATGAGAGGTGCTAAAAGGTTGTAACATCACTTGGGAATTCAAAAGATGCTTTGGTTATATTATAGTAATTTAGTTTTGCTTGGTAAGTGAATTGTAAAATTGTAAAAAATGATTGCCAAATACTTGCATTTGTTTGTTTGCATTACCTGACATTTTCAGAAGGTAAAATTAAAATTACTGTATTTGATTTTCTGAAAGCAGTTTATGCTTCTTCATCACATGTAGATTTACCAAGCTAAACGTCTAGTCACAAATAAAAGCAGATTTGAATTCCTCACACCCAAAAAACGTAGTTTTAAAACTCCTCACTGAAGAAATTCACAAAATTAAGTTTAACCCCCTGAAATGTCATGCTCTATCTGCACAGTAATATACACAACCCTGCCGTATGCGCTTTGTGCATGTGTTTTGTGTGTGCCCGTGTTATGCACTCCGTGTCGCAGCTGCTACTGCGACCATCTTATTTTTCCTCACAATGAATCTCTCCCACAGAAGATGAGTATGACCTTGGTGATTTGAAGCAGCAAGCTCAAGCAATAAAAATGAAATCCAACAAAGTGGATGAATAATAGTCGCAGGCTGAAAGCAAAAGAGGGATGTCTTTTAAAAGGGGCGGGGGCGGGGGAGAGGAAATAAAAGAGAGGGAGAAATTCATTACAGTCCAGCCCTGCCAAGGAGGTTGTAGGTGCACACAACATACAAAACGTTATGGGTCTGTGTGACATTTGCAATCCGGCTTCATGCAATGTCAAGAATGAAGGATGCACGCTGCTCACATCAACAGATACTGGAATTATTAGTGCTTTATTTTAAAAAGAGTAAAGAGTTTCTTGTCTTTGCAAGTTATAACAGTGTACCACGCCTCCAGGAAATACACGTGTAGTTGACATTTTGGCTTTTCCCACACTGTACATTTATTATGGAATTTTGTGTTTTGTTCATTTGCTTTTTATGGGACACCTACATGACGCCATGATAAAAATATGCTCCTCTCATGTTTTGGTCCATTCGCCCTCCTCCCACCTCAGAAAATCGGACTTTTAAAGCATAATGGAATTGCTGTGCATTTCCCCCAAGTGCAGATGGTCTACTGCACAGCTATTTTGTCTGGTTATGCCCTGTATGGGTTGCTCTAAACATTTCCTTCTCTATGGTCCATCTTTCCTCTCTAGGAATACACTTTAACCCGTTCCTTATCCAAATAGCATTGTTTTCAGATCTGTTTCTCTGTCCCCACCCCCACCCCCAAATTGCAGCAGGGCAGAGATCATGATCGTAAGTGCAGTAAGAGGGAAGAAAATATATGACATTCGATCTGTTTGCAAGGTGGTTTTATACAACAATGAGTGTTTGTCCCGCATTCATCTTGATTTGCTTGCAGGTGTTTATGCATCTAGCTAATCATTCTTTCAAGCCACACTTTCAAGGCATTTCTCTATTGCTTTTCAAACTGCAAAAAGTCTTTTTTAAAAGTGGATTTATTGAGCAAAGGCAAATGAACTCTTAGACCCACTTTAATTGCACAAAACTGAAGTTACAATATGCACTTGAAATTGGGCTTATCCACATCTACCTTTCCTCTGTTCTTCCCAGGAACAGTCCGTGCTTTAAAGCTTCATGTCAAAGCACCTGTTTTTGTTTTTGCTTAGGAGCTTTCTCTGCAAAACCCCCCATTCTTTTAAACCTCAATTGGAGAAAATGGCAATCCACAGAAAATCCAAATTGATGTTTTCCCCAGTCTGGTGCCCTCCAGATGTTGTTGGACAACAACTCCCAATTAGTCCCAACAAGCATGGCCAGTGGACAAGGGATTGTGGGAACTGTAGTCCAAAATCTGGAGGGAACCAGGCTGAGACAGCCATAGATGCTCCATGTTAGTTGGTGAAACGTGAAGAAGACAATCCCTTAGCAGATAGGCTGCTGACTCAAGGGAATCAAGTACATTATTTCCTCCTTTCGGGTTTTTCTTTTTCTTTGGGGCTATATATACTGCTGTATATATTGCTGATGTCAAATAGGGATGTATCTTTTTCTGTGTGCCGTATTTACATACAGATGTATTTCCCCCCCTTAACTAGGGGGGAAATGACACTGACACATAATGCAGTAAGAATGAAAAAGGGCATCAAATGAACTTTCAGACATGGACACCCCAGGTCCTTCTTTTTACGGCCTAACAGCAGAACCCTTTAATGGATATAGGTATAGATGAGCACAGATTCTCCAAATTCTCAGAGTGGACTGGATCTCTGTAGATCAAGGGCTTTCTGCATATATTTTGTCCTGTAAGGAGGCTTGATGGGGAGGAGGCTTTGGAAGCAACAGCATCCGGCAGCCATAGATGGCTGCTAACTGTAGGCTAAGTTTGGAGGAGAGGCAGGCTTAAGTGCAGTGATGTGGACCAGTGAGGCAGTATAATGCCCCAAACTCAGCCCTACACCCTAGGCAGAAGCGTAGAGGTCAAGGTGCCTACAGCCAGGGTACTTAGGGATGTTGTCAGCAGGTTGGTGTCAGAAAGGGGCTCTGTGTTCTGCTCCAGCCACAGGTATTCCTCATCCAGGTTGCGTCTCTGTAGCTCACGGCCGATGTGCTCACGGATGGACTCATAATACCTGTTGATGTATTCGATCTGTGGGGGGCGGGCGGAGTGGGAGACAGAGACAGAGAAACAGAGAGATGGAACACTGTGTTTGGTGTGGCAGGTTCCTCCCCTCTGCACCCCCCTGCTCTCTTTACCCACCAGGCTTTTGCTAGAGATGCTTGAGGATTTTAATCGGTCTGCCATTTTAAGCAAACAAATCTAATTCATACACCCTGGGCCCTTCTTTGGTCTGTTTCAAATTGTTTCACTGGGTTTTAAATATTCTATGAGTGCATGTTTGCAACCCGCCCCAGACCTTACGCTGAAGGGCTGGTGAGAAATCCTATTAAATTAAATAAATACCAGTTCACAGATCGAGCACAGTTCTCCTCTAGCTTTTGCGCTTCTCCAAATTTTGCAGTTCTTGGCTCAATATACCAAAATGCACACAAAAGTGCATGTTTTAGATGCACACCAAATGCACGTTTTTTGATCATTCATGTACCCCTGTCAGGGCAAAAATGCATATTTTAGGATAAAGTGCATGCAAATATGATGTTAATTTTTGTATGTGTTTTCTTAAAAAGTGCAGATGGGTGTAAAAATGGGCTGGAATGAATGAACAATGCCAGAAACAGATTGATCTGCCCACCCTTAGCTTGCACCCACCTGATCCGAGGACAGGAGGTTCACATCAATGAGGTTCCGTTCATAGGGCACTAGGGACACCACCTCAAAGGTCAGGTAGGGCTCTTCAGAAATTTGGTACTATGGCAGACAAAGAAAGAAGGCGGCTCACATTTTTTGAGCAGTTGCATCAATTTTGTGAGGTTGAGTTTTGCATGCACATTCTCTCTTCTGTAGAACCAAAGGGCAACTCAGACATATGAACAAGCCAAAAACCACTCAGGGGTTCCTCACATACTACTACAGTCCTAATGAAAATTACACACTGCATTTACTTTTCTTTTCTTTTAAAAAAACAAAAACCCATGCTCATGGTTTGTCATGACACCTTTTTAGATTCACATCTAGTCTGGCCCTTAGTGAAGTCTGTTCACATATATAATTGCCAGTCGTCAAGTTATAGCATGGGGAAGTCAAATGTTGTCCATACACGACTGAGTTGGCCCCAGGGAAATCCAAGGCATGATGGGGTTGTCCCCCACCATCCTATGGGTGACAATGACCACCTACCCTTGCCCTGGATATTGTGTTATAGCAGGTATGAAGAACCTGTGGTTGCCCAGACGTCTGACCCTGCCATCATGATCAACTGTCAGGGATGATGGGAGTTGTATTTTTTGCAGCCAAAAAGGCTCCCCTACTGGTAATAGTTCCCCCTTGTCCTCTTTCTATGCAATTGGTCCTGGATTAGGGTCTGCAGTCATTTCACACAAAGGATAATTATAAATGCTTCCCCCCCCCCTTGAACATGCAGAAAGGTCCTCCTTAGAATGGGAAATGGGAATGAAAGTGACTTTGAGAAGGACTCCAAATACCTTAAGGCCTGACCTGTATGTTGCAGAATCTCTACCTCTTAAGGTTACAGCTCACAGTTTGTACAGAAAATGTGCTGCAGGTTGTCCCGTAGCCACCCATTAGTGACCCATCAAAGGCAGAGAAAGAGCATCACCTTGGTCTTTGCTTCCACCACAACCGCAATGTCCTCCAGGCGGATCCCAAACTCACCATCCTGGTAATAACCTGGCTCTGGAGAGAATGGGGCAAAGGAGAGGGGAGGCAGAGAAAGAGTTCAGAGTGCTTCTGTGCCTCCCCCTCCCCACCAATCTGGTAAATCTTCTTACTTCATTGCCCAAACCAGTCAGGCTGTTTATTTAAATGAGACCCTTTTTAGCAATGCAAATTCCTGGGTGCAAATCCAGAGGGCGGTCTCACGAAATGGGCTCTGAATGACAAACACGTTGCAATAAATCTTATTAGACTGAAACTGTGAACTGCTTTTACTACAGACGCACTAAGACTTTTGGTAAACATGCACATTATTGTGATTTCATGTATTTTAAAGAACTGCAAAAATCTCATTTCTGCTCGCTGTGACAGGCCAACACAAGTACCCCTCTAGAATATGGTGTAGTGAATGAAACATCTAGCAGTTCCCAGATACAAACTCCAGAAAGAAAAAGAACCCCTGCCTGCGATTCAGAAGGGGGAGGGAGAAGCAAGGCTTGGTGGCATCAGAACCAACAAAGATCATGTGGCACTTACCTATGGAGGTGAACATGCCTTTTTCCAAGGGCACATTGTTGGCCTGAAAGCCCACAGGCCCTAAAGGTGAAAGGATCAGTTATTGCTATCAGAAAACCAGCCCAAGAGATTTTGCCACCCCTACTGAACCATGACCTCTTCCCCTCTTATGCAACGAAAACCATTTCACCAAAGCTACACAACCCCTGCAAACAGACATAATATCATGAGAAATATCGGTTTTCGTTTTTTCATGTTAAAACTCCCCCAAGTTTCTGGTCCTGAAGATTACAGAGATCAGCTTGAAAGTATCCTGATAGGATTGAGCTTAGTTAAATGTCCATAGTATATCTGCAAGGAAGGAGGACGGGGAGGAAATTGGAACAAACTCTGGTGACACCCCCCCCCCCCGCTTGGCAAAGCTTCAGTAACCTGTGCAAATCACTGCCCTTTGCTACAGCAGACCCAATCTATAAGCAAATGTGTAGGGCATGCTGTCATATAGAGATTCCAGAATTCAGCCCCTAGTAGCGTAGAAGGTGGATCGCCATTTTTAAAATGTTTGTTTCATTGTTTGTCACTATTGAAGGGCAATATAAGCGCAATTCAACCTAACCCTGGTGCGACTTACACTCATGAACAGACAAAAAGTTGCCAATGCCATGACCAGTGCCATGGCCGTAGTTGAGTCCAGCTTCCCATAAGGCTCGGCGAGCAAGGGCCTCCACAACTCTCCCTAAAACAGAAAAGTCAAGTTTTGTTGAGGAACAGCAGGAGAGAACCCTTAGTTTTCCTGCACACCCTTTCCCACACCTGCAAATCTCAGCAACAGGTAATAAAATGCATACTTCCTTTGACAGTGGAGGTGGAACATAACCAGAATGCCTAGTGGCCACTGATATCCTCCAAGAATTTGTCTTATTCTTTTTTACAGCCACCCAAGTTGGCAGCCATCACTATATCTAGTGCATAGCTGTCAAGTTCTCCCTTTTTAAAAGGGAAATTCCCTTATGCTGAATAGGCTTCCTCGCGAGAAAAGGGAAAACTTGACAGCTATGATCTAGTGTGACATGGCCTGAGAGGTGACGCGTGAGGCTGTAGGTCTGGAGAACTACTGGGTGGGTCAGGGTCTAAGTAAAACTGAGACACAGGAGGAAAGCGGTGTGGGAGCGGGAACAGAACAACTTGCAGAGAGACTCTCACCTATGCCCAAAGCATGTTCACAGGGCCAGCTCTATCTTTAGGCAGAGTGAGGAAGCTGCCTCAGGCGGCAGGTAAGAGTGGTGCTGATGGCAGTGGCAGTGAGCTGCTGGAAGACAGAGCTGTATGTATCACACTTAGTCTGCCTTAACCACCCTTAGTAAACTAGACTGCTGCTGTCAGTTATGGTGGAAAACACCACTGGCCTGGCATCCTGCGCCATTGAGACTACCCCTAGTGAGACTGCCCCTGTGAGCGCCGCAACCCCAGAGTCGGACACAACTGGACCTGATGGTCAGGGGCCCCTTTACCTTTACCTTACCTGAAGTTCTGGGTGGAAAGACGAGCCTGGACAGGTCAATGTTTCCCATCAGCACACGGGTATAAGCTTCCTAAAAAAGTGGAAGAGAAGAAGAAATAAAGAGATGAAAGGAAGCATGTCTGAAATGAAGGGGGGGGGAGATGAGCCAGATTCATGGAAAATTTATTTGCCATAAGAACACACAAAACCTGCCCTATACTGTTAAACCACTGGTCTATTTAGTACTAGGGGCAGCAGGGAGAGGTGAGGGACCCAACCCTGACCTAGCACTCAGGGATGAAGGAAGGAAAGCATATTTTCAAGACCTCTTTCACCTACCCACCTGGAGTCCTTTCACCCAGAATTCAATAATCCCTTATTTGTTGTTCTTCAACCAAAGGTATTACTTTCCTTTCCTTTGGACCACATCAGTGAGGCAAGGGTGTGTGTGTGTGTGTGTGTGTGTGTGTGTGTGTGTGTGCACGTGCGTGCGTGCGTGAGTGCGGGTCTTGTTGTTTGGGCAGCCTAGGACCTCCCTAGGTTTGTGCCCCAGGCAGGAGGTCACTTTGGTGCTACTAATGTACCAGTTTGACTTCACCCTCAGAGGCACACTCCATTGTCTCTCAAGACAGATAGATGCCCACAATTTACTGTTGTGAAAGACAATAATATGTTTTATTAAGCACCCCGTTTCCTTGTCTGGTCTGGGAAGCCCCTTGCAGAGCACAGCAGATGAGTTTCCATTCAGAGTCATGAACTGAAACCAACATGCAAATCCTGCAACAAAATGTTGCAGTGTTGAGTGCTGCTGCCCGGCTGCTGCCTTGCCCTGCAGTCCATTCCAGCACCACCCTCCACATTCTGTGGCCATTCCATTGAGCATACTTATTTCTTATTTAGCTGTTTTTGTCCCCTCCCCTTCCCAGAATCCTCCCCTGAAAAGTGTTGTTGGCTGTGTTTTTTTGTTTTTTGGTACTTTTGCAAACCTCAGGGTTCCCCAAGCCTGCTGATGGTTCCTTCTTATGGATGGGTGGTGCCATTCTGTCTGCATGGGCAGCTATGGCATGGACCACTTGAACACCAGAAACAGAGGGAACGGTACTACACTTTGCATTGTGTGGGCTGCAAACATACCATATATTCAAAGTACATTTAAATCACACGACTTCCCCCAGAAGAAGAAGAGAAGAAGAAGAGTTTGGGTTTGATATCCCGCTTTATCACTACCCGAAGGAGTCTCAAAGCGGCTAACATTCTCCTTTCCCTTCCTGTTGATCTGTTTGACATCCTAGACCTATACCCTTTAAAAATGTGGCTCTTTTCATAGCGGCTGGGTGGTGGGTGGGGTGTTATTGGGTTGTTGTTTTTATTCTGATTATATATGTTGTGATCTTTTCTGTGAACCGCCCTGAGACCTCCGGGTATAGGGTGGTATATAAATTCAAATAATAATAATAATAATAATAATAATAATAATAATAATAATAATATGGCACTTGGGAACCACCTGCTTTACCATACCCATCCTGAAGCGAGCAAGAGAAAAGAAGGGAAAAGTAACTTAGACAAGGGGGTGGGGGTGGAAATACAGCAGAAGGAAAACAAGACTTTGTCCCCGAGTCCCCAGGTGTGCAATCCAGGTGTACATGTAGGAAGAAGAAACAGTACCTTCTGAAAATCTGTGGGCTCCCCCCAGTGGACAGTCCGGGTTATGTCTGTTGTTCCATCGCTGCAGAGGGGAGAGAAGCAAAGCCAAGGGAGCTTTGTCAGACAACGGGTGTCCTCAGGTCAGGATTTTGCAGCGGAAGTCCAGAGCCTCACTTGGCAGAAGGAGCCGGAGGGCTTCCCAAAATGTAGCAAGGCTGGCTTACCACATTTTGAAGCAAAGTCACGCAATACAATTGCCATGTAAAGAGGGACTCCTTAAGGAGTCCAGAGTGTATAAAACTACCTAGTTTTAGGTAATCAGGAGCTGTTTGGTGGATGGGGCTCCCCTCACTTAGCCCCAAAGTTGTGCCAAATATATTTAGGGGAGCATGTGGAGAACCTTTGAGAGCAGCAGTTTCCCCCTTGCAACGTGGAACCTATTGCTCCCAGAGACTTGTCTAACTCTTAACACTGATTTAGGAAGTGAGGGTTTCGTTTTTTAGCAATGCCTTTGTTCTTCCTTCTGGTTACCTGTTTTTATTCTGAGTAGCTGTATTTTAAAATATCATTTATTGCACCTGAACCTGGATCCTCCACATGACCTGTTCCTTGAGCAGGGACCCTAATTTGCTTGCAAATGAATCTTAACAACAAAAATAATGACAATTTGGGAGCACCTCTGCTCTTCCTCCTAGGCATAGTTTGATATTTCATCTGCATCTTGTGATGGGTAGTAAATATTCTGACTGTTTATATGTTGTAACCTGTTTACAACATTTTACAGACTTTATAGAGAAAGCGGCCAATAATTTGTAACAACAACAAGTTTTATGACAAATTCATTACCCGCCCTTCACCAACAGGTCCCAGTGTGGGTTACAACGATTTAAAAACAGTTTAAACAAATCATAGGTGAGTCCTAAAACACGCACACTCCTTGTCAAAACCAAGGTAAAGAGGTATGTCTTCAGCATATGACAAAAACTACATAATGTAGGCACCATATGCACCTCCGTGGAGAGGAAGTTCCACAATTTAGAGGCTGCCACAGGGACTTCCCTCCATTGCAGGGGGTTGGACTAGATGACCACAGGGTCCCTCCCAACTTTACAAGTACGTGGCATCCCCAGGTTCCATGCCCAGTGCGACCAAACCAGTTGCACTCCCCTAAATCTGCCCCTGATACAGTCTGTAGGGAAGGACGCTGTATTTCAGAGATCAATAGATCAACCCAAACCCTAGAGTACAAGGAGGTGTCACTTGGGCATACTCAGAGTGCTATCCTTGATAGGAGGAAGCTCCATAAATCCAGAAGCAGCTTGCTAGGAGGGGAGAAGTCTCTTTGCTACCTTCTCAGCAGACACCTCACTGGTGTTTACCAGGAGAGGGAGGAGGAGGGGTGAGGCAGTGGGGAAGTTGGTGATGTGTAAGCACATCAACAGGAGTGCTACATTGGCTCTGCCAGTGTGTTTGCACTCTGCTGACCTTCCTGCACCTTTCCTCACTCCCTCCTATGGTACAGTGACCTGCCTGCCAGCAACCTAGTACTGTACAGAGGCCCTGCCCCACAAGATGAGCTGCTTCTCCATAAAACCCTCTGCCAGATGCAGGCACCCGAGCCTGGCCAAAGAGAGAGAGGGCACCCCATACTCACAAATATTGGCCCCCTGAGTCCAGCAGGTACATTTCATTCACAGTCAGCTTTCGGGAGGTAGCATTGGATGGGCTGAAAGAGGAAAAGAAAGGCACAGAGAGGGACATCAGAATTAGCATGTTAGGTCAGGCAACTGTGCTTCCAACTGTGCTTTCAGTGTTCAGTTGCCAGCAGACGCAGGGAAATTCGAAAACAGGATAAGGCGGCAACATTCAACCAAAAAGAGTAAAGGAATCTTACTATTATTTGGAAGCACATAGTTTCCCCCAAAGGATCATGGGAACTGTACTTGACCCCTCACAGAGCTAGAATCCCTGTACCCTTAACAAACAGTTCCCAGAATTCTCTGGGGGAAAGTCATGTGCTTTAGAGGCATGGGGTGTACGCAGCCTCTGTTTAGGTGATGGTTTTTTATTCCTCCCCTGCCCTCCACTGTAAAGTCCCATGGCAGATGACAACAATATAGAAACAAAAGATCACAACAATTTACAATCAGAAAAACAGAGCAATAATGTAAGAAGCAATAGTGGCCCAAGGGGTGGGAATGTGCTGCAAAGCCGTCCTCCCAGCACCGGGGCTGATGCTGTTTATCTGAATGTGCCTTGTGTGGAGTGAGGCTGTGCCAACCTCACTCTCACTGGTGCCAACCTGCCACTCTCACTGGTGCATCCCATCCAAGGCACCACCATGGCATGGGTCACTCAAGTCCTACCCAGTAAGTGGATGCTGGTTTTGGGAGGACTGCTCCACATCACCACTGATGTGCCAGTAAAATTTCAGGCACATTCAGGCACATTCCCAAAGAATCTTGGGAATTGTCGTTTACCCAGAGGCAAACCTAGGCTCACTTGTGCCCTTCACAAGGAACTGTATTGGTGTCTCCAAAGCCAGGAGAAACCATGGAGCAGAAACTTAATGTTTGCTTTTCTTCACCTTTTGCACTACAACAGCGATTTTCTCTGTTCCCCATCCCCCCTATCAGTCTGTCTGTCTGCCTACCTGCCTCCTTCTGCTCCATGCTTTCCCTTCTGCCGCCTCCTTCTTCCCTTCCTTTTTCCTCCTCCTGCAACTCTTCCCCGCTCTCTCTGTCTTTCTTCTCTCCAAGCCCCTGCTCACACTTCTAAAAGCTCTGCCAGCCAACTGGAGAGGGCTCAACAGGGCTGCTACAACAGTAAAGTAAAGGTAAAAGTATCCCTGACCGTTAGGTCCAGTCGTGCTCCTGCCCACCTAGCTACAACAGTACACACCAGCAACTGGATTCCTCCGCAGAGATGGCCAGAGGAGCCTGTATGCCTGACCGAACAGTGGAGGAGCGGCCCTGGGGAGTGTGCAGGCTCCTAGCCACTCCAAGCCAGAGGTGCAATTCTTGCGCCTTCCTAGGCCTGTGCCCTTGTGGGCTAACCTGGCCAGCCCCTGAGTTTACCCCTCACAGAGTTACAACTCCCAGCACCCTGAAGAAACTAGAGTTCCCAGATACTTTAAATGCACTGGGTGTCTCTGGAAAGCCCACAGGCAGAGCAAGAGAGCAATAGCTCTCTCCCAGGATAGCTCCCCAGAGAGGCAGCCTGCTTCTGATTCTGGAGGCAGCATACAAACAGAGCAGCAACTGCTGTATTGGCAGCCGAACCATCTCCTTTTAAAGCCATTGGAATTGGTGATCATTATTGCCTCTTGTGGGAGTGAGTTCCCTGGTGGCACCTCCATGTCCTAAGGCTCCCAGGTGGGTGGGTGGGGGGGTATAATTGCCTTTGTGCTTTTTCTGTGAGTTTCCTGGAAGCATCTGAGGGGGGGGGGGGCTAGCCAGTGTGAGAAAACAGGATGCTGAATTCACCAGCAAGGCTCTCCCTCCCTATGCTTTGCAGAGGCAGGTGTGACATGCACGCTCAGGAACCCATGTGCACAAACCACAACCTATATTTGGGCATGCCATTTTTAGATCCTGCCCACCCCGGTTTGTGCAGATTCTTGGCAGCTCTGTGGTTTCCCTCTACACGCTCTCGGCTTTTAGGACGGGCTCCTTCATGTGAGCATTGCAGGCCAAGGCTATGTGCACACTAGTAGCTTAAAATGCAAATAAGTCTCTCACTCACTCACAAAACATTGTGCTTGCATGTTGCTGTTCAAACCAGTGAGGGGGTGGGGGGATGTCTTCAGCTGATGCACATTAACTGTTTGATTAGCCCGCCCCCTGGCCCAGCATTGCTATTCGTGAATCTGCAATCTGTACATGTGCAACATGTGCTTCGAATGTACACGCCTCAGCTTAACTGTGAAGTGAATTTGGCTTAGGTTTTTCAAATCGGGTAGAAGCTGCATCAAACAGCAGTATATCTCAAGAAACAACAGCACGGATAGGGATCGTGGCTCAATATCATGTGTGCATCGCTTCAAACACCAGCAGTGGGATTGCCCTGGAGCCAAAGTAAGTGGTAATGTGTGCCAAGCCTAAGTTCTTACTGGCTCTCACACCAGTTTTAACAAACCCAATTTTTCAACTGTTCTCGTAGAGAATGCAAGGAGGCAGTAAGGCAGAAGTAGGGAACCTCAGGCCCAGAGGCCAAATCTGCCCCTCCAGACCTCTCTGTTTGGCCCTTGGACCTGCCACCTCCCTAGCCACACCTCCTCTCCCCTGGCCACGCTTCTCACCATCCCCATTTTGTGCTCCTCCTTGGGCACTTGTGTCTGGCTGAAAGAGGGGGAGAGAAGAGGCCACACAGTCACATGGCTTCCCTCAAAGAATCCTGGGAGCTGCCATAACAAATGGGTGCTGGGAACTGTAGCCCTGTTGGGGGAAATTACAGTTCCCAAGGTTTCGAGGGGAGCAAGCTGTGACTGCTCAAGTGGAATAGATGTGCTTTAAATGTTATCTGCGGATAGGATTATGTTTCCGTCCTGATTTCTGTGTTGCTGGAATGTAGCTTACTGTAATGCTCCATCTGCACTATAATTTAAAGTAACATCATCCCCCTTTAAACACGTGCTGGGAGTTGTTAAGATTCCTCTAATCCCCTCACACAGCTACAATTCCCAGAGTTCCCTGGGAAGAGGGATCGATTGTTAAAATACTCTGGGAACTGTCGCTCTGGGAAAGGGCAACATCTCTCAGCAATCTTAACAAATTACAGTTCCCATGATTCTTTGGGGGAAGCCCTTACTGTACTGTTTTAAGTGGGGGGGGGGTGATACTGCTTTAAATGTATAATGCAGATGTAGCCTCCAAATGTGTACAATGGTCAAAACTGCATACAAACAAACAAACAAACAAACAAAAACCACCACATGTTTATTAGGAGAAATTTGCACTAAAATGCTGGTGAATTTTCACAAATCACAGATCGCTGCAGAAATGTGGAGAACTGAATTTAAGAGTGGGAAAATGAGGAACTGCCCTCCATTTCTATCCACCCCTAATTATAGGCCCTAGTTAAGGAGATGGAAATGGTGAGTGATACGAGAAGCAACCGGTAGAGTCCTCCACTCCTTTGGTTCTGAGAGAGGGAGCCGTCCCCATGTTTTGGGATGTGGAACTGAGAATTTCAAAGGTTACCTGTATTGTATTGGTAAATGTGAATCGGGTAGGCCTGCAAACCAAAACAAATTTCTCCTCAATCCCTACCTGTAATGGGCCAGAGCTGCATTCAGACCAGTGGCGGAGATGGTCTCAAAGCTGGGTCCCTGGCAGTAAGCTTCTTCGCTGTGGAAGGAAAGAGAAAACTCTGGTTGGCACCCTTTTCATCCTCTGCAGCATCATCACCAAGGATTGATTTTCATACTGTTCACATGCCACAATAGCTTCTAAGCCATTTGCAAGCATAAAATCTACTATAAATTCCACACATAATTAAAACAAAAGAATAAAACAACCCTACCAAAATAGTAAAACCACTCAGATTTAATATCATTATTATTTATTGTTTATTTAATTTCTATACCGCCCTATACCCAAAGCATAACAATGAGACAGTTTTTTTATATATATAAAAAACCCTATTAAAATAGATAGGTCAAGAAGTTCAAGTTCAGGGAAATGAAAGCTTGTCTAAGGAGGCTTGCCTTCAATAGCTGGGGGAATGCCAATATAGATGGGGCTTCTCATATTTCAGCAGACATTCCACACAACACTGGTACCACCAGTGAAAAGGCCTTCCTCCATGTTCTCACAATGTGATAATCCTCAGATCATGGCAAAACTAGCCTAAATGAAGCATTGTCCTTTTCAGACTGACCTACGCAACTGGTCCACATAACGGGCGCCAGAGATTTCATTCACAGAACCGGTGGGAACGTTCTTTTCCAGCCAGACCAAGTACCGAATCACTGCAATGGCATCTCGTACCTGTGGTTGTAATCGTTGTTTAAAATACCGGTAATAAATAGCCATGTTGCAAATTTATGAGCATGACCAAACCACCCTTCTCTCTCTCTCTCTCTCTCTCTCTCTCTCTCTCTCTCTCTCTCTCTCTCTCTCTCTCTCTCTCTCTCATGGAACACATGATTGCAATAAATGTTCAAATATCATTTTATCATCATGTCTGTTCTGGAATGCACACATCATTCCCATTTTGACTGTCTACACCCTGCATCAAGTTTTCATTTGCAGAAGGCATCATAGCTGACTGGAGCCATACTATATGGCAGCAACATGGGCTCATGGTATAATCTCTTCCAGCATCATGCCTAGCCCTGACCTGGTACTGGACATGGAGTCCTCAGAGGACAAAACAGACACCCCATGGGTTGAGGATCTTGGGGAGCAGGCAGGGCCCCCAGAGTTCAATGCTGAAGATCCTCTTGTGGGTCCTCCCCCAAGTTGATACTTGATGAAGAACCCCCGAAACTGTCAAAGATGAGGAGCCACCTTCTCCCCCACCAGTCCTGATGAGTACCAGCCCCAAAGGCTTCAGGATACACTGTCCAGACCAGTCATGGGTAAAGGGTCCACTTGTGTGGTTTAGGAGAACTGCCTTGAACTTTCTCCCCAATCTAAACTCAAAAGATCATTGCACCACAACGTTCCACTGCTTTTGCACTCGCGGTGCGCTTACATACATGGGCAGCTCGCAGCATCTCTTGCTCCTTGGAGTTCTTGACTGCTTTGGTGATCATGACAGGAGAGTAATCCGTTGCCAAGAGTTTTTCCTGTAAGACAGGAAGGAGGCAGCCATGTCAACAGGCCATTCTCAGGGGGGATGCACCTGTTGGCTTACCCTGAAACAGACCAGCTGGAGGCAGGCCTTTGACATCACTCGCAGAGCATTTTGCGCAGTTCCCCTTTGCTTATGCTGCATTCTATATGTGGCAGTTCCCACAGCATATCTTAGAGTGCCTCCATGCATGCACGCACAATCATCTCCTGATGTCTGCTGTGTGCCACAACGAGCTCCATTTGAGGCAGGGCTCTGGTCCTGGAGCCTGGTTTCAATCCCAGAGCTCAACATTAAAAACACTTGTGAAGTAACAAGCATAAGACATGAAGAAGAGTCCCTCTGGATCAGATGAAAGGTTTATCTAGGTTTAGGGAATTAGCAAATCTTCCCATTTCAGGCTGCACTTACATGGCATTTTATTTCATTTTCACAACTTTTCCCCTAACTGTTAAGTTTACAAGACATTGTGGTGGAATACAGTGCAGAAAAAAGAGGTTTCAGTTACACCACCCAGGAAAAAAACCACACCTCTGCACAGGTAACTTTCTGTGCAAATGCCTATGCCCTAACCAGAGTGAAAGAAGAGGTGTGCCTAATAATAGCTCGTGTGACCTAAAAAGCAAGGCTCGGCAGCTCAGTTGTCATGCACTGCCACCCACTGCAAACATTGTCAGGTGGCACAGAAACTTTGGAGGATTTAAGACAGCAAGCAGCATGCAAAAACCATGCAGGGAGCTTCCTGGGCAGGAAGTTACTAGCTATGTTGGTTACGCTCTCAGACACAGCATGCTTTTGAATACCAGCTGCTGGAAACTGCAGGATGAGAGTGCTCAGGTCTTGCCTGCCGGTTTCCCACAGGCATCTGGTCAGCCACTGAAAACAGAATGCTGGGCTAGCCTGATCCAGCAAGCTCTAATGTTCTTAATTGCACAGTGAATGGAGGCGATGCATTATTCGATGCCATGTGAAAACATAACAAAACTTTTGCTTTTAGCAAACAAAAAGGGGTTCCCGTTTGGATGTCCCCGGGGTTGACAGTACTAAGCTAGGTGAATCAATTGTCTGACTTGGTACAAAGCAGATTCCTATCCTAAGTTTCCAAACCATGAGTGGTGATGATGGCTCACTCTCTATGTTCTTCCTTTTCACCTGAGAAGGGCCATAGATGAGTGGCAGAGCATCTGCTCTGCACAGAGAATGTCCCAGGTTCAATCCCTGACATCTCCACGTGGGACTGGGAGTGCCCCCCATTTGAAACCTTGGAGAGCAGCTGCCAGTCAGTGTAAGGTAAGGTAAAAGGTAAAGGACCCCTAGATGGTTAAGTCCAGTCAAAGGCGACTATGGGGTTGCGGTGCTCATCTCGCTTTCAGGCCGAGGGAGCCGGTGTTTGTCCTCAGACAGCTTTCTGGAACATGTAGCCAGCATGACTAAACTGCTTCTGGCACAGTGATGGAAACCAGAGCGCAGTGATGGAAACCAGAGCGCACGGAAATGCTGTTTACCTTCCCGCAGCAGCGGTACCTATTCATCTCCTTGCACTGGTGTGTTTCTGAACTGCTAGGTTGGCAGGAGCTGGGACAGAGCAACGGGAGCTCACTCCGTCGCAGGGATTTGAACCGCCAACCTTCTGATCGGCAAGCCCAAGAGGCTCAGTGGTTTAGACTACAGCGCCACCCACATCCCTGACCAGTCAATGTAGTAGACCATACTGAGCTAGATGGACCAATGGTCTGACTCAATGGAAGGCAGATACCTATGCTTCTCCCCCAGTTTTTCCAGTGCAGCCTCCTCTCTGGTTCAAAAGGTTCCCCTATACAAGAGTCCCTCCATCTTTCTTACCAGGGGGATTTCTCGGTAGAGTCCTAGGTTGGTGTATTCAGTCCCAATCCAGATTCGAACGCCATCCTGCTGGGCATACTTTCTCAGACTTGTGCTTGCTTGATCATAGTCTTCCACCTGCACACACAGGGGCCCTGGGCACTGAGAGACCAGCGACTGGGATGCCTCTTTGCTCAGACGACTCTGGTTCACAAACAGACTAAGGAGGGGTGGGGACAAACCAAGTGAGGTCGGAAGAACAAACAACTGTTAATTTGTTGATTCACTTTGGGCCCCTCTGGCACTATATATTTTAAGTGCTAGTGAACAGTAAAAATCACTTTAAACGGTCATGGCCTCCCCTGCCCCAAAGAATCCCAGGAAGTATAGTTTGCTAAGGGCTCTGGGAGCTGTTAGGACGCCTCTATTCCCCTCAAAGAGCTCCAGTTTTCAAGAGTGGTTTAAAAACGGCCCATCCCTCTTCTCAGGGAATTTTGTAAACATCGTTTGGCACATAGGTGAGAATTTCGAAGGAGGGTTGTGTTTCTGGAACGATATGAAGACTGAAAGTGAGAATTTGGGCCCAGCGTTGCCTGTAAATACAAACTGCATAGAATTTCTCCCTCATCCCTAATGCTTAGTCAGGACAAAATGCTGAGTTTCTGTTTTGGGGGAGGGAAGGTAAAACAGGAAATGGAAGATAAGAAATGGAGTGTTCTGGAAGAGGGCATGGCTGGCTGGCATGCACCCTGAGGAGAGCATCTCACACTGCAGCAATTTTATTCTGGATCCCACTTGTTTGAACCAGACCCTTGTCTTAGACGGTGAGTAAGCTGCTCAGTTACCTGATATCTGTCTTGGTGAGAAGTGTGTAAGCATAGAAGACAGGTGTGTAAGGGATGTCATCTCCCCGAAGATTGAAGAGCCCTGTGGAAAGGCAGGAGTTTCTTACAAATTCCATTTTCCCCCTTCTTCTTTTTGCCTGGGAGGCTTTTAAATGGTTGAAGGAAGCAGGGTAGGGTTATGGGGAGAGTGGCTTGCAGAACGGAGACAGGATTAGAGCCACAGGGGAAAGCAGAGGAGAAGGCCCTGAAGTGAACGTGGGTTGTCCTGAAATCCCTAGAATCTTGCACAGCTCAGAGATTGGGGTGGTGTGCAACTGTATATAATTCAGATGACTTATTATTATTATTATTATTATTATTATTATTATTAAGCATTCATTCTGAATTGTTTGCAGGGAGGTCAGACCATGGTGGATATTTATTGTGCATTCATTCTGATTTGTATGTGGGGAGGTTAGATGACATTGTGCCAAAGCAAATGTTATCAACACGTTCTCCAGTGAATCACTTTCCTTATAACAAAAGTCTGATCTTTTGGGGGAGAAAGAGTTTGACGTGCAAGATCTCCCAATCCACTATACAATCTTAATTGGCAGGGATGTGATTGGTCCATCTAGCTCAGTGTTGTATAAAGTGAATGACAGCACCTCTGGGGTTTCACAAAGGGAACTTCCCAGCCCTACCTAAAGAAGCACAGGACTGAACATGCGACCTTCTGCTTTCAAAGCATCTGAAGCCTTCCTAACAATGCCACTCTCTGGAGCCAGCCCTGGTAGGAGTAGCTCAGGAACAGAAAGTGAAGACAACAAAGGGAATGTGTACTGACATAGCTGAGGAGGCTGCAGAAACAGGCAATGTGGGAATATAGAAAGCAAGCTGTGCATTAACTTGATTACAACGGAGCACTCACAGGCAGTTTCCTCGAGACCAGACAGCAGGACTGCTGTGGGCTTCCTGCCATGATTCTCCATCTGAGTCCGGATAACAGAAATCTTCTCTTGCCAACTGCTCCCTGAAGGAAGAGGAGGTGAGATGCAATGGGAGGTTGGTTGGCACCTGCCTGTCCCTTCGCTAACCTTTTGGCTCCATGAGGGCCACATGCAAGAAGACCATGTGCAGTTAAGAACCAGTTTCGATGGTCCAGAAATGAAGGTACAGTGGTACCTCTACTTACGAATTTAATGTGTTCCGAACGCACATTTGTAAGTCGAAAAAATTTGTAAGTCGAATCCCATAGGAATGCATTGGGGGGAAAATTTGTAAGTAGAAGCAACCCTATCTAAAAATTCGTAAGTAGAAAAATCCTATCTAAACCGCATCCAAGATGGCGGACGGAGCTCCATTCGTAAGTAGAAACATTCGTAAGTAGAGTTATTCGTAAGTAGAGGTACCACTGTATTAGAGGCAACTGTAAAAACCTGGACAGCATTGGGCTATCAGTACACAGGGCACATTATGGAGTTACATAAGCAATGGGAGGAGAGATAAACCAAACAGATGAAAATAGAAAATATATACAGGTACAGAATAACTTATCTGCCTGATGCCATGTCAAACCAGGGAATATTAGGACACTGAAGCATGCCAACTTGAATGTCTTTTCTTGCTTCCCCTGCACTTCATTAATCTTAGAGAAAACAGGCCAATCCTGCCAAGTAATTCTAGTGTAATATACTATATACATAGGAAGCCATCTTATCACTGGCCAACTAGCTCAGTGCTGTATGGCTAACAGCAGCTCTCCAGGGTTTCAGACAGGAGTCAGGGATATTCCCCGCTGTACCTGGAGATGCTGGGCATTGAACCTGGGTCTTTGTTCTGGACAGGAGCTCTGCCACTGAGGTGTGGCACTTCCCCAAGAAGGCAGGCACCAGTCTTCATGCATGGCTCAAGAACATACCAACAAAGTTGTCATGGAGTTGGTAGATGGTGTTGGTGGGAGGAGGAGGTCTCTGTGCCCCCCATGCTTGGTCCACCAGGTTGTCCTCTAGGGGAACGAGGATAATATCGGAACCCTCCAGGACCTGGTTGTAGCTCTCCCAGTTATCTGCGGAAAGAGGATGTCAGGCAGGTAGATGCAAAAAAATCACCAGTGATTGTAAATGATTGTAAATATCACTTCCAGAAGAAATTAGTTCCAGTTCACATTGAACAGCAGCCAAGAATGATTACAGAAAAGGAACTAATTTTGTTCCCAAAGGGAACTGATTTCATTCCAGTTCAGTCCACAGTTAAATTCAGTTTATTCATGTCGTCCTAGGTGGTTTCTCCCCAGCCTTCAATATCTTACAAGTCGTTCTGCTAAATTAGAAAATACACTTAATAGAACATCGAAACACACTATGTAATATGAGGTAATACGAGTGATTGTTTTGTTCCTTCTCCCCAACAATTACAATATTTGAACTTACCGTAAATAGCAGCATTACAGAGGTAAAACTGTGGAATGCAGTGACCACAATCAAACACAGAGTTAAGTGCGGTGGAGCCCCAAGTATAAAATTATTGAATGAAAATGAAAATTGAATTGAATTAATACAACCTCCCAAAGTTCCACTGCAGAAGGAACTGAGGGTTTGTCTCACTTCTGTTTCCCCCACCGCTTTCCCCTGGGAAAACCCACGGTTTAGAGTTGCATTGCAGCAAATGGCAATCAGGTTTCCTGCAGATTGCCATTTGTTCCGATTAATCGCTAAAGAGCATGTTTTCTGGGGGAAGCGGACTGGGCTGGGGAGCAAAGGCAAAACTGCTCAGACCCATCATGCTTTCTTAGCACTGGACAGGTGGAAGTGGGGATGAGCCCTTAATTCACATTCAGTTCACCTGGAAATTATAGCAACTGCTTCCATGCGTTATTCAGAGATTTTTTTTTTTTAGTTGATTAAACTGAATTAGTTCAATCCAGGGACTGAAAATGACTCCATAGTAAGAGCTGGTCCTCGACCGTAATAATAAATGAATCTGAATCTGAATCTGACTCCATAGCTGCCCACAGGTACAGAGCAGTTTTCCTTGGCCAGGGTCTGTGGGAGGGGGGAAGAGCAAGTCACCTGTAGTAGAGCAGTTCCTCTTAGACTCTGGGTGGATTTAGGCCTCTTCGTCTCTCTTTAGAAGGTGAAATGGCCCACTAAGTGTGAATTTACACAGTAGATTTACACACAAAGAATCCTGGGGAAAACCATGTGCTTTAAATGCATAGTGCAGATGTGACAAGCAGTGCTCCTTACCAATAGAAAAGAGGAAGGCATCCAATCCAATCCTCTCCCCAGCTGAAACTTCTTGAAGAATCCACTGCCCAATAGAGTTGATCCAGACTGCAAGAGAAAGGAGAGTGAACACTTTGGTGAGTGTTCCACCAATTGCACGGACCACCTCAGGAGAAGAAGAAGCTAGCTGCAATTCCATTGCCAACATTGGCCACTGAGTCAACTAATGCCATAGCTCAGTGGCAGAGCCAGTAGCACCCAATGCTGACAATAGCTGTTTCACAAGAAATTCACATGGTGGAAGCTGCCTGGGACTTGGGCTGAGGTCTCCTAGAGGACACCTGCTCTAGTCTTCTTCTTTTTTTGACACCTGCTCTAGTCTAGAAGGGCTTGTCCACTGGCATGTGGCACTAGAGATGAACAAACCTGTCAATTTCAGTTTCTCATTTTTCCAATCTTAAGTTCACTTCCCTGCATTTCCACATCTGGGTGTGATTTTTTTAAAAAAATGTATTCATGAAAACTCACCAGCCTTTTAGTGCAAATATACTCATTTTCACATTTTTTAATATACATTTTCGCAAAGCAACTTCCCCTAGTACAATGCATTTTTGTATGTTACCGTATTTTCACTGATATATGCATTTCTATGCATACTTTGCCCTAGTAGATGCATTTTTCTTCACATTATTTGGCTGGAGGACTCCACTGCAACACAGAAGTGCTGATTTTGAAAGATGGCTATGTCTGCTTATTGTTTCGGGGAAAGCTAATTAAGAAGGTTCACATTTAATTGTGAGCTGAATTGAATTTCTCCCCTTCTCTATGCAGCCCTGGTGGCCAGAGGGGGAACTGTACCCCAATACATTTTTATGGTGGGCACTAACGTGACTTCTGCAGCTCCCAGTTGCAATCCATTTGGCGCTCAGCTTGGGTCCAGTAGCGACTGTCAGTGAAGAGGGCAGCCTTCTGCAAAGTGACCACACCGGTCCCTACAACAAGCAAGCAGAACAATTTCATGTGTGTGTATCAGGATTAATTCCTAAAATCAGAGTTGCTATGACCTGAGCTTGCTTGGGAAACACATTCCTTAAGTGTTCAGCCCTATTTCCTAAGCACTTGCTGGAACTGGCTACTACTTGGTGAAGGAAGTGCACTCTGTACATGCCTAGAAGCTTCTTTACTAGGTCTTGGTATCCCAGAGCTAAACAAGTCCTAAATAAAAGGTAAAGGGTAAAGGACCTCTGGATGGTTAAGTCCAATCAAAGGTGACTATGAGGTTGCAGCGCTCATCTCACTTTCAGGCCAAGGGAGCTGGCGATTGTCCACAGACAGCTTTCCGGGTCATGTGGCCAGCATGACTAAACTGCTTCTGGTGCAACGAAACACCATGATGGAAACTAGAGCGCACGGAAACGCTGTTTACCTTCCCGTCACAGCGGTACCTATTTATTTACTTGCACTGGCGTGCTTTTGAACTGCTAGGTTGGCAGGAGCTGGGACACAGCAATGGGAGCTCACCCTGTCACAGGAATTCAAACTGCCGACCTGATCTGCAAGTCCAAGAGGCTCAGTGGTTTAGACCACAGCGCCACCCACGTCCTAAATAGGTCATATCCAAACTGTACATTTAAAGCACATGTCTTTTCTCAAATAATCCTGGAAACTGTAGTTTATTACGGGTGCTGGGAACTGTAGCTCTGTGATGATAAACTACAGTTCCCAGGGTTCATTGCAGGGGGGGGAGCCATGTGCTTTAAATGTCCTTTTTAAGCATGGTGTATAATGGATGTGGCAATGTGTTTTCACAACCAATGTTGCGAGTGCTCTTTCATGTGAAGTGAATCATTTATAAAGGTAAAGGTAAAGGGGCCCCTGACCATCAGGTCCAGTCGTTTCCGACTCTGGGGTTGCGGCGCTCATCTCACTCTATAGGCTGAGGGAGTCAGCGTTTGTCTGCAGACAGCTTCTGGGTCATGTGGCCAACATGACAAAGCTGCTTCTGGCAAACCAGAGCAGCGCATGGAAACACCGTTTACCTTCCCGCCGGAGCGGTCCCTATTTATCTACTTGCACTTTGATGTGCTTTCGAACTGCTAGGTGGGCAGGAGCTGGGACCGAGCAACAGGAGCTCACTCCGTTGCAGGGATTCAAACCGCTGACCTTCTGAACAGCAAGCCCTAGACTCTGTGGTTTAACCCACAGCGCCACCTGGCTCCCATGCATCATTTATAAATGATGTCAATGAAAAGACACAGAGAACATGAGAGCCAAGTTTAGACTACATGTGAATCTTTGCCAATGCAAGCTTCACACTCACATTACAGGTGTGAGAAATCAGATTTCTGCCCTTTGTGTCCCGTAAACCCCCCCCCCCGCGAGCTTTAATTTTTTTATTTTAAAAAAGCAAATACAGTGCCTTGAATACAACACATCCCAACATCTTTAAAACATTAAATGCAGGTACTTTTCTTATTTAAAAATTCAGAAAATACTTTTACAGTATTCTCTGCCTTCCTTCCTTCACATGTTCATAATGAGTCAATTGACAGTGAAATCCTAGACAGCGATCAAGCCAAGTGCTGATGGGAATTGTAGTTCAGCACCATCCAGAGGATCAGGGGTTCCCCACATATGGCTTAAAGGTTAGCTCTGTTAATGCTAAAGTCAACTAGCCATGAGGGGAACAGCCAGGCAGGGTGGAATGATCTTTGCTGAGCTAGCACGTGCCCTGATTGGCTGTGCAGTTCTGAGGGAATTCTTTTCTCTGTACGTTTGGTTATGTGGATGTTGTGAAGTAAGAAAGATAAAATCTCTTTGCTCTTTTCTTCCCAATTTATATACCGTTTTGTTCAGCTTTTCTGAGTAACGTGTTATCAGCATTTCATTTCACTCTGGACTCCTGTGTTATATAAGCAACTTTGCAAACAATAAAATAAAAATTATTCACACAAACAAAAAACAAACCAATAATGTGCTGTTGATATTTCCTTGCACATTCCATTAACTTGGCATTCAAATTAGGTCTGGTTCTAACTCCCAGGGAACAGAAGTCTGCATTAGGCCTAGGCTGGGGATTGGAAATATGGGACCTAAATATTGCTGAACTACAGAGCTCCCATCCCCCCTGATAATTGACCATGCTGGCTGGGGCTGATGGGAGCTGGAGGCCAACAACTTGCAAAGGGTGACATGTTCCCCATTTATTGTCCAGGATCTGTGTATCTTAGGGTACTGGCCAATGTAGACCAGGAAAAGTGGGATGGTATGTCCGAAAGAGTATTCACCTGATGATCCTGTAAAGCCTGTCATCCAGGATAGCCTCTTGTCGCGTTCACCAATGTACTCACTCTGGGAAACAGAAAAGCCCTCTGAGTGCAGGGAACTGTCTTCATAGAATGATAGATTTGTAGAGTTGGAAGGGACCCCTTTCTAATAACATACCAGTATATTAAAAAGGTAAAGGTAAAGGGCCCCCTGACCATCAGGTCCAGTCGTGTCCGACTCTGGGGTTGCGGCGCTCATCTCTCTCTATAGGCCGAGGGAGCCGGCATTTGTCCGCAGACAGCTTCCGGGTCATGTGGTCAGCATGAGCATTTGTCCGCAAACAGCATTCCGGGTCATGACAAAGCTGCTTCTGGCGAACCAGAGCAGCGCACGGAAACGCTGTTTACCTTCCCGCCAGAGCGGTCCCTATTTATCTACTTGCGGGAGCTCGCCCCGTTGCAGGGATTCGAACCGCCGACCTTCTGATCAGCAAGACCTAGACTCTGTGGTTTAACCCACAGCGCCACCTGGGTCCCTACCAGTATATTATCTCCTCTTAAAAACCCCCAAAACAAAACAGAAAACTTATGCGGCTAGGAAATCAAAATTATGTGTCCAAAAAGACAGAATTCTGCAGTCTGCATACATTATACAAAGTGTGCAGATATATACAAATTAAAAGGCAAAAGGTAAAGGGCCCCTGGATGGTTAAGTCCAGTCAAAGGCAACTATCGGGTTGCAGCGCTCATCTTGCTTTCAGTCCAAGGGAGCCGGCGTTTGTCCAGACAGCTTTCTGGGTCATGTGGCTAGCAAGACTAAACCACTTCTGGTGCAATGGAACATCGTGACGGAAACACCGTTTTCCTTCCCGCCATAGTGGTACCTATTTATCTACTTGCACTGGTGTGCTTTCAAACTGCTAGGTTGAAGCTGGGACAGAGCAATGGGAACTCATCCCATCGTGGGGATTCAAACCACTGACCTTCTGATCGGCAAGCCCAAGAGGCTCAGTGATTTAGACCACAGCGCCACCCGCACCTTTTTACTATATGCAAATAGATTGTTTTGCAGAACCTATCCTGTTTCTGCTAGTCATGGGAATCTGAAGTCACATATAAGGCAAGGTATCTTATGAGGCCTTGACACACAGAACTATCTTTGTAGCTTCAGGTCTGGAAACGTAGTGTTTCTTTTTGGACAGAACCCAGTCCCTTCCCACCCCTGAAAAAGCTGGAGCTGCTAGCTACACCCTTTGCCTTACCATGTGTGCATCCGTGGCAGGGATGATGTAGGCAGAGAGGTTGCGAGATTGCATGTGCTGCCGCAGGGTGCTCAGGCGCTCACTTGTATTGGTGACTGTAGGAGGCAAGTGCTGTAAGCACAAATAGATGATCAGTACAAGGGCAGAGGAGGGCGAAATGGGGTCAGCACAGCCATTCACACTCTTTCACGGGCCCTTTCTCAATGCTGCCTCACGGTCTCAGAGCAGCACTGACACATGGACCTCAGAAGTTGCCAGACTAGATGCTTCGTAGGGCTGGACTACACCTTCGTAGGGATCTGTCAGTTTCCGTTCTCTCATTTTTACATGTTTCTGCAGCAATTTGCTATTTATTTATTTTTAAATCCTCATGATTTATCAGCATTTTAGCGCAAATTTCTCTGAATATACACATCTTTGTATGTGATTCTACCCAATATGCACACTTTTGTATTCAGTTTTGGACTAAAATTCACATTTTTGTGATGCCCTTTTTGCATGTTATTTTCATTAGTATTTTTATGCATGTTTTAACCTAATTCATACTTTTTTTAAAGGATGGTTGGAGAACTGCACCACAAAATTCAGATAAGTGCAAATTTCAGAGCACAGCTGTATTTTGGTGGGTGTATTGTTTCAGTTAAGTGTGAATTTGATAAAGTTGCCTATAAATGTGAACTGAATAGAATTTATCTGCCATCCCTAGATGCTAGACATTTTGGGAAGGGGGTTCTCATTCTCTCTCTCTCTCTCTCTCTCTCTCTCTCTCTCTCTCTCTCTCATATGCACACACACAAACACAAATAATAGATTCCTCCATTTTGAGCAATATTAAGGATCTCACCGGAGGGGTGATTGTACAGTTTCTGATATCTTCTGATTCAGAACTTCTTTTCCCAGGGTAACCTGTGATGAGGCCTAAAAAAGAATGAAACACTCCATCCATATTCAAGTTAGAATGCCTGGGTTGTGTATGGGGAGCTGGGGAGATGATGTATGGCCAAATGCTTGTTCACCTGTCCTGTTGCAGTTGTTTGCTAAAATGCTAAAGTCCTACTCAGAGTTAGACCCATTGAAATTATTGGACCTAAGGCAGTCATGCCTATTATCTCAATTGGGTCTAGTCTGAGTAGGGCCATCATTGGAAGCCAGGGGTTAGATTTATAATTCACTGAGCGCTTGCACGGAATATTGATTTCACATCTCCTCTTGTATCACAGAAAGAAAAGATAGCCTTAAATACCTGGGGAAGGTGAGCAGGGAAGCCAGGCATCTGCAGGTATCGTACTTCAGGGAATAGGAAAGTCTCTAAAAGTAAATATGCTTGTGGTAGGGGGGGAACCCTCCACGTATGTATAGTCTTCTTGGAGCATAGAAAGCTGCCTTATATAGAGTCACACCATTGTCCTATCTAGCTCAATATTGTTCACACTGACTTGCAGCAGCTCTCCAGGGTTTCAGGCAGGGGACGTTCCCAGTCCTATCTGGAGATCGAACCTGGGATCTTTCTGTTTGTGAGGCAGATGCTCCACCACTTCAGCTTTCCCCTCTAGTCTTTTAAGAACTAACCAGTGCTTCTGGTTCTATATCTTTAAACTGGACTCGACGGCCCTTCAAAGAGAGGGCTGTCTTCTGGCAATCCTTCAAACAGAGGACTGTATTGCAAATTAAGACACATTACAACCTTTAGACAAGACCTCTGGTGGCTAACTCAGTGGTGGCTTATTCACACATGCAAATCACCAGTCCTGCAGTGATCAACCTGCAAGTGTGAATGAGCCGACCTTTGCAAAGATTTACCAACAAGATACATAAATATTTAAATATGGAATGTAGGAAACTGCTGTTCTGTGGAGTCTGTATTTCTTGCACTAGCTGGCAGCAGCTCTCCAAAGTTTGAGGCAGGGAGCACTCCCTGCCCTACCTAGAGAAGCTGGGAACTGAACCTGGGAGCTTCTGCATGCTAAGCAAATGCTCTATCACCACTGAGCTATGGCTCTTCCCCCTATTCACTGAGTGTAGGAGTCCCAGTGATCATTTGCCTTTGCTTCTTTATTGATTTCAGGTGCATTGCACTGATTCTAGTTGCCTAGGCAAACTGATCAAGTTTCCTGAACTTTTTCAAGTTTCCTGTGCCTGTTGAGAAGAGGCTGTGCAGAGCTGAGCCTGTTGGATTAACACTACCATTGGTTTCCAGTCAAGAGAGATGACACTGTGTGGTCCATTCCATTAGCAAGGATGGCAAAAGAGTAATCAGCTCTAGCAATTGGCACCAGATGTGCCACGTTTTCCCTGCTGGCAACAGGCAGAGGTTTACATCATCGGAGGAGCATGCAGTGCTATACAGTACTTTGGGTCTGTGTTGCAGCCTTAGAAATGCAGCTAGTTATGCCCAGGGCTGAAAGCACATTTAGACAGAGTTAATGGAACACAGACAGGGAAAATTTTGGAGGTGGGTCTGCTTTTATTTTTACAGCCTTGCTCCTGTTGGGTTTTCTTTTCAAATTAACAGTCACCTGATGACAGGAAGAAATCAAACAAGGACAGAGCTATATCTGTCAATTTCATCTTCACTCCAGGAAAAGTTCCCTTTCCCTAATATGGTCTGCATGCTGAGACACTGTTAAAGGATACATAAATAAGTAGGTACCGTAAACAAAGAAAAATGGTTTGTGGTCCTAGGAGTCTTTTTAGGCTCCTGGGCAGTGTTGGCTGGTGCCCATTGAGATTGGTGGGGCAGACAGGAGAGAAGTAAGTGGAGACAGAGCCAATGGCAGGCAGAATAAACTAATGGTTGTTGTTGTTTAGTCGTTTAGTCGTGTCCGACTCTTTGTGACCCCATGGACCAGAGCATGCCAGGCACTCCTGTCTTCAACTGCCTCCCGCAGTTTGGTCAAACTCATGTTCATAGCTTCGAGAACACTGTCCAACCATCTCGTCCTCTGTCATCCCCTTCTCCTTGTGCCCTCTATCTTTCCCAGCATCAGGCTCTTTTCCAGAGAGTCTTCTCTTCTCATGAGGTAGCCAAAGTATTGGAGCCTCAGCTTCAGGATCTGTCCTTCCAGTGAGCGCTCAGGAGAGGGAACTGGCAAACCACTCCAGTATTTTGCCAAGAAAACTCAATGGACAAAGACAACTAATGGTAGTTTGACTATATCTTCCTCTGCTGCTTTTAAAATTGCAAAAGCCATGGGAACGGGCAGTGTGTGTGTGTGTGTTTTCTAGAAGAAGAGGTGCAGGTGGGAAGGTGGGAAAAGGTCTGGGAATGGGGTAGGGGAGATAATTTGATTTGTACTGTTGTGAGTTTGGAGAGTTAGCCTGCATGATGCCTGCTTCCAGTGCTTGCATTGACAGGTGCAATTAATGACAATTCAGTGTCTGTTCTCTGTCGCTGCCCCAAAGGGAGCACCAGCTGATAACAGGGTGGAAGCCCAATGACACACAGGGCAGTCTTGAGCAGGTCAGGTGCCCTGGTGCTGAGGCACGGATATTGCTCCAGCGCCCCCGCCCTTGCAGCGCGCAGCACGGCTTCCACACGGCTTTGCAGCGCAGCGCCCCGCCTACCAACCCGGCGCCCTGGCACCCCACGCCACCGGGACTAAACCTAGAGCCGGCCCTGATGACACAAATCATGGAACCTGACAAGCATACACTGGATGGTTCTTGGCTATGTTCGGCACAATGTAGGATTTGCTGAGCTCCCTCTGGCTTATAATTTTACCTGCCATAAATTGACTGGAGAATGTCATTGAGCAGTTTACCAGAGTCTGAGTTGACGAGGCACCAGAGTTAGCCAGGACTTGAAGCAGGATGTTTCTGGTTCCCTTTGTGAAGAGTAGGGATGGGTGAATTTCTCATTTTTTGTCTCTCTCAGTTTCTATTCCCCCCCAAAAAATCTTAAATTCAGTTCTCCATATTTCTACACCAGTTTGCATTTTTTTTAAATAAAGGAAACAAAGCCCTCATGAAAATTCACCAGCATTTTAGTACTGATTTGTCCTAATAGACATTTGTTTGTGTGCAGTTTTGCCTAATATATACATTTGGGTAAAGCACACTCTCCTGATATAATGCATATTGGTGTTTTGTTTTTGCAGTTTGGAAAATGACAGAGAAATGCATTGAAAAGTGTGGTTGAAAAAAATGATAAATGAGAAGATATGTAAGCTCCCCGCAAACAAATCAAAATGAATGCTCGATCCAGATGGGGGAGAAAAATTATATTCAGTTCACATTAAAAGCTAAATTTGCATTTCCTGAAACAATCTGAGAACCGATACACAGACATCCTTCGAAATTCCCACTTACTAATGCAGTTCTCCAACCAGAGTGTTTACAAAAAAAAAAAAAAACATGTATTAGGAGAAAGTGTGTGTAGAAATGAATACATTAGTGAAAATAACACACAAGAGTGCATAGCATTAGAAGAATTTGCTTGCAAAAATATGTACATCGGTCATAGCTACCGGTACATATGAAAATGTGCTTATAAGAAGAAAATTTGCACTGAAATGCTGAATAATTTCCATGAGTACTTTCCCCCCCTAAGTAGCAAACTTCTGCAGAAATGTGGTGAACTAAATTTTAGAATGATAAAATGGGAACTGAAATTATAAGATTCACCAATCCCTAATGCTCAATGAATACTTTAATCTAACCTCTGTGAAAGCTTTGTGAAAGCAAATCAGGATGAATGTTCAATAAACCAAAGCTTTCCTCATGGCTAGCAGGTGCTGAAACGGTTGAATCTGCAGGCCCTGAGCAATCTGAGGGAAGTGAAATGGCAATGGTAAGCTGGATGCGCAGGAGAAAAGCAACAAAAATTTTGTCAACAATGTGTGCCAAATCAGCCCAGAAGATCCATTCAGTTCTGCTGTACTCACCATGAACATGTGGTCATATGAATTGGCCTGGTGTTTAGGGATGGTTCTGAAGACAAGCCCTCCCTCCCTCTTTGCACGGCCCCTGTTTCACCAACCTACATACCATGAAGGAGAAAAATCCAGACTGCCACGATGCGGGTGCAGCAGGCCATGTTCTTTTCAGAATGGAGACTCTTCAGCAAGGTAAGGTTTTTGAAGAAATATTAAAACACCGGACAGCGCTAGAAGACCTGTGTCTGCCAATACAAATGTGTGTGTCTTGTGGCAAAGTGGCCCAAGAGAGCCCAGATAACTTTCTAGATTACATGGGTCTCTGTGCTCCAGAGATCAGGTTCTGTTCACCAGATAAAACAAACAGATAATGAGGCACATGATGGGGATACAAAGTTCAACTTCCAGGCAGCAGAGAAATCCTGTTATCTCTTGGAAAACCTTCTAGTGATTTTTTTGCAGTTAAGCAAGAAAGCTAGTTTAAATTATTCGCCGAACGCTTCAGAGGTCTGAGGGCAAAACCGCACATTATCCTCACAATGCTATTTACAGCATGTAGATGTACAATGTGCTCAGTTTCCATACTTAGGCAAAACTGCCCAAACTATATCAAAACACCTTCTTTTGGGCCAGAAGCTCCTCTTCTCCTTCACCTTCCTCTTCAGGCAAGTAACACTTTTGTTACTTGCATATACTCTTAAAGTACTCCTGTTTTTCCTCCCTGTTAAGCTACTTAACTAAGGCAGAGTCATAAATGAATCTACTATTACAGTAGATAAGAACTATTGACTTCTATGGAGAAACCATCACAGAAACGGTATAAGCAAGGAGCAAATATTGCTTTGTGTTAGTTCAGGTTTCCTTTCCTTTTTAGTGTAGGGAATGTGTGAAATTGCAAAATCTGCTCAAGATAAAGCGAGTTTTGGAAATTTCAGGCTGAGCTATGCCTCCAGGTATGGTTCAATGACATTTGGGATCTGGCTGTCACTTAGGACGGTAGCAAAAGTTGTTACCATCCTTTGTTGAAACCTGATTTTCTTTCTTTTCATATGTAAGGGAAGATGATAACAATTCTCTACTCAAATTTGGCTGTGGAGAGGCTATATTAACGTATTAAGAATATGTTTGAAATGACACTACAAACTCAATGATTTTTTTAATTTTGATTTTGGTGGAGATTGTATTATATTACTAGACTTGTACCCAGTTATTTTTTGGAAAACAAAAAATTTATTGCAAGAGAAAAAGAAAGAAAAACACCCTCTCCCTCAAGGTTGTTCTTTCCCCCTCAATGGAATTTTTATTTATGAGCTTAGGAGCATCGGAAGAGAGAACTGAACTTTGCAGGCAAGAAGTGGCACTGTCAGGGTGGGGCTTTGGGGCAAAAGTCCAGGGTCCCACGTAGCAGAATGAACAAAAGCTGCCCCCCTCCCACATTGCAGCTCAGCTGTTAATTCTGAAGTACGTGGAGTTAATGTACTCCCACCCCAAACGCCCATACCTCAATAACTCCAGAATCTAAAATTACCTAAACGCTGAAGGCAGGAGAAGGGTTAAACCATTGGGGAAGTCCGTGTTTATCTCAAACTGCAAGTCCTGCCCCAAACCAGAGTACGCAGACCGGTGAAGGTTTTGTCCTATCAGAGGCAATGTACTCTAGCTGAACTGCTCTGCGGTTTCATCTAACACAGATTGCTTAAAACCAAAGTGCAGCAACTTGAAAGGAGCTGAAGATAATAAACAGAGGAAATCGTCCTTTGATGCTGCTGACGTTTAATAGAGGAAGTTGGTGGTGGTCAACTTTGCAGTTCTCTTGAAAACAGTCAGCCTGAAACCTGGTGGTAAAGGAAGAAATAAATTACAAGGTAGTTTTGTTTTTGTGTGTGTTTTAAGCACGCATCAAACACTAGGAAATGTCATTCCAGATAGTGCTGTAATGCAGAAGAGTTTGTTCATGGGCTCAAGAGCAGAAGGTTTCGTAGACATTCGTTTAACTAAGGGTACATTGATGTGAATAAATTGTGTCCAAATGTACGATTTGTAAACCACTTTGAGGTTTTATTACAAATAAGAGGTATATGAATCTCGTTAAATAAATAGATTTTCCACTCAACGAGATATGTTGAGTATACAGGTGAAACTCAAAAAATAAGAATATCGTCGAAAAGTGCATTTATTTCAGTAATGCAACTTAAAAGGTGAAACCAATATATGAGATAGATGTATGACATGCAAAGCAAGATATGTCAAGCATTTATTTGTTGTAATTGTAATTATTTGTTATTAGGGCGGGTCAATTATAAATAGAAAGTAATTAATGAAATGTAATAGTGATGTTTATTTTTCTTTATTTTTATATTATTGTAACTATTTGTTTTATTACTTTGGAATTTCCAAAAGAAAGCATTTGTAAAAAAAATAAAATAAGTTGCATTACTGAAATAAATGCACCTTTTGATAATATTCTAATTTTCCAAGTTTCACCTGTATACCAGACTCCTTTTATGCTGCATGCTGTGGTGGTGGTGATGATGATGATTATTGTCATCATCATTAATTTGTTATATATTTAATTATTAGGTATTTATTTCAGAAATTTCTTGCCTGCCCTTAACTATAAGGTCCCAGGGTAGGTTACAAGCACATAATATTAAAATCCAAAAAAAGCAGCAGCAGCAATTTAAAGCAAACCAATGGTCTCATCCACACCCGACTTTTAAAGCACTGTTATACCACATTAACAGCTGTGGCTTCCCCCATAGCATCCTGGGAACTGTAGTTTGCTAAGGGTGCTGAGAGTTGATAGGAGACACCTATTCCCTTCACAGAGCTGGGAAGAGGGATCTGTTGTTAAACCGCATTGGGAATGTGTTCTCCACACCTGCTGTAGACTACCAAGGTGATCTTGGGAGTTCCTTTATCCTTTTGGATGGGGTTTGGGGCTGTACCTTCCCCAACTTGTGAGGGCTGGGCATTTTAAAGGTGATTCTGCAATCCAAAGAGCTGGGCCTTAATTTGCCCAAATAAAACATTTCAGGAAAGATCCCCCCAAACTAGCTAACTCCAAGCACAGGCAATAATGCAAGGGTTGCTACCTACATCTCTGTGGGTAAAGAAGTGGAAGAGCTGTGTTCAGGCATCCCCGGGGATGCTGTCACCATGGGAACAGCATCAACAGCCTGGCATTGGCTCTTACGACTGGTACATTTTGCTCTGTTGCTGCCCCCCCTTTCACTGCTTGTACAGTAGCCGAGAGGGCCAGAGAAACACCTCTGCTTCCCTCGCAGCCGTTTCCAGATTGAATTTCAACAGTAGAGGATTTCGTTTGCTATCCATGCCCTTGCTCTGACTCTGCTGTTCAAGAAGGCAGCTGGCAGAGAGTGCCACAATCCGCCTGGGTTATGTAAGTCTAATAAATGCTCTTCAAATTACAGTAGAGACGGCTGTGCCTGCAAGGCATGACTATGAACAGGAGTCTCTCTAGGAAGCAGGAGAGTCAGCTGCTTTCCTTTCCATGGGCTATGCCAAGGCACTTGCCCTCAGCGGGCAGCTGGTGCATCATTTATTTCCTTCTAGGCATGGCAATCCTCACCCGGGGGTGCTGGCAAAAGGCACACCTTCACCCTCCCTCCCTCCCTCCCTCCCTCCCTGATCATTGCGGGAAGCCTCTCATGATTTTGCTAACGTGCAGAAATGCACGCACAGATTCCTGGAAAAGCTTCCATTAGCCACTCCCTGATTTTAGCGAGAGTTTTGCTGCCTAAGATAATCTTCCGTCGGCTTCTCCCTTGACCGCTAGTGCTGTGCGAAAGGAGGGCACAGTCAAAACCTGCAGGCTGTTCCAGGGGTGTTGTTAGCCCTATGCCAACAACTGCTGCCAACTGCAAGAAGGGTATTTGATTGCCTTTCAGTTTCAACTCCTTAGTGACCCTAAAGAGACACTGTTTTTTTCTGGTGAACTGTGAGCAGCATTTGTCAGAAGTAAGAACCCTGCTGTTGAATCTATCCACAAACACTTGTCCAGAGATGTAATGACAGACCACAGACATTTTGGATTCACATTTCCTTGCTTTCCCTGAGCTTCTGAATATTGTTGCCCAAGGTTTGTGTTTCCTTTTGGAATGAAGCACATATGATATATGAGGCTTTATGAGGCTGTGATGGAGGGGTGCAGAGCATCAGCACCCCCAAAGGGTCTTGTTTCCCCCATAGCCACAGCCTTGGATTCAAGCAGAAATAAAACATGGCTCTCAATTGCTGATTTGACTCTTATCTCCAGCTTGCTGCTTTTCTTTTAGGTCACATCACTGCCTACTTTAAACTCCAGTTTTGACTTTCTAACCACCTCTGAGTTGAGGGAGGAGTATCTCTGAGTTGCCTTCTCATTTTCCCTTTGCTCTCTTAATGGCCCATGACCCAGGAGATCACCTCAATACTGGAAGGTAGCCTGGTGTGTATTTTAATACTTGCTGAATCCAGGGGTTAGATGGATTTTGCCTGTTTCCTCTGATCTTCTAATGTGCTGCAGCTACTGCCACCCCGTCACAAAGTCCTGTCCTAGGGAACCACCTAGAACCGTCTTGTGGAATAGTGAGGGCTCTGCTGGGGTTTCTAATGAACTGTTGGTATTGTTGCTGTCCTTGGCTATGACTCTCTCCCGCCTACCGCTGAGCCTTCTTGTATCCTCAAGAACGTTCACCCAGTCAAAGGCAAATTCCAAGGGAAACCGATCCCTTACACTGCAGCTTTCCCAGGAAGCCTCTTCCTTGGCTGCCAAACAGAGAAGCCGGCCAGCTCAACATTTTTAACTCCTTCCCATTGCTTGCTCAGCTGGTGTCAAAGTCTCCTGAAAGCATATGCAAATCTTAACATGCAAAGTGTTTAGGAAATCACGTACAGGAGGGAGGGAGCAGAACAGGCTTGGGATAGCCAACGCCTTGTTTCTGAAGAAAGTTCCTTGCCACACTTGGACTTGGAGGACTGTACTTGAAACAGCAGCTCACCTGAGCAGGTGAAGTTCCAGCACCAGCATATACATGGCTGCCTGGAGAAAAACTCATTAATGTTTGCTCTGATTCAGTGGTAATCAGCGAAGTTTGATAGGGGAAAGCAGAGATGGGAAGACATTCATTTAAGTTCTCTTTTAATTCAAAAATTACCAAATTTGCACTTTGTGAAACAATATGCAAAACGAAGAACAGCCATCCTTTGAAATTTGCATTACTTGAATTTTGCAATGCAATTCTCCTGCCCAGTAATGTGTACAAAAACGAACGTATTTGTGCATAATATTGCATATATTTATGAAAATAACATAGAAATGCATGGTATTAGGGGGACTCGCTTTGCAAAAATGTCTATATTAGGCCAAGCTGCTTAGAAAAACATGTTTATTGGATGAAATTTGCACTAAAATGCTGATGAACCTTCTTTAGGTTGTTGGGTTTTTTTGCAGAAATATGGAGAACTAAATTTATTTTGAAAAACAGGAAATCAAGAGAATTGGAATTGGTAGATCCATCCATCCAGACCCCATACTGATAAAAGTTGTGTCCACAGATGATGCATCTGTTGATTTGGCAGAATCTTGTTGCCAGTGGGGCCTGCTTTACATAGGTCCATAGCAGGGCTCTCTCGTTCAGGAAGGCTGACGGCATGTGGAGCTGCAGAGCTGCTCCTCAAGGTCTCCAAAGGGCATTCTCCAGCTCTTCCCTTGGGGCTGACATTGGGCCACCTGCTTTCAAGCTGAGGAGCTGGACTTGACAGAGAGAGACAAGTCCAGCTGCAGTTTCTACAGCTTGACGTCCTTCTACAGGAATGGCCATTGGCATCCCGCACATGCCTGCAGCAGCAAAACCAAACCTTTGGATCATTTCCCTCATATTGGAAATATGCAGCCCTAATTGCTTTTTGCTGAGCAAAAAAAGGCAAGCCCTGCCCATGGCCAGGGAGGAAAAACTAGTGACTGTAACTGTTATTGTGTCTCAAGCTGTTTAGTGTTTTGTTTTCCTAGAATCCAAAAAAAGATGTGGGAAGGGAATGACTTATCCTTAGCCAAACATCTGTACATTCTCAAAATCCAGTCATTTGTTCAGCAATCTGTTGAAACTGAAAGGCGTCTGATGACCAAAACTTAACGGACTTGCAAAGATTGCTTGAAATGTGGTGGTGCTTTTATGTTGCTGCTTTGAGATGGGCCAGGGGTAAGGCTAAGTGGTGGGGCCAGTGATGGCCTGAGGGGGGGGGCAGTGTCAGGCATTGCTTAAATCCAGTCCCCACCAATTCCACCTAAAATAGTACAATCATACCTCGGGTTACAGACGCTTCAGATTGCTTCAGAGTCCTGCAATAAAGGGAACAAATCATTTAAAATAACAAAATGTCCCGTATAATAAAAAATGACTACCCGGAAGCATCTTGGACGAACCACTAGGTGGCACTCCAGTCGCATTGTATATTGGCCAGGTGCTGCCACTCTCAGGCAGGTGTTGAGGCCCTTTTGTGAAAAGCAAAAGGGAGATTTGCAGGATGGTGGTGAAACATGTTGTTCTGCTGTGAGGCAGCAGAGGGCGCTAATGTTCCCTGGCTGAATAGATACTTTTGCAAGGAAGAAGGCTGTTCAAGGAAGTAAGGTTATGAAGTGGTCCTGCCTTGAGTTAAACCAGTGTTTCTCAACCTTTTTTGGGCCACGGCACACTTGTTCCGTGAAAAAAATCACGAGGCACACCACCATTAAAAAAGTTAAAAAATTTAACTCTGTGCCGCCCTATATTATAATTATGACTGTAAGAAACACTTGCCAAATATTGCTTTCCGGCGGGTGAGTGTTGATTATTGGCGGCCGCCAGGCTCGTTTGCACTGAGCTTTGGGAAAGAGGAGGAGAAATATTGCTTTCCGGCGGGTCAGCGCTGTGTATTGGCGGCCACCAGGCTCGTTTGCACTGAGCTTTGGGAAAGAGGAGGAGAAATATTGCTTTCCGGCGGGGCAGCGCTGGTGATTGGCGGCCGCCAGGCACGTGACAATGCAAATCGCCCTTCTCATTGCCGCACGTCGCCGCACACCAGCCAGCGTCTCGCGGCACACTAGTGTGCCGCGGAACAGTGGTTGAGAAACGCTGAGTTAAACCTCTGGTGCGTCTAGCCTGGTGCTTCCTACTGTGTCTGTTGGTATCTGGTTAGTAACTTCAGGTGGGGTTTCCCCTCATCCCTGGTACCTGTGAGTCTGGTGGTGCCAAGGACTGAACCAGGGACTGCTGTCATCCAAGGAATATGCTCCCTACTCTTGAGAAATGGCCCCCTTCTGATTCCCGTTGCCACCCTAGGGATATCTGTCTGTTTCTGTTTCTCTATCTTCTAGCTTTCATCTACCTACCTCGCAGATGGGGAAACATTTTCAGCCTGAGGGCCACATTCCCTTAAGTGTAAGCTTCTGGGGACCACATTCCAGAGGTGGTCAGAGTCAAACGCAAAATGGGTGGGGCAACAGATGAGACTCTACCGGGGGGGGGGTTACATTTCCACTGTACAGAATTCAGGGGGTTCTGCACAAGCACACAAAGACGCACACCTCTTTCCCATATTGGGGATGAAAGAGGATTTAACTGAGAAAGGTCTCTTTAAAACTCAGGCTTGGTCCTTACTGTATTTCCAACAGCAGGGCTAGAACATATTGCTATGTTAGGGTTCCTTTGCATTTAATTGATGTCAAGACTCTGCTTTTATAGCTGGGGCTGGACCCTGGAACTAGGGTTGCCAGACCTCCATTTCTGACCTAAGGCCTCCAGGTCTGCGCCTGGTCCCCTCCAGGTGACGGGACTGGATGTGCAGGTGAGTGAAAATGCCTTTAATTAAATGGAAGCAGAAGCAGAAGCAGAAAACGACTGTAGCTTGCAGGCTTCAGTCCAGCAGGAGCTGGCTGCAAACAGGGCCAACCCAATACATTTTGGCTCCTGTGTTGAACCATAAAATGTGTGCCTCCCTCCACCAGGGAAGAAGGGGTGAGTGAAGAGCTACACCAGGAACAAAGGGGGACCAAAGATCTACAATGAGACCAAGGGTGGGAGAAGAAGAGCAGCGCCCCCAGTCACCAAGAGGCGGCATTGGGGGGGGGCAACTGCCAATGAGGCGACAGAGCCAGCCTTCAAGGAGTGCGCCACAGCTGCTGTTTTACCACAGCAGCAGCAGACAGTAGTCTACCTTGGAGGCCAGGTCTACTGCCACTGTGGACCCTGCTGCATGGGGCAGTCACCTCACCTTACCTCATGGGTGGGCTATCCCTGCCTACAAATTACTCTTCCCTCCACTGTTTGTCTCTCCCAAATAACCATGGCTCAGCGCCATGATATTACCAGGGGCAGCCCCTAGATCTCAGGTTTGGTGTTAGTGCAGCTGAGCAGGAAGGTCCTAATATAAGTCAAGGATCCATCCCAGAACCCCTGAGTTTACTAGCAAGGCTTGAACCTGTGACACATGAAGTAATGATCTGCTCCTGACCTGGAACAGAGTTATTTATTATTTATTACATTTTCATGCCACACTTCCTGCATTTGATGGAGACTTGTGGGGCTGTATTGAGTGGAGGATAGCTCCATTATGGGGTTGTGAGAAGTAGGGCCCCACTTTTATAGGGATTTTGGAGGGAATGCGAAAATAATGCTGGAGACATGCTGAAATGCTGGGGTGTCCTTTGAAAGGAGGGAGCCCCCCGTTTAACATGTGTTAGCTATCAAATGGGTGTCATATAACAGCGTTATTTTTCAGGAAGTGGTTTTTAATGTGTTTAAAATCTCAGTTCAATCAAGGGGTGCTTTGACATTTATATTAATTATCATAGGCAAATAAGCAATGATTGGTTTCTTCCTATACCACCATCCTGGAGAAATAGCAGCACCCAAGATTTTCAGGTATGGAAAACTTCCAACTAACTACTTTAGGAGCCATCTTGATTCCTTTTGGGGGCCTGGTGATGGAAAGTGGCTTGGCAGTTCATGTCGCTATGGCAACCCAAGTTTCAGGTTGATGGGAACGAAAGTTGCCGTGGCAACAAGGAGGCGAGGGTTTTCTTTCCACTGCTGTTAGTAATTAAAAATAGCATCCTAACTGGCCACTTCTCTAGCCTGCCATTCATACGGTGACCTGCCTGCCATTTGAGGATCTTAATTCTTTTAATGGCAATCTGGATAACTCAGCCTAGCATCATCTTCCCCCACAGCACTATTCAAATTTACTGGGCAGGGGGGAAAGGTCTCATATTTTGCTACTCATTTTATGCCAGAGATAGGGATAATATTATCAGTTAACATTTAATTCTGCACAGGTATCCAAACATTAGGAGAGAGGGGGACTGGATGGCTTGGATTCTTTGTCTTTTTAGTTTATTCCTTGGAGAATGGCCATAGTTCTGTGATAAACCATCTGCTTTTCATGTTTTGCATCTCCAAGAAGTAGACTCTTGCCCAAAACCCTGGAGAAACTGCTGCCGGTCAGTGTAGAGCAGTGGCTTCCAAGCCCCCCCCCCGACCACTTGAAAATTGCTTAGGGTCTTGATGGACCACTTAAATGATTCTTTTGCCTGTAGTAGCAATTGGTCTGCTAGATGCTGTATGGCTTTAACTGTATTTTTATTGCTTCTTTTATTACATATATTGTAATTTATTTTATTGTATTGCAATTTGAATTTCATAGAATGCATTATGAAACATAATATAAAGTAATAAAATACACTATAAGAAAGAAAAGAAGCATTAAATTCAATTAAAAAGCAATATGAATATTTAATGTGCTGCACCCACTATTCATAACCGCTGCTCCTGCTGATCTTTGAAGAAACATTCCAGGCCACCTGAATGAAGCTGGTGTAGCAAATATTAAACTAAAAGGCCCATAATGTACACTGTGTTCACGTTATACTATGGGGAGGGAATCTTGTGTGTTTGTACTTGTTCCATATAAGATAAAATCCCACAAAACAACACAAAATTTTTCAGGGTCCTCCAAGCCTTTGGCAGCATGGTGGCAGCATGGTAATTTATGAGTTACTTTTTCAACTCAGGCTAAACTCCACATATTTTTATAACAAAACCAATAGTAGCTAATCCTGCAAGGCTTTTCACTCTCAGGCAAGTAAGCCACCTATATCCACATCAGGACTTCCTTTCAACACCCCATAGATTTTGAATCAAGTTGCAGTAAAGTTGGGATGGGGTGCTTGAGTATTTTTGTCATTTCTTGACAAACCATTGTCTGGAATTTGAATACCTACAGGCTTTCTGAATAACTTTAATCCATTTGGATCTTCAAACAGGTTTCTGAATAGAGAGCTTCCATCTGAAACAAAAAAAAATATCACATCCACATTTGTGCTTGGCGTTTTGTCCCAGGGATACTGAGTATTTATAGAGTGGAAAGCCTTATAATTACTTTGTATATAAAATAAGTGGGGAAGCGTTGGGCTGGGTACTAAACATGGCCATCCAGACTTCTCTCTATGGCCCTTCAAACTCTTCCCAAGCCACACCACCTCATGGTATAATGCCTTTTGGATTTTGCCCATCTAGATAGAGAAAAGGAGCAGAAAGCCTATTGTATAAAAGGCAAAAATTTGCCTTCGTTGTTCTGGTTGCTTCTTCCTCTGGAAGGCTTCCCAGAAGGGAATGTGGCCCTCAGGTTGAAAAAGCTCCCCCACTCTGACATACCCTCCAACATTTCTCCAATGAAAATAGAGATGTCCCATTCCATAATAATAATTTTACAATTTATATCCCTACACATCTTACTGGGTTTCCACAGCCAGTCTGGGCAGCTTCCAGCACATATAAAAACATAATAAAACATTAAACATTAAAAAAAAAACACCTCCCTATACAGGATTGCCTTCAGACGGCTCAGGGGTCAGAAAACTCCATACCCTCCAACATTTCTCCAATGAAAATAAGGATGTCCTAAGGAAAAGCGGGACATTCAGAATCAGAAACCGGGACAGCTTCTCTAAATCAGGGACGTCTCTGGAAAATAAGGACTCTTGGAGGGTCTGCTCTGATACATATAATAATATAAACAAATAGTAGCAGCCAAAGATATGCCAATGTATCAAGCCAGGTGAAACTAAACTAAAAAGTGATGAGACAGCTGGAGACTGATTTTCCCAATGCTGTCATAGAGTAACACCACATAAGAGATGGAACTAAAATAGGGCTGCCAACTTTGAACTGAAGCTGTTCTGTTAACAGCAATTCTATCTGGATCAACGAGCAAGTAGCCATTACTTGTTGACTTCTGCATAGCAAACCTCAGGAAAATGGGCAGTTTTCAGTTTTGTTTTTTGTTTTTGTTTTAATTTGTTCTGACCTGTTGGAAACCCTAAACTTGAACCCCGACTTACTTAGCATTTCAGTGCATCGAAACTCCTCAAAATACCTTGCACCAAACACTCCCTTCCTGGAGGAAATGAACAAACAAATGATCTATTTCCAACATATTCAACCAAGTACAAATTATAAATGATAAAAAATGTCTGTTTGTATGTGTGCAGTTTTGCATGATTTGAATAACATGGCAGCATTTGGAAAGCAACATTCTAATACCTTCATTGGAGAGATCTATCTCTTTTCACAAAAAATGTCTCTGGGGTCAGCAGCGAATGCTGTTCATTGATCCTTACCTGCATGGATTGTGAGCTGTGAACATGTTCTACTTAAGCTGAGCATAAACAGATGGCCACGGGAGAGGGGTGACACCAACATAAATTGACTGAGCTAGTAGCACAAGTGCCTGTTTTGCTTTAAGTTCCTATTAGGGGACTGTTACCAGATTTTCTAGTTCAAACCCTGGGAGGATTGCAAAAAAAGGGTTTCCCTGGGCAGCCTCATGATGACGCTTGGATTTTGATGCAGCGGTGCAAGGATAGGAAGAAGGCATTTCAGCAAGAGGAAGGTTGTGTGTGTGCTTCCTTGGCTGCTCAGCTTAGCCTGTAAAGTATCACCATTTACAGCCAGGTCAGAGGTCATGGCCTGCTAGGTCACAGGGCAGGGCCAGCACCTCTCACCCTTTGTCAGTGATTCTGAGCCTGCATTCCTATAAACTTCCCCAGGCTGCTGGTTAATGTCCTTATATCCCAGCGCTAGAGATTGCCACTAATCGGTTTCTTGGAGGGGAAAGGGGTTAAGCTTTGAAGAGGCAGATCATCAACTTTTCTGTCTTCCCAATATGCCTGTTGATACCTGGAAACCCTGCTGAAGAAGGGAGCATAAAGCTCCTAGGATTTCCCCACCCCACCCCCACCCCTTGATCCAGAAAGCCCTTATCCTTTTCACAGGACTAAAATAAAGCCAGGAACACATCCCTTTACATCACTTGGTTTCTCCTTAGTGGGTTACTCAGCAAGCAGATGCTGACCAGTAACCGAAAGTGTGAACTGGTTCCACGCTGAAATGCACTGTGGGCTTAAGATGACATGGAAGCTTTCTTTGCTATTTGATCTGTAAAGACTCACACTCACTGGAAACTGCAGTGATCACACGGATGAAAAATGCATGGGTGAATCAGCCCCAGATCCAGTATAGTGTGTGGCACAGGGATGGGGGACATGTGGCTCTCCAGGTGAACAACTCCCATCATCCCTAGTTAGTGTGGCTAATACCCAGGAATCATGGGAGTCGTACTCCACCAACACTTGGAAGGTCACTGATTTCCCACCTTTCGTGTAATGGCTGTCATGTTGGACTACATTTGGGAGACCCTGGTTCAAGTCTCTATTTTGTCATGATTGAAGCTCTGGGTCAGTTGTTATTGTTGTGATGATAAAAAATAAAACGGGTGGAACTCTGACCTCTGTGGAGCAAAGGTAGAATAAAAGTGCAACGTGAAATAATAATAGATCAGGGATTAGGTAGTTTATATTTATGCTCATTCCAGGCACTTGTTGAATGGCATGCTAAAAGCAAAGTATGACACTGTCTTTTGTGGACTGAGGCCCTGTGCCATGGCATAACAGGTAGAAACCAGCAGGTGAAATTTTCCATTGCTGCATCATCATGCCTGGAAAAAAACTTCTCTTGCCAACATCTGTCTGTTATGCAGCTGTTAGGGGCATTATTGCAAGTGGAACCTTAAGGATTGCTACTGATAAGTTGGAATAGAGTGTTTCTGTTTCCGATGGAATTCTCAAATCAGTGCCCAACTCTCCTTCTGCGAAATAATGTAATTATCCATCTTTTTTGCTCAGTGGTAGAGCACACACTCCCCAGGTTCAATCCTGCCCATCACCAATTAAAAGGATATCAGAATTTAAGGGTGGGAGAGAAATGTGGTTCGGTTTACATTTTTCCACGAACCTTCATACTTCCTGAAACAATCAAAACCATGTTTTTAAGATGTGCCCATCTCCAAATCTTGTAGTTTTCCCAGCAAATAATATGTACAGAAATGGGTATATTAGGGGAATGCAAACATGAAAACCTTATATTGGGGGAAAATAACACACAAGAAAGCATTATGTTGGAGAAAATTGCATGCAGGTAATGCGCATAATGCGCATATTATTAAAAAAAACACAATTGCACTAAAATGCTGACAAGTTTTCACGAGGACTTCAAAAATGGTAACTGCAGACTGATACGAAATTGTGGTGAACTGAATGTAGGATTGGCAAAATTAGAAACTGAGAGAAAACCAACATTTACAGATCCACCCATCCCTATCTAATAACAGAAGTGCAGGGAAAGATATCCACGTGTGATCCTGGAGGATCCCTATCAGTCAGAGCAGAGGAAAGTGTGATACATGTACTGTATAAGTGCCTTGACCCAATATAAGGCAGATTTATATAATACAGGAGGATTGTGTTTTCTGTAGGGGTTACATTCCAGAGGAGTAGCATGGAAAAGCAAAATCATGAAAAGCCAGAACAATCCCCTGGAACCATCACCCTGTGTGTGCCACCTTACCTTCTCGAGCCAGCACAAGATTTCACAGGACCATTCAAGATCTCATGAGATCTCAATAAGGCACCCAGAGCCTGCGTGCGACCTTCCCAGAGCTCAGTAAGCAAAGTGGAGGACTTAGAAATGTTTTATGTGGTGGGAAAACCTGGTGTGGAAAGAACTTTTAAAGCTCTCTAACCTGCATATAGGCTCTGGGAGACTCTCGTGTGGGCTCTGGATGCCATCCTGAGATCTTGCAGGACCTTTTGAGATTTCAAGAACCCGATATTTGTTGTTTAGTCGTGTCCGACTCTTTGTGACCCCATGGACCATAGCACGCCAGGCACTCCTGTCTTCCACTGCCTTGTGCAAAAACAACACAGGTTTGCCGTGTTTTAAAAATGTAACAAAATAATTATGGCATAAGTGTTTTTTTTTGCCGGTGTGTGTGTGTGTGTGTGTGTGCTAGTCTACTTCTTCAGATGCATGAAATGTTTCCCTGAGTTATAGATACAGTATGTACCAGATTTTAGTCTGTGAAATATCATGCCTCTGAGAGTTTGCAGCCCACAGAAGCTTATGTCATAATGAACATGTTAATCTTTAAGATGCCATGAGACTCTTGGTTATTTTGCTGAAAAAGACCACTGGAAACAGTTAATTAAAGTGTAATTAGTGGATGCTGCTCCATTAAGACAACTGGGACACTGCCAGGGTATGTTGTTGTTGTTTAGTCGTTTAGTCGTGTCTGACTCTTCGTGACCCCATGGACCAGAGCACGCCAGGCACTCCTGTCTTCCACTGCCTCCCGCAGTTTGGTCAGACTCATGTTGGTAGCTTCAAGAACACTGTCCAACCATCTCGTCCTCTGTCGTCCCCTTCTCCTTGTGCCCTCAATCTTTCCCAACATCAGGGTCTTCTCTAAGGATTCTTCTTTTCTCATGAGGTGGCCAAAGTATTGGAGCCTCAGCTTCATGATCTGTCCTTCCAGTGAGCACTCAGGGCTGATTTCCTTAAGAATGGATACGTTTGATCTTCTTGCAGTCCATGGGACTCTCAAGAGTCTCCTCCAGCACCAGGGTATAAATAACTTATTATTATTATTATTATTATTATTATTATTATTATTATTACTAATACTACCACCACCACCAACTCCAGGCTGTCCTTAGCCAGCCTCCACTTGTCTGGCTTCTTGCTGAAAGCCAATTGGGTGGGGGCTCTGCTTGTCATTGGATCTGGCTTCATCTCCTGTTGTTCTCCCTGCCTTCTGCCCTTCCAGTCCCAATGGGTAGCATCCACCGCTGTCCATCATGTTGATATTTAATTGACACTTGACACCAAGCTGCGGAATTCCGTCCCCACAGAAGTGTGTCTTACACTGTCATGGTGTAGCTTTCCCTATGTTCTGGAGATCATAGAATCATAGAGTTGGAAGAGACCACAAGGGCCATCCAGTCCAACCCCCTGCCAAGCAGGAAACACCATCAAAGCATTCTTGACATATGCCTGTCAAGCCTCTGCTTAAAGACCTCCAAAGAAGGAGACTCCACCACACTCCTTGGTAGCAAATTCCACTGCCGAACAGCTCTTACTGTCAGGAAGTTCTTCCTAATGTTTAGGTGGAATCTTCTTTCTTGTAGTTTGCATCCATTGCTCCGTGTCCGCTTCTCTGGAGCAGCAGAAAACAACCTTTCACCCTCCTCTATATGACATCCTTTTATATATTTGAACGTGGCTATCATATCACCCCTTAAGCTTCTCTTCTCCAGGCTAAACATACCCAGCTCCCTAAGCCGTTCCTCATAAGGCATCGTTTCCAGGCCTTTGACCATTTTGGTTGCCTTCTTCTGGACACATTCCAGCTTGTCAGTATCCTTCTTGAACTGTGGTGCCCAGAACTGGACACAGTATTCCAGGTGAGGTCTGACCAGAGCAGAATACAGTGGCACTATTACTTCCCTTGATCTAGATGCTATACTCCTATTGATGCAGCCCAGAATTGCATTGGCTTTTTTAGCTGCTGCATCACACTGTTGACTCATGTCAAGTTTGTGGTCTACCAAGACTCCTAGATCCTTTTCACATGTACTGCTCTCAAGCCAGGTGTCTCCCATCATGTATTTGTGCCTTTCATTTTTCTTTTGCCCAAGTGTAGTACTTTACATTTCTCCTTGTTAAAATTCATCTTGTTTGCTTTGGCCCAGTTGTCTAATCTGTTAAGGTCATTTTGAAGTGTGACCCTGTCCTCTGGGGTATTAGCCACCCCTCCCAATTTGGTGTCATCTGCAAACTTGCTCAGGATGCCTTCAAGCCCATCATCCAAGTCATTGATGAAGATGTTGAATAAGACTGGGCCCAAGACAGAACCATGTGGCACCCCACTAGTCACTACTCTCCAGGATGAGGAGGAGCCATTGATGAGCACCCTTTGGGTTCGGTCAGTCAGCCAGTTACAAATCCACTGAATGGTAGTATTGTCTAGCCTGCATTTTACCAGCTTCTTTACAAGAATATCATGGGGCACCTTGTCAAAGGCCTTGTTGAAATCAAGATAGGCTATATCCACAGCGTTCCCTTCATCTACCAGGCTTGTAATTCTGTCAAAAAATGAGATCAGATTAGTCTGACATGACTTATTTTTCAGAAACCCATGCTGACTTTTAGTGATCACAGCGTTTCTTTCTAGGTGCTCACAGATACACTTCTTTACCTTGGCCTCTGACTCCTGAGTTATATAATTCTTAGGATCCATCCAATTTCATCTGGCTGTACAGTCAATTGTTTTAATTGATTTTAATGTTGCATTTTTTATGTTGTTTCAGCCCGCCCTTGGACCTTATGGCGAAGGAGTTGTAATAACGGATAATAACAATCGTATTCAGCTAAGCTTTACTCAAGAGTAGACCCACTGAAATGAATGGGCCTAAATTAGGGTCTATTCAGAGTAGAACCTAAGTTAGGGTCCACTCTGAGTAAAATGTGGGTGGATACCACCAAAAGTCTCTGGGTATCTAGAGACAGAGCCAGCCCACACATGAGGTGGGGTGAAGCAGCCCCCAAGAGGCATCGCCCCTGTTCCACTGCCTAGCTTTGCCACTGGTCTCCCTGGCCTCCAGGGGCAGGAGGAGACTAAGGGCAAATCTATGTGGAACACCTTCCCTCATGCTAAGCCAGTGAGAAGGGAGGCCTTCTGCCATCCAGCTTTGTCACCGGAGTGGTGGTGGAGATGTCCCTCAACCCACTCTGAAGGGGGGATGTCCCCCATCCCACCTCTTGAAAGGAGGAGCTGATACAAAGCCCCTCTGCTGGGTGGGAACAGGAGTTCTGGAAGTCCCCTGTCTAGAGCCACAATGTTTTCTTAAGTGCCTCTTGAATCTTGGAGCAAATGTGCTGAGAGAGCCTTTCTGCTGATCCCCCTTACTATTAGTGGGTGAATGTTGCTGTCTTGTCCTGCTTATGAATTTTCCTGGGGCTGCCGGCAACTGAACGCTGGAACCAGAAGTACCAATTGCCTGACCCAACATGTCAAGTCTGATAATAATGATTTTTACACAGATAAAGGAGCTTGTGTGCTGAGCACATTTTCTGAAGACCTTAATGGGGCTTTGATGGTATCCATCCCTTTGGGGATGAGGGGCATTTGCCAGCATGAGCTGCAAGTAAGGGTGTTTTGGTTCTCTCAGTTTACCATTTTCCCTATCTTAAATTCAGTTGTCTGATGCAAGTTGATTGATTAATTCATTATCTTTAAAAAGCCTCATTAGTATTGTTATAGATTTAGGGTAAACCCTAGAAATCAATAAATTCTAGGATTGTGATTATTTGGGGTGGGAAGGAGAAATACAAGCTGCAGAGGAATTCCTGGGCTGGCTTATGCTAACCAACATGGCTGAGCTATGGCTATCAATAGAACAATAGAGGGCCATCAGCAGGACAAGGTCTGGGATCCATCTTTGGCAGAGGCAGGCTGGAGGCTGCCTGCGTTGCTGCCTCTTGAGATGCCTATGCTGTAAGATCTGGACTCCCTCCATGCAGATTCAGGTGAATAAACCCTATTTCTTAAAGCACGACAGTCTCCGCCATGACTTCCATTCTCCAAAGGGACACAGACCCAGTGTACGTACCTAGGAGTCCATGGGCATTTGCCACCACTCAGCAGACACCCAGGTTTTGTAACACTATTTTTCAGTATTTTAGTAGTACAAATTTCTCCTAATGAACACATTTCTGTGTGTGGTTTTTGACCAACAAAAAGATTTTTGCAAACAAGTTTTCCACATTATGATGCGTTCTTGTATGCTGCTTTCAAATACATATGCATCTTAATGCACACTTTCCCTGCATATATGAATTTTTCTATGCCTTCTTTAGTAGAAGAACTGCATCGCAAAATTAAGAGAAGGGTGAAAATTTCTAACAAGTGGCTGCATTGTTTTGGAAATCAGGTAGGTTCGCCTTTAAATGGAAGCCGAAGTAAATTCCTGCTCCATCCCTAGTTGCAAGGTGTGGAGAAGATGGCCCTGCCCAGCCCCTGCTTCGGAGGGCAGTTCCCTCAGCCCCATCATCCCTTCCACCCCCAAACAAAACATTCTTTTGCAAACAGGAAATAGAATTTCCTTGGAAAAGGCACGTTCATTTGAGCTGCCAAGCTCATCTGCGCTGCCGTCCTCCGTTTGGAGTTTCCTCGAAAGACTGTGGCAGGATGCTTTCCAGGTTGGCCCGGGAGTGTGCGCAAGGGAGACATCCTCCCTTTGTTGGCTATTGTTAGCCTTCCGTCACCTGCAGAAGCCATCGGTGGCGTGACTCAGGCCCTTGCTATGTCTCTAGGAAACAGGATGCATGGCAGTGAGGTGGCCTGGGGTGGGGGCCAAGGAACGCAGGAATGCGGATACTGGCGTGGGGGTTCTGGTGGAAGGAAGAGTTCCCCAGAATGTTGGAAAATTATATGATTGTGGATTATGACGGGGGGAAAGAAAGGTGTTTCAGAAGAATCTGGAGTGAGCAGCTGCCAGGGACTGTAGTGACGGCTTGGCATTCTGGGGAACCAGATGGTATCCTCTCAGGCTTCCTTACCATGTAACAGAGGAACTGGGAACCACAAACACAGGGGCCAAATCAGGCCTCTCAAACTGGTCAATGGGGCCCTTTCCAGGCCTCTCTCTATGCCAGGCCACACTTGTCCACATTGAAATGTGTCCTTAGAATTGTGAAAATGCCTGGATGGAGGATGAAGTGAGCTGTTCATATACAATCCTCTGGCTTTTGTATGGTTGAAACGTAGCCTTGTAGAAAGATGTCTGTTGCCCTGCCCACTTTCCTCTCTCCTGCTACCCTGAAGAGAGAAGGGAGAAGGGAGAAGGGAGAAGGGAGAATTGTTTCACATGTTAGCTCTCTGAAGGAGAAATAGCCACATATTTCACCTTAACACTCCCATACTAAGCATATTTTATCTGAAGTGAGTCCTGGTGATTTTTATGGAGTTAACTTGTCATGTAAACATGCCTAAGATTGCAGCCTTGTTTTAATATGAGAATATTATTGGATTCCATTTATGAACCGCTTCCCATAGAATGAGAGAGCCTTGTTGGATGAGATCAATGACCCTGTAGTCTAGCATTGTTTTCTCACAGTGGCCAGATGCCTTTGGGAAACCCACAAGGAGTGCAACTCACTCTCCCTACTTAATGTACTCAACTGAATCTCTTCCATTATGGCAGATACTTCCCCACCTTTTGGGGCCTTCATGTTGCCCTTGGTCATATCTAAAACCTCCTCTGAAGCTCCAGACAAAGCTCTTCCTGGAGCTCTAACCTTGCAAAATTTGCTTTTTGGTCCCCATATTCCTTGGATCATCACTTTGCTGAGGCTGTATAATGATTTCGGTTTAGATGTCAGTAGGATCCATTCCATTTAGATTTTGTCCTGGAGCGATTGGAGCAGGGCTGCCAAGTTGAATAAAATATTGGGGGGGGAGGGCAGGTAAGCTCTGCCCCACATAAGCAATCACAATTTGAATGGCAATGTCCATTGACTTGGGGGGGGGGCAGCCCCCTCAAATATTTTATGGAGGGAGCCAAAGGGAGGTGACCAAAGTCTCCATTGCTGAGTTCATCACATACTTTTACCAGATCACTCTCCCATGTGCGATAGAGATAATAGAATCACAGAATTGTAGAGTTGATTCTCTTGTCATGAGTCCGACACCACTATGTGTCCATACATTGACATAGCATTTGAACAGGGGCGTATGCATTTAAAACCTACCATCCATAGGCTCCGATTGCATGGCTGAGTCCTGGATTTTGTCAAGGCTGTTCCTTGCACCAGGACGCGGGTGGCGCTGTGGGTTAAACCACTGAGCCTAGGGCTTGCTGATCAGAAGGTTGGCGGTTCAAATCCACGCGGTACATATGCACTACCCAAATGTTATGCACACGCACAAACATCTGGCAGTGTTGGAAGTGGGACTGTCAGGTGAGTAAGGGCAGAAGGGAGAGAAATCAAAGTGGTATATTGTCTGAGCATATCAAATTATGCATCTAGGTTAGCTCTATAGTATAGATATACCTATGGGTTGATTCATAGTGTGGAAGGCAGGGATGGTATTACTTGCTAGAGATGTTGTTTTCATCCAATCTGTTTCTTTTCATGTAAACTCAACCTTTATTTTGCACGTACTGGGTAATTCCGGACTGTCACTATTTTTGAATGCAATTTAATCACATAACGGCAGATTTAGGTTGCACAATTAAAGTGGATTTGTGCAGCAAGTGTGCTCTTGTGCAACAGACTCCCTTCCCCCACCCCTCAAAAGCAGACTTTTCATGACAAGGAAAGTGATAGAGAAATGTCCTAGGAAAACAATGGTTTGATGCATTGTGGCTTAACCTCCCCACAAATAAGAACGAGTGCTCAATAAATAGCCAACTTTGTCTAAACACAAAACTTATGCAAACAAATCAGGATAAACGCTTAATAAACAATTCATCTGGAAGTGAGCACTGGTAGTTTAGTCCCACATTAGTTTCCCTTTCAAAGCATTTTCCTTCTGGGCTCTTTGCACCACCATAAGCCATGATAGATCCTTTTTCATACTTTGTCCTCAGGCTATGAAGAAAAGGAATAGCGTTTGCCCTTATTCTCTTGTACATAGAGTGCTACTATTAAAAAGGTTTCTCTGCCCAACAGCTCATCTCTGTTGCCTCAGTAACTATGAACTCTCCAATTAGATTTCCCCTCCAAAACTATATGAAAGATGCTATACTTGTTAGAGAATTAAGAGATAAGCCTCCCCACCCCCTCAGCCCTGCCACTTTCCCTACCTATGTTTAAGCAGCAGTGGTGAAGCAGAGATAAGCCCCTAAGCTTAAAAAACACATTTTAATAATACTATCAACACATAGCTTTGGCATATTTTGTGGGGGAAATACCAGATTTGGGGGTTCACAGTTAATGGAGGAGAGACATAGTGCCATGCTCTGCATTCCTAAACTAACAGTGCAACTCTGTGCATTTTTTTCTCAGCTGTAAATTCCACTGTGTTCAAAAGGGGCTTATCCCCTTGTAAGTGTGCATAGGGTTGCATCCTGTGCAGGCAGGGCAGGTGTGGGCCTTCGTGCTTGTGCAAGTGTCGCACTTCCCTATGGTTATATCTATCTATCTATCTATCTATCTATCTATCTATCTATCTATCTATCTATCTAGTGTGTGTGTGTGTGTGTGTGTGGCACACAAGTGTGATGTTCTCTTCCCACCCCGTTAAAAAAATAACAGTTAAGCAGCAGAATGAGAAAAAGACAAACAATAACACACTTATCAGAGAATCACCAGGATTTCTCATCCCAGCAAGGAAAATTCACTAACAGAAGTGGGAAAGGACTTGTGATACAGCATTCCCACCCACCCCCACCCCCACCGCTGCCCCATCAGCAAAGCCAGATGGTCAGCTGGCACCCTGGCAGGAGCTTCTGCAAAACCCTTTTAGCTGAGGGACAACAATCAACTCAAATCCTAGAGATCCACAGAGCAATTTTGGGAAAGGCTTGGCTGGTTTGGTGGTCTCCAGTATCCTAGATTTCCTAGCGCTTGTGGGGTGGCAGTGATAACAGTGGGTTTGACCACTGTAATTGAAGGCTACTGAAGACTGGCTCCTTATGTGATTATCGTTGCGGCACAGAATGCTTTTAAGTGGCTATGGTGTGTGTTGGGGGGTCCCAGTCATCTGACACTGCCCCAGGAGCTTGAGACTGGTGCACAAATGGAGTCTGTGAAGTGAATGAAGGGAATGGATGGGTGGCATAGACATTGCGGGCAGAAGATAGAGATTTTCTGCAGAGACATTCTGCATCCTCTGAATCTGGATGGCCTCAGGGGGGCAGAGAATATCTATCTATCTATCTATCTATCTATCTATCTATCTATCTATCTATCTATCTATCTATCTATCTATCTATCTATCTATATCATCTATCTATCTATCTATCTATCTATCTATCTATCTATCTATCTATCTATCTATCTATCTATCTATCTTCCTACCTACCTACCTACCTACCTACCTACCTACCTACCTACCTACCTACCTATGGTATCTATCTACAGGTGAAACTCGGAAAATTAGAATATCGTTGAAAAGTGCATTTATTTCAGTAACGCAACTCAAAAGGTGAAACCAATATATGAGATAGATGCATGACATGCAAAGCAAGATATGTCAAGCCTTGATTTGTTGTCATTGTAATTGTTTGTCGTTAGGCAGGTCAATTATAAATCAAATGTAATTAATGAAATGTAATAGCAATGTTTATTTTTGTTTGTTTTTGTATTATTGTAACAAATAGTTTTATTACTGTGGAATTTCCAAAAGAAAGCATTTGTAAAAATTAAACTGAAAATAAAAAATAAGAAGTTGCATTACTGAAATCAATGCACTTTTCAACGATATTCTAATTTTCCGAGTTTCACCTGTATCTGTCTAATCTATCTATCTATCATCTATCTATCATCTATCACTATCATCTATCTATCTATCATCTATCATCTATCATCTTTATCTATCATATCTATCTATCTACCGGTATCTATCATCTATCTATCTATCTATCTATCTATCTATCTATCTATCTATCTATCTATCTATCTATCTATCATCTATCTATGATAGTGTACAGACAACCTTGGGAATCTCTCCCCAGTTCAGTTATCACAGAGTCATAGGTAAGGAGCTTCCTGCCCACCAGTTGGAATAAACTTCTTTGTGAAGTGGTGAGCTCTTCTTCACTGAGGGTATTTAAACAGGGGGGCTAGGAGGTTGTCTGTCAAGGATGCTCTCGTTGCATCCTGTATCACATATTCGGCATTGAAGCAAGAGGTTGGATCAAATGATATCCAAAGTACCTCCCAGTTCTAGGATAACTGAAAAGGATGGGGTGGCCAAGGCTGTCTATACACAATGCTTTATAATATTGAATTTCTGCCCCATGACCATCAGAATTTGACACTGATCAAACCAGATGCTGCAGCTGTGCAGATTTAAAATATCCAGCAAAGCTCTGCGTACTTTAAAATTAACTTAATGTATTCCACAATACTTACCTTTTTGCAATAAATTGTTATAATTATGTAAATCAAGGAGAGGGGCAATGAACTGTGCAAGACATTGAAACCCCCATGCCACCAACCACTGAAAATCTTCAGCTACTCTTTTGGTTTTTGATATTTTAGCAGGCACAGTCTGGTTTGCATACATTTTGGATTACAAGCACGTCAAACCTGGAAGTGCGTGTCCTGGTTTGCAAACTTTTTTTGGATTACAACCCATTTTTTGGATTACAAACACTTTTTTTGGAGGCCCCATTGGCGAAAGCGTGCCTTGGGTTACAACCTGTTTTGCTTCACAAATGGACCTCTGGAACGGATTATGGTTGTAAACCAAGGTGCCACTGTAGTTCTTCTTAGCCGTAAGTGCTAGAGACTTGGTCCCTTTTTAAAAAAAAGAAAGAAAGAAATATTTTCTGGGAGCTGAATTCATGTCCTGTTCCTCATTTTGTGTTTCTTGTGCTTCTATAAGAACCCTGCCACACGGACGGTCTTTGAAAATGTCTCTGTGGCACAGATAGCTGACATCTTGGTTCCTGCTCCCTTGCATACAATACAGAACAAGAAAAAAAAAGGACACTCTTTTTCCTGTATGACCTGCTCATCTGTTTCTGGTGACTAAGCTGTCTCTTTACTGTTGACATGCTTTGATTGAGTGCTTATTCAGGGCTTATCCCTACTTACCTTTCCTCTGTAGCCCACACTTTAAGGTTTCATGTCTGAGTGTCCTCCCCCCCTTTTGCTTCAGAGCTTTCCTTGCAAAAAAAAAAACACACCCCTCTTTTTCAAGCCGAATCAGAGCAAATGGCAATTCAAAGAAAACCTAAACTGATATTTGCCTTGATTTAACACTAAAGAGTGGGGGAAGCTCTGAGCGGGAGGGGAGCAGGGGGCAGGGAACAACACCCGCTTGGACACAGAGCTTTTAAGTGCAGGCCTGTGCCTAGAAAGAGCACAGAAAAATATAAGTGTAGATAAAGCTGTCACAAAACTGTGGTTGCACTGGTGACAGCTGCCCCTCATCACAGATAGATGATTCCATCATTCACTTGGCACACAGAGAAAGTGGCATTTTGTCAGTACCGTGGTGCCTCGCTAGACGAATTTAATTCGTCCCACGGGTCAATTCGTATAATGAAAAATTCGTCTAGTGAATCCCATAGGAATGCATTGAATTTATTTATTTATTTATTTATTGCCCATAGGAACGCATTAATTGAATTTCAATGCATTCCTATGGGAAACCGTGATTCGCTAGATGAACTTTTCGGAAAACGAATTCCTCTTGCGAGGCAACCTCCGCTAGAAAAATATCTTCGTTAAGTGAAAAATTTCGTCTTACAGGGCATTCGTCTAGCGAAGCACCACTGTATTATATCCTTGTAGAAATGTGAGCTGATGAGTGATGTTTCAGGGTCAGTCTGATTTTTATGCATTCTGGTTTGGTCCTTTAAAGCCTCAGCATGGAGATACACACATATCCAACAGCAAGCATGAGGCTCCCTGATCCAGATCTGGACCTTGGTGGGGGGCAAAGGGGTAAAGGGGTAAATCTCCCCTCCACTGCCAGGGTCCCAATCCAGATTGTGCTGTTGTACTTGTTTTTTGTTTAAAAAGCACAACCACACAGTTACTGCATATTAAATTTGGCCTTTAGCAACATGGTTGAGAATGGTCACCCTAAATCATGGAGCTGACAAAACAGCCTTTTCCAGCCTGGTGCCTGCCAGGTATTTTGACTACAACTCAATAATAATAATAATAATAATAATAATAATAATAATAATTGATTTATACCCCACCCATCTGGCTGGGTTTCCCCAGCCACTCTGGGCGGCTCCCAACAGAATACTAAGAACACGATAAAAGATCAAACATTAAAAACTTCCCTAAACAGGGCTGCCTTCAGATGTCTTCTAAATGTCAGATAGCTGTTTATTTCCTTCACATCTGATGGGAGGGCATTCCACAGGGCGGGTGACACTACTGAGAAGGCCTTCTGCTTGGTTCCTTGTAACCTCACTTCTTGCAGTGAGGGAACTGCCAGAAGGCCCTCGGAGCTGGACCTCAGTGTCCGGGCTGGACGATGCTCCTTCAGGTATGTACTGGGCCAAGGCTGTTAGGGCTTGAAAGACATACCTGCCAAGTTCCTGCCTGGAAAATAAGGGACCAGACTGGAAGTAACAGACTGGAAGTAGCGCTGCTGCCATTTTGGAACTCAGCAGAGCATGCTCAGAAGTGACTTTTGATGCTGCTCTGTCCAGGTCCAAAATGGCCACCGCACCAGAAGTCGCGCTGCAGCCATTTTGGAACTGGGCAGAGCAGCATCAAAAGTCGCTTCTGAGCATGCTCCGCCTAGTTCCAAAATGGCTGCAGTGCCAGAATAAACCGGGGAAAAACAAAAGAAAAAGTTTTTTCGGCTGGGAACAGCTGGAAAAACGGGGGTTTCCTGGGGAATACGGGAGACTTGGCAGCTATGCTTTAAAGATCAGCATCAACACTTTGAATTGTGCTCAGAAACGTACTGGGAGGCAATGTAGGTCTTTCAGGACCAGTGTTATATGGTCTTGGCGGCCACCCCCAGTAACAATCTAGCTGCCACATTCTGGATTCGTTGTAGTTTCCAGGTCACCTTCAAAGGTAGCCCCGCGTAGAGCACATTGCAGTAGTCCAAGCTGTGTTAGCTGGGGCTGATGGAAGTTGTAGCCAAAAACCTCCAGAGCCACCAGGTTAGTGAAGGCTGGATTTGAATATTTCTCTTACCGCTCCCTCTCCCCACTTTATTTTGACATATTGGCACCAAGTACTTTGCCTTCCAGGATAGCACAAGCACATCACCCTTCTGAAAAACAGACATCATTGATGTAGAGAAGACTTACTAGGCATGGACCATAAGTCCAGGTGTGACTACTTCCCAATCAGGGGTCTAGGGGCTCTTTACCAGCATCTGCTACCTGTTCCTTCTTTAACTAGAGATGCCAGGGATTGAATTTGGCATTTTCTGCATGCAAATCATGTGCTCTGCCACTGAGCCTTGGCTCCTTCCTTGTAGCAAGCTCTGTGAAACCAACCCCAATAGAGGCCTATAGGGAGCTGGACGGGGTTTCCATTTTATTAAATAATCAAAAATTACCCCAGCCAGTTGCCACACCACTTCTGAATGAAGTGCTCTCTAGGACATGAACCCCAACTGAGGGGAAAGGACTTAGCTAGTGCTTTGGTCACTCCCCTGGGATAGGTTGTTTGACCATGACTGTGTCTACGGAGCACATGGCAAAATGCAACAGACTTCGTGATACTACCGTGTTTCTCCTTTTTTAAGACGTAGGCATAATATAAGACATAGCAGGATTTCTAAGCAATTGTGCGATATAAGCCATAACCCGAAAATAAGACATAGTGATAGACCCTTCCCCCCTCCCGCCAGCAAACTCCCCCCCCTAAAAATCTCTCCCCATTTTGCTGTCGCTCCAAAGACACGTATTTCTTTTAAAAGCTTGTAAAAATGCACCGAAGAGCCATAGCTGCTGGTTGCTGCAGACTCGTGATTTCCCCTCCCGTTCGATTTTTTTTTTTTTAGCTAGGCTGTGTGAGTGAAGAGGAGAAAAGTGGCATTTGCGGTGGGGAGGAGATGAAACAGGAGGAAGAAAAGAGGGGCGATTGAAGACGCTGCCTTCCCCTTTAGGGAGAGACTCTGTGTGCGCGTCTCTCTCTCTCTCTCTCTCTCTCCCCTGCGTGTCTCTCTCTCTCTCTCTCTCACACACACACACACACACACACACACACACACACACACACACACACACAGAGCCCACCTCTCGCTTCCCCCCACCTTCCCCCCTTTTAAAAACCTTTTAAAAAGTGAGGATTCTTTTTCTTTCTATTGCTTGTCTGTAGAGCTGCCCCTTTAAGGATTTTTACTGGTACCGGGATCGCTGCCGGTGGCTTCTCGCTGTTTAGGAGCTGCTAAAAGTTAACATTTTGTGGGTAAGAGAAGCAGTTAGGACCAGCAGATTATCTCACCCCGCTTTCCTGCTGGCTCAATTGCTACAATTGCTACCATTTACCATTTTAATTGCTGCTCAACTGCCTTGTTTTCTACAGTATCTCTTATCAGCCGGTAGCCTCTTTGCTATCAGTGCTACAAAGTGCTACATTGTTGGAACTTTCGCTCTTAAGTCTTGGGCTGGCTGGTAGAGATCCTTATTTGCTATACGTACTGCATCACACAGATAGATTCCATTATACTGTACTGGTTTAAATTTAAGAAGCTCCAGTGTAGCAGATTGCTATTAAGTGAGTCCCCACCTGGGAGGAGAGAGAGAGAGAGAGCAGCCCTTCGGAGGAGCTCCCTCCCTCCCTCCCTCACGAACATCCCAGGGCCGGGGAGAGAGGGCTGGGCCAGGGACGCACACACTTCCCTTCCCTCAGACTCCCTCTCACGGAGTTTGGTGGTGGCTGTTGCCCGTCCTTTTCTTTCAGTCAAGAATCCTGCCCCGCAGGGAGCCAGGGAGCAAGAGGGGCACTGCTCCTGACGTAATAAAAACAAGACATTCCCTGAAAATAAGCCACCCAGTGTTTTTTTGAGGGAAAAAAGTTATAAGACGGTGTCTTAAAATGTGAGAAACACGGTAGCTGCTAAGTGTGTCCCTTGCTGGTTGACTTAGGCATTTTGTATTGTAATCTGCTCCATATTTTGTTGTTTTAACATGCTGTTTGCTACTTTGGGAGCCTTCAGGTCAAAAAGTGGTGTATAAACAAACAAAACACGCATATGTCGTTGCCTGAATAAGCTCCCACTTCAAGCTTTATCTTCCATTAGAATCAAAGTGGAATAGTGAGCAAGTGTTGGCACTTCTCAAAGGGGCCCTGTTCCCCTAGAACAAAGAAAAAAATAATTGCTGGAGAAACTTAGCCATGGGTACATTTAGGGGAAGGCTCAGTGGTGGAGCTTGTGCTATGCCTGGAGAAAGTCCCAGGTTTATTTCCAAGCATCTCCAAGTTGGACTGGGAGAGACTCCCACTGTCTGAAATCCTGGAGAGCCAGTGCCAATCATTGTGGACACTACTGAGCTGGATGGAGCAATGGTCTGACTCAATATAAGGCAGCTTCCTTTGGTCAGGAGTAGTGATGTTTTTAAAGATATCAGAGACATTCTTGATGATTAAGACACAGAGTGAGTGGTTCATGAGCCACCGAAATTGCAATGGGCAGAAGAGGCTTTGTGGCAGATGCGTTTGGGGAAATGCCTCCCCCCCATCCCTACCCCCCCCTTTCCATCCAGGTCAATACTGACATTCCAAGAGAATGAGCTGTCTTGAGACCAACTCTGTCACGGCATCCTTCCTCTTAAGAGCACTTCCTTGGCTGGTTCCTGTTTATCCCCCAGACTCCAGGCCATTTGCAGAGACACCTTGAAGCACTTCAATGTATCTCCCCCTCCCTCCCTTTAATCTCTCCACCCCCTGCCCTACATCTTTTGTTGTGTTGGCTCTGCTTGCGATGCAGATGTTTTCTGTCGCAGGAGGAACTTGGCAACCCATGCCAGTTAAGGCTGCAAAAATGCTTCCACTGCTCTAACGTTTTTCCTCTTTATGTTTCTGTCAGGTGTCTTGAGCACAAAAACAACACCCTTGTAAACTTTAAACATCAGCAAAAAATAAAATCCAAGATAGATGTCAATAAGGGCTTACAATCAAGACACAAGTGACTCAAGCCTTGGAGATAGCTGTTGGGGAATGGCTCAGTGGTTGAGCATCTCCTTTGCATGCAAAAGTTCCCAGCTTCAATCCACAGCATTCTCTAGGTAGGGCTGGGAGAAAACTGTACCCAGAAGAGCCACTGCCAGTTAGTGTAGATAATGCTGAGCAAGACTGGTCTTTGGTCTGACCTGGTATAAGGCAGTTTCCTATGTTCCTGTGTCCTGAACTACAGGGAATTCAGAGGGAAAAGGGATCTCCAGATAGAGGTTTCATATAAACCAAGGGTAGGAAATCTGTGCTCCTAAAGATGTTTCTGGATTATAACTCACACTATCTCAGACTGCCTGGGGCTGATGGGACTTGGAGTCCACCAACATTCCCATTCCTCTTGCAGAGTTGTTCAGATATCACAAATGGGTCATTGGATTTTCTTGGCATCAGATCCTACTGGAAGGGTATTGCGTGGCATCGGACAATAAACCTAGAGTGGACCCGGAGTTAATGCACATGACAACCTAGGCACATTGATTTCAGTGGCTCTACTCTGAGTAGGACTCTGTTGAATACAACTCATTGTGTGAATGTCGGGGGGGGGATGCATTCATGAGGAACACCCATCCCATAAGGAACATTTGCCTGGAAAAGCCCAAAGATTGCCAGCCCATAAGGAAATCCTACCTTGAGTTTGGAACAGGATAGAACACCTGTCAATCTGACATTTTGACATTATAATTAGGACTGCAAAAATTAATAAATAAATGTTAGATTAACTGACTTTAAAATACCTTTAGTTGACTAAATTGGTTCTCGATTAATTGGACAAGGGAAAAAAATGAGGGACAGGGGCACCCAACATATTATTACTCCATTTAAAAAACAAGGAGTTATAAAGTTCATACCACAAACCCCGTAATAAAAGAGGCATTCTCTGTTCTTCTGTACCCAGGAGAGAAATACTCTTCTAAGGTGATGCTTGCTGCAACACGTTTATGCATTATCTAAGAACAAAGGAAGTATCTTTTCTGCTTCGGCATTATGGTTTCTACCAACATGCATATGTGCACAAATCTAACTGACAGATTGGCCCAAACTCGTAAGGCTGAAAATGTTTCGTTGGTTGGGTTGGAGCTCTTTAAAAGATTGTGACTGTTGGCTAACAAAGCTGGAGGTGGTTCTGGCATAGAATGTTTGCTGTGGTGTAGCATTAAGAGATGGAGCGGCGAACCAGTAAGTCCCTGATAGGCACCTCTCCTTTGCCATAAACTCACCTGGTGGCCTAAGGCCTCTCTCAGCCTCATTCTGCAAATGTGGAGGCAATAATAGCGAATTAACCTTATAATAGAGGTAAGAAACATATGGCACTCCTGATGCTATTGGACTCCAGTTCACATCGTCCCATGCTAGCTGGGGCTGATGGGAGCTGGAGTCCAGGAAAATCTGGAAGGTTTTACCTATCCCTACTTTACAACAAGGTTGCAGTAAGGTTTACATCTTAGAAATGCCTTAAACACTTGAAAGCACTGTACACATTTCAAATATTACTCTTCTCACGCATTACCCTAAAAGCTTATTTTAAGCCTCTTGTGTTCTCCACGCATCCATCTATTCGTGCAGGATAGGAAGTGTCCCCATTTTAAACCGTATGTTCATTCTAGCTCATGTAAGCATTACACATCCAGGAAATGTAATCGCTATATAAATATTTAACATCATCATTATTCAATTTATATCCCGCCCTTCCTCCCAAAGGAATGAGCTTTTCAAGTGGGCCAAGCATTTTACAGATATCCTCTTGCTGCGATCTTTAAAACAATCATGTAATGCAGATCAGAAATCACTATCCCCATATCCGAGCTACTAAGGCGGCAATCCTAACCTCATTTATATGAGAGGAAGAGCCATTGGAGTTAGTAAAACTTGCTTCTGAGTAGACTTGAGTAGGGCTATTGGGTGGCTTTTTTGCAAGGGTGAGTATTTAATAGTGGAGGAGATCATGGAAGCTTTCAAAAATGCTGAAAGGTCCACCACACTTCCATTACGCTGCAATTGTTTACTACGCAATAGTCTTGTCTTCCACCGGTTTAAAAGTCAGGACAGCATGTTTCCTTTTGATTATACAGCACTAGAAAAATAATAATCTTACAATAGGTTATCAACAGTTCAAATGAGAGCTCAGCAGCTGCAGTGTGTGAGCTGGCCAGCTATATGCTACTGCTTTAATGTTGCTTATGATCGTGCATTTACTTATACATTCAGTAGAGGCAAGGTGATCTCCCAGAGCCAGATCTTCTAGAAACTGAGAAGGTGGTGAACTCCAAAAATTTACAGTTTCAGAAACCTCCAGCTGTATGCAGTTGTGGCTGGTGGCCATTGGAGTTGGTAGGATGGAAAGCAAGGAAACCAACCATTATTTTATGTATTTATTTACAGTATTTATACATCACTTTTGAGGCAGAACTCAGAAAGTGGTTCACGTAAGGTCTTTACAACAATAAGCATCATTTATTTATTTTTTAAAAAAGAAAGTTGTAAAAGAATGGAAAAGACAGCACTTATTCTTCTTCTCTCCCCCCCCCGCCCCCCTCAAAGTAAGATGGTCCCTCAAATGTTGCTGTAGTGGCAATTTCAGGGGGAGAGAGGCTGCTACAGAATCTGGATGGCTATAGTTTATCAAGCTTCTTTCTTTTCCACTCCCCTGTAAGCAGTGTCTTAAAAAAGGAAAACGGGCAGGAGATCTGAGGACTAGTGCAAAAGAGCCCCTTGCTCCATCTCCTCACAAATCCCCTTGTTGGTAAGATGATTAGTTTGATGCAATCCTTGGTGGAAGCAAAAACAAATGTCTTTTGGCTGCTGGCTACCTATAGATGAAGGTGGTAGCAGTACGTACAGTTCTTGCTAGGGATGGGTGAATCTCCATTTCCCAGGGCTAAGCTGTGACAAACTATGAGCTGTAATCAAGGTTTGTTCTTGGGTTACCTGTGCTTTGTTTGTGGGAGATAAGTGCCTTCCTCCTCTGTTAAACCTTGCTGCAGGCACTTACCGTATAATGCTGAACAGCTTGGTTGCCTGCTGTTCCTCACAGTGGAGTTGGCGTGGCCACCTGTCGGCGGCCATGCAAACTGCAGCATGACAGTGGCCTTACATAGATATGGATAGAGATAGATAGATAGATGATAGATAGATAGATAGATGATAGATAGATAGATAGATAGATAGATAGATAGATAGATAGATAGATAGATTAGGAGAAGTTCACACTAAATTGCTGGTGAGTTTTTTTATTGAGGACTGCTTTTTTAATAAAAAAAATTGCAAACTGATGTGTAAGTGTAGAGAACTGAGTTTAAGACTAGGACAATCAGAAATGGGGAGAAAGTTGAGATTAACATATAGGGCTGCCGTACCCTTATGCCTTCTTTTTCCAGGACACGTCCCCTTTTTCATGGGTATGTAAAACGAGAGTCGTCACAGTAAAATGTAGAAGTCAGTAAACATGTCCTCTTTTTTGCTCTTCAAAATGTCAACCCTAACATAATCACCCATACTCCTCCCTCTTAAGTGATGCGAGGTTGAGGCCTGACCTTCCTCTGTATGAGAGAGTGAGAGTGGGTGGGTGGGTGGGTGGGTGCACACTTGGCTTTCCCTCAGTTTGACCCAGCAACACCCTGCGAAGGCCTGGTGGTCTCTCTGCTAGCAGTCTCCTCTGCCAGCTATTCCACCTCCGCCCAGATCCCCTTTGACCACAACTGTTTGGATGGAAGCTTGACAGCGAGTAGCAAATTTCAGAAGAGAGATCATTTGAGGCCCCCTTACTCTCTTCAGTCTAAGCTTGAAGGCGACGATTCGACATGCTTTTGTTTCCGTCTGCCCTCAAATTCTGAGAGCATTTAGATAAAGAATCTTTCGACAAAGGCTAGATTTCGGGGAGTGGGGGTAGGAAGGGGGAGCGGCTTGGCTGGGGCTAGTAGAACTGTTACTCCACCAGCAACCTTATGATTTGCTCATTTTTCTGGGGTGTGCACTGCCATGTGTACTATACTGTGATTTTCTTGAAGATCTGTGTCAGAACACCAAGGAACAGGTATATGTATGGCACCGTTTATCACTGCTGGGCTGTACATTCATATAAACAAAACATGAAGACTCTCTTTGGGTAACCAGGGGTGGAATGGAGTGGCAGAGAGAGAGAGAGAGAGAGAGAGAGAGAGAGAGAGAGAGAGAGAGAGAGAGAGAGAGAGAGAGAGAGAGAAGGAGGAGGAGGAGGAGGAGGAGGAGGAGGAGGAGGAGGAGGAGGAGGAGGAGGAGGAGGAGGAGGAATGGCAGAATCCTAGAACCACAGAATTGCAGAGTTGGAAGGGTACCATGAGAATCATCTCGTCCAACCCCCCTGCAATGTAGGAATATTTTGCCCACCATGGGGTTGAAGCCACAACTCTGAATTTAAGAGTCTAATGCTGAGAGACTGAGCTGAGAGAGGTGTGTTGCAGAGAGAGAGAGAAGGGGTGGCATAGAGAGAGAAATTGGGGTGGTGCAGAAAGAAGTGGCAGGAGAGAGGGAGCAAAGTCGTGCTGCACTCAGTTTTGGGTCTGTCCCTAGGCCATCACTGGTTTTGGACCGAGAAAAAAGAAGGGTGGGGGAGGGCACAAAGAAGTGCCTCACTCACCTTCGGCTCTGACCCTGGCTACCAGTGGCTTCAGCCCTGTCCATCACTGGTTTTGGCCTCCCACGCAGCTGGCATTCAGGTCTTGGCAGATTACTCCCAAGGGAATCCAGCCCTTGACAGAAAGAAACACTCCCTGCCCTCTATTAACGTAAGAGAAACTTCACGAGTGGTAAACCAACTACGGAAAGGTCATTCTAAACCACGCTGCAAAAATATGTGGTTGCATTGCACGTATTACATGTTTGATGGTGGTGATGAAAGAGAATATAGGGGTTTGCGAGTGTGGGGGGTGGGGGAAGGATAGCAAACCGTTTATTTATTTATTTATTTATTTAAAACTATTTCAAAATGCCTTTTACTTCAGTGGCTGCACACTTTGACTGCACTGAATCTGGGAGGATTTCTCAGAAAAGGCCTAATTGTCATGTAGTTAACAGCTGCCAAGACACAAATTGCAAAAGCCTGGAGAAGCAGAAATGCTCCAGAGATTCAAGAATAGGATGAACACATAAGATCTCCTCCCAGCTAAAGGGGATGGGCCAGCCCATGCTGCAAGGATGATTTTGGGGGAGAAGAAGCTCCCATTATCTTTTCTTTCACTGTGGTGTGTGTAGCAGCTTAAAGCAAACTCCTTTAAAGTGACAATTGTTTTGCATTTCCTCATAGCTTTTCTCCAAACTGAGTTATTTTGCTCTTTCTCTCCCCTATTTAGTTTTCTTCTTTTAGTGCAGCTGATTGGCCACAGTGGAAGCAGGATGCTAAACTAGGAGGACCTTTGATCTTCTTTTGTCCCCTGCACGCTCAGCTTGCCAACATTCCTGTTTTGAGCCCTTAGCTGTCCACTGTTGGAGGCAGAGTTCTGGGCTAGATGAACGTTTGGACTTAAGACAATAAGGGAATTCAGATGTAGCTGGACTACAACTCTCCTCATCCCTGACCATTGGGGATGCTGTGGGAGGGGGGGAGCTGATGGGATTTGGGAGTCCAACAGCATCTCCCCTTCTGATGTGCCCACCACTTGGTTCAATGCAATCTTTTAAGTGGAGTGATTGGTGCATACCAAAGAGTGACAAGAATAGTGATGACTGATGAAGGGATGCTAAACACTCCTGGGAGACATTTGGGGAAATGAATAGTGAAGAAGGGAAATAAGGAAGCATGCCATGATTATGCTTACTCAAAGAGTAATTGTGGCCCAAAGGGGTAAATGGACTCAAATCATAGGCTTGAAAGGCACCTCATCTAGTCCAATCCTTTCCTCAATGTAGGATCTGCAATACAGGATGCAACTGCAACATCCCTGACAGACAACTGCCCAGCCTCTGCATAAGTATCTCCAGCAAGAGTCACCAGCTCCTGAGGCAGCCTGTTCCACAGCTCCTTTAGCTAGGAAGTTCCCTCTAATCTTTAGCTCAAAATCCAACTTCCCTGCCATTTCCACCCATTAGTTCCTCTGGAGCAAAAGAGAAGAAGTTGCCACCTTTCCTATAGACTCAGGGGGGCATTTTATCCCAAGCCCCTTGATGGTGTAAACTGAAAAGTATTTGATCCAGCAACAAACTGGTGCAGACATTATATCCATGGCCATTTATTACCTGGGATGTTGGCTCATTCACACATATGCTGGGTGGTGGCGGCAGAGGTTTCACCGCCCAAATAATTTCATTTATTTTATTGGTATAGGTTCAGCTGCTGAAGGCTTTTGAATGAGGGCTGAGCAGCGTGAAGCCATCTTGTCCTTTGCCTTGGGCAGCAAAATGCCTGGGGAATGCACCAGGAGTAGGGACCTCTATGCCCTAATATTGATGAACTGCAGTTCCCATCAGCCCTGGGCAAACATGGCCAATGGCCAAGGATGAGTGGAATGGTGCTTCAGTAACATATGGAGGGCCAGAGGCTCCCCATGCCTGGGAAAGACCAACGATGGGCAACCTTTTATAGTCCGAGGGCCAAATTCCTATCAGGACAACCCTTTGAGGGCCAAGTGGATGCACTTTAAGTTTAAGGGGGGGAACTTACCCATAGACAGTCCTGGGGGTAGGCCAATGCAGTACCAGTTATGTGTATGGAGGAGGGGATGTGATCATCTCTTGGGGGTGCCCTGAACGGCTCTGTCAGGGGCGGGGTAAATCCCGCAGATGGGCGGGGGAGGTGGAAGCCCCTCTTCCTAGCGGGGGCGTCCTGCGCTCACCGCAGGAGGCAAAGCTGCTGAGTGGGGCGTGGGGTGGGGCGAGGGGGAGGGTGGCTGCACGAGGAGGAGAGCGCGGAGGTGGCGGCAGGCGGCGGGGGGGGGGCGTGTGGAGGCAGCCACATGACCGGGCGGGCTGCGAGCCAAGGCGGACGGTCTGGGTCTCCCCCGACGCCCGCCTACAAATGCAGGCGGGCCGCGGCGGGAGCGGGCGCGATCGCTGCTGTTGCTGCTGCTGCTCGCTGCGTGACTGTTGCAGCCGGCTGGCGTGGCTCGGCCCTCGGAGTCGCGATGGGCGTGCGGCGTTGGCTGCTGGCGCTGCTCCTTCTCTGGCTGGCTCTCAGCCCCGGCACCGGAGGTGGGTGGCTGTTTCGCTTCGCTTGACCCGCGAGGGCGGGCGGGATCGGGGCTCAGAGCGCCGCACTTGTTGCCGGGCACGCACGCTAAGCGGCGGGGTGGGAAGGAGGGATCAGCGTCCACCGGGTCGCCTCTTCTCCCTCGCGAAGGAAGCGCTCCTGACCAAACTGCTGCCCGACCTCTCGCCCTCTGCTCGCCGTCGGGTTGCCCGCTCGGGCAGGAGGGGACGTGCCAGGCGGCGCGCCGCCCTCCCGCCCCCTTCTCCGGTTACGAGAGAGCCAGAAAGAGACGGCCTGGCACGGACACCGAGATGGCGGGCGGGCGGGCAGGCAGGCAGGCAGGCAGCAGCGCCGGTCCTCCTCTGCTCTCTGCTGCGCCCCTGGCAGGCAGCGCCTGTTGCAGCAAGATCGGGAAAGCCTGCGCTTCCCCCCCCCCAGCTCCCCCCGCGCGGCAGGCATGCTTCTCTGCACGCGAGCACATCGCAAACCAGCGTGGGACTGCCTACAGGGTCTGGTGGAAGTGGGGGTTTCACCCTCTCCCTGCCACCCTGCAGCTGTCCAGAACCCGCTTGCTTTGGGGGCGGGGTGGGTCCCCCTCCCAAAACGAGTCCCTTGCAGGTTGCAGGGATTGTGCCTGTTAGCCTCCGCAGATGTTCAACAGATGAAGGCGGCTCACCTTCTGCCAGCAGATTTCTATCTGTTGAATGCCTGCCTGTTAGCAGCCACTTGAATCGGCGTAGGTTCAGCTGCTGAAGGCTATGCACCCTCTTCTGGGGGATACTTTTCTCTGCTGAATGTCTGCCTGTTTAGCAGCGGCTCCACTACCAGACGCCCCAAAGGGGAACGCTTTGCACTCCCTGCTGGGGAAGGCTTCACCTGTTGAATTCCTGGCTGTCCTCCTAATGAAGAGCCACATGTGGGCAATGGGGCAAAAAGCAGGGAAAATAGGACAACTCTTAACCTGGGGAATGTTTTTCAGTTTGAGGGAAAAGGGGCTGCAGAGGCTTTCAAGGTGAGGAGACCTTGATGGTGCACCTCGGTACCTGTAGCAGCAGGGAGTAAAGAGGGCAGCTTTGTGCTGTCCTTAGGGGACTTAAAGAGCAACAGCTGACTGGAGCACCACCTGACCCTCCACTCCTTGTCAGAAGATGCCAAAGGACTGTAGCCAATGTGAGATCTCAGCACGTCCCCCTCTTGGCACAGCCAGGACCAGCTTGCCCAGGGTGGTGCATTCGAGTACCACTTCGTGGCCAGGTTGGGATGGAAGGAAGGAGGCTGGCACCAGCCTGCTCCTTCCGGCTGTTTAAGCTGGAGCCGCTTGCCAGGTGCTGAGAATGTCCCTCTGTGTGTACTCAGATTCTTTTGTGGTTAATGGCTACTGCCAAGGTTAATTTGAGGCAGGGTTTAGTCCTGGGACCCGTTTCCAGTGCTGGCATTCCACCTTGGAGAAGGAGTGCCTCTGAGCACGGGCAGAGAGCACTGTGCTATAAATCAGCCCCTCTACTATAAATCTATAGCCAGCTTCCCCATATCTGGAAACTGATGGGAAGGAAAATGTGTGGCTTCTAACTAGGTTTGAGCCACTGTGCTTGTTTCTTCTCTACCCTCCCCGTTGGCATTTCCTCTCATGGTCTTTCTGTTGTTGTCTTTTCCTCCATTTTGTGCCCCATGGTGGCAAGGTAGGTCGTGGGCATTTTGTAAGGCACCAGGGACTGGGGTACTGTCCCAAAGGGATGTAGAGCCAGAAGATGGGGGTTTGGAAGACAGCCAGAGGGGTGGGGTAGCGAAATAGGTTGATCTCACAAGCATTTGACCATCTTAGAGAATACAAGGTTGCTTTGCATCTTCTTCTCCACTGAGCCTGACATTCAAGCATTTGGCATCTTAGCCCTCTGAATATGTATGTGTGTCAGATTTCAGATGTGCCTCATAAATACATGCTTAGCATGTAAGGTGATGGCGAACATCATTATTATTTTTTTACAGTACATTGATCCAGTTTGGACAATGGTACCCGTGAACAAGCTTTGTGACAGGTACATCACCCGTTCCTTCTCAGCACAAGTCAGTTACAGCATAAGTCTACCAATAATCCTAGTTTCCTATTTTGTCTGAACTTGGAAACTATGGTTACCAGGTTGGGAAACAAGCCAGGATCGTAAACAAACTTCAAAGCATGTTTTGTGATCCTAGCTTGTTCCAAACAGGTGGTCCTTTCAGGAAACCTGCTTATTGAACATTCATCCTGATTTGTTTGCACATAGTTTGCGGGGAGGTTAGATGACACCGAATGTATCTTGAACATTCATTCTGATTTGTCTGCAGGGAAGTTAGATGGTGTTGCATCGGGCAGTTATTGTCCCAACACTTTCCAAAGCACTTCCCCTTACTTTCTTTATTGTAAAGGAAAACTGTTCTTTTGTAGGAAGTGGTTGTATTGCACAAGAGCACCACATGCAACTTTAAATGTGCAAAATAACAACCCCTGTAATTGGGCTGTTGAAGATGCTTCAATATTGTTACAATGTTAACCATGCAAGGAGGGCTGGTATTATTATCCTTATACTGCAGATATGAGACATGGAGATGGTGGCTTTCACAAGGACACCTAGGGAGTGAATGGCAGAGTTGAGATTTGAGCTTGGGTCTGACTTGTTCACTGAGATCCTGCTCCATTGAAAACTGCAGGATTGCCTTCCAAGTACAAATGCTTAGAATTAGCGACTTATGCCTTCCTTTCACTTTATGATCTGCATGGAATGCATTTCTGCGGTGTGTGAAGAAGTGGCTCTGAGTAGCAGCATTTGAATGGGAAGCACCCAAGCAACAGCTGTTCGTGAACAGCTGCCCAGGATGGGCTGCAGGAAAGAGCGAAGCATGTTGGGAGGGAAGTATGTGGGATGGAGAATAAACAGAGGATAAATGAGGGTGGAAGGTGAAATTGTTATTGTGCCGCTTGAAAAAGAAAAATGGATCTCTTAATTAGTGGCGGGGAGGACAGACCTGCTCTGGGCATTCCCTGCAGCACGCCTCCCCAAAATCTTAACAGTTCAGCTGTTCAGATAAGTTGCCTCGCTTGTGCAAACATCAGTCTTTCAAGTGCTTCCCCTTCAGGTATGGCATAGGCACACAAAACACACCTCAAGGGGTCCCTTTGAGGTGTGTTTTGTGTGCCTATGCCATACCTTTAATAAAAGTTGCACTGTTGTAGCATTTGAATGTGAGTCCTGATGAGAGCAGCAGAAAGCAAAGGTCTTCCATGATCTGACCATCAAGAGCACAGGGAGATGTAAGGGCTCCTGTTAAAGCATTTGCAAATAAACAGGACTTGTTGCAGGGGTTGGGTACCTGTGGCCATTACAGATATTGTTAGACTGCAGCTCCAATCCTCTCTCAACCCTAACTATGTTGGCTGGGGGCTGATGGAAGTTGAAGTCCAGCAACACCTGGAGGGCCATAGGTTCCCTACCTGACCTTAACAGATAGAGGTGAATGTTTTTACCCTATTGGGAACACAGAAGATGCTTTGTGTCTGTCTAGCTCAGTATTGTCTACACTAACTGGCTGTGGCTCTCAGTGTTTTCAGAGAGATTTCTCAGTCATGTCTGGAGATTGCCAGGGATGGAACTTAAAACCTTCTGCCCGCAGAGCATGTGCACTACCACAGAGCTATGGCCCTTTCTTTAGAAGGTGAAGCTGCTTCCTCCAAGGACAGATGTATGTGAAAGACATTTCCTGCATTACTTACTGCATGCTAATGGTGAAAAGGTTCATTCCCCTCAATTAAATCCACAAATGGGCAAGTACGGTACTTTGGGGAGAGCTTTTGCAGTCCCACGGAGTGCAGACACTTGTGGGAGGGAAATAAAGTTCTTGGGGAGGAGTGTCTCCACAGGAGGCTGGGACTTTGAATCTAGGCAGATGATGCTGTTGTGGTGTGGTAGGGTAGCATACACTTGCCTAATCCACAACAGAACAATTGTGCATGTGTGTGTGTTTTCCCAGAACTGCTCAGCAGGGCCCTGTTATTTGAATTATAGCAGAAGGACATGTTAAAGGTATTGCAGAATAGAAGGGTAAATCTGTGTTAGACTAATGCCCTTCAACCACTTTTGTGACACATTGTCAACAAAATAATGACAAACTTAGTTGGTCTCTAAGGTGCTACTGGAAGAAATTTTTTTTCCGACAACGCCAGACCAACACGGCTACCTACCTGTAACTAGAATTGTCAATAAAGTTAAAGAGCTGAAAAGATGACGTTTGAAGACAGGTATACAGTGAAGATTACTAATGCAGGTGAAAATAGAACTAGAACCAGAGCATGGTTAATTAAACTGGAGCACCTGGATGTTGCATTGTGCATATGATATTGGATACCTGTTTTCCTGTCTTTACACAGAGGTGCCAATTCTGAACAAGTAGCAACTGCCATAAAATCAGGATCTCTCGCCAGTTGTTTGAAATGTAGACTTCTATCCTAGTCCGAAGATGATGATGATTGCCATCATTATGCACGGTGCTTTACAGAGTGGTTAAACCACAAAGCCTAGGGCTTGCCAGTCAGAAGGTCGGCAGTTCGAATCCCTGCAACAGGGTGGGTTCCTGTTGCTCAGTCCCAGCTTCTGCCAACCTAGCAGTTCGAAAGCACGTCAAAGTGCAAGTAGATAAATAGGTACTGCTCCGGCGGGAAGGTAAATGGTGTTTCCGTGTGCTGCTCTGGTTCGCCAGAAGCGGCTTTGTCATGCTGGCCACATGACCCGGAAGCTGTACGCTGGCTCCCTCAGGCAGTAAAGCAAGTTGAGCGTCGCAATCCCAGAGTCGTCCGCGACTGGAGGTCAGGAGTCCCTTTACCTTTAAGGAGTCAGGTCCCTACTGAAAAGAGGGGAAATAGAAACAGGACAGATAATCCTATCTACCCAGCGGTGCAAGAAATGTGAAACAGGGTGCTGGCAAATTGCTTACCACTTTGGTCATCTCACAGTCTTCTTGCAGTCACTATAGCTCTGAAAATTTGTAACAAAACTGTGAGATTTAGGGTAAAATGATACGCAGTGCTAAATGTGTCACTGGATTTTTAATTTAATTTTACTTCAACTGTATTTGATTTTGCTGTTTCCTTATTTTGCTTCAAATAGCAACTGCCACAGTTTCTACAAACACACCCACCCACCCCAAGAAACCCTGCTTTTGTTATCCTCTGGAAGGTTTTCATTGAAGCCTCTGTTAGTAACCCTGAAAGAGGACATGTGTCTTCACATAACACAGGGTGTTGCAATGCAGCCAATAGAAAAGAGGATTGGTTAATATCATCAAAGGAGGTAGGTCTGTCTGTTTGTCACTAGTGTGTAGGAGAGCCAAAGGGGCAGTCCAGTGATGGTATGCCACTGTTTATAAGATGCTGAATGTTAACTGGGGTGGCTTTCACACAGTAGTTTACTGTGGAATTGGTTCACACATACAGCTTTATCACAGCAATCTGCATGAAGCCACCCTCTGCAAAATGTCACCCCATATTTCTCTCCATCCCCTTTAATCGGGACAGTTTCTGCATTGTTTTTCTTCTTACTGGATTTTCTGTGGAAATGGTAAATCCATATGAAATGGTAAAGGAATACTGTAGAGGATGGCACTTCAGGCACTGCGGACTGTGTTGTGTGGATGCTACACTACAAACTTCCATGCATGCATCACCATGTCCACAATAAAGTGCTTGCATCCCTTGGGCCAGCTCTGGGCATGTCGCTCAGCAAGTTTAGACCATCTCTCGTGCTAGCTTGTCTTTGGGAGGCATTTCTGCATGAGAATGAAACGCCGTGGGGCAAGGTGAATATAAAATGGAAGAATGGTAAAAAGAGGTGTGGGATATAGCTATTAATGATAAATTAACAAGTGCTATTAAGGTAAGACAGGGGACCCAGGTGGCGCTGTGGGTTAAACCACTGAGCCTAGGGCTTGCTGATCAGAAGGTCGGCGGTTCGAATCCCTGTGACGGGATGAGCTCCTGTTGCTTGGTCCCAGCTCCTGCCAGCCTAGCAGTTTGAAAGCACGTCAAAATGCAAGTAGATAAATAGGAACCGCTACAGCGGGAAGGTAAACGGCGTTTCCACGTGCTGCTCTGGTTCGCCAGAAGCGGCTTTGTCATGCTGGCCACATGACCTGGAAGCCGTACGCCGGCTCCTTCAGCCAATAAAGTGAGATGAGCGCCGCAACCCCAGAGTCGGTCACGACTGGACCTAATGGTCAGGGGTCCCTTTACCTTTCCCTTTATTAAGGTAAGACAGGGAATATGCAGGAGAAATTATTCTGAGGAGATATGGAAGGTATTCGTTTATTATAAAAGATATTATTATAAAAGCAGTAATTTTTTTAAAGGAAATTAAATGTCCTTTCATGCAGCCAAATATTATGTAATTCACCATTAAATAAATAAATAAAGTGGTAAATCTGTCCAAAGCTCAGCAAGACAATATCATCTAGGCAGCATCATTGACATTTTTCCACATCACTGAACTCAACTTGGACCGTTGCCACGGGTCCTAATTTAAAGAAAAGAGCCTCTGATGCCACTTCTAGTAGCAACGTGTCTAGTTCTGGTGCGTGTCAGGCAGATGCTTGCCGCCATGCAGGTCTGGCCGATGGGCCTTTGTTGACAGGAATCCGATGCTCTTCCTCCCTCCCTCCCCCCCCCACCAAAAAAAAAATAACAGCTCAGACAAAGCTCTTTTCATGGCAGTAACAAACACCATCCTGTCAAGGCTAGAGTCTGGAAAGGGAAGTCAAGACAACACCCCCAAGAAGCTTCAGAAAAGTGCCATCTCCACTGTGGCACAGCCAGCAAAGGGCATCTTGGCCCAAAACCAGACAGGACTGAGGTCCCATCCCAAATCAGCTACTGCACCTAAACCTTCTAGCAGCATGGGTACTGGAGTTATAGGAAGAAAGCCATGGTCGCTTCCAAACAATCTGTTCATTTTGCATCCTCATTCTCCATCAGCCAATGTTGGATGTTGCTGGATTAAATTACATCCCTGCCTCTATGCTATACATCTGAAGCACTCTTGCAGCACTTTGAAAACAGTGGTGGCTTTCCTCTAATAATTACTAAGGGTCTTCTCAGCAGTGGCACCCTTTTTGTGGAACACCCTCCAGTCAGATGTCAAGGAGATAAAGAACTACACAACTTAGGTTATGGAAAACGGATACAAACTTTACAGCTTGCTATCTGATTAAGGAGAATATAATGAAGATGTTTTATCGTTGGTACCTCACCCCAGGAAATTTATCAAAGATGTACAAAAAACACTCAAATCTCTGTTGGAGATGTAAAATGAAGGTGGGAACAACGTATCATATGTGGTGGGATTTAAGGTGCTTAACAGTTCTGGATTGTAGTACAGTGGTACCTCGGTTTGCGACCGCAAACCGTTCCACGGAGGCGGTCGCTCATCGAAGCGGTCCCTCCCCGAAGGCACGCTTCTGCATGTGCATGAAACACCGATAAAGTGCTTCTGCGCATGCGCGAGCTGCACAAATCGCACCTGTGCATCCGACGCTGCGGAACCCGGATGTAAACACTTCTGGGTCCGCAGTGGTCGCTCGCCGAAGTCGCTCCCCGAGGTAGTCGTAAACTAAGGTTTAACTGTACATGAAGAGCTCAAAAAGATATTTAGGAGTTCAATTTATAAAAAGCCAGAAGCTTTTCTGCTGGGCTTAATATCTAGTGACATCCCCAAGGATAAAAGGAATGTATTCCTTTATGCAACAGCAGCGGTCAGAATATTAGTGACAAAAAATCGGAAAACAGATAAAATACCAGAACTACTAGAATGGCGAGCTAAAATTTGTGAATTTGCGGAGATGACAAAGTTAACAGCATCAATTAGAGGCTGTCCCAACCAAAAAAGTGTGGGAATGCATAAAGGTTTACATGAAAAGAGTTTGTTTCGGAGCTTAAAATCAATATGCAATAGCTTAAAGGGTGCAAGGATATAGGATGATATTATAACAAATATGGAACAACAAATATAAACAGCTATTAACGCAACAAAAAACAACAGTAGGTAAAGAAGATCACACATGGGTGAAGGGAAGCAACAGGTTTAGGGGGAGGGAGATGAGGGCATTAATTGGAAAATTGTTAAAGATATATATGGGATCTAAGAGATTAAGAATAAGGAACCAAAAGAAGGAGACAAATATTAAGGAATACGAAAATAAGGGAACCTGAGAAGAATCAGTATAAATGAAAACACGAGACTAAAAGTTTTGTTATATACTGTTTTACTTTGGATGTGAAGACTTCTGTTGTAAAGATTGTACATAAAATGAATAAAACATTAAGAAAAAACCTGCACAACTTGTAGAAGACATCTGAAGGCAGCCCTGTATCAGGAAGTTTTCGATGTTTTATGTTTTACTATGTTTTCATACATGCTGGAAGCCGCCCAGAGTGGCTGGATATAAATGTTATTATTATTACTATAACTACTACTACTAGAAATGTAGATTGTTAAGTGTGCTCAGAGTGCTTAGGAACATAGGAAGCTGCCTTTTACCAGGGTTTCAGGAGAATCCCAGCCCTACTCAGATGTGCTGGGGATTGAACCTGAGACTTTCAGCAAACAAAGCAGATTCTCTATCACTGAGCGATAGCCCTTCTCCTGATTCAACAATCAATCCCTTGTCTCAGTGGACTCTGGAAATTCAATTTCTGTGGGATGGGGAAAACATTATGCATCTTTAACAAACTACAGTTCCCAGGATTCTTCTCTCCCCCCCCTCCAGTCATGATTGTTTTTAAAGTGATATAATAGTGCTTTAAATCTATAGTGCAGATGGGTTTTTTGGGACTTCACACCCTCTCCAGATGTTGTTGGACTCCCAGTTCCCCGCATCTCTGGCTATTGGCTATAATGCCTGGGCCAGATGTGCCTGAGTTCTTTCACAGAGGCAGAGCTGCAATTCTCTGAGTGATTTAACAGCCAATCCCTCTCCCCAGACAGCTCTGGAAATCGTAGCTGTGGGAGGCAGCTCCTGACAGTTCCTGGCACCTTAGCATACTACAGCTCCCATAATTATTTAGGGAAAGCCATTACAACTTAAAGTGGTATCTTAAAAAATAAAATAAAATGGTGTGAATGTGGCCATAGCACATTATGAGCCTGCAGGAAGAAGTAACAGGTTGTGGGGCTGAAGGAAATAGTTTTACTACTGAATGGCTCCTGTTTGAGGTAATTCAGGAAATGGGCTTTGAGGCCTGGGCCCATTGCCATGACTACTGGGCAATTTACCTTAAATAGCTGGAGGAAGCCAGACCATAATCTTGGAATGTGTTGGGTGTTTCAATCTATTCAGTGCTAATCCTACTTTGGAGTAGACCCATTGAAATTAGTGAATGTGATTAATTTAAGCCTGTTAATTTGAAAACTCTACTCTAAGTAAAATCTAGTGCAGTGCTTCTCAAACTGGGCGCTACTGCCCCCCCCCCCGGGGGAAAGGATTACCTAGGGGGCTGCTAAGAGACAATGGGAGGAAAAAACTGGAGGTGTCACTACCTGACATTGAAAAGCTGGTGTCACTTAAGTTCATCAGCTTTGTTGAATTAATTAAACGAAATACATAGTTTTAACTGGATTTTGAACAAATGAGTAATTAATGGTTACTGTTTTGAACACTGAAGTGGCAGGGGAGGATGTCAAGTGTGGCTGGAAGATTGAAGGACAATCAAGAAAACATTTAAACATTTCAGTGCAGTGCAGTATAGAATCAAAACAAAATTTTATATGCAAAATGAATCCCCCCCAAATGAGAGCAAGAGCATCAAGTGATGCTGAGAACTTAATTGCTGTGAAACAGGATTTTCAATTCTGACAAATATGAAAGATCAGAAAAGAATAAGGCTAATTTGCATCAATGAGGAGATGAGAGTTATTTTGTTTCGAATTAGGCCTAAAAGCAAGCTCACACCTCTCATTGAGTTTGTATACATACTTAATGTACATGATATGCAAGAGGCTCATTTATCATTATATTTTTGGGAATAGATTCATGTTTTTATGTAGTTGCATTGTTTCATAATTTCTGGATATCCCATGATCATATTATAAAGTACAGTGGTACCTCGCCACTCGACTTCCGAAGGTTTCGACTTCCAAAGTCGACAAACCCGAAAGTCTTTTCGCCCCGCACGCGGTCGGCACATGCGCAGAACGGCACTTTGACAACCGAAGACTTTGACTTACGAAGACGGCCGTGGAATGGATCGTCTTCGTAAGTCGAGGTACCACTGTAGTTGTGCTCTGTGTTATAAACCAAGCACAGCTAGTTGTCATTGTTTTTCAGATGTATTCCTATTACTGAAAAGTTCAGTGTGGCACAAGCAAATTTTTACTCTGAGAATCCCATTTGCACATTTTATGAATGAGAAAATGTGATCTGCACTGGCAAAGGCTTGATTTCAGCCAGGCTGCAGAACTAGGCCATGTGTGTGTGTGTGTGTGTGTGTGTGTGTGTGTGTGTGTGTGTGTGTGTGTGATGTGTCTGGTGAAGAATGCCCCTGAGCATGCACAGAGTGTGTTTCCTGCCTCACTGAGTAACTGCACCTTACTCTCAGGCTCTTAGAAGATATAGAGGCATGACTTCCAGATTGATGGTTTTGACTTCTTAGCTTCCCACACCTCAAGATATAAAATATTCTATATGTATGATTATGAACACAGCCCTGGCAAATCAAGCTTAAGACAGATGAGCATGCCAGTTCATGCTTGTGTTTGCTTTAGGGGTTGGCACAGTTTGGACTTTTCAGCCCTGTGTAAGGAGCTGTTTTGTACCAAGTCCAAATCATACCACTGATCCCATCTAGCTCAGGACTGGTGGTAGCTTTCCAAAATATCAAGCAGATCAGTGCTTCTGGTTTGCCCCAGACGGAGCATTGAGAGGAATGTGTCAAAACCAACACATTCATCGCTCTGCCCACTGTGGCCCCCAGAAGGTTGCCTGGGAGGGAATGTGGCCCTTGTGTTGAACCAGTAAACTCTGGTTTACTGCATTTGACCCTGACTCCACGCAGGCCACTTTGAGTAGCTAGACCTGGGGGCTGGTGGAAAGGTGACAGGGACGAAACAGAAAGGAGAGGAAGTAGGGGGTATGGATGTATATAGTAGGAAGAAGGAACTTATGTGACCTGATGAGGTCAGGAGTCCCTTGGGAGATTCCAGAAATATCCCCCCCCTCCCCTTTCATTGATGCTTCCTCCTTAAGAGGAAGGAGCATGGAGCACGGAGGAGCACAATCCTTTGTTCCCAGAGGTCCAGTCCCCCCACCCTTCCCGGGTCCTGGAAGTCTGCCCACACATCAGAGTAAGGAGTAGTCATTGTGGACCCTAGGAGCATGCCCTTCCAAAGGAGGTTTGAAACCCTCATTTCAACATGCACTTTCCCCAGACAGAAGACTGCTTTATGGCCACCTGACAATACATCGCTTACAAATTCAGTGTTCTGGGTTTAGCAAAAACATTTAAACCTGGTTGTTAGTTGAGTTCTAAGCTCACCCGTTCAAACACATGTATCTCTAGATCAGGAATGCACACAGTGTGTGATTTCATGGTATTAGTTTGAAATAAGAATGGTACTTGTTCAGTTTTGCAGGAATCTCCACCGTCAAAAGAAGGCAAATTTATAGTTCTTAAAGCTCTGAAGTCTCTGATGTGTTTGGTTGTAACGGCTGTTTCACTTATGCCTTCATTCGGTGCACCTGATGAAGTGTAAGTCTTGCATCTGCCTGGTTAAGTACAGTTGCAAGGGATGAAGTACTATGAAACACCTGCCAAGTTCTCCTGTAATTTACCTTGTTCTGCCACGCACTGACTTGTGCCTGGGGTGTATCCGTTTCACGTACGTGCATGCAATTCGGTATATAGTTCACAATTCAGTGTCCTGATATGTCTCACCTCTTTCTCTTATTCCTTCCCAAAACAAGATTCTAGTCCTTGTTGTCATTGGCTGTTTTGATACCTGGGAGCGGCATGACTGAATGAGTGTTGTTCTTGGTGCAAATGCACATTTATTTTGTCTCGCTGCTGCTGCTATTTTTCCAAGAGGTTTTTTTTTTTTTTTACACACTATGGAAATCTGTTTATCAGAAGTGATGGCAAGATGAGTGCATACTCACCAAACACAACAGTATCTCTCTCACACACAAACTGCCTTCAACACTCAGGGCGGGAAAGGAGAACACTATCTCCAGTCTTAAAAGTAGATTAAAAGATTCCAGGCTGTGCTCTGAATTGATCTCATTGGATGGCATTTGGAGAGATTTTTTTTTTACAGTTACAAATATCTTTTGATTCATTGCAGTAATGTTAGGTGTGTGGCCCAACACTGAGGTGGCAGGTGTTTGTGTGTGCATGCTCCTACCCAAGAGACATGTCTATGCTGTGCCATCACATATTCCTGAGAAATATGTGTCCTTTATATTATTTGAAGCAGGGGTGGCGTACTTGTGGTCATCCAGTGTTGTCCCAGTCAGCCTGGCCTGTGGACAGAGATGACGGGGGTTGTAGCCCCAAAACATCTTGAGTGCACCAGGTTGAGAAAGCCTGCTTTAAAGCCAGGACAGTGAACCTGTGGCCCTCCAGAAGTGGCTAGACTACAACTCCTATCATCCCTGACCACTAGCCATGCTGGCTAGGGCAAATGGGAACTGGAGTCCAACCACTTCTGGAGATGGCAAAGGCTTGTTTTTGCATACAATGTTTTGAGAGTGGGAATTGGGAGATTTGGGGGGTGCATTTTCACTCAGTAACTTTCTGCTTCTTCCCCTCCACCCTTCTCAGGACCTCTGTCAGAAACATCTGATGGGAACGAACCTGCAGAAGCACACCTCTTGAACCTGGTGCATCCCAAGAGAGTTCGGAGTGCTGTGGGGCACCGGCAGAATGGCTGGCGGAAGTACCGGCGCCCTCGTCCCCGCCTTTCGCACAAGGGGCCTATGCCTTTCTAGAGCAGGTATAGGAACTTCCAAAGTTGCCTTATACTAAGTCAGACTGTCTAGATCAGTATTGTCTGCACTGCCTGCCTGGGGCTCTCCAGCATTTCAAGCAAAGAGTCTTCCCCAACCCTTTCTGGAGATGCAGGGACCTTCTGCATCCCAAGCAGGTGTTCTGCCACTGAGCTGCAGCTCTCCCCCCCCCCTCCCCAAGATCAGGGGCAATACAGTGCCAGCACCCAGAGTGTTGTGGTCCTCTGACAATGCTTATGATAGAATGGCTTCCATATTTTGGTCTCTCCCAAGGCATGGGGTGGGGAAGAATAAAAGGGAGTGCATTCATCCACCTATAGGTCTTATTCTGATGGCAGCTGAGGTTATTGGGGTGGGGGTTGTAGTGGGCTGCTTGCCCAGCACTTGTCCAAAAAGAGGACTCTAAATAAATGCCCAGATTTTGTTTTGTCGAACAGCATATTTAAGCTGCTCTCTAGCCAAGCCTATCCTTTGTGGAGGAAAAGGCTACCAGTAGCTGCTAGCCATGATGGCTGTGATCTGCCTTTGCAGTTGGAGGCAGGATTGCTTCTGAAAGACCAGTTGATTGGGTAGCAGAGAAGGAACTTGTGCTCAGCTCCTGTTTGCAGGTTTCCCACGGGCATCAGACTGGCCACTGTGAGACCAGGATGCTGGGCTAGATGGGCTCCTCTTACATTAAAGCAACTTCCAGCTAAAACCCTCACAATGGGCAAACCCTATTAAGAAACAAGACTGTAAAAACAAAAACCACGAAACAAATAAAACAGCATGGACTAGACAATAAAGAGCAAAACCCATCAGGAAAGCTAAGTATAGAAAGGGAAGTTTTGCAGAAATGTATTTGTATAAATTTATTTTAGACCAGAGGTAGCCAGTGTGGGGTTCTCCAGATGTTGCTGGACTCCAGCTCCCACCATGCCAAGCCAGCATGGCCAGCGGTCAGAGAATAATGGGAGTTGTAGCCCATAGCACAGGCATCCCCAAACTTCGCCCCTCCAGATGTTTTGGACTACAATTCCCATCATCCCTGACCACTGGTCCTGTTAGCTAGGGATCATGGGAGTTGTAGGCCAAAACATCTGGAGGGGCGAAGTTTGGGGGTGCCTGCCATAGCATCTGGAGGACACCAGGTGGGGAAAGTTGATCTAGACTAGCGCTTCCCAAACTTGGGTCTCCAGCTGTTTTTGGACTACAATTCCCATCGTCCCTAGTCTTACTAGCTAGGGATGATGGGAGTTGTAGTCCAAAAACAGCTGGAGACCCAAGTTTGGGAAACACTGGTCTAGAGACTGTACATACAGTAGTAGAAGTCGACTGCCCACATTGTTTTGCTGTTTATACCAAACACAACTAAATGTATCCTCTCCTCCCCTTCATAACAGGCAGAAGGGGGTGTTAGACATGGGTGCCTTGACCCGAAAACCTGTCTCAGCTTTGGAAGGAGGCTGGCTTGGAAATGCAGGAGTGGGGAACCTCCTATGGCCCTTCAAGTGTTGCTGAACTACAGCTCCCATCATTCCTGGCCATTGGCCAGGCTTGCTACGAATGGTGGGAGTTGTAGTTTAGCAACTTGTGGAGAGCTAAAGGTTCTCCACTCCATGGTTAGTGTAAGAAAACCAACTCTCTGACTTAGTGTTCCTTTGTCTTTGTTTGCAGGATCAAGTCCCGCCCAGGAAAGGCCAGCCTTCATGCGTCTGCTCTGCTTGGTAAACTATCCGCTTGCATGGGGCTTCCACCCATGGTAGAACGTGACCCCACCGGCCTAGACGACACCGAGTGGAAGGATGTACGAGTGCAGCGCTGTTGTTGTCCTCTTGCGTTATCTCTTAGTGTTATCTCCTACTCAGGCTGGTTTCAGCTGCTTGCACCTCATCTTCTCTATCCCTCCTTCTCTTCGCCTTAACTCAGCTACTGAAACCAGAGGCTGAGGCTTAGAGTACCCTTCTGCAACCTGGTGCTTTCTGAAGGCTGCTGGGAGTTGTAGTCCTGGATGGCACCAGGATAGGGAATGGTGTTTTGAAGGAGATGCTGAGGTTACCCAGAATGGGAGTGGGGGAGATGAAGAAACGGGTAACAATGGGCCTGCAAGGATCCCTACACCTCGTGACATGTCCCTCATGTTTGGAGGAATGTGCCAAGATGTGGCTTGTGGCAAAAGCACTCCTGTCCTCCTAAGTCAGCTGCTGGGCCCCTTCTGCAGCAGAGGACAGAGTTGGAGCCAGAAGGCCTTTGGCCTGTGAGAAGCACTTTGTCAGATGGAGAATGTGCACCCAGGTGTTTCAGCCACCCCATTTTGCATCCGACCCATCACTGGGCCCTCTTAATGTAGGGCAGCCACCTCCTCATTCCCCCTTTGGTGAGGCTCCTGTGTTTTTGACATATGCAGGGAAATGCAGCAATGCAGATGCTAGAACTTTCCCCCTAGATGCAGTTCTACCCTAGGGAAAAGCTGCACCAACCGAATTTCTGCCTGCCCTACAATTGTTAGGTATAAGAGCCCTGCCCAGGGTGAGAATGGCAACCCATTTCTATGCCAGATTACAAGTCTAGACCTTTCTTGGTACCAGGAGCAGATGGTGCTCAGCTGACCTCCCATCAGTTGTGTCGCTGCTGCTTACTGGGAAGTGAAGTGGTGTGGTTGGCGCCATGCAATGTATAAGCTGAGCCAATCCAGTGCTCCTGCTGGTGCGTTTACATCACACCAACCTCCCCTCTACCTCCTTGTAGGCGGTAGTTGGGGCTTCCTTGATGGGAGGTCAGGAGAGCGATGCCACCCCACCAATCCATTTGCTACCACTTGGTGCAGAATTTGGGCATACTCTGAGACATGCATCCTGTAACTGTAAGTACGGACTGATTTGGAAAAACCTCTGCCAAAACCTGTCCCTCAGCCTTTTCCAAAAGCAAGTTTTGACCAATTTGGGCAGGTTTGTTACAATTTGTACTCCCCACTGTTTGACATGGTCTCCAACACATGGAGCCAGGTCACAGGATATCTGGCCAACCCACTTGGCAACAGCTGCTGTAAGAGGTTATGTGGGTACAGCAACCACTTTATTTGGCCAGAGGATGAGAGAGGTAGGCCGGAAGTAGTGACCTAGTGGGAGCCAGCTAAACAAAGTGGCCATGAGCTATAAGTCAGAAAGAATTGGTTCAGACTTTAAACCTTGATCATAAACTTACTGGGTGACCTTAGGCTGAGAGAACAGGGATATGCCTATCCGCAAGCCAAGGTTAATAACATGGGCATACTTTATAGGGGTGTTGTATGGATGAATGAGGCAAATATCTACAAAAAACACTGAACACCTATGAAGTGCCAAGTGTTGTGGTTATGGGCTGATTTGGTTGACCAGAGACATTTGGGGTTCTTTAATTCACTTTTGCTTGTGGCTTTGGCACATGTTAAGCATTTAAGGTGTGTGTGCATGGATCGGGTGAGGTGGGTGTACCTGCTGTCTGTTTTGCACTGGGAGGGTGGTTTGGGCCAAAGGGTCTTGCTGTGAGGAAATGGCATGTGTTGGCAGTGAGCAGGAGCCTGGCCTGGAAGCTCACATCTGTATAACCTTTTTCAGGTGGCTGTTGACTTTCTTTGTACAAAAACACTAATTTATACCAGCTGAGGACATCTTATTGTGGGTTTTCTGTGTGTGTGTATGTGTGTAAAGATTTGTTCTATGTAAATATAGCTTTATAATAAAGAAATATGAAAACAATAAACCCTTATTATTATATTGAACTTGCAGGCAGTGTTTTTTTCCCCTTTCCCTGCCCTCCTTTTTGTGGGGTGGGTACTGGTGGGCTGAGCCATAACAACTGGGAACATGGAACTGATGCAGATGGATGGAGGATTAAATCTGTAAATAAAAATTTAACCTGTCCCACCTGTGTGTGAGAAATCTGAGAATAATCAGGCTGTGAAGCCCTTTTTAGCAGAGTAAACCCAGTTATGTGTTTTTGCAGCTTACTGGAAGCTGGGAATTAGGTGATCACACCTTTTATCCCTGTTTACATGTGATCTGCTGACCTTTCCTCTCTTTGTCCCCTTTTCTAAGAATAAATGACATCTTTTTGTAAGAATAGGAAGGTTTACATTCAATGGTGCCTGTTAATACTTCTAAGTAATATTCAATTAAAAATGCCTCTTGGTTACAAAATACAAAGCTAGTTCCCAAAATGGAGTTTGGGCTCTGAGCATGTTTGTCTGCTCACATCTAGGGTTGCCAGACTCAATAGAGGACAGGACTTCTGTGCCTTTAGTTGCCCTGCTCTCTTTTGAGTCTGGAAACCTTAAAGAGAAACCAGCAGACCCTTTGTTTAATTTCCAAGCAAAGGATCTGCTGGTTTTCTCTTTAAGGTTTCCAGACTCAAAAGAGAGCAGGGCAATTAAAGGCACAGAAGTCCTGTCCTCTATTGAGTCTGGCAACCCTACTCACGTCGCTGGCTTGAAAGAAGAGCAAGAGAGCTCAGAGAGTAAGGAAGTACAAAGGATTGTCTCCTTTGTTAGAAATTCCCACCAAAGCATGGGCGTACCCAGGATCAAAACTAGGGGGGGGGCAAGGGGAGGGGCCAAGGCACGGAAGGGGAGGGGCCACAAAGTGGGCGGGAACAGCGAACTCGCGCTCCGCCGGGCTGTGCCCCTCCCTAGAAGCAGGGCTGGTGGGCGGAGGCGGAGCCCAGCGGAGTGCGAGTTCAGCGTGCCCGCCCGCCACGCCGTGCTCGCTGGTTCCCCGCCGCGCTTGGCCTTGCCAGAGGGCGCGACGGGGAGCTGGAGGGAGGGCGCAGCGCGGCGGGCGGGAACGGCGAACTCGCGCTCCGCCGGGCTGTGCCCCTCCCTAGCAGCAGGGCTGGTGGGCGGAGGCGGAGCCCAGCCCAGCGGAGCGCGAGTTCGGCGTTCCCGCCCACCGCGCCGCGCTCCCTGGTTCCCCGCCGCGCTTGGCCTTGCCTGAGGGCGTGCCGGGGAGCTGGAGGGAGGGTGCGGCGCGGTGCGGCGGGAATGGCGAACTCGCGCTCCGCCGGGCTGTGCTCCGCCTCTGCCCACCAGCCCTGCTTCTAGAGTAGGGCAGCTGCCCTAACTTGCCGCATGGTGGGTACGCCCTTGCACCAAAGCATTAAGGAAGTGACCTCATATAGAAGTCATATAGAAGTCTCTTCTATATTGATTCAGGGACTCTATGAGTGTCGGCCCCCCACGTGCCTGACTAGCAATCATGGATTTGTGAATTCGACTGGAAATCCCACAGAAACCTCAGGCCCAGGGCAAGATATGGTCCTCTAAGCCTCTCTCCTTGGCCCTCAAAAGTCTGACACACACTAGGCCTCATTGACCCAGCTTTGCACTCTGATTGTTTCTGCCCAGCTGGAATGTCCCATTGAGGCTAGATAGCTCAATCAGTAGAGCATCTTTAATCCTAGGGTTATGGGTTCGAGCCCCATGTTGAGTGAAAGATGCCCCTCGTGGCCACTTCCAAGTCTACAATTGTATTATTCTGACACTGATAATGCCTGTTGCTTGTCTGAGTGTGAGTTTGTGTAGAAAGGGAAAGTTTCCATGCATTGCTCCACCCAATTTTGCCTTTGGCCATACCCACCACTCTTAGGTGGCCCTCAGAAGGTAGCCCAGAAGGGAATGCGGCCGTTGAGGTTCCACACCTCTGCATTAAGAAATCCTCTTGGCGAACAGAGGAAGTTGCCTTATGGTGGCCCATACTTCATGTCCATTAAGCCTAGTATTGTCTGCTCTGCTCGGACAGGTAGTGGCTCTCCAGGGTGCCCAGCAGAGAAGGGTCTTTCCCATCACTGGCTGCCTTGTCCTTTCAACTGGAGGCATTTCAACTTGTAACTTTTATTCAATGCATATGATCTAGGCTCTGGGCTCCTTTCCCAGGACTCTGGCATCTTTCTCTCACCAGGGTGTGGCCAGGATTCAAACCCGGATCCTCTCAGAACCTAAGTGAGAAAAATGGCCCTAGACCAGCAATCCCAACTTCCTTTACCATCATTGGGACTATGTTGAGGCTGACGTGTTACAGGAATTGGCTAAGACCCTGAGAAAGACAAGAACCAGACTTAACTGCAGCTCCTGGGTACAAATGCTACTACCGGTACCATTTAGTTTAGTTTACCACATCCCACTAAAAAAACAAAGTTCCAAAACAACTTACCACCAAGAAAAAATTGCAATAATAAAATCACATAAGCATTAAAAGAAAATTTAACAGTGCAGTATCATATGGTGCTGGAGGAGACTCTTGAGAGTCCCATGGACTGCAAGAAGATCAAACCTATCCATTCTTAAGGAAATCAGCCCTGAATGCTCACTGGAAGGGCAGATCGTGAAGCTGAGGCTTCAATACTTTGGCCACCTCATGAGAAGAGAAGAAAGACCCTGATGTTGGGAAAGATTGAGGGCACTAGGAGAAGGGGACGACAGAGGATGAGATGGTTGGACAGTGTTCTCGAAGCTACGAACATGAGTTTGACCAAACTGCGGGAGGCAGTGCAAGACAGGAGTGCCTGGCATGCTCTGGTCCATGGGGTCACGAAGAGTCGGACACGACTAAATGACTAAACAACAACAAATCATTTTATTGGTGCTGACAAAATACTTGGGAAAACTGAAACACCTTTGCCTGGCACCAAAATGATGACAAGGTTGATGCTAGCTGGGCCTTCCTGGGGAGAGCGTACCATAAAGCTGCCACCCGTTTATGTCATGCTGTCTGGACCTCAGAGGTGGCATGCAGAGAAGGACCGTGGATGATGATCTCTGGGTCCCCACGGGTTCATAAGGTAAAAGGGTGGTGGCTTCTGTGATGTTCACCTCTCAAAATTCATTGTAATAGGGGCATAATATCATGATGGGGGATTGGGAAAAATTGTGGAAAAATAATATTAAGTTTACAGCACGTAATGTTTTGAAAGAAAATGTTATGAAAATGATGTATAGGTGGTATTTAACACCAGTAAAACGTGCAAGAATTTACCATACACATGATAATAAATGCTGGAAATGTAAAGTTGTAGAAGGAACGTTTTACCACATGTGGTAGACTTGCTCCATAGTAAAAGACTTCTGGGAAAAGATTTATAATGAATTAAAGAAGGTGTTGAAAAACACATTTATCAAGAAACCAGAAGCCTTCTTATTGGGCATAGTCAAAAAAGAAATTCCCAAAGAAGATGTTACTTTTTTTTTTTGTATGCCACAATAGCAGCGAGAATTTTGATAGCCAAGAATTGGAAGACACAAGAAATACCAACTGTTGGAGAATGGCAGATGAAAATGATGGACTATATGGAGCTGGCTGAACTGACTGGGAGGCTCCGCAACCAGGGAGAAGAGACGGTGGGAAAAGATTGGAAGAAATTTAAAGAATATTTAAAGAAACATTGTAATATTTGAGGTTTTAATATAGACTCGGAAGAAGTTATAGGCTGTAATGTAAGGTTATGTTAAGAGTTTAAAGACAATATGAAAATAAGATTCTAAAGGGTGAATAAGTAGAAATTATTATAAGGAGACTTGAAAAATGATTCATAGTGAGGAGTTACAAGTTACTAAAGATGAATTACAATGAACCGCAGACGGGGGATTCGAGGAAGTCACCCTAAAATGGTAAAGAAAGAATAAGAATTTGTAAAGATAGATTTTTGTTGTTGTATGTGTATTTTTTTTGTGTTTGTATTGTTTTTGTGTGTAGAGGTATTTGTTTTTTTGTTATATGTGCTTAGAAAATCAATAAAATTTAAAAACAAAAACAAAATTCATTGTGATAGAGGGGAAAGAGTGGGAAGACAAATTGTATGAAAATGCTGCAGTCCAGGGATGTGGAACCTGTGGCTCTCTCCGAACCCAAAGGGTGCTCATCAATGGCTCCTCCTCATCTTGGAGAGTAGTGACTAGTGGGGTGCCACAGGGTTCTGTCTTGGGCCCAGTCTTATTCAACATCTTTATCAATGACTTGGATGATGGGCTTGAAGGCATCCTGAGCAAGTTTGCAGATGACACCAAATTGGGAGGGGTGGCTAATACCCCAGAGGACAGGGTCACACTTCAAAATGACCTTAATAGATTAGACAACTGGGCCAAAGCAAACAAGATGAATTTTAACAAGGAGAAATGTAAAGTACTACACTTGGGCAAAAAAAATGAAAGGCACAAATACAGGATGGGAGACACCTGGCTTGAGAGCAGTACATGTGAAAAGGATCTAGGAGTCTTGGTAGACCACAAACTTGACATGAGTCAACAGTGTGATGCAGCAGCTAAAAAAGCCAATGCAATTCTGGGCTGCATCAATAGGAGTATAGCATCTTGATCAATAGTGCCACTGTATTCTGCTCTGGTCAGACCTCACCTGGAGTACTGTGTCCAGTTCTGGGCACCACAGTTCAAGAAGGATACTGACAAGCTGGAATGTGTCCAGAAGAGGGCAACCAAAATGGTCAAAGGCCTGGAAACGATGCCTTATGAGGAACGGCTTAGGGAGCTGGGTATGTTTAGCCTCGAGAAGAGAAGCTTAAGGGGTGTCTTATTTAGTGCAGCTGGTGTTTGATTAACCCCACAACAATAATTTATATTGTGCTTAATGAAGAGATAAGCTTAATTATAATTTATTTACTGCACACCATATGCCATTCCATTTTTGTTCTGATATAAAATCAAGCTCTATCCCCCTAATCTACTATATATTTAGGGAAAGTATCTATGCATTTGGACACCTCTTCAGGTGCTGAACACAGAGTTTCTCTTTATTTGGATACAACTGGACACCTTTTTGAATCAAGATGGTGGGCTGAACCTTTCAAAACTGCACTGGATTCAACCAGATAAGGCAACCAGGTAGAGCAGTTTCTCCCCAAGTTGGTGCCCTCCAGATGTTGTTGGACTCCAATTGCCATTACTCCAGCCAGCATGGCCAATGGTCAGGGAGGTGATGGGAGCATAGCTGCCAAGTTCTCCCTTTTTTTAAGGGAAATCCCCTTATGCTGAATAGGCTTCCTCGCAAGAAAAGGGAAAACTTGGCAGCTATGGATGGGAGTTGTAGTCCACCAACAAACACTTGGAGGTCACCAAGCTGGAGAAGGTTGAGGTAGACTGAAGGAGGAGCCCATGGTGGGTGACTTGGCTCAGGACATTCCAGAACCTGGAACTGGCTTTGCAGTGGAATTCCATCCCTTCTGACTCAGAGGTCCCACTGAATTCAATTAGACTAACTTTTATGCGCTGACTGCAGCAAGTCAGCACTGTTTTGAGCGAAGACAAGTGCGTTGGGGTGTGTGTGTGGTTTGGGAAAGGTGGGGCTCAGGTCTTCCAGAGCTGCAGCCTTTTGATCTATTCCATCTTCAGCTTTCTATCTTCCTTCTGCTTATATTCCATGCTTCAAATATCTCATTCAAATGTTTGGAGCTCCCTCCAGTGGCAGTCTGTGGTTGAGTTCAATCTGGGAGTTGTGCAGTTTTGTCCTATTTGGAGAAAAGTTGACTTAAAGAAAGCAGAGAAAAATCGAACTGAGTTTGATCATCTCCTGCAAAACTTACTAGGTCACGAGAAAGGAACAAGAGATGGAATTAACTAGAGAATTTATTTAAATAGAAGCATGGCTTTTTATTGACTATTGGAATACAAAGCTAAACAATGAAGTGGCATGTCGCATTAGAATTATTGTACTCAAATTGCTCCTATTAATTCTCTCTTCTCTTTCCACCCCTCTCATCTCTTTCATCTCTCTTTCATCCCCCCACTCTCGCTTTCTCTTCCTCACCCCACCCCATATAAACTAGAGTATTTTTAATACTGATTTATGGAGAATTTAAAAGGGTGAAGTAAATGACTTTGAGATTACTTATATCCATAATATCTCCATTAATATGCCTGACTAAATCATACACTAAGGCAGGCTTCCTCAACCTCAGTCCTCCGGATGTCTTTGGCCTACAACTCCCATGATCTCTAGCTAGCAGGACCAGTGGTCAGGGATGATGGGAATTGAAGTCTCAAAACATCTGGAGGGCCGAGGTTGAGGAAGCCTGTGCTAAAGTGTTACAGTATATATATTCCTGCCAAAATAGTGTCTGATTTTTGAGCTTAGCCACTTTAATAAGGCACCCCCATAAATCTACAGTTGCTTCCTTCTCCTTTTTTGTTTCAAAATATTTTTATAACGAAGTTTGGATTCAGCTACTTGGATTAGATTTTTGTGTGATGATAGCTGTCCGTTGTTTTTGAAATTTGAATACGCCGACATGAGAGCTTCTTTGGCCTTAATACTGTACAATCTTTATCAAACCATGGTTGGGATGCTGGAGCAGCCCTTCTCAGCGTAGATTGTGGGTCGTGACTCAAATAGGATTGCAGTTCTTGGGTCAAATTTTCATACTGGATTTTGACCCTGGTCTGTTGATATAATTTGCTGTCTCATCCTCGTAAATATTTTATTTGCTAGGACTTGCTTCAGCTGGAGATCTAATTTGGTAGTCCATCTTTTCCTGCAGTTGATTTTCATTTGTGGAAGAACCTTTATTGAATTGGAAATCTCTGGGTGATACTTCTGAGTAGCAAGTGCTATCTGGATATAAACAGGTAGATGGTCACTGTTAATATAAGGGAGGACTCTGAAGGTCTTCACCCTTGCTAATAACGGTTTGGAGATGGCAAAATAGTCTAATATTGAAGCTCTATTTCCGGATAGGTGAGTATATTCTCTCGGGTAATCTGAATTACGATATGTAAATTTAACTTATTAATAGTCATTGCTATACACAACCCTGCAAAATTTACCTTCATATCTTTAGAATGTCTAGCCCGTGTAGTGTAGTTCATGTCAAGCTCTATCTCAGGAGGGATTATTTGATATTTATTGTATAGTTCTTCATCGGACGGCCCCATTCGTGCATTGAAATCTCCCCCAAGGATTATGGTGATGTCATACTTAGATTCTCGATGTATTGTTCCAGTTTATTCCAATTTGATTTAATTTAGTCTACACGATACTGGGGGGGGGTAGGTATGCATTAATTATTATCAAGGAAACCGATTATTGTTGTAACAGAACAGCTGTTGCTATTTGTTGGCACGCTGGTAGAGGGGTAAATTTTGCGTTGAGGTTGGTAGAGGCCAGGATCAACAGTCCTCCTTTCGGTCTGCCTTGTCCGTACCCTGTTTGGGCCTTCAATCTGTGGGATATAAACCCTTTTAATTGAGCATCATCAGTAGCCCAAGTTTCCTGTATAAGGATTACATCAAATTTTGAAATAAAGTCAGCACAATCGACATCTTTGGTTCTATTCCAGCTGGCCATATTCCACAAAATGATTTGGAGACTATGCTGGTCTGCTGAGAGTCAGTTATTTTCCTTGGAGATCATTAAAGGTGTACTCGAAGTCTGCATTACCTCTTCTACTGATTTAAATAAAGTTCCATCTTTCCCGATATTGGAAGACCGAAGATATCTGTCGCTCCAGCTGATTATCTAACCCATTTAGAGATACCATCACACAGATGGGCGATTACTCTGGCCAGGTTTCATATACTGCCATCAGAGGTTCTATATGGGAAGTTTAGACAAGTTCCCCAAGAAGACAGACTCTGTCCGTGCAGTTCTGGAGAAATAGAGACCACCGCCCATGTATTTTTTCGTTGCTCCTTTTACAGAGACCTCTGAAACGAATCTACCCTAAAGATATTTGATGAGTTACCCGGACGATCTGAAGAATTGCAAATTAAATGGCTCCTTTCAGACTCTAATCCAAAGGTCACCGCTACGGTGGAAGGATTTTGTGCAAATACTATCAAAATTCGGTGTGCCTACACAGGAAGTACTGAAATTAACTCCTGAAAAGAGCCAGACAGATTCCATCCTAATTTATAGCGCAAAGTAAATAATCAATATATAAATAAGGATCAAAGGTTGATTGATCCATTTTAGATAAGTTATTTTAGTTTATTTTTAAAAAAATGTTTAAAAAAACATTAATGGTGTAATGTAAATTACTGTGCTGGTCGGTGACTGTAATAAAGATTTATCTATCTTCCTGCCAATTGCATTTGTTATATAAACTATTATAAGACATCAGATATGGGAATATTGGTATATTGTTAATTTATATATATGAGATAAAAAACTTAGAATGCTGATATGAAAACACCTTCATGTATGCCAAAGACAACTTGCCTACAAGCTCTTAACTATAGCACTTGACAATACAGAGGCACTCCTTGTGGCTTAACAGAATGTATGAAAAACGTCCAACAAAAATTGCAGCATGGAATACCTGCTGAAAGCTCTACTCTGCAAAGGAAAATTACCTTTTATGACTTGACTGCCATTTAGGAATCTCAATAGCTTCTGAGACTTGTAGGACTTTCAGGAACATCAAACACACACACACACACACACCGCTCGAACAGAGCCATTGTGGCATAGTGGAATAGCGGAATATTAAGGCTAAAGCCTAGGAGACCAGGCTTCAAATCTCCTAGTCAGTGTTAAGCTGTGGTCCAGACCCCTCCAATCCCTGGATCCAGCAAGTGTTAATCAGGTGCTAAAGGTAAAGGCAAAGGGACCCCTGACCATTAGGTCCAGTCGTGACCGACTCTGGGGTTGCATGCTCATCTTGCATTATTGGCCGAGGGAGCCGGCGTACAGCTTCCAGGTCATGTGGCCAGCATGACAAAGCTGCTTCTGGCAAACCAGAGCAGCACATGGAAACGCCGTTTACCTTTCCGCTGTAGCGGTTCCTATTTATCTACTTGCATTTTTGACGTGCTTTTGAACTGCTAGGTTGGCAGGAGCTGGGACCGAGCAACAGGAGCTCACCCCGTCACAGGGATTCGAACTGCCAACATTCTGATCAGCAAGCCCTAGGCTCAGTGGTTTAACCCACAGTGCCACCTGGGTCCTTTAATCAGGTGCTAATCAAACCTAATTCTATGAAATAACCAAACAAGCCTCCTTGTGAGGTGATGGGAGATTAAGGGGCTCGGTGCAACATGGCAACTGGGTGGGACCCCTTCCCTCAGCAGAAGAAAGCCAGGGTTGAGACCTAGAAGTAAAGCAGCAAGCTGGAAAGCCAGAGAGGCAGGACACGGTGTTTGATTTCTGTTTGAACGCAAGGCTGTGGTTATGGGAAAAGCAAGACCCTCCATTGCGGGTTAAAGATTGCATGTATGATTCTACAATCATTTCCCCCTGGTTTCCCCTAATGCAGCTCATAAATGCCAGTGGGAGAAGGCCTTGGGGAAGTAACTCTCAGCCTAAATGATGTCACAAAGCCATGGTGATCAACCTAGAATCATAGAACCGTAGAGTTGGAAGGGACCACGAGGATCATCTAATCCAACGCTTTGCAGCGCAGGAATATTTTCCCCAACGTGGGGCTCGAACCCACAACCCTGAGATTAAGAGTCTCATGCTCTACTGACTGAGCCAACCACTATTAATACACAGTTGGCACAGCAGAAACCAGGGAGACAGGACAATGCCCAGAAAGTGTATAGGTTGTGAATTTTCTTGTTGTTATCTTTTTTTTTTTAAAAAAAGAAGAATATAATTTAGTTTGGTAAGCTATATAAATTAACTGATAGGCAGCCATAATGATAACAACTTAACTAAGCTGCTGAAACAAACAGTCATTTATGTAGTACAAGCAACCTTGGGCCCAGTGCTGCTTGGGAATTACAAGAAACAAACAGAATCAGTGCAGTTTTGGAATCAGTGGTTGAAAGCAGCACAGTTTAGAAAATTACAAAACGGCACCCAATTTTATCCAAAGCATAGATGAAAAGCTGCTTTTTGACTGGCAGAACGATTGTGCATAATATTGTTATATTATATTAATATATGGTAGGATTTTGATTATTTGGAGTTTTGAAGGGAAGATTGCAGGGCAGTAGGAAAATGCAGGCTAAGCTTCCTTTCCAAGCCAGGGCCTCACCTGGGATAGAGTCATTAACATGACAAAATGTGTTGATGGCCCATCTGAGAGGAATCTTGGCAGACTGAGGTTGCCATGTTGTGGGGGTGGGGCGGTGTTTGAAGTGTCAGGAAAAGAGAGGTTTTTTTTAGCAAGGTGTTCTGGGAAGAGGAAGGGAGAATAAAAGACTGGGATCCATCTTGGGCACACTGGCTGAAGGCTGGCTGGGAGAAATGCCTTTGACTCCTCTGCTGTGGGGTACAAGCAGGGACGTCTTAAGCATATCCGGCACCATGGTGCAAAGCTCCCTCTGGTGCCCCCCCCTTTCCCAGAGTTATCCACCTTTTTTTAGGGAGGACGGCGCTGCTGGTGGGGCAGGAGGAGGCGGGCAGCTCTCCGGTGGGGAAGAGGCGGAGGATGGATGCAACGCCTCCTGGCTCAGCTGGCTGCTTCATGCCGCAGTGGACACAGCAGATGGAGGCTCCAGGCACAGCGCTGCTTTGGCGCGGCATGGCAAAGGTGGATGAGGGTGGCAAGCTGGTGCCAGGAGGCGCCGCATCCAGCCTCCGCCTCTTCCCTGGCTCCCTCCAGAACTTGGTGCCCTGGCGCCCTGCGCCACTAGCCTCTATGGGTAAGAAGCCCCTGGGTACAGGCCCCTCTTGAAATGATCATGCTGCAAGCTCTGGATTCCCTCCATGCAGACTGAAGGTGTAAATAGGTGGATAAAACATCTTTCTTGAAGCTGCAATAGTCTCTGCCATGTCTTAGTTCCCCTGCGTGAGTGCCTGGAACTGCATGCTCTTGCTACCGCTTGGCAGAGAGAGTGGAAGATGACCAATTTTGAAATAGTATTTTAAGCGGTGTCCTAATGCATAAGAAGCAGGCATATGACTTTCCAAAAATATATAGCACAAATATATTTCCATTCCACTTCTATCCTGCTTTTCCTATGAGGAACTCAAGACCAGACCCTCCTAGTGTCCCTATTTTCCAGGGACAGTTCTGGATTTACAGAAGCCGCCCCAGTTTCTGATTTGGTCTCAGAATATCCCGTTTTTCCTTCGGATGTCCCTATTTTCATTGGAGAAATGTTGGAGGGGGTGGAGTTATCTAACCCCTGAGCCAGCTGAAGGCAGCCCTGTATGTATAGGGAATATATTTTTTTTATGTTTAATGCTTTATTATGTTTTTATATCTGTTGCACTCTGAGCAGAGTGGCTGGGGCAACCCAGTCAGGTGTGTGGGGTATAAATAGTAGATGATGATGATGATGATGATGATGATGATTGAATAGGATGTCCCTATTTTAATTGAAGAAAGGTTGGAGGGTATGCTCAAGGCAGTGTACATGTTTCTCTCTCCCCGCCACCTTCCCAGTTTTATCTTCATTACAACCACTCTGTAAGACAGGAAAGGCTAGGCCCTCGCACTGTTGCTGGACTAAAACTCCCACACACATGACAGGTTATGCTAGCTGGGTCTCAAGGTAGCTTGAGTTCAAAATCTCTGGGTTAGGCAGAGACTAACCTGGAGAGACTGGCTCCAAACCACCCAGTGAGTCTCATGGCGAAATGGGCCTTTGAGCCAGAGTCTCCTCAAGACCTGCTAAACAGACAGGCTCTTCTTTTAGGGCTTCTGAGTCACAGGCTTGCTAAGGAGAATGTCAGGCAATTGGGGGGGGGGGAGGAATCTCCTTAAAATGTCAAAGACGTACACTCTTTCAGGCCCCAATAGACATCTAACACTTCCATTTCATTAAAAACGACGACAGACAGACAGACAGACAGACAGACACACACACACACACATACACACACACACACCATTTTACTGGTTCCATTTCAATTTAAGAGAGGGTCCTCGATACATTTCTGTCAAATCTCTCGTGTTTTCTGGCCCATCAGCCGGCCCCCAATTTAGCCAAGAATAGGTCCCCAACTTGAGGGAAATCTGGCAAGGAACCAGAAAAATACAACCCTGCAGCAATGATAAGCTTCAGGGCTATCCTATGGCTCCTAAGTTCTGTCTCTCATGATGTGATTATAGCAAGAACAGTTAACCTTTGCCCAGGCCCCTGAAGTTGTTGGACATCAGCTCCAAGCTAGCATGGCCTATGGTCAAGGATGATGGGAGATGGAGTCTAGCAACTTCTGGGAAGGTGCAATCTCCTCATCCTTGGATTACGAAACACGCTGCAGCACATGCACATGGCTGGAGGGGTGAGATAGCATCATGGCCTCTACAGCTCCACAAAAACATCAAGCCAGGACTCCCCCCCCCAAAAAAAAACCCTGATAATGATGCACTTCAATTCCTCTTCAAACCCAGGAGACTCCCCTAAGACTCTGAAATGTCATTGACATCTTGCATAGCTTGTTTGGCTGCTTTCAACCTTGAAGCATTAGTACAACAGGAGGAATTAAAATATAGCTACATGTACCTTGGTGTACTCCAAAGCCTTTGTCATGACTGCCACATGCCCCGGAGAGACAGGGTACAGACATACTGTAGTCCTTGATCAGATCATTATGTACAGTTCTATAACAAGAGCTGTGCTGGATCAAGAGTCCAGTTAATCCAGTCCAGTTAATCCAGTGTTCTGTTCCTGCAGAGGTCAAGGAGATGGCTCTGAGGAAGCTCACAAACAGGATATGATTGAATTAGCATCCATCCATACATAAGGTGCTATTTTTCTAGAAAAAGAGGTGCTGGAACTCACCATGAATGCTTCCTTTGTTCTCGTATAAAGGCACAGGTACCCACCTAAGAGGTGCGGGAACTGAATTCCGGTGAGTTCCCCCTTAAAAAAAGCCTCACATTCATAATTTTATTTGTGTTCTGCCTTTCCATATTTAAAACTATGCTCAAGGCATAGTTTTGTATTCTGCCTTTCCATATTTAAAACTATGCTCAAGGCATAGTTTTTTCCCCAACATGACAAAAACACATAATTACAAACACAAGTAGGCATAAATAATATTGCTAAGAGTTTGGGTGGCACAGTTTGTTTGTTTGTGTGTGTCAGTCCCCGCTAATTCCTGGATCCAGCAAGTGTTAAAAGCTAATCAGGCCTTCTAATTCTGTGAAATAGCCAAACTAGCTTCCTTGTAAGGTGATGGGGGATTTAAGGGGCTCAGTGCAAGATGGCTACTAGGTGGGGCCCCCTCCCTCAGCAGAAAAAGCTAGGGTTGAGACCTTGAAGTAAAGCAGGAAGCTGGAGGGAGTCAGTGCAATGTTAGACTTCTGCTTGAATCAAAGGCTGTAGCTATAGGAGATACAAGACCCTAGGTAAAGGTAAAGGGACCCCTGACCATTAGGTCCAGTCGTGACCGACTCTGGGGTTGAGTGCTCATCTTGCATTATTGGCCGAGGGAGCCGGCATATAGCTTCCAGGTCATGTGGCCAGTATGACAAAGCCGCTTCTGGCAAACCAGAGCAGCACATGGAAACGCCGTTTACCTTCCCGCTGTAGCGGTTCCTATTTATCTACTTGCATTTTGACGTGCTTTCGAACTGCTAGGTTGGCAGGAGCTTACAAGACCCTATGGGGTGATAATACTGTGAACCCCTCCATTGTAGGCTCAGATTGCATATGTGTGTGTAAATACACCATATATTCTAAAGACCCCATGGTCTCTGCTGTGCCCCATTTCCATGGAGTCTCACACAGCTCAGAGATTTGGCTGGTGTGCAACAACAAATAAAACATGAACAAACACACAACCAAATTAAAACAATTTCCACATAAATCATAACATCTAAAATAAATATGCAAAAAAATGAATACCAATAACAGCCAGGGGCAGAGGAAGGGGGTGCGGTGGGGGTAGTATGCCCCGGGTGTCACCACTGAGGGGGGTGACAAAATGCCAGGTGGCAGTCACGGTGGGGTGTGCAGCGCGCCCGAGCCACACGTCCCTCCTGGGAGAGACACGGTGGCTTGGGCGCATGCAGGCTCCGCACTGCCCCAAACGGTCCGTCCGCTGCCTCCCCCTCAGCTGTAGGGCGGCTGAGTGGGAGGAGGCAGGCAGACTCCTCAGAGGCCCTGTGGAGCGTCCTGCCCCGGCTAGCTCCGCTGGGCCCAGGCATGCCCGCCGCCCCAGGCTCCCGATTGGCTTGTTCCGCTGCTGATAACAGCAACAAGGCCCTCCCCCACAACATTATCCCAGCCCAATAGTCTGTAATCAGCAGCCTTAGCTTTCCACCTCCCAGGCCAGGTGGAAAAGGCTTGCAAGGTAGGAAGCAGGTCTTCCTGACTCACAGCCGAGCTGGTCAAGGGAACAGTTGAGATAACACCAGCTCCTAAGCAGCGGCATAGCTAGCCGCTCAGGTGCCTGGTGTGGGGGCGTGTCTTGCAGCTGGGGGCGGGGCAAGATGCTCGTGGGGGTGGGGCGATCCACCCATGGGAGCAGGGCAAGCCTCTCCGACAGTTGTGGCCTGTTTGCTGCCTCCCCCTCAGCTGTAGGGCGGCTGACGGAGAGGCGGTGGGCAGAGGAAAGTCCCACGCTGCCGTTTCAGGTAGTGTGGAACCTACAGGCCCCTAAGCCACCATGTCACTCCTCTTAAGGTAGCTGAGGCTAAGAGATAGGGACTGGTCCCAAGGGTCATCCAGCAAGCTTTATGGCTGAATGGGGATTTGAACATGGGCTTTGCTACTCCTAGTCCAACACTCTAACCACTGTATCACACTGTTTAGGGATTTATAGATGAAAACCAGCACTCCAGATTGTTCTTGAAAGCAGAATAGATGCTAGTGGAGATGCTGTAATATTGGTCCTAGGTAACATATGGAGCTTCCATATTCTGAAGCAGTTCAAGTTCTGGTATGTTCTTCAAAAGGTAGTGAACTAGCTTAGTTTAATTAATTCTTTGAGCTACACCAAAAATTGTTGCCAGAATTTCTAAGTAAAATGAAGGCGGATTAAGTTCGTTTTGGGAATGGAACTTTGAACAATCTTGAGTTCCTCTTCAAGTTCATTCATTCTCTGTGGATTGTGGTTGCTTTTCAAAAAAAAAATAAGCAATTCACATCCTGGTATGTGTGTGTTGATGTTTTCTTAGCTTTCTTAAGTATATTTTATACTTCAGCACGGCAGCTTGGGATGAGGTGGGGGAATGGCTGAGGATCATTTGGATGAACCGTAACTGTGAACTGAACTACTGTAATTCATTCTGCAAAGGGACAAATGTGAACTGGAATTAGTTCCTCTTTGGACATGTTGAATTAGAACTAGTTCCTATTTAAAATGAACTTTAACACACTACAAAATAATACAGTCTGCATTGGATAACTTGTGTCCAGACTGTCTCTTCTCAAGATGGGCCACAGCTAGTAACACCAATGTAAACTGACAAAAGACCTTTCGATCCTAGCTTCCGCCTGCGCACCCGGATTTGGCTTCAAATCTAAACATCAAAAATTAAAAAGCACCCCAAGCTGCAAACCTGATGCTTGGAGGCTAAATCTCTCTCCACAGCAGGAAGAACACCATATCTCTGAACCACCCCCGTGTAGTCGGGATTTGATTTCAGTTGATAAGCCTACAATGACAGCCGCCTTAATGGAAAAGTACCACATCTGTTAATGCTGTTATCGGATCTGATGTGATGTCAAAATATGATTTTCTTCAAGGAGTGTCACAATGACTTTTCTTGATCCACTGGCTTAATAGTTCTGATGGTACAAAGAGATGCAGCCTTGGGCCATGCAAAAAGCTATGCTTGGAGGGAATATGTGGCATTATAATTCTTTTCTGTAAAAGAGGTATTAGAACCAGGGCTTTTTTTCAACCGGAACTTGCTGAAACTCAGCCCCACCACTTCTCAGGTGGGTGCCGTTGCCATTATAAGAGAACAAGGGAGGTTTTCATGGTGAGATCCGGCTCCTCTTTTCCTAGAAAAATAGCACTGATTAGAACTTACATCATCAGTAGACAAACTAAGGCCCGGGGGCCGGATCCGGCCCAATCGCCTTCTAAATCCGACCCGCAGATGGTCCGGGAATCAGCATGTTTTTACATGAGTAGAATGTGTCCTTTTATTTAAAATGCATCTCTGGGTTATTTGTGGGGCCTGCCTGGTGTTTTTACATGAGTACAATGAGTGCTTTTATTTAAAATGCATCTCTGGGTTATTTGTGGGGCATAGGAATTTGTTCATTTTCCCTCCCAAAAATATAGTCCAGCCCCCCACAAGGTCTGAGGGACAGTGGACCAGCCCCCTGCTGAAAAAGTTTGCTGACCCTTGACTTACATTCTAAGCTTCCTGAGTGCAACAAGGTTTAGACCTAGGAATATGCCTTACGCTGTATTAGACCATTGTGAAAATCCAACTTAGCACTGACTACACTGACTGGCAGCAACTCTCCAGGATATCAAGCAAGGAACTCTTCCAGCCCTACCTGCAAATTCTAGGGATTGAACCTAGAACCTTCTGTCTGTAAGGCAGGTGCTCTACCACTTGAACAAACTGATCATGTATACTTGTGCTTCTGTGAATGTGCAGTTTTGGAGAATTTTGTTTGCAGATTATGTCCAACAGCCTGCATATGGGCAGGGGTTGCCTCTGGGCCTGAGCCCTCATTTTCCTAACCACCCCCTAAAAACACAATTTAGCTTTGTCCTGGCAAAAGCAGTCGGTGTAAAACACAAGAAGCTGCTTGGTCCATTTAACTCTGCATTGTTTACTAGCAGCTGATTTCCAGGGTTTCAGGCAAGGGGTCTCTCCCAGCCCTTTTTGAAGATGCTGGTGCTTCAAGCTGGGGCCTTCTGCATGCAGCCTAGGACCTATCCAGCTGCTGAAATATGTGGTGGTGTACAGCCCGTCCCACAAAATAAGAAGAAAATAATTCCCACACGATGTCCAAAACAGAGAAGTCCGGGTGGCCTGCACTAATTACTGCTGGAACCTGGCACTGTCAGCCGCCACCAACCGTCAGAAGGAAGGCTGTTGTTTTGATAAGTGTTTGTTTGCAATCCAACTAGGAAACACTTGAGTGCAGTGCGGCATGTGGGCAAAGGATATAAGCAACAAGCCTATGCCAAGCTAGATCAAACCCTTTTCTGATATCAGGGAGGGTGAAAAAGGGTGAACAGCTGAGATAAAGAAATTTTAGGAACTGAAGTTGTATCAGGAGAAAAATATGCCTGTTTCAAACAGGGGTTACATAAGCCCTTTTGAATATATGGCAATAATATGTGTTTGGATTGTGCAAAAGAGAATCCAAGAAGGCAACAAGAAGTGAATCTCAGTGTTCAAAGTTTCCACTTTCTTGGGGTGGGGGTGGGGGGTGGGAAACACACTAAGCTTTTAGACACTGGTCAGGAATGGAAGGAGACAGAGAATGCTTTTCTTAACTCTGAAGATACAGTGCATGAAATCATATAAGCCTACACCAGGGATGGGGAACCTGTGGCTCTCATGTGTCATTACTGCAAACCCTCCAAGTGTCCCTATTTTCCAGGGACGTCCCTGATTTAGAGGAGCTGTCCCGATTTCTGAATGTCCCACTTTTCCTGTTCCTATTTTCACTGGAGGAGACTCCAGTGAAATTATGGTGCTGGAGGAGACTCTTGAGAGTCCCATGGACTGCAAGAAGATCAAACCTATGGACTGCAAGAAGATCAAACCTATTTGAATTATGGTGCTGGAGGAGACTCTTGAGAGTCCCATGGACTGCAAGAAGATCAAACCTATCCATTCTTAAGGAAATCAGCCCTGAGTGCTCCCTGGAAGGACAGATCGTGAAGCTGAGGCTCCAATACTTTGGCCACCTCATGAGAAGAGAAGAATCATTGGAAAAGACCCTGATGTTGGGAAAGATTGAGGGCACTAGGAGAAGGGGACGACAGAGGACAAGATGGTTGGACAGTGTTCTCGAAGCTACGAACATGAGTTTGACCAAACTACGGGAGGCAGTGCAAGACAGGAGTGCCTGGCGTGCTCTGGTCCATGGGGTCACGAAGAGTCGGACACGACTAAACGACTAAACAACAACAATTTTCACTGGAGAAATGTTGGAGGGTATGGAGTTATTCGACTCCTGAGCTGTCTGAAGGCAATCCTGTACAGGGAAGTTTGTTTAATGTTTAATGTTTGATTATATTTTTATACAGTATATCTTGGAAGCTGCCTAGAGTGGCTGGGGCAACCCAGTATGATGTGTGGAGTATAAACAGTAAAATTATCATTATGGAATGGGACATCCCTATTTTCATCGGAGAAAGGTTGGAGGCTTTATGGAGACTCCAATTCTAGCTTTGCCCCCATCCTCCTCCCTGCCTAGTTCTACAAGAGCAACACAGAGACTAAGGCCTCATTCATTCCATATATTTAATGCACTGTGGCAGCACTATTAAACAGGCCTGGCTTCCCCCAAAGAATGCTGGGAGCTGTAGTTTTTTTAAGGTGCTGAGAGTTGTTAGGATGTTTTTATTGTAATGATGTGTACATTTTAATATCTCTCTCTCTCACACACACACAAAATATTAATGTTTAATTGCAGACCCCCCAAGTGTCCCTATTTTTTCAGAGATTCCCAGATTTACAGAAGCCATCCCAGTTTCTGATTTGTTCCCAGAATGTTCCTCTTTTCCTTAGGATGTCCCTATTTTCACTGGAGAAATGTTGGAGGATATGTTACTGGTTTCAACAGAAGCAAGCAGAAAAGATGAAAAAAGGCTCATCCACACTTTTGCTTGTCCTGTACTTAGAAAGCTCAGGTCTGATCAGTTTTCTGTTTCTCCTGTGCTTGCTAGGCATGAGTAAAAGCTGTCTTCTGTTTGCCCCACTGCTTGCCTCAAAGCTGCTTTGCAAGTGGTGTGTGTGTGTGTGTGTGTGTGTGTGTGTACGTTCAGTTTTCATTTGGACTATGGGAGAGGGGGATAAGCCCCTTCCTCCCTGTGATCCCCTTGCCCACCTGTTATTTACAAGGTGGGTGGAAAGACACCGCTTGAATGCATTCACAGATCTCGTCAACTGAAGGCCACCGCCAACCAGGCCCCTCTGTTGGACCTTGAGCTCTGCCCACGTCTGCCTGCAGCCTGCAAAAGACAACGGGGTGGCAACCACTGGCCCTGGAAGTGACTAGGGAACAGCTGGCTTCAACCCTGCTGGGCCCTGGGGTTGCTGCTGGCAACAGGGCTTGCTGAGAGGCCTCTTGATGAGCCAAAGCAAAGATAGAGTTGCAAGCCAAGCTGCAGCATAAATTTAATATGCCCCTGCTGGGCCGTGTTCAGAAAGTGGTGGTGGGGGATGAGTGCTCAGACCCCCTGGCCTCTCACTTGTGGGGTGCCTCAGGGTTCTGTCCTCTCCCCCATGCTTTTTAACATCTATATGAAGCCGCTGGGAGAGATCATCAGGGGGTTTGGGCTGGGTGTTCACCAGTATGCGGATGACACCCAACTCTATCTCTCTTTTAAATCAGAACCAGTGAAGGCCGTGAATGTCCTGTGTGAGTGTCTGGAGGCGGTTGGAGGATGGGTGGCGGCTAACAGATTGAGGTTGAATCCTGACAAGACAGAAGTACTGTTTTGGGGGGACAGGGGGCGGGCGGGTGTGGGGGACTCCCTGGTCCTGAATGGGATAACTGTCTTGAAGGACCAGGGGCACAGCCTGGGAGTCATTTTGGAGTCACAGCTGTCCATGGAGGCACAGATTAATTCTGTGTCCAGGGCGGCTGTCTACCAGCTCCATCTGGTACGCAGGCTGAGACCCTACCTGCTCGCAGACTGACTCACTCACCAGAGTGGTGCATGCTCTAGTTATCTCCCGCTTGGACTACTGCAATGCGCTCTACGTGGGGCTACCTTTGAAGGTGACCCGGAAACTGCAATTAATCCAGAATGCGGCAGCTAGACTGGTGACTGGGAGCAGCCGCCAAGACCACATAACAGCAGTCCTAAGAGACCTACATTGGCTCCCAGTACGTTTCCGAGCACGATTCAAAGTGTTGGTGCTGACCTTTAAAGCCCTAAACGGCCTCGGTCCTATATACCTGAAGGAGCATCTCCACCCCCATCGTCCAGCCTGGACACTGAGATCCAGCGCCGAGGGCCTTCTGGCGGTTCCCTCACTGCGAGAAGCAAAGCTACAGGGAACCAGGCAGAGGGCCTTCTCGGTAGTGGCACCCGCCCTGTGGAACGCCCTTCCATCAGAGGTCAAGGAGATAAAAAACTACCTGACATTTAGAAAACACCTAAAGGCAGCCCTGTTTAGGGAAGTTTTTAATCTGTGATATTTTAATGTAATTTGGTATTTGTGGAAGCTGCCCAAAGTGGCGGGGGAAATCCAGCCAGATGGGCGGGGTATAAATAAATAAATAAATAATGATAATGATAATGATAATAATAAATAATCATACAAAAAAATCAGTGCCCTTTTTTATATATAGAAAAAGAGGTACAGGCACTCACCATTCTTTTTCTTAGAATGCCAGTGGGGCCCACCTGAGAGGTTTCAGAACCCACCTGAGAGGTGCCATAACTGAGTTCCAGCAAATTCCCACTGGGAAAAAAAGCCCTGCTAACAGTGATATTTGTATATGCCCTGAAATGCCAGATTCTACAACCTGCATAGATTATCCTGTTCAAGGACGTCTGTGTATTGTTACAGGCTACCCCAATCTCTGAGTGGTGAGCAGTACTAGGCACTTTCCCAGGCTTCTATTTCCTTTGAATGAGGAACAAAAGATCAACAACTTTGGCAAAACAAAAACAAGTTGTGCCTGGATTTCACTTTTTAAAATATGGCAACCCTAACAGCCTTGCTCGTTCTTTAGGGGTGTTGATGGGGACACTTAAGACATTTTGTCTTCCAAAGGAACCTGTATGACTAGTTCAGCAATTTCCTTTTGTCAAATTTCAACCTCATTGGGGTACCCACATGCAAAGAATTGGAATGGGCTCATGCAGACTGACCCCCTCAAACCTACAATATATTTGTTTCTGTCAAGGAGTATCACAACCTTTAGAGGTTCAAACCTCCTTAATATGTTTGTTCTTCAGGCAGTGGTCAGGAGTGAAGATGGCAGGCATCTAATCTGTCCCATGAAGCCCAGGACGGGTTGGTATTCTCCTTCAATTGTGTGTGTGTGTGTGTGTGTGTGTGTGTGTGTGTGTGTGTGTGTATATAAATTATTGGAGGAGGGTAAAAATGGTTTGCAAAAATGGCTGCCACAACTCACCTGTTACCCGCTCCTGCCTTTGTCTGTCTGTGCCGTTTGCGGCGCATCCTCCATATTGTCTCCTTTTATTGACTTTATTTTATTTTAGTATAGAAATGAAATAAATAATAATGATAATAATAATAATAATAACAATAACAACAATAATGTTCATTGAAATGTTGTGTCTAAAGGCTGCAGCCGATGGAGAGATCACCCCTCCCTCAACTTTCTATCAGATTATTTAGATTTGGTAAATAATTCTTATTGCTGTTCTTATTGTATTGATTATTATAATTGATTTATGTAGTTCTGACGGTTTAGCTGCCTTGGGCATGAAAACAGAAAGGCAGGATACAAACCTAATCTAATAAAGAGCCTTCCTCCTCCTCCTGAGCCTGGGGCCAGGACCATAGCCTGAGAGAGAGTGTGATGCAGTGTTCCCCAATTATTTTGGAGGAATTCCACACCACACATTTAAAGCTCTTACACCACTTTAAAGAGTCCATGCTTTCCCTAAAGAATCCTGGGAACTGTAGTTTGCTAAGGGTGCTGAGAGATGTTAGATCTTTAACAAGCGGAGGTTCCCAGGATGTGTTGGGTGAATCTGTGACTCTTAGTGCAACGGTTCTTTAAATGTGTGGTTTTGTCAGTTGTCCTCATAAGAGTACTGGGGTTCGGATTGCTGTGTGTGTGTGTGTGTGTGTGTGTGTGTGTGTGTGTGTGTGTGTGTATTGCAGAATGGTTTAATTATCTCATTCTCATCCTAGCACATCGTCTTCATTCAACTCTGGCTGTTGAATGAATGCTTTGTTATAATCATTATTATGTTTAAGTGGGCTTTGGCCTCCTTCCAGACAGCAGCTTGAAAGGGAAACAGAGGGAAACTCAAATGATGACAGAAGGCAAAAGCATCCAACAACCAAGAGTTTTGATTTGGGTGTGATACTTTTAAAATTCCCCAAGCCATCCCAAAGCCCCAAAGGCTCGGCCCGATTTCACTCTGGTCCATCTAAGTATCTCCTTTCCACCTATGCCTCCCCTCCCAAAAAAATATTCACAATTAAGAAATCAGAAAACAACCCCCCCCCCACCTCCCTTTCGACAGAACTAGATGGAATTCAGGCATAGCAGCTCCTGCAGAGAGGTTAAAACCAAAATGTTTTAAAGAGACAATTTATCAAACAATATATCTCCCCATAGCTCAGTCAGTAGAGTATGAGACTCGTAATCTCAGGGTTGTTGGTTTGAGCCCCACGTTGGGCAAATTATTCCTGCATTGCAGGGGGTTGAACTAGATGACGGTTGTGGTCCCTTCCAACTCTACAATTCCATGATATCCTGTGAGTAGCAGTCAACAGTTCTGCTCAGAATAGATGCATCAAAATCAACACATCCATGTAATTTGTGCCCAGCAATTTAAATAGGTCTGCTGTGAAAAGGACTAATGTTGACTATTACAACCCTGATGTTTTCTGATTATTTTATAAAGCGTTTCCCTCAATACAAAAAAATGGAGGCAGAGACAATTTACTGAATTTCAAAACCACCAAAACTTTATTGAATGAACGAATCAATTTATTACAGTCACAAACCAGAATATGGACTTATACAGAGATAGAAAACGGATGTAGAAAACAGATACAGATGTAGATATATATGTAGGTTAAAATTAAAATCTATGAGCTAGAACATGGTAAATGATACAGATGTAAAACAATTAAAATATGTAGTTTAAGACCTTAACCGCTAATTTAAAATATGTATGTTAATGCTTTATTATAATTAAGGCAAGTAAAATAATTATTACTCTTAATATTATTCATTGCTATGAGGCTTATTGAAGCAATTCAGAATACAGTGGTACCACGGATTACAAACGCTTCAGGTTACAAACTCCGCTAACCCAGAAATAGTACCTCAGGTTAAGAACTTTGCTTCAGGATGAGAACAGAAATTGTGCGGTGGCAGCAGGAGGCCCCATTAGCTAAAGTGGCGTTCAGGTTAAGAACAGTTTCAGGTTAAGAACGGACCTCCGGAACGAATTAAGATCTTAACCAGAGGTACCACTGTACAATCAACATTAGCAGAACACTTTCCTTTACAAGGACAATTTAAGAAGCAACAATTTAAAAACAATAGAAAAGTAATATTGCATAGGAAAGAATTCAAAAACAACAGCAATGATCACGATTAGCAACAACACACACAATTAAACAGAAAGCAAAAATTGCCACTCCATCACTGCTGAGCCTTGAAACTTAGACTTGTGTCTTATCCCCGTAATCGAAATCGACATCAAGTATTATGTCATCTGGAAGAGAATGAAGGAGAAGAGAGATTAATTTATGCCACATTTACTGATTCACCAAATTTACCTGGCACCCATTCAACCATACAATGAGGCCTTCAGGGCTGGGGTTCTATTTATGGATCCTGTCTTTGGTGGCAACGACTCCTTCCAATCCTGCAGTTTGGCCCTGGAGAGAAATAGCCACGTTTGCCCTGTGGCAGGATTTCATAGCCACATGACCCAGGAGCTCTGCATCAAGCAAGGATATTGCAGCTACTGAGTGGGCCCTCCTTAGTCTGGAAAGTGAGTCCTACGTCCCCAGGCTGTGGGTGTTACCTTCTTTGGGGCAGAAGTGAGCCAGCTCCAGAGGGACGAGAACACGCTGTAGAGAAAAGAAAATGCTGGATCAGATGACTGATCTGATGCTAAACCCTCCACAAATAATGGGTACAAGAGAATGTGGAAGCAGACCCCAAGCCAGGGAAGACTTGCTTCCATCATGGGATGAGTGAGTTCTATTGCTTGGCCCCAATCCCTTGCCCCAGGCAACCTCAATGGGTCCTGCAGCCTACTAGGCAGAGGTGGAAGTGTAACACCAAGGAAGAGGGCAGGAAATGCTTCCAGAATTATCTGGCATCCCAGGGACACATAATGTGTTGTGTGCCTGATACCAGACTGTGATTCCTACTGTGGGAATCCTTTCATAAGCCACTATGGGAGCCTCTTGGGGCTGCTAAGGTGAGATGCAAGTGTGCCAAAGAAATTAATCAATAAAGGTGAGATACTTACCTTCAGGCGAGGGAGAGCTCTTGCATAGGACATCAGCGAGCTAATGCCACTGGCTGCCAGCTGCCTCTCCGCTGCAATCGCACTTGTTGTGTAACCTCTCAGTTCCTGTGGGAGGAAAGAGGACCTCAGAATCAGGGGGCTGGTCTGGGTGAAAGAGGCAGACCACTGTGAAGCCCCTCACACTCTCAGAGAGAGATCTGTTTCTCATTGGCCTCAACTGTTCTAAAATGGCAATGTCCTCCAGCCCCAAATTGTAGCTCTGCACCAAAGACCCTCCTTTGGCTGTTTGGGCAAGTGGGCCTTTGCTGGCTATTCCATGTGGCCAGCTTGCCTTCCAAGAGGGGAAGGGCCCAAGAGGTGCACTGCTGAGAAAGTATATGCTAGGTGGCGGCTTCTCCATGAAAGCTTTCTAGGTAAAACAGCCACCAATGCCATCAATATACTTACATTCATCAGCAAGTTCAGGATCTTAGTGCTTGGAGCCTCCCAGAGGAGGCCTCCCAGCATCAGAGTATAACGTTCTTCTAACTCCTACGGGCAATGGCAATTTTCATCCACGTGGATCCATTGAGGGAGGGAGAGGATGCGCCAAGCAGGGGAAAGAGAGATCAGATGTTGAACAATGGGTGTGATGCTTAAAGCGTGTGAAGAAGAAATAACCATAGAAGTCAAATTTCAAGACTAACAACTTACCTGCTTGTCGGGCTCAGTTTTTACCTCAATGACCGCCGCAAAGGCTGCATGCACAATCAGGCTATGGAGCTTCAGTGGTAATTTGGGCTTCATGAGGCTGGAGAGACGGAGGGAAAAGCTTTTAGACTCTGTCTCCTTGGAGTCTTCCTCATATTGAGGGGGGGGGCATCAAATCCATTTCATTCTCTTGAACTTCTAGTGAATGCATGTGTTAGCTTAAACTGCTTTTTACAATCAAGCAGTGTATAAATTTTACAGGATAAAAATGAATAAAAGTAAAATTAAAATAAACACACGAGGGCACTGTTTATGTGGCAGTCTACCTGGCACTTTGTTTGCAAGCCTCTAGGTCCTAAAAGCTGAGCCCCTAAAAGCTGAGCCGTTTCAAAGTTATCTCTAAACAATATATCTTCTATTTTATCTCTCACATCTCCACTCATCCTGTAAATAGTTGCTGCATAAATAAAGCTTTTTGAACACAAGAAACTCAAGAAATTGTAAGCAATTATTCCAATCTAATTCACTGAAGTGGCAAGGTCTGGTAACACCTTTCCACATTCTGCTTCCCCCCCCCCAAGCTTCTTGTCAAGCTCAAAAAAAACCCCGTATACCTCAGTTGGAAAAGGGCTTCCAGAGCCATAGCAAGGACCAATTCAGGCTGCACAAAGCATGCAATCCGTCCCATGAGATCCTGAAAGAGAACAGAGGGCGGGGGGGGGGGGTCAGTTCCTGATGGACATCAGGTTGATTCCTCCAACCCCAAACTCAGGGCAGGAATTGGCAATTTGATACCAAATGCCAGCACAATCCTTTTCTTGGCCAGACCCCACCAGGCCTTCCTTCTGTCCAACACCCCCCAAATCCCATCCGCAGCTCTCCTGCCCACCTCACCCCTGGGTACCTCATGCAACCTCTCACTCACCGCAATTGCCTTGACAGCCATACTTTTTGAGTACCTCAACCTGTCCTTCTCTCTCTGGCGGGCCTCCGAGCAAGTGGCCAGGACGCAGGAGAGGAACATCTCATCCTTCTCCAGTTGCTGAAATGGCAAGAGTCAGACTGTCAATCCATGGCAGGAGGGCTTCTCTGCCTCTGAGACCGCCAAAATGGGGGTATAAACAGCATTGGTGGGTGGGGGTGGGTGAGGGATTTAGTATGTACTGTGCTGTTTTCTCAAATACTAACCGCACGCGATGCCACGACCTTGCCAGTCTCTGAACCATCTGCAACAAGAGAAGAAGGAATGGACATGGGAGCAGGTTAGTTCATTTCTACTTATTTTCCACAGTTGAGTATTAAAGCATTAAGGCCACCCCTCCTTACGCTCCAAAATGAAAATGAACGTGAAGCATTTTGCTCACCTGGGCCCACAGCAACCTTGGACTTCTTGGGGACTTTGAGGGTCCTCTTCTTCTTGCGGGCTGCCATGTCCCTCAGTCGCCTGAACCTAGAAGATAAGGAGAGGGGCAGACGTTGTTGTTGTTGTTGTTGTTGTTGTTGTTGTTGTTGTTGTTGTTGTTGTTTGTTGTTGTTGTTGTTTGTTGTTGTTGTTGTTGTTGTTACACTGCCCTATACCCGCAGGTCTCAGTTACAACCAGTGCTTTTTTTTCTGGAGGGATGCAGGGGTACGCATACCCCTAAACGTTTTGTGAATCTTTGCACTTTTGTCCATTTACTCTACTGTATTTATTTCCCCCAATCTGAACTATAAAATGGTGGTTTTCTTGAGTCAAAATGAGAGTACCCCTAAACATTTTTTAAAAGAAAAAAAAGCACTGGTTACAACATAAAAATTGCAATATAAAAATGCATAATAAAGGTGAAAAACAACCCAGTAAACCCCCCTCCCCAACACATTTCAAAAGCTGAGACAGAAGCCTACAACCAAAATGGTGTGTGTGTGTGTGCGTGTGCGCGCAAGAGGAGAGAGAGAGTCTTTGCAGCATAGCCATAACACAAATATGGGTAGCCTAACAGTTCGTAGGCGGAGCCGTAGCATTTCACATGCTACTTCGGCTGCTAACTGAACTGCAGGACATCGTATCAACAAGGAAAGCAGCATTTGGTGTTGTTGCACCTCCTCAGGTATTTGTTGATTTGTCGCCACGAGGGGTTGTAGCTGTGGGAGGTATAGTTTAATGAGGTTTCTGGTTATTTGTACCCTAGGTGCCCACTCACACACAAAAACAAATCTCACTGCAGCCAACCAAAGACCACCAACCACACTCTAGGTCACCCCCCCCCAACCTCTCTCACCACTAAGGAAATGCAACAGGTGAATAGTAAGTGAACCCACACAAGCGATGCTTACACAAAACCCCACACATACACTAAGCAGAAGAGAAGCATTGCCACCCGACCCCCACCCCACTCACCATTCCACCTCCACCTCTTTTCCCCTTTTATTCTGAATGTAACACCAATGTCTCAACAAATGAAACTGATCTGTAGTAAATGTAACTTGAAAAAAGGAGACAATGTACATATTTTTGTAAACTAAGAAATCTTTAATAATTTATTTATTTATTATTATTGGGGGGGGGGGAACCAACAAGGAAAGGAGTTATCCAAGATGATCATGGCCTTGGAGAGAAAGCTTTGAATCATCTAATTTTAGAATGGTGGTGGGAACTTCTTCACATCATGTTTAATCAGTTTCTGAAATTTGCAGGCACCCGATGCTACAAGGACAAGTAGCCTGCAGACAAGTAGCCTGCAGGGCTGGGAAGCAGATTACACCAATTATTGGAGGAGAAAAACAGCATCTCTTACCATGACAGAACATAACTATATAGAGCTTCCAGGAACAGAGGCACTCTACCTCTGAAGCCAACTGCTAGAGGACAAGCAGCAAGAATGGACTACTGCTTGTGAGTTTTACAGGATACATCAGTTTGGACTAGATGGGCTTTACCTCTGATCCAGCAACAGGGCTCTTTTCGTGTTTTTCATACACCCACAGACCCCAAACGGCTCTCCACAGGAACACAGTGGTGCATTTCATGTTTGTGTGTGTGTGTGTGTAGGGGGGATTCCAACACTCCCCCCCCACAAAGCAGAGATAAGGGAAGCATTTCCAGCATTTAAAAAACCCTCAGCATCTTGCTTTTAGGACAACCCTGCGCTGCCTAGAGAGTAAAGGGGGCTGCTAGGAAGGTCGTCAAAGCATCAAGGCATAGATGAGCCGAAGAACGCGATGGAAACTCTCTTAGAGCCAGAGTGACTGACAGAACATCTGTCTGTTGCAGTTGATGGCTGAAGAGTTGAGAAACGGAGAAGGGGTAGAGAGAGAGGGTGTGTGTGTGTATAGTGGTTAGAATTCTGGACTAGGAGGACCTGGAAGATCCGATTGCAAATCCCCACTCAGTCATGAAGTGCACTGTTTGATATTGGGTCCAGTCACTCTCATCCTAGCCTGCCTAACAGGTTTGTTGTGAGGGGGAAAACAGGGGGAAAGACAAGCCATAAATGCCACCTTGAACTGCTTGGATGAAAAGTGGGCTATGAGTGTAATAAAAAGCATCCAAAAAATAATAATCATGGAAGGTACCCTGGGGATCATCTATTCCAACCCCCGGCAGTGCAGGAATATGCAGCTGTACCTTATGGGAATCGAACCTGCAGCCTTGGTGCTATCTGCAGCTCACTCTAACCAGCTGAGCTACAATGAGATTTGAGGGAGAATGGGAAGGCAGGGAAAGGGGGGTGGGAGAGAAGTTAAACTGTTCAGGAAGGGGTTAAATTCCATGGGGATTCTGGCCGTGTGGGGGACCCCAAACCCTTGCCCCAGAAGATTTTTTTAAAAAGAAGAAGAAGCAGAAGAAATCCTACTTACAGATTCCCGATGCTGGCCATCTCTTCAGGTGAAATCCCCTCCTGTTTAAACTAAACTGCTTTAAAATGCTCACACAACACTAACTCTGAACCTTGTCTCTAACCCTATTGCTACTCCTCTCTGTCTAAAATATACAGGAAAATATGTGCACAAAATATACAAATGAAAATGAAATGATAAAATGAAATGATAAATAAAGTTAAAGCAAAAAAAAGAGAGAAAAGTTAAAGCAAAGCAAAGTCTACACCTATCTCCCCTGTTGGTCACTCGCTTTCTTGCTTGCTTCTCCGTCCCAGTTCTGTCTCTACCAACTCCTCCCAACTAACCCACGACGGGGATGTGTAGCTGCTGTCTTTTATACAAGCAGCAAGAGATGTCACAAAGATGGGCAGGACACTGTTCCCTTGACAACCCACCCACCTTGACCCTGAACTAATCTTCCCCCCTCTTTAGTTGCGATGTTTTCTCCCTAACTTTGGGACACCTGTTGTTTGTCTGCAGCTTTACGAATCACTTTTTATCTCAAACCAGTTCATACATTTTCTCGCAAGATTTCTAAAGAGAGGCCACCCCAACATTTGTTGAAATACAGTAGAGAATTCATGCCTCCCAAGTTTAGGGGTGTCTTGCTTTGCATGCAGGAGATCCCAGGTTCAGTCCAGGATCTCCACCAGACAGGGCTGGGAATGTCCCCTGTTTGAAAACCCCGCAGAGCTGCTGCCAGTCAGTGTAGGCAGTGCTAAGCTAGATTGACTCTGTAAAGTGCAACTTCCTATGAATGCTCCTTTTATACGATTTATCAAAACACAAGCAAGCTACCTTGTCAACAAGTTGTGAGAGTTCATTCATGACTTTTAACAAACAGCATAAACAATTTTATTATTTTTATGTAAGTACAGAAATCCTGAATATGAAAGGAAGGAAACCTCCTGCCTCTGCAGTAAAGGCAGCTGCACAGCCAGGTGAGCTGTCCCGATGCCAATTGAAATAGACCCTCCAAAGTTTCAAAGGGAATTTTGAGCATCTGAGCACAACTGAGCCGTCTTCTGCGTTAACGTGAAGTGCAGAAAGTTGCAGGACCAGGCATTGGACTTCCTGTTTCAAAGGTGAAAAGGGAATTTTGAACATCTGAGCACAGCTGGGCCGTCTTCTGAGTTAACGTGAAGTGCAGAAAGTTATTGCCTTGAGCCTCCTCAGTCTTTAGGACAGGTGCAGGGGTTGGGCATTTCAGGGTGCCAGCCAAGGCCCGTGCCCCAGTACTTAATGCTGATTCTATTGAGTCCATCAGTATATTGTTGTGAAGTGACCTGGCATTTTTAATGAAGTGTATAGGCTTGTCTTACATCTTATTATTATTATTATTATTAATTATTATAATTATAATTATAATTATTATTAACAATTATAAATTCCATGCATTTGATCGATAACCAACTGGTAAATCTTCATAATTGGTTCTGGCTTCGTGTAGGAGATTGAACGCATTCTTCTATTTCTTAACCCTGTATTCCACCCACCCCCCTCCTCCTATACTTGGATGGTGCTGACTTCTCATCTCTAAAGAGTGAAATGTTTATGAGTACTGCAGATCTAGTCTCAGATCTCAAACCTCTACCCCAAACAGTGTGCTCCACTGAATAAACCCGAAAGACAGGGGAGCCTGTGACCCTCTAGATGGGACATTTATTTTGACTAATATATGCTTTTCATTCACACTCCCTTCTCATACGTTTTTTGCTGGGAAGCTGCACTGCAAAATTCCATTTCTTATTGTTTGGGGTAGTGCAGATTAGGCAAGTGTTCTTTTAAACACCGACAGAATCAAATCTCTCCTGAAGGAGCCCAAAGTGGCAAACACACCCAGTTTTTCTTAAGTAATTCCAAAACAACCAAAACATTCTAAAAACAGTTAAAAAAATCTTCCAGGTCATTTGTTGGATTATCTTGAGTTGCGATTCCTGCATCGCAGGGGTTGGAATGGATGACCTTGGGAGGTCCCTTCCAACTCTTCAATTCTGTGATTCCGTGATCTGAAAAATATTTGTCAAAAGTGAATTAGACTTCTGAGTACTTCCTCCTTGCCTCAAAGTGGAACTATGGTAACTACAAAACTCCCCTCTAATTAGAGTGCTAGAAGGGCCACAACTCAGGGTCCCATGTTTGTAGAATCATAGAATTTTAGAGCTGGAAGGGACAACGAGGGTCATCTGGTCCAGCCCCCTACAATGCAGGAATCTTTTGCCCATAGAAACCACGACCCTGAGATTTAAGAGTCTCATGCTCTGCTGACTGAGCTGTCTAATCTTCCAACACCTCCAAATAGGACTACAGTGGTACCTTGGTTCTCAAACTTAATCTGCTCCAGAAGTCTGTTCCAAAACCAAGGCGCACTTTCCCATAGAAAGTAATGAAAAACGGATTAATCCGTTCCAGACTTTTAAAAACAACCCCTAAAACAGCAATTTAACATGAATTTTACTATTTAACGGGACCATTGATCCAGAAAATCATCAATGTACTGTACCTATAAAATAAATAAGACAGTATAGTAGATGATAATAAAATTATTTTTATTTCCTTACCTGGGCTGATGATAGTCATTGTTTGAACTTTGGGGGGGCTTTTATCCATTTCTTCAGTCACACAATCAATCAAGCAGTAGCTGAACTGGGTTCCACACAGTCACAAAAACTAATTAACCGAAAAAGCATCAAAAACAAAAACGCAAAATAAAGAGCAAAAACAAAAGCGCTAAACTTAATCCGCTCCGGAAATCCGTTTGACTTCTGAAATGTTTGAAAACCAAGGCGCAGCTTCTGACTGGTGCAGGCACCCCGGAAATAATAGCCAACAACTGCATTGGACATTCGGCTTCCGAAAAACGTTAGAAAACCGGTACACTTATTTCTGGGTTTTCGGCTTTTGCGAACCAAGGTGTTTGAGAACCAAGGTTCCACTGTAATGTAAAGGCCCCTTGTCTGAAACCCTTGAGAGCTTCTGTGGGCCAACCTAGACAACACAGGGATAGAGGGATCATGGGGGTGACTTGTTCCATAACAGCAGATGGCATGCAGAAATTCAAACTGTACCGGTAGCATTCTCCTGGCATGGAGGCAAAGTGATGTAAACTATCTAGCTATCTAGCTATGTCTTGCATGCACTCCTCTTAGCCAAAGCAACAATAATTGCAAGTGTGGAGCCACACAAACACGTCTTATCTCGACACTGTCTTGGGGGAAACTCACGATGCTGAAAAATCCATGTGCTCAATTTCTGCACATTGAGACAGGAGCAGAAGAAAACAGTTAGCTTAAAGCACACACAGAGTAGGGGGGGCTCATTAAAAAATGCTTATTTGGAAGGGAGTGGATTGACGTTTGCTCCGATTTAAAAGCAAAAGAGCAGGCTTTCACAGAGAAAGGAGCAGAGTAAGGTGGAAACTACTCGGACCCGTGCTATCCAGGGTCATTGACAGGAGGGATGAGTCCGGCATTGCATTGTTTTGTCGTGTTTTCAGTAACAACTATTTATTACAGACATTTACAGAAAATTAATCTAAAACCTCTGCTTGTAAGAGGCTATGTGCATTTGAAGAAGCCCGTCGTAATCTTTACATGTTTAATAAAGAAAACCCACATTGCGTGAAATGTATCTTTAGAACATAGGTTGCGTCATGTCCCCATTTGTTGCCTTAGTTTCTCCATCAATGCAACACCCACAATTTGCGGACACTACTATTCCATCATATTGGCATCAGGTGTTTTCCAGGCCAGTGAATGTCAACAACCCCTTCTTCTAAAGCTGTTTCCCCAGTTTCATCAAAAATAGAAAGAAATGCCATTTGGTAGCCCATTGATAAGGTTTGGGAAGTAATGAAATACATTTCTGAAAGTTATTTATGGATGCACAAGGCCACCACATCTTTGCTTAAGGTGAATGGAAAGGAACATTTCCCCACACGGCAAACCACTGTCCCCGAATATCGTCTGCTGCTTTGTCATTTCAACCCATTGTGTGTCTTAGTAAGATTTTGTACATTTCAGAAAGCTTTCCCTTGCCTACAAATGAATTGCATGATTTTTCAAAAACTTATTTTGGTTATCATTTAAAGCAGTGTAAGATGCTTGTTTACATTTCCCCCTCACATTTGGTGACTAGGTAGGGATATGTAGTTTTGTGTTTTGTCTTGTTTAAGAGTTCATAAGGAGTCCTGCTGCTTCCCAGTTTTATTTTTGGGTTTTTTTATTTGTTTACAAAAAGGTAATCCAGTTGTAACCTTTTTCTAGGTACAATTCTGTACGCTCTGTACATTCTGGTACTACCTGTTCATTCATGGTCACTCCAAATCCCTTTGTTTCTTTTAGCAATGTGTCCTTGTGTATCTGCGCAAGCTTTTCAAAGCCTGCTACCTTTGCTTACAGAATTTTCCCTTAGGGGCGCTTTTAACATGTCTCGTAATAAATGTGGATAATAGGAATCTCCTTCATTAATTTCAAAAGCCATTTTATTTCTTCCATGATTTTCCTCTGTTGTTAATTTATTTTGTAAAAGCAAGTGGGGTTTAGTCACCAGGAAGGGAGGTTGATTCTGCGGTTTTTTGCTCAATAAGTCATGGTCATTTCAAGAGCCATAGGGCCTGAGATGGTTCCAGCTCTAATTTACGTATAAGATTAGGAGTCCAAGAATGTGAAATCAGTACTGCAGAAGGTCAGCTCTCACATACTTCCCCCCTAAATAGTGGGTGAAGTCCTTTTGGGAAGGACTCAAAGGTCTCCAAGTGTCAAGTTTTGCAGTACTGAAGGACTATCCATATCTAGATCTATTATAACACTGAATCCTCCTCCCCACGCAAAACATTTTGCTATCTATTCGCTCATCTAATTTCCATGAAGGACATTCTAAGGAAATTGAATTTGGATAATAAAAGTTTCCAGTGGAGTATATTTATATATTTTAGTGAAGGTAAGCAATTTATAATGACCACAGAACCAGTAAAACTCATTACAAAGAGACACAACATTTAAAAGCAGATACAAATAATTAGACATTATTCTTTTCTCAAGAAGCCAGCTAAATTTCATTTCCCATTTTCTTTTAAGCATGCTTTTTATTAAAAGTTTTTAACCAACAACAAGGTGGTAAGCTGCTGAATATAGGCAGACTATCATTTCTCAAGGGTCATTCCAAATGTGGCTCCAACTGATGGCTCAAAAATAAGCTGCACCCTGTGAGTCCAGAGGGCAACTGGTGCCATTGTCCCCATTAGCATTTTGTAAGGAAGGCCACCAAGATTTCATAAAGCTGTCTGCCTTGATGATACTTTCAATGAGGATACCTTTGATAAGCCATCGACAATGCATAAACGAGGGCAGGTGGCTTGGTGAGCAGGGAAATTCTTTGAAAAGATTTTGATCAGCGATGTGCCTTTGCTTTGGGCAAAGGATGATGGTGGATGGATCATAGCTACCTAACTCAGCACTGTCTGTACTGATTGGCAGTGGCTCTACAAGGTTCCAGGCAGGTGACGTTTTCAGTTTCACCTGGAGATGCTGGAGACTGTTCTGGGACCTCCTGCATGCAAAACAGATGCGAGCTATGGTCCTCCCTTGAGTTAGGCGATCAATGGTCTGACTCTGTGGAAGGCACCATGCTATTCCCCTTTAAATTAGCCATTCATACAGAATACATGAGAACTGGAATTTTGGTCTTGAATTGATTTTTGGATCGCCTGCATGCCAAGCACATACTTCCACCACTGGGCCAGCACTCTTCCTCAGTGATTGAGGTCTCAATGCACGCAGCCATCCAGCAAGCAAAAAATGTTATTGCTAGAAGCGCAGAGTAGGGAGCAAGAGATTCAGGGGCCGGTTTTAGACCCACAGTGCTCTCGTTTATTCTACAGCCTGCTTGACATTGTGCCTCCTTTCCCCCTACCTTTTATTCCTATTAAAGTTTCACAATGTCGCTGCTTGGGATTCTGGATAATTTATGTGTCTAGATGCTTGTCATGTATGCCAGGCAATCTGGCACAAGTGGGTAGGGTTGCCATCCACCTGGAATTGCCGGGATTTGGCCTTTGGAAACAAGTGTCTGTGTGGTAAACGCTTTAATGTCCAGGAAAATCCAAACGTATAGCAATTCTACATGTGGGGAGTAGGGACACAAGCGGAAATCAGAATAAAGCAAAAGCTGGGAAAGTTAAAACAGAAACACACACACACACACACACAGTTTATTCCTCAAGATTTGTGTTTAAGACACAGGATCATAAAATTGTAGAGTTGGAAGGGACACAAGAGGACCATCTAGTTCAGTTATTCCCAGTCAGGGGTCCGTTGCCCCATCCCTTGCCTCCCTCCAACTATTTTTTTTTGTCATTTTTGCATGGCAATATCACAAATATTATGGGCAGTGTTGTTTTTTAGTATACCTAAAATCCTTTGCTTATTACCCCACATTTTGTTCAAAAAATTGCTTTGCAGAGGTAACTACCATAGTTTTATCAAAATTTTCAAAAGTAGGGGGCCTGTGGCTTGGCTTTGGAAATATAAGGGGTCTTCAGTAATTAGCTAATTGGGAACCACTGATCTAGTTCAATCCCCTACAATGCAGGAATAATGCAGTTGGTCTATACAGGGATCAAACTTATGACCTTGGCATTATCAGCACCCCGCTCTGAACATCTGTGCCACCTTCAGAGTTGTTGTCGTGGGAGTTGTAGTTCACCAAAGTAAATATTGCAAGGATCCTCTTTTCACACCAAGGACAGACCATTCCAAACATCTATCTTATACACAATATTTATCTCCCAAGCTCTTCTTGTGTTTTAAGATGCTGGGGTGTAGGGAGCTGAAAATTCCACTGGGCAGAAGCCCCTTTTGTGAATAAATAGAGCTCTGTCTTCAATCCCAATTTTAATTTGGAAAACTCATCCATTTTCCTTTAACACACTCCCCTCCCCCCACTTTCCTTCATTCCACTCTTTTCCATATCGAAAGCAATTTCTAATGTCCACTCCCAGGAAAAGCCTAGGATGTTTTTGCTTGAGGCAGAAACACCCTGAGCCCTGCCTCTGCTTCCTCCTCCAGCCCTTGGCTTCTCCTTCAGGAAAGGAGGCTGGAGAGGAACAGGTTGTTGGTGAAACACTCACAAGGGCATGACCGTGGTCATGGTGGTCACAATAGTGACATGGCTGCAAGCATGGTGCTCTATGGACCTGGATCTACTGCTTGAGGCAATGGCCTCGCAACGCTTCATGCGCAGGTTGGCCCTGCCCAGTTGGATTCTTTCAGTGGGGAAGGGGGAAGTTCCCAATCCCGTTCCGCTGCTCTCCACCTGCATCCCCTCAAAGTAATCCATCTAGTCTCCACTCCACTCCGCTTCAAATGAAAATAAATAATAAAAGATCTCCCATCCAGACTCTGCAGTCTCCATACCTGCTCTCAGAGCTCCAGTCTCCTTTGGTCATTTTTTTGGACTCCCTTGAGAAGAACAACTGGACATCTAGGAGTTGCTGTTGGTGGTGGCGGGAGCAGGGCTCAGCTCCTCCTGCTCTTAAGTGTGCTCTGCTCAGTTCTGCAGCCTTATCCCTTGGCACCAGGTGCACATATGCTCTCATAACCCCCCCCCCCACTTAAGCCAAGCCCAGTTCATTTTCTTCCTCTGTTCTCCCTCCTACCACTGAGCCCTGGAGACAAAGGTTAATGGGGAGAGGGGAGGGCAGACCTCCCCTCAAGAGTCTATGCAATAATTCGCAGCCAGCTGCTGCTGCTGGGCTGAAACTTGCAAGCTGGAAGCAGAGTTGTGTGTGTGTGTGTTGTTTGTTTGTTTGTTTGTTTGTTTGTTTAAAAGTTGCTCTCACCCTCCAAAAGCTCACAAGCTTCAAAGGGGTATGAGGAAGGAAAGCAATTTAGAAACACCTTGGGAAAGCAATGCACCTGCAAGCCTTGTTGTTAAGAGCTAAATCATATTCCACGGTATCTGCACAACCTGATGCCCCATGCAGCACCCCCTCCCCACAGCCTCTCCTAAGAAGGCTTCATTTGAGAGGTCTGGCTGAGCTTCAGAGCAGTGGAGAATCCAGCAAAGGCAAGTGTGGCTCCCCTCCAAACACCAGAACAATCTTTGCACAATGGATATTTTATTTTGAAACAACAGTTTTCCAATAAATTATACAATTTAAAAAAGAGAGAGAGTGCACCAAGTACAGGAATCCAGGACAGAAAACCAGAAAGACAAAGTTGGAGAACTTGGGGTCGGGTGGGGAGCCCATACCAACCCAGCTGTACCCACTGCCTCAACTCCCCTCCTGCTTCCCAGCCTGCACCCTCTCATCCTCCCTGATCCCTTTAGGCAGTGCTTAGTGTTTCATGAAGAATTAACACCATAGAAGGGGGGGGGGCACGACGGCCGGTAGGACTATGAATATGCGTCACACACTCTACTTGGCAGAATGGGGACAGATATCTGAACTATACAGAGCAGGCTAAGTAGTATGTGGGCCACATTAGGTGCCCTGCCCCTTCTCAACCAGCATCAACGAGTTGGGGGGGGGGGCAGAGAAAGAGGCCCTGCAATCCCAGGACAGGCTAGGAGTCCTTATCCCTTGTACCCACCAAGTTTATCACATGCTCAGCTGCAGCAGAAGGGGAGGGAGTGGAATACTGCACAGGGACTGAGAGCAGGGGAATGACTGTCCTCCAACAGGGTCCCTCCCAAAGCACCCTTAACCTGCCAATGCCCTGGAACCATGTGGAAAACAGTGTCAGGAGTCAAGAGGAAAAGGTGGGAAGGGCGAAGCACAGGGAAGGGAGCTTGCACATGGCAAGATGGCACAATGGGAAGGGCAGGAAACTGATTCACCCCCGTGGCACCAGAGAACAGAGGCTGGGCCTTGCCTGTTCCCTCCCAACTTCGTCTCCAGGCTGCCTTGTGGCTGGCGTGGAGCCCACGCTTGGCACCTTTAGTAGTCATCTGCCCCCAGCAGGAAGCCCAGGAGGAAGCTGATGGCACGCTGGCGCTCCTGTGGGTTCGGCTTCGACAGAACATTGGGCGGAGGCCGTAGCAGGAGGCTGGCGAAGAGGGTGGCTGCAGGGAAGCGAAAACATTTGCATGAGAGGAGGCGGGAGCAGGAGGAAGGCCAGCTCCCAGCCAGGACAGGCAGGCCTTACCTAGCATATTGGCACTGACGTTGTTGCTCTCGGAGTATTTCAGCAGCTCCCGCAGGAAAGCCATCACGTAGCGGAACACGTTCCGGTGCGACCGTGGCAACTGGCAGATCACCTGCAAGATAGGGAGGGTCAGCTCGGAGCTTCCATGCAAAGCTTTGGGTGGAGGAGGGGCATGGATCACTAGCACAGTGTACTTTTTATGTTTGCAGGTTTAGACCTGGCATAATAATAATAATAATAATAATAATAATAATATATTATTTATACCCCGCCCATCTGGCTGGGTTTCCGCAACCACTCTGGGCGGCTTCCAACAGGAAAATAGAATAAAATCATTGATTAAACATTAAAAGCCTCCCTAAATATATATTTTTTAAAATGGTAACCGGACTAGAACTCTGCTGGGAACTTTGGGGAATCATACAATTGTAGAGTCGGAAGGGATCACAAGGGTTAGCTAGTCCAACCCCCTGCAATGCCTAATGTGGGGCTCAAACTCATGACACTGAGATTAAGAGTCTCATGCTCTACCAAATGAGATATCTTGGGGGAAGGGCCGTAGCTCTGCAGTAAACCACCTGCTTTTCATGCAGAAAGTCTCAGGTTCCACCCTCAGCATCTCTTTTTTTTTTTAAATATTTTTATTAATTTTCCAATTAAAACCAATTATATCACATTCAATATTTCAAATTATACACATATATATATCAATCAAACCGAATGTTATGCCAAATCATCTAAAGAATTTTTTATTTGGGTTCCCATGCTTCAAGAAATTGGGAATTCCTCGCAACTGTCCACTGCCGTCTTTTTTCTAAAGTTCAAATCGTCCACCCTCAGCATCTCCAGGTACGGTAGGGGACATCCCCTGTCTGAAATCCTTGAGAGCCACTGCTTGTCAATTTAGACAATACTGAGCTAGATGGCCCAGTGGTCTGATTCAGTATATGGCCACTGAAACAGGTGGGTTATTGTTACAACTCCTTGTCAGAAAGCAAAAAGGCAACATGTGTATACACACCCCACACACAACCGAGACGGATGATTATCAAAGGAGACATCAACTCCTGTGCTACTATGTTAATCCAACAGCATCCACTGTCAACACTCAGCAGCCTCTGCAGTTAACAAGGCTTCCCAGACCAGACTAACCCTCCTGCCAGTGTGCCGGTTTACTGCCTTTCAGGGATGTTTTAGTGGCTTTCCTGTTACTTGCTGCAGCATTTGGACTAGATGACCTTTGCAATCCCTTTTGATTCTATGATTCTGTATACACCGCACACCAGCCAGGAAGAGATGGGGCTCTGTGGCCTACCTGGCGACAGAGGCGGCTGTCATGTGAGCACTCCAGGCAGCGCTGATACAGTTCATAGCAAATGACCGGTTCTGGCAGTGCCTCCAGGAAGATGAGCAGAGCTTCGGCCACCGAGTGGTTACTGCCAGCTATTGACAGCCTGTCAAGGAAAGTGTTCTATTCTGTTACCTGCACCATGCCTCCTTCCCAGGCTGGTCCAAAGCAAGAAGCTTTGTTCTTATACATCTGAGCCCACCTTGCAAGTTCCCCCTTTTTGTGGAAGGTAGACCTTGAACCCACAGCCCTGAGATTAAGAGTGTCACACTCTACCAACTGAGCCATCCCACTGTAATTATCCCACACCTCCCCTCTTGACGAAGCTGCCTGCAAAGATGATCTGCAGAGGAAATGTCCATCTGCAGGCATGAATTCAATCCAAACAGCAAATGCAGCTTCAAAAGTGTGGTCAACAAAGCCTGCTTGCTGAAGAACAATTGAACGCACCCTTGAAGCTCCTTTGCAGCCATGTATTTACCTGTCTCCACACCTGATAGCACATATGATGCTAGATGTGGGGCCTACAGGCCTGTCAAGATTCCCCACCTCTGCTCTATCTAGCCAGGCTGGTGTTTTCAAATGGGGGTTAAAGCTGTTAAGCTGTTTGGATGAATGACTGAACTTTACTGTGGGCATTTCATTTTGATTGTTTTTACTGTGATGTGTCCCAGAGCCTTAAAGATGGGGTGGCCTAGGAACCTAAGCCACCAGGTGTTTAAAAGTGAGGTCCACTCCAGCCAAGAGCTAAACAAAACCACCAACCAGCCCTGCTCCCCAACAATGTCCCCCAAAGAGGATACGGATCATCTCGGGAATGCTGGTGTCCAGGCACTCAATTATCTCCTGCAGCTCGTCCTGCATGCCCGGGGTCTGGAAGAGGTCCTCCTGCCAGACAGAAGCAGAGTATCACACATGCATTAGGAAGGGATGGGGTACATCCTGGATAGCATGAAGAACAATCCAGCCCTGGGTTGCATAATGTGAGGTCAAGGAATGCAACAAGGAATGCCCATCACCAAGAGAACTTGCACAAGGGCTGAGAATTTTATCCAGTCTGCTTTCCACAGTAGCATTCCTACCACCCTTCTCATGATTTTGGGCAATAGGAGAGTGAAATCATTCCCCCCCTTCTTCTAGTGGTGAGAGTCAAAGAGCCACTTTGCTAGGGATAGACAGACAATGGTTGTGAACACCTGGGTTTTCTGAGCCGCTCTAAGGAATACTGTATGCTGGATGTCCCACCTGCTGCCGCTCCACTAAGGTGACACTATACTCACAGCAGTAGTTTGTAAGAGAGAGTTGGTAGCTAAGACATAAATAAATTGTGACGTTTGGAACCTGCGCACCCCAAAACTGGTACTGGATTCCAGCCAACACCCATCATTTAAATGGTACAGTCCCCCTCAGCTCACCTGGTGGCAGGCATTCTTGAAGAGGTGGTCCACCAAGAGCCATATCTCCTTGGGTATGTGCAAAGGCCGCTCAGTGGAGTCATCACCATCCTGGGATACTATATCCAGAAACTGCTTCTCCTGGAGGTCCAATGACAAGAGGGACTGGCATGAATGTGTGCCTGTATGCATTTTTTCCTTGCTTCAGCTGGGTGGACAAGTCTTGCCCTCAGAGGACACAACTAGGGCTGGGCGATATCTGGCTTTCAACATTGTGAAATATCACTAGCTAAACATTGCAATATACCAATATATCAGGATGTCTGAAATAAGGATGGAGCTATGTAGAGGCATTGGCTGGCTTCACCGTTTTTCCCGCATTGTGATTTTTGCTAGTGCCTGCTCTTGTGCTGGCAGGAGGGCAGGGGAAAACTGAGCCGGCAGAGTTAACAGGGGCTGCAGGAATCTAGAGAAGCATTGTTTGGCTTCACAGTTTTCCCCCACATTGTTTTTTTTTTCATAGCACACACACACATCATGATTCGCAATATATTGCCAGGTCAGAAATTACGAAACCAGTATCACTATATAGACTTCAAGCCGATTTGAAAATATATATATTTTGACATATCATCCGGCCATAGCCCCAGCAAGCATCTCAAGTGGAAAAACAAAAAAGAAATTGCTCACACCCCAAATCCAAGCTCCCCCTCCCCCTATTAATATGCAGCTAGTAATCTCCCACTCCGGATGTGCAGTTCACCCAAAAGCTTAGTAAATATGCAGCTGTGGACATGAGGTTTGGCTAACATTGTATTTTAATTGTTGTAACCTGCCCTGGGACCTTAGGGTGAAGGGCAGGAAATAGTAACAGCAACAGCAACAGAACATGGATGGGCCTTCATAGGTTGATGGGCTGCAGCCCCAGGCATGATGGGATAATGGGGGTCACATGTTCACCGCCCCTTGTCTAGAGCACGTTGCAGAGGCAGTGGTGGAAACTGAACCACAGCTGGAGCCTGAGCTCACTACTTTGTATGGGCAAAGCACCACACAGCAGCTGGTGAACAATGCCTCCTGCCTCCTTCCCATCTTCCTCTCCAGATGTTCAGGGTGGTTAGTTCTATCTCAAGCCACCACGTTCAAGAGAAAGAGAAAGAGAGGAGGAGGGAGCAAGAGAGTTTTAGGAACACAGCAATGGCAAGCAGCCCATCACTAAAAGGAGTTGGCAAGGATGGAGAATTTGATCCCAACTCCACTTCCTCGCATCCCCAGGGAAGCTGTTGATTAGGACCCAATTCATCCCCACGCCAATACTCCCCGTCCCTGTCTCTAGAGACAGAGTGTGTGTATTGGTGTGGGGAATGACACATACTGTATCAGAGTCTTAGTGCAAGAGTAGCTGATGCATGCTGAAGAACACAGGAACCTTGCTGGGTTAGGTCAGCATTTTGTTCCCACAATGGCCAACCACATGCCCTTGGGACGTCCATAGGGACACGGGGACAATAACACTCTGTCCATCATGTTCCCCAGAAACTGGTAATCAAAAGCATGTGGTTTATGATAATAGTGGCAATAAATAGCTCTGACCGGTAGCCACTGATAAACATCTCCTCCATGATTCTAAATGTCTACAGCTGTCCAAATTGGCAGTCACCAGTGTCTCCTTGTGGCTATGATAATACACCCAAGTAAATCTGATTTGAGAGGAGTGACATTTCCCTGAGCCACCCCAAAGCAGCCACTACTGCTTCCCAAATGCCAGTGCTCAGGTGGTGGTAAGAGTAAGGGAGAGTGGCACAGCCTGTGCAGTAGTTGCTGAGCACAGAGACAAGGAGAAAACTGGCTCTTGGGGCCAGAGGGGGCTGGTGCCTGCATAATGAGACTGGGCTTTCTGGCTCCCATGCTGCCTGCCAATCGCAAGTACACCTAGAGCAAAATCAGTTACAAGCAGTGACGGTAAATTCTGGTTTTGTCTCCATTCTCCTCTGCCGAGTTCTACAAGGGCCACGTTGAGACTAGAGAAAAGAAGGAAGCAGATAGCTGGAGCCACTACCTGGTCTGGATTTAAGTAAGAAGGCAGGCAGGTGAGGGTTGCCCGAGAGGAAAGTGAGGTTGGTGGGGTAGTGCCTGGTTTGCCCTAATGGACCAGCTGCCATTGCATGGAGCACCTGCTGATCGTTGACAAGTGCCTTCCAGTACAGGCAACTCCATTTACGTGCGTTTGAGGCACATGCACACTGCCACAAACCTGGAAGTGGCACTTGAAGGGGCAAAAATGTCCCCCCAAAGAGCACAAAAGCGGCAAAGTGGCACGGAAACAGCATCTAGACTCCCTCCCAGGAGCCTTTGCACCAACCTTTGAGGCCTGTGGAGAGTTGGAGTTTGAGCAAGGAGTTTTGCAGGGAGTCTTTTAAAAAGGGTTTCCAGAGGTTTAGGAGGTGCTTGCAGGCTTTTCCAATGCTGTCCCCAATATATGTGATTTCATTTAAATGCACAGTACCTCGGAATGCAACCCCCGTGTAAATACCTGATTTGAGCTCGCTACAAGAACATCTAGAGAGATATCAAACCAACTGTTACCTTTTCTAGGAAGCTGTCTTCTCCCTGAGATCAGAGGAGGAAGGCAAGAGCAAAAGAAAAGTGGAAAAAAGACAACAAAGTATGTTAGTGGCACAGACCCTGAGGAGAGAAAGAAAGAGCCCATTCACTGAACAGTATCTGGGCAGATGGCAGGGAAATGCACACGGTTTAGTGGCCCTGCGAAAGGGCAGGTGGGAGGACAAGAACTTGGGATGACTCAGTCAACAGCAAACAAAGGACATGAAACAGCATACAAGAAGCGAATGCACAGCTACAGAAGCTGAAGCTGAATGCAGCGAAAGACCCCCCCCCCACCACACACATTTTTGAGTGGAAGAGCAGCTGTTTTTCAAGCAGGCAAGCAGAGTGGGAGGGTTAGACACTCAGCAAACGAACCCGCCAGGTAAATCAACCCCTTTCCCTACCAGGTCAATAAGTTTGGTGACGGGGACTTCGCGGATCGGCTGCCTCATCCGACACAAGGCTTCCAAGGAGGTCCCGAAGCAGCTTGGTAGGTAGCTCCCACTGATGGTGAGGAAATAGTCCTTGCCACGGTCAAGGTGAAGGACGAGGATATCCTCAATCTTATCTTCTCCCGAATTGAGAAGCGTCACAGAGTCCTTGCTGACGTACACATCCAGGGAGATGTCCACCGTCTCATCTAAAACGGGAGGAAGTCAGGTAGATACACTCTTTGGAACAGCCAGATTTGTTTGTTTGTTTGTTTGTAAATTAAAAGTTAAGATAGTGAAAATTTAACAGAAAATTTAACAGGACACAAGACGAGCCTGCTGTATCAGGCCAATGGCCCATCTAGTACAGCATCCTGTTCTCACAGGTGTGTGTGGGAAACCTTAACTTCAAGAATGAAGAACAGAAGCTACTCAATTCCCACCCCCACCTCACTTTCCTCTCTATTCCTCCAAAGCAGCAGCTGCACAGAATATGGTGACAGGATACAGGGGGGTAAGAGAAAGTGATCCTAACAAAAGAATATAAAAAGGAAAAGCATTTATTTATCTCCTAAAGGATTTTTGTGCCCCCAATGTAACTTTCTTTTTTAGTTTGCATTTCATTGAGTTTTTAAAAGTTTGGCTAGTTCTATATGTTCCCCAAGATATTTTTGTGCCTCCACAATGTAAAAATACGTGCTTTTTAAAAAAGTAATTTTTTGACGGACTGCTGTCACTGGTCCCCTGTGATGCCAAAAGGTTTTTTTGGACCCTCCAGCATTTTTTGCTTCAATTCATTTGTGTGTGTGTGTGTGTAAAGCTGGTCACACCCACTTTTACACTTTGGGCTCACCTGCTTTGACATGTGGCCCTTGGAGGCTTGAGCATGGGGCAATGTTGACCTGAGAAATGTTAAGCCTCTCCTGCTCTACAAAACTCCCAAGGTTTGATGGCGGAGGCTTGGGAAGAGGAGAAAAGGGTGTGTATATGAAAAGGAAAAGGAAAGGCCTTCCCTAGATGACCCTTGGGGGTCCCTTCCCAACTCTACAATTCTATGATTCGAGAGAGACTCACTGGGCTCCAAGTATCCCTCGCAGGGCTCAGCGCGAAGCCATGGCTTACAATAGTGGCTGTCATTGAGTTTGGGGATGAAGGAGAAATGGAGGGTGACCTGCCCGTTGTTTGTGATCTGGAACTTCTCCTTCTGCAGCTGCCGGAACTTCACATTCTCAAACGAAAACTGCAGAGCAAAACGTTGGGGGGGGGAGGGGAAAGAGAGTGCTTGCCTTCAGCAGATGGCAAGGAAACATGCTCCAGGGGGAAGTTTGTCCTTGGCCCTGGGCTCTCATTTAGGGGACTGCACATGCAACAGGTCCAAATGCCACCTCACAGTGGCTACGTTTGCTCTAGAGTGTCCACGTGGGGGCTCTCCAGATATTGCTGCACTTGCAACTTCCCATCACCACGGGCCGTGTTGGCTGGAGATGATGGGAGTTGTAGACCAACATCTGGAGGGCACCACACTGGCTACCCCTGGAGTATTTGCCTGCAACGAACAGCAAGAGGCTGCAGCTCAGTGGAAGGGCATCTGCTTTGCATGCAAAGGTCCCAGGTTCTATCCCCAGCATCTCCAAGTAGGGCTGGGAGAGATCCCCCGGAATTCCAGGGGAACCGCTCCCAGACAGTAAAAACAAGACTGAGCTAGATGGGCCAAGGGCCTGGCGTGATATAAAGCAGGCTTCTTTTCCCCCAGCAAACCCTCTTTAACGGATTGGAGAGGATCCTATTCATCTTTACCTCCCTCCTGCTGAGCTCCAGTGAGGGAAGGAATTCATTCTCCATTCTGTCCATCAACCGAACAATATCCTCAAACACTTTCCGGTACCGGCGGTCATCCACAACCTTCACCTATGGGGTGGGGGGGGGAAACAGAGGACACTTGTTGGGGCTGTGGACTCAAAAGGGGGGGGGCAATGTGTTAAGAGCAGAAATGCCTGATGTACCACCCTGTTCCCAGCCCTGAAAGAGGCAAGTAGCTCTGAGAGCTTCCCCAGGGATGGCAGCGGCCGTGACTTCCAGACCCAATGGGCTGAAGCCAAATGCTCCAAGCCAAGTACCACAGAAGTACACCTGGTCTGCCATGCCTGCAGGAGCAGTGTGTACTCAGAACAGTGGAGAATGGAAGCATAGGGATTTAACAGAGCCAAGACCTGCCCACTCCTTGCACCGGAAGTCATTTGCCAAGGAGGAGTTCTGTGGAAAGGGGTCTGGTTGTTGGTCAGGACCTGCCCAGATTCAAGGAGGTGCCACATAGCAGGCAACTAAAAAACCTTAATAGACGATAGCCCCAGCCAGGGCAGGTGTTACCCCTATGAGGAAGAGGGAGCTGACGGGCTTGTGGTCGCTCGTTTTCAATTCCATGTGGCTTCGGTAGCTGAGCTGATTCACGCTGCCTCCTCTCCAGAGGATTCGGTCACACCATGCTGGCACACGGCACTTCCCACTGCAAGGAGACAGGAGAGACATCAGGACTGTTGGACTGGCTGAGGAAACACACAAGGCCCACACAGTCAACCTTTGGCTCATACACGGTCTGTGATCTTGACCATGGTCAACAGCTGGAGATGATGGGACTTGGGAGTCCAACTTCTGAAGGGGTGGACCTTGCAGGTGTGCAGGTATTTTGCCTCATGTAGAGAGTTGTTAGGAAATCAAAAGCTGCTTTCTACCAGGTCAGAATGAATTTCTGACCTACCCCAGTTTTGATTCCTGAATTGCAGGGGGTTGGACTCGATGACCCTCATGATCCTTTCCAACTCCGCAATTAATTAATTAAGTCTACTCAGCAGCTACTGGCAGCAGCTCTCTGTGGCCCAATCCCTTTTCAGGTGGAAGTGCCATAGAGTTTCAACTTGAGACTCTGCATACAAAGCATATGGCACACCACCGAATTATGATCCCTCCCAAAGGCAATGGTCCCCATTATTTTTGTTCAGACACTATCTTTTCAGTGATCCAAGCTTCAGGAAATGTAAAAATACCATTTCTGGCACCTGAATTGCTGCCCAAAGGAGCCTGCCGTTTTCCAGCTACGTCACTACATGTTCCGTCTGTCCTTTTGATTCCCCCATAACCACAGCAAGAGAAATTAAACTAGCAGGCCTAGGTGGCTTCTTACAGTTGTCAATAGCCACAATAATATGCAAATTCGTGGATGGTGAGGCTCAATGGCTACTAGCCATAATGGGCACAGACCCACAGCAACAGAAGCAGTATGGCTTGGAGGAGGGGAGAGTGCTGTTGCACTCAGGTCCTGTTTGTGGGCTCCCCAAGAGGCATCTCATTGGCCAGTGTGAGAACACGATGCTGGACTAGATGGGCCAATAGCCTGATCCAGCAGGGCTGCTCTCATGCTCTTATGCCCTGGCAGACTCATCTTGAGAGAGCACTAATTCCCAGACTTCCTTGACACAAACAAGATTCTCATTCAGCCCCCGTTCATACTTTCTGCTGCACCTTTCAATGAATCGCAACACCATGAAACAGAGGACGCTGGTTATCAGGACAAATGTGGGGAAAAGGCTGCTTGCGGAAAAGAAGCCAAAATATTTCCCAGAGACTTTGAGCAGGGATGGGTTGAGCAAGACAACGTATCACAGCTTTGCATTTAACAACTCGCCTAGCAGCCTTTGGCGGCCAGGAATTCCATGCAAGCAAAGTGAGCGGGGGGAGGAGACGTGGATCTCTCTCTTCCTTCTTTGCTTGGTGTCCATTCTGGCTGCAGAGGAACAGAAGTCCATCCAGCCCTCAACTCTATCCCTCCTCCACCAGCTTGCTTAGCAGAAAGCAATTTTTAAATTATATTTTTTTTTACTAGCCTGCTCAAGTTGATGGAAAGGCAGGACACTACTAGCATCTCAGCAGACTAGGAAAAACAAACAAGCCTTGCAGGCTAAAGGTTTTGAGGGCTTATTTACAAAGGCCCAACTATCAAGCAGGTGCTTACCTGGAATCCCAGCGATCTGTTTTAGAGTCGAATTTGTACGTCGGGATGAACTTGATCTCTCCCTCTGTGAAATCAGCAAAAGCTGTCTTTTGGGTACGCTGAATGTTCAGCTAAAGCCAAAAAGAAATGGCTTATCAGCAGAGAAGCAGAAGACCCCCTGTTGCCTGACAATGGAGTCTATTAACAGCCACTATTGTGCTGGAAGACCAAGGTGAAGTACTAGTAGGGTAGCCAGGTGCAAAAAAGGGGTAAACCTCCTGAAATCCTATCTTATACACAATTATTAAAGGTACAGGGTGCTTGTGCATTTTTGCCCCTGGTCATCTTAAGTTACTTTGTTGCATCACACGACAGGAAAATCCTCTAACTCAGAAGTAGCAGATGCGTGGCCCTCACAATGCTGCAGAACTACAATTCCCATCATCCCTGATTACTGGCCATGATGGTTGGAGCCAATAGGAACTGCAGCTCAATAACATCTGGCAGACCACAGGTTAGCCATACCTACAATAGACAATGTTATATGTACCAATAATTCATACAAACTGTTAACAACCACCAGAATACACCCCCGACACTATGAACAACTGCAAAACCATCCTTTTGCATCATACGTTGGCTCCCAGTACATTTCCGAACACAAATTAAAGTGTTGGTATCAACCTTTAAAGCCCTGAATGGCCTCAGCCCAGTATATACCTGAAAAAGCGTCTCCACCCCTATCATTCAGCCCAGACACTGAGGTCCAGCACTGAGGGCCTTCTGGTGGTTCCCTCACTGCGAGAAGTGAAGTTACAGGGAACCAGGCAGAGGGCCTTCCCAGTAGTGGCACCTGCCCTGTGGGACGCCCTCCCATCAGATGTCAAGGAGATAAGTAACTATACAACATTTAGGGAAGTTTTTAATGTTTTATTATGGTTTTGTATATGTTGGAAGTCTGAGGCTGCCCACCCTTGCCTTGCAGCAGTGCAGCATCCTTCTAAAAGGGCTAAGGCATTACTATGCTCACAGAGCTTAAATCCACCATAAGGTGCAGCAATCAGGCCTCTGTTTCAACACAAAATACCGATGATCCTTATGCCAAGTGGGAGAAAGGTTATAAACATTATGAACATACAAACCTTGGAGAGAAAAATTAAAAACAAAAAGCATCAGCAATTTAATTTGATTTAATGGAAGTATCGGCTGATAAGAACATGTGAGCAATGCAGATTTTCCAGATAGATGCAAAACCTAGAGCAGGAAACCTTAGACCTTTAGATATTGCTGGACGGCAGCTATCGTTGTCCCTGACCACTTGCCAGGGACATACCGGGGCTGATGGGAGTTCAACAACATCTGGAGAGTGTGCTGACCTAAGAAAGCCCTATAACTGGGTAATCGCAGAGCAGTCCTACTTATGCATATTCCAAGGCAACTCTCCAACTTAATTGGGACTTGCTTCTAATTAAGGTTGCACAAAACTGCAACCTTAAAAAGCATTTGTAGAAGTCGCAATCATTCTATGTTATAGCTACACTTTGCTCCTAACTGTCTGAAAGTGGTTTCTCTAGCCTAGGCTGGGGTATCCCACGCAGGAAATAAACAGGGCAATATCCTAAACCACCACATATAACACAAATATGCCCCTCACCTGGTCATAGGTCAGAAGTCTCTGAAGCTCATTTTTAGTGATCAGAGTTTTCACGTCGTTGGCATCAGGAAGGCAAAGCCTGTAGTTCAGATCACCCAACCAGATGACAATGCTGGGAGGGAAAAAGCAAAGAAACCACAGCTACAGGCAAGCTCGCCGGGGGGGGGGGGGGAGGGAGAGGGGGCAGCCTGCTGCCACTTCCTGCAATATGAAGTGAGACTGATAACTAGGATTGGGCAGTATGATCATATTAGGCTAGTGCTCTGTGAACTACACTGGCTCCAGGCCCAATTCAGGGTATCCCTTTCAGCCTTTAAAACGTTTCAGGGTTTGGGGAAAGGGTACCAGAAGAAGGCCCACTTATTTTTGCACTGCCTCTCCACTAACTAGAATCCTTAGCAGGGGCAGCCCTTTCCCAGGGAACTCCTGCTCTTTCAAGTATGACAGGGCCTTTTCAGTAATGGCACCCTACCTTTTAGAATAATCTTCTCAAAGAGGCTCACCTGGCCCCTGCTTTGATGTCATTTCATCAAAGACTTTTAATTTTTTTCCTGGTTCTTTAATTCATGAGTAGGGCGCTTGTGGCCCTCCAAACACTGCTGTAGTACACAGGAACATAGTAGTACACAGGAACACCTTATACTGAGGCAGACCATTGGCCCATCAAGCTCAGGACTGACAGCAGCTTTCAGGCAGAGATCATTCCCAGTCCTATCTGCACACACTGGTGATTAAGCCTGGAACCTTCTCCGTGCAAAATGACAGCTCTGCTTTTGTGTTACTGCCCTTAACAAACTGCAACTCCCACCCCCTTGCTCACTGGAGAAGTTACCCACGTTTGCTATAATCTAATCTAATCTAATCCATTTCTGCCAGTAGGTTTATGTTGCTCTCTTTAGATCTGCTGCTATTAAGGTACTGTTTATATGCTTTAAATTACCTTGAGTTGCATTTCTGATTATTATTTTAAATAAGCCACTCTGGGGAAGAAATCCCCACAATAATCAGAAATTAATGAATGAAGCCCAGCACTCGCTTCCACAGATGTTTAGTATCTGCCTGCCCTGAATGAAGCAGGAGCCTACAATGGGCACTTCTGGCTGCTCTAGCAGAAACCTTAGTGGTGCAGCTGCCACGGGGATAGCCGACACTCCACCCTCCTGGTGTTGCGGAAGTAGAACTCTCATGAGCCCCAGAGTCAGCAAGGCCAATTCTTAGCGCTTATGGGAGTTGTAGTCCATCAACATTTGGAGAGCACTATCTTGCCTACCCTTGAGCTATACACATGCAGGAAAGTTACAGAAACGTGACTCAATTTGCTTCTCCAGATAGTGGAGACCAACAAGTTACGTCAGCCAAGGCTCTCTCCCTCCAAGCCCTCGAAACGCACTCGTGTTTCATGATTGTCAGCTGCGGCAGACCCTGGTCAGGGGGCAGGAAGCTCATCCGGGCACAGATATCCTTGTAATCCTGGTTTCGGCGCTCGAAGTCTTCCACGTGGGCAGCAAGGTGGGAATTGACAATGCAGAAGCTGGTATTGTGGAAGACAAACCTCACGGCCACACCCCCCTTATTACCCTGCAGGGGCGGAGCAAAGATGGCTGTTAGCGAGCAAGCAGGAAAGAGGGGGAAACTGGTTGGCAGAGATTATAAAAACATATAGACAGATAGAAGAATAGACGTAGGGAATTCTGCTGCCAGGGTCTACTCACCATCTTCCCCATGATGCCTGTGCCCACTGTCTCCGTCATCACTTCCTTGATGTGGCTGAGCTGGTCCTTCCTGACAAAGATGAGCAACATCATCCCGACTAGACGCACCAGCTGCACCTAGAAGATGCAAGGTACTGGGATGTCTACCAGCTTTGTGCATTGCTTGCTGTCATGGGCCGGCTGGATGCAGATAGGAGTGGCAGGTGGCACCAACTGGGGATCCCCCAAGGGAAGACGTCTCAGAGCCAGGGAACTGGTGGGGGGGGGGATGATGAGTTGTCAGAGGGAGAAGAGGGAGCAGACTGAGCAAGAGGAAGTGTTGGAAACTGAAGAGGCAAGAGGGCAGGAAGATTCTGTGGCAGACAGCAGTCCAGAATCAGAGGCAGAAGTGGAGGCTGGAGGCGGGGGTCAAGAGGCAGAGATCAGGCAGGCTGCTGAAGAAGCCAGGGGGTCTCCCCATCCTGCTGGTCTCCCAGAACACAGAGAGAAATTAAGAGGATGGAGCAAAGACAGTCAAGGTGTCAGAGTCTCAGGTTGCTTGGGAGGGACCAGGGGGAGGAGGAGACTTAAGAGAGTGGTGGGAAGGTAGCAACCTTCAGCCTTCACAACTAGCTCATTGGGGCAAGACCTGTTGGGAAAGGTTTCTGTGATCACTAGGCCTGCACAGGTTTCTTTGAATAAATAATTTTGGCTTCTTTTGAATAAAACTCCACTGACACCAGGTGTTTTTATTGCTGACTTACTCCTCCTCACTCCAGCTCCTGACAGCTGTCTGGCTGCTGAAGAATTGGGTGGGGTTGGACTTACTTTCTTGTACTTGGATTTGGAATGCAGAGCCTTTTCCACAGCTGTCAGCCACTCTTGCTCCTTTGTTGAGTCAAAGTAGAAGAAAGCCTCTGTGCTCAGGTCCAGCTCCTGGAACCTAATGCCAAAGTGCCATCAGATACAATACACATCCCTAGCAATGAGGCCATCCTTCCCCCAGAGCCACCTAGGCCTCTGGCTATCTTTGATGCTGCTGTAATCCACTGCCCACAGGGTGAAAGGATGGCACTGCCACTTTCATTACGGAAGAACGTTGCTTCCTGGCTAAAAGATACAAATTCTCAGGATTCTCCTATTTTGTTCCAAGTTTTAAGCAAAAGTCTTCACGCAACAGGACCTCAGTTTAGAAAGCAACTGTGGGCAAACAACGACTCTGAGAGAGGGGTCTCTGAACAGCTATTATGTCTGCTCACCCAATGCAGTAGATATCTGGGGGTTCAGGGTCACAGTTCAGCCAAGGTTCCAATCCACTGTCTGGAGACTGCCCATTCACATTCCATGTCCCCACGAAAAACCTGCAAGGAAGAGAAGGATATGGAGCTGCAGGAATAGGACTTCAATCTGAACAGACTTGCTGGTTAAATATGCAAAGACAACAGGAGTGTGTGGCAGGTAGGATTACAAAGGCAGGCAAGATCAGGACCAAGAACAAACAAGTAATACCAGCCATTTCTTCCTCAACTTAGCTGTTCTGGGCCCCAAAGGAACTTTGCTAATGAAAGGAAAAGGCTTTTTCCTTGGTTTTTTTTAACATGTGTCAGCCAGCCTGATATTTAAGCACTATCCCAGTAGCCACAGGCAACCAGAAATTCTTTGAAGGCAAGTGAGTTGGTTGATCTCTCCATTCTTCCTTCACCTGGCAATCTGGTTTCCAGGCTGGCTTTCAGGGAGCAGAAAACCACCTCTCAGATCTGCTGTGCCAAGCTTGTTTGGTAGAAGATTACTCTGTAACACCCTTTTCCTCTTTGCAAACCTTCTAAATGGCTAGCACCCTGTGTTTCCATGCTGGCCACGAAGGAATGGGCATTCCTGACTCCGAAGACAGCACAGAAATACAGCCTGTCTAGTAAAGGGGGGGAAAGAGCAAGTTAAAAAGCCTCTGTAAAACAGAAGGATCTAAAGCCGCTAACCACATACTGATAAACATATCATAAAAGCAGACATTAAAAACAAATTGCCGCCAGGTACTACTACCAGTACGAGGAAATAACCAGAGCAAAAACTTTGTTTGAAGTAGTAAGCCAGGCATCCCCAAACTGCGGCCCTCCAGATGTTTTGGCCTACAACTCCCATGATCCCTAGCTAACAGGATCAGTGGTCAGGGATGATGGGAATTGTAGTCCAAAACATCTGGAGGGCCGAAGTCTGGGGATGCCTGTAGTAAGCTTAGCATTATAAGGATGACCCACACCAAGCGTTTGGGGTGGGGTGTCGCACACCTCCCTGTCCTCCAGCACTTTTAGGAGGAGTTCAAAGGTTTTGCTTCAGTATTGGATTAACTGCATCTTGTCACAATGTCTGAAGCTATACAAACTGCTTAATTTTAACCATGGCTCACTGAAACAAGCCAACTTCAAATAAAGAGTTTACAAGGCTGGTAAAATTAACCACCATAGGATCTGGACACACCAAACTGTGGTTAATTTACCATACAAGTGGAAGCTTCCAAGTAGACTTGGGGTGGGGGAGAAGTGTGCAAACCTGGAGGAGAGACTGCTGTCATGCTCATAATATGAAACCACGGTTCAGTATGTGTGAATGCAAACATCTGGCACCAAGGAAAATTGCCCACCAAAACTAATACTTTACATTACCCACCCATGTGGCCTGAGTGAACAGGACAGACTTTGCCTGCCACCCAACAATAAAGCTGTCATGTAGATGTCGCTTTCTCCAACCCCAACTATGAAAGAGTTTCCACTGGTGTTTCCATGGGCTGAACAGTCTGCTGAGGATAAATGGTGGGGGTGGGGCGGAGTTACAGCTGTGGCACTTTTGCATGATCTAACCTGAAATTCTGGATGTTGACATATTCCTTCTCTCTCTTGGCGAGGACGTGCTTGATGAGTCCCTCTCTCTGTCCAGACTGCGTATGTGTGGAAGGCACAAAGAGCTTGCGCATGGTGTTGGTCACTTTGGGTTGGTCCTTGCTCATACGCCTAAGGGAGATGAGAACAGAACTCAAGTAGCCCTTAAAACCAAGGAGCGGGGAGGGCACAGTACACCTCTAAGGCAACTTACGGCCTGCTTGGTGGCAGCGGTGGTGGTGGAGGCTCCCGGCGGGCACTCATTTGCTGATTCTGCAGGTTTCTTTTCTTCTCCATACTCATAACACTGAAGCTATCCTCGAATCCCAGAATTCCTGAGAGAAGAAAAGACTTCTGAGGTTAAAGATGCTTCAGAACCATTTGGGGAAGTTTCGGGAAAGGAACTTAGAAAATACATAACTGTGGGAAAATGTTACCGCCTCCCCACAGCACCACATTTGACGGACAATTGCCTCTCAGCTTATGCGTGTTTAGCAAGGATTGTGGAGGCAACAGGTCCTCCCCTCAAGGCCTTTTCCTCTAAAGGAGGTGTGAGGGACAGGGGATACCGGGAAGTCCCTCCCCTCTTAAGTTCCATCCCATCCCCAAGCGCTGGGGAGAGCAGGGAGAGCTCTGCCTCCAGCGGAGAATCAGGAAGTGGTGCCCGAGGCTCAGGCAAGGTTGCGGAGCCACTGACCCAGGTGGGACAGGAAAGGGGGAGCCCGGGGGGAAGGCCAATTCCCCCGACGCCAGAATTGCGCAGAAAACGTAGGGGGAAGAGGATGGGTCTCCCAAAGCTTCTTTGCTGGAAGAAAACGCGCCAATCTCCATTCGGAGGTTCTGACACCTGACCGAAAGCATGTATATAGATCGCTCTGAGCACTGTAAATAATCAGCACTTAATAAAAGTCTAAAAGGACTATGCTGCAAGGAGTCGTTACTCTAGAGTAGCCGCATCAGCGCCTCTGACAGCAGGCAACAAGTATTTAAAAATTCCAAGCAGAAATCACACAAGTTACATGTTGGTCTGGTTGTACCTGCAGAAGGGGGATCTACTGGCCCTGTGAGGCCTTTCACTTGGTGCCAGGAGGTATGATCCACAAGATCAGGGAAAGAAGTGTTTCGTGGGACTACAACAAAAACCAACAACAACACTCAGTGAGAGACTAGGCTATTTCCAACATCAAACATCAGAGATGGGGCATGGGAGTTGCTCACCTTCTTGGACTCTCAGAACCTCGGCGAGGAATCCCAAACACTGCTCCTCATCTGGGATCTCAAAGAGGTGCTCTGCTGTCCAATCCCCCTGCACTCGGATCTTGCAGCCAGCTTGAAGCACACACAGGAAAAGCACATGTCAGGAAACAGGGCACAACACCGATAAGGCAGAACACGGAAAATTGCTCGAATGCCCCCAACGTTTAAAGAGAGGGAGGGCAATAAACAGACAACAAAAATGAAGAAACAGCTTGAGGAACAATCGTACTGTAAAGTTTGACTTGTCATATTCATTACTTAATCCAAGGATGAACTTTCAGGCACACACAGTGAATGAGCAGAATATTCTTGCTTTGGCTCATACAGGAAGTGCATTACAAAAGACAAGAGATTTAGAGAGACTGCACTGTAATTGAGTGGACAAGTGGACTTGAAGCTGAGAAGCAGCCACAACTGAAGATGCATGAACTTCTAGACACAGATCAGGTTCACAGGAACCTGACACACTTCAAAATTTACTGCTTTTATACTACAGTAAAAAAACCGCAGCAAAACCTTGAAATGAAACACAATGGAGAGCATTAAACACTCTACTAAAAAGTTATAAAGGAATTGAGGAAAATTGCATTTTGTAGAATAAAAGTTCTGAAATAAGGTACATTTTAAAATAGCTGCCTATTCCCTGCTGCATTTCCAGGGCAACGGGGGTGGGGGGGAGGGGGAAATCCTGATGTGGACGGTGGGCAAGCCAAGTGCCAAAACTGGAAAGGACACCACCTTTCCTCTCTGCCAGTGGAAGCTGCTACATGAGGGCAAATGAGGCTCTACCCCACCAACCTCAGTCTGTGCGCAGCCAGCTCCTGCCTGCCTGCCTGCCTGCCTTCTAACTTACAGTCCTGTGGGTGGCCCTGACTGTTAGATTCCTCCTCCTTACTGGTAGTCTCAGTGCTGCCTGAGACACAGCACAGAGGATGGGGGACAAAGCTAGAATTAGTTGGCTCAGCCTATTATTGGCTATGGGTCCACCAATCCCAGTGGGTACCAGTCACAGCTGCTTTCTGCCATTCTTCACCTCATTGCCCCTTCCCTTGTGACCAGGGTAGATTTGACCTAAATCAAATCAATTTAGGTCACAATTTAAGTCACAGTTTAAATTATGATATAAATCACTAGTCAGTAAGACTTGATTTAAATCATTTTTTTATAGACAGACTCGTTCTTGCATATTTACAACCAGATGAAGGTTTCATTTTTGGAATAATAAATTTCAGAGTAGTTTTTACAGTTATATCAAAAGTTACTGATTTGGTTATACTTTTAGAAATACATAGACAGATAATTATGAAATTATTGTGAGGTTTAATAAGTTACTGGTAATTGTTTATATTTTTGGACAACTTTTCTGCTGTACTTTATTGGAAGGAGAAAAATAATCATTTCCTTAATAACAATTTAAACAATTTATTTAACTAAAACAATAACATTATAGCATACGTATCTATGTTTGTTAGCTGATGTGGTTAAATGATTGTTTCTAAATAAAAAAATTAGACTGAGTTTTAGCCTTTGGACTATAATGTAACTTAAATAGAAACTCTCTTTAGAAATATGTTTCCTCCAAAAGCATTTTATTTTAAAAATCTGATTTAATTTTAAAAAATCCAATTTAAATTTGAAGAAATCTGATTTTTATTTTTTTAAAAAACCCATTGATTTTTATCCACCCTGCTTGTGACCCTTATAAAATCAGGCCAAGGGCTAGAAGTGGCCCACAAGCTGGAGGTTTCCCAACTCTGCTACCGACTAACATGGATATCTGTTGGTTAGGAGGGACAACATTACACACTCTGGAAGCCACTATTTATGGCAGTTAAACAATGGACAACAAAAAGGAGAAAAGCTGGGACACACTGAAACAAAACAGGGAACCCTTGCACCCCTCTGATGTTATGGAACCCCAACTCCAATCAGCCCCAGCCAGCATGGACAATGGCCAGGAATTATGGGAGTTGTAGTCCAGCAATAACTGAAAGGCCAGGCGTTTCCCTGCTTTAGATGGACAGGACCAAACCGTCAATCTTCCACTGCCCCCCAGCATCCCAATCAAACAGAGAGGCACACTTTTCCTGAACAAGCAACACAACCCCCACCCCATGGTCAACAGGAGATGCCACTAGCAACAGGGAGGCAAACAGCTATTGCCTGCATAGTTGACAGGCTCTTGAGAATTCACCATTGAGCTACAGTATGGTGATGGGCCAATTTTCCTCACTTCTCTTAAAAGTGAGCACACACTTGTGAGTCATGTACAAGCAACCACCGTGCAAGAACTACTGGTATGTTATCTATATCTATCTGGAGAGAGATCAAGGAATGCTTTCAATATCCTGGACACCTCATAGAATGGTGTATATTCTAATTCTCGGTTTCCATGTGCTGGAATCCTTAGAAACAGGTGCATTTTGTGAATGAACACCTGTGTTTTCAAGATTTGACCTCAGAAGAAGTTCTTGATCCCAAGGGAACTGCTGAAGACATTGGTTGCAGTTCTTTGGTGGCTTTCTCAGCCATCTTCAAAACTCTTGTCTCTGATCTCATATCTTGATACATCCCTGCCTGTGACATTCACTCCTCCAGCTCTACCACACTTACACTTCAGAAGGTTTCCAGCAATATTAAATCCTGTGCTTGCATCTGCTTTGCATGCAGGAGATCCCAGGTTCAATCCCCAGCATCTCCAGGAAGTTCTGGGAGAGACTTTTGTCTCAAAATTTTGGAGAGCTGCTGCCAGTCAGCGTGGACATTACCAAGCTAGATGGCCCAATGTTATGACTTGGTACAAGGCAGCCCTGTATGTTCCTTCTCATGCCTGCAACTGTCTCCCAAAGAACTTATCTCACTTCCTTGAAAACCCTCATAAAACCCTGTATGTTCCAGGAAGTGTCTAGTAAATTCCTACCCTTTACTAAAACTGTACATGTAACTAGACTGAATGCTCTTCCCCAGCTTTCCTCTTCCTCCACTGTGAGCTCCTCAGAGCACTGATCTATTCAATTCTATTTTATTTACGGTCACAGACCATCTCACATACAGAATCAAAAATCATAAAACTCAATGATGTAGCATTAAAATTTACACGACAGGGACGGTACACGTGTATATATTACAAAAAGTCAGACTACTGCTGGGGTGAAAGGCTTTTTTTTAAAAAAATCCATCCTCTGCCTTCATACTGCTTTACAGAGTCAGGACTAGATCAGTGCCCAATGTATGAATAGAGCACTGATCTAGTCCTGACTCTGTAAAGCAGTATGAAGGCAGAGGATTGAATAATAATAATAAAAAGCCTTTCATCCCAGCAGTAGTCTGACTTTTTTGGGAGTGGAGGGTGGGGGAAGACACAACATCCAGACATCAGGGTCAGGAAGAAGAGACAAGCAGGAACAAGAATGATGAGTCAAGGGGGAAAGATGACATGTCAATGACAGGCAAGATCTATTCCTGACAGCACTCTGGTCAAGGGAGACTCACTGTTTGCTGTTATGTCAATCAGCAGAGTTTCTTCAGCCTCTGGAAGAGAATTAGAAAGGATCAAGAATTAGAAAGGACCATACCAAAAGGCCCTCAATAGGAACATCTCTCTTGGCCTAGCCACAAAGAAAAGTCAAGTGCTGTCGGAGGAGCAGAGCACCATGATCTGGACCTCTGTAATGGAGGTACCACAGCACATTCCTGTTTCATGGAAACTGGTGCTGAGATCTACAAAGGTTCAGCACCGAGGAACAACAAAGCATGGTCTGAAGTCAATTCCATTATTGGAGACACCTGAACAACACACCACCAGGGGCTGCACAGTTACTCTTATGCACCAACAGGGAGCTGCATTCATGCCTGTACTCCAGTCTGGAAAGCATGGTTACAGAGGCATGGTTTCCATTTGTGGCTTTTGGGGTTTGGCCTTGTCCCCCCCCCACCTTGCTACAAGGAAGCAACAAATTCCCACAACAGAAGAGACAGAGAGGCTGGATACCTTGCACACACTTAAAACGACTGTTGATGGGAATCCTCTCTTGAACACTGGGGTCCTCCTGGGAACGGATAGTGAAACTGGAACAAGAGGAAAGGTGTGTAACAGTATGTTAATTGAGGGATACGGGGAGGTGCTGCGAGAAATCTCTATTTCTTTGTCATTCTGAGAGCCATACTCCTTCCTAGGCAACCTTCCAAAAGCAACATGCTAGTGCTGGGCAGGACCGGAGGCAAAAGAAAGAACAGGAATGAATGTAAATTTCAGCTTTGTACATGATAGTTTCCACAAATACCCTTTGTTATCCTCCATCCAGGCAAGCAAGAACTCAAAACACTTGGGAGTGCGCAGCAGGGCCATTGAGGGGAGTGGTCTAGGGAAAGTTTCAAGGGCCAGGAAAAGAAGCCTGGAGGGTCACATTTGGCCCCTGGGCCTGAGGTTCCACACTCCTGTGCTGAAAGATCCACCTAGTTATAGCTATCAGAACAAAGGACTAAGTTGTGGTTGAATTTAAGCATGAGATAGCAGCCCACGCATCCAAAACCACAGTCAGGGTTTTGGGGGCAGTTTCTTCCCCCTCAGCCAGAAAACCCATAGGGTAGCCCTGAGCAAGTCAGTAGGACAGCAAACCTATGCGCCTTCCTGGGAGTAAACACAAATGAACATTTCAGACTAAATTTGTGTGTGATTGGGCTGTAAATCTCATCTCAACAGAGTTCTGAGAGTCCAGTAATTTTAAGATTGGAGAATTTGTGTCTCTTCACAGTAATTTGGCAAGGATAAGCCACTGAGCAAGCCTCGTAGCTGAATACGATGCGAACCAAAGTCTGCCATGTCTGCAACTTTCCCTCTGCCCACTACATTGTCAGAATAAGGATAAATTATGATTACAGAACTAGGGCAGGAAAGAAACAAGGCAAGCCCAACATAAGGAAACATTTTTGCACCGATAATCATAAACTGCTATCTCCCAAAGTGAAATATAGTGTTGATATGACTTGACTGTCTTTTAGCCATGAATAGGCCAGGGCACAATGTACATCTGGACACACAGGGAGATGCCCAAGTCCTGCTCAGAACCTTGTTCTTAAAATAGCCAAGGCCAGTCCCAGGAGATACCAGGGGAGCCATGGAAGGAGTTGCCTCCTGCCCCAGTCTACAGAGTACAAATGAATGTGTGGGGTGGAAATCTTCAAACTCCAGTGGCAACTTACACATATTCTTCACCGCACTGTGATAGGCTCAGTTCACATGGCACTTTCTGGCCTCCCTTTACCTCCACACCCTGAGAACAAGCTAAGGAAAAGAGGGAAGATGGTACAGAAAAAAGCCCATGTAAAATCCTACCGTCCCAAACAATTCAGTGTGCTGCCAGCCACACATTTCTCCATAATCATATTCAACCCCATTACCCAATATCATATTACACAACCAAATGAATCCCTCTTCCTGAAGCTGTGATGTTGGTAGCCCTCCGCACTGCTCTGTGCCAGTTTCATCCTTCATCAATGAACCCTCGTCCCACTCAGTTTAATTGCTATGAAAAAGAGGCACAAAAGAAGGAGTGAAGCCTAAAGCTTGTCTCAGAGACCAAACGTGTGCTGGCTGGAAAAGCTGCCATTCCCATAATTTGTATTCAACTGCAGATAGCAGGTTATGGTCATTCAATGGCTGGGACTCCACACATGTCCCTTATATCCTTTACGACTTTAATAACATCACCCAATTCTGAAAACAACTCCCAGGGTTGAGCCAGAAAACAAGCAACAAACCAGTCTGGCCTGCTTCTCTGTGCCTGTCATGTGTGATCTAGTTGGGTTTCGTGCATTGCAGGGGGTTGGACTAGATGACCCTAGGTGGTCCCTTCCAACTTTACAATTCCATGATTAATCAAGGTTTGACATGGAGAAAGCAGCAAGTGCACGGACACAAAAAAAAGTGTATTTCTGGGTCAGAGCAACTGTACATCCAACCTGGCATCCTGTTTCCAACCAAGATGGTGAGCAAGAAAACAAAACACTTTGGAAGCATCCGACCCTCAGAGAGATACACTGCCTTGCAACATGCAGGCTCTAATTCAGCAGAGGGCGATCAATTTAAGGCTGCCCTTTAAAACCATCTCGGACTAACATCTTAAAAACAAACGTCCGAGGGAATAACACCCCCCCCGCCCCCACCGAAGGAGGTCTTCTATCTCCAAGCAGAAACGCAGCGGAGTGAAAAGGCTGCCGGGCAACAAGGGGGAGGGGGCCGTTTCGTGAAGCTCTGGGCTCTAACAGTGTGGCTCCCCCTACCTGTCAAATCCCTCCAACACACCTACCCCCGTTTCAAAGCCCCTCCCAGGCCCCCATCCCTTGCAATCCCCAGAACCAGACCCCAGATCTTAATCTGCGAGTCCCCACTGGCATAGCTGCCAAGTTCTCCCTTTTTTTAAGGGAAATTCCATTATGCTGAATAGGCTTCCTCGCGAGAAAAGAGAAAACTTGGCAGCTATGGTCCCCACACAGAATCATAGTAGAGCTGGAAGGGAACCGCGGGGGTCATCTAGTCCAACCCCCTGCAAACCGACCCCACCCCTTGGGACATTCGGCCTCGCCCGACGCCTCCAACCCAGCTGGAGAAGGATACGCGAAGGCTCCTCAGCTGCTGCTGCTGCTGCTGCTCCTTCCTCCCAGGCGTGGGCAGCGGAGGAGGCTCCATGCGCCCGTCTAGGCCCCCGTGGCGGGGATTTAAAGGGGAAGAAGGACAGGGGAGAAAGAAAGGGGGGTGCCCTTTGCTTGGCCGCTCGGTCCCGTCAGGGCCGTACTAACCCGGTCCGACCGACCGACCGCGCGCTCTCGCCCGCGCGCTCCCGACTCCCGGCGACCTTCGGCCGCGCGCACCGCGGAGAAGAGGGAGGAGACGAGCGCAGCGCCAGAGGGCAGGCAAGAGTGGCAGAGGCGGCGCTTCCGGTTCGCTTCTGCTTCCGGTCCCGCCGCCGCTGCCCCCTGGTGGCCGGAGGGGGTTCGCTGCGCGGCTTTGGAGCTTTGAGCTACAGAGCCACACCCTTTCTTCCGCCCACTCCCCACGCGCCTTTTTTTGAAAAAAATTAAGATATATTGTTCTCCTGTTACTAAATAGTACAAGCGATTCATAAAGCATATCCTCTCTCCGCACCCTGTTGTGTTCACAAGCGGACTTTGCTGAACCGCTTTACAAGGGCCAGGAGCTCGTTGGCTCTTCCCGAGGAATTCTGGGGACTGTAGTGCAGGTCCCAGCTGCCCTACAGCTCCCAGGAAACTTCGGGGGAAACCACGTGTTCCAATGGTGCAGCATTTGGAACGCCCTGCCTATTGAGATCAAGCAGGCGCCTTCGATGTACTTGCTGTGATGCCTGCTAAAAACAATATTGTTTGGACAAATCTACTTAGCTGCTTAGAAAGGAGGTAAATCAGTTTCAGTATTTCAACTTTTGTATGTTTTAAAGTAGGGTTGTGAAGTTTTCTCAAGTTTATTGTTTGATCGTTTTGTGTACTGCTTTGAGGTTTGTTTGTTTTTTGAACACTCAAGCAAGTGATAAAAAAGGAAGTGGGAACTAGGGAGAAGCTTCAACCACTTTACTTATCCAAATGGACAGCTACATAGTTCGGTGGTGTAGTTAGGATATTTTATCAGTTTTATTTCTTAATTGCTTAATTGCTGGAATAGTTCAGTTGATAGCAGGGTGGATAAAAATCAATGATTTTTTTTTTAAAAAATCAAAAAAATCGGATTTTTTTATTTAAATCGGATTTTTTTATTTAAATCGATTTTTTTGATTTAAATTGGATTTTTTTTAATAAAATGCTTTTTGAGGAAAACATATTACCATCCAAAGGTTATTCCATCATGAAATAAAGATTAGTTTTTTAATTTTGTAGTATAAGGTTGTATATATTTAATTTTGGGGGTAAATAAATTCCATTAATCCATTCACAATGTCATGCTCTTCCAGAGGTTTTTGTAAGATTATTGGGCAGTTTCTCTGCCTACAAGATATTATCACAGGTGCTTGGTTTACTTTTGCAGTTCTCAAAACTGAATTTGACTCAACAGAGATCACATGCCTCTTCTTCACAGCAAAAATGTTATAACATGAACAGAGTTGAGAAAAAGACCTTAATCCTATTGTTCTACAAACCTATGAATACAGAAGCAACCCCTTCAGTGCTAAGTTTCAAGAAGTTCAGTGAATAGAATAGAAACAATATTTTTCTGATTGTTTGGAGTGGACAGTATTTAAGTTTTTCATGTGTAGGCTGGGCTGACAGTCTAAGTTTCTTAAAATATATATATTTTGTTTCTGTTTAGCCAAATTAGTTAACAAACATGGATGTTTGTTTAAGCAAATAACATTTGCTGAAATGTTATTGTTTCAGTTGAATAAATCTATTTAAATGGTTATTATTAAGGTAATGATTATTTTTCTCCTTCCTAAGTACAACAGTAAAGTTGTCCAAATATGAATGATTAACCTATTAAACTGGGGATAAAAAAAACTAATATGAAAAGTTGTTATTCTAAAAATCTTCATCTACTTGCATATTAAAGTTATACCAGCAAGAATTAGTCTTTATGATTTAAATCAACTATGATTTAAATCAAATCCACCCTGGTTGATAGAGCATGAGATTCTTAATCTTAGGGTTGTGGGTTTGAGCCCCACATTGGGCAAAACGATTCCTGTACAGTGGTACCTCATGTTGTAAATGGGATCCGTTCTGGCAGCCCATTCGCAACATGAAAAGGCCTCAACATGAAGCTCCACATCAGCGCATGCCATGATGTAATGCGGTGCTTCTGCGCATGCACAAAGCGCGATTTAGCACTTCTGCGCATGCGCACAGATTATGGACGCGCCAAACCCAGAAGTAACCCGTTCCGGGACTTCCAGGTTCGGCGCGTCTGTAACCTGAAAAGACGCAACATGCAGCGGATGTATCATGAGGTATGTATTGCAGGAGGTAGATGACCCTTGTGGCCCCATTTCAACTCTACAATTCTATGATTATGTGAAATAAAAGACAGGTCTTGCAAATCTTGCACCACTAAGAGGCTGCAGGGAGACACCAGAAGCAGGGGCCCCCATTGATGATAATGATTCTATTTGTACCCCACCCATCTGACTGGGTTGCTTCAGCCACTCTGGGCGGCTTCCAGTATATACAAAAACATTACAGAGCATTAAACATTAAAAACTTCCCTATATGACCCCTTTATGGAGAATCTGCCACTGGCCTTAAAGGCCTTAAAGCCCTCTACCCTACCTCTAGTGCCCTGTTCTGGATTGCCCACCCCATACTTTTGGTTTACTTTTAAAATTATTGTGAGGTACCGGTATTGGTGTGGGTGGCTTTAAATGAAGCTCAGACAAATTTGTTGAGGATGAGGCTATCTGTGGCTACTAGCCACGATGATTGTACTCTACCTCCACTGCCAGAAGCAGTATTCTTTGGGGGCTGTTGTACTCCTGTTTGCAGGCTTCTCATAGGCTACTGAGAGAGCATGATGCTGGACTAGCATTTGGCCTGATCCAGCAGGCTCTTCATATGATTACAGAAGCAGCCCATGGGGGGCAGGCTTAAACACCCCCTCTCCCACTGTTACTTTTGACTTAAAATTTGCAGCCACTCTCACCTCACCTGCATTTCACTTTTTAAAGCAAGTCATGGTAACAGATCTGCTATGTGGCATTTGAGCCTGCCTGCCTGTCACATACACAGTTGCCAGGAAAGGGAGGTGGGCAGGCACGCAAATCTCAGAGGTTCACTAAAATGTGTTAAATTCCACTTGAACCACATGCTGGGCTATGTGCAGGGACACATCTGATATTCTGCACCTAATGGTTTCCTCTTTTGCATCCTTTAACTTGTAGGAGGTACAATTTATGCCTGGAGAACCCTCCAGAGGCTACTGCCAGAGTTAACATTTTTAATTTCCTGTTTAATTAGAGCTGGTGGTGGCTAACCCAGGCGCTCCATCACTGGTGGCAGCCAGTGCTGTAAATTTCAGTTTCATCTGCTCGCTTGAGCGACCCTGGAGATTAGGGCTCCATGAATATGAATGAAGTTCCTCTGTGTTTCATCAAGCACAGAAACGATATCCACTGTGTGGCGTTCTCAGCTTGCTGCTGTAAGGGTTTGCTTCTTTGGCCCATAAGCTGGCTAGTTATGGAACTCCTGCATGTTGCAGGTGGTTTCGAATGTTCTGCAGAGCACGCACACAGGACATTATTCAGTCAGTTAATCTTCACCATTGCCTTATGAATAGGAATGGGGAGAAATTGGATCCAGTTCACATTTAAAGGCTATTTAACCTAATCCATTCTACACTTTCCAAGACAAGAACGTAAGGAGAGCCTGCTAGGTCAGGCCGATGGCCCTTCTAGTCTAGCATCCTGTTCTCACAGTGGTCAACCAGTTGCTTGCAAACAGTACATACACATTACTACAACTACACTACAACAGCACACTACTCAACTCAGATTCTCAGCAGCTTGTATTCAGTGGTGTATTGCTTCTGGGAGTAGAGGTAGAATATAGCCATTGTGGCTGGTAGCCCCATTAATTTTTCTTATGCCTGTTTAAAGCTATCGAACTTGGTTGCTATCACAGCCTCTCTTGGGGGTAAGTATCATAGTTTAAATATGCACTATGTGAAGAAGTACTTGCATTTATCTGTCCTGAATCCTGCGTTCAGTTTTCATTGGTTGTTCAATAATTCTAGTGTTATGGGAGAGGGAGAAAGACTTTTACCTATCTGTTTTCTCCATGCCATGCATAATTGTATAAACATCTATTATGTCACCTCTTGTTCATCTTTTCTCCCAATTGCTGCAGCCTCATAAGGTGAATTAGGGGCTTTCCTTGCATGCGAAGATAGGCTCTGGTGAATTGAGTGGAGGAGACCAATAGTGGGTTCAATGGTCAAGAAGGCAGTTTCTACACATGCCGTAGAGAGAATTGAGAGGTAGCCCATCTAGGAGAAGGACAACTCTGATCCTAAACCTCAGCTGTCTTGCAGGATATCTTCAGGAGAAGAATAGGCTACACAAATCCGGAGTGGAGTCCCTAAGGCGGTTGGATAGCGCCTTGTATGCCTCCTTCCAGCAGCTCCTGCAGCCAAGCTGGTGCCAAATGGATTCTTTTCCTTTCCTTTGGACCACATCAGTGAGACTGAGAGGGGGCTCTTGTCATCTTGCCTGTCAGCTGATGGGCCATGGAAGCTTAAATCACAAAGCATCATGGAGAAGCCCATGCATTTTTCCCTGAAGGGGAAAGAAAACTGTTTTAACAGCAGCTTTAATGTAAACTATACAACCCCTGGAGCAAGTTTTTTGAAGGTGTGCTGGAAATGCACTTTCAAAGAGGTTTGTCACTTGACGTCATGCTCAGCCCTGCCCTCCTGCTGAATTTGGCCGCATGAGGGGTAGAGCAGATAAGGATCTGGCCCACTGGGAGAAAAAAATGCTCTCTCCAGCACATCTGTAGTTCTGTCGTTTACCGCCCCATGGCCCTGTTTTCTCTTCCCCATTTTGCCAGTCATTACAGTTTGCATGCAGAAGGTGGCAGCATTTTCATGCACATTGAAATCAAAATGCATACCCAACTGCTACGGTAGGCATAACTGCAGCAACTGCTTAAGGAGGGTGGATGCATTTGGGCAGTGTAGTTGATTCCCTTAATTCCACAAGGCTTCATCCGTTTTGAGCTCCTGCCCATCAGGATGCCCATCAGGGGCTGAAACAGATGCGAAGCCAGCAATCTGTGATCAGATCTGTAGACTTAATTGTCATAATATATTTTTTATGTCAGCCACCTTGGGCTGCAACTTTTATCCAGGCAACAGAACTGGGGGACGTCGCTGGCATTCCCCTCATGCCTTTTTCACAACCAAAATCTCTGTTATCCTTGTAGCTAATTCAGTTGGTTACAGTATGGTGCTGATAACGCCAAGAGCACAGATACGATCCCCTTACAGGCTACCTGCATGTTCCTGCATTGCAGGGGGTTGAGCTAGATGACCCCTGGGGTCCCTTCCAACTCTACAGTTCTATTGTTCTGTGAACATATTGGGCCCTGTATCATGCCTTTGTCTTTCCCAAGCATGGTAAACAACAACATGGGACCATGGTGATCCAGGAAATGGATAATGTCATGGGGAAGAGTCATTTTTCTGGATCACCCACCCCCTCCCTGAGAGACCGAGATAATGCATATTCATTTCTCCTTTCCAAGGAATCTGTGTTAAAGTCATATCTGGTAGAATTCATTTGAACCTTGAAAAAACACATATAAGTAAAATAGGAAGTTGGTAAGGGCACTACTCTTTCAACTTCCTCCTTTAGTTCTATGTACTTTTCGAGGGAAAAACGTACATAGCGCTTTATGACCAAAGGGGCAATGAGTTGCTGGGGTGAGGGGAAGCCCGGAAGCTTTGTGGGTGCCACTGTGCCCATGGGTGCCATGTTGGAGATTGCTGCTTTCCCCCCTGCAAGATCCCTTTGTGACTTTTATGTGCCTTGTCCTTAGTTCTGTCTGGCTCCTTCTCTACAGGAAATCAAGGCTTCTTTCCAAAGCTCCTCACTGCTTTGCTCTTGCTTTCCCATCCACCGCATCTTTTTGTCTATTAATTAAATCTCACTAAAACGCCTGCTTCAGGTACTTAAAAAGAGGTGGGATCCAATTAACTTTATGCAGCTTTAACACAGCTTTTTTTTAAAAAAAATTTGTCAGTTGATGGCTCAAGCTGGACGGGGAGTTGACTTGTGAGAGGGTGTGCTCATGAACTTTTATGGCAGGTGTCTAGACGAGGCCTCTGTTCGTAAAGACCTCTGCTAGTGTGTATTGTGGAAGCATCTGGCAAAAAGCTCCAGAACAGATGCCCTGTCATTAAAGCATACAGAAAACGAGGTTACACTATAGTAGTCCCATGGCGGTACAGTCAACAGAATTAAGGAATGGGGAGCATCTCACAATGCCTGCTGGGACTCTTCCAACAAAATCCTGGGAGTTTTATAATTCCACTGTGCAGACTTTAAATCCAAATAGTTTTAGATTTCCTCAAAAACAACAACAACAACAGTGTTCTAGCCTTTTTAGTTACAGTACTATTTAGCTTAATACATGGGCCGGAGACCAGAAAGGAACTAAGAGAAGTACTTTTGGTGCTCAGGGGGAAAGGGCTTCAGTTTGGTTCCTCCTGAACCAAATTTGCTTAACTTTCACAATTCACTCAACGTCCAAAATTCAGTTTTTGGGAAGGGGCCATAAATCCAGAACCTGAATTTATGTTGCATGCCTGTAAAGTATGAGTCTCTTAGGGTGCTGTAAAAAAAGCTTCTTGAGATACTGCAAACAGGTTGTTGGCAGCAGGGTTTTAAAAAAAATAATTAAAAAACCTTGCTGGATTCTCCCTTGAAATAGTAAATCCATATTAGATGGGGAGGGGGCGGAACATGGGGGGCATTGTGTGATTTGCTGATTGCACACACACACACACACAAAACCCATTATGGAACTACCCACGCAAGAGTTGAACAAAAGCACTTTGGAAACCACTTGTATCTCTTCCCTGCCACAAGCAAACTGCTGCCCTTTCCTCACACAGCTTCATTTGGGCGGCTACGAAATGAGATGCACCATCCAATGTGGAAAAGCTGAAGGCTGCAGTATATCCGAAATAACAACTCAGGGTCACAGCCTTTCATGTTAGGATATGAACAGATAAGTAAATATGGTGCTTTGGGTGGAATAGTTTGGAGCATCATGAAAATGGAAAGAGGAAAACCAATATTTATGCATAAGACTGTATGCTGGGAATTGCTGGGTACTCCAGGGAGTGAGAGGAATTCATCCTATAAAGGGAGGATAGTACTTGACAAGTGGCAAAAAACCACAAAAAACCCTCAAGAGGCTTCTTTGGAGAAGAAGCAATCTGATATTTTGGACCAGCATTTGTGGAACCTTGATTGGAAATACAGTATGTTCTTTTCTAACACTATAGTGCTCAAGAACTGTAAGGATTTCTCTCCCCACCCCCAATATGAATTCAGTGTTGAAAGAAAGGCAGGAGACTGAATAAAGGTCACCTTGTTCTCAGCTATTTAAGAAGTGTATTGGGTTTTCACATACTGCATTCAGTGAATGTACAGTCTGTGTACCTGTGTACACAGTAACGTACACTTGTAGTTATTCACTCGTCACATTCAACATGTGTACATTTTGTGTGCACAAGAGTTGATCCGTATAAATCAAGAAATGTACACTCTTTTGTCCAACTTGAACACATGTAGGGGTGGGGAATCACTGGCCTCTGGACCAAACTTTCTCGCATTTTGCTCGCAAGGCCATTTTCAGCAAGCCACACCCATCTGTTCTACATCTGACATAATACATGATGTCAACTGTGGGGCAGAAAATGATGCAGCTTCAAAGGAACAATCTAGAGCTTAAGATGAGCTCCTGTTTGTTGCTTTGCTGAAGTAAGGCACTCTCTCACTGCCTCGAAACTCTGAAAACTGGAGGTTCAAAAATCACTATGGGGCTGTTTGAAAGCTCTTTTGTAAACAGCCCTGTGCTGCTGTTTGAACCCCGCTGCTGCACTTTGAAGTCTAGACGTTTGGGGCTTCAAAGCGCAACATCACCTGACATCAGGGGATCAACAGATGAGTGGTCTTGCCCACTTGTTGAATTCGGCCCAGCAAAGCAGGAAGAATGGGGCAAATTGATGGCTTCTTTCCATGGGGGGCCTGTGTTGGTCCTCAAACCCTGTTGCACATTCCCAGTTAGTCAGGAAGAAGCTGGCAAGTACAAAGTTTAAAATCTAATTGTTGGATTTAGCATTGCCAGGTCATGTTGCCTGAGGCTGTTGGGAATTTACAATCTATCTGTTAGAATGTCCTCTTTTTTTTAATGAGGTGTAATTACAGCACAGAGTAGCATTTTGAAAAACATTGTGAAAAAACCTATTACGGTGGGGAGATGAGATTGCCAATTAATTTTCTCCTAACAAGTCTATCAGGCTGATCAGCTCAGCTTCCCAGCCACAGAGGTAACAGGTTCAGGTCAACTTAGCCCTACAGTGGAGATCTATCGTGTTCTCTGTACGACTGATGGTCTGTAGGTTCCATTCAGGTAGCGTATTGAAAGATTGTGGACCATTTGACAATATCTGTAATTGGCCCTGTATTTGATTTATCTTTTCTGGCGCTGTAGAGATCAATACCATTTTGACTGGGACCAATATTATCAGACAGGCTGTGATTTTTATAACCCAGCACTGGCTTTGATAATGCTGCCAATACAGAAGCAAAATAAACAATAATGGAATAAAGGTTATTAAAACCTATGCATCTGCTAGTTTTGAGACTGCAGTCCTAAACATACTTGCTTTGGAATAGGATCAGCTTGTCTGAGTTGGGGGGTGGGGGAAAGCCTCAGCAATTGTCTCCCAGCAGCTGCATTGCTGGTGTTTATGGGGGAGGGAAGGGAACGAGTGATTGGCAAGTTCTGGGCTCCATCAATGTACCAAGCAGCCCTAGACTTATAGCTGTTTCACACTTTCCCCCCTTCCCACCCATCAGCGATTCTGCTGCCTGAAGGCTGTAGCTGAGGTTCTGCTCCACTGGGTGAGACATTCCTGCATGGGAATAGGACACAGTGAACACAAACTGCAAAAAGAAAAGACTTTGAGAAGCATATAGGAACCATATTTTGAACGCAATAGCTGGAGGGCTGGCAGTGCTGCTGTCTCTGTCCCCTAACGTGCTCCTGCGAGACACAAGATATGCAGAACTCTTTAGCCCTTTCCTATCCAGTATGGACAGGAACAAGGGTCTGCTGTTTTCCATGAGACTTCAGTACTAGACCTGTGTATTGGAGTGGACCTGTGGGGTCAAATGAGATGTAATGTTAAGCATGCCATTGGGAAGCCCATCAGGGTGTCTCAGAAATAAATAGCATGCATTCTGGGGGCATGCGTGTGCGTGTTTGTATGGGAGGTAGATTTTCTTCAGGAGCACAATGCACAGGGAAAGAGCTTTAATTGTTCCTACCTTTCCCTCCCTTGGTTCCGTTCTTTCTCCCCAGGCCGAATAGCAGCATGCTGTGGGGGTGGGTATCTTCAGAGGAAAAGGCTAAATTTCCCGTTTCTGTGTGGCATAATGTAATAGCTGCCTTTAATTAAAAATAACAACACCCTGACAAGCTTCCTAATGATGTGCTTTGCAGCACGTCTAGCTTAGCCCAGGAGGTCGCCAGAAAAACATCTTTTGCTCAGACCCTGAGATATTAGATTGAACCACATCCAGGGTGGATAAAAATCAATGATTTTTTTAAAAAAAAATAAAAAAAATCGGATTTTTTTGATTTAAATCGATTTTTTTGATTTAAATCGGATTTTTTTTAATAAAATGCTTTTTGAGGAAAACATATTACCATCCAAAGGTTATTCCATCATGAAATAAAGATTAGTTTTTTAATTTTGTAGTATAAGGTTGTATATATTTAATTTTGGGGGTAAATAAATTCCATTAATCCATTCACAATGTCATGCTCTTCCAGAGGTTTTTGTAAGATTATTGGGCAGTTTCTCTGCCTACAAGATATTATCACAGGTGCTTGGTTTACTTTTGCAGTTCTCAAAACTGAATTTGACTCAACAGAGATCACATGCCTCTTCTTCACAGCAAAAATGTTATAACATGAACAGAGTTGAGAAAAGACCTTAATCCTATTGTTCTACAAACCTATGAATACAGAAGCAACCCCTTCAGTGCTAAGTTTCAAGAAGTTCAGTGAATAGAATAGAAACAATATTTTTCTGATTGTTTGGAGTGGACAGTATTTAAGTTTTTCATGTGTAGGCTGGGCTGACAGTCTAAGTTTCTTAAAATATATATATTTTGTTTCTGTTTAGCCAAATTAGTTAACAAACATGGATGTTTGTTTAAGCAAATAACATTTGCTGAAATGTTATTGTTTCAGTTGAATAAATCTATTTAAATGGTTATTATTAAGGTAATGATTATTTTTCTCCTTCCTAAGTACAACAGTAAAGTTGTCCAAATATGAATGATTAACCTATTAAACTGGGGATAAAAAAACTAATATGAAAAGTTGTTATTCTAAAAATCTTCATCTACTTGCATATTAAAGTTATACCAGCAAGAATTAGTCTTTATGATTTAAATCAACTATGATTTAAATCAAGCCTTACTGACTAGTGATTTAAATCGTGATTTAAATCAGTTTGATTTAAATCAAATCCACCCTGACCACATCTGGGTCCAGGTTTATATGGGCCCTCAAGCGCCAGATTATCAGTGAGGCTTCATTTCCCCCATCCATTTAGTACAGGGATGGGGAAACATGTGGCCTCAGATGTAGTTGGACTCCAGCGTCTACCAACCCTGGTCACCAAGGCCATTGACCAGGGATGATGGGTTCTGGAGAACCACAGGCTCCCTGTCCCTGATTTAGTACCAGTGGGCCCAGTCTCTGCCAGTGGTGGAGGCAACAGTGAAGAGGAAGAGCTCCTTTTTTGGTGAAGATTGGGCCTAAGGGAGAGGGTGAGTGGTGGTTGCTGCAGTTGCTGTTTCCATAATCCCACAATGAGGACTTGGCTCAGAAGGAAAGAGTAAAATTGGCAGCTAATATTCCACCTCCCCCTTATCACCATGGCAGTTGGGAGGTGCCCTGGTGTTCTGTCTTTGTGTAGGCCCCAACCATGCCAACTGCTAATGCCACCCTTGACCTGAATTGCCAAGAGTCCTAACAGGTTGTGTTATCAAATCCTAGGCCTGAGGAGGGACCAAGAATCATCCACATTGTAGCTCTGCTCAACATTGACTGGTTTCCTGAGAGCAGCCTGACTTAGTTGGCTACACATAGGAACACAAGCAGCATAGGAATACTGAGCTAGATGGACCATTGGTCTACACTGTTTGGGAGGGTTTCAGGCAAGGGGTCTTTCCCAGCCCTACCTAGAGGTGCCAGGGATGGAATCTGAGACTTTCTGCATGCACCTCTGAGCTAAAGCTCTTCCCTTTTCACCAGGACTGGCTTTAGGTTTGAGAGGGCACTGGGCAAAATGCTAGGGTCTTGTTGGGCTTACTTTCCTTGTAGTAGTGGCGGCAGCCAGCCAGTCTTGATGCTCTGGGACGTCATTTTATTTTCACATGATTCCTATGCCAGGGACATTGTAGGATATTTAAATAGCTGCCAAGCGCTGCTCAGTGCATCCGACTTGGAGGGAAATTGAGGGAGGTTCAGGTTAAGTGTCAGCAGTAGGCTCTGCTAGGTTGCTGGGGCCCTGACAGCTGTCCAATGATGCCAAGTTCTGACACTAGTCCTGGGGTTCACACTTTGGCCCTCTCTTCTTCACCCCTTTTTACGGATAGCATCTGCTTCAGTGTCTCTGGTGTCATCAGCAAGAAAGAAAAGATTGATTCCTGTGTAGTTTTGCTGCTGAACTTTTGCTCTCCAGGAATCAATAATTAATGTGGCCCCAAGATGTCAAGAGTGCAGGTCCGCAATTACCTTCCCATAGGTAGGCCATGAATGGTTCTTGGCAGATGGATTGATTGCACTTGTTACGTGTGAAATGCCATGTGCGTCCCTAGTCGGTTCTCAAGCTAATCAAATGCTCCTGCACAAAGATCAGATGCTCACTTCCTTGCAAATGTTTGACCAATGGTAGCCTGCCTCGTGTTAAGAAATGGGGGGCGGGGCGGGCGAAGCATATAAGTCTCATTATGACAACGTGTCTAGTAATGGGGTCTTCCAGGGTGCCTTTCAGCACATAAATATTTCAGTGCTGCTTGCCAAAACTAACTTTTAGAATACTATGTCCATGTACTGTAATTTTGTGTAATTATTACATTTACATCCAATGAGCTCAAGGTGACATTTATTGTTTACCCTTCCCTGCTTTATCCTCTCCTGTGAGGTAAGCTAGAATGAGAGACAATCACTGGCTCAGGGTCACCCTGTGAGTTTCATGGCTGAGTGGGAATATGAACCACTGAGCCTCTTGGGCTTGCCAATCAGAAGGTCGCCAGTTCGAATCCCCACCACGGGGTGAGCTTCCGTTGCTCTGTCCCAGCTCCTGCCAACCTAGCAGTTCGAAAGCATACCAGTGCAAGTAGATAAATAGGTACTGCTGGGGTGAGAAGGTAAACGGTGTTTCCATGCGCTCTGGTTTCCATCACAGTGTTCCATTGCACCAGAAGCGGTTTAGTCATGCTGGCCACATGACCCGGAAAGCTGTCTGTGGACAAACGCCTGCTCCCTTGGCCTGAAAAGCAAGATGAGTGCCGCAACCCCATTGTCGCCTTTGATTGGACTTAACCATCTCGGGGACCTATACCATTATACCTTACTGCAGGCATCCCCAAACTGCGGCCCTCCAGATGTTTTGGCCTACAACTCCCATGATCCCTAGCTAACAGGACCAGTGGTCAGGGAAGATAGAAATTGTAGTCCAAAACATCTGGAGTGCCAAAGTTTGGGGATGCCTGCCTTACTGTGATGATTGGGCTGCTGGTGGTGGTGGTAGATTTTGCCTAAATGTGTTATGATTTAGTAACAGAAATAATGGTTTGATTCAACTTCGCCAAACACAGAAACCCCCCCCCTGGATTTAGTTATGGTAACCAGCCAAGATGCAGAGCTAGCTGGATGGCCCATTAGCAGGGGACAAAGGCTAATTGCCAGAAATTGGAAAGGAGAATTAGTACCAACAAAAGGGGAATGGCAGGATAAATCATTTGAATATTTCACTGGCAAAAATGACGGAGATAATTAGGAGGCAGCCAAACCAAAAGTTCAAAAAGGAGTGGGAAATTTAAAAAGAATTTTTTAAAAAACAGTGCCCTCAAGTTAAAACCTGGACATGCTAGGATTAATTTTCACAAACCACAATATGGATTACAAGTATAGTATTCAGATAACAGAAGAAATGGTGAAATGATTAAAGAAGCTTTTTATTAATCAGATAAGACAGACCCGCTTTGAGGAAGATGGAAGTGTATTGGGGAAGATAAGGATTTGGGAACATGGTGGCAAAAGCTTTTTTGTAAGAACGTATGGATTTATGGGTGTATGTATGTTTTTTGTTTTTGTTGTTATTGTTTTATCATTTTTGTTAATTTCCTGTGTGTGTTTGTCAAGTAAGAAAACTAACGAAAAGTGTATTTTTAAAAAAGACCTAGCGATGGCCCATCAAGAAAACCCTCAGAGGCCCAGACTGTTGGACAAGGGGACGTAGGGCCCCTTATTTGTTGGGTGGCAGTGGGCAGAGGCAAAGGCTGGGTTTAAAGTTTCAACCTTGAATGGTTGGTAGGAGGTCCTGGGAGTCAGCAGAGAGAAGGAGAGGAAGGAGCAGAACTCCATGTGAATTAGGAATGACAGGCAGGAACGAAGAAAGAGGGTAGCTTTTTGCTATCCTTCAAATCCAATGCTGCCCTTATAGGGGAAGCCAGACCCTCATAGGATGTGAATGTGCTGCAATTCCTCATCTAAGTGAAGGTTGCATATATGTGAAAATAAAACCATACATCGTGAAGACACCACAATCTCTGCTGTGCTGTATTCCCCAAAGGAAACACACACCCTGGGTCAACATCTGGAATTTTGCGCCACTGGTGTAGATTGGGGTGGGGGTGTAACAATATTTTAGGTCCTGTGACATGTTTGTCTTCCTGCTGGATAATGTGTAAAATTAGTTGCCTTGCTGGAAGAGAAGGTACAGCAACTTGAGGCCCACAACTTCGAGCTACAGGACAAGATACGGAGTTTCTTGATAGAGAGGGATGAGTGGACTCTGCTGGAGCAGCAACATAGGTAGGGTGCACCTACAGAGAAGGAAGACCGTCCATTGCAAGAGACGAACCCCTGGAGGAATGTGGCTCACAGAAATTGGTCTGTCAGAAGCCATGCTGTGTTATTAGATTGGCAAAATCGATTTCATGCCCTCATCTTGGACACCAATTCTGGGCTAGAGGAGCTAGGAAAGCAGTTGCTGACCCCGAGGTGACTGTGAAAGGTACAATGCTCAGAATTGATTCCTACTGCCACCACCTCAAAAGGAGGAAGAGACAGGAGGAGATCGACTTGGAGGAGCCGTTTTCCATTCTTCACCTAATCCACGGGTGTCAAACACAAGGCCCGGGGGCCAAATCCGGCCCACCAGACCTCGTCATGTGGCCCGCCGAGCGCCCCAGCCAGCGGGACCTTGCTGCTGAAGTGCCGCGCCGACAAAACGCCGACAAACAGCTGGGGCCGGGGGGGGGGGTAGAAAGGCGGCCAGAGCAGTGCTGCGTGGAGCGCCCCGAGCCACAGCAGGAGGAGGAGGAGGCAGCTTGCCGGGTCAGAATAATGGCAAGTAGATATTCAAATGTACAATTATTGTACAATTTATTGAAAAATGATTTTTGGTAACTGCACTGGGTGGTGGAGGCTCGCTAGGGTTTCATGCAGGACCTTTGCAGAGCTACTAGTACCTGGAGATGCTGGGGTCCTTCTGCATGCAGGACAGATGTTCTGCCAGTGAGCCACCACCCTTCACCAAAGGGACTGGCTGAGGTTGACTCACTGGAGCTGCTCTCCTGGTTCCAGGTTTTAAGGGCCAGAAGTATAAAGCAGCATCCTATGTTTCTGAGGAGAGGGAGAGGGAGGGGAGGGGAGGGAGGGAGGGAGGGAGGAAGGAAGAAAAGAGGGAGCAGGAGGGAGAGAGGAAGGAAAGAGGTGAGAGAAAGAAGAGTAGGAAATAAGGAATAAAAAAGGAAAGAAAAAGAAAGAGGGAGAGAAGACAGAGATAAAGAAGGAAGGAAGGAGAGGGAAAGAAAGAATAAGAACGAGAGAGGAAGAAAGAAAGGGAAGGGGGGGTGTTGCCGCCTTGATTCAGTGCCAGAAAAGAGCGCGAAGGGACCCAGGGGCAAAAAGCATTTCCCGTGCAGCGTGAGGCAGCGGGCGTCCGTTTTAGAAGTGTGTAAAGCCTCAGAGTTGCACCGCACGGAGAGTCCTGAGCCTCTGCGACGCAGCAGTGCTCTGTAGCACTTTGAATCCTCCTCCTCCTGCCACGGCTCGGTGCCTGGAAACGGCTGCTGCTGCTGCTGAAGCACAGACAAAGCACCCAGCAGCGCCGTGTGGAGGAGGAGGAGGATTCAAAGTGCTACAGAGCACTGCTGCGTCCCAGAGGCTCGGGACTCTCCGCACGGCGCTGCCGGGCACCGACCCGGCAAGCCGCCGCCGCCTCCTCCTCTTGCCTCACCTCCTCCTCCTCCTGCCACGGCTCAGCCTCATGAATGTGAGCTCAGCAGCGGCTCAGCCTCACGAACGTGCAACTCTGAGGCTTTACACACTTCTAAAACGGACGCCCGCTGCCTCACGCTGCACGGGAAATGCTTTTTGCCCCTGGGTCCCTTCGCGCTCTTTTCTGGCACTGAATCAAGGCGGCGACACCCCCCTTCCCTTTCTTTCTTTCTTCCTCTCTCTCGTTCTTATTCTTTCTTTCCCTCTCCTTCCTTCCTTCTTTATCTCTGTCTTCTCTCCCTCTTTCTTTTTCTTTCCTTTTTTATTCCTTATTTCCTACTCTTCTTTCTCTCACCTCTTTCCTTCCTCTCTCCCTCCTGCTCCCTCTTTTCTTCCTTCCTCCCTCCCTCCCTCCCTCCCCTCCCCTCCCTCTCCCTCTCCTCAGAAACATAGGATGCTGCTTTATACTTCTGGCCCTTAAAACCTGGAACCAGGAGAGCAGCTCCAGTGAGTCAACCTCAGCCAGTCCCTTTGGTGAAGGGTGGTGGCTCACTGGCAGAACATCTGTCCTGCATGCAGAAGGACCCCAGCATCTCCAGGTACTAGTAGCTCTGCAAAGGTCCTGCATGAAACCCTAGCGAGCCTCCACCACCCAGTGCAGTTACCAAAAATCATTTTTCAATAAATTGTACAATAATTGTACATTTGAATATCTACTTGCCATTATTCTGACTATGTTTCTGCTTTCAGAGCTAGTTATTACTTACATTATTACAAAAAACAGTAATAATTGCATGCAGTGACAATAATTTATGATAATAAAGAGTGGACACATAGTCCTACAGATACAACCGGCCCTTTGAGGGTGACCAAACTGCTGATGCGGCCCCCGATGAATTTGAGTTTGACACCCCTGTCCTAATCCCTTCAAGATCCAAGTCTGCTGATCATGGATGATAACCAACTTGCTACCTTTCAAGGAAATTATCTCAGAAAAAGGGAATTGCAGTCTGGAGAAGGAAAGTTGAAAGGAAGGCGTAGGAAGAACTTGAGCCATAAGGTTCCTGCCTTTGTAACCTATCCCAATAATACCCAGATAAGCTCCAATAGACAAGAAGGAAAGTCTCAAGGACAGTAGTTGCAGACAGACTATAGAAATCACTGATGTTGCTTTGGAAAGCACAGTGTATAGAACAATTCCTGCTATTCCCCAGAATAGATGTGTGGTAGGTGACTCCCTATTAAGAGCGACAGAGACAGTAGTGTGCAAAGGAAACAGGATGTCCCGGGAGGTGTGCTGTCTTCCAGGTGCAAAGATTCACAATGAGGCAGAGAAGTTGCCAAGTCTTATAAAGCCAACTGACCACAACCCCTTCCTTGTAATTCATGTGGGTCCAAACAATACTGCCACATATAGCCTTCAACATGTAGCAAGGGACTATGGGACTCTGGACAGGAAGCTGAAAAGCCTTTGGGGCACAAGTGGTCTTTTCATCACTCTTTCCCGTTGAGGGTTGTGGCCCAGGAAGAGAGAGGAAAGTACTGGAGTTAGACCACTGGCTGCAAAGGTGGTTTCATCAGGAAGAAAATTTCAACAGGGACAAATGTAAGATTCTGCTCTTGGGTAGGAATAACCAGCTGCACCCATATAAGACGGGGGACACCTGGCCCCACAAGTTTAACATAAGTCAACAGGGTAATGCAGCAACCAAAAAAGCTGATGCTATTCTAAGCTGCAGCAGTAGAAGTATAGTGTCCAGATCAATAAAATTAATAGTACCACTCCATTCTGCCTCAGACAACATCTGGAATACTGTGTCCAGTTCTGGGCACCACAGTTTAAAAAAGGATATTGATAAGCTGGAACAAGTGCAGAGGAGGGCAACGAAGATGATCAAGGGTCTAGAAACCAAGACTTATGAGGAATGGTTGAAGGAGTTGGGTATATTTAGCCTGGAAATGAAGATAACCATTTTCAAATATCTCAAGGGCTGTCACATGGAATATGGAAAAAGCTTGTTTGCTCCTGCTCCAGAGGCTAGGACCTGAACCAATGGATTCAAGTCACAAGGAAGGAGAGATGGACTTAACATCAGGAAAAACTTTCTGACAATAGTCAGCCTGCTGTAATGTGCTCTGTGTGGGTGCAGAAAGCTGCTACAAGATTTCTAAGTGGTATAATACAATGGTATCCTATAACACCGATTCTTCGGGATCCATGGGTAAAGCAGCTGATGCAAATCTCACCTTTCTGCAGTAGGCTAAGTCTCTATACACAGTCACACATCCCATTGTGTCTTCCATCCAGGCAAGCAAGCAAGAAGCCTTGTCAGAATTCAAATACACACTCCAGCCAGGCAAAATAAAGGCAGTGTGTGGGATGAGAAGTGTGTGCTGAGGAAACAGTGTACATTTGTTTCTTGGTCCACTTTTTTCTCAGGCACCACCCACCACTTGGATGTGGCCCCTGGAAGGTTACCTAGATAGGAATGTGGCCCTTGGTATGAAAGCAGTTCTCCACCCCTGGCTGACAAAGTATCCTAGAGGTGGACATGTTGGGCTGGCACCCTTGAGCAGCAGCACCCCTGCTAGGAGCTGGACATGCACTGCGACATTTTGTTGCAGGTTGTTGTTGTTAATTCAGTTTATATACCACCCTTTATCCAAAGATCTGAGGGAGATCTCCCCAAAACTTTTACAGGCCATAGATTATTTAATAGCCAAAGACCTGGGTCAGGGAGAAATGTGTTTGCCTGGTGCCTAAAGACATGTAATGAAGGCGCCAGGTGAGCCTCTCTGCGGAGAGCGTTCCACAATTGGGGAGCCACCAAAGAAAAGGCCCTTTCTCTTGTTGCCACCCTCCAGACCTCTCTGGGATGGGGAACATAGAGAAGAGCCTCAGATGACAAGCACAGGGTCTGGGTTAATATTAGGAGAGGCGATCCATAAGGTGTTGATCCTTAAGTTTCCACTTTTAACAATAATAACAAATATAAAACTACAATTTACAGTGGTACCTCGACTTACGAATAACTCTACTTACGAAAAATTCGGCTTACAAATTAAAAAAAACCTGGTGCGTGCTTACGAATTTTTCCCTAGAAAAACTGTTCTGTTCTGCTTGCTGCTGCGTTCTATAGCACTTTGAATACATTATTCCTACGTTTGGAGCACCTATCTCTGCAATATTGCTGGATTTTGACTATTGAAAGGCAACTTGCCTCCATTGTGGTGTTCCCTGATAGCGATTGGTTACGCCTGTTATTTCTTTCCTATGAACTTTTGCATAACTATGCCTGTATCATAGGTTGATGTTTATGATTTGTAAATATTATGGCTTGATCAAATTATTGGTAATACATTATTAGCCACGTGTTGCTTTTGGGTGTGGTCAGATTACTCCAAGGGACTCTGGCAAGGAGTTGGGGGGGCGCTTAGTTGGGTCCCTATGGGCAGAACCCGCAATATCCTTAGCACCATACAGTTTGGGTTGGGGTGGGAGAGTTACTGGCTCTTCAAGGGTTAAAGGCAGCAATCATATTATTACAGAGGACTCCTTGGCTTGTCACACCCTCCTGCATTTGAAAAGCTGGGAGGGAGGGAGATTCTTTGGAAGGTGGGAATAAGAGGGAGATTTTTTGAAAGGGAGAAGGCTCCCTAGTGGCATGGGTTATTTTTTCTTCTTTAATGCCTTCCCTGTATGGGATTCAGGAGGAAGGCATCCAAGGAGGGCACAGTCTCTCTGTATAGCAGACCAGCCCTAGGAAGGTACCAAGGTGTTGGGAGAGATGAAGGAGTGAAGACTTTAAGGATGGGAAGAGGAAAACCATTGGCCCTAAAATGGCCTTAGTTTCTCACCACCAGCACCTGCTGCAGAAGTGCTGGGGTCTCAAGCACAGTCAGCTGCCTATACAGAGTCATACCATTGCTCCACCGGGGCTACTATTGTTGACACTGACTGGCAATTTCTGCTGGGGATTTCTGGCCATGGAGTCTCAGCCCTGCCTGGGGACTGAATCTTGGGATTTCTGGCTGCTGAGGAGATGCCCTGCCCTCAAACTACAGCCCCTTCCCCTAAAGGCGGGGTGGTGGTGGTGGTTTGCAGGACGACAAGGAACAGGGAGGCAGCTTTGTCACAGCTTTAAGCTGGCAATAATAATAACAATAATATAATTTATTATTATTATATAATAATAATAATAATAATAATAATAATAATAATAATAATAATTTATTATTTACACCCCACCCATCTGGCTGGGTTTCCCCAGCCACTCTGGGCGGCTTCCAACCGAATATTAAAAACAATAAAAATAAGGGAAGTTTTTAATGGTGGAATGACTCCACTTTCCTCGCATGGTGGGGTTCAGGAGGAAGGCGCCCCTCTTTTACCAAGGAAAGTGGGAGCTCCACACCTAGGCTGGGTTATCATTCACCAGCTCTCAGGCTCCCTTTGCTTCTTCCTCCCTCCCAGGAACCTGCAGCATCTGAGTTCTTCAATCAAAGCAAATGGAGGGAGGAAAATGGACGGTAGATCTAGTCAGGCTGTCTCCCACAACCTTAGAACGTTTCCTCCCAGGACCCTCAGAAAGATCTGGTGAGTTGCAGAGAATGGAGATGGGGACATGGAGGGATGCGGGAGTGAGGAAGCCCCCCTTGTAAGAAAACAAGGAAGGCTGCAGGGCCAAAGGTCTGAGTTGGCAGAGATTAAATATAGCCAGGCAAGGAACGTTTTTAATGGTGACATGGGGAGAGTCAGGATTTTGGGGCTGCTGTCTACCAGCTCCATCTGGTACACAGCCTGAGACCCTTGCTGCACACAGACTGTGGTACATGCTCTGATTATTTCCTGCTTGGACTACTGCATTGTGCTCTCCTTGGGGCTACCTTTGGAGGTGACTCGGAAACTACAATTAATCCAGAATGCGGCAGTTCAACTGGTGACTGGGAGCAGTTGCCAGGACCATATAACACTGGTCCTATAGGATATACATTGGCTCCTAGTACGTTTCTGAGCACAATTCAAAGTGTTGGTGCTGACCTTTGAAGCGGTAAATGGCCTCGGCCCTGTAGACCCGAAGGAGCATCTCCACCCCCATCGCTGAACCCCAGACACTGAGGTCCAGCTCTGAGGGTCTTCTGCTGGTTTCCTCACAGCAAGAAACGAAGTCACTTCTCGGTAATCGAACTGTCCCTGTGGAATGCCCTCCCTTTAGATGTCAAGGAGATAAAGAACTACGTAACTTTTGAAAGACATCTGAAGGCAGCCCTGTATCAGGAAGTTTTTAATGTTTGATGTTTTACAATGTTTTATATATGCTGTAAGCTGCGGAATCCCAGTCAGATGGGCAGGGTGTTGTTCTTGTGGTTAGAAGTTGTTAGAAGATCCAGAAAGTCTCACTAGGATTATGATTTGCATTACATTTTTAATTGTCATATTCCCTTAACTTTAGCAGGTGGTGAACAGGACAGTCATTGTTCTCAGGTCTCATCAGAAAGACCCAAGCATGAAGTCAAAGGAAAGACCTTTCATGGCCAAGAGGAAACAGGATCACAGATGAAAAGCCTAGGAGGAAAATGGACGGTAGACCTAGTCAGGCTGTCTCCCAGAACCTTAGAACGTTTCCTCCCAGGACCCTCAGAAAGATCTGGTGAGTTGCAGAGAATGGAGATGGGGACATGGAGGGATGCTGGGAGTGAGGAAGCTCCCCTTGTAAGAAAACAAGGAAGGCTGCAGGGCCAAAGGTCTGAGTTGGCAGAGATTAAATATAGCCAGGAAAGGAACGTTGTTTTTTTCCAAAGAAATTTTTATTAATTTTCCACATAACCACACATAACCACATCAAATAACAAACATTTAACAAATACATCCACTAACCCCTACATTCACATTTAACAAAAAATGATAACAAAAATAAAGAAAGAGAAAAAAAGAAAAAAGAAAAGACTCCCCTCCCTCCGTCTTTCGGATTTGTTTTTACGCTCTAGTCCTGCAGTTTCTTTAGCCTACTTATTCAAAGTCAATTCGCAGGATTTATTTTAGTCCTGCAAGTGTCCTCAAACTTCTACAGTTCTTCTCAATATATTCCACAAACTTACACCACTCTTTTTGGAACTTTTCCCCCCCCCGGTAACGGATCCCGTGGGTCAGCTTAGCTAGTTCTGCATAGTCCATCATCTTCGTCCTCCACTCCTCGACTGTGCGTAGCTCCTGTAATTTCCATTTTTGGGCTAATAAAGTTCTTGCTGCGGTTGTAGCATACATTAAAAGTCTCTGGTCTTCTTTAGCTATTTCTCTACCCATTATACCCAATAAAAAAGCCTCTGGTTTTTTGGGGAAAGTGTATCTAAACATTTTTTTCAACTCATTGTATATTTGTTCCCAATATTTTTTAACCTTTTCGCATGTCCACCACACATGATAAAATTCACCATCATTCACTTGACGTTTCCAGCACTTTTTGCTACCTGTTCTATACATTTCTGCTAGTTTAACTGGTGTTAAGTGCCATCTATACATCATTTTCATAACATTTTCTTTCAATGCAGTGCATTCAGTGAATTTCAATGTTTCATTCCATAGTTTCAACCACGCTTCATATTCAATATTATACCCAAAATCTCTTGCCCACCTTATCATGACCTCTTTTGTCAATTCAACTTTTGTAGACCATTCAAGCAACAAATTATACATTTTTGACAATAACTTTACACTGCCTCCCAACAATTCTGTTTGAAATTTGGATTTTTTACTTTCAAATCCTAATTTTTTATCTTTCGTCAATATGTCATTTACCTGATGGTATTGTAACCATCCTGTCAATTCCTCCTGAATCTCTTCAAATGGTTTTAGTTTCCAACCTCTATCAGATTTTATCAACATTTCTTCATAAGTGGCCCTCCTCCCCTCCATATTCAACTTTTTAATCGTTATTACCTCTACTGGTGATATCCACCAAGGCGTTTTACCCTCTAACAGCATCTTATTTCTTTCCCACACTCCTTTCCCACACTGCGGAATCCCAGTCAGATGGGCAGGGTGTTGTTCTTGTTGTTAGAAGTTGTTAGAAGTTCCAGAAAGTCTCACTAGGATTGTGATTTGCATTACATTTTTAATTGTCATATTCCCTTAACTTTAGCAGGTGGTGAACAGGACAGTCATTGTTCTCAGGTCTCATCAGAAAGAATCAAGCATGAAGTCAAAGGAAAGACCTTTCATGGCCAAGAGGAAACAGGATCACAGATGAAAAGCCTAGGAGGAAAATGGACGGTAGATCTAGTCAGGCTGTCTCCCAGAACCTTAGAACGTTTCCTCCCAGGACCCTCAGAAAGATCTGGTGAGTTGCAGAGAATGGAGATGGGGACATGGAGGGATGCTGGGAGTGAGGAAGCTCCCCTTGTAAGAAAACAAGGAAGGCTGCAGGGCCAAAGGTCTGAGTTGGCAGAGATTAAATATAGCCAGGAAAGGAACGTTGTTTTTTTCCAAAGAAATTTTTATTAATTTTCCACATAACCACACATAACCACATCAAATAACAAACATTTAACAAATACATCCACTAACCCCTACATTCACATTTAACAAAAAATGATAACAAAAATAAAGAAAGAGAAAAAAAGAAAAAAGAAAAGACTCCCCTCCCTCCGTCTTTCGGATTTGTTTTTACGCTCTAGTCCTGCAGTTTCTTTAGCCTACTTATTCAAAGTCAATTCGCAGGATTTATTTTAGTCCTGCAAGTGTCCTCAAACTTCTACAGTTCTTCTCAATATATTCCACAAACTTACACCACTCTTTTTGGAACTTTTCCCCCCCCCCGGTAACGGATCCCGTGGGTCAGCTTAGCTAGTTCTGCATAGTCCATCATCTTCGTCCTCCACTCCTCGACTGTCGGTAGCTCCTGTAATTTCCATTTTTGGGCTAATAAAGTTCTTGCTGCGGTTGTAGCATACATTAAAAGTCTCTGGTCTTCTTTAGCTATTTCTCTACCCATTATACCCAATAAAAAAGCCTCTGGTTTTTGGGGGAAAGTGTACCTAAACATTTTTTTCAACTCATTGTATATTTGTTCCCAATATTTTTTAACCTTTTCGCATGTCCACCACACATGATAAAATTCACCATCATTCACTTGACATTTCCAGCACTTTTTGCTACCTGTTCTATACATTTCTGCTAGTTTAACTGGTGTTAAGTGCCATCTATACATCATTTTCATAACATTTTCTTTCAATGCAGTGCATGCAGTGAATTTCAATGTTTCATTCCATAGTTTCAACCACGCTTCATATTCAATATTATACCCAAAATCTCTTGCCCACCTTATCATGACCTCTTTTGTCAATTCAACTTTTGTAGACCATTCAAGCAACAAATTATACATTTTTGACAATAACTTTACACTGCCTCCCAACAATTCTGTTTGAAATTTGGATTTTTTACTTTCAAATCCTAATTTTTTATCTTTCGTCAATATGTCATTTACCTGATGGTATTGTAACCATCCTGTCAATTCCTCCTGAATCTCTTCAAATGGTTTTAGTTTCCAACCTCTATCAGATTTTATCAACATTTCTTCATAAGTGGCCCTCCTCCCCTCCATATTCAACTTTTTAATCATTATTACCTCTACTGGTGATATCCACCAAGGTGTTTTACCCTCTAACAGCATCTTATTTCTTTCCCACACTTCTTTCCCACACTGCGGAATCCCAGTCAGATGGGCAGGGTGTTGTTCTTGTTGTTAGAAGTTGTTAGAAGATCCAGAAAGTCTCACTAGGATTATGATTTGCATTACATTTTTAATTGTCATATTCCCTTAACTTTAGCAGGTGGTGAACAGGACAGTCATTGTTATCAGGTCTCATCAGAAAGACCCAAGCATGAAGTCAAAGGAAAGACCTTTCATGATCAAGAGGAAACAGGATCACAGATGAAAAGCCTAGAAGAAAATGGGAGAAATAAAGGCCGCCTTACGCAGCCTGATAACATGCATCGAAACCCCATTCAGAAAAAACATCACAAGGGAAAGAGAACAAATCAGAGCCCTTTATGCAGCAAAACATTGAAAGGTAAATCTAGCTTGAACTCACACTGCAGAATCCACACAGAGGAGAAACTGTGTAAATGCTTGGTGTGTGGAAAGAGCTCCAGTGACAGCTCAGGCCTAAAATCACATGAAAGAATTCACGCAGGACAGGAATCATACAAATGCTTAGAATGTGGAAAGGGTTTCAATCGCCACTCAACCCTTAAATCGCATCAACGAATTCACACAGGGGAGAAACAGTATACCTGTTTTGACTGTGGAAAGACCTTCCGTCAGCTCTCAAGCCTTACATCTCATCAAAGAATCCACGCAGGGGAGAAGCCATATAAATGTTGGGAGTGCGGAATGAGCTTTGCTCAGAATAGTAACCTTACTTCACATAAGAGAATCCACACAGGGGAGAAGCCATATAAATGTTTGCAGTGCAGAAGGAGCTTTGCTCACAGTAGTAGCCTTGCTTCACATAATAGAGCCCACACAGGGGAGAAACCATATAAATGCTTGGAATGTGGAAAGAGCTTCACTCGCAGATCAAGCCTTACAATACATCTAAAAATTCACACAGGGGAGAAACAGCATACCTGTTTTGACTGTGGAAAGACCTTCCGTCACCGCTCAAGCCTTACATTGCATCAAAGAATCCACACAGGGGAGAAGCCATATAGATGTTGGGAGTGCGGAATGAGCTTTGCTCAGAATAGTAACCTTACTTCACATAAGAGAATCCACACAGGGGAGAAGCCATATAAATGTTTGCAGTGCAGAAGGAGCTTTGCTCACAGTAGTAGCCTTGCTTCACATAATAGAGCCCACACAGGGGAGAAACAATATAAATGCTTGGAATGTGGAAAGAGCTTCACTCACAGATCAAGCCTTACAATACATCTAAAAATTCACACAGGGGAGAAACAGTATACCTGTTTTGAATGCGGAAAGACCTTCCGTCACTGCTCAAGCCTTACATTGCATCAAAGAATCCACGCAGGGGAGAAGCCATATAGATGTTGGGAGTGCGGAATGAGCTTTGCTCACAGTAATAACCTTACTTCACATAATAGAGCCCACACAGGGGAGAAACCATATAAATGCTTGGAATGTGGAAAGAGCTTCACTCGCAGATCAAGCCTTACAATACATCTAAAAATTCACACAGGGGAGAAACAGTATACCTGTTTTGACTGTGGAAAGACCTTCCGTCACAGCTCAAGCCTTACATCTCATCGAAGAATCCACACAGGGGAGAAGCCATATCAATGTTTGGAGTGTGGAAAGAGATTTGCACATGGATCTAGCCTTACTTGTCATAAAAGAACTCACATGGGATAAACCATATATATGCTTGGAATGTGGGAAAAGATTTGGTCAGATTTCACAACTCATTTTGCATATGTGGATCAAGAGGAAAGAAATATTTAGATGCTTGTAATGAGGACAGCACTTTAATTAGAGCACCGTTGTTGCTCAACTTCATGGAATTCCTACAAGAATTCACATGGGAGGAATCATACACCAGCTGTCACGATGGTCCCGTCAAGTGCTCACAGGGCTAGCTGCCTGGTGAAATCAGTGGTGTGGAGAGCTTCTTTTGCTGCTTTCATTTAAACCACCGCAATCCTAGGTCCATATTCCCTTCCCTTCCTCTTCCCCCTCTCTGAAGCCTCTCTGAAGCTCATCCCATCTTTGAAAACAGACAAAAGGACGGGCTAATAGGGTGACACTCTTATCTAAGGAAGCATGTTGTGTGGGAAAAGCAGGGACAGGCCTGAACACCATGTGCTGCTTGTGAACTCCTGCAAGTTTCTGGCTGGTGCTCTTGGATATGAGATGGTGCCCTTCCATGGACCCTGGGCCAGATCCTGCAAAGCAGCTATTGAAAGAGGGCCAAGATTCATCGCTTTTGTTTTGAAGCAGTTGGGTAATCTGATTGTAGTTGGTAATGAGGCATTTCCTTTCTTTGTTCCAGGGGTGTCCCACCTTTTCCTTGTAACTTCTAGGTGTATTAAAGCATTATCTTCAAGCATTATTGTCGGGGTCAGAGTAATACATTTTGTTAAATGTGTGTTCGTGTAGTTACCTTTCAGTGGAAAGGTGGAATATAATCAGGTACAGTGGTACCTCTACAGTGGAACCTCGGTTTATGAACACCTCGGTGTGGCAAAACCACATGGAGAATAAAACAAAGGACACAGAGATTCAACCAGCAAATCTCTGGGAGGGAAAGTGCATCTCTCTTTCCCTTCGCCAGATCTTTTTATTACAATATCAAAAGGTTACAAAGATTCAAATCATCCAATAGAATTCATCCTAGTTTCTAAAACCCCTCCCAGGTTTCCTCCCACCTTATACCTGATACTGTTGGGAAGATCTGGAACTAACACCTAGATGCTAAAAAGGCTTCCTGGACTTCAAAGAGACTACTTCTAAAGACAGGAAAGAGCCCCAGGAATCCCTGGCAGAAAACAGGTTTATCAGCTTTTCAAAGGCAAGCAGGGAAAGAAAGAAGATTAACAGATGTCCTTTTACCCAGATCTATTGAACCAAATGTTTTAGCCAAATGGCTACTCAATTTCCACTAGCTTGCAATGTGCTTGTTTACCACATGTAGCAAGGCCTGTAGATCTGTGCATCAGATACATGTCAGAAGCCTGGTTTGGACTAAGAACACCCTACTCACTGAATTCTTTAATCCAGGAATATCCTGCTCGATCAGTCTTTATCCCTGGGTCTTCCATGCATCCTTTTTATCAATGTACAGACCCGTACACCTCGGTTTATGAATTTTCGGTTTACGAATGCCGCGGAGCCATCTGGAACGGATTAATTCACTTTCCATTAATTTCAATTGGAAAGTTCGCTTCAGTTTATGAATGCTTCAGTTTATGAACAGACTTCCGGAACCAATTACACCCATGCTTCGGGTTAAGTACGCTTCAGGCTGAGTACTCCGCAGGCCCGTCTGGAACAGATTAATCCACTTTCCATTACTTTCAATTGGAAAGTTCGCTTCAGTTTATGAACGCTTCAGTTTATGAACAGACTTCCGGAACCAATTGTGTTCATAAACCGAGGTACCACTGTACTTACGAACGGAGCTCCGTCTGCCATCTTGGATGCGGTTTAGATAGGATTTTTTCTACTTAGAATTTTTAGATAGGGTTGCTTCGACTTACGGATTTTTCTCCCAATGCATTCCTATGGAATTTGACTTACATTTTTTTCCAACTTACGAATGTGCGTTCGGAACGCATTAAATTCGTAAGTAGAGGTACCATTGTATACCTATAAAAGCACATGCACAAACAAACATTCATACTCAGAAATAATAAAATTCATTGCTTATAAACCTCTGGAGGAGATAGCAACATGCCTTGAGTTAATTCCAACTTATTGTTAGTTACAAGCAGAAGTAAGGACAACTAATTCAGATTAACACCATCAGCTTCTGTCTCCCTACTTTTATAGAATGAGTAAAAATGCTATATTCTTAACCATATTGGATTATTACTTTTTTTAAAAAAAAGGAAGGGGAAAATCAACTAGGCCGGGGGCATTCGTATTGTGCTGCTAGAGGTGAAATTCTTGGACCGGCACAAGAACCAGAGCCACAGGCTCCACTCCTGGGTCTGCCCTTCTGTCAATTCCTTTAAGTTTCAGCTTTGCAACCATAGTCCTCCTGGAACCCAAAGACTTTGGTTTCCTGGAAGCTGCTCGGCGTGTCATGGGAATAACACCGCTGGATCGCTAGTTGGCATCGTTTATGGTCGAAACTACGACGGTATCTGATCGTCTTTGAACCTCCAACTTTGTTCTTGATTAATGAAAACATTCTTGGCAAATGCTTTCACTCTGGTTCGTCTTGTGCCAGTCCAAGAATTTCACCTCTAGCGCCACAGTACGAATGCCCCCGGCCGTCCCTCTTAATCATGGCCCCAGTTCCGAAAACCAACCATCTGATGTCAGATTTATGTCCATTTATTTATGCCCAAACCCTATGCCAAAGGATAAATGGACATACTGTAAATCTGACATCAGGAACAACAAGACAAAGAAACCAGTAGGAGAACACTTCAAACTCCCAGGACATTCTTTACAAGATCTCAAAGTAGCTGTCTTACTACAAAAGAATTTCAGAAATAGACTGGAAAGAGAAGTTGCTGAACTGCAACTTATCACCAAGCTTAAAACCATGGAGAGACCTGGTTTGAACAAAGACATTGGATTCTTATCTCCTTATACATGATAAAGCCATCTCACCCCTTGCTTTTTCATGCAAGACCATTTGCAGTCGTTAACAGTCATTGACAGCTATCAGTCAGTCAATCACCCTTCTGAGATATACCTCCCCACCCTCTCACCACATATAAACCTCTGTGGACTTCCATTTCAGTGTATCTGAAGAAGTGTGCATGCACACGAAAGCTCATACCAATGACAACTTAGTTGGTCTCTAAGGTGCTGCTGGAAGGAATTTTTTTATTTTATTTCGACTACATCAGACCAACACAGCTACCTACCTGTAACTTTATTCTAACAATGGGGGGGGGGTGTTAAATGTAAAGGACCCCTGGACGGTTAAGTCCAGTCATAGGCAACTATGGCATGTGACACTCATCTCGCTTTGAGGGTGAGGGAGGTGGCGTTTGTCCACAGACAGCTTTCTGGGTCACGTTGCCAGCATGACTAGACTGCTTCTGGCACAACGGAACACTGTGGTGGAAGCCAGAGTGCACGGAAATGCCGTTTACCTTCCTGCTGCAGCGGTACCCATTTATCTATTTGCACTGGTGTGCTTTCAAACTGCTAGGATGGCAGAAGCTGGGACACCACCACCCAGAGGATTCAAACCTCCGACCTTCTGACTGGCAAGCCCAATAGGTTCAGTGGTTAAGACCACAGCGCCACCTGCATCCCTTATACTAACAAGACTCCCACCCTGAGTCTCAGACAAGCTCTGCACGGGCCTGAACTCCTCTACATGGCGGATTTATTCCTGATCATGAGTTGTGGTTTTGAGTTCTGACTAACCTTGCTTGTGGGCACTGAAAACCCCTTTTGATTTAAGGGCTCTCCAGCTTGCGCATGTGCATGCAAGCTGGAGGGACAGGGCAGCTCTGTGGATGGGCAGAGCTGATGCACAGGGAAGCTTTTTCCATGCATATCACCTGCCAGAGAGGCAGGACAGCATGCTGAGCTGAGGCCCTGGAAGGCTGTTAGGGAGGCTGAAGAGCCTCGTCAAATCCCCACTGTGCCTCTGGCTCATGAGAAGAAGAAGAGGAGGAGGAGTAGTTTGGATTTGATATCCCGCTTTATCACTACCCTTGTTGTTGTTTAGGCACTCCTGTCTTGCACTGCCTCCTGCAGTTTGGTCAAACTCATGTTCGTAGCTTCGAGAACAATGTCCAGCCACTACCCTAAGTAGTCTCAAAGCAGCTAACAATCTCCTTTCCCTTCCTCCACCACAACAGACACCCTGTGAAGTGGGTGGGGCTGAGAGACTTCCGAGAAGTGTGACTAGCCCAAGGTCACCCAGCAGCTGCAAGTGGAACAGCGGGTACTTGAACCCCGTTCACCAGATTATGAGTCTACTGCTGCTAACCACTACACCACACTCACTCTCGGCAGAAGACCCTCTGCAGAGCCCATAGAGGATGTCCCCTTTGCACTCCAGGGAGGGTCTTCTTGTGAGCCAGAGGCACAGCTGTGTTCCAGCGCCTTCCGGCTGCAAAAAAGCCCTTGGAGGTGTCATGTAAACTCTCTATGAGCCTGGCCCATTGCCCTTGATCCTAAACAACAGGTTTCATTCCCCGCACCCTCAGCCAGTCATCTGGCCCCAGAAACACGAAGCCCTCAGTGATGGAAATTCTTGCAAAGTAGTGTCGTGTAACCTCGAAATTATGGCAGATCTTATGTAAATAAGAGAAACCTCATGGGAAAAGGAACAAAAATACACAACAAACCGTACAATGAAATGACAACACCCAATACCTCTTCTTCCTCAGTTTAAAAGACAATAGAGTGTTTAATTAGCTAAAGACCTAGATGAAGAGGAATTTTATTGCCAGATGCCTAAAGATATGTAACGAAGGCGCCAGGCCGGTCACCTTAAGGAGAGCATTCCACCAGTGGAATCAAGTGGGAATCAGGCTATGATGAAACCATGCATGTTGAACATTAAGCTTAAAAGCTGTGGGGTTGCTGGAGTCCTTCTGCATTAATTTTCATCATTTATGATTTAGGCAAAATGAAGAGAGATTGAATTTCAAGGAGCTACCGTATATTCTACAGACAACTACATAGCTAGCATTACTGTTGTGCTCACCATCAACTGTCAAAACAGAATACAGTGGTACCTTGGTTCTCAAATGGCTTCGCTCCTGAACAAATTGGCTCCCGAACGCCGCAAACCCGGAAGTAAGTGTTCCAGTTTGTGAACATTTTTTTGGAAGCCAAGCGTCTGACGTGCTTCCGCGGCTTCCGATTGAGTGCAGGAAGCTCCTAAAGCCAATCGGAAGCTGCGCCTTCATTTTTGAACGGTTCCGGGATTTGAACGGACTCCTGGAACGGATTCAGTTTGACGACCAAGGTACCACTGTACTTTAAGAATTAGATGCCATCTTTACTTTTTGTCATCAGATGCTCCTTTGTATTAAGATCAGGCCTGAGTACAATAATGTAGCACTTGGGAATGAAGATGCAGCCCAGAAGCCCAGCACTGGAGGCCAAAATAGAGAAGACCTGCATGCCTCCCATGTACTTCCCCTTTGTGCTCAGGTAGGTGGGCGCAAAGGACACCCAAACACTGCAGAAGACCAGCATGCTGAAGGTGATCAGCTTGGCTTCATTGAAGGACCCTGGAAGCTTTCTTGCTAGGAAAGCCACTGTGAAGCAGATGGCTGCCAGGAAGCCCATGTAGCCAAGGGCAACATAAAACATGGCAACAGACCCTTCGTTGCATTGCAGGATGATCTGCCCAGGTTGGGACCTCATGTCTGAGTCTGGGAATGGGGGAGAGATTCCCAACCAGATGGCGCAGATGATCACTTGGAACAGCAAATGACAATGGAGTTGGCCAGACTTTTCCCCAGCCATCTCCTCAGCTTGTTCCCCGGCTTTATGGCCAGGAAGGCCAGAACTACAGTGATGGTTTTTGCCAAAACAGAAGAGACGGCAACTGAGAAGATGATGCTGAAGGTTGTTTGTCGGAGAAGGCAGGTCCCTTTCCTTGGCCTCCCAATAAAGATGAAGGAGGAGAGAAAGGAAAGCAGAAGGGAGAAGAGTATATAGGAGATGTCCCGGTTGTTGGCTTTCACTATAGGAGTCTCACTATAGGAGTTTCACTCACTATAGGAGTTTCACTATAGGAGGCTTCCTAACACAATGCCTGTTGTTAAAGACAAGAATATGGTAACCGAAGTTAAGATGATCCCCAATTTTTCTTTATAAGCCAAGAAGGTGATAATCTTGGGGACACATTGATCTTTGTCCTTGTTTGGATGTTGATCTTCTGGGCATTTGGTGCAATGGTCTGCATCTGAAGGGGGAAAGAGTGGCTTCAGCATCATGTACAACCAAACAAGATCTCAAAGTAGCTGTCTTATTACAGAAAAAAATCAGAAACAGACTGGAAAGAGAAGTTGCTGAATTGCAACTCATTACCAAGCTTAAATGGGACCCAGGTGGTGCTGTGGTTAAACCACTGAGCCTAGGACTTGCCGATCAGAAGGTCGGCGGTTCGAATCCCTGTGACGGGGTGAACTCCCGTTGCTTGGTCCCAGCTCCTGCCAACCTAGCAGTTCGAAAGCACGTCAAAATGCAAGTAGATAAATAGGAACCGCTCCAGCGGGAAGGTAAACAGCGTTTCCATGTGCTGCTCTGGTTTGCCAGAAGCGGCTTTGTCATGCTGGCCACATGACCTGGAAGCTATATGCCGGCTCCCTTGGCCAATAAAGCGAGATGAGCGCCGCAACCCCAGAGTCGGTCACGACTGGACCTAATGGTCAGGGGTCCCTTTACCTTTACCTTTACCAAGCTTAAAACCATGGAGAAATCTGGTCTGAATAAGAACACTGGATTCTTATCTCATTATACATGATAAAGCTTTCTTTAGCTACCTCACCCCTTGCTTTTTCCTGCAAGACCAATTGCAGTCAATAACAGTCGTTAACAGTAATCAACAGGTTTACCACTCCTATCAGCCAATCACCCATTCCCACCACCCTTCTGAGTAATACCCCTCCCCACCCTCTCACTATATACAAGGGTCTGGTGACTTCTGTTTCAGTGTATCTGAGGAAGTGTGCATGCACACGAAAGCTCATACCTATGACAAACTTAGTTGGTCTCTAAGGTGCTACTGGAAGGATTTTTTCTGATATTTTTTTTTACTACGTCAGACCAACACGGCTACCTACCTGTAACCAAACAATCTGTTCAATTACTTTTTTGGGGGGGCAAAGATTCTTATGGGGGAGATGGCACCTGTTTATTAGGGAAGAGGAGGCAAAATTCTTTATAAATGCTCAGAAGTGTTTTTAGAATCTTCACAGAAAGTCTCCCTGAATGATTCTTCACCCTATTTATATTCTCCTAAGGAATTTCCTATCCTTTGATTCACTCACCTTCCTCAGTGGAGATCACCCCTTCCGCACATGGAGCACAAGTATAGCAGCACTGTGGTTGTCCTTCTTGAACCACCTTGGTATATCCCGGCAGACAGCTTTTGGTACACCTGGAGAGAGGCACAGGCTAACCATGCAGAGAAGAAGGTTCATCAAGGGTGAAGTGTTAGGAGCATCTGTGCCTAAGGAGTACTGAAGGGGATCTCACTGAGCCCATGTGCCTTTTTTCCAGGGAAGCACTTTTGATGCAAAACAGCATGGAAGGGAAACATCTTTGGTGTGTCTGCTTGCTTGTTTCAACATTTATACCTATCATTTCTAAAGAAACTTATGCTCAAGGCAATGGACAGAATAGGCAAAAACAATGGCAGAATAATAGCTAAAACAAAATGCAGCAATGAAACACACTGATAAAGAGCAGTTATTAAATAGACCATCACCTGACAAGGCTAACTTAAAAAATGTCTCCTGAATTATTATTATTTACATTTTTTCCTAAGAGTTCTGGGTCCTGGGAAAGAAGGGGAAGACAGGGTGCCACTACATTGTGGTAAAGAGCCCTTCTCTTCTACCACTGTATTAATACTGTGACTATTGTCACTAGTTAATATTAACACCACCTTTCTCCCAATTAACTAAAAAGAAAAGTATTGTATCCACCCCTAAAAACAACCTTGTGTGCTATACTAGGCAGAGATAATGTAATTAGCCCAAGGTCACCCAGTGAGGTTCGTTTTGGCTGAGCAGGAATTTGAACTATGATTTCCTAAGTCCTACCCCCTACACAATTTTTGGCATCAGAGGTCAGAACCCAAGTAAAGTCTACATTATACTTGTGAGCTACTGGGCCCATAACCTGTTATACTGGGTCCACAACCTGTTCCTGATAGCATGTCACACCTTAACCAGTGTGGTCAGCAGATTACCTGTACCTCCAGCAGCATATTCCAGCAGAAAATCAGAGTATGCTTGCTCTCCAGTTGTCAGCCTTTTTCAGAGTGCATGGTTAAGAAAATTCCTTGCCCATATAGTTAAGTTCAAAGTGTAAAATATTTAAAGACAAGTATAAACATGCCAACCTAGCAGTCTGAAAGCACTGGAAGCTGTAGGCTGGCTCTCTTGGCCAATAACACGAGATGAGTGCCGCAACCCCAGAGTCGGTCACGACTGTACCTAATGGTCAGGGGTCTCTTTACCTTTACACGTTTTCTACATAAACTTAAGAGATGCTGGTGCATCACAAACTATGAAGAGCAGTTTCCAGCACAGCACATTATTCAATGGAATATTTGTGAAAAGGATTTTAGTTGAAGTTCCATATAAAGTACTGTAAAAGGTAAAGGACCCCTGACAGTTAAGTCCAGTCGCGAATGACTGTGGGGTTGCGGCGCTCATCTTGCTTTACTGGCCGAGGGAGCTGGCGTTTGTCCGCAGACAGTTTTTCCGGGTCATGTGGCCAGCATGACTAAGCCGCTTCTGGCAAACCAGAGCAGCGCACGGAAACACCGTTTACCTTCCCACCGGAGCAGTACCTATTTATCTACTTGCACTTTGACGTACTTTCGAACTGCTAGGTGGGCAGGAGCTGGAACCGAGCAACGGGAGCTCAACCTGTCGTGGGGATTTGAACCGCCGACCTTCTGATTGGCAAGCCCTAGGCTCAGTGGTTTAGACCACAGCGCCACCCGCGTCCCCTCCCGCGTCCATATAAAGTACTAAGTACTAATTGGATTTTAATATTTGTCATGTGACATAAGGAGTCTCATACCTTGTTAAACTGTTGGGGCCAGACAATGGCTTCTGCATTAATGATAAAGTTTCGGTCTGGGGAGGCTCCCCTCTCTATGCTCCCAATTTTCCCTCTAACACGATTCTTATTGGGAAACATAATCCAGTTCTCAATATTGTAGTTGCATGGCAGCTCTCCATTCTCATCCAAATATAGCCTGCCCATTGAAGTATTCAGAAATGGGATTTCTCTTAAAAAAAGGTGGAGCTGAAATGGAAAGGATATAGCAGCATTAAGGAAATACAAAACTATACTGACTACCTCAGCATTGCTCACTTTGAGCTGTTACGAATTGGGGCCAGGGGTGGACTTTGGTCTTCCCAATTTCAGTAGCACCCTGTGCAAGCCCAGAATTTGGTGCCCCTCACTTCTCACCTTCCATTCTGCATGTGCAGTAGAGTTGTGATGCCCTATACCGGTAGCACACTCCTTGGCTCAGTGCCCAGCACAGGGCAAACCAGTTAAAGGTAAAAGGTAAAGCGGCCCCTGACCATCAGGTCCAGTCGTGTCCGACTCTGGGGTTGCGGCGCTCATCTCGCTCTATAGGCCAGGGGAGCCGATGTTTGTCCGCAGACAGCTTCTGGGTTATGTGGCCAGCATCACAAAGCTGCTTCTGGCGAACCAGAGCAGCACACGGAAACGCCGTTTACCTTCCCACTGTAGCGGTACCTATTTATCTACTTGCACTTTGACATGCTTTCAAACTGCTAGGTTGGCAGGAGCTGGGACCGAGCAACAGGAACTCACCCCGTTGCAGGGATTCGAACCGCTGACCTTCTGATCGGCAAGCCCTAGACTCTGTGGTTTAACCCACAGCGCCAAATCTGCCTCTGATAGCTCAACTAAACGGTATGCCTTTTTCAGGCATTCTATTTACTTACTTACTTACTTACTTACTTACTTACTTACTTACTTACTTACTAACTTAAAAAACCCATTTATAGACCACGTTTTATATAAAATCACAAATCTTTTTACCCGGTTAAGTTCTTTACACATTTAGCATTTAGATCTTTTTGTATTTTGTATTATATTATCTGTAGTTTTGTTTCCAAAATTGATATGAGCTGTATTTTATTATCTTGTTTTACTGTATTAAGAACTATCCTGTTCTCTTTTGACAAATAGCTGTATATAAATGTTGAAATATAAATTTACTTGGGCATGGTGGAGGAAGCATTGCACTGGGAAGAGAGTTCTCATATAAGCATAATGAGCAATTATTATTATTTACCTCTACCAAGAGCCTCATGAATTGGATTTGCCTCAGAAATGGGTCTCATTTGTAAATTTGATATCATATTTGGGGCAATGTACTGCCGTTTGCAGAAAGGGAGAGAAAATACCTGCCATGGCTGTAGCCTTTGATGTTCCAACCTGTCTCCTCCACCAGCCACCAACATCCACTTTGATGTAGCTGAATAGGCAGCATTTAAGGCATGTGCCACAGCTTGGACATTGAAGTAAGTGATGTAGCTGTCTTGAGACAGGGCTCTCTCCAGCTCCTCCTGGGGCAGCGTCTCCAGTTTCTTGTTCTGCGTGCATCTTCTCCAACATTTCACAGACATCACATGTTTCGAATATGAACAATGAAATGCTTTCTGCCAGAAGTGATGAAGAATATAGGAAGATGGCTTATAGTAGTCACACTTAGTCCTTTCCCCCATCTTCATTATGAAGGACAAAGACCCGTGGATGTGCTGGAATAAATTAGGGGAATAAGATAAAAACACATTGATGTCCTTTAAACCTATTGTGATCCAGACTTTTGGCCCAATTTGTCCCCCAAGTGCTTCTTGTAGCGCCATGATTGGAACCCACCCCATGCGAGTATTTTCATAGTAAACAAATACGCCCAGTTGTCTCCATAGGACAAATGGTTCATTCAAACTGAACATTTGATACAGATTCTTTTCTGGAATTCTTTTTGATAGAGCAATGCAAATCCCATTGCTGATCATTGGAGGTGTCAAGCCACTCATAAATCTTTCTGCGTCATCATTCTCTGGAGCTAAGAGGCCAATCCTTGTCCATCTGAAATGCAGGAGCAACTTGACCATACCCAAGTATTGACTTTCTTCTTTGGGGACCATTCGGTACAGAAAAGGGAACTGAGTCTTATCATCAAGAACTTGAGGAACCAACCCATAACTGATCTAGTAAGGAAAGGAAAAGATTGGTGTTTTGTTTTGTTCCAGGATAAGGACAAGATATTTATTAACCTGAAATGATTAATATCTAACAACATTTGTGTTGTGACGTGGGGTTTGTGATTTCAGCTCTCTTGACAAAACATGCTGGAGACAGTTCTCTAGTAACAGCTCTTTATTAAAGTGAACAAGACTGAAGACTGAGGAGAGGAAAGCTACATTTATAGGGACAGGGGACTAGCTAGGAAGGGATACATTTTGGAGGGAACAATATCACGCAATCACAGTGCTGCCTTTTGGAGGAAACCAATAAGACAGAGGATCCAAATACAGCAGCTTAAATGAACCAATAGTAGCTGTACCCTCTGGGACCAAAAGGCAGTTACTTTATCCTAATGCAAATACAGACAATAATAATACAGATATAAAATCCTTTGACTCAATACACAACACCCCTCCCCCCCTAGTGAGCACAGCAGACGTAATCCCTCAGGTACTGTGGGGTCCTACAACTTCTACCTGATCTCCTGACAACAGGTGTTGCAGGTTCTGGATTGGGTGTTACCTGTGGTGGAGGGGCTGCTATAGGGGTTTCATCAGGAACAGAGGGAGTCCCAGACATCTCAGGGTCCCCGACCTGTACCTCGTCATCATGAGGACTAGCAGACCCTGGTTCATTTGCTGAAGCCCCTGGTGACTGCACCTCTGGACCATTTTCACTCTGGTCTCGCAGCTGTGCGTCATTAGCCAGGGATGAATTATCTGACTCCTCCCTGCTGAGCGCCCGGCGCCTCAGCTGATCTATATGTCTCTTCCAAACTTGCCCATTTTCCAAGGTCACATAATAGGACACAGGTCCACTAGCCCGGGTGATCACACCAGCCACCCACCGCGGACCTCGTGAATAGTTCCTCACCCAGACCAGATCTTCAGGGGCGAGATACCTTGTTGTGTCAGTCTCAGCCTGGGGGGTTGCTCTTGAATTACGGTTTGGCATTTTATCTGGGTGGACATAATCCAGCACCGTTACCAGTCTTCTACCTAAGAGCAGCTCGGCTGGCGACTTGCCCGTCGCAGTACACGGCGTCGCATGCTGCAAAAATAACATTCGCGCAATGCGAGCCGACCAGTTACCCTCCATTAAGCGCGCAATGGATTCTTTGGCTGTTCTTACCATGCGCTCAGCCTGCCCATTGGAGGATGGGTGAAAGGGCGCGGATGTGACCCCTCTTATGAAGTTATCAGCCAAGAATGCCCTGAATTCTTGGGATACAAAAGCTGCCCCATTATCTGATACAATGGTCTCAGGTAACCCGTGGGTAGCAAACAGCTGCCTCAACACCTTGATTACGGCAGCTGATGCCATGCTAGGGACCATCGCCACTTCTAACCATTTGGAATATGCATCAACGATAACTAAAAAGACCTTCCCTTGGAATGGCCCCGCAAAATCTATGTGCAGCCGGCTCCAGGGAGTCCTGGACTGCTCCCACCAGTGGACTGGTGCTCTGGCCACTTCTGGCCGCACCTCTTGGCATGCCTTGCATGTTCGTACCCATTGTTCTATGTTCTGGTCCATTCCAGGCCACCACACATAACATCGGGCTAGCGACTTCATCCTGACCATTCCCGGGTGTCCCATGTGAAGCGTCTCAAGAACCCTGTTTCTCAGTGGTGCTGGGATGATCACCCTATCTCCCCATAGGAGACAACCCTTATGCATGGACAATTCGTGCTGCCTTGTCGCATAAGGCCTGAATTTTTCTTCATGCGGACCACCTGGCCACCCCCTCCCCACCCAAGTGAGCACACGGGAGAGAACAGCATCTTTCCTCGTTTTCTCAGCTATATCCGTAGCTGTTACAGGAGCCCCCGGAAGTGTTTCTAGCATCATAATGTGCTCCGCCGGAGCAGGATCCTCATTGCTCCCGCCAGGAAGGGGCAAGCGACTCAGCGCATCAGCATGGCACAATTGTTTCCCTGGCACATGGGTCAAGGTGTACTGGAACCCATTCAGGAATATTGACCAACGCAACATTCTGGGGGAGAGAATTTGTGGCGTTTGTTTGTTTGGGTTGAACAACCCTAACAGTGGTTTGTGGTCCGTTTCAATGGAGAATTGGCGACCGTACAAATAATCATAGAACCTTTTGATTCCGGACACAATAGCCAGTGCCTCTTTATCAATTTGAGCATAGTTGCGCTCCGTGGGCGACAACGTACGGGAATAGAAAGAGATGGGCTTTTCCGACCCATCCGGTTCCCTATGACTCAGCACAGCCCCCAGACCGTATTGAGAGGCATCACATGCCAGGACCAGCGGCTTTGACTCATCATAATGAGCAAGGACGCTCCTGCTACTCAGCATTCCTCGCAAGGAGTCAAAAGCCTTCTGCTGCTCCCGCCCCCATCGCCACACATTCTTTTTCTGCAATAGTCTATGTAATGGTTCAGCTACCGAAGCTTTCTGGGGTAAGAACGAATGATAAAAGTTAATAAGTCCCAGGAATGACTGCAACTCCGTCTTGTTCTGTGGTCGTGGTGCCTCGATGATGGCCTTAATCTTAGCATCTGTGGGGTGGATGCCTGATGCATCAATTTTAAACCCCAAGAAATCCACCGTTGGCACCCCAAAACTGCATTTTTCCTTTTTCAGTTGCAACCCCACCTCCTTGAACTTGAGCAACACTGCACGGACACGCGCAACCAGTTCCTGTGGGTCTTTTCCAGCAATCAAAACGTCATCAAAAAATGGCAAGACCCCCGGCAGACCTCTTAACAGGCGTTCCATGAGCCCTTGAAAAATCCCTGGGGCCACACAAACTCCGAACTGTAATCTGTTAACTCTGAACGCCCCTTTATGTGTGACAATAGTCTGTGCTTCCGCTGATTGTGGGGTTACTGGCAGCTGTTGGTAAGCTTGTGCCAGGTCAATTTTGGCGAACACCTTGCCCCCAGCCAGTTTAGCCAACAGATGTGATACAACTGGAATGGGGTATGAGTTTCCCCTGAGTGCCTTATTGATAGTACATTTGTAATCTGCACATATCCTGACTTCCCCATTTGCTTTAAGGGGCGTGACGATTGGAGTCTCCCACTTAGCAGAGTCCACGGGTGAGAGAACTCCCTGCTTGACCAATTTATCCAGCTCTGCCTCGATCTTGGGTTGCAGTGCAAATGGCACTCGCCTTGGTTTGAGTCGGATTGGAGCCACCCCGGGGTCCAACTCGAAGTCAACTGGGGGCCCTTTATAACAACCCAGTTTTCCATTAAAGAGACCAGCAAATTCCTTGCATAATACCTCGCTCATCTCAGGGCAGGTTTGGATTGAATTAAGCCCTGAGATACTCAGTCCCAGGGCAGGGAACCAGTCAGTGCCCAGGAGACTGGGGCGACTGCCCTTCGCAATCACCAGTTTGAGTACAGCCTGTTTGTCCCGGAACTGTACTCTCACGGCACACATTCCCATAACATGGATGCGGCCTGCTGAGTACGACTGCAAGGTTGCCGGAAAGGGCTCCAGAGGGGGCAACTTACCCCTGGGGAAGAATGTCTTCGCGGTCTGGTCTGACACGATGGTGAATGCAGATCCGGAGTCCACCTCCATGTCGCACTGCTGACCCTCAATCTTCACCTTGACGTGTGCCTTGCCTTGCGCTGGAAACTGCACGGCCCTCCCATTGATCTCCGTTACGTAGTGGCAGTCCTTTAGAAAACGAGTTGCTGTGGGCGGTCTGCGATGCTCCAGTCTAGGTGCTCCTGTCGCTCCCGACGCCGCCGATCTACAGACCCTGGCGATGTGACCCGTCTTTCCGCACGTCCGGCAGATAGCATCCCTGAAACGACAATTCTTCCTTTCATGGTTTCCGCCACAACCTGGGCAACTGCCTCGGCGATCTCTGTGCACTGTGCAGGCCTGACGCACCGACTCAACCCCACGGACTGGGCTCTGGCTTGGAGTAGCCTCTAGCTCGTCCATGGCATGCGCAACTTCTATCTGTGGCTTAGTGGCCTTGCGACTGGCATCAAGCTCCTCTCTTTCATAATTCTCCGTGGCGGTGGCCTCCTTCAAGGCTGAAGCAAGGGTAACCTCTTCTTTAGCCACGATGCGTCTTCTGGCTTTCTTGCTGCTCAGACCACCAATAAACCGATCCAGGAGAGTCTCTTCCAGATTTTGGAAGCCGCAGTGCTGAGCGAGCTTCCGGAGTTCAGCCAGAAATGCGGATACAGACTCCCCAGCATGCTGCTGCCTCTTATGGAACTCCATCCGCCGGGCCATCTTGGTCTCAGTAGGCGCCAAGTGGCTTGTTAGGCAGGCAAGAATATCTTGGAGAGATGTCTCACTCAGCTTCGCTGGAGCAAGTAATGCCTTGGCTAGCTTGAAGGTCTCGGGCCCACAGTAGCTCAGGAATGTGGCCCTTCTTTTGCTGGCATCGGTGATCCCTTGAGCCACTGCGAAGAACTCGAAGCGTTCGACGTAGTCTTCCCAGGTGTGGGGCTCTGATGGCTGGAAGGGCTCCAATACCCTTGGACTCTCCATTGTCCTAGCGGGCAGGGTCGTCTTCTCAGCTGGCCAGTGAGTCTTGTTCTCAGCTGCAATCCGGACTCTGAGGCAGGGTTGTGTTTAACCGCTCCTCAGCATTCCGGATCCCACCTTCGTCGCCAGTTGTTGTGACGTGGGGTTTGTGATTTCAGCTCTCTTGACAAAACATGCTGGAGACAGTTCTCTAGTAACAGCTCTTTATTAAAGTGAACAAGACTGAAGACTGAGGAGAGGAAAGCTACATTTATAGGGACAGGGGACTAGCTAGGAAGGGATACATTTTGGAGGGAACAATATCACGCAATCACAGTGCTGCCTTTTGGAGGAAACCAATAAGACAGAGGATCCAAATACAGCAGCTTAAATGAACCAATAGTAGCTGTACCCTCTGGGACCAAAAGGCAGTTACTTTATCCTAATGCAAATACAGACAATAATAATACAGATATAAAATCCTTTGACTCAATACACAACAATTTGTGCTGGCTGTGACTAACTGGAGTTAGTCCACAAAATCTGGATGATTCCAGGTTAGCTGCTGGCCTCCCGCCGCCCCCCCAGCTGCCAATCCGGCCATAGGGCCGGATCAGGCCCTCGCAGCCGCCACCGCCGGCCTCCCACCGGCCTTTAAAGTGCCCTTTTCTAGGCCCTGGAACGAATTAATCCATTCCCAATGCATTCCTATGAGAAACCTCGTTTCAACTTACGAATGTTTCTACTTACGAATGTGCATTCGGAACGGATTAAATTTGTAAGTAGAGGTTCCACTGTATTATGATAATCCTTTTGGGAATAGGCATGCTTGTGGAATTCAACTGTGAATTCTGATACAACTGACTTAATCCATACTTACTGAGTTAATAGGCAGGTCGAAATGTCAGCTATATGTTTAAAGCACGTGATTTCCCCCGGAGAATCATGGGAACTGTAGTTTGTCATTCCCAGCACCCTTAACAAACTGCAGTTCCCAGTATTCTCTGTGGAAAATATGTGCTTTACTTGTATTAATGTGTATGCTTATCAACCACATTTCACACTCCAAGTCTCTGGGCTCAAAAATGAATAAATTAACAATGCAATATTTAAAATGCAAAGTTTTAGAATTAATTTATTAAGATATGTGTATTTTGTGAGAAAATATGTTATAAAATGCATTATTTAAATGCATAAAATGTGTATAAATGCGTTTAAAATGCATAATTTAAAACTTTTTTTGGCAGATTAAAAAAAAATCACAGATTTATGCAGAAACAAGATGACAGGTGACAAAAAGAGTTGACACAGACTTTGAATAGACTGATCCATTCCATCCTTATTCAGGAATCTTCACAATAAAAAGGCAGGATGTGAGGGGGGGGGGAAATTGGTAAATCTCTAGTTTACCCCTGGCCTACCTCAAAGGGTTGTTGTGAAGATAAAATGGGAGGGGAAACCTCTAAGAGGAAGGGTGGCATGTAAATGAAATGAGTAAAAACCCAGAGTGAAATATATGCTAGCAACCCAAGGGGAAAATGTGTCAAAGCATTAGAAAGGAACCTGGCTCATCAGAAATGTTATTTATAGAAGCCTCCAAAGCCACTGTAAGCCCTAATTGGTGCCAAGGCTGCTTCAAAGGATTTCTGTGAAATCCTCACAAATAGAGCAACACCATCCTCAGCCATTCAGCTGGGGAATGCAACATTAAAAGAATGGCAGTGGGCGGGGGGGGGGGATGACTTGATAAAGGTTGCAAACACAGAGAAGGGAAAAGACAACAAAACATCCTCTTCTCCAATTTAAAACCCAATCACAAATCCTGCTTGCAGCTGCACTGTGACAAATTGTGTGCTCATAAATAAATTCTAGAGGCTTTTTTAAGGAACCGACACTGTAAAAAAGGGAAAAAAGAGAAAAATAGTGGCAAGAATTAACGCAAACTTAGCCTTCCTTCTCCATAAAATAAAAATAAAATCTCATTGTTAGCACATAAACTATGCCACCACTTAAACAGGGATGCTCACCTGACGCCATAATAATATTTTTTTTTTTAATCAAGCATTTAGCTTTTAACTATGGCCTTTTTGCACGGGTGGGATGCTTTAATTTTTTTAAAAAAATAAAATTGTCTTTTAGATTTTTTTAATGCTGGTTTTAATGTATGTATGTGTTTGTTTTTTGCTTAAAATATTGTAAGTCACATTGGGTTGCTGTAGCAAAAAAGCAACTTGTAAATTTAATTCATCATCATCATCATCATCAAAGGGCTCTTTCACACAGGGGCTCCATATCACAAACAGACCATTCAGATGTTGCAAACATGTTGTTGACAACTGTGTCATTGTTGCTGTTGTTAAAAAATATAATAATTACTGGATTCTCCCCTGGGAAGAGTAAATCTGGATTAAATAAAATGTGAGGGGCGGGGGAATACGGGCAGGCACTGTATAGAGTCTGTACAGTGGAACCTCAGTTTATGAACACCTCGGATTATGAATTTTCGGTTTATGAACGCCGCAGACCCATCTGGAACGGATTAATTCATTTTCCATTACTTTCAATAGGAGAGTTCGCTTCAGTTTATGAACGCTTCAGTTTATGAACAGACTTCCAGAACCAATTACACCCATGCTTCAGTTTATGAACATTTCAGTTTAAGTACTCCGCGGACCCATCTGGAATGGATTAATCCACTTTCCATTACTTTCAATGGGAAAGTTCGCTTCAGTTTATGAACGCTCCAGTTTACTGTACTGTACATTTAAAGCACTCCTTAATAGTCATACTTCCTCCAAACAATCCTGAGAAATGTAGTTTGTTAAGGGTGGTCTTTGGAGACTCCTATTTCCCTTAGAGAGATACAGTTTCCAGCATGGTTTATCAACCAGTCCCCCTTCCCAGGGGGGCATTCTGGGAATTGCAGCTCTTCTAATAATTCTCAGTGCTCTTAACAAGCTACAACCCCCAGGAGCCTTTGAGGGAAACCATGACTGCATTAAATGAATACTGCATTAAATGAATAGTGTAGAAGTGGTCTTGAAAAATGTGCAACATCCGCCCCACGACAAACACTGGTCCAGAAGCACCCAAGGAGTGCCCTGTGGCTCTCAGTTCCATGAGGCCCTGGGCCTAATTTCATGTGGATGTCAAGAAAAGAAAGGGGCAGTGGTGGCTGGTGGCCATTGGGACTGGTGAGACACGAGGAAGGAAAACCAACAGTATGTGGAGCCAGAACTGCTTCAAGACAGAGCCAGCTAATTCTGGTTTGGCCCCCATCTTCCTCCTGCCTGTTGACTTCCACTAGAGCAACACTGAGACTGAGAAGGAAGGTGGAAGTTGACATGGCACTGCGTGAATAAGAAGGCAAGCAGGTTGTGGTTACCTGGTGGCGCTAGGATGGTGGGGCAGAAAGGGAGGTAACCCCACCTGCCTCCAACCCCACCCAAGTTTTGTCTCCAACCTTGTATGGTAACCTCACAGCACAGTCGGACTCTCTCCCATCTCTTCCTCCTATAGAATGCCGTCTCCTTTCACATCTGCTCTACCTCAAGATACAGGGGCGGTAGAGATAGACACTTGACATTCTCCTTTGTCTTCTCTGGCCAAGTGACGGCAACATGCCTCTCACAGGGCCCTGGACTGGCATTTCGGAGACCTTTGCTGTGCGTGTGACTTGAGGCTGCTGAGCAAAGGTTAAATGGAGCGTATAAGAGGAGCTGACACCAGGTGGACGAGAGCTGGCAGAGATGGGAAGTGAAGCAGGTGAAAAGCAGCCAGGTAGGGCAGCCTAGCCCAAGATGGCAGCTAAAGCATATTGAGCTTTTGGCCCAGCGGCTAGAAATCTTGCAGAACTCCAGCTCCCATCAGACCCACCCACATTGGTCAGTGGTCAGGTATGATGGAAGTTGTAGCCCAACAACATCCAGAGGGTCACAGGTTTCCCCATCCCTGTCTTTTCGTGCATTTTGTAAACCCCCCCCCTTTTTGTATGCATTTTTGTACATATCATTTGGCTACAGAACTGTTTTGCAAAATCCGGAGAAGTGTGAAATTTTGAAGGAGGGCTGTGTTTCAGTTTGCATATTTTTTCAGAAAGTGCAAAATTAAGTACCGTATGTTGGCCTTTAAAGGTGAACTGAAATGGCTTCCTCCCCATCCCTAGCTGTCTTGCCTTTCTGTCAAAGGTTGACCCATGGAGGTGGGGCTAGATAAGGATTTCAGGTTTCAAAGCTAAAGACCCCAGAGCCATGCAGGATCAGAGTTCCTCAGGAAAGTCTCAGCCCAAGCAAGAAGCCTTTTGTAGTTCTTACTATCTAGAACAGCCCAGTGACCAGACTAGTCAGAGCTATCAGCCAAACCTAACAAATTGCTGGTTAGCAAGAGAAGGGGCTAAGTCCACAGAGTTGTATTGCTGATAGGCAGATATTCAGATCATAGAAATACATTTGATAGAGAGGGCACAGTGTGATGTCATTTCCCCTCCTTTCCTGGAGAGAAAGGAGCATGTAGCACTTCTTCTTCTTCTTCTTCTTCTTCTTCTTCTTCTTCTTCTTCTTCTTCTTCTTCTTCTTCTTCTTCTTCTTCTTCTTCTTCTTCTTCTTCTTCTTCTTCTGTTTTTCTTTTACAGGCAGATGCTTGAAGCTGGTATTTTGTCTGCATAGTCGTCCCCTCCCCCCGCTTCCTTACCGTGATCCAATGCATGATTATAAAGTACGTAAATCTTATTTTTAAACTTACTTTACAAGTTGTTGCCTGACTCTTTGTTAAGTGGGGTAAGAAGGGGGAAGCCAGTTTACTTCGTTAGCTGGATTTGCTCAAACGGAGGCTTTGCAGCCTAATTCCCATGCTTTTAATTTTGCTGCCAACGATGGGATTTAAAACTCCATTCAACCCACACACATGACTTCCTGGAGGGATAAATTGTAATTAATGTATTCCCTCCTACCCATTAAAATCCATCCACAAAGCTAGGTGGACAGGGCCAGTCCAGGGCCTAAGAATACCCCTCTGCCCAGAGATATACTGCAAACCATATGGGAACTCACCACGTGTGACATAGGGCAGCTGAATGCAGAGCCAAGGTTTCCTAGTCCTCGTGCAGGCTGTCAGAAAAATCTCTTGTTCCCCAGTTCTGCTTGTGTTGTGTTTTGTGCTGCCACCTTTAAAACATGGAACACGGTAGAAGGTGCAGCCATTCACAGCTTTGACAGTGTTACTAGAGTTAGTGCCTGAAGTGGGCTGGTGCCCACTAGGATTTGAAGGGAAGAAGGCAGAGAGCCCAGCAGTAAGTGGAGCCAGACTCAATGGCAGGCAGAGCAAATCAATTCTTGTTTTCTCCCCACACTCCTCTCTGCTGAGTTCTACGACTCTGAGACTAAGGAGGAGGAGAGGGCTGTTGAGTAGTGTTACCCACTAGATTGGTTGTAAATAAGAAGGGAGGCAGGAAGGAGCTGGCTGAGGGCATATTGAGCTTGGTGGAGCAATGCCCTGTTTGCCCAAATGGAACTGCTTCTGTGTGTCTAGTCACCTTGGTTTCGTGTGTAGTCTGAGGCTATGTGCTGTAAACTGGAATAAAGCCTTCTGAGTTCAATGAGATCTGCTTCTGAGTGATGGGAAAGGTCCATAGTTCAGTGTTAGAGTAACTGATTTGCATGTGGAAAGTTCAGTCTCTGGCGCCACCAGGTAGGTCTGGGTTAGACCCCTTTCTGAAACCCCAGAGAGCTGCTATCACTCAGCGCAGACAGTACTGTGGGAGACAGGGCTACTCTGTCAGCTTCCTAGAAGGTCTGCTTACGATTGCAGGCTTCATGGTTAAATAGCAAGAGAAAATTTCCTGTCCAGCATCGCCAACTCAAAGACAACATGGATTGCGCTCTAGCAATGGAAGGCACATTGATTAATTCAGTCTATCAAAGGGATGAGTACATCATCTATGATTCATCATTTGGGCAAATTTCAGTTAACCGTTGGGATTTCATTTCTTACGAGAAATAGCTCACAGCAACAAAATATATGGACAAACTCTGTCCATAACAAGCTGCCTATTTATTAAGGGCAGAGCTCCCAAAACTGGAACTATACAAATTACAAATGCTTGTCAAACCTTGTCACATTTTTTCTGAATTTATCTCTGAGATGAATTCTTTATGTCTCCAGTTTATGGTTGAAACTGGGAGCTGTTTCCTCAAAGCTTCTTTTGCTTGCTTGTTACTGCTAAATGCTGCTCAGAGCTGGAGGCAAACTTACCCAGAAATGAAAGCCTTTCTCTTGTGTTTTTATACCCCGTTTATAATTATATATCGTATCTATTTTATTAACTCCTAATTTGTTTCTTTTTTCTTTTAGCTTTATTATTGAAAGCTCCTTGTGTTAAACTCACATTATTCTGTTGTTGTTATTGTTTGTTTCTCACTTTGTGCGTATTGTCCGTTTTTGTTTTTTAACAAAAATTTTAAAAATTAATAGTGGGGAACTGAACTTAACATTGCAAAACTGAGGAGTAAGGGGCAGTTTCATCAGTCCCTAAGAACAGGATGCTGATAGCCTCAGTACATATAGTGAGGGCTTGCTGGGCAAATATAAGACAGTCAACATAAGAGAAAGGGCTGGGATGGCTCTCAGGCTTGTGGGTGTTCAAAACCCACGTTGGGCAAAAGATTCCCTCCCAACTCTACAATTCTATGATTTTTAAAATAATAATAATAATAATAATAATAATAATAATAATAATAATTATTTATTAAATTTATATACGGCTCTTCGTCACAAGATCTCAGGCAGTTCGCAGATCTATAGACAGACTAAAGGTAAAGGGACCCCTGACCATTAGGTCCAGTCGTGACCGACTCTGGGGTTGCGGCACTCATCTCGCGTTATTGGCCGAGGAAGCCGGCGTACAGCTTCCAGGTCATGTGGCCAGCGTGACAAAGCCGCTTCTGGCGAACCAGAGCAGCACACGGAAACGCCGTTTACCTTCCCGCTTGGAGCGGTACCTATTTATCTACTTGCACTTTGATGTGCTTTTGGACTGCTAGGTTGGCAGGAGCAAGGACCGAGCAACGGGAGCTCACCCAGTCGCGGGGATTCGAACCACCGACCTTCTGATCAGCAAGCCAGGTTCTGTTGTTAACCCACAGCACCACCTGCGTCCCTATAGACAGACTAATCCACCATAAATTTGCAGAGGAGAAAGGAAAACTTTTGCTTGGTGGATGACGTGAAGTGGCTATGTTTTTTGGTTTCCTCCCCTCCCTCTCATGGCACAGGCAACAGTCAGCTGAATGTACAGCTTTGCATGGGCGGGAGCGTGGAAAATGTTTTCTCAAAGCCCTGCAGGAGCTACCTTGAGGCCCCTGAGCTTGTCAAGGAAAGTAATTTCTGTTTTAAAAATGCAAGGAGAACGGAGTTTATAGGATGTCAGCAGGCAATGATAATATGTTCAGTGTGGAGCAAGCGGTCAGCTACGGGATGATTTATTCTATCTGAGGACTCTCAGCCGTTCCCCTTCCCCCCCTCCTTTTTGTCTTCCTGCTATGCTGTCAGCTTAACCTGCCAACCTCTGCTGCTTAATTAATGCTCTGGCCACACTTGTCTCCCAGGGCAGAGCTCAAAGGCCACCTCACAAAAAGTAGCATGGGAGTAAAAACCTCTGATCTTGACAGCCGAGGAAAGCAGTAAGTAACATAATGGCCCAGAATGAGATGAGCTGGGAAGGAGTGTTCCATCTACATCCACATCTTATGTTTAAAGTACAGTGATGCTACTTTAATAGCCAAGCCTTCCCCCAAAGAATTTTGGGAAATGTAGTTTAAGGATTCTGAGAAGTATCAGGAGGCCTCTATCCCCCTCCCGCAGTGCTACAGGGTGGTTTAACAATCTATCCCTCTTCCCAAGGAGCTCTGAACGCTGCAGCTCTGTGAGAGCGAGAGAGGTTTCCTAACAATTCGCAGTACCCTTTAACAAATGACAGTTCCCAGAATTCCTTGGGAGAAGCCTTGACTGTTCAAAGTGGTGTAATAGTGCTTTAAATATATGGTGCGGATGTGGCCTTTGTGGGCAAAGTGGTTGAAGTACAAGGAGATTTCAAATGCACAGAGGATGGGGTTTTGCCACATGATAGAACACCCTATTCCAGGTGTGAGGAACTGGATTGAATCAGCAGGTCCAATTCCTATCCACACACACCCCGGCCCACAATAGGCCAAGTATGACAGGTAACTGGGGACACATACCTGTCAACCACCTGACATTACAGTGATGCCAAGGGCCCTCTTTTGCATAATTTTCCTTGGACCATAATATTGAACCCCTCTCTTTGTAAATCCCCAGTGTTGTTATTTTATTTTATTTGCTTTGATTGTTGCAATTTGTTTTTATACTGTTGTTATATATGTTTTAGGTTGTATTTTGTTCTAATGGAATTGTTTTTAAATTGCACATACGGTAATGTACACTGCTTAGATTTCATATATATGGAGTGGTTCTGATATGCTTTTACATTATAAAATAGCACTGTGCATGGAAGCCCCAGTCATCAGCTGATTGCCAGAGCATGCAAAGTGTTAGACACAGGGTTCTCATTTATGATCTCAGGTGCAGGGCAGGTGGGCCAACCTGGCTTTGTATAATCCTCCTTTAAATACATCTAGGTTGGTGGCAACATAGGTCACATGTTGTGGAAGCAAATCCTATTAACTATTGCACTGTATGAAGAAGTACTTCCTTTTGTCTGCCCTGAATCTCCCACCATGACAAGTGAAGTTTGAAACTGATGACAGTTCATCAATGACACCAAAGTTTAGTTCCTATGGTTTTCATTCTTATCTTGAAGGTTTGCCCATCATAATTTCGCAAGAGGCACAATCATGTAGAAATCCCTGATGGATACTGCTGATTCACACAATGGGTTCATTGGATTGCATTTAACAAGTTTTCTCTGTGATAAGTGGCGAATCTATCAGCAGTTGTATGATTCTGTGAAGCTGTTATTGAGGATCTCCTATAACAGATGGTCCTCTTATCACTACCTTGCCTGCCTCCCTGTCAGTAATAGCAATTGTTTCATCCAAGTATCAGGAGCACACAGAAACTGCAAGGTGGATGAATTGGTTTGCCGGTTTGGCAACCTGGAAAAGGCAAAAGGACCTAAGTAAACATACATGAATGTTTCATTGTGGTAGCTTTGCCCCCCGCTTGCCTCAGATCCGCAGCTGTTCTTGTAGCTCTTCGCTGCTCAAGCTTGCAGTGAATTTGACAACATATTTTATTCATTAGTGTTTGGGTTTTATTTCACGGGTAGCGATGAAAGCGAATTACACGTTTTGCGAAAACTCTAAGCTCACTGATGAATGAAGATGAAATGTCTTTCTGCAACTCTATCATGTTTTGCCAGTGTTTCATCTAGTAGCTGTCTGTTGCTACACACAGTTTTGTCCTTTTCCGAAGTCCAAGTTCTTGCAAGGTGAGGGATACAGGATTCAGTGGCATCCTGGACACCTGTGTGCAGGGCTTAGGCTGGTGACTCCAAAAGAGCAGAAGTCAAATGTTGTTTCAACACCAGGCAATTGTAGTCTGAGCCTTAACAAGGTGCTGCAGATGTTACTAGCTGGTACCGGTAGGTGTTGGAAGTGTGAAAGCAGGGGTAATTCAGTTTGCAGTTTAAGGATTAATTAGGTTGTGTTAAAACCAACTAGCCAAGAGGAGACAGGTAGAGGTGTTGCTTAGAAACTGGGCAAAGTAGAATGATCTTTGCTGAAGAAGCACATGCCCTGATTGACTATGTAGAAGGAAATTTCCTCCATAGGCTTGGTTGAATGTCTTCCTGCTACGTACAAGGCCTGAAGTAAGAAAGACAAACCGGTGTGTTCCTTTCTCCTTGAATTATTCACTGTTTTTGTTCATTTTTGCTCAGCAAAGTGTTAGTAGGATTTCTTGTCTCTCTGGACTCCCATCTGCTTTACTTAAGTGACTTTGCTAACCATAGGGCCCTCTGGGGCTCAACCTGAGGCCAATTCAGTCTCCTGCTCTGCATCCCTAGTTTCACCCCTCTAACTCTGAGGTCATTGTGTGCATTACAACTTTCATTGCTGTTTAAGGCTTGATTAAGGGTATTGGTTTCTGCAATTTGATAGGAAACGTCTGGCTTGGTAGCATCCAGGCAGGTAAAATAGCAAATGGGCTTGCACAGGGCATACACATCTTGTTTAATTAATCACTTGGTGCACACCTTGATGCTTGGATGCTCAGTCAATTAAAAGCCTAAGGCCAAAAAGTCCTGTTAGTAAGTCATGGCAGCGAGAGAAGTCAATGGAGATGGATGTGATATTTGATGGGAGTTTGGGTCAGTGGTGGTGAGCACCTGTTGGAAAGAAATATCCCATTTCAAGAGGACCCAGATTACTGTAACAATCTGCATGTGCTAACCATGCATATGCTAACCCTGCTTGGCAGGGGGGTTGGACTGGATGGCCCTTGTGGTCTCTTCCATCTCTATGATTCTATGATGGGTGGGTATGCTTGCTCCCCCCCCCCCCATGAGCCAGTGCGGTGTAGTGTAAGAGCGGTAGACTCGTAATCTGGGGAACCGGGTTCACGTCTCCGCTTCTCCACATGCAGCTGCTGGGTGACCTTGGGCTAGTCACACTTCTCTGAAGTCTCTCAGCCCCACTCACCTCACAGAGTGTTTGTTGTGGGGGAGGAAGGGAAAAGGAGATTGTTAGCCGCTTTGAGACTCCTTCGGGTAGTGATAAAGCGGGATATCAAATCCAAACTGCTCCTCCTTTTCTTCTCCTTCTCTCTCTGGCATTCTGCTCTGTTGATCTCCCGACTCCTGTCTCACCCCACCTTCTTCCCTCTGGCCATGCTGTTTCCTTCCTTACAGTCCTCTAGATTCCACCCCTAGCCCTCCTACCATCTTGGTCACTTCAGCTGCTCAGGTTTTGATCTGAGCCTTGAAAAGTACATGGAGCTGAAAGAGGAAGTGGTGGGAAGAGGCACTCTTCCAACATCCTCCTTCAGCTCTATGACTTTTCAAAGGGGAACAGGGGAACCACACTCACCACCCCATAGCAGAGAGAGAGGGTGGGGGCTCTGAGCCTTTGCTTATGCATGGGTATGTCCATAAGGGCATCATCATACCCACGGACATCACACGGGTGACTCCACGCTTACTTTCATTGCTGTCTCTGGCATTTTGGAGCTTTCCATCAGGTCTTCAGCCACTCCTGTCAGCTTTGTGCCATGTTATTTTCCAATAATGCATTCTGATGCAGAATAAACTCCAGCCCAGAGTAAAAATACTGACTGCATACACACCATACATACAAAACACCCAGCCCACTCCCTCCCCCAAAAGTCATGGGAACTGCAATTTACCACTCGCAGAGCGACAATCCGCAGGATTCTTTGGGGGGGGGGGCATGTCTTTAAATGTATGGTGTGTACACAGCCTTTGAGGCATTTGCTAAGTAGTACCATGCTTAGTAGTAATTGCCCTGAAAACCATCTACTTGTTAGCTTTGCTGCAAAATTAGGCCAGACTAGATAGTGATTTATGCTCAAGAGATGTCGGGGGAGGCAGTCTTGCATGAAAACCGTATCTTGTACTCTTCTCTCATGAGAGGAGTTGCTTTTTAGGGCTCCCAGACTTGTCAGCCTTAAAGCAGAACCTTGACAAGGAGCGAAGGATTCAAACCTCAGCCCTAGGTGCTCCTGCAGCAAATGTGCTTGTCTTTACCTTGATTGTTAAGAATCCATCATGAAATCCTGCATTACCTGCTGAGACTAGGGTAGACGTGGCAGTACATCAAGAAAGGTGTCTTTGTGCTGCTGCGTGGTGCAAGAAGCAGATTAATTGGTAAGCTGCAGAAGATAATAGAGAAGTCCTCCCTCTGAACAAGCCTCCTCCGTTACACAGAACAGTGCACAGCCTTTAATGGCAGGAAGGGTTTTTTTTTTTCTTTTGAAGCAGCTGGACTCTTGATAATTGTTCTTCAAGGCCATTATTGCTTTAATCCGAAGGGAAAATTTGGGGAGTTTCCTGAATTTGGCATGAGCTGGTTTTGTGACTGCTCCGTTTTTCACTCCATCCTGTCCTTGGCCTTGAGGAACCTTTATTATGAACACGTTTCTGAGTACTTGCTATGAACACAGAAGGTCAGTGTTCCATCAGTGCTGCTCTGTGAGGAGCAGTGGCGCATGAGCATGCAATATTAAACACGCTACTTGCCCAGCTCCAGAATACCGACACTGATTAGCAGGTAGCGTGGAGGGTTGAAAAGGAACGGGCATGTTCTCTTGCACGATGGTGTTTCCACTCATGTTCAATCCGTCACCTCTGAACTCCTCTGCATATGTTGCCTCTTGGGTGAATGCTCAAAGCGAGGTGAAACACCAGGCTTGCTTGACAAGTTCTTGCATATATCTAAGTGGGAGACTTAAGAACTAAAGAGGAGCCCCTCTGCAACAGACCCCAAGTCCACCTAGTGCAGCATCCTGTTTTCCTCTTCGGCAAGCCTACAAGCAGAGCATTGAAAGCAGAAGCCCTATCTTATTGCTCCCTTGCTCCTGGTTCTCAGTGGCATCATGCCCCCAAGTCTGGAAGCTGCATATGCATATAATAAACCTAACCCTGGGCTCTAATCCACTGGAAAGCTCCCTGTGCAAGACCAAGAATATAGATAGCCTAAAGGCAGATCTAGGGGAAAGTGACCGGTGTCTATCTATAGTGTAGGAAGGAATGTATGAACTAAGAAGGCAGAAGTAGTTAAGACAAGAATAGATGCTTATACGGCACACAGGTGCCCATCCTCAACTCCCTTGCATAGCTAAGCCTTCAATCACTACTGCCTGCTTTTGGTTTGGTGGTGCTGAAGACCCCCCCCCCAAAATCAATCTAAGTATAGAAACTTGGCTTTCAAAGAGAGTTGCATTTGTTTCTTGGTTTGTTTGTTTTCCAGAACATGCCCTCTTTCCTTCTGGCTTAAAAAGCCCCCAAAGTAGCTTGCAGTAGTTAAAATATAATACTATTGGGGTGGGGGTGGGGAGATTAAAATGATAGAGGCCAGTAATGCTGATCACAATAGTAGGAGTAAAGCTGAAGTCAGATAAAAGCTAACATTTTTGTTTAAGTCTTCAGCATTTGCCAAAAGGCAAATGGAGTAGAGAATTTTTTTTCCAGGCTAAGGGCCACATTCCCTTTTTGGCAGCGTCGCAGGGGCCACATGCAAGTGTCAGGCAGGGCTGGAGGCAAAAGCAGGAGGGGCAACAAATGCAAAATTTGCCTTTGTATAGTAGGCTACGTTTATATATACTCACGTACCCCTACGACAGCCTCCATCCAGGCAAGCAAGAGGCATTATCAGAGCTCTAGGACACATTTTGGATAGGCAAAATCAGTCATGGAAGTTGCAAAGAGAAGCTGGTGAGGCAGGTAGCCTGGAAAGATTCCCAAGGGGCAGAAGTCGAGGCCTGGAGGGCTGCATTTATACTCTTGAGTCTAAGGTTTCCAACCCCTGAAAAAGGCCAAGGGAGAAAGGGGCCAAGAGAACCTCTCCAAGGAGGGAGCTCCATGAGCTTGGACTCCATAACTGAGAAAATCCCTGCCCCATGTATAATAAAATAATAATAATAATAATAATAATAATAATAATAATAATAATTTATTATTTATATCCCGCCCATTTGGATGGGTTTCCCCAGCCACTCTGGGCGGCTTCCAACCGAATATTAAAAACAGTACAGCATCAAACATTAAAAACTTCCCTAAACAGAGCCGCCTTCAGTTGTCTTCTAAATGTAAAATAGTTGTTTATTGCCTTGACATCTGCTGGGAGGGCGGGTGCCACTACCGAGAAGGCCCTCTGTCTGGTTCCCTGTAACCTCACTTCTTGCAATGAGGGAACCACCAGAAGGCCCTCGGTGCTAGATCTCTGTAAGAAGACAGAAATCTTTATAGAATTCAGTGGTAGAGTATCTGCTTTACATGCAGAATGTCCCAGGTTCAGTCTTTGGAGTTCCCAGGTAGGGATTGAAAAAGTGCCCCGTCTGAAATTTGGGAGAACTGCTTGCTGCCAGTCAGTGTAGATAATACTGAACTAGATGGGCCAATGACCTGTCTCAGCTTCCTGCTCACATCAGGTTGAGGAGTCCCTGTTGCTATGACAAGTGCAAACAGACTTGCTTAGAGAACTGGACAAAAATATCTAAAGTGGCATGTTTTCTCTTGGCTCTAATAAATGGACACATTATCCAAGATGGCAGAAGTGAAATGCTTCAGCAAACAGGAAGTGTCAGCAGAGCTCGGCAGAGTCGCCAATAGATGGGGGAGCTCAGAAAATGCACATTTCTAATGTTCACCCCAACTGGCTCCCTCCCACATCCCATTCCTTTAGCTACCAGAGTCTCAGGGGCTGTCTTCTTGAATGTGTTGGGTTCTTGAAGTTTTCCATCGTATGACAAGTGAGGAGCTAAGCAGCTCAGGAGGTGTGAATAGGATAAAATATATATTGTAGAGCAATGTCATGATTTTATGGAGCAAGAGGGACCACACTGGTCACTGAGATCATTTCAGCAAAGAGAGCTTTGGAACGGGAAAGAATAAATACAACTTGAAAGTGGGTAAAGAGACCCCTGACCATTAGGTCCAGTCACGGATGACTCTGGGGTTGCGGTGCTCATCTCGCTTTATTGGCCGAGGGAGCCGGCGTACAGCTTCCAGGTCATGTGGTCAGCATGACTAAGCCACTTCTGGCGAACCAGAGCAGCGCACAGAAACGCTGTTTACCTTCCCGCCGGAGCGGTACCTATTTATCTACTTGCACTTTGACGTGCCTTTGAACTGCTAGGTGGGCAGGAGCTGAGACCAAGCAACAGGAGCTCACCCCGTCGCGGGGATATGAATCGCCGACCTTCTGATCGGCAAGCCCTAGGCTCTGTAAGTAAGGACAAATGTCATTTTTTAAGTAACCAAAATAACTCACTGGGGAGAGAGGGTGACCCCTAAGTTGATTTCAACTGGCAACATAGAGACTTGGGCGATGCTGATCACGTCAAGGCCTAGAGATGAAAGGAAACCTCAAAGGATGCCAGACAGGGTAGGATTCCTAATGCTGACACATCAAGGTTATGCGGATATGCTGGTCTCCATCTCTGCTTTTCAGGGAAATAACAGGCATGCATTTTGCTTTCCCAAACGTTAGTTTAAACACCAGCTGTGAGGATGTAGCACACCAGAGAATGCATCCTTACTGCGGCATTCTCCATCCTGCTGATGGGAGTTGTAGTTCAAAACATCTGGAAGATGCCAGGCTTGGGGGAAGCCCTACAGGGTGATCCAAACTCATACACAGCATACATTTAAAGCAACTCGCCAATAATCCCAGAAACTGAAGTTTGTTAAGGGTACCAGGAATTGTAGCTCAGTGAGGAGTAATCCACAGGTCCCATGATTATTTGGTGGGGAGCTGTGTGCTTTTAACTGTATGGTGTGTATGCAGCTGCAATGTTAGCCTAGGTAGTGGAGAGCTGCAAGATTTTAGGGTTTCAGTGTCAAGTGTTTTGAGTATAGAAGGGAGAAAAGAAAGATCATCAAAGGAAGAAGCAGAGGAGGATCGAGTGGGGGAGAGGAGGTTGAGGGATGAAAAGAGCAAATGTATGCAGAGCACAGAGAGAGGTTTTCTTGGCTTCTCCAAGAGACCCCAAAGATATCTGGCATTGCTTATTCACTGGGTTCTCCATGGACCACAGCAAAGGCAAAGATCTGATGCTGGAGGATAGACATCAAGGCCAGAGCCGACAGGAAACCTCTGGCAGAGGGGAGGCGTCTCAGCAGCCTTACATAATGAATGCTAGACTCTGATGCCTGGGGGAGAGGAGGGAGGGAAGGAAAGAGGCGGAGAAGTGTTTCAAGAAGGTAACAGAGCTTTGAGCTTTGAACAGCCCTGGATCTTGCTCTGGTAGAAAACTGGAAGTTCAGTGAGGGTGGTGAGAGGACGAGAAAGTAAAAGAAAATAATTGCTGCTGGCTTGGAATCCAACCTGCATTGGGGAAAGAGGAGGGAACGTTGCCCTAGGGAAGCACCGTCTACGCTTCATCTGTCTCTGGGGGAAAGCTGCTGCCCCACCAGGTGAGCTCATTTTAAGTCTTGCAGGTTTTGCTAACCTGATGCCCTCTGAATGTTTTGGACTACAACTCCCAGCAACGCTTGTTGTGATCCAAAACATCTAGCAACAGGTTGGCGAAGGCTGAAGTAATGCATTGTCTCGGCTCTTGATACTCGCCTCTAGAGTGAATAGTTGCAGAAAAAGATGGGGCTTCAGAGTTTTAAAAACTGCAGCTAACATTAGATGTTGGCATCTGTGCACTTTCAGGGGTGAAGTCAAACCGCTGTGTTAGCAGCACTGAAGTGACCAGGGCTGGATTAAGACCTTTAGAAGCCCTAAGCACTTAAAAGACATTGGTGCCCCCATATATATCTTATTTAAAATATAGACAACAATAAACTGTAAAATAAGATTTTATTTTTTGAAATGAAATGAAAGCTATAGCAGGATGGAAAATAATGCTTATTTTTTATGCTCCCACTTTATTTATGTTTGGGGGGGAAATTCCTACCTTTTCTAATTGCAAAGTCTTTGATCAGATGTTCAAAACTAATCTTACGTACCGTAACACATCTGCTTCTATACTTAGTAGAGACAGTGGTGGACTGGGTCTAAAAATGTTGATTGTCAGGAGCCAAAGGGGGCCCATGCACAACTATAAGAGTATTATTTAATTTTTGTAAGAAATAAATGAATATTTCAAAAAATACATAAGTGGAAAAAGGAACTTTTTGGGGGTGAAATATATATATATATATATATATATATATATATATATATATATATATATATAGTAATTACAGTATTTATATATATTGTACAAATTACTGGCAGTATACAATAGAAACTAAATGTAAATACAGATTGTTAAATTTGATTTTTGTAAAATAAATAAATGGTGGATATTTTAAAATAGTTTGCTGGTATTGAACATTTTACACATTAACAGGTAGTTCAAAAGTATGTTTCATATAGTCAACTATATTCAGAGCGATCGTTTGAATTCACTAGATGATTGCAAATCTGTCAATAATTGCTTCTGCATCCAATTTATCTAACAATTCATTTTCTCAATGGATAGCAACATGTATTATTCCAAGTTCTCTGCAGACAGTGAATTTCTTAGCCTTGTCTTTATGACTTTTAGCTTTGAAAATCTCCTCTCACATTGAACTTGAGTACTGGAGCTGTAGTTTGTGACGTTGCACTGGAGCTGTAGTTTGTGACGTTGGTGAAGGCAAGGCCTCTGTGTACTAAAACATTGTTCAGGTAGAGGGCAAGCTTATAGCAGGAGAGCTGGCTGGCAGCTTAAAGTGAGTCAAAGCACATGACTTTATAAAGTTCATAAAAGTGATCATATGTCTTGTCATGAAGTCTGTTGGATGCCAGAAATTTTAGTACACAGGATTGGCACAAATTTTACACATGGTGGAACTGGAATCCATATTCTCACCATCCACCATACAGCAAAGTTCAAAGCAAGATAAAACAATTTCAACATTAAACATTAATATTTGCTGATCTGTGGAGCCAGTTTAATAATACCTTCCAGTGCTTCTTCTTCACGGCCCTTCCTTACAATTGCTTTAAACTTTGCTGGGTCCAAGCAGGATAAATCTTCATACAACTTTTTGTGTTGTACAAAGTGTGAATCTAGTGACTGGACAATGCGGTCCATTTTTAGGTTAAACACATTTACTTGAAAATTAGCTAGAATAATTTTTTCCCATTATCTATAAGCGCATTCTTTTCTTCTTCCTCTGCCTCTTAACTGGCAATGCTGTTTCCAAAGAGTCAATTTTCAATGTTTGATTTTCATCCATGTTCAACTGTGAAATCTTGTCATTACATTTATTTATAAACCCCAGTGCCTTGCTGTGAAGGTTATCAAATGTCTGTTCTTTCAACTGTGTTGTGTAGCTGCATTTACTAAACTCCATACAGAAAACATATAGTATCTAAATCCCTCGTCTGTAAATAACTTCAAATGTATACAAATGTATACAAATCAGCAAATGCTGTCAATATTGTTTCAATCTTTAGAAGACTTTGAAGTAAAACATTTGCTTCTTGATTTGTTTATGCATCAAACTTGCCTGAATCTTGTATATTGATAAGCATTTCAAAAGATTTGACATGGTACTTCTGTTATATTTTCAAGCTACTAAAATATCATTAACATTTTAAACATATTTAATGTTTAAGGGGCCCCACTTGCCATCCGGCAAGCTGACACCTTGGCCGGTCCGCCACTGAGTAGAAATAAGGCATCCAGCCTGCCTTGTTGCATAGTTGTTCCGTTGGGATTTTTAATATACATGGGAAAATGAATGCTAAGCTGAGCAATTTGTGACCATTAATGTTAAAAAAATGTTTAAAAATGTTTTAAAAATCCAACAATGGGAAATTTCTGTGGTGCCCTCCTTCCCTTTATGCCCTAAGAATGTGCTTAATTTGCTTAATGGTTAATGCAGCCCTGGAAGTGAGTTCCCTGGGATGCAAACCTACCATAGGCAGTTAAGGTCCTGGGCTGCCCAGATGACAAGATGTGGTCCAAAGAGAAGCAGAGCAATACAGGAGTTGCTGGAAGAGGAGGCATGTAGGGTTTACTTCTTAGCTTTTTCTTATTTTCTTCTCCTGAAGATATCCTGCAAGGCAGGACCAGAGTTTTCCTTCTCCTAGATGGGCTACCTTCCCAGGTTATACAGGTGCAAGAAAAGAAACAGACTCTACACCCTTTTCTATGCAACAAAATGAATAAATTAAGGAACAGGGGACTTGAGTCACACTCATACCATACATTTACAGCAAAGAATCTGGAAACTGCTAGGAATTGTACTTCTGTGAGGAGTCTCCTAGCGGTGCTCAACACCTGTAACAAATAACAGTTCCAAGGAACCTTTTGGGGAAGACACAACTGTTAGTGGTAAAAGAGTGTTTTCAAGGTATAGTGCAGGTGTGAACAATGTGTTTTTTATATCTGGTTGCTGGGGGGCAGTGTGCCTAGGCAGAGTCTTTGCCTTTCATCTCTTAGGTTCCAAATTCAGGAAGCATATCAAGCTGAACAAAATGCAACAATAAAACTCTGAGAGCTTGAGAAAGACAATTAAGAGGTGATATGAACCTAGCAGTTCGAAAGCACGTCAAAGTGCAAGTAGATAAATAGGTACCGCTACAGCAGGAAGGTAAACGGCGTTTCCATGTGCTGCTCTGGTTCGCCAGAAGTGACTTTGTCATGCTGGCCACATGACCTGGAAGCTGTATGCCAGCTCCCTTGGCCAATAACGCGAGATGAGCGCCGCAACCCCAGAGTCGGTCACGACTGGACCTAATGGTCAGGGGTCCCTTTACCTTCACCTTTATGATTTCATATATTTGAAAGTCAATGGAGCAGATTTGTTTTCAGTTGCACCAATGGGTAGGGCATTGGAGAATGGGTTCAACTTATGAGATAAAAGGATTCAGACTACTACTGATATGTGTATGCCATCCCATAATATCAAGATTAAACATTTGGAAGGACTTCCTGACGGTAGATGTTCAGCAGTGGAACAGCCTGCCTCGGAAAGTGGTGGGCTCTGCTTTAAGATTTTTAAGAAAAGGCTAGATGGTCACCTATTTGGGATGGTGCAGTAGTGAATTTCCTGCATTGGCAGGGGGTATGGATTAGATTACCTTTGAGACCCTTTTCTTTGATATCCATCTACCATCCCTCAGAAGGGGCTGCTGCTCAGTAAGTAAAGAACACTACTTGCATGTAGATAAATCCAGTTTCAGTCCCTGGTTTCTGTTTCTTCTTCTTCTTCTTCTTCTTCTTCTTCTTCTTCTTCTTCTTCTTCTTCTTCTTCTTCTTCTTCTTCTTCTTCTTCTTCTTCTTGTTATTAGCTAGTCACTTTTCTCACAGAACGACCCCAAACAACTTACATTGAAAGCAATTAAGAATAACCATGTGAAAACTTAAGAAGAGCCATACAGATAAAATGCAGGGCTCACAGGATCCCACCCCACTGTAAGAGGCCACAAAACCACCCTCCGCATTAAGGGTCAAAAGCCTGGGTAGAGAGAAATGTCTTTGCCAGGCACCTAAAAATAGATAAGGACAGTGCCAGGCAGTGCTAGTGTTCCCTGAGAAGAACACTCAGGTCACCGTTGAAAAGGCTCGTCCCTGTGTTGTCGCCCTCTGAACTTTCTATGGAGGAGGCACATAAAGAAGTGCCTCAGACGAGGATCCCAGGGTCCAGGTCAGGTTATGTCGTCCTCTTCTTCTTTGGCGATCACTCGTAGCCGAGTAAGATTGTCTTCCATGAACACGATTTTAACAGAGAGTCTGTAAGTGACTGTGGAGGCCAATTCTGGATCCACATGTCCTTCCAAAGTGGGGACATTGGTTTCCAGGTGGGAGTTGATCATGGTGAGGGTTTGCCAAATGTACCTTCCTCTTTGCTCCTTTCTCCTTTTCGCCATGAGTTTGTGCTTCTTCAAAGTCCCTGACAGCTTTGGTAAAGGCTGTTCTCCAGTTGGAGCGCTCGCAGGCCAGTGATTCCCAGTTATCAGTGCTTATACTGCATTTTTTAAAGATTTGCCTTGAGAGTGTCTTTGAACCTCTTTTGTATGTGGGGAGTTGTTAGGAGCTCACTGTTTCCCTCACAAAGCTACAATTCACTGTGGTTTAACATTCAATTCCTGTTCCTAGGGAACTTTGGGAATTGTAGCTCTGTGAGGTGAAAAGGTCCTCTTAACAGCTCTCAGGACTCTTAAACTACCATTCCCATGATTCCTTGGGGGAAGCCACAGTTGTTTAAAGTGGTATAATAGTGATTCAAATGTATTGTGCAGATGGGGCCTAAGTTGAGCTAGGTTTGGATCCAGTAGGTCCATGGCTGTCCCAGTTCCACACAGCCATGCCCCAATTTTGCTCCTTCCACTGGCTACTTCTTGTGGGAACACCACTGATGATAGTGACTGCATACACACAATGAATTTAAAACACATTTTAAGCATATTCTGGGCATTGTAGCTTGGTAAGGGCTGTTAGGAGTTGTAAATCTGTGAGGGGTAAACTACAGTGCCCAAAATTCTTTGAGTGGAAGATGTGCCTTGAATGTGCTTTCTAAGTAGAGTGTGTACACAATCAGTGTTTCCTTCACTATGTTTTCTGTAGCTGCAGGGGATGTGTGTGTGTGTGTGTGTGTGTGTGTGTGTGTTGGCCAGCGTGCAGGGATGCCTGCTAAATCCCCTAATCCCCTCTACCATAGACGCACAGATCATGGGTTAGGATCGCAGCACGAATCCCATTCAATTCAAATGCATCACATTGTAAAATAATAATAAAAACGCACGCATAAATAACAAATAAAAGAGTATGTATATATGAAATGGTGGCATCAGTTTTATTTGAGAACCATTATGGCTGAAATAATCAAGGCAGCTATTTTTCTTCAAGTTTATATTTACCATTGTGATACGCAGAATGAGTTAATCTTGACTGGTCAGAGAAAAAAGATTTTCTTATCTTTTCGTCTTGATAATTAAAGAAACTATGGAGTCAGACATGGGTGGTCTGGCTTTCCTCAATATGTTTGTGCCTGTTGTTCCATGCAGAATGATGGAGCCAATGTCAATGAATCTACTTGCTAAGATGCCCTAATTCCTATACATCATGAAAGCAAATAACAATAACCAGCCACTATGGAATAGACCTACACAGGCAATAAATCTTCTGACCAAGGCAAGCCACTACACAATCCCTGGCATCTCATGGAAGTTTGATGCGGATGCCCACTAGAGGCGTGCAAGCTGATGAAAGGTTGTCACAATTATACAGGCAGTGGTACTGGAGCCCCATCCTCACAGTAACTCAGGCATGTCGGCACGATCCCATTCAGGATGCTGAGCACAGGCCACGAATCCCCTATGTAATTGACTCGCAGATAGGGTAGCAGAATGTCCTTGGCTCAAGCCAGAGCCCGCCAATCAGAGTCAGCTGAAAGCGAGCTTGCCAGGCACCAGATTAGCAGAGCTGTGCGATGCAAGAGTGGGGAAGGCACCGGAGGAAGGAGAGATGAGCACAATTATTCTAATGCTATTATGTAAATCGCTTTGCAAAAAAGGATAGCTTATTCACTCCCTTTAGGCTCTGCTTTGACATTTACACATCAGGGGAGACCCAGCTTTCTTTTCCTTTGGCAAATGATCTACCCCCCCCCCCAACCATCAGCAAGGCAGCGGGGCTAATTGGGCCAGCTTTGTCCACAGAGGTAGGGCATGCTGGGGCAGAGAAGTAAACCAAGGCTCTGCCCAGGAGAGGCCAGGACGATGATGACGTTAGGGTAGAGCTTTGGGGAGAGAAGTCCAGAGCCCCACTGAGCTCGTTTTGAAGCAATTGGAGTAATGTACATTATTAGGCAGGGAGCTGACTTTCAGTGCCTTGAATAGCCTGCAAAGTTTTTGTTGTATATCACCATTGTACAGTATTTTTATCCCCAGATAATGCTGGAATAAGTTGGCTGTCCCTGCTATTTGGGGTGGAAGTGGCACCATTTTGCTGCACTGTGTCTAAGCAGCCCCGATTAGCAGCAGTTTTTTAAGTGGAGCCAAGGCATGAGGCATTCAATCCATAGGGTAAAATTACCCAATCTACACCACTGGGATACGGCCCTGGCCAGTTATAGTCTAGATCAGGGATTGCCACATACCCTCCAACATCTTGCATCCCCAAACCGGATGTGCGTCTTCCTGCCCATGCTCCCGCATGAGTCATGTGACCTGCGCAAGATCAAGGAGGCCAAAAGGCACATGGGGGGACACAGTGCCCCAAAACATGTGTTTTGGGTGCCATGTGCCATCGCAGCATCAAAAAAGCGCTTTTCCAGGGAGATATCTTGGTGCAAAATCACGCTAGATCACAGCATCCAAAATGGCTGCCGTGGTCTCATGTGAGAAAAAGGAATGTCCTGTTTTTTTGTTTTTGTTTTTCTGGGACACTTGCGGGGTATATTTCCAGCCTTTTCAGGCTTGCAGGCACATTTGGAATTTTGAATGAGTGCCATGAGTGCCCCCCCCCCGCCCTGGTCACACATAAACCACTTTCTCCAGAGATCTGTGTAAACGTCAGGTCCAGTGGAATCAGTCTGAGCCTCAAAAGGGTCAAAAGAGCTGAAAGAGGAAGTGGGGACTGGTAGAACACATGATTTGCGTGCCAAAGGTCCAAGGCTTAAACCCTGGAATCTTCTAGTAGGTCTGGGAAAGACACTTGTCTGAGACCCTGGGTAGCCAGTGTATATCATGTTGAGACACCATCTGCACCATATATTTAAAGCAGTATCACAGCACTTTAAGTAGTCATAGCTTCCCCACAAAGCACCATGGGAAGTGTGGTTTATTAAGGGTGCTGAGAGTTGTTAAGAGACCTCTATTGGCCTCACAGAATCTAGACTCAGCAGTGAACAGTGAGGTGGCCAAGTTTAACTGATGATACTAAATTGTTCAGGGGCGTTAAAAACAAAAAGAGATTGTGAACAGCTCCAAAAAGACATCTCCAAACTGAGTGAATAGGTGGTAAAATGGCAAATGCAGTTCAATATAAACAAGTGTAAAGAAATGCATTTGGGGGGCAATAAATAAATAAATATTAACTTCAGATATATGCTCATGGGGTCTGAACTGGCAGTGAATGACTAGGAACAAGGCTTTGGGGTCACAATAGATAGCTCAATGAAGACGTCAACCCAGTGCATGGGAGTTGTGAAAAAGCCAAATTGCATGCTAGGGATCATTCGCAAAAGGATTGAAAGCAAAATTGCCGCTATCATAATGACGTTATACAAATCTATAGTGTGACCGTATTTGGAATACTGTGTATAGTTCTGATCTCATGTCGAAAAGGATATTGCAGAGCTGGGGAAGGTTAAGAAAAGAGCAAGCAAAATGATCAAGGGGAGGGAGTGACTCCCTTATAAAGAAAAGGAGCAGCGTTTGGAGAAAAGCAAACAAGAGGTGACATGGTAGAGGTTTATAAATTTACGTATGGCATGGAGGAAAGTGGGTCGAGAAAAGCCCCCCCCCTCCTAAAAACTAGAACTCACGGACATTTAATGAAGCTAAATGCTGGAAGATAAAAGGAAGTTCTCCTTCAATGCAGTGCTTAGTTAAACTATGGAACTCACTCCCACAGGAGGCAATGATGGCCACTAACCTAGATGGTTGTAAAAGAATGTTAGAAGGAGAAGACTATCAATGGCTGCTAGCGGTGATGGCTAGGCTCTGCCTCCACTGCTAGAGGAGCGATGCTTCTGAGCAATGGTTTCTGGAAACCACAGGAGGAGAGAGTGCTCTTGCGCTTGAATCCTGCTTATAGGTTTTCCACAGGCATCTGGCTGGCCACTGTGAGACCAGGGTGCTGCTGGACTTGATGAGCCATTGGCCTGATTCAGCAGGCTCTTATGTATAGCTCCCAAGATTCTTTGCAGGAAGTCGCTCCTGTTTATACCGTAGTGGTATGATACTGCTTTAAATCTATGGTGCAGATGGGTCCAGGTTTTGTTGGCATCCTCAATGGGCACCACTACCTCAGTGAGTTTACCTCTTCCCTCCCATTGTTGCTACGCTTCACCACCTGCGCTCCATCATTGCTACCAGACAGAAGAAGTGTTCACACAGCTTTCAATGAGTTTGCAGTGTGTGTTCCCAGCAGATGAGCTGTGTAAATCAACAACTGAATGCTTTTGCATGGTCTTCAGTGTTAATGTCTGAATAAGCCCTGTTTCAGGGAGTAAGAAGACAGTGGCAGATGCTGCTCCTCTTTTCCGCCACCGTTGTAATTTGCTTGTTTGTTGCCTGTGGGTCAAAACAAGAGGCAGGTGAACCAAGCACCTCTGTAGAGAGTAGGAGCAGATCCAAGGGGACGTTATCAGCGGCCTCCTGCTGTGATTTGGGCCCCATAGCAGGTGCTCAGGCATAACGACCCTTGACAATAGCCTTTTACATGATTGGTTCGATGGTGCAGTAGCCAGAAGAGTTTGCACCAAAATACTGGCACAAGTTCAGGAGAGAGAATTATACATGTGCAACATTCCATGTGTGCCACCTTCTGGGCCAGAATTAGCTATTCCTTTAAGGTGCTCTTAGGGACGCGGGTGGTGCTGTGGGTTAAATCACAGAGCCTAGGGCTTGCCGATCAGAAGCAGTTCGGATCCCCACAATGGGGTGAGCTCCCGTTGCTCGGTCCCAGCTCCTGCCCACCTAGCAGTTCGAAAGCACGTCAAAGTGCAAGTAGATAAATAGGTACCTCTCCAGTGGGAAGATAAACGGCGTTTCCGTGCGATGCTCTGGTTTGCCAGAAGTGGCTTTATCATGCTGGCCACATGACCTGGAAGCTGTACGCTGGCTCCCTCGGTCAATAATGCGAGATGAGCGCCGCAAGCCCAGAGTTGTCCGCGACTGGACCTAATGGTCAGGGGTCCCTTTACCTAAGGTGCTCTTGGGTGATTTGGTGCCATCTGAAGGTATTTCTCCCTGATAAAAATGTAGAGTAGATGCTTTACCCTCCTTGAAAAGCTGAATTGCAAAGAATCAGTTACTGTACTTAGTACTGTACAGTAGTTGCAAGGAGTGAAGTGCTTTTAGAAATCAGAGCAGATCTTTGTTCACTGAGGGGGAAGCTGCCACTTGCTGATTTTTATGATGTGTGAAAAGCACACAGAGGCAGGATCCTTGCACACAAAGGGTGTTTGAGACTGTCAGTGTTTTTGGGCAGAACCCAATCAGATATTGGCAAATTCAGTTTCTCACAATTAAAGTTGATTTGGAGTTACTGTACAACAAACCCTGCTTTTCTCCAATGCCAGAATTTTTGTGATAAGGAAAGTGATAAGAAAATGCACAGGAAAGTGTGAGAAAGTAATTGCTTGGTGCAATTTTATCCATCCTCCCTGCAAACAGATCAGAATGAATGCTCAATAAAGATTGTCTTAAAGCAACTTGCTTTGCAGCTGGCCCTCAATAGCATTGAAATTTGGGTTTCTTGTAAAAACGAACTAACAAAGTCTTCCACTGCTGTGCTGTATCTACAGCTATACGACTACTAGTACTAGTTTTAGTTTTATTACCTGATTTTCACCACAGAGTCACTGGGCGCGGGTCACAACAATGTAAATCATGGCATTAAAGACTGTTCAGAACAAATTGAAATCACAACTAAAGTGGGTTCTAAAATAGATGTAGCTCAACTGTCAAAAGTGCATCTTCCTCTTACAGTGAAAGCTGCATAATGAAGGTGCCAGACACACCCCTGAGAGGAAGGAATTATACAATTTACAGCAGGCGTCCCCAAACCTCATCCCTCCAGATATTTTGGACTACAATTCCAATCTTCCCTGACCACTGGTCCTGTTAGCTAGGGATCATGGGAGTTGTAGGCCAAAACATCTGGAGGGCCGCAGTTCGGGGGTGCCTGGTCTAAAACCTCCCGAGAGAGACCATTCCACTGCCAAATAGCTCTTATTGTCAGAAAGTTTTTCCTGATGTTAAGTCAGACTCTCCTTTCTTGTGACTTGAATCCATTGGTTCAGGTCCTAGCCTCTGGAGCAGGAGCAAACAAGCTTTTTCCATATTCCATGTGACAGCCCTTGAGATATTTGAAAATCTTCCCCGACCACTGGTCCTGTTAGCTGTTAGCTAGGGATCATGGGAGTTGTAGGCCAAAACATCTGGAGGGCCACAGTTTGGGGATGCCTGATTTACAGGCTGCCACAGTGAATATCCTCTTCTAGGTCACATCACATCAGCTTCTGATGTTGATGGAACTGCAATGCAGAATCTCAACCAAAGCATCCATGGCAGATGGCCATCCAATCTCTGCTTAAGAACCTCCAAGGAAGGAGAGTCCACCATCTCCTGAGGGTGACCATTTCACTGTTGAATAGTGACAGAAAGTTATTCCTGATGTTTAGTTGGAATCTCTTTCTTGTACCTTGAATCCTTTGGTTCAGGTCCTAGCCTCTGGAGCAGGAGAAAACTACTTTCTCCATCTTCCATGTGATAGCACTTTAGATATTTGAAGATAGCTATCTATCTCCTCTCAGTCTCATCTTTAAGAAGCTAAACATACTCAGATCTCTCAACCATCCCTCGTAAGGCTTGGTTTCCAGATCCTTTATCATGCTGGTTGCCTTTGTCTGCACATATTCCAGCTTGTCAATATTCTCCTCAAGTTGTGACACCCAGAACTGGACACAGGACTCCAGGTGTATTCTGACTCAGACCAAAGCAAAATGGAGTGGTACTATTTCTTCCTTTGACCTGGACATTATATTACTGTTAATGCAGTTTAGAAGAGCTTTTTTTTTTTGCTGCTACATGTTAAGCTTATGGTCCACTAAGACCCTTGTATTCTTTTCACAAGTACTACTGGTCAGACAGGTGCCTACCCCTCCCAGTTCGGTGTCATTGCTCAATTCCTTCATCTAAGTTAGGGGTCAGCAACCTTTTTCAGCCATGGGCCAGTCCACCGTCCCTCAGACCATGTGGTGGGCCAGACTATATTTTGAAAGGAAAAAAAATGAACAAATTCCTATGCCCCACAAATAACCCAGAGATGCATTTTAAATAAAAGGACACATTCTACTGATGTAAAAACACACTGATTCCCGGACCGTCCGCAGGCTGGATTGAGAAGGCGATTGGCCGCATCCAGCCCCTGGGCCTTAGGTTGCCTACCCCTGATCTAAGTCATTTATAAAGACATTGAACAACAATGGGGCAGGGAAAGAACCCTGCAGCATCCCACTTGTCACTTCCCCCCTGCCCCAGGAACCATTAGTGAGCACTCTCTGCCCTTTTTACATCTCAGCTCAGCTGTAAGCTCCTTATGCAGCCACACTCGTTTCTTTAGATGCCTCCTGCTTTTCTTTCTTGTTGGAATTGTCTGCATTTGTGCCTTCAGTATCTCACCTTTAAGAAACTCCCATCCATCTTGAACTCAATTCTTTTTGAGTATTTCTGACCGTGGGACCTCTCCCCGTAGTTCCCAAAGCTTTTTGAAATCAGCAGAATGAATATCCGACTGCACTCAGCTTTCCCTTTCCTTTGTATAATGAAACCCAAGAGGACATAATCACTTCCTCCCAAGGTTCCCAGTACTTTCACTTCATTTATCAGTTCCTCCCTGTTAGTGAGGACCAGGTCTAAGGCAGATGGCACTCTTGTTGTTCCTTTTATCTTCTGGGAAAGGAAATTGTCAGTGAGGTAATTGAGGGATTTGTTGGCAGAGTTTGCATTCCAACAGATATTGGAGTAGTTGAAGTCTCTCATGGCTACTATCTCCCTCCTTTTTGAATGTTTGACAATTTGCTCTAGAAAGGCATCGTCCAAGTCTTCAGTCTGGCTTGGAGGGCTTTAGCAGACAGCCACACTAAGGTCACTGTTGTTTCCCTCCCCTACAATTTTTACCCATATACAGTGGTACCTCGGGTTACAGATGCTTCAGGTTACAGACTCCACTAATGCAGAAATAGTACCTTCGGTTAAGAACTTTACCTCACGATGAGAACAGAAATCGCATGGTGGCGGTGGCGTGGCCACAGCGGGAGGCCCCATTAGCTAAGGTGTTACCTCAGGTTAAGAACAGTTTCAGGTTAAGAACAGACTTCCAGAACGAATTAAGTTCTTAACCCAAGGTACCACTGTACTATCCACCTGCTTTCCATGCTCCAGGTCATGGATTTCTTCACATATCCTTTACATACAATGCTGCTCCTCCTCTCTTCCTGTTTGATCTATTCATTTTGCATAGGTTATGCCCCTCAGTTTCTACATCCCAGTCATGAGTTTCATCCCACCAAGTTTCAGTCATGCCTATTAGGTCATATTTGCCAACCTGTATTAAAGGTAAAGGGACCCCTGACCATTAGGTCCAGTCGTGACCGACTCTGGGGTTGCGCGCTCATCTCACATGATTGGCCGAGGGAGCAGGCGTATAGCTTCCAGGTCATGTGGCCAGCATGACAAAGCCGCTTCTGGCAAACCAGAGCAGCACATGGAAACGCCGTTTACCTTCCCACTGTAGCGGTTCCTATTTATCTACTTGCATTTTGACGTGCTTTCGAACTGCTAGGTTCTGATCAGCAAGCCCTAGGCTCTGTGGTTTAACCCACAGCACCACCTGAGTCCCCACGTCAACCTGTATTAGGATATCAAATTATTCTTGCTTGTTTCCTGTGCATTAGTATACTCTGTGCCACTAATGCATATTTGTATAGAGACAACAGGAACCATGAGTCTTTTATTCGCACACTGCTGCCTCTGTCCTTTTGACTAGGGAGTCACCTGCCATTGCCATACGTCTCTTCCTTCTCTGGGGAGGAATTGTTCTGTACACTGTACCTTTCACACACCCCTTGGTGTGTTCTGGGATCTGCAGCTGTTTTCCTTGCTCCTCTGGTCCAGAATCAGTGTCTAAGGTGAGGGCATGGAATCATTTTTGCAGCCCCAAAGACACAGATTGGCTGCTTTTTTGTGACATTCCTCCACCTCTGAACTGGGTGATCTTCCTCCTCCCTAGAGGCTGATCTTAATATCTGAGCGGGTCTGTGGGGAAGGAGGCAGACTTTATGTAGATGATGTAGCCCTCTGTGCTCTGGGGATGTTATGCCCTAGACTTTTATGTCAAGGTGCAGATGCAACTGAGGGTGCTTCCAGAGTTGGCGAAGGAAAGTTTGGAACAATTACAATAAAGTAACAGCAAATAATGGGTGTGATTGAAGGTTTTGTCCAATTAGAATGCCAAGCTGAAAACTGACCAGGGCCCTTAAGAAGCAGAGTCCTTCTGGGTTGGTTGCAAGCTCTGGATGAATTTATTAATACGGTCGTAGACCAGCATCAACATGCACAATATCACAGATCAAAAAACATATGAAAAATACAAAGGACAGTACAAATATAATAAGGATTTAAATGTAAAAATTAAAATTAATTGTTAGCGTACCCCCTGTAGTTAACATTTAGGGGTTTGATCATTATGGGATACCACTTGCTTCCTGCGATTGATTGCAGACACACAGAATTTGGCTACATTTAATGTAGTCTTGGGATTCTTGTCCTCTACCAGAAGTTTTAAACTATGGTGTTCGGATTCTTTCATGGACTTTTGCAAAACATGTGTAATAAAAGTCAAACGTATATCCTCATAAAAACGACAACGTAGTAGTACATGTGAAGCAGTTTCTACTTCCATCGAGCCACAAGGGCAGACCCGTGCTGTATATGGGTTGCAAGCTTTAAATAAACGCCCTGATCCTTATGGATGCCAGAACAAACTCAGAAAAGATGCACTACAGTCTTATAAGGAGTATGTCATCTGATGCAGGAGCGAGAACGTAGGCAGGAGACTGTATGATTGAATGCTTCACAACACTCTGCCTTAGCCTAGTATTCTCCTCAAATAAGGCAGGTACATTCACACATACAACATCCCTGCCCTCAAGTCAAATCCTGACAGTTGCATTTTGAAGGAGCACAGTTGCAGGAAAGTGTTCCATTTGCTTTCCCCCCACCCTTGAATGTCTACATTGGCTGAAACGTATAGCAGAAAATGCATGCTGATTGATAACCATATCATTTTAAACCAGGGAATGAGAAAAACAGTGTGGTGTAGTGGTTAGAGCGCCAGATTAGGGGCTTGGAGACCAGGGTTCGAATCTCAACTCAGCCATGATGTCCCCTGGGTGACCTTGGGCTAGTCACTATCTCAGCCTAACCTACATCACACAAGAACAACCCACATGCACACTATATAAAAGATTAAAAGTTTCACCACACCACCCCTCCTCTCCCCCTTCTCTTCTTCCCTGACCCTACACTGAATGCAACACTAATGTCTTATATCAAATGTAACTGATTTGCAGAAAAGACTTTACAGTCTGAAAAAGAGTCAATGCATGTACTTTTGTAAACCAATAAAATCTTTAATATTTTTAAATAAACAAAAAAATGCAATACCTCTGGGCCTCTACATGTTGCTGGATTACAATTCCCTGAGCATTGGCCTTGCTACCTGCTGGAAGCTGCATTCCAACAATATCTGGAGGGCTACTTGGTGGATTAACAGCCTCCAAGTCTGAAATCACTTTAGAAAAACAGCACAGTTTGGGGATAGGGTCCAAATATATGTTGAGCAGAGGATGGGGAACCTGCAGTCCTACAGATATCATTGGTCTGCACCAGGGCCATCTTTAGCAGATGCGGCGCCGGGGTGCAGATATCCGCCCAGCGCCCCCAAATTACCACGGATAGTGTTGGGGTGGCCGTAGCTGTGTATTGCCAGCCATCAACTCTCCCAAATGCTGCTGCAGGAGAGCAGAGGCTTGGGAGTGAATTTGTGTTTTTTTTTTTCCAAGCCTTTGTGGGAGGAGAGCAATCACAGAGGCTTGGGAGGGAAGGCAGGTGTGCAGGGAAATGGGAGGCTGCAGGCAAAGCTGCGTAGCTCCCACACTTGCTGGGGTGCCCCTGAGAGGCCGGCATCCTGGCGTGATGCACTACTAAGCCCTATGGGAAAGACTGCTCTGGTCTGCACTTCATCCCTGACCTTGGATAATTGGCTTTGCTGCTGTCTGGGAATTGGAATTCAACATCTAGAGAGCCACAAGTTCTCCATCTGTATGCAAAAGGACTGTGACATCTTCCTCCATGCACACTTATTTCACCCCCATCCCCATAATAAAAGAGTAGCAGGCCTGAACTTTGCTAGACCTCACCCCTGACATTCACAACCCAGATGCTGCTTCAAATCAAAAGGACAAACTAAACAGGGACTGAAGAGATTCTCAGTCCAATTGGGAACATTCTTTTGAAGAGATCTTGTTCCTCCTTCATCATTCTTTTGGTGCTGGGATGGGAAGGAGGGAAGGCACCTTGGCTCAAAATGCCTGCAGCATCAATAAGTTGCCAGAGGATCCAAACTTCGCATTTTTCCATCCTCTCCTCTTCCAAACCCTGATCAATCAGTTTCCTGCCTTATAAAGGCTTGAGTTTAATCCAAACGAGAAAGGAATGAAAAAACTGGGGCACTGGAAATCCATTCATTGAGCAGCAACACAACAAGGCAGAGAGCAACTGCAGCGATTCTGAACGGCGCTGCATAGTTTTGGCCTCAGGGATCCCAGCCCACCTGCTCCAGAATTGCCAACACATTCTGCAAACGAAGCTGTGGCAGCGGCTGGAGTGGGTGTGTGGGTGTGTGGGTGTGGTGTGGTGTGGTGTGCAGCTGTCACTGTATGCCGAGTTAATAACTGCATGATGGCTGTTGTGTTTCAGAAAGGGAGAGTCATTGACACTAAGTCCTTGCAGCCACGACACTGAGGTCGCCTCCACACCGTATGTTTAGCAGTTGGCTTCCTCAAAGTATCTTGGGCCTACAGTTTACCCCTCAGCAGAACTACAATTCCCAGAACCCCCTTGACAAACTACAGTTCCCAAGATTTTGGGAGAGAAGCCATGTGCTTTAAACATAGGGTATGGATGTGACCTTTGGCTGCTTCCAGATTGTTGATATTCTGCAGGTGGGATTCAGTCACATGTGGGCAAATTTGGGCATCAAACTTGTTTCCCTTTACCATTATTATCACCATGCCAAACCCTGCAGCTTTTGGAGTCAGAAAAGTGATGGGAAGATGCATTGGAACATCGGTTGTTTGACTCAGCCTGCTGTAACCTCCCTGCACACACATCAAGGTGAATGCTCAATAAACAGGTCAGCTGGGGGAAAAAAACCTCAATTCCCAAACTGAAATGCTAGCTCCAGGAAGCCAGGCATCCCAATGGGGGGGAAGAAGAAACCCAACAGCAGCTTGAAATAATGTCCAAGGTGGTGGTCACTCATCCCCTCTGCCACACACCTAAGCGAAAGACCTCCCAGTCTCTGCAATGATATATGGGCAGTGAGGGGGGAATGGAGAACAATAGAGGTACCTTTGTTTGCAGAAGGGCTGGTGTCAGCAATGTTGGTAGCTGTCAAAACCTATGCCTCAGAGAAGGCACACTGCCTGTCTTAGGAGCCTCCTGGCCCTGCCATGGCTGGGCTGCCAGGAGTAATCTGAAGTGAGTCAGGAACCAAGAACATACAACATGGGAAGGCTCAGTACTGACCACATTGACTGGCTGTGGTTTGCAGCTGTTTCAGGCCGGGTCTCTCCCAGACCTAAGTAGAGATGTCAGGGATTGAACTTGGTTTTTTTTTTTTTGAATGCATAGTAGGTGCTCTTACTACTGGGCTACAGCTCTTCTATTTCACAGAACAAGCCAGAGAATGAACAAGGAGGCAGGGCCAAATATACAAGAACATGCCAGAGCTCAGAAAGACCATGCTATTCAAGCAAAGCTAATGTGGAACAGGAAGCCCTTTTATACTTTTTCCTGCTCAGGAAGATTGAATGGTCCACAGCTCACCACAGGGGGGCAGCTGCACACAGGTCCATGCAACTCTTGAACAGGATTTGAAAGGAGCAGGGACCTGGTGTCCAACCCCCTGCAGTGCATGGAATCTTGCCCCCTCCCCCCCACTGTCCCTGGGTAGGTTCGAACCAGCAACTTTCTGATCAACAGCCAGAGGCACTGGCCCATTGCACCACAGTACCTTAGGGCAATGTTGAGGAAGCTGTAGTTCTAGATTCCCTGAACGAAGCAGGGAAGTTGGACTAGATGGCATACACTAGCCTCCCCCAGCTCTGTGATTCTTTGTTGAAGAATATCATCACCTGGATTGCAATTGGGCAGTGGTTCTCTAAGGGTGTGGAGCACCACACTGGTGTGGCAGGTGTAGATTCAAGGACAATCAAAGAGACATTTAAACATTTCAGTGTAATACTGTGTGTGTGTGTGTGTGTGTGTGTGTGTGTGTGTGTGGAATGTGGATAGATATATTTTCAAAACGAGCAAGAGCACCAAGAATGTGGGGATGATTTGTGATCCTATGTATCTGCATTGCTTTATAGTTGCTGGATGTCCCATGATCCTGTTATAAGATAGTTGTGTTCTATGTTACATAACAAGAACTGCTAGGAGTTGTTTCCTTTTGTTTTCTGATCAGTGAAAAAATTGGTGTGCCTCAAGCAAATTTTTATTCTGAAAGTGTGGCCCAGATAAAAAAAAGTTTGAAAACCACTGCAATAGGGGGAGGGATGGGAATTTGTCAGACACAGAAAACCAGGCCTCCAAAATTCTTTTAAAATGCAGAAGCCAGGAGGTGGGAAGAAATCGTGTATTTGTGTGGCATAGCATTTGGATTTTCTGCCTCGGGCATCAACATTTCCTTGGCATCTCTGCAAACGTGCGCTCACAGAACTTAAAAAGCTGCCTTCTGAGTCAGGCCAGTGGTCTATTTAGCTCTGCATTGCTTACACCAGGGGTGAGGCCCCCGTTCTGTTGTTGGACTCCAGCTCTCATCAACCCTGACTATTGCCCAAAGTGCTGGGGCTGATGGGAGTTGGAGTCCAGCAACATCTGGAGGACCACAGGCTCACCACCCCCTGGGTTACACTGATTTCCAGGATGTCAGATATGGAGATGGAGAGAATTGAACCTGGGACATTTTGTATGCAAAGCACATGCTCCACCACTGAGCTACGATCCCTTCCCACCCAAACTGCAAGTTTTAATACAATGATTTCCATATACTGAAAAGCACTCATTGATTTTTTTACAGGTCTGTACAAATATTTCAAAAATAAGAACTCTAAAGAAGTTAAGACATGCACAGAGAGAGAGATCATAACTGAGTGTATTAATAAGTGGAACGGATGGTTCTAGGCTGGCAGACCTTTCTGCAGTTGCCTACATGCTTCTAAAAATGTATTTACTTGGGCTTCTCCATGGACTGAATTAATGTGGGCTTGGAGAGGAGAGGAATGCCTGTGATGCAGGACTTTCTTACGTCAAGAAATACTCCATATTCATTTTGCATTTTAAGAGCGTTCGTTAAAAATTGATTTTCTCCTTAGCCCATCCACAATTTACAATTTGCATTTCAAGCCATTTAAAATATTTAAATATATTATGAAATGGAGTTCAATTATTTATAAGATCATTAAAATGTGCATTAGAAATTATGTCAGGCCAGGCAAATGATCATGGTCCCTTCCAACGTCAAAAGCTTCTCCTCAAATTTAACTTGCACATTTACCTCTTTCACCTGGTTCCCAAATAGATGTGCATAAATGATTTCTAAGGACTCAGTGACTGAGGGCTTATCCACACTTAACTTTCCTCTGTGCTTTCCAGGCACAGTCTGCGCTTTAAAGCTCCATGTCTGAGTGTTCCCCCCCCTTTTTTTTTTTTTACTCTGGAGCTTTCCCCATGAAAACCTATTTCAAGCTGAAACAGAGCAAATATCAATCCTTGGAAAACCTGGTTTGTCATTCATAGTGCTTCAGCCTTAAAGAGAGGGTTTGGAGGAGTTGTGAGGTGATGGAGTTCAATATTCAACCACTCATTCACACATGCAAGATGCAGGAACTCATTAAACACACATGTGTGAACTGGCCAGTTTGCTGAGCTGGCAAGTACCGGTACCTATTGTGCTTCTGCAAATCTTGGGCAGTTGTCTTGGTTGCTTATCTATGTTGCTGGTTGAGAGCTACTTTGGAAATACATTAGTCCTTTTCTGAAGTTATTGCTCATAAGTCCAGTGTGGTCTGAGAGCATGTGATGCATCCACCTTACTCATAGCCCTTAGAAAGAAAACAATGCAGGCCTAGTGAGCACAGCAACTCTTTCCAGCAAGTCCAATGAGGCAGTTGCGAGGAATGAAGGTCTCCGCTCTCCTACAGCTCTCCAAGTCTCCTCCTTCTCTTCCGTGTCCTTTCCAAGCAACCTGATACTTCTCTGCCTTGTCTGTCTTTGCTCTGCCCTTTTCATACCTCTGTCTCTCCCTGCTCACTACACCCTGTTACCTCTTCAGCTTCTGACACCTCCTCCTCCCTCTGACCACTCATCATGTTCCCACCACCAACCCCCTGGCTCTTGGCAGTCTTCCTTTGGGGGCTCCCCTGCTGGTGCCTCTCACTCTGCATCCAGCTGGTCCACGACATAAACACATTTGCTTAGGATTTTTTTGGCAAGCAATTATGCCTTAATAGAATGCATTTGTGCACATTATTTTCATGAATATATGCATTTTATTAAAAAAAAAACATGTTTCACCTTAATGTATGCCTTTTTGTAAACACTGTTTGCTTGGACCACTGCATTCCAAAATGTGGGGGAGCATGAATTTTGAAGGATAGATGTGCTTCTGGTTCACATACTGTTTTGGAAACTGCAAACTTCACCTTTAAATTCATCTTTAGATGTGAACTGAATAGAATTTATCTGCCTTCCCTAACTCTGAGTAGGGAGGATACAACCCAAAGTAAATAAACATGTGCATGGAGATGCAATTCAGCCCCAACATGACGTATGCCTCAAAAATAAACCCAAAAAAGTTAGTTGTCTGCAGAACCTCTGACTAACCCTTAGGTCTACACCCAGCATGGAAATTTGGGCTACTAGCCTTTTAGCAGGTTAGCGGGAGCGGGGCGGCGGCACTTCTAATATGTTATATATTTGATGTTAGCCGCCCTGAGACCGACTTTGGCCGGGGAGGGCGGGATATAAATAAAAGTTTATTATTATTATTATTATTATTATTATTATTATTAAACTCCCCACCGGAGTAGAAATCATATATTGGAACAGATGGAAAGCTCTTCAATCTGAGCAGGCTGAAAGCAAAGAGTAAGGTTACCGTAACTTCCGTCATAGAGCTTCAGTATGCTGATGACAACATAGTATGCACACACTCTGAGGATGACCTCCAAACCATCCTAAATATCTTTGCAGAAGCTTACGAAAAGCTTGGCCTATCACTCAACATCCAAAAAACCAAAGTGCTTCACCAACAAGTACAAAATAACTCCTCTGCAGCGCCACAAATCCAACTCAATGGTGTAACGTTGGAAAATGTCAATCACTTCTCTACTTAGGCAGTTTCCTTTCCACAAGGGCCAACATTGATGCCGAAATCCAGCATCGCCTGAGCTCTGCGAGTGCAGCTTTCTCCCGATTGAAGTGCAGTGTTTGAGGACCGGGACATTTACAGGGAAACCAAAATGTTTTGTTTACAAAGCTATTGTACTACCAACCTTACTGTATGCTTGTGAAACATGGACGACTTATAAATGCCATCTCCAACTCCTCAAAAGATTCTATCAACTGTGTCTCCGAAAATTTTTACACATGACTTGGGAAGACAGGCAAACTAATATTGGTGTACTGGAAGAAGCAAAGATCACCAGTTTTGAAGCAATGATTCTTCAACATCAACTTTGTTGGATTGGTCATGTTGTGCGGATGCCTGATTATCATCTTCCTAAGCAACTACTCTATTCTGAACTTAAAAATGGAAAGTGTAATGCTGGTGGTCAACAAAAGTGGTTTAAAGACTGTCTCAAGGCAAATCTAAAAAAAAAAGTAATATAAACACTGACAACTGGGAAACACTGGCCTGCGAGTGCTCCAGTTGGAGAACAGCCTTTACCAAAGGTGTCATGGGCTTTGAAGACACTCGAACTCAGGACGCAAGGGAGAAACGTGCTAAGAGAAAGGCACATGTGGCAAATCCACACAGTGATCAACTCCCGCCCGGAAACTAATGTCCTCACTGTGGAAGGACATGTGGATCCAGAACTGGCTTCCACGGTCACTTATAGACTCATTGTTAAAACCATGTTTATGGAAGACAATCTTACTCGGCTACAAGTGATCGCCAAAGAAGAAGAAGATTCTACCAAGCAAAAAATGGCAGAGAGAGAGACAGAGTGATCTGTCTCCTCTTCCATTGGGGAATTCCTGGTCGCCCATGGCATAACACAAGGCTGGTCTGCACCTACTGCTGTATATGCTGAGGCTTCCATGTCACCTGAGACTCATCCCCAGCATCTCCAGGTAGGGATAGGAAAGACTCCTGCCTGAAACCCTGGACAGCTGCTGCCAATCAGTGTTGACAATACTGAGCTAGATGGTCTGACTCAGTAGAAGGCAGTTTCTTATACTGTATTCCTAATATTTGGCATTCTAGCCTTTTTCTTCCATCTCCTCTTGCTTAGTTTTGGATTTGGATTCTGTTAAATAAAGATACATTTCAAATAGTGGTTGTAGCAATGACCCAAATTTATCCAATAGCCTTACTGCAATGCATTAAACTGCACAGAACATATTTCCTCACTTTCAGAAGTTAAAATATAATCTCATCTATTTCTGATAGGCTTATTGCAAAGAAATTGAATTGGAACTCGTAAGTTTTCACCTACGCTGCAGTGATGAATAATAACAGACTTCACGGATTTCATTTTAAAGTCTTGCCTTGACATATATAGCAAAATGCTGATGGCTTCCTTTAGAATTTCCACTTGCCTTTGTGAATAAGGAAAGCTGTCCATTAATCAGAGGGTTTTTCCAAATTATTAGTCTGCCTCCCATTTCCATTGGCATGTTCTGGGTGGGAACAGCATGTAGTTTCACTCAGGGATATGCCTGAGCTATGTTAATCACATGATCCTTTTGAAAACTGTTGCTAGAGGCAGAGCCTTCATGGTGGTGGTGCCCTATTTCTAAGGTAGCCTCATTACAGCGGGGGCAGGGGGTGGGGCTTCCAGCCCTCACAATTAATTTAATGTGACCCTGTGAATACTGTCATGTGGGTTGCAAGGAGGGGGAAATGGAGAGAAAATGGGGATTAATGGGGTGGCAGAAAGAGAAAGAAAAGCAGCGTGAGAAAAGGGGGTGGCCCTTCCTATGTCTGACTCTGACTCCGCCCACCTTTGACTCTTCCTCTGCCCACCAGCAGTTGGCAGCCTCTACCTTGGATCCCGGACGCCTTGGTACTCGGATGTTTTGGCTCCTGAAAGCCACAAACCCAGAAGTGAGTGTTCCGGTTTGCGAACGTTCTTTGGAACCCAAACGTCTGATGGGGCTTCCATGGTTTCCAATTGGCTGCAGGAGCTTCCTGCAGCCCATCAGAAGCCACATTTTGGTTTCTGAACGTTTTGGAAGTCGAACGGACTTCCGGAACGGATTCTGTTCGACTTCCAAGGAAGACTGTAATGTGGGCCTTGGCTGAGAAAGATTCTCTTTATTTCAAATACAGTGGTACCTCGGTTTATGAACACAATTGGTTCCGGAAGTCTGTTCATAAACTGAAGCGTTCATAAACTGAAGCAAACTTTCCCATTGAAAGTAATGGAAAGTGGATTAATCCGTTCCAGGCGGGTCCGCGGAGTACTTAAACTGAAGCGTTCATGAACTGAAGCATGGGTGTAATTGGTTCCGGAAGTCTGTTCATAAACTGAAGCGTTCATAAACTGAAGCAAACTTTCCCATTGAAAGTAATGGAAAATGAATTAATCTGTTCCGGATGGGTCTGCGGCGTTCATAAACCGAAAATTCATAAACCGAGGTGTTCATAAACCGAGGTTCCACTGTACATCTCTTAAGGAGCCACGATGGGCTGCAGCTCCCATTCAAGTGACCGCTCAACAGCAAGCCCAGGTAATGTGCGAAGCAGTATTCATAATCTTGGATCACATACTGACACGAAATGTCCCGTTGGGATAGAGGGCAGGGAATTGTTTTGATCCTACTTTTGAAAAGCAGGAGCTCATCCAAAGCTGTGGAACTTAAAAAAAAAAAAAGCAAATCTATTATGTTTGTTATTCAATATATACTTACTTGAACATATAGATGTTCTGGGAAGGAGTAAGGCAGAGAAGAGTAAAGCAGCCTTTTAGTCTTTTCACCTTAACAGAATCGTCTCAGCACGTGCCCATCCTTCTGTCTGTTGCTCGTTGTCCCAGGGCTTAACAAAATTTAATCCTTTGTGTTTTGCTGATAAAGTTACAAGCAGAGACAACTGACACCTCCCCCTCTTCATGTTCAGTAGGTTACCAACATTTGTTAGGGGAAGGTAAGTCAATAGATTGACTGGGTCAATACCCTGTGTTGTCCAGCAGAACAAACATTTCGAAATGAACATATAGGGTGGCAGAAGAAACAAATAAAGTACGGTACATTTGCCAACCTGTGGCCCTCAAGGTGTCATTGGACACCAACTCTCACCAGCCCAAACTAGCGTGGCAAAGGGTGACGGTACTTGCCATTTTCTAACATGCTCTACTCATGCAGCAGAATCAAGGGGCAAAGCTTTTCTTGAATTGTATCACCACTGCCTGCTTCCATGTTGGATGGTGGGAATTTCTTGTTTTTTAAAAAATAAAATAAAAATGAATAAACAAGGGTAAGCTTAAGCTCTCACTCTGTTGAACTAATTGTCTATATGTCCCCCGGTCTTCATCAGGTGACTTGGGGTTCACAAGTGGGTCACAGCAGTGCTGCAGTGCTATTTTGTTTTCTGAAGAAAGGCATCTGTCTCCCACATTTTCCGTCTTTCCTACTTGAAAATTGAATACTGTTTCTCCTCCTCCTCCTCCTGGCCTGGAGGAGATTTAAGTAGACTTCATAGAAGTTTTCAGACTGGTGTTGACTCTTTATAGCAGAGGTGGAGAACCTCCAGACTGGAAGCCAAGTGTGGCCATCCAGATATCTCTTTCTGGCCCTTGAGACTCTTCCCAGGCAACTCCTCCATTACTCTGCTTGCCTTCCTTAAGTGTTTTTGCCTGGCTGGAATGTGCCTTTAAACAATAATATTGCCATTTGCTTCCTTGGACAGAGAACAGAGAAGGGTGTGTATATTTAAAACTAGCCTAACAGTACAAAAATAAATTTTTTAATAGTTCTGCTCACTTCTGTCTCTGGTCCCACTGATCATTGACATGTGGCCCCCAGAAGGGAATTTGGCCCTTAGTCTGTGAAACATTCCACAGCCCTGCATTGTAGGGAACTCTTAAATTAGGCATGTGGAATCTGTGATCCTCTGGATGTTGCTGGACTCCAGTTCTCCAGCTCTAATACCTGCAAAAACAAATCTCAGTTTCACATTACAAAATAGTTCATTTTCTAGGTGATAAGAGATTTCCACATCACAAGCACACAGTTATAAAAACCCTGTCTTCCATGGAAAGCCTGATTTTTCATGCTCGTGGATGTTTTGGCGTTTTGCTAGCTTCTGTTGTCACTTGTATGCTTTCAATCAGGTAGTTGAAAGGTGGGGGGAGTAGCAAGATAAGAATGAAAAGGAGGAAAATGTTCCATGCACCATTTCATGTGGCCTTCTCAAGCTATCCTGGGAGCTTGTTACAAATCAAAGAGTGTTCACAATATTGCTTATTGTTCCGAAGGAGAACCAGCATGGCTTCCACAAGAGTTACTCCTGCCTCACTAGCCTTTTAGAGTTCTTTGAGAGTGTCAACAAGCATACAGGTAGAGGTGATCAAGTTGACATTATGCACATTATGCACTTAACACTTTCAAAAAGATTTAAGTTGTTCACCGAAATAAGTCCAGCAGTCATGAAATAAGAGGACGGTCCTCTTATGGATCAGTGACTGGTTAAGAAACGTGAAGCAGTTAGGAATAAATGGACAGTCCTCCTAATAGAGAGATGTAGAGAGTGGAGTCCCCCGTCTCATAGTCATCTGGTTAGCTATTGTGAGAACGGGATGGAAGACTTAGATGAGCCATTGGTCTAATGCAGCAGGGCTCTACTTAAGTTCTTAACTGGTATTTTAGAATTAAGGGTTGTTGCTTTTAATTACAGTACTGTGTAATACTAATCTGCTTTCAACCACCCATAAATTTGCCACATTGTGGCTTGGATGTGGTCTGCCTTAACTCAGCCTTAACTTAGGGCAGCCAGTGATGTACAGTCATTATTTGTGAATGTGAGCAGAAGCAGAACGGTCCACTGCCTCCTAATTTTCTTTTCTAGATAATGGGATATTAAACTGGGCAATGGGCAGGCACTAGCTATAGAAATTCATCGGGTTGGAAGCAGCCTTGGAGGTAATCTGCCCCAGCCCTTTTCTTAATGCCTGATGTGCAGGATTCAACCCTTGGGGTAAGGACAGGGAGCACCAGGGAAAGATTTTCTCTCCTTCCTAGGACTTCTGCTTGATCAGCCAGTCAAAGAGTAGAGCTCTGAAAGGCTCTCAGTGCCAACTACTCACAATGGCGATGTTCTCCTTCTGCTCTCGGACGCAGTATCCCTCCAAATACCAGCTAATGGAAACTGCAAGAGGGGAGAGTGCTATTGCACTCAGATCTTGCTTGCGGGCTTCCCAGAGGCATCTGATTGGCTGCTATAATAACAGGATACCGTACCAGATGGGCCATTGGCCTGATCCAGCAGGCCTGCAATGAATGTTCATTCTTATGGAGGTGCCCTGTCTTGATTAGCTTTCCTTTTGTGTCTCTTGCCTCTATTTATATTTAAATATTGGGCAGGGGTGTATCCATTTAACGTGCACAAAGCACTTACAGTGCAACTCTGTGCCTGTTTACTCAGAAGACCGACATGCAAACTATACTCCATTCTTGCTGAGTGCTTTACAATATATTTGCTCAAGCAGGTATTTCCTGATCAGTAATGTAGAGAAGACATGGAACATTTTCATCTGCCCGAGCTGGAACAAAACATGTCTCTCCTGTATTGGTCTCTGCAGCCACAGCAGGCACTGAAACTCTCCAACGGTTTGACTTCAACCCCCCCCCCCAGTGCACTCATCCATTGCCTTTCAAGACTGTTGGATGCCAACAATGCAGCCTGCGCACACTGCTGTCAGGTGAAATGGCATATGCATCACTATTTTATGGTATTATACTGATTCATTGTCTTTGTTCTTTTGCATAATGATTTGCTGTATACCAGTTCAGATTCCCCACCCCCACCCCAATAATAAGGACTGCTGCCCCTACTTGCCAGCGTTGCAATTCCCCTTTGTCCTTCCTTTGTACCTCTGAATAAATCCCCTCCTTTAAGCCTCACTCACCCCCTTGCCTATCCCACCACAGCCACCCCAAGCCCCTCCCCTCCTAAGTCCCTTAAAGGAGGGGGGGAGACACCTTATAGAGGAGCTTGCTAGTCGTCCCCCTTAAATCTTCCTGCATGCATGTTTAATAGAGGGTAGGTGCAGAGGGATTCTACATAGTGGCTGACTAAATTGCTATGGGAAGGGCCTCACCCGCCATTAAACTTTGTTGCAGGCCTGTTTATTTATTATTATTATTTTGGGGGGGGCACTTCACAACACCTCCTTATCTTGTTAAACAGTTCGCCTGGGCATAGCTGCCAAGTTTTCCCTTTTCTCACGAGGAAGCCTATTCAGCATAAGGGAATTTCCCTTTAAAAAAGGGATAACTTGGCAGCTATGCGCCTGGGCCTGCCTGCTGTTTCTCACGCTGTTGCTGGCACACAGCTTGATGGTGCCATATATTTTTATGCATGTAGGAAGAGAGAGCAGCATATAAATATTTTTAAATAAATAAATAAATAAATAAATAAAAACTCTCCAATGGGACTTGGTGCCCTAGCAAGAGTGTTTAGATTGGAAGCCAACAGAATGATCCTATAAATGTCTGCTCAGAAATCCATTGAGTAGAGAATTTCAGCCTTAGTTTAAGAACTGTACAAAATTTATGGCAACAACTGTCGATACTGGTCACTCTGGTTATCTCATATTCACTTTAGCCCATGGGCAGAAGTTGCAAACTATTTTGCCTTTTCCATTTCATGGTCTTTTGGCCCAATTGAAGGAGGTAATACTTTATTGGACCTGGTTAGCCGATGATGAGAATCAGTGTGCTGCAGTTGTTAGTATTGGACTTGTACCTGGGAGTCGGTGTTCAAACCCCCACTTGGCCAGGAAGCACACTGAGTGACTTTGGGGCAGTTGTAGGCTGCATAAATGCCATACAGTCGTACCTTGGAAGTCGAAGAAGTCCATTCGACTTCCAAAAATGTTTGGAAACCAAAGTACGGCTTCTGATTGGCTGCAGGAAGCTCCTGCAGCCAATTGGAAGCCACAGAAGCCCCGTCGTTCGCAAACTGGAACACTCACTTCCAAGTTTGCGGCGTTCAGGAGCCAAAACATCTGAGTACCAAGGTATTCGGGATCCAAGGTTATATTTAAACTACACGGCTTCACCCTGGGAACTAGTTAACCTTTCATAAAGCCACAATTCCCAGTCGACAGTTCCCAGGATTCTTAGGGGAAGTCATGTGCTTTAAATGTATGTCACAGCCAAAGTCTTTACCTCACAGGGCTGTTGTGAGAATAGAACGTAGAGAACTATGTAGGCCACCTTGAGCTGTTTGGAAGAAAGGTGGCACATCAATGCAAGAACAAACCCTTCCTGCTTCTTTGGACAGGACTCCCAATCTAGGAAAGGCTTATGCCACAATTAATCTGGCATAAGGCGGTGAATCTTGCTTGTCTCTAAAGGGTGCCACGAGACTGTGTAATTATGAAAGGGGGCCGCCTCCTTCGCCAGGTCTACTGACTATGTGACGTGAGTTTGATTTAGGATTTGGCATCGCCGCCTCCGCCGCGATGAAGGGCTCCTGGTCTGCTGATTCTCTTCCTCCTCCTCCTCCTCCTCCCTCCCTCTAGCGACGGCTGCCGTCCTCAGAGCCCCTCAGCCGGCTCCCCTGCTGCCATTGTCCGTCTGCCGGTGCGCGAGAGTTTTTTGTGCCCTAGGTGAGATCACCTTCTGCCCCCCCGCCAATCATATTTCAAACACAGATGTTTGAACACAGAATAAAAAGCATAGAGATTGAAATTGTTACCGGTAATTTATTTTTTAAAAAATGTGAAAACAAGTCATAAAACAATTTCTGATTTATTTTCTCAAACAGAACACAGTTTTAGCAGCATACATTCTAATTAATAGTAATAATGGCTTAAAATATAGGAATATGTAACTTGGAAATGTCTCCTGAGGGGAGGAAAAACTTCATTCAAATGTGTCCTGAATTGAAAGACAGTATGTCAGTTATGACTAATCATCATCATCATAGAATCATAGAATTGGAAGAGACCACAAGGGCCATCCAGTCCAACCCCCTGCCAAGCAGGAAACACCATCAAAGCATTCTTGACATATGCCTGTCAAGCCTCTGCTTAAAGACCTCCAAAGAAGACTTCACCACACTCCTCGGTAGCAAATTCCACTGCCGAACAGCTCTTACTGTCAGGAAGTACTTCCTAATGTTTAGGTGGAATCTTCTTTCTTGTAGTTTGAATCCATTGCTCCGTGTCCGCTTCTCTGGAGCAGCAGAAAACAACCTTTCACCCTCCTCTATATGACATCCTTTTATATATTTGAACATGGCTTTCATATCACCCCTTAACCTTCTCTTCTCCAGGCTAAACATACCCAGCTCCCTAAGCCGTTCCTCATAAGGCATCGTTTCCAGGCCTTTGACCATTTTGGTTGCCCTCTTCTGGACATGTTCCAGCTTGTCAGTATCCTTCTTGAACTGTGGTGCCCAGAACTGGACACAGTACTCCAGGTGAGGTCCGACCAGAGCAGAATACAGTGGTACTATTACTTCCCTAGATCTAGATGCTATACTCCTATTGATGCAGCTAATAAATTAATAATGGTGGCTAATAAATATAGTATATAAAATAGAAGCCTGTTTCCCCCTCTCATGAGATTAGCTTCCTTTAAATGTGCCCTAAATACACAGCATGTATGTGTCTGTTATAATTATTACTACAGATGCACACAACAACAGCTAATAAATAGGAATATATTAAATAGAAACCTATCTTCCCCCTCCTGAGGGGAGTAAAGCTTCCTTCAATCATGTATGGAACTGGGAGACAGCATGTATGTGTGTCTGCTGTGATTATTATTAGACACACACATTACTAATGATGTTAATATAGAAATATTTATACTTTGCTTTCCCCCAAGAGAAGCTTCCTTTAAATGCATCCTAAATAGGCAGGCAGTGTATATATAAAGAAAAGCTATTTTTTAAAAAAATCCTAAAATGCAATTATTTGTGAGGGGTGGCATTACATTCGTCGCATACTATGTACATATCTGTTGTTCTGAATAAAAATAGCGGGCACAAGGAAACCTGTGAAGGGGGTGGCTTTACATTCGCCACATACTTTATACATACCGTATATACGTGAGTATAAGCCGACCCGAATATAAACCGAGGCACCTAATTTTACCTCAAAAAACTGGGAAAACTTACTGACCTAAGTGCAGCTACTGGTACTGTCAGTGTCAACTTTGGGTATTTTCACACCTGAGGTTTTTCTTATTTTTAATTGTTTTATAGCCTTCAAAACAAGCTCCTCAATGTGAGAAACAAAAAAGTTAAGAACTACCGTACTTATATAAAAATAAATTACCGTAAAACAAAAATCATAAACAAATTTTTTTTAGAGAAGTAAATCTATACATGCACTGGTAGTCGTTAAAGTACCACAAGACTGTGGCTTTCATGAACCATTTCATTAGCTGCATGGCAAGCTGTTATGAGATGAGAGGCAGATATTTGCTATTACAAATTCAGGTTGGAAAGACTAGCAATGCAAGATGTATGGTAAGTGTTATTTTGCAGGGCACAACTTCAATTCAAGATCCACATTTTTAAAGAAAGTTATCTGAGTGGGCTCTGAATTCCTGCATTGCAGGGGGTTGGACTAGATGTCTTCAGGGTCCCTTCCCAAGGGCGTACCCACCACGGGGCAAGTTAGGGCAGCTGCCCTACTCTAGAAGCAGGGCTGGTGGGCAGAGGCGGAGCACAGCCCGGCGGAGCGCGAGTTCGCCATTCCCGCCGCGCCGCGCTGCACCCTCCCTCCAGCTTCCCGGCGCGCCCTCAGGCAAGGCCAAGCGCGGCGGGGAACCAGGGAGCGCGGCGTGGTGGGCGGGAACGCTGAACTCGCGCTCCGCTGGGCTGGGCTCCGCCTCCGCCCACCAGCCCTGCTTCTAGGGAGGGGCACAGCCCGGCGGAGCACAAGTTCACTGTTCCCGCCCGCCGCGCTGCGCCCTCCCTCCAGCTCCCCGTCGCACCCTCTGGCAAGGCCAAGCGCGGCGGGGAACCAGAGAGCGCAGCGCGGCGGGCGGGAACGCTGAACTCGCGCTCCGCTGGGCTGGGCTCCGCCTCCGCCCACCAGCCCTGCTTCTAGGGAGGGGCACAGCCCGGCGGAGCGCGAGTTCGCCGTTCCCGCCCACTTTGTGGCCCCTCCCCTTCTGTGCCTTGGCCCCTCCCCTTGCCCCCCCCCTAGTTTTGATCCTGGGTACGCCCATGTCCCTTCCAACTCTATGATTCTTTAGTCGTGCCATCTATTGTGTCATTGACTGAACCTGGGACTTTCTGTGTACAAAGCATGTGTTCTACCACTGAGTTGTGAACCTCCCCCCTTTTATTTTTAAAATCCTGTTGCATTAATACTGTCACAGCTGTGTAAAGCAGCCTTTGTCAACCTGGTGCCCTCCAAGGGACTTTGAATCAGCACCAACCAGCAATAGATTTATTGTATTGAAGTATGTATTGAAGGGGGAGAGAGCTGATATTGCAGCTACAGAACAGAAGCAAGCAAAAGGGGGGGGGGGGTGAATGAAAGAACAGTGCTCAAGAATGTGAAGGGTAGGTTTATATTGTAGCAGAGCAGAAAGAAGAACTGATTCAAGCTCCAGTTCTGACATGCGAGGAAAGGGGGCAGGGGGACAAACAAACAAAGTCTCTCTCTCGCTCTCTCTCTCTCTCTGTGTGTGTGTGTCAAAGGGGGGCAGAGAGAAGAAGGATGCAATGAGGATGGGGGGGATAAAAGAAAAGGAGGACCAGTTTGAGAGGGAAACACCGTGAAGGGGGGGGGAACTGAGGCAAAAACTGAAAACCCTAAAATGAATTTGGGGGGAGGAGTGTGGGGAAAGAGAGAGAGAGAAGTATGGGGAAAGAGGTGGAAAGAGAAAATAAAAGAGAAAAGTCACTACATTATCAGGTTTGGATTGGAAAACAGCCTTACATCCTGTGGAATACACTGGTAGATCTTGTTAAAGGAAACCACTTTTTATCATTCAAACACAAGGTCAAAACATTTAATTGTTATTTCCTCCGTCCTGTCATCAAAAGGGGGCAGGAAAAAGGACCTTATACATTTTATGAATGAGTAACAGATGGGACTCTGAGACTGAGAAAACCCGTTTTCAGCTCCGGACCTCAAAGGCGCTATGCTAATCGGGGTTTACACTTTCAACTGATACTCTCAATTGGGAGAGATCAGATAAGACAATAGGTGTGCATTCCAAACCCACTGATGTTACAATGGACTGATCAACGAAAAGCAGCCAGCAAGGAGGCTTTACTTTAACAATTAATATAAAATTGAGATTTTAACCGATTCACAAAATTCCAGTGCCAGCTCCCCTCTGCTACACAGAACTCATAAATAAAGCGAACCAAGAGCACTCGACCACCCTCCTACCCTTCTTTCCTGGGGGGGAGAGACGAGCCCCCACCCCTTACACACCTCTCCCGCTCGTCTCTCCGAGCAGAAGAGGCGGCACCAGAAGCAGCAGCAGCAACACCATTTCGGCGGCTCCTCAGAAGCTGCCGTTTCTCGCAGCCGGGCCCGTCTCTCTCTTTCCCAGCAAGCGTGTCTCTTTAACCCCATCAGGGCTGGGCTGTCTGTGCCTCAGCCACCCAACTCTTCCAGCCTCGGCAAGTCCACCGTTTCGGAGCCGGCGAGTGGGAAGCCCCGATAGGGTTAAAGAGGCAAAAAGGAGCCGAGTCGCAGCAGCAGCCAGTGCGCGCTTGGAAGTGGACGGTCTGCGTCTCGCCTTCGCTCGGGGGGACGCTCCGGCCAAGAGGAGGGAACAGCGGGCAGGAGGAGGAGGAGTGCGCGGCTGTGGCTCCGGCTTCCTTCCTGCCCTCCCTTTCTCCTCCCCTCGGCCGGGCCAGCCTCGCCTCCCTCCCTCCCTCCTTCCCTCCCTCCCTATCTTCCAGCACACGCTCCCCGACCGGCAGCTCCGCGCTCTCCGCGCCGGCTCCTCCTCCTCCTCTCCGCGCTTCCAGCAAGATGACAGCCGGGCGGCAGCAGCGGCGGTGGCGCGGAGATTCCTCGCACCGGCTGGTAAGTAGAAAGGACGCCGCCGCCGAAGGAACGAGCCCTGGACGGGCGGGCGGTGGTTGCCGCCCCGAGGAGAGGGTTCGCGCAGCACGGCGCGAAGGAGGCGGCCTTTGCGCTCTGGCGATCGCCCCGAGAGAAGAGCGGAGGGCGTGCGGGGCAGTGTGGTGGGGAGTAGGCTGCGCGTCGCGGTCTGACGGGCCCTCTCCAGAGATGGGGGAGAGGTGTTGAACCTCTTGTGCAGGCAAGAAGGGGTTAACTGAGGGGGGCATAACCAAGAGGGAGGAAGTAGGTTTCCTCCAGGCGGGCGGGGAAAGGATCGGCTCCCACGGGTTGTGAGTAGCCTACTTGGATTTGGCTTGGGAGAAGCGGAGGGAAGGAAGGGGTTAACAACCGGTCTGCAGGAATGGCTACGGTAGTAGGGCGGCGCGGGGGGGGGGGTTGTCAGTTTCAGGTTGCACTGTTTGAAAGGTAGAGAAGTGCGTAATTTGGAGCGTGGATGTGCTGCTTTGTGATGTGTAAGGATGTGAGGGTGAAGTGGCCCTGCATACCTGCGCCCCTGCCTTTTGGCAGAGGGGCAACCCTCTCCCCGCCCCCCCGCCCCCGCTTCAGAATTTTCCTCAGTATTTTTTGGGAGTTGAGTTTTTTGCCAAAGAGCCGAGGTGGTGGTAAGGTGGCCCCTTCCTTTGCCACCACGCCAATCCCCTTTGGCACTGCAGACTTCGGAACACTTGTGCTTACGCACTTCTGACATGGTGGCAGGTGTGTCCCCAGCCATGGCCCTGCTGACCCTGAGCTCCCCTCTCCTGGCTGTGGTTCTACATCTGAATGCTTCTGGCTCTCTCCCAGCTGCATATCTGACTCCTGGGAGCTCGGCAATATTGTGGGTGGTTTGCCAGGGAGGGATTAATGGAGCTGCCAGCAGAGCCGAGCGGGAGGGCAGGTGCACCGCCAGGTAACACCAGTTGAAACAAGTTTTCTCTCCCAGGTGCTACCCTGAGACACTGAAGTTGGAAGGGGTGGTGGAGAAAAATAATTGCACGGCATCCACTGGTTGGTTTGCTTCATCTCTTGCCACCCTTAGCTAGCAGGCTTTCCCTGCAGAGGAAAGACAGCATCCGTGGGTTCTTTCTCTGCTTTTTCCATCCAGAGTAGAATATGTGGTTGCAGCATCCTTTCTCTGCCCTCCCCACTTCAGATCTAATCCTGTCCTCTTTCATTTGCAAGTTCCCAGTTGCGTCACTGAAGCAAGGTCCACGGGTGTCTAAGATTCTTGTTCTCCTGGTTTGGGTAGCAAACTGAACTTCAGCTTAACTAAATTCTGCAGTTTTCGGGCAATGTGAAATTTTCAGGCTGAAGTTTAGACAGCCGGTTCTGTTTTTGCTTTGGCACTGCATTTTCTGTCTGGACAGAGGAAAGCATGGTGGATGTGTGAGGCTGTCGTGGAGGACTTTGGAAGAATCAATTTCTGGGTCTGTGGCTTGATGACAATTGAGAAGATTTAAGCTGTTGCCTTCTAGGGATTTTGCTTGCACTAACGGTGCCAACGGCTTCGGCACATATCATGTTTTCTGTGGGCTTAAGACAAAAGCTTGATACGGTGCAGAATATTCAGGGTTTAACCTAAGAGCTGGAAATCTCCGAAGCTATCAGGTTTGCTTAGGCTTGAAACAAAATATTTACCTATGTGTTTCACTCCACATTTTATATTAGTATTTAGTGACAGACATCTCTGATATTGTTTGCAGCTCAGATGCTGTGGGCTGTTGGATTATTTAGATTCAGTAACCTTGGAGAAAGGTTTGCATGTTAGAGCTTCTTTCTGTCACTCAGTGGCCTTACCTGACCCCAGCAGGTAAGGAGAGGGAGTTTCAGTGACCTAAACAACAACAACAACAACCATGCCTCTTGCCTATGTATAATTTGTCATTGTCTTCCATGAACATATCTTTACATCAGCAACTTTGGAATTTGTAGTCTTCAGTGGATGGTGACTTAACTTGGACTTCACAGTCCAAAATAGCAGCTGCGGCTTGTAAGGAGCTGGATATGGTACAGATTTCTGCAAGCCTCAAACTGCTTTGCATTCCTCAAGAGTGCAGCATCCAGAGAGTTGCTGGTGCTGAGCATTTGAACTTTGGTCCAGGGCCTAACAAGAATCCTTTCATCATCATCATCATCTTAACTCCCCACCCACTGCAACATAGCTGATCCAAAAGCATTTTTTGAGTTGAGTCTTCACAAACTGCAGCATTTGCTAGGAGTCTTGTTGAAGCTCAAGGGTGATTTCACAATTATTTTGACTGATCGGAACCAGAATACAAACTGTGCTGTTGTGATGTACAAGTGATATAGGCTAGTGTGTGTCCAGTGCTTTGCTCTGTGGCTGCCTTTACATGGAGCCTTTGTGATGGCAGATGGAGTCTTAAAGTGGCATTGGGGAAGATGATGAACAACTTTAAAATGGTGTGTCTGTATGATTAGCCGCTGCCAACCTGGGTGTTCCAGATGTTTTGGACTGTAGCTCTCCACCAGCCCTTACCGTGGTGAATTGTAGACCAATGTATCTGGAGGACACCTGGTTGACAAAGGCTGTATTAGATTTACTGTTAGATTTTTCTTGTTGCCTTTTCTGATACCCGAACAGAACAGAGCTGGAGAAAGGTTGCCATTCTATCTGCTGCATATATTCCTAGGCATTCAAGGGGAGATTAGGAAGAAATCATTGTATGGAAATTAGCAAAGACCAGTGTACTTCCAGAGAATTATCTCTGTAACTCCGGCAGCAAGTAGAGTCACTCTTTTTCGTAGTGTATCTTGAGATGCTCCCTCTACTTTTCATGAAAGAGTCAGGTCTGTGGCAAAAGCAAGTCTCTCAGTAAGGGTTTCTGGGATAAGTTGTTTAGCAAACCTTTTTTAAAAATAAAAAAGTTGCTATTGATAAGTATTCTTAGGGACATAGGAAGCTGTCTTATACCAAGTCAGGTCATCGGTCTTTCCAGCTATTGTCTGAATTGACTGGCAGCAGCTGTATAGGTTTTCAGAATAGAGCTTTTTCCAGTCCTACCTGGACACACCAGAGATGGAACCAGGGACCTCCTAACTGCAAAGCAGGTCCTCTGCCACTGAGCTACAGCCTTTCATTTGCAACATCTCTCTTGGAACAATTCCCTTTGCCAAGTATGATGGAAACCCCCTTGCTTGGCTGACAGGGATGGGCGAGGTGACAGCTGGATGGGTCTTGTGTGCTGCTATTGCACGCCTGTGTCTTGGGATGGAGATGCGTGCTTTCTGAGCTCCTGTGGTTGACCCTTGGCTATTTAAAGACCTGGGACTGTCATGTCAACAGCAGATGGTGTAACACGCCTGTTCTGCCTTGGCAGTTATGTGCGCCCAGCTTGAGGCAGTTGATTTGCTCAATCAGGCAGGGTTGTAAAGAAATGCTTCTGGTCCCTAGCGGGGCTTTTGGTCAATTTTGATGGGGGAAGACTTGAATTATCCCAGGAAATAAAGTGGAACCTCATGCAGTACTGACAAGCCTGAGGCAAGATCTGCTGACAGTTCCCTCCAGGCTGTGGTTTTCAGGTCCTGGATTTTCCAGGAGAGACTAATGCTCTTGATTGTGAGTGCTTCTGGTTACACTTGAAAATAATAATAATGGTGTTTTCTGCTGATAGAATCTCACTATTTGCTGAACATCAAGCCCCAAATGAAGCTGTGGAGTGAATTCTGGTGGGAGTTCCCCAGAGCACTACTTTTTCTTTGGTGAAATATATTTAGATTTTCAGGCAAAGCCAAGCTTTTCTTCATTTTGGCTTCCCATAATGGCTCCACTCATGGTGCTAATGGCCTTGCATTTGTTGATCGGGGAATGGGGAACCTGTGGCCCTACAGCTGTTGTTGGACACCAGACCCTGCCACCATGGCTAGTAGTCTGGGATGGTGGGATTTGTAATCCCAAACTTGGGCCTCCAGCTGCTTGTAGACTACAATCCCCATCATCCCTGACGACTGGTCCTGCTAGCTAGGGATGATGGGAGTTGTAGTCCAAAAAACATGGAGACCCAAGTTTGGGAAACTGATCTAGATGACTACAGTTCCCCCATGCCTGCTGAAGATGAATCTGTATGGGAACCCAGAGCCATAATAGCAGCCTCTGGGGTAGGCTGGCTGTTTAAAACCTTCAAGCTTCTCCCCTTGATGCCTTCTTGGGTGTTAGATTCTGGGGATAGTCTTCTTATGGGGGCAGCAGAAGCAAAGAAGCCCACTAAGTTCAAGGTAGAATCGGATATGTTTCAGAATGATTTCAATGCAGATACTGCCTTTTTCTTTTCCTTCCCTGTCAGATTTTGGTTGGGGTCACCAAGGCTGGCAGAAGCTGTTGTGATGTAGTGGAGAGGAGGACTGAATTTGGACTGGAGGCACCTGGAATGAAATGCTCGCTCAGGATTGACGTGCTCACCTGTCAGTCACCTGGTTATGTCAGGTGCAAGGCACTGCTAAAATAGAGACATTTCCACCCCCTTCAGTTTAGCAGGGGTTTCCGTGCAAAACTCTTCCTGAATAAGTGGATTCTGATGCAAATTCTTTCCTGAGGTTAAACTTAAAGTTTTAACTGGAGATGCTCAGGATTACACCCGGGGCCTTCTGTATGCAAATCTTGTGCTCTACCACTGAGCTGTGGTAGCTTCTCAAAAGTCTTCTTGGAATTGCCTAGTTTAGTGTTGAATTATGGCAAAAAAAGGGCTCAGGCCATGCTCCCCAGCTGAGAAGATACTGTCTCCTATGCTGATTTTGAAGCCAGTAGACATTTGAGCCAGATGATCTTTCAAGCCCCTTGCAACTCCCTAAATGATAGAGAAGCTTGGGTGTGAACCACAGCCCTCCCCTCCCCAATTCCTTGATTTGTAAGCCTGGTTGCAGCATGAGTTAGTGTTTTGTTTTCTTAATTTTTTTCTCTCCCAGAGAGCACTCATACACTTCTGGCTTAATGAGGGCTCTGGCTTATTCTGTTTGAATGAACAGCTCCATTAAGTTGTGCTGATTAATGAGCAGAAAACCCAGTAGGGAAGGCAGAGGTTTGAGCTTCCCGTATGTGTCTTGTATGCACAGCACGAAAACATAGCTTGGGAACTTGAAGCCTGCAGATAGGTGGGTGGGAATAGATGCATGCCAATGTGGGGAAAGGAAATCTGGCACTGCAATCATCCATAGATGTCAGGGATAGGGTACACTCACCCAGATCTTTTGAAGGCCCTGTGATGGTTTCTGCCACAATCCTTTTGTGGCAGTAAGAAAAGATGTGGGAAAAAGCTGCCCCATGCTGAATTTCTGCACCTTCATTTCCTGGTGAGTGCACAGTGTACACATACCGTACTGCTGTGTGCTGGGAGAGGTGTTTGATGTGCAACTACTAGTCCTTTCTTAGTGTGACTTATAAGGGTGCACTGTGAGTTGTGCTTTGTGCAACAGTGAAGGCACGCAACTAGCTTGCTGCAGGCCGGAACCTCTGGGAGTCAGCATAGGTTAGCATTTTCTTTCTGGCTTCCAGGCTCACAGGTGCTTGTGAGAATAGGCTTTGTGGACAGTTGCACCCACACAGAAAGGCCAGCGTGGGTGCTACACACACCATCGCTCAGGCCTCTGCAATTGAACGTTGGCTTCTGTTTTTAAATGTGAGTGTTGCAGAGAAAGATTGCTTTATGACACAAGTTGCATCCCGGTGCCTGTCACAGATCTTCACTGGATCTGTGTGCAAAGACAATCAAACAGTAAGATTTTGCACCCAGAAAACGCAAATCCTCCAGTAAGAAAGATGACTCCTGAGCTCCATGTAAAGGTAAAGGGACCCCCGACCGTTAAGTCCAGTGGTCGATGACTCTGGGGTTGCAGTGCTCATCTCGCTTTACTGGCTGAGGGAGCTGGCGTTTGTCTGCAGACAGCTTCCGGGTCATGTGGCCAGCATGACAAAGCTGCTTCTGGCAAAACCAGAGCAGTTCACGGAAACGCCGTTTACCTTCCCGCCAGAGTGATACCTATTTATCTACTTGCACTGTGATGTGCTTTCGAACTGCTAGGTGGGCAGGAGCTGGGACCAAGCAACGGGAGCTCACCCCGTTGCGGGGATTTGAACCGCCGACCTTCTGATCGGTAAGCCCTAGGCTCTGTGTTTTAGACCACAGCGCCACCTGCATCCCGTGCTCCATGTAAACTATACAAATTGAGCAAATATGCATCATTCTGTATTTTGCACAATCCTGGCCATGCAAGAGCTCTGTGTGGCATTAGTGTTCCCTCCAAACTTATGGAGAATTTAGGATCAAACTATACATTGTGTGGAGCACCTGCTTACAACTGTCTACAGTGGTACCTCGGGTTAATAACTTACTGGTAATTCGTTCTGGGGGTCCGTTCTTAACCTGAAACTGTTCTTAACCTGAGATATCACTTTAGCTAATGGGGTCTCCCGCTGCCGCCATGCTGCTGGCATGTGATTTCTGTTCTCATCTTGAAGCAAAGTTCTTAACACGAGGTACTATTTCAGGGTTAGCAGAGTCTGTAAGCTGAAGCGTCTGTAGCCTGAAGCATCTATAACCTGAGGTACCACTGTTGTTGTTGTTTAGTCGTTTAGTCGTGTCTGACTCTTCGTGACCCCTGTATACCTTGCCTAAAAAGCTGCTGCCACATCCCACCACCACCCAGATTGGACTGTGGCACGGGGGAAGGAGTAAATAATGCTTTTCTTTCCATGCTGTTGAAAATTGCTTCCGATCTTGCTCTTTCCTGAACATTATGCACAGCTTGACCCTTGGTGAGCAATAAGCTCTGCAAATCTTTTTTCATATCAAGTTCCGGCAATCTGGTTCCGATTCTGTTCACACGGATCCTGTCCCTTTTGTATAGACTTGCATTGTCCTATAATGGCCGCTTACCCTGCTTGGGGGTGGGCAGCAGTTGTGACCTATCACAGGCTTCCCCTCCATTCCCAGGGGGTGAAATTCATCTTGGTGTGGCCAGCCATTGGACGGCTGGGTTGCCCACCAACGTCAATATTTGAACTGGCCAGTTGGGCAGGCTGGGAGGTAGAGCATAGATGGAAGACCAGAGTCAGGGAGTGTTCACGCTGGTCCACCTACGGGGAATGAACGCCGGCTGCACCAGCATCACTTAGTACAATTGGCCAAAGATCATAATTGTCCCTTAATGTTTCCTAGTATCTAGCAGATCTAAACCTGTTCTCCTGGCATCATTGTCTTGTCTGTGATTTGAGGCTTCTGAGTTCTGCCTGTCCTACTGGCCTTGCATGCAGAACAGGTATTATTTCTGACAATGCTAACATGGATCTTAATATCCTATCCAGCAACTTAATTATTTTCCATCCAAGAGCACGCCATTCATTTTTTACTGATGCCGAAGCTTAGATGGCTTCAAAATCTCCTGAATCCCCCTGTTACTTATTTTTATGTGCCTTTATTCTAATGCTTCATTGGTTTTAGGTTGCATTTTGGTCTTAATGATAGCAATCTTTTTTTTTTAATACGGTACACCGCTTAAGCGTATTAAGCAGTTTATAAATGCCTTATACTGTACATAGTTTAGTCTACACATAGCTTAGTTTAATTAAAAGCATTTATTAACATTTATGTATTTAATGACAGCAGCACGAATACTGTAATTCCCAAAGATGGAAAGGAGGAGAAGTCCCAACAAAGGAAGAATGGCTTTGAAAAATGTTGGAGTACGCGGAACTGGCACAATTATCAGCAAGGATTAGAGACCCAAATGATGAAAAATTCCCTGGGGACTAAGGGTCTTTTATTAAGCATTTCAAGTGTTGCTAAAGCAAGATTAAAACCTGAGCAGGACTTAAAATATGAGCGTTAATTTTTTAAGATAGGTTTAAATGGATGTATTGAATAGTGCAGGTGAAATACGCAGCATTCAAGGGTAAATATCATAGCTGCCAAGTACCCCATTTTCCCCGGGAAACCCCTGTTTTTTCATACCGTTTCCCGGTGGTCCCCCGTATCACTTCGTCTCCCGTTATTCTCCCTTATATTCTCCTGCCGGTGGCCATTCCCCCCCCCCTGCTTTGCCCATCTATGGGCACAGAAAATGGCCGGTGCCAGCACCGGAAGTCGCATCTATGCATGTCTGGAAGCGCGTAGACGCGACTTCCGGTGTCGGTGGCCGCCATTTTTGGTGCCCATAGATGGGCAAAGCAACACCGGAAGTTGCGTCTACGCACTTCTGGACATGCGTAGACGCGACTTCCATTGCCGGCGCCAGCCATTTTTTGTGCCCATAGATGGGCAAAGCGACACCGCGTCTACGCAACTTCCGGTGTCATGCGGCTGCCGGTCCCGAATTCTGCAGTCCAGGACTTGGCAGGTATGCTAAATATGGAAAGCATGGAAGGGGAGGCCAGGAAGTCAATGGATAAAATAACTTACGGTTTATGCTAAAATGTGTGGAGCTTTTTCGTTTTTGTGAAAAATCAATAAATAAGATTTTTTTTAAAAAAATAATTAAAATAAAATAAAATAAATGAAAGGGAATCATAGACCAAGGATGAGTTTACCAGTAACAACAAGGCAAGATGGTTATTTGCCACCTGAATGGCCAGTTGCTGGGGGACCACAGAGGGAGAGGACTGTTGGCCTCATGTTCTTCTTGAGGGCCTCCCATCCAAAAACATTTTATTGCCTGCTGTGGGAAACAGGATATTTGACCAGAAGATGGTTTGGTTTGATTTGGCGGGGCTCTTACAATGCTGACTCCTCCCCTGGATGATGCAAAGATAGGCTGCAAGACTTTGCAACCTGAGGGCTGCTATCTTCTGTGGGGCAGCGGACTGCCCTGCTCAGCATCCTCCCAGTGTGGCTAGGAGAATATAAAGACTAAACCCACAGGCTTTTCTGAGTCGGCCATTTGGGTCTGTGGCCACTGGTAGTGGAGAGCTGTTTCTTAGCTTATCCTTGGAGCTTTGTAGGGTCTCTGTTGTCAGAACATAGGGAACTGCTTTGTGCATAGCCAGGTCAGTGGTCCATCTAGCTCAGTAAGGGTTAAGGGTAAAGGGACCCCTGACTGTTAAGTCCAGTCGCAGATGACTCTGGGGTTGCAGCGCTCATCTCGCTTTACTGGCTGAGGGAGCCAGCGTACAGCTTCCGGGTCATGTGGCCAGCATGACTAAGCCGCTTCTGGCGAACCAGAGCATGCGCACAGAAACACCATTTACCTTCCCACTGGAGCGGTACCTATTTATCTACTTGCACTTTGATGTGCTTTTGAACTGCTAGGGGTGCAGGAGCTGGCATCGAACAATGGGAGCTCACCCCGTCGTGGGGATTCGAACCATCGACCTTCTGATCAGTAAGCCCTAGGCTCTGTGGTTTAGACCACAGTGCCACCCGCGTCTACTGGAGTGCAAAACCCTTTTTCAGCTTCTGTGCAGCCTTCTGGGGGCCACCTGCCAGTGGTGAGATCAGAGTCAGAGGCAAAAGTGGCACAGCGAAAGACTTGAACTTTCAAGATAGCTGAAATAGTGACTCAACCCTTATATGCCCAATTTATCCCTGCACTCTGCAGGTGAGAGGACCTCCTATATATAACCATTCCTCATGGCGCCTGCCCTGAGGAAGTCCCTCTGCTTGAAGATTAGATAGGTACCATCTCTCCTGCCTTTCCTGCAACCTGCTGGTGGCCTTCCTCTTTCTCAACAAGCCTTTTAAGTGGAGATGTTCCCCAGTCTTCATCTGCATTGGAATTGTTTTAAAGATGCTTTGAAGTTGTTTCGTCACTTGTTTTTTTTCCCGCTAGCTTGGGCTGCTTTGGGATGGATTTAAGAAGTAAGTAAGTAAGTAAGTACCTGTAAATTAATTAATATTTTCAAGCTTTGTACAGTCAACTAGTTTCTGCATGCATTTGTGCACTCTCCTCTATCATCTGAGCAACCAAACAGCACCATCAGCATTCAAGGGCCAGATAGAAGAACTTGAGGGGCTGCATCCTGTGAGGTTCCCTTTTCTTTCTCTGCATGCTGACTGACAGTTGGCTTTCCAAGTTTCTGACTGAGGATATTCCTTGCCCAACCTGGAAATGCTGAGAGCTTCTGCAGATATTCTGCCTCTGAGCTGTGACTCTTCCCAATTACCGTAGCAGGTAGTTGCCCGTGCTCTGCAACAAAGCTTGCACCTGTTACTTAGAGCCAAACTGAGGCTTTCCAGGCAGCAACCCGAGGGGTGGCAATCTGTAGATGGTAAACAGAGATATGGGTGCCCTACCTCTCCTGCCCCCATGCATTTCTCTGGAGGACATTGAAAAGCTACCTGGGGCACTGAAGATAGATTCAGCTTGGCTTGTTATGAAGAACCCCCAAATAGTCATTCCAGAGATGGGAAAATCCCAACTGTTTAGTTGCTTCAGTATCACAAATCAGAATTGTTTGGTTGTTGTTTTTAGGATTCACTCTATTCTTTATGTGGTAGATCATAGAATCATAGAATAGAATCATAGAATCGTAGAGTTGGAAGAGACCACAAGGGCCATCCAGTCCAACCCCCTGCCAAGCAGGAAACACCATCAAAGCATTCTTGACATATGCCTGTCAAGCCTCTGCTTAAAGACCTCCAAAGAAGGAGACTCCACCACACTCCTTGGTAGCAAATTCCACTGCTGAACAGCTCTTACTTTCAGGAAATTCTTCCTAATGTTTAGGTGGAATCTTCTTTCTTGTAGTTTGAATCCATTGCTCCGTGTCCGCTTCTGTGGAGCAGCAGAAAACAACCTTTCTCCCTCCTCTATATGACATCCGTTTATATATTTGAACATGGCTATCATATCACCCCTTAACCTTCTCTTCTCCAGGCTAAACATACCCAGTTCCCTAAGCCGTTCCTCATAAGGCATCGTTTCCAGGCCTTTGACCATTTTGGTTGCCCTCCTCTGGACACGTTCCAGCTTGTCAGTATCCTTCTTGAACTGTGGTGCCCAGAACTGGACACAGTACTCCAGGCAAGGTCTGACCAGAGCAGCATACAGTGGTACTATTACTTCCCTTGATCTAGATGCTATACTCCTATTGATGCAGCCCAGAATTGCATTGGCTTTTTTAGCTGCTGCATCACACTGCTGACTCATGTCAAGTTTGTGGTCTACCAAGACTCCTAGATCCTTTTCACATGTACTGCTCTCAAGCCAGGTGTCACCCATCCTGTATTTGTGCCTTTCATTTTTTTTTTGCCCAAGTGTAGTACTTTACATTTCTCCCTGTTAAAATTCATCTTGTTTGCTTTGGCCCAGTTGTCTAATCTGTTAAGGTCATTTTGAAGTGTGATCCTGTCCCCTGGGGTACAGGATCATAGAACCATAGAATATGCAGTTGTCCCACATGGGGATGGAACCTGCAACCTTGGTGTTATCAGCCTAACTAACTGAGCTGTGTCATCCCATTTAACTGATTTTAGTGCTGTGTTGTTACATTGTTGTAACCTGTCCTGTGTTCTTAAGGTGAAGAGCAAGTAGGAAATCTTAACAAATAAATAGCCAATAAAGTTGGGTTTTTATTTTTTATTTCCCACCTGCCTACAGCCAAGGTCGTATTGGTATTGATATTGTAAAGGATTCTTTCTACTGAAAGATTCAGGCCCCGATTCTGTGTATTGCTGCGCGATTATTTATTTATTAACAATATTGTTTTATGCCACCTTATATGCATGACCAAAATATAAAGGCCTATTACAAAATCAAGCAACGAAATGGTTAACACACCAAACAGAAAGCTTTGGAAAATATAGAGAAAGCTGCATAAAAAAAGCATTTTCCAGAGGTGTTTTTAGAAGTAACTACTGTTGCAAGCAACTGCAACCTACTTTTTTTTTTACTATAAGAGAATGATTCGGTCAAGTCTAAATTAAGTGTGTGTCATGGGGGGGGGGGGGACGGGACCCTGCAGGCACCAGCTAAGGCCTCTATGGGCTCATATGTGCCTACAGGCACTACATTGGTGATCAAGATCATGGGTAAAACTGATCACAGATGTAGTGAAGCAGTAGAGGGATGCTCAAGGCAGTAACATTAATGAGTCATAGATTCGTGGAATTGTAGAGTTGGAAGGGACCCTGAGGGTAATCTTGTCCAACCCCCTGCAATGCAGGAATCTCAACTAAAGCATCCGTGACAGATGGCCATCCTTGATGGCTTGCCTTGATTTACAGAGCTCTCCCTGCAGACCTCAGGAAGGGTCGTAGATCAGTGGCTTTGCATGCAGAAGGTCCAGGTTCAATCCCTGGCACCTCTAGCTAAGGCTGGGGGAGACTTCTGCCCTGACACCCTGGAGAACTGCTGCTACTCAGTGCAGACAATACTGTGCTAGATGGGCCAGTGGTCTGACTCGGTGTGCAAGGCAGATGCCTGCGTTCCAGACCTGTTGCTCTGGACGGATGTTACATCTCTTTAGTAGGCATGTCTTTCCCCCTGGAAGTTCTTTTCTGTCCCCTCAGGCATCCTCAGCGATGCAGTCTTCACAGGAGATTGTCTGCACCTTATCTCCTTTCATTTCTGCAAAGGATTAAGCATACCTGTCTGCCTCTCATAGGCTTGTGAGCTGTTATAACGAACTGAAATCCATTTTTAATAGCAAAGTTAATCGCAGAGTCCACTCATTGATTCTCTATTTTGCAGCTGTATTAGCTAGGCTGTGCTGCTGCTAATGGTCTAGAAAATCGCCTTTTAATAAAGTCATGCAGAGGGTGTGTGTTTGGCGGGGTGCGGGGAGAGAGAGAGAGCTCTAACTGTAAAAGTACAAGCCAGGATGGCTAATATTGGAATGCTTTGGAATCAGCGGCATAAAAGGAGGCTGGCAACAGCCGTGCGTTGAAGCAAACAGAAGCCGTTCAAAGGCTGCTTTCTCACATGCAGGCTTATCACTGAATGACAGCAGTTTCCAGAGAGCTTTCTTTGATACCTTTTGCACTTGTAGCTTTTTATTTGCACTTTTGATGCAGAGAACAAGTTTGTACTACGTTGCCTAATTTGAGAGGATAGTGCTTTGTTTGCATCCTGATATTTGAGGAAGGAAGACAAATTAACTGAGGACTTTATCACGCTGTCTCTCTAGATTCAGGAAATATTGCATGTGATGATGATGGGGCTTCTGTGTTAAAATGCAGAGAGGTTCAAAACTTTGACTCTCAGGGTTGGGTGAATTGCCGTCTGTTATCCTCAAGCTATGTGTTGGTTTTCTGCGCAGGCCTTCCTTCCCTCTTTGTCCTATAACTACATTTCCCTGCTTCTGTTTAACGTGCTTTCGAAAGCTTTGCTGTAAATCTGGATCTCACACAAATAATCACATAACGGTTTCACCATGTGCACAAAGCAGAATTCAGCCCTCATCCATTCAAACCAAACTGCACAGCCATTTATAGGCAGCAAGAATTGTTTTTTTGCTTGCCCAGTGTGAGTGGAACAATGGTTATATTTTCGCAGTAAGAAGCTTGTGCTGATGAAAGCCAGCGTGGTGCTAAAAGCAAGAAAAGCCATTCTGGATTAAGCCAGTAAAGAGATACCACAAATACATATATTTGTGATAGGTTTTCGCTGTTTGTACAGTAATATTTCCCTGCGTAAACACTTCCCTGTATTTCACTAGGGATGTAAAACCCAACCATTTTATATAATCCCATTAGAACCAATTTAGTGCGGCTGGGGTTGCTTCTTGCACTTCACAGGTGAAATTCTGCTGAGGCTGGCAGGAAATGGTCACATTCCCTAGCTTTTAAACCTTATATTTGCTCCCATGGTGTGGAATGTAGCTACAGGATTGTGGTTAGCTAGCTAGGCTGCAGGACTTCAGATGGTAGCTGCATTTACACCTACGGGTACAACACACTTGCTGGCTTATCTTGCATAGGCTGCCAATCTCTCCCACTTTGTTCCTACCTTTATGCAAAGCGGATCAAGAAACTAATAAGTCTTTGCTCCAATTACTGTACGCCTTAACCAGGGTTGTGGTTTATCGTTCTCTAAGAAGACATGGTTGCTGGTCAACCAGAGGACATGGTTTATAGTTTATTTGTTTATTTGTTTATTTTTGTTACTTACTGCAGATAATGTTTCAGAGTAGACTCATGGGAAGGAAGGGAAGAGACTTTGTGGGCCATATGCAAAAATTGCCTCGGTGCTGTAGACTGTTTGACTATGGAGAAGGTCATTCAGGCGCTGATTCAAGTGTGGTACAGGTATCCGAAAATCAACAGTGAATGTTCGAAACTAGTAGACTCCATGCCAAACCGTGTTCAAATGCTGCTTAAAAATAGCGGAGGTCATATCCGTTACCAATGTACGTATATGTGAGTTTTGTACATGTATATGTGAGTTTTGTACAATAAACTACATTGTTTGTTTCAATTAATTTGCACAAGCGTGTAAATGGAATAAGGCAGTTCTTCAAGTAAGCTGTTGATGACTTTTATTGGCTTCCTGATCATGACTTCAGAGAGCAGCAAACCATGATCCTGGTTCAGATATAATTAATTAATATACCGTTTAATGCCAAAACAGCTTCTAAATGGCTTACAAAACATAAAAAAACAATTGCACAATGTTGTTCAAATATGGAATAATTACCGTAAATAATATACCAGTTCCATGGAACAATAAGCAACCCCATTAAACCATCTACAGTACAGTGTAAATATCCATGATTTTAAAATGCAATGAAACATTAAAACAGCACAGCAATTAAAACAGGAAACTTGGGTCAAGAGATCAAGGGAATGTCAGTGTAAACAGGCGCATCTTCAGAAACTGGTGGCATGCCAATGTAGATGGGGCACTTCATATTTCAATGGGCAGTTTATTCTGCAATACTGTTGTCACAGTACTGTCACAGTGCTTCTTGATTTGTTTATCCTGCTTGCAGAAGAGGAGCAAAGTAAGAGTGATCAAGAAGCCTGCATGGGTATGCTGTTTCTCCAGATAAATTATGGTAAGCTAGGCACTCTGGCTTATTGTGCGAATGCAGCAGCTTGTCACCACACTGAACTGTAATGGCTAGAACAACAGAAGGAATATTGCAGATGAAATCTGAACATTTTTGAGAACTGATTCAGTCCTATTATTTTCTGGATCTTTTAAATAATGTATCAGATGCTTAACCCTGAAAACTGGTTTTCTATTCTGCCAATAATATTTTGGTGACCAAGAGCAGATAATTAGACTGCTTTCACAGGCAACTGGAAAGGCTAATAATGGTCCTGAATATTTCTGCAATGGGTTATTCATGGGGCATACTTTACTGTCTGCGCTGCCCACGTTCCTCTTGCATACAGAAATAGATCTCCAGCTCTTTCACTACAAGTGATATGAGAGTTCTTCTCTCCTTGTTGTAGAGCTGTGGTGGGTTGACTTTAATCTCACAGTCTACTTTAAAAATAAATCCATGTGGTCTTCCAGTCTGCATTATTCACCGGGAGTGCATGTGCAGGATCAGTTAAGGGGTGACAAATCTGTTTTGCTGAAGAGCCTAAGAATTGCCTGGTTGGGTCATGGCCATGGTGAGGCTTGCTCAGCCTCTATCCTCAAGGGTTTCCAGTTCACCATAATGAGAACTGCTTCCTTTAGGGTGAACCGGAAGTAATTCTACTCTTTATGACAGAGCTTTCCAAACTTTTCATGTTGGTGACACACTTTTTGGACATGCATCATTTCACAACACAGTAATTCAGTTTTACTAGCAAACCGGAGGTTAAACTAACCCCTTCCCATTGCGTCACACCACTACACACTGCAGCCGACACACCAGCATGTCGCGACACAGTTCGGAAAGCCCTGCTTTATGGCATTGGGCATAATAAAAGTTATTGCTGGGAATGATGTGCTTATGACTCCCAAAGCTGTACTGCTTGAATGCTAGAAATATATGATCCTTGATGAAGATTTGGAGGTAGCCACGTCCTTATTTCAATCAAGACTGTTGCATCCTGCTGGAGAATCCTCAATACTGTCCTCTGGACATATTTGGGTGGTTTTTCTTGTGTTTTTGTTTACTATTAAGCTAGCAGATTAGAAAACCTGCGGTTCTCCAGATGTTGCTGGAGAACAGGCAAATCCACGTCATACATTTAAAGCAGTTTAAATGGGAACAGTAGTTTCATCCTCACTGAGCTGCAGTCTCCACCAATAAACTGTAGTTCCCAAGATTCTTTGGGAGGAAGTCATTAATGTGTTGAATCAGCTTTAAATGTCTGATGTGAGTGTCCCATACACCTCGCATCATTCCTGACAGCTGGCCATGCTCTCTGGGAAAGGGCCATAGGTTCTTCATCCTTTTTATAAAAGAGCCACAGATATTCAGGGGTGGGGAATATTTTCTTTTCTTTAGCCCAAACAGCTTATTCCCTTTTGGGGTCTTTGTGACAAAAATAGGTGGCGCCAGATGCAAAACTGGGCGGAGTAAGAGGTGCAACTCTTCATACTTTAGGCTGTATTCCAATTAAAGGTAAAGGGGCCCCTGACCATCAGGTCCAGTCGGGTCCGACTCTGGGGTTGTGGCGCTCATCTCGCTCTATAGGCCGAGGGAGCCGGCGTTTGTCCGCAGACAGCTTCTGGGTCAAGTGGCCAGCATGACAAAGCTGCTTCTGGTGAACCAGAGGAGCGCACAGAAACACCATTTACCTTCCCGCCGGCACGGTCCCTATTTATCTACTTGCACTTTGATGTGCTTTCGAACTGCTAGGTGGGCAGGAGCTCGGACCGAGCAACGGGAGCTCACGGGATTCGAACCGCTGACCTTCTGATCTGCAAGCCCTAGACTCTGTGGTTTAACCCACAGCGCCACCTGGGTCCCCGTATTCCAATTACGTACCCCCAAAATCAGAGGTTTCTGCATGCACTCAATCCACCACCTCTCTTCTTTCATCCAGACAAGCAAGAGGCATTATCCACAACTGTAGCCAGAGCTGTTGTAGAGGGTGCACCATTGAGGGGGGTAGGAAGCTTGGACTGAGACTGGTCATGACCTGGGAACAGTCCTGAGGGCCTGATGGAGGTTTGAGGTTCTCCTACCCATGATATTCAGTAACAAAATGAGTTTGTCAGCCATTACAGTGCAGAATTTCATGGCTGTGTATACTTTCTTTCTTTTTTCATGATTATTATAATGTTTGTCCTAATATGCAGTCTTAAATGCAGGAAGAGACCACAATTTGCCCTTTTCTCTGAGAAATACCAAAACTTTCCTTACATCTCGTTAAGTTCAGTGAGTCTGCTCTAAGTATGACGTAAGTCTGGCTCTTTCTTATGGACTTAAATTGAACTGCGTTTTCCACTCTGACTTCCAATGCAGAATACAGAGGGCTTTCAGTTACTACGGTATAGGGGCATCAGGTATACAGCAATGCCAGACTGCACCCTTAGAGAACCGTGGCCAATGGCAGCTTTCAATCTAAAATGAGAAATTCAGACTGAAACCCATTACAACAACCACAGCTGATTGAAAAAAAACTACGGTAATAAAAACACATCTATACTAATAAGAGACAGGTCTTACAGATTTTGCCCAAGTAAGAGAGGACGCAAGTACCCAAAACTCATTAAATTAAGGGCCCAAAGCCCTGGTAAAAGGCAATTTTAAATTATGTGTGGGTCTGCTCTGAGTAAAAATTAGTTGGATACAACCTGGGAATTCAAACAAATAAAAACAGGGTCTGATCTTGTGGACAAACTTTTACAAAACATTTGAAGCAAGTGAAGGTTGCTGCTTTAGCATATGATGAGAGGAAGGGGGTTCTATAGTACAGGGGCAATAGCAGAAAATGCCCATTTTTGGTTCACCACTCTACGATATTTTTTGGAGTTTGGTTTTGTGAGGGGAATTTCCACAAATGATTTAAGTGATCTCTGCAGGGTAAGGCCTCTGCAAGGGGCAGGTGATTTCATGTACAGTGGAGCCTCGACTTACGAATTTAATCTGTTCCGAAGGCACCTTCGTAGGCTGAAAAATTTGTAAGTCGAAAAGCGCCATTGGAAATGCGATTTCCCATAGGAATGCATTGGAAACAGAAAAATTCGTAAGTCGAAGCAACCTCATCTAAAAATTCGTAAATCGAAAAAACCCTATCTAAAACCGCCGTGGTTTTCGTTTGGATGTCGAGAAATTCGTAAGTGTGTGGCCATTTGCCCCATTCGTAAGTCGAAAAATTCGGTTGTCGAGTCGTTTGTAAGTCGAGGTACCGCTGTAACTTGGCTCCAAGTTGCATTCAGAACTTTGTATGCCAGCTGCCACACTTTGAACATGTGCCCCGGAAGTGGTAGCATGGTTCATGGCTGAGAAGGGCAGAGGAAGACCAAACTCTGAAGAAATCATTTCTATGCAGAAGATGAGCTGGAGGAATGTTAGGTGAACACAGACTGCTCTCTACACATCGCTTATGTTGGGCTTCCCAGAATGGGCCTGGAGTGACAGCAAGTGGCCCGTGTCGCTGTTGTAAGATGGAGATTAACACACTCTCTCGTATGCATGAGAGCATTTTGTTTATGCTCAGGCATCTGACAAGTACTTAAAGCTCCCACTTTAGAGTCTCTCAAATTCTTCTAAGGCAACACTCCCTGGATTAGGTTTGCTCACATTGTCTCGCTCCTAAACTTTATATGTAAACATTGAAAGCTCATTTAGTCGAAGGCTGTGAAGTGTCCCTCCCTTTTATTGGTTTGCCTGAGAGCTGGCTTATTTTGGTTCCCTTCTGTGAGAATCTGACAAACAGGCTAAATGCAAGCCTGGGTTTGCTTCCTCTGGAGCGGTGATGTTTGTGCCAGAACTTTAAAGGAAAAACCCTCAGTGGCTAGAAAGTGTGTGACACACTGCTCAGAAACTCTCCTTCTGCCTGTTGCTTCTAACATGCTGGGGCCTGCCCTGTACAAAAAAGGATAAGGGAACAAGCTGTGAGGAATTCCATTTGCCAAGCCAAGTTGGCTGCGGTGTGTCAGGGAGGGAGAGTCTGGCAAGCAGGTTTGGTTCTGCTGCTCACAAGGCCTGCTTGTTTTTCTTCAGGAAAATGTCTTCTGACTTCGTTTGGAGAGTTATACATTTCGATAATCTTACAGTCATTTTAACATTTCAAAACTTGACTTCCTTCCCCCTCTTTCTGCGTTTCCTTATTTTTTTTAAAAAATATTTCCCTGCATATCCAAATTAATTTGTTCATTAATTCATCTACTTTAAATATATACTCTTATGAAACTGCAGGTTACTACAATAATCCTGCCAGAGTTCTTATCTGTTTACAGTTTGTTTGTACATATTTAATAAACCTTTTCCATTCTTTTATAAAACATTTGTTATCTTGATTTCTTATTTTTCTGGTACGTTTCACCATTTCTGCATATTCCATATCCATTCTTCTTTTGCTGGGACTTCTTTTTAATAAATAAATGATATTGTTATTATTTTCTTTTTCCAGTTTTTTCTTCCTTGTGATTATTGTGTAGTCTTAGAAGCTAAGGGGATTGTCATGAATCGTCCCTGCACTTCAGGATTTACTACGCTTCCGGCATTGACCGATGAGTGACTTCCCTGCTTGGGGATAACATCTTTTTTTTGGGTCAGATCGAGGCCTTTGCATGTTGCCTGACTAGAAGTTCAGATTCTCAAACTTCCGTCTTAAACTTCATAACCTACCTCTGCTCCCGCGCTGGGTACTCGTGTCCTTGGTTGGGACAGCACAAGTTCAGGGGCAGAGTGAAGTGGAAGTACAGGATCTAGGATTTGTATTGGGGGGGGGAGGAGACAGGGTCTAGGGGAAGCAATTAATCAGTGGTGTCTCCCTCCCTGAGTGTGTCCACACATCCTCCTTGTGATTCTTGTGACTGTACATCTGCTTGCCTTTCCCTCTAGGCAAATCTGCACCACCTCGCAGAGGAACAAGTCAAGGTGTGTGCTAGGGATGATAGAAGGCATCACTTCTTCTTTTTTGTCCTGTATTCATTGTATGCAGCATCGCTTCCGTTCTGCTACAGTTCCTCTTTGTCTCATTGTCCACGGTAGTGAAATTACATAGTTTACGTAATTTCTGCGATCGATTACATCAATTAGGCAGATTACATTGCCGTCTTGTTATTCCACCCCATTAATTTCAGTGCAGAAGGAACACTATGAAAATTGGGGAGTGACATAATTATTATTATTTTACCCTGAAAGCAAAAACCATGAAGACTAATTATATTTGCTGGATTGATTTCTGTACCAGACGTGGAAGGAAGAAGCGAACATTGGCAGTTTCCACACCTGTTACTGTTTTCATTGTAATTCTGTAAATCCTTAGTGTGTGGAGATCGTTGCTCCTTTTTCTCGCAGCTCTCACTGCTTGCTCTAAGAGGGCAGGTAAATAGACCAGTGCTGTGCTAAAACCTGTCATCCAATTTCTCAAAAGCTTTCTTCCGCTGCGAAGGAGACATTTTTCTGCCTCATTCTCTCTGGGAAATTTTCAATTTTTCTTTAGCCTTCTGGTCAGTGCAGGGTTTTGAATGCGCTGTATTGTTGAAAGGTGACAGAGAGTGCTGTGTGTGCATGCACACTCTGGCTTTCTTTCCACTGAACATTTCTCTGGCACTCTGCAGCTTCCTCGGCTGCCCAGATCAGGTCCTGATCTGAAAAAAGCCCCATGGGAGGAGTTCCTGTCCACCCCTGGACTTTAATTGGAGTGTGAGACCGTTTGTAGAATGAAAGAAATGAGACTTGCTAACATCCCTTGGCTGCCTCAAAAGTATGGCAATCACAATAACCACATACCCCACACGAGAAATTCACCAAATTTCTCTCTCTGTGTGTGCGTTGATAATCTCCAAATGCATTTGCACCCCGACCCTCAATTCATTGAAGGAAGATGGTTGGGGAAAATGCAGGAGAATTTTTTTTTGACACAACACTAAAACAGATAGCAACTGCGAGGAGCACCAGCAGCGGGGCAGGGGGCTTCAGGATTTGGCATTGAGCCCCCTACTGGGTCATAGGTCTTGGCGGGCATCAAATGATGCTGACAAGGGGCTCTGATAAGCCATTGGTTGCTTGGATGGGTTCCACACAGATCATACAGGCTTGCCTTAATTATTTTTCAATTATTATTACTCATAATTATTCATAATGAAAAGTACTGATGAAATTTTCCAAAGATACAGTGAAATTAAAAGCTTTTTGAAATTCTTCTCCCCACCCAGTACTGGAGTGACCTTGTGCATTTTTGACAAACTACCAGTGCATAAAACTTGGAAATGGACATAGCATTCATCTCTCTCTCTCTCTCTCTCTCTCTCTCTCTCTCTCTCTCTCTCTCTCTCTCTCTCTCTCTCTCTCTCTCTCACACACACACACACACACACACACACACACACACACACACTTGTGTATATTATTCCTCTCCCTTTCAGTTCTCATGCACACACCTTCACACATTTCTTTCATGCAAAATGAATCAAGAAAGCTCTTCAAAACAAGAACCCATTGACTATTTTTCCAGAAAAACAAATGATCTTGCTAAGAAATTCAGATTTTGAACTGTGTAGGCAGCTGAGCAGAAAACAGGAATTATAGGCTTGGAGAGGAAGAAGGGTCGATTTTTTTTTCCAGGCTGTGTTCTCTCCACAATTGATGGTAAAATCATTAATGGTGAGGTTACAGATTGGATGGCAACGCTAGTTGCCAAAGACATCACTTCCCCATGGATCAATGAAGTTATACACTGCTCTCTTGTAAGCATTATTGTAGAGATATATGGTGTCATTTTTTGAGAAAGAGTAACCATGGCCCCAATTGCATATTTTCTCCCTGTGTTTTGGGGGAGGGAGTTGTAGTGTGTGTGTGTGTGTGTGTGTGTGTGTGTGTGTATGTGAGCTCTCGTTGCTTGGTCCCAGCTCCTGCCAACCTAGCAGTTCGAAAGCACGTCAAAGTGCAAGTAGATAAATAGGGACCGCTACAGCGGGAAGGTAAACGGCGTTTTCATGTGCTGCTCTGGTTTGCCAGAAGTGGCTTTGTCATGCTGGCCACATGACCTGGAAGCTATAGACTGGCTCCCTCGGCCAATAATGCGAGATGAGCGCGCAACCCCAGAGTCGGTCACGACTGGACCTAATGGTCAGGGGTCCCGTTACCTTTACCTTTTAAAGGGGCCCCTGACCATCAGGTCCAGTTGTATCCGACTCTGGGACTCTCGCTCTATAGGCCGATGGAGCCAGCGTTTGTCCGCAGACAGCTTCCGGGTCATGTGGCCAGCATGACAAAGCTTCTGGCGAACCACAGCAGTGCACGGAAACACTCTTTACCTTCCCGCCAGAGCGGTCCCTATTTATATACTTGCACTTTGATGTGCTTTCGAACTGCTAGGTGGGCAGGAGCTGGGACCGAGCAACGGGAGCTCACCCCATTGCAGGGATTCGAACCGCCGACCTTCTGATCAGCAAGCCCTAGACTCTGTGGTTTAACCCACAGCGCCACCTGGGTCCCTATGTATATGTATATATAATTTATAAAATTTCTATACCTCCCTTCCTCCGAGGATCACAGGATGGATTACAATAAAAAAACACAAACATGCATACTAATAAAAAAATTCCTTCAGTAGCACCTTAAAGACCAACTAAGTTTATATTTTGGTATGAGCTTTCGTGTGCATGCACACTTATTCAGATACCATATCTGAAGAAGTGTGCATGCACACGAAAGCTCATACCAAAATATAAACTTAGTTGGTCTTTAAGGTGCTACTGAAGGAATTTTTTTATTTTGCTTCGACTCAGACCAACACGGCTACCTACATGCATACTAATGAAAAGAATGCCCCCATAGTTTAAAAGACCATAGGTTATTTAATTAGCCAGAGGCCTGGGAGAAAAGGAGTGTTTTTGCCTAACATATAAAGAGATGTAATGAAGGTGCCAGGTGAGTCTCCCTGGGGAGAGAATACCCCAAATGGGGAGCCACTGCCAAAAAGGCTCGTTCTCATGTTTGCCAACCACCATGGAGGGGGCACTTGAAGAAGGGCCTCAGATTATGGGCACAGGGTCTAGGTTGTTTCATATGGGGACGTATCCTTGAGGTATTGTGGTTCTGAACCATTAAAGCCTTTATATGTCAAAGCCAGCACTTTGAATAGGACCCAGAAACTAATTGGTAGCTAGTACAGTTGGGCCAGATTTGGTATAATACGCTCAAACCATCTTGCCCCAGTGAGCAACCTGGCTGCTGAATTATGCACCAGCTGAAGTTTCCAAACTGCCTTCAGATGCAGCTCCACGTATAACTCATTGCAGTAATCTAACCTACAGGTTACCAAAGCGTAGACCACAAATGTTAGGCTATACCTGTCCAAATAGAGACACAGCTTAGCAACCAGCCCAAGCTTGATAGAAGGCCACCTGAGCCTCAGGCTCCGTACCTGCTCCTTCAGAGGGAGTGTAACCCCATCAATACCAAAGTACTGTTTCTTCTGTGAGGTTTCTTCATTTTCCTTTATTGGGTTTGCAAAAGGTAGATTATTTTGTCATATTTTTATCCCCTCCTCCCCCCGAGAAGTTCATTTTTATATTTGTGTGGGCAGATTCAGAAGTGGTTACTTGCCTAAGCCCATCCAATAAAGAGTTGAGCGTGGATTTGAACCCATGTCTTCCTGGTTCAAGTGGAATGCTCTGTATCTCTGCTTAGCATAGACTTTTTAAAGCCTTTCCTACATATTTCCCCCTGAGACTCAGGATGGATGATAGTCAGTGTAAAATATAAAATCATAACATACAGAGATAAGAGAGAGAATCTCCTGTACTTTCCATCATAATGTGTGCTCTACTCTCGCTGTTCCTTGCAGAGAATAACCAGACTCTGACTTCAGTGACATCCAAAGCCAGATATTATCCACCAGGAAATGGGACTATGGGGAGAGCTATCACTGGGTAGATATAATTGAATTCTGTTTGACCAAGCTGCTGCTGTTCTCCATCCAAACTTAAATATGCAGGAAGCTGTCTTATACCAGATCAGTCTTTGTCTACCTAGGCTAATATTATTATTTACTAGCAGCAGCTTTTGGGAGTCTTGAGCAGAGACATCATCTGTTATCTCAGTGGTGCAGCAATAAAACTGCTAGCACACTGGCAAAGCTAAGTAGGGTCCGGTATGGTTTCAAGTTGGATGGGAAACCACATGTTGAGATTGCTGCATTGCAAGTTCAACTAGATGACCCTCAGGATCCCTTCCAACTCTACAGTTCTATGATTCATCCTGAAATTTATACACCACCCTGATGTTTTGTGAGAGGACAGTATATAGATACTTTTTTGATGTTGATGGAATTATGTGTGATGGGAGTAAGAGAAATGTTTTCCTCCTTCTCTCGTAATACTAGAACTTGTGAACATTCAATGAAGTTGAATGCTGGATGATTCATGAGAAAGAAAACAAGGTACTTCTCCACACAGTTAAACTCTGGAATTTGCTCCCACAAGATGTGGTGTTCACCACCAACTTGGATGGCTTTAAAAGAGATTTTGAAAAATTCTCAGAGGCCAGTAATCTCGATGGCTATGTTCTACCTCCACTGCTGAAAGTAGTATGCTTCTGAATGCCAGTTGCTAGAAACTGCATGAGGGGAGAGTGCTGTTGAGTACAGAACCACCTTGAGGGCTCCCCATAGGCATCTGATTGGTTACAGTGAAAATAGGATGCTGAACTACATGAGCCACTCACTGGTTCTATCCAGCAGGCTCCTGGGTTCTTATGTTCTTGGGAACCTTTTAAACTGGAGATGCTAGCATTTGAACCTGGGATCTGCTGCATGCATGGGGGCATACTTGCCCAGTTTTTGCTACTTACCTCTTATTTTCGCAGCATCAGCTGAAGGCAGCTTCGTTTCTTTGGTGGTGAACTGGAGTAACAAAATTCTCAGTCTCCATGCTGTGTGATGGGCAAGTTGAAATGTACACACCTCTCAACGCTATGACCTACACCAATAGACCAGGCCTGGGAAGCCTGTGGCCCTCCAGATATTGTTGGACTGCAACTCGCATCAGCCCCAGTCATCATGGCTACTACTTGTCAGGGATGATGGGAGTTGTTTGCCGGCCATGCAACTGACAGTGGGCTTGTCCACACTGGAGCAAAATGTGGATTTGTACCAGCCTATCTCCATATTACGGGACACGGGTGGCACCGTGGGTTAAACCACGGAGCCTAGGACTTGCTGATCAGAAGGTCAGCGGTTCGAATCCCTGCGACGGGGTGAGCTCCCATTGCTTGGTCCCAGCTCCTGCCAACCTAGCAGTTCAAAAGCACGTCAAAATGCAAGTAGATACAGTAAATAGGTACTGCTCCTGCAGGAAGGTAAACGGCGTTTCCGTGTGCTGCTCTAGTTCGTCAGAAGCGGCTTTGTCATGCTGGCCACATGACCTGGAAGCTGTATGCCAGCTCCCTCGGCCAATAAAGCGAGATGAGTGCCGCAACCCCAGAATCAGTCACGACTGGACCTAATGGTCAGGGGTCCCTTTACTCCTGTCTTCCACTGGCTCCCGCACTTTGGTCAAACTCATGTTAGTAGCTTCAAGAACACTGTCCAACCATCTCGTCCTCTGTCGTCCCCTTCTCCTTGTGCCCGCAATCTTTCCCAACATCAGAGTGTTTTCCAGGGAGTCTTCTCTTCCCATGAGGTGGCCAAAGTATTGGAGCCTCAGCTTCAGGATCTGTCCTTCCAGTGAGCACTCAGGGCTGATTTCTGAGGATATTGCAATGGAAAAAGCAGGAGATGGGGTAGGGTGGGGGTGGGACTCTGCTGCCCCCTCTCTCACCATCTGCCCTCTGGAGTTGTTTGGCAGCACGGCGGGTGTTTTTTCCGCTTCTTCTTTCCCATGCCATCATCATGACTGCCTGCAAATGATAATATTTTTATGATACTGCTTCTAATCCGTTTCTAGTTGCAGTGTCCTGACACACAGCTGGATGATTTACAGGCCTGTTTATAAGCCTCTCTCCCTTTTGGCAGAACGGTGTTTCGAGAAAGGCGATTTGTTTCTGCCGCTTTCCAATCCAGGAGACAAACGGGTGATGTAAAAGACAACGAGGAAAACAATGATAAAAGGTTGTGGTTCTTGGCCAGCTGGAAGCAACAAGATTCTCACAGCCGGGGCTAAGGAGTGCATACACCCAATAGGAGGACTTGCTTGCACTCTCCTTGATTCTGCAATTGCGTTGCTTCAGTGCAGGCATTTGGCAATGGGCCTAGGGCTTGGGGATAGATCATGTGTTACTGTACACGCATGACTGCTACCACATCGTATACCACCCCCTGACATTTACCCGATATCTCACGTGATGTGACATCATGTGTCCCAGTGTTTCCCACCTCCACTCTGCCAGATTTCTCTGTGTGTGAGTGAAGTGAGCAGAATGACATCATGTTACGCATCGTTTTTCAATTGTTTCGAGGGACTTGTGGGAAAAGATGTAGGTCTACAGTCGGCATGAGTTCTACATGTAGTTTAGTCCCACCCCCCTCTGAGTCTAGTCCTTAAGTTTGCAAAAGTAGCAAGGCCTAGTGAGTTACAGGTGTCAGAGGGTGGGTTAATGCCTGTCTTCAGAGGGGGTTATAGAATAGAATAGAATAGAATAGAATAGAATAGAATAGAATAGAATAGAATAGTAATTTATTCGCCAAGTACTTACATACTTGGAATTTGCTTTGGCTAATTTTACAATTATTCAACTAATACATATTCTATATTTAATGATCAATTGGTCATTTAATTCATGTGCTGCAGCTTAGTGAAGTGGAGCTGGTGGGAATATGAGAAAAGTTATCTTAGGTGCCAGGGTCCAGATAATAGAAGTCTGCCCTGAGAGTTTCATTTTGCCCTTTCACATATGGTATTTCACCTTTCTGTGTGAAGAAATGTTTGTTTGGGCAAGCATTGGGCACACCTGTTTGGATTGCCTTTAGTCCCCCTGCTCATAGAATCGTAGAGTTGGAAGGGATCCCAAGGGCCGTCTAGTCCAACCCCCTTGCAATACAGGAATCACAGCTAAAGCATCCATGACAGATGGCCATCCAACCTCTGCTTAGAAACCTCCAAGGAAGGAGAGGGCACCCCTTCTGAGGGAGACCGTTCCACTGTTGAACAGCTCTTGCTGTCAAAAAGTTTTTCCTGATGTTTTGTCAAAATCTCCTTTCTTATCATTTGAATCCATTGTTTTGGGTCCTGTAGAGCAGCAAAAGCAAGCTTGTTCCATCTTCCATGTGACATCCCTTCAGAGCATCGAAGTGGAAGATCATATAATCCAGGGGTTGGGGAGGTTTACCTCGCCTGGGCCAGTTCACTCCAGCGGAGATGTAATTTCCGGCACCTCCGGCACCGCGGAAACGATTCCCTGCGCTGCGCTGCACCGGTTTAGTGCAGTGTGCGGGGACTCGCTGAGCGGGCGGCTCAGTTTGTGGGTGGCTCGTGGGCAGCCCGTGGGCCACTTGTGGCCAACCTGTGATATAATCTCTCAGTCTTCTCTTCTTCAGGCTATACATCCCCAACTCCCTCAGCTGTTTCACATACCTGGCTTGGTTTCCAGACCCTTTATCATCTTGGTCACTCTACTCTGCAATATCCTTCTTTAAACTGTTGTGCCCAGAACTGGACACAGTTCTTCGGATGGGGTCTGACCCGGCAGTATAGGATGGGACCATTGTTTCCCTTTATCGAGTACTGTATATTCCTGCGTATAAGACTACTTTTTAACCCAGGAAAATCTTCTCAAGAGTCGGGGGTCGTCTTAGACACCGGGTCGTATTTCTTATACGGCGAGTATATCCCAAACTCTATATTTTAACTGGAAAAGTTGGGGCTCGTCTTATATGCCCAGTTGCCTTATACGCCGGAATATACGGCACTTCTGTTGATGTGGCCTAGAATTCCATTAGCAGTTGGGTGTGTTCTGTGAACTTTCTCTGCTGCTGTTTCGTTGTTGTTAGCATTTCATTTGTTTTGTTTTAAAAATATTGCACAATGGCTTGAGCGCTTCTGCTGAAGTGGAAAGCTAGGGTGTTTGGCAAACAAATAAGATTATTTCTTCAGACCACTTTATGGGGATAATGGATACAGCTCATGCGTGCTGAAAGCTGTTTGGTTAAAATAACTTCGATTGCACTTGTACAATTCAGCTTTCCTTGTTACAGGATCTGTGCGCAATTTTGAGTTTGTGTGGTTCCTTCTAAGTCATTGATGGCGAACCTATGACACGTGTGTCACCACTGACACGCATAGCCATTTTAGGTGACACGCGGCCACGTGCCGAGGTGAAACAGGTATAGGGCAAGTGAGAGCAACTTAAGGGCAGCACAGCTTCAGCCGCTGCCAGCGAGAATACTTGGCAGCTCTATGCCGCTTCTCTCTTTCCTCCCAGCACCGAGAAGGGCGGCGCGTGCCTTGGGCGTGTCAGCAACCTCGCCTAGCCAATCCCCCTCCACGTTTTTCAAGGCGGCGGCTGGATTGGTTGATGCGACCGCTTCGCATGGGCGCTGGGGATTGGCTGCCCAAGAGCAGGCTGCAGAAGGCGGCACCGTCAAGCGCTTCGTGGAGGGAGAGATCGGACTTTGGCGCGCGTGCCCCTGCTGCTGCTGGCTGCGCTGTGGGGCAGGGAAGTGCTCCCAGCTCAGGGGGTCCTGAGGCCGCCGCCACTCCCATCCTCGCCAGCAGTGCCGCCGCCACCATCCTCTGCCTCCACTGCACCCAGCGGTCACGACGCCACACCCGCCCTGGGCAGCAGTGGTTCCCCTGATGGCGAGGAGGCGCGGAGCAGCAATGCGAGTGGGGTGGGCAGCGTGGCCACCACCGTGCCCGCCCTGCCTGAGCGCAACCAGCTCATGACCCAGTGCGCCCTCTTGGTTCTGGTCCTGGCCAGTGCCGCGCTCATCGTCTCTATTTTGTCATAATTTACATTATCTGGCTTGTATTCCTTGTTAATGGACTAGCGTTGTTAGACTTAAGGGAAGGAGACGTGGGTTCAAGTGCCCACTCAGCTGCAAAGCTTTCCTTGCTGACCTTTAGGCAGCCCCTCTCTTTCAGTTTAGCCTACCTTACAGGGTCATTGTAAAGAGACACACACCCCGGTCTAATACTGTGGAGAGTCACTGGCACCCAGTATACACTATACTAGGCTAATTGAACCAATAGTCTGATTTGGTATTTAGTGATTGATTGGTTGATTCCATTTGTATCCCACCTCTTCCCCCTTTCATCCTGAGATATAGACACCAGGAATCACAAGACAGAGAAACCAGTAGGAGAACACTTCAATCTCCCAGGACATTCTATACAAGATCTCAAAGTAGCTGTCTTATTACAAAAGAATTTCAGAAATAGACTGGAAAGAGAAGTTGCTGAACTGCAACTTAAAACCATGGAGAGACCTGGTCTGAATAAAGACATTGGATTCTTATCTCATTATACATGATAAAGCTATCTTTAGCCATCTCACCCCCTGCTTTTTCCTGTAAGACCAATTACAGTCGTTAACAGTCATCAACAGGTTTACCACACCTATCAGTCAATTACCCATTCCCACCAGCCTCCTGAGTAATATCCCTCCCCACCCTCTCATTATATATAAGGGTCTGGTGACTTCTGTATCAGTGTGCATGCACATGAAAGCTCATACCAATGACAAACTTAATTGGTCTCTAAGGTGCTACTGGAAGGATTTTTTATTTATTTTGTTGGGCGGTCTTTATTACTGTTAGTTTGCCCTGAATGTTGCAATACAAAGATCTCTGAGTTAGCCCATGTCCTTAGGCCTCCCAAGAATGGAGTAACGGTCGGCACCTAGTTTTCGGGAGGGGCTCCCTTCTTGAGTGTGGCCAAGTTCCATAACTTGTTTCCAGGGACTACACCTACAGCATAAAGTCAGAACCCATTGGGTTCAATGGTAGGTGGGATTGCCGAAGTCATGTTTCTCAGAATACTGCCCCCTTTCCACTCCTTTTATTTTTTGCCACATGTGTAAAGTTGAATGCTTTATGTGCGTAAGTTTTGGGTTTACTCATATTTTGCTGTTGGCATCCATCTGTTTAGAGAGGCAATGGAGTGTGCCTCTGGGGGTGAAGTCAAACCAGTAACAATAATTTTCACAATAAAGTAATCTGTGGACAGGTCCTTTAACCACAGACATCAGTTCCTTCACTACTATTTACCCCCATGTTCTTTGGCAGAATTCAGAGTCTCCTGAATTGGTTATAATCATACCGTATTTGTAGCAGCTTTAGTTGCAGCAAATATACAGTAATAATAAATATAATTGAAATATGATAGCTGTATGTACTAAAGCAGGTGGTAGTGGATTTGTGGCTCTCCAGATGTTGTTGGCTTCCAACTCTTATTGGTCTCATCTGCCATGACAAAGGATGATGGGAGTTGTAGTCCTGCAGCATCTAGAAACCCACTGATTCCCCAGAGATCAGATGGCAAGCTGACCCAATGTTAGAGCACTGGTGGATCAGGCCAGTGGCACTTCTAATTCAGCACCCTGTTCTCCCAAGTAGTCAACCAGATGCCTATAGGAAGCCTGTAGTGTACAGGGAATCCAAGACAGGAATTTCCCATGAAGGTCGGGTTTGGCTCAGGGGCTGTCAGTTGCTGACCTCCAGTTTAGACTTGAGTAAAAGCTGCTGGTTTCTATTCAAGGGATCCTTCTGGGGATACCTCAGTAAAGTCTGTTGGGCAGGGAGTCCTCCTCCTGTGACCACTTGGCTTGCCCCTTAATGTCAACACCTAGCAATTTTTAGTGGGGCAGCTGTGCTCTCTGTTCCAGCAAAACCAGAAAATGTTCTTGTGGCATCTTAATGAGCCACTGTGGACAAGAGTCTGCTTTGTCAAATAGATGGTAGAATCCATAAGATTTCTGCAGTTAACAAGTTTCGTTCGCCTGGCTTTGGCAGTTGCAAGCATCTGAAGGTGGAAGGAGCCCATAATCTCCTTTCCTCATTCCCCATAAAACTTTCATGCACAGGTAACTGCTGTCAAGTACCATTCTGTTCCCTGTCTGTCTGAGAGCCGCCGATTGTGGATGTTGCTCCATTTTGACTTTTACAGCCTTTTCTTGAAATCCTAACAAATGTACCGTACTGTGAATCTTACCACCTCACGCCGTGCAAAAATAAAATAAAATAATGTGCTTTTTCGTGTGCGAGTGTGTGTTCTACGCTCCCACTGAACGTAGATGAGCATTGCTCTCTGGGTTTTCTAAGTGGCATGTCTTGTATCTGGAGTGGTGTGACCTACTTTTTTATTTTTTTAAAAAAGGTATTTGCTTCCTGGCAAGCGCTAATCCAATCAGACTAAGCAAACAGAACATTAAACATCACTGCTAAACATTAGCCGAAACATTTTATTGTTAGGAGCCCTGCCTCACAAGCATATTTGCCAAGTCAAAGAAGTGTTTGTTTTCATGCCATCAAGGGGAAGGTTTGATGTTGTCAGAACAAACAGCATAATCAACTTCCTTTTGGAACAAATTATAATTGGCTGCATCCGATCCTACTCAGAGTAGACCCATTTAAAATTAGTACACATGGCTTACTGAGGCCCACAAATTTCAGTGTGCATCTATTCTGAGTAGAAGTCAGTTGTGTACAACCATACAGTGGTATACCTCGGGTTTCAAACACTTTGGGTTACAAATGCTTCAGGTTACAGACTCTGCTAATCTGGAAGTAGTACCTCAGGTTAAGAACTTTACTTCAGGATGAGAACAGGAAATCGTGTGGTGGCGGCGCGGTGGCAGCGAGAGGCCCCATTAGCTAAAGTGGTACCTCGGGTTAAGAACAGTTTCAGGTTAAGAACGGACCTCCGGGACGAATTAAGTTCTTAACCAGAGGTACCTCTGTACTTGATCTTTACAGCATATATCCCAGTATATAATGCAGTATAATGTTTTCCTAAACAAATTATATGTTATCCTTTTGGAGCAAGAGGGGATGAAATGGATAAAAAGTTGGCCTGGCTGGTATTGTGAGCAAAAACGAGACTGATAAGCTTTCCAGTAATTGTGTGACCCCCTTGTGTGATGAGAGAGACTGTGTGTGACTGTGTGTGTTGGCAAATTGGGAATGTAAAAAACCTGCCTGGGGAACACTGAATGATCTGAGGACACCAGGTGCAGCAGCATTGCTAGGCTATGTGAGCCTGGATCTCATTATTTAAATAGCTTTATAATGGGGATGGGTTGGGTGTATTTCTAGGTCTGTGTCAGTTTCACATATGTTCAAAAAAAAAGTCTGTTCCATCTCATTTTCTGCATTGTTTTTAGTAACTCACACACACACACATACAGAGAGAGCATTTGAAGTGTGCGCATTCCCCCCAGTATACTTCCTAAAATACTCCCCTTAAAAAGTATGCATTTTTTAGTGCCAACAACTGTATTTCAAAATTCATAGAGATGAACACAGTCCATGGGATAACTGTGTTAATCTGGTAAGTGTGAATTAGGCTGGTTGGTTAAAAAAAGTGATCTGAGTGAACATCTCAGTAGTTTTGCATTTAAAGGGGAATAGAATAATTATGGTTGAATTATGGTGCTGGAGGAGGCTCTTGAGAGTCCCATGGACTGCAAGAAGATCAAACCTATCCATTCTTAAGGAAATCAGCCCTGAGTGCTCACTGGAAGGACAGCTCCTGAAGCTGAGGCTCCAATACTTTGGCCACTTGATGAGAAGAGAAGACTCCCTGAAAAAGAACCTGATGTTGGGAAAGATGGAGGGCACAAGGAGAAGGGGACGACAGAGGACGAGATGGTTGGACAGTGTTCTTGAAGCTACGGACATGAGTTTGACCAAACTGCGGGAGGCAGTGGAAGACAGGAGTGCCTGGCGTGCTCTGGTCCATGGGGTCACGAAGAGTCGGACACGACTAAACAACAACAAAAAGAATAATCCATGGAGGTGAGGTTTGTCAGTGGCTGTGATACCGACCTAAACGGAGTCTGGCCGTACTGAGGAAGAATACCAGTGAATATCAGATGCTGAGGATAAAAAACAAGGGAGGAGGAGGCTGGTTTACTTTACTTCATGCACTGCTTGTGGGTTTCTTAGAGCAGGGCTTCCAAAACTGTGGTCTGCAGCACTGGTGCACAAGTATCATTCAGGTGGTTTGCAATGTGCCAATGAAGAACAGTGGGAACAGCACTGTTAACGCCATGTACAATGCATTAACTATTCATATTGATTTTTAATTGTATTTTCTAGTGTGTCTTTTATCTCCTAATTTTATTGTATTATTTATTATGCATTTTATATTGTATCTAATGGGATTCAAATACAATCAAACACAATACTCCCCAAAAACAATAAAGCAATGAAAAGACAATTAAAAATCATATAGCACAACTGCTACAAGAGGGAGAAAAGTCATGATTTGGCCTGCATTTGAAATATGTCACTGCATGTTACCATAGCTATCAACTTCCGGATTGGAAAATAAGGGATCAGCAGCAGCACGGCACCAGAAATCGCTTCTGCGCATGCCCGGGCATGAGCAGAGGCGATTTTTGGCAGCACTCGGCAATCCTGGGGGATTTACGGTATATTTTTCAATTTGGGATAACAGCGGGAAACAGATTTAAAGATGGGGGTTTCCCGTGAAAAACGGAAGACTTGACAGCTATGCATGTTACAGGCTCAGAGTCCAGACAACAAGCCAAACCATTATTTCTTATGATTATGTACTAATTTTAGTTTCATTTTTTAAATGATGAGCTGTCTAGGGGATTTTCCGGTTCTGGAATAAAGTTCAAGCAGAATGAGTATAGCGGGTTGCATGTCTTGGGTGTAGCAACTCAGTACAGATTGAGAGGTGGTGTTGTGGCTGAGGTGTCAGGCTAGAACTGAGGAGACATGGGTTCAAATTCCCACTCAGCCATGAAGCTTGTTGGGTGAGCTTGGACTAATCACTTGTTCTCATCCTAACCTACTTTGCAGGTTTGTTGTGAAGATAACATTGGGGAGGGGAACTGTGTATATCTCCTTAATCCTTATTCTTATTAGAGGATTTGGGGGGGGGGTTAAAATAAAAATTATGGTACCAAAATCTGGATTCATTTATTTAATCAATCAAACAATCAATCAATCAATCAAAAACAAACAAAAACCAAAAACAAATGTGTAGTCTAAAAACAGTGTGCCGTCTAAAAACAGAGGAATATATCATTTAAAAGTACAACAGAATCTTGAAATGCAGTAAAGCAGTAATTTAAAATTCATTAACTGGTAAAAAAAATGTAGCTAGAGAACTCTTGTTTTGGCATATATATCTAGATACTTTTCCTTCATGGGAATGAAGTACGTTTCCGAGCACAATTCAAAGTGTTGGTGTTGACCTTTAAAGCCCTAAACGGCCTCGGTCCGGTATACCTGAAGGAGCGTCTCCACCCCCATCGTTCTGCCCGGACACTGAGGTCCAGCTCCGAGGGCCTTCTGGCGGTTCCCTCATTATGAGAAGCCAAGTTACAGGGAACCAGGCAGAGGGCCTTCTCGGTAGTGGCACCCACCCTGTGGAATGCCCTCCCACTAGAGGTCAAAGAGAACAATTACCAGACCTTTAGAAGGCATCTCAAGGCAGCCCTGTTTAGGGAAGCTTTTAATGTTTGATGATTTCTGTATTTTAGAATTTCTGTTTTTTTGGAAGCCGCCCAGAGTGGCTGGGGGAACCCGGCCAGATGGGCGGGGTATAAATAATAAATTATTATTATTATTATTATTATTATTATTATTATTATTATTATAACGAACCTAGAGTTTCACAATATATTTTAATGCCCCCCCTTTTGTTGTCCTACCCCCTTTGCAAGGGATGATTCTATTTTATTTTTATTTTAACTTAATAAAATGTATAGGCTGCTTTCAAAGTGGAATACAGTTATAATTAATGTGTGTTTTTAAAAAGAGCAAAATGATCAAGAAGGAAGGAAAAGGTGAGAACAATCAACAGTCAAGCCAAGTAAAAAGCTGGCTTTTTGTCAATGGGGTACCAAAATCAATCCAGACTGAAGGGCAATTTAAATAATGCAGTCTTTGCTAACTTTTGAAAGCATAGGCCGGGTGGGGGGGGGAGGGGAGATAAAGAACCTGCGACCCTCCAGGTGTTTCTAGACTCCAGCTCCTATCAGCCTTAGGATACCCCCTGCAGGTTTTCTGCAGTTAAAGTACCAGTAAGTTAAAGCAATGGACTTTACCTGTGGTCAGGAAAGTGATGGCGAAATGGCACCGGAAAGTGTGGGATGAATGAAGAACATTGCACAAGCAATTTGGAACGGATGTTCACTATTGTATAACCTCCCTGCAAACAAATCAGTACGAATGCTCAATAAAGCCCAGCCATAGTCTAACCTTTGTGTAAATTTAATGCAGGCAAATCGTGATGGATTAACAGATCTTCTAGCGGAGCTCTTAGCTGACATAGCCCATTGTCAGGGATGGTGGTACCGTAGTTAGAGCAGCATTTCCAGGGCTGTGAGTTTCCCAGTGCTGGGCTAGACAAGCAGATCTTTTTCTGCTGAGACTTATGATTGGAAAAAAATAAAGATTGACTGACTGAGTTACTGTCAGGTCTCTTGGGGTGGGGGTGGGGGAAGACTTCCTGAGCCTTTGTACCACAACTGCATAGGATTTGCCTCTTGCACTGACCAACTGAGACGGGGAGCAGAGCCTCCCTGGCATATCTCAAAGGGAGAGCAGGATCCTGCCTTCATAATATTGATGATTAGCATTTATATAGCACTTTACATTCATCAAAGCACTTTGCACCCATTATCTCAGGAGCCCTTGCAACAACCTTGTAAAATAGGTCAGTAATTCATATCCGTCTATTTCAGATGGGGGGGGGCGTGGATGATGGAGGCAGGGTGCTGAGGCTCGGTGAAGGTGGAATGCATAAGGCCATTTAGCGAGTTCACGGCAGAGGTAATTTGGTGCAGCAAAGGGGAAGTATTTTTTTTGCAGCTGGTAGACACAGGTAGGCATGATGATGTGTTTTTTTTGGGGGGGGGGATAATTCACCTATTCTGCAAAGGGATGCAAATGAGGAAAGAGGGAAAGGGAGCACACTTTTTAAAATAAAAAAAAATGTCTCTGATCAGCTGCTGATGCAGACTTCTGAAGAGTATGAGAGCTTATGACAGGTCCCTTGGGGACAGCTGAGACAAAGTGGAAAATCCGGAGTCAGCACACAGCCTTTGTAGCAGATGTGGTGTTGTCTGGCGATGTGCCCTGACATGCAGTCTCTGTTCTGTAACGGCAGCTATTGATAAACATTCATTATTTTGTGTGTATGTGTATCAGTAAAGGTATCGCTGAGCTGGTTCATTCGTTAGGGACAGACTACATATGAGAAAAACAAAAACACCCTGCCCTACTTTCCCATCAGAGAGGTTGGATTGCTGAGGTCATGGAAAAGGCCCCCCGGCAGCAAAAGGTTGGAAGCAAAATAGCCAGTGCGTGGGGAGTTGGGTTTGCAAGCTCTGTGAGTCAGAAATCAAGTAAGTTGGCTGTAGAAGTCCTCAGAATCGGGACAAGGTAACTGGTTGGGTAGCTTGCAGGTATCAAGATCCTGACATCTCTGATGAAAGGGGTCTCTGGTCTCAGATCTAGGAATGAGTTACTGCCTGAGCTTTTCAAAAACAGGTAAGTCACTGTCCATAATACTCAGTTAAATGGACCAGTGGTCTGATTCAATGTACAGCAATGACTTGCCTGCTGCTGGGTGGCTGCAGGCTATCAACATGGGTCGTACCTCAGTGGCAGAATGTGTCTCGGTGGAGGAGGTCCCGGGTCCCTATTATCTCCAGATTGGGTTGGGAATGCCCCCTGTTTGAAACTCTGGAGAGCCTCTGCCGGTCAGGGTGGATAATACTGAGCTAGATGAGCCAATGGTCTGAATCGGGATAGAACAGTCTCATCTAGAATCTGTGCACCCAGTAGGGGAGCCTTCCCAAAGTAATCCCACTTGAGTTAGACATGGGGGGCGGGGAATGTTGGTGCTTTTGTGACGATGTACATGGAATTCTGCTCATTGTCTCTCTGCTCCCCGAAATGTTCAGCTGCTGCTTTAAGAGGCTTTTTCCGACATGACTCTGTGCCGGGGCTATTGCCGGGGTTGATCTCTGGTGCGCAATGCGTCCTGCTGCCTTGTAAGCCTTGTTAATATTTTATCATTTTGATATACGGGGAATTAATTACTGTCAACAGAGCAGATTTTAATCTAATCAGCTATTCCATACACCGCATTGGGTTGCAGACATCAAAGCCAGCATCAAAGTGTTGGGAATGAAAGTGCTCTGTGAGCTTTCCAAGCAAGAAGCAGCTTAATGCGCGAGGGTGCCCTGCATGGATACTATCCTTGGGCGTGCCCTCCTCCTTCTGTATGTTCTTCCCCAGGTGGTGGATCTTTTGAGGCGTTACCAGTGCTAAAAGATACAATGGTGCCTGGAAGGGTTGGCAGTTTCCCAGGAAAAGAAATTGGCACAAGACATTAAATCAGTAAACAAGTACCAGTTTCAACATGACTTCATTTTTTTCTGAACTTGATTTTTAGCAGATTTAAAAACTTTTTTGCATGTATGCAACCATGCAAGAAGGAAACAAGCATGGCTGGGTCAAAGCCCTGGTGTTGGTTGTTTCAAAAAGTTGGGTGCAAGAAGATAGGCAATGCAGTAAATCCCAGCTGTTTCCACTGCCCACCCCTGAGACCTTCTGATAACACCAGCCGTTGACCATGCACATTGATCAATTTGGGGTTCTTGTCATAGGGACAGATGCCTTAGTTACAACTGGATTACTACAACATGGTTTATATGGGGCTGACTTTGAGGGGGAAATGTAGGGAGCATATTGTTGCACCCCACTTCAGTCGCCGAGATTCCAGGGGTTCCATCCAGGGTTTGGTTTCCTTGGAATGAGGGACATCCAAGACTGAGGTGTCTTTCTGATATAAGGTTTATTTATACATATATACAACCTGAGCCTACAATGGAGGGGCTCACGGCATTAATACCCCTAGAAGGTCTTGCTTCCCCCAGAGCCACAGCCTTGGATTCCAGCAGAAATCAAGCCTGGTTGTGCCTCACAGGATTCTTCCTGCAGCCAGCTTCTAGCTCTCTCACACATTTCAAATCTGACCCTTATCCTTCTCACTAATAGCAGGTGCCCCATGCTTAGAGGGCTATTAGCTCAACAAGGAGCTAACCTAGCTAATCCAACCATTGAATCCTTGCTGGATCCAGGAATTAAAAGGGACTCAGGCATACAGCCCAACCCCTTATCCCCACAACCCACAACACTAGGATTCTTGGGTTACGATAGCTAATACTGGCTGCCAGTCTGTTGGGCACAATTCTGAGTGCTGACTCACCATACTCATGCCTTCCCTCTGCACATGCCTTTTCAAAATGTGCAGGTAATAACAGCCACAACCCACACCTGCAGACATACACCTGGCAGTGTGGAGTTGAATATACTGATTTTGAGCAGAAATGAGTTGCTTAATTTCGGTGTATTTGTGGGCCAGTGCTTTCCCCCCTCTAAAAGGTGTGCATAAGAGTATCAAGGGACTTGCAGAGAAAATGAATTTAGATCACTGCTTGAGGTTTTGCTATGTTTTTATTATGTTGGAATCCGCCCAGAGACACTGGGAGTTGGATGGTGGGCAGCCCTCTAGGCTGTTCTGGGCTTCTCTTTTCTTCTCCTCCCCTCAGAGCCACTGAGTTTAGTGGAGCTTACAAGGATTGCAGCCATAGTACAGTAGTCTTAATCAATTGGTTAGTAAGCTATGCATGTACTGCTGCTTTTGGGGTGTGTGTGTGCGCGTATACTATATAATAACAGACTGACACAGCTACCTGCATTTTTGGACTCCCCTTTAGGGAGTGGATGCGAACTCTCCTTGGAGGTATCGGTAGGGTAGGGATGGACCAATCTGAATTTTGCTTCTCATTTTTTCTCATTCTTAAATTCAGTTCACCCCATTTCCACAGGTTTTTTTAAAAAAGAAATACCTCACAAAAATTTGTATGCATTTTCCACATGCATTCCTGCTAATATACACATTTTTGCAAGTAATTTTCCCTAATATGCATTCCTGGAAAAGGCTCTTTACAGTGGTCATTCCTTGCGTATGGAACTATCAATCTATTATAGTTTTAGGCGGTTAAATGTGTCCCTTTCAGTGGTAAGTTGGAGGAAGAAAGACCTGATTCCTACGACTCTTATTATTTGTAATTGTTATGTGACTTGTTCTGTGTGTTTAAAGGATTGTGCAATACAGTATTTTGTGGATTTTTTTAAAAACGTGTTTGCCTAGTAAACCACCCAGTGGCTTGTGCAGAGGTGTGTGGGTTTGTGCGTGCCCAGTTTGCACAAAATACTGTTTGATGCTTATCTTCTATAATACAATGCATTTTGTATCTTTTCACTAATATATCTGTACACATAAAAGGCATTTTGTATGTTATTTTTATTATTTACTATATTTGTTAGTGACTCCCCCCCGAATGACCCAGAGTGACTTACATTAAAACTAACTGAGAACAATCCATAGAAATCTAAAAACACAGCTAAATGTATAAAAGGCAAGACTTGCAGGTCCCATTTCAATGCCAAAAGTGCCAAAAAGCCCGGGCAAAGAGAAGAGTCTCTGGTGCCTAAAAACAGATAAAGATGGTGTCAGGAATCATGTGAAAAGTAGTTTCCCTCACATCCTTGAAATAAATTATGAGGGAGGGAAATCCTGTGGCTTCAGGGTTTGATGCTGTTCCATAGTCCCAGAGAAGGACCTGTAGGGAAGGTGGCAGGAATCTTTCTTGTTCATTCTTTTCTTTTCTTTTCTTTTTTAAGTCTCTTCCTAGTATCGGTGGAAGAAAGGCAGTCATATGGAGTACTTCTGACTGTACCTAGTTTACCTTGCTTAGCAACAGGGAACAGAGCAAAAAGGCCTGGTGGGATGAATTATTTGCGGCACTTACTTACTTTGGCAGCCAGTTTGTTTATTTGTGGTTTTCTGAGAAGATGGAGGAGGTGAGAATTTAATTAGCACTGGGCTCTTAAAAACAAAAGCCTCCTGTCCCAGTCAAATTGGGCTTTCCCATCAGTAAAGTGTGAAAAGCTGGAGCCAAGTGCAGTCACAACCAGCCTCAAAAAGGTACAGAGTGCCTGTTCATTTTTTTCGGTGGCCAGGTGTATGTGATTGCACATATATGTGCATCTTTGCAAGGAAGTGCATCAACCAGGCCTCTTTCATTAATGTATATATTTATATGCACCCTTTCTCTTTATACACTCTTTTTTGAGGGTGGGGGGTGTTGGAGAGCTGAGAAGTGTGGCTTTTGAAGGTTAGAGAAGAATAGAGAAGTGTGGCTTTTGAAGGTTAGCTGTCTTGGATCATTTATTGTTTTGGAAAATGCCAACCATTAAAATGAGAGTTGGATTTCTTCCCAACCCTTAATCCGAATCCACTTTTTGTCCATCCTATAGTAAAGAGTGATTTATTGACGTAAAATTGTGACATTTGAAACAGTCCTCATTCTTTTTATTTTTAACACATAAAATTCATTACGTATTTATTACAGATTATTTACATCTGTGGCCTATACCACCCCAAACATTCAGCCCTCTACGGTCTGTGCCTCTACTGGGATCTTTTGCATGAATGTCTTGTTGAAATGGGTGTTGGGTTGTTGTAGGATTCACTTTCTTGACTTCTATTATCTTAAAAACAAACATGCAAAGCAGTTATTTGCGATCATTATAGGTGCAAAGATGGGTTTAAAAACTGTGTGGTTAAATGTGCTTGTGGTGCAATTGGTTTCACTTTGGTTTGTGTTTGAAGGACTAGTCTCCTTTCATGTTTGCATACCGGAGGGAGAGATCCGTCTTGGCTGTGAACCAGAGCTAGATCAAACAGACAGGGCCTTTCCCCCTGTGCAGTTTGCTATGAGAGAAATGCAGAATGCTTGTTCTTCCAGGTAAGGGAAGTGAAATGTAACAGGTCTTCCAAGCAGAGCTTGTTTTTATGGGCTCGTTAACAGCTGAAAAAGATTTAAGTCTGTTCCTTGGTCGTATCACTTGAGAGTGCAAGTTTGGGACTCACATGATGCAGTGCTTCTCCATACAAAGATAAAATTTTAAAATCTCTGTGCATGAGGAAGTAGTGCAAGCATCCCCAAACTTCGGCCCTCCAGATGTTTTGGACTACAATTCCCATCATCCCTGACCACTGGTCCTGTTAGCTAGGGATCATGGGAGTTGTAGGCCAAAACATCTGGAGGGCCGAAGTTTTGGGGTGCCTGAAATAGTGTGTTGAGAAGGCCCAGGGTAGAATATTTTTTGGTATCATTTTTACGTGTGGGGATTTTGCTGCTGTTTTGTTTGGCCTGGGGAAGCAATCCATATATGAACTACCTGCCATCTATGAAGTGGTACAGTCCATAAACCACTTCACTGTCTGTGTCATAGATGTAAGTCTCACATTGGCCTTGGCCAACCTGGTGCCCTCCAGATGTTTCAGCCCCAGGCAGTTGGCTGTGGTTGATGGGAGCTGTAGTCCAAAACATCTAGAGGGGGCAGGTTGTCCAAGGCTGCGTTACGGCTTATGCCCCCTTCCTCCCACCAATAGAAGAAGATTTAAGTAAGCCTTTCCTCTCATTTTCCTTTCTTTTTTGAAGCTGCTTGAATAGGAAATTTGGAAATTATGGGGAAATGGCTGTAAGCTTGTTGGTTGAGCACGGCTTTGCATGCATGAGGCTTCAGGTTCAATCCCTGACATATCCAAGAAAGACTGGGGAAGACCTCATTTCTGAAACCCTGGGAAGCTGCTGCCAGCCTTATGGTCTTCCATCCACTCATAGCTGCCAAGTTTTCCCTTTTCTCACGAGGAAGCCTATTCAGCATAAGGGGATTTCCCTTAAAAAAGGGAGAACTTGGCAGCTACGCACCCACTGTCTTGTAATTGGAGCCACAAAAGGCAATTAGCCTGAAAAAAATTCTACTAGCCTGCTGAGACTGGCAGAGGAGGGACAGAGAGATCTGTCCCACTTGCAACAAACAGCCTGCTGTGTTTGTCATGGTTCCCTCTGAGCACCCTGATTCAGACAAGGAGTAGGAGGTACTTGAAGACAACAGCTTGGAATGGGAAGGAGGGGGAGGGGTTGAGACGGCACAGCAGAGACCTCTTAAGGAATCTCTCCCTCTATCCCTGGAAATGCATGGAAAGAAATCTTCAGTAATTTTTTTTTAAAGGGAGATGTGGGTAAGAGGGGGAAGGATCGTGAGGGTTCAGTGGTAGAACACACCCTTTGCAGTTCCACCACTGCAGTTCCAGTTTAAAACCCTGGCACCTTCAGGCTAGGCTGTGAGAGAGACCCCGGACTAAAATATCGGAGACCCATTGTCAGACAGTGTAGGCTGTACTGAACTAGGTCACTGAGCTTCAGTAGGTGGGTTGTGGACTCTATATTGTAGTGTTTCTCAGGCTTTGGTCCCTGGCTGATGTTGGACTACAACTCCCATCATCCCTAGCTAGCAGGACCAGTGGTCGGGGATGATGGGAGTTGTAGTCCAACAATAGCTGGAGACTCAGGTTTGAGAAACACTGTGGTTATAGTTGAATTCTAAGGTGGGTTGTTGCAGCAGCAGCATTTCCACCATACAAATATATGGTAAAAAACAAACCAGACTAGAAAGTTGTCCCCCAGTGCATGTTTGGGTTAAAGGGCGTGGCTGAAGACTGCTCAGCTCTATGGATTCATGGGAAGTAGAAGGCAGCTTCCTATGTTCCTGTATGGCCTTCCGTGCATATGTGACATGAGGAATGTCTACTTCCCAACAGTTACTTATTTTCTTGGTCGAGAAGAGTATCTGCACACGGCTGCAAAGTGGGACATGAGCATGGTGAGTCATTGACCCTCACCAGAGCAAGTGAATGAATCCCGGAAGCTTCCTGCACTGTTGGTTGTGCAATAGACCTGAAGGATGGGAAGTGGCTTCCGCAAAAACCAAAGCAGAGATGACAGGGTTATGAAACTAGTTGGAAGTGCAGGCTTCATCCCTGAGCCAGCTGGTTGCAGGTGTGGATCTGTCAAATTGGCACGCCTCTGCTTGGGAGTGCCCCAACACTGTACTTGTTGCAGTGTTGCCAAAGCTTAATGTTGCTGTTGGTGTATGTATGTATGTTCTGTATATGTGGGTTTGTGCAGCACTTTTTGTGATGGTGCTCTCAGTTATGGAGTACTGTGACCTTTTTTTACTGCCTGTGGCAGACATTTTGTGCTGGCACCCACGGCACATTTATCAAGATCCAAATACAGTACCTGGTCTATGTGTGTGTGTGTGTGTGTGTGTGTGTGTGTGTGTGTGTGTGTGTGTATGTGTGTTGTTGTTGTTGTTGTTGTTGTTGTTGTACCCCACCCATCTGGCCGGGTTTCCCCAGCCACTCTGGGTGGCTTCCAGTACATAAAAATTGTAAAACATTAGGCATTAAAAATTTCCTGATACAGATGTATTCTAAAAGCTCACTCAGCCACTTTGATCTGCAGAACAGTCACTGTTACAAGTACCACATAATGCTCATTCCCAGTGCTATTTTTCTAGAAAAAGAGGTGCTGGAACTCACCATGAACGGCTGCCTTGTTCAGGAGTGGCACCCACCTGGGAGGTGCCGGAATTGAGTTCCGGTGAGTTCCAGCTGGGGGGAAAAAGGGCTTGCTCACTCCACATTTGTAACAAGTTGATATTTTAGTGTGGTGGCACCCACACTTTGGAACTCCCTGCCTATTGACATCAGGCAGGTTACGTTCACTGTATTATTTTTGATGCCTGTTAAAAACATTTCTGTTTAGACAAGGCTACCCAGACGGGTAGAATGTCAACATGCATTGTAAACTTATAATTGATTTTAATTATTTTTGAATGCTTTGATTTTTTTGTAAACTGCTTTGAAGTTTTATTACAGTTAAGTGGTATATAAGTATTGGGAAATAAATTATCTCTCTTTCTCTCTCTCTATATATAAATAATTTATTTATTTCCCAATACTTACACACACACACACACACACACACAGTAGCCCTATAATGCATTTATGTTTTAAAATACATTGTAAATCATTTAGACACCTTTAGGCAGCAAGTGACTACCAAGTCAAATAGATAGTGTTCTGGGTTTGCAGGGGGGGCAAGGATTCTTTAAAATTCCTGAGTGCGAGGTTCTGCCCTTATTACCTGAAATTAGTAAATATGGGGTTTGAAATCAAGCCAGCTTCCTCGGGAGCTGGGCTTCTTTAGAGGGGAGATAGCAGAGTCATTATCTTGCCAAAAGGTGAGGCATTCAGCATCAGACAAGAAAGGGGGAGGCTGTCAGGATTACAGGGGGCAAGATGTCACCATAGTGAAAAAAAGGAAAGAAAGTGCTTTTTGCAAGAGGCTTTTGAAACGGAGGTTGCCAGGATGACAGAGGGGCTGCTGGAAGCGGAAGGGGAAGAGTTGTTTTCTGCAAAGGCTGCTGGGAAGAAGCAGCAGGAAGTTGGGCAGAACTCCATGGATGCTGACTGGGAGAGGCTGCCCTAAGAGGCTGGGGGCCGTGGCTGGCTGCTGTTTTGGACCCAAGCTGGTTGAAGCTACGAGAGGACCAGCAAGAGACACTCTTGAGGTGTGCCCCCTCCGTGGAAGGCTTTAGCTGTAAATGTGTGTGAACAAACCACATTTCTAAGACAAAGCAAACTCCACTGTGCCTTGATTTTGCAATGGAAACACAACCCTTGGTTAGCTTCTGGAATCCCTGGAATCTTGCTTCCATTTGACAGAGATTGGGGGTGGTGTGTAACAATAGCAACAACAAAACACAGTTTGCCAATTTGCACAGAATGTGTTGAATAATCTCTTTCCAAATCTCTCTCTTTATCCCCCCCCCCCCCGCGGTTCCATACTTCAAGAAAGATATCTGAGTAATTCTTGGGTGTTGTATTTGCAGAAATGGGAAATCATTCTCTTTTTTTGCTTCTATCCATATGGCTGGGGTTCTGTTTGAAAGCAAAAGTACCCCTGGTTGTCTGCTACCTCCTCTCGTATACCATCTTAAGTCTTTCAGCAAAAAAAGGTTATGTCTTGATAAACGGCAGCACACTTTCTCTCTCTCTCTCTCTCTCTCTCTCTCTCTCTCTCTCCCTCTCTCCTTCCCTCTAATGCCTTTTCAACATCTGATGAAGTGTTCCGGGGAACTCAAAAGCTTGCACTCTGTTTCGTAACATTATGATTGAGCTAATATGAATTAGAATTTTGTGGTTTTTTCTTGTAGGCCATCAATGGCCATCTCTAACTTACATAAATGTGTCATTTCGAAATATTCAGATCCTTTTAATTTGTGGAATATCCACATGGAAGTATTTAGCCACGCGCACTGATGTACAGTGAAGGTTAGGGACCATAGCTCAGAGGGGAATGAATTGCAACTCAGTAACTGAGCACATGCGTTTGTATGCAGAAGCTTCGACCCCTGGAATCTCTTTCCCAGCATACCCTCTTGAGTTTTAAGATCAGCAGAGAGGGCCCTCTTAAGAGTTGCACCACTCTCAGAAATTTGGGGGTGGCCCAGATGAGAGCATTCTCTGTTGCAGCCCCTAAGTTGTGAAATTCCCTCTCCCAGCTTCATGGTACAGTTTTTGTCATATGCTGAACATGCATTTTGTTACCCTGTTCTTCGACACTTGAAATAGATCTTTTATAGGGCATGTTCCAATTGTGATTTTAAGTTGTTTTAATTCTTTTTTTATGTTGCTCTAAGACAGGGACCCAGGTGGCGCTGTGGTTAAACCACTGAGCCTAGGGCTTGCTGATCAGAAGGTCGGCGGTTCGAATCCCTGTGACGGGGTGAGCTCCCGTTGCTTGGTCCCAGCTCCTGCCAACCTAGCAGTTCGAAAGCACGTCAAAATGCAAGTAGATAAATAGGAACCACTACAGCGGGAAGGTAAACGGTGTTTCCATGTGCTGCTCTGGTTTGCCAGAAGCGGCTTTGTCATGCTGGCCACATGACCTGGAAGCTATACGCCGGCTCCCTCGGCCAATAATGTGAGATGAGCGCGCAACCCCAGAGTCGGTCACGACTGGACCTAATGGTCAGGGGTCCCTTTACCTTTAACCAGTGAAGAGACCCCCTTCACCTCACAAAGGTATTACCGTATTTTATGGACCATAACACGCACCAGACCATACAACACACCTAGTTTTTAGAGGAGGAAAGCAAGGGGGGGGAAATTGCCCCTGGTTTTCCTCCTCTAAAAGGCTGGGAGGCGGCAGCAACAGCAGCAGCAGCAGCAGCATTTGGGCCGCTTCTCTCAACCCTCAGCTGCTGGCTGCCGCTGCTGGTTCTCCAGGGGCAAGCCCGTCTGCCCCCCACTCTTGGGAGAGCTGGCGGCAGCATCAGAGCCCCGAAAGGAGCGCACTGATGCTGCTGCCGACTCTCCAGGGGCAAGCCCGTCTGCCCCTCCTGCCACCGCCGCCCACTGCTTGCAAAAGCGGAGCGCGCAGGTGGCGATGGGGGAGAGAGGAACGAGCAGCTCTTCCTCCTCGGAAGCTGCTGCCAGCGCGCTCCACTTTTGCGAGCGGCGGGCAGCGGCTTCCGAGGAGGAAGAGCTGCATGTTCCTGTCCCCCATGCCGCTGCTAGCGCGCTCCGCTCGCAAAAGCTCCTACCCCACCGCCTTTGTCGAAAGCTGCTGCCTTCACTCCATAACACGCAGCGACTTTTTCCTTTCCGTTTTAGTGGGGAAGTGCGTGTTATGGTCCGAAAAATACGGTAACTGTTTAGATAGATATTTTATTGCATTCGGAGACCAGCATATAAAACACACTTAGGGGTACAATCCCAGAAGGAACACAAAAATTTAAAACATTGAACAACAGTAAATTTAAGATTTATAAATGCAATAAGCGTATAGACACTAAAAACTTTGAGATAAGCTACCGCAGAGACATATTAACTGTTAAACGATCATGAGATCTGTATCTGTGGGTGGAATAGGGGATCCCTAATATTCTCAGTACCCTTAACAAGCTATAGTTTCCAGGATCTTTTGTGGGGGAGGAAACTATGACTGCTTAAAGTATATGATCCTGCTTTAAATGTATAGTACAGATGTGAGTGCTCTCTCTCTCTCTCTCTCAGGGGTCATTGTGAGGCTAAAAATGCCATTCTGAGCTCCTTGGAGGGAGGGCGATAAATGAAAGTCTATAAATAATTCACTGTCCCCTCTTGCCCTTCTTTCTTTCCCAGGTGGCTAACCTGCCTCCTTCGTTTTTAGTGCTGAAGCCAGATTGTTTTAACTAAAGATGGAAACACTGGAGTCGGAACTGACTTGCCCAATTTGTTTGGAATTGTTTGAAGACCCCCTCCTTCTGCCGTGCGCTCATAGCCTCTGTTCCAGCTGTGCCCACCGCATCCTGGTCTCCAGCTGCTCCTCCGGAGAGCCTCTTGAGCCCATCACTGCCTTCCAGTGCCCCACCTGCCGCTATGTCATCTCCCTCAACCATCGGGGCCTGGAGGGCCTCAAGCGCAATGTGACCTTGCAGAACATCATCGACCGCTTCCAGAAGGCCTCCCTGAGTGGGCCGAATTCCCCCAGCGAGAACTGTCGTGAGCGGCCATACCGCCACAGCCCAACCATGTCGGCGGGCGACAGGATAGCCTGCCAGTTCTGTGAGCAGGACCCCCCGCGTGACGCTGTCAAGACCTGCATCACCTGCGAGGTGTCCTACTGCGACCGCTGCCTGCGGGCCACACACCCCAACAAGAAGCCGTTCACCAGCCACCGCTTGGTGGAGCCTGTGCCGGACGCCCACTTCCGTGGGCTGACTTGCCTTGAGCATGAGAACGAGAAAGTGAACATGTACTGTGTGGCTGATGACCAGCTCATCTGTGCCTTATGCAAACTGGTGGGGCGGCACCGGGATCACCAGGTGGCATCCCTGAGTGACCGGTTTGAGAAGCTCAAGGTAAGAAGGGGCGGGGTGGGATTTTGGGCACTGATTGAAGCAGCAGCAGCTGCTTGTGTTGTGTGGTTTGTGTCTGTTTTGCTCCTTCCTGTATGTTCATAAGTAAGGATTCATTGCAAATACCACACACCCCAAAGTGACATATGGAGAACGTGCTCTGAGCTGCTGTTTTACCGCAGTTGCATCCCTCACCCACTGTGTCATCTCTGAACTCACTTTTCAGTATCTTTTGCATCAAAACACTAGGAGGCTGTTGTAAACTGACTCAGGCTGTATATTCAACTAGCCCAGTAGTATCCATTGACTGGCAGTGGCTGGCTGACCAGGGTCTTGAGCAAAGATCGTTTCCATCATTTGCTACTGGGTGCTTCTAAAATACCGTAGGGATTCCCATAGTTCTGCCACAAAGCTATGGTTTCTTCCTATGAGCCACTCTCCCTCCACAACAGAAGAAGCACTCGAACTGGTTTTGTGGTGGAGCAATGAATACACACACAACTGTCCATTTTTCTTACCACACCAATCTGGTTGTGTGAATTGGCTTTGGTACTAACCGAGTAACTGGAGGCAAGGTTTCCCTGTGTGAAACGAAGCAGACTGTTTCAATAGGTGTTGGCTTCCATAATTAGGTGGCAGTGGCAGACGTTGCCTGAAGCTGCAGGGCCTGGATGGAGGCAGGCAGGCAAGTGGGATGGATGCATGGTTTGTCAGGGGCTTGTTTAACGGAGATGAATCTGTACTATTTGTGGGTGTGGGAATCTTGGTTAGCACTGCATGTTGGGTGTGTGAAAGGCCTTATTAAAGGTTTGAGATGGTATTCCCATAAGACTTCAGGGTTCTGAGCTTAGCCATCCCCCTTATGCTGATCTTCACACCCAGCCTTAAGCCCCTTTTTCTTTGTGAGATCAAACCTCAAAACACAAGAGTAAGCCTCCAGGCACTTAAAAGTCAGTGCGTGGTAGAGAATACAGGAGTGGGAAGCAGCAAAAATATTTGGGCTTTAGAAAGGGTAGAAGTGGGGCCTGCAACAAAATTCTGCAGCGGTGGAGTGCAGCTGTTCAGAGTTCCACCAGGCCAGCTATGCCTTTCTCTAGGATTTTGCATTTCACTCCCCTCTCCCCCTAGTTTTCTGGTGTTTTTTCTGCCCTCCAGCAGTTAGCCACCCATTTTGTGGGTGGTGAGGCTTGGATTGAGTTTTTTTTAAGTGTGTATGTGTGTGTTTGTACATCTGGAAACCTCAGTGTTCTCCACAGCCTGTAGCTACCCCCTTCTGTGTGTGGATAGATGACCAGCACTTAGGGATTTGAGTTCCCTATGAGTATACAGTGGTACCTCAGGTTAAGTACTTAATTGGTTCTGGAAGTCCGTACTTAACGTGAAGCGTACTTAACGTGAAGTGAACTTTCCCATTGAAAGTAATGGAAAGTGGATTAATCCGTTCCAGACAGGTCCGCGGAGTACTTAAATTGAAAGTAGTCAACCTGAAGTGTACTTAACCCGAGGTATGACTGTATAGCAGGTGTGAGTGTGAGGTATCTTTGGCCCTCTAGGTGTTGCTGCACTATAACTCCCATCATTCCTGGCCATTGGCCATGCTTGCTAGGGTTGATGGGGGTTGTAGTGCAGTAACACCTGAAGAGGTCACAGGTTCCTCACAATAGGTATATATGATGGTCTGCATGGGGAATGGTGGGTCAAGGTGAACCCAGTGTGAGAATGAGCCAGGGGGAGGGGTGGAGCTGTAAAGGGATGTAAGCAAATCCCCAGGGTTCCTTTGTTGTTGGTCTTTTTGTTTGAGGAATTCTCCACCCTGTCAGAACACTGGAATTTTAGTATTTTCAGAGCTGTTTATCCTGGTCCAGGATGAAGTGAGAGGAAGTGTCCCACTATGGAATACATAAGCTATGGAATAAGCTTTGATAGGGTGTTGTGGTGGTCACAGCCAAAGATAGATAGATAGATAGATAGATAAAATAGCAGTAGTAGATGTAGATGTAGATATATTTATACCCTGCCCGTCTGGCTGGGTTTCCCCAGACACTCTGGGCAGCTGTTCCCAACAGAATATTAAAATCACAACTAAATATCAAACATTAAAATTTTTCCTAAACAGTGCTGCCTTCAGATGTCTTCTAAAAGTTGGATAGTTGTTTATTTCCTTGACATTTGATGGGAGGGCATTCCACAGGGCGAGAGCCACTACCGAGAAGGCCCTGTGCCTGGTTCCCTGTAACCTCACTTCTTGCAGTGAGGGAACCGCCAGAAGGCTCTCGACGCTGGACCTGTGTCCGGGCTTAACGATGGGGGTGGAGACACTCCTTCAGGTATACTGGGCATTCTGTTGGTGTCTTTAAATCATGACATTAAAAGAAAGTTCAGAAAGAAGGGGTTCCCATGGGCATCTGGTGGGCCACTGTGAGAAGAGGATGATGGACTAGAAGAGTCATTGGACTGATCCAGTGGGACTCCTCGTGCTAATATCTCTTTATTATCAGATACTGAGGGGAAAGAACTGGAGATGGCAGTTGGCATCTTGGCTTTGATTGCAAGCTTTCCTTGGTCCATTGTATCTGTATCCTGGTTTGAATTGCCCACAAGTTCTTTGCTGGCCAGGACTTTGATGTTACCACCAGAAGTTCTTTGGCTGAGACTCCTGTTAGCCCCGGTCAGCTAGTTGGATGGCCAGGGATGTTGGGAGTTGTAGTCCTACAGCATCTGCAGGATCAGGGATCCCTTCCCTGCCTTATATCTTCAAGGTGAACATTCCCAGAGAGGCAGAGTAATTTTTTAGTTTTGGCGGGTGGGGGTAAATATTTTTTATTTCATTCCGTAATGTATATAAAACAGAGAGAACATTTATTTTCAAAAAGCAGATAAAAGTAAAGGATGAAAAACAAAACTATAAAGTAGGCACGTAGAATAAGTGCAGTAGTTGCATGTGGGTTAAAGTAACAAATTCCAAGTAATAAAGCAGTGAGAAGAAATGTTGTCTTCACATAAAGAATATTAGAGTTATCTGATTATCCTGTATAGAGAGGCAGAATTAACTAAGAAACTTCTGGTGCATGTTGCGAGAACATTATTTCTTCCTGGAGAGTATATACTGTATCTTCTGTTATGGGGTGAGTGTGGGTGAGAAAGGATTCTGTTCTCCCTTCACTCAAGCCAAGATTGTCAGTGCATATTGATGAACTACACTGAGCTTCTTGAGACAGAGGGATCAGACATCTCTGTGTGCTTCCTGGGCCCCTATTGGAATCTTTTCATGCTTGGCTTTTTACACACTTATGGAGGCTCTGCTGAATTGACAGGAATCAGAATGTCTGGTTCTTGACCCATATGAAAGGAGACATCTCTCTTTATCTCTTATGCATTGCACAGGGGGCTGGATCTTCAAAATAATGCTAGGTTTGGAAAAATCTGGCAGCACTCCCCAGCCATATCAGAGAAGGTGGTTTGATGGTCAGGTCTCTTGAGAAACCCAGGCTGTCCTATGACCTGAATTTTGTAAAAAATAGTAAGAAAGAACACATTGTGGAGACAGAGAGTCTACTCTGTAGGAGTCTTTGGAGCCAAACTGTCCTGGAAGAAGCATTTGGTTCAGACCAACTTTATATTAATATGCTGGAGTTGCACCATGAGACAACCTAGTATTATTTCAGCTCCTTGGGAATGTTTGCAAGTCAGATTTAAGCTACACAGCATAATAAGCATTTTAAGCCATCCGTGTCGAGGAAAGTTTATGCCTGATGCTTTCAAATTGTGAAGAGGCGGAGCTTTTCCAAACAGTTTCATGTTTTCAGGAAGCAGCTGGTTCACTGCTGACTGCATTAAAGGATCCTTGTAGATTCCTTTGGTTCAGTAATGTTTTTTGGTTTGCACCTGCTCATGGAGGGATCTACAATTCCCAGAGTTTAAGACACACCTCAGTTTAAAAGAGGAGTATTAAAACAACAGCATTATGAACAATAATTGGGAATGAGGCAGGCTCAAATGCACTTTTAAACAAAACAATGTGAACAGTCTTTCTGAAGGCTGGAAGGGAATGAACTAAACAAGGCTTTCTGGAGGAGGAGTTCAGAATCTTATGCAGTACCATGGAGAAGGCCTTGTTCCCTCAACTTCACTTTGGATGGTAGCAAGTCAGAGCCCAGAGTCTCCCAGAATATCTTAACAGGCAGGAAGAATCAAACAATCTTTGTGCAGGCAGGAAGTAGACCGTATGACGTAAGATGAGGCAGCTGCCTCAGATGGTGGAGGCCACAATGGGAGATGCACCTGACTCACATGGGATGATTCACTGGGAAGGTCTCCTTTGCAAGTTCTCCACAGAGATAGAGAACTGAACCGGAGAGACAGTAATTTGACCAAGGCAAGGACTGGTTTGGTGCACAATTGCATTATGCAAGCGTTTTTATTTTATTTTTTAATATAGAAAAGTCAAAATTGAAGTGAAACAGGTTTCTGGTTCTTAAGAAACTCATTGAGGCTTTGCAATCGTCTGGGCAGATGATGTTGAATTCTCACTATGCCGAGATGAAACTAAGCACAGTGCCCTGCATTGTGCTCTCTCTCTCCATCTCTCTCTCTCTCCATCTCTCTCTCTCTTTCCCTCTCTCCTTGCTGCTAACCAAAGCTAAATAAATTGTGCAAAATATGTGACCACAATTAAATTTCAGGGCTGCAGTGTTTTGACTGATCAGTCAGTAAATTGGCTTAAAAGCCTTTGCTCAGCTAACAATGTGGTGACAATCTAAATGAACTCATAATAACTATTTAGTACATGTACTTCCAAAGAACAGCAGGTGGCAAGTACAATCTTTACAGAGGCATCCCTCCTTTTTTCTCATACAGGAGAGAATGCTTCTTCTAAGATGATGCCCGCTGCGACGCACAGGTGCATGATCCAAAAGGATGGGCTTTGATCCAAAGCTACTGTTTGGACTTGCATGCAAGCGTAATCAATGAATCGATTCCTGGCACTCACACAGTTTAATCAGCTAAAATTTCTTCAGTTTGGTTGCAGCCCCATTAGGTTTGCATAATTTAGGCAGGTCTCAGAGTTCAGCTTTTCTAGGTGCAGATTTTTCATGAAATGCTGAGTGCATTTAATCACTGAGTACATTTAGTACTGCCCAAGATGATGGGAGTGAACCAATTGCTGGGCTAGGGCTTGATCCCAGGTCCCTCAGATGCAAGTCCAGTTCTCTATCTGTGATAGTTATCATTAAAAGTAATTAAAATCCTGCTGGATTGGTTTAACACTCACCCAGATAGCTCTTTGAGGGCAACAAACTTTGCAAGTACTTAACTTTTTTGGGGAGTACTGTATTTGTGTGCTTTCATTTCTTTTCCTTTCTCTTCTTGTTACCTTTCCCCCTTTTAATTTCCCCTGTCTGAAATACGTGAATAGCAACGAGCAATTTTAGGTTTATGATAAGTGCTTTCGAGATGTGCCAATCCATTAGGTAATATGGTATCCCCACTCCCATTTTCCACTCTTCAGCACGCAGTTGTGGCTTGTCCCAAACCGCTATGTTATCTTGCCAGATTCAAAGCAGGTTTTTGTGTCTGGGAACCTTTTGGGATACTCATGGGTATGTGAAGGGTTACCCAGTGCAAACCTTACCATGAGACACCAATTTGTGCAGTGTTCAGTGGGAATGTGCAACTGCACTTTGCACCTGCTCAGGGATGCTTTGCCTTTATCTGTTGGAAGCCATCCAGAATGGCTAGGGAAACCCAGTCAGATGGGTTGGGTACAAGTAAAAAATTATTATTATTATTACTACTACTACAATTATCTTTCCCTTGGAGGGAAAGGAATACTGTCCATGCTTGGAGGGGGATTCTTGGTTAGAGCTGCCAGACCTTGTTGTAAACGAGAGGGCAGCCCTAAAGTTGAGACAGCTTTTTATCATTAAGTGAAACAAATTGGTATCTTGCTCCTGAGATAAGAATTCTTCCTGGGTTTTATGATGCTAAAATACTGGTGGGAAAACAAGTTTCTTATTTGTCTTAGGAAAAAAACTTCATTGCACAGGAAAATATTGTCAGTAATAGACAACAACATTTGCCTAGGCAAGAAAATTCTTGAGTTACTGGATTTTCAAGCTCTAGAGAACCTACAGTTGGGTAGTGCATATTATTAGGAGGATTAATCAAAATGTCACAAACTTGTGGCATGCTTCTGAGTTTCTCAGAACCTTTCCTCAAACAGTATGTTCCATTCGGCCAGCAGTCTCCCATCTCACAACTGAGGCTGCATATGCACTACACATTTAAAACAATGTCGGGCCACTTTGAACAGTCATGGCTCCCCCTACAAAATCTTGTGAACTAGAGTTTATTAAGGATGCTGAGATTTTCAGGAGACACCTTTCCCCTCTTACAGAGCTACAGTTCCCAGAGTGCTTTAACAACCGGTGCTTCTTTGCAGGCAACTATGGGAATTGTAACTCTCTGAGGGGAATAGGGCCTTGTTGCCTAATAAACATTTTTGTACTTTTTAATTTATTGGTATGTTTCCTTTTCTCTCTCTGCCCCCCCCCCAGTGCTTTGTGCAACATCTCACCTAATGAAGAGTCCTGGAGAACATGGGAGTATGCCACAACTTTGTGATATTTTGGTTGGTCCTCCTAATGAATGTATTGCCCAATTTTGGATTCTGGAGTCTTTTTCTTTTGGCTCAACATGACTATATTTTGTTCATCCTTCTGCCCAAATGAAGTCGGGAAAGGCAGCCATGCTGGCTTGGGGCTGATGGAAGTTGGAGTCCAACAGCATCATGAAAGGAACAGCTTCCTCCCCCTCTGATCTAAGCAAACATAGGGCACATCCACATTTCTGGAAAACTGCTAGGACCTGTGCTTTCTAGGCATGGGGCAAGTAGACATGTGGATGAGCACATGGTTTCATCTCTTAAAATAGCAATACAAAATGCAGCAGCCAGATTACTGGCTGGGGTTCGCTTTTAGTCTCGTATAACTCCAGTTTTAAAATAAGTGCACTGATTGCCAGCTGGTTTCCAGGCCTAATTCAAGGTGCTCACATTAGTGTTTTAAAGCCCTAGAATGGGTCCAGGCCCCAAATACCTGAAATACCACTTCTTTCCCTCTTGGATGCTGAGATTGGCAGAGGGGAACTTCTTGATAGTTCCTCTAACCTCAGAAGCTTGCGGTAGTGGCAGACCAGGAGAGGACATTCTCTGTGGCAGACTCTAAGTTGTGGAACTCCCTTCGCACAGAGGTGTGTCTTCGTTATACAGGTTTTGGTGAATGCTGAAGGCACACCGCTTTACCCTGGCTTCTAACATACTGTATTCTTAGGAAACACTTTATTTCTGTGATTGTAAGTTGTTTTAAACTGTTTTTAAACTGGGAGTAAGCCTCATTGAATTCAGTGGGATTTAGTTCTGAGCAGACATGGTTGGGATTTTGCTGCAAGTTATCTTCTGGGACATAGGAGTACAGTTGCTTGGCTATTCTCTTTACCCCACCCCACCCCCCTGGCCCCAAATAAAGTTTTCCTATTGAAGCCTTGAGGTCTGGTTCACAAAGTATTTTGGGTTGTTTTCTGATTTATTATACCAGGATCAGGATGGTAGTAGGAGAGGATGCCTTGAACTTTATACTTTCAGGTAACATGGTACACTGTTTAGACAAGGAACCTATTCATGTGCTGAAGAGACACATCTCTACTCTGTCCTTTGACATGTGACAGAGACATATTTTAGGACCCACTCTAGTGGCGATTGCAATTTGTTTTAAACCAGCCAGGTGCCAATCGCTTTTTGCGACTGGATGGAGATACCCAGGAGCCGCTCTTGGCACCTGGCATCTCCACTTGCCTGGCTGCAGTGAGCTGGTCTGCCAGGCACAGTGGCAGTAAAAGACGTGTGTCTTTTTCTGCAGCACAACCCCCACCAGACACCTGATTTGCCCAGCAGTGTGGCACCAAAGGATACGTCTTTTTTCTTTTCTTTTTTGGCTGCCTCACTGCCGGTTGAATCAGGTTTTGGCAGGCTAGCAAAAGACGCCTTTCTTTGTGGCCACGCTACGCTGCAGACCCTTGGTTCACCTGGCAGCAGCAGCAACAAAAGTTTTAAAAACAGGTTTTCTTGCTGCTGCAAATCAGATGTTTGGCGGGGTAGAGTGTTAGCAAAAGATGCGTCTTTTGTGGCTATGCTAACATGCAGACCCCCTGATTCAGCCGGCAGAAATATATATATCTGTCCCTTTGCCCAGCGAATCAAGTATTTGGCAGGGTAGAGTGGTAGCAAAAGCTTCTTTTCCCTACTCTGCTACCCTGTGGACCACCTGATTCTCCAGGCAGCATCCCTCCCCCCCCGGTGGGCTGCCTGGTCTGGTAGCAGGGCAGGGGGAAAAGGGGGTGGGGAGAGGTACCTAGACATTTTGTTTGAGTGCCCACAACCTAGGTCCCAGGAGCCACATGGCTCCTAGCATTCCTATCCCAGTTTCTAACACTGTTTTAAACTGTTTTTAATGTTCTATATTATATTGCTGTAACCCATCCTGCTGTCTTCTGCTGAACAGTGGGCAATAAATGTAACAACCCCCCCCCTCCCGACTTCCCCTCATTACCCATTTCAAACAAGTTTCCAGTCACTACCAGTTTCAAATAATTTTTGTTCACCTTAAACTGGCAAAACACTCTGAAATATTCATGCTGGGTTTTACATTGACAGGCATGTCATTTCAATCATAAAAAGGACTTTATGTTATGGATTTTCTACTCAGATGCCAGGGGTGTGTGTGTGTGTGTGTGTGTGTGTGTGTGACAGAGAGAGAGAGAGAGAGAGAGAGAGAGAGCAAAGAACAAAACTCTCACTGGCTTTAGAGGGATTTGCTTTGTAAACTGGTTATACAAGTCTGGGTTGAGCTTCTTCTGCAAATTTACTTTGGTAGTATAAAATGGTGGGAGGAGGTTTGTTTCGGCAGAAGAGTTATGTGATGAATTGGGAGGATAAAACTGCAGGAGAGAATGGTCTGGATTAGAAGCCGCAATATGAGACAAGAAAAAAATGAGAGACATTGGATTCCATTTATCACTTAGATGAGTCAAAAATATAACATGAGCAATAATTCATATAAAACTTAATTGTTGCTGTCATGAAATATTATAAAAATAGCCATGCAGCTTGATGCCCTTCAGATGCTGCTGAATTCCCCTCACAGTTATCATTTCCAGAATAGTCGATCCCTCTTTCCACAGAGTACTGGGAATTGTAGCTGTCTGAGGGGAATTGGGGTTTCCCTTCCTAGTAGCTCTCAGCACCCTTAACAAACTACAGACCTCCAAGATTCTTTGAAGGAAGCCATGACTGTTTAAAGTGGTATGATAACTGCTATAAATGTATACTGCTGATGGGGCCTTAAAACAGGTATTTTTACTTGTCACTTCCCAGCTAAACAAGCTCTCAAGGTGGCATTATGTATATATATATCTCCTACCCAAAGAAAATTCGCATATTATAACAAGAATGGGGAACCCCTACTGATGCTGATGGACTTAACTCCCATCTGCCTCAGCTAGTGTGACTAATGGTGAGGAATGTTGAGAATTGCAATCAAACAGAGCATCTGATGGTCACACATGCGTTATTACAGGGTGGGGGGCACCTATGCATTATAACTTGTGTTAATTAACACAATAATACCTTTACTTACTGTTCACCAGCCCTGGGTGGAGTGGCTGGTGGGTGAATGTTCGAAGAGGCTCTGCTCTACCAGAAAGATGGTGGAACTGAGAGAAGGCACTTGCGATCTCTTCAGCATCCTCAGGAAGAATGGGTGATACTGTCCTGCCTCTCTTGGGAACTGGAATTCTGTGAAGGGTTTTTGGTCAAGGGTTCTCAGTTATTTCTCCCAAACTGAAATTCCCAAGATTCTTTGGGAACCCGACATAAGTTGTCATAGTATAGGTTTATGATGTGTGCCGTTCTTGAGCAAGTATAGTTGTCAGGACTGAGGATATTGAAAGTGAGGGTGACCTTGTGGTACTTTACTACGTTGGTCTTCAACTGATGGGTCGGGACCCATGACTAGGTCACTTCCTGATCCAAGGGCAAGTCACAACGGCAACACTGCCACCATGCAAATATATGGTGAGAAATTAAGAAACGGGTCCCCAAATGCATATCTGAGTTAAAGGTGCACCCTGGGTATGAAAAGGTCGAAGATGGTTATTGCTTTACAGGACAGCTGTCTCCAACGTGCAGCTGTTTTGTTTTACACACAAAAGGGCACACCAACACCATATATTTAAAGCACCTGACTTCCCCCAAAGAATTCTGGGAAGTGTAGTTTGTTAAAAGTTGTTGAGAGTTGTTAGGAGACCCCTATTCTTACAGAGCTACAGTTCTGAAAGTGGTTTAGGAACCAGTCTCTCTTCCCTTCAGACTCTGATAAATGTAGCTCTGTGAGGAGAATTGGGGCCTCCTTTCCTAACCATTCTTAGCAACCTTAACAAACTTCACTTTCCCAGAATTCTTTAGGGGAAGCTATACCTGTTAAAGTGACATAAAAGTGCTTTAAATCAATGTATGGTGTGCATGTGACCAAAATGAGGAGGTAGGTGGGTTGGTCCATTAGAAAAAAATTCAATATCCACATTAGGCCAACCAAAATGATACTAAATAATGTGCAAACTGATGAGCATGCTTTTGAGAACTTAAAAGTTTGCACAATGTTTTGCAATGCTTTCATCGGGCTATTAAAAGTATTGCCCTAATATGGATTTGGGAATCTTTTTTGTTTTTAACACTTACATCTCACCTTTTTGTGAAAAGCACACTCAAGCCACTTGTGGAATAAAAATATAAACCAGGAAATAAAATAAAGCTGCTGCACTAAAAAACAAAAAGAAAAAAAATGCACATATGCAGCAATAGCAGGATGATAACAAAAAATCCCCAACAAAATATTGCTATTGGCCCTAAATAAAAAAGAATGCCTGCCTAGATAAAACAAGCTTTAATAGCCAGCTAAAGAGTGGGCAGATTAATATCCTTTTCCAAGGGTCTGTGTAGCTCAGGGGTATTGACAGTACAGTCATGACTTATTCTTGGAGACTGTGTCTTGAGGGGGCAACACACACACACACACACACACAGAGAGAGAGAGAGAGAGAGAGAAAGAAAGAGAGAGAGAGAGCTTTGTCCTGCAGAGGGGATTTTTTTGTAACTTAGATCTTGCCAGCAGAGTCTCTTTTTGTAATCTAATTAGCAGCGTTTGCATTAACATGGGTTTTCTGCCTCTTTGTCCTTTGAGGAGGGAGCAGGCAAAACTGCCTGGGTAAACATCAGCTTAACAATGCAACTTGAATTTTTCCTTTGCTTCCTTTGAACATCTCAGCCTAAGGATGAATTCTATATGACTCAGCGGAGGTGTCTGTCAGCTCCTGCCCTCCGAGGGGATCGGTATGGCAACGTGATGTGTTAATTCATATTGATAACCAGCTGTATTTCTGATTTGGTAGAATTTTTTAAAAAGGTCACGATGAATCAAGTAGAATTATTGAAACTACTAAAAATATGCCCATGCAGTTCTGCGACAGAGCTCATCTAAGGCTCTATGAGTAAAAGTGTGTCTTGCATCACTTGTGAAAGCTGCCCGGATTTGAGCCAGATTCTGTGCATTCTCTGATTTCACAGTGGTAGTGCAGAAATTGGTACTGAGTGTAGAATTCATTGGGCTATATCCATTGTTAGTTCTTTTCGGACCAGACCCACTGAATTTAAAGGATATGACTAAGTTGGCATGATTGATGTGTATGGAATTGTGCATGGTGCTGAGAAAGTGGAGAGAGAAAGGTTTTTCTTCCTCTCAACAGTAGAACCCAGGGACATCTACTGAAACTGAATGTTGAAAGATTCAGGACAGACCAAAGAAAATACTTCTTAAAAATATGGAATTTGCTGCTACAAGAGGCAGTGATGGCCACTGATTTGGATGGCTTTTAAGAAAGGAAGAGGCAAATTTATGGATGTAAGAGTATCAATGATGGCAGTGGCATCGCCTGCATTGCCAGTGCGAGAGAGAGGAAGGGGGGAATAGGAAGAGAGAGTGCAAAAGAGTCTTAATCCATGCCTGGAAAAAGAAGTAAACAATCCAATACATTTGGGGAGGAGGTGCCAAACCATCATGCTAACTTCCTCCCGACTCTCAGTCTGTGTGTGTGTGTGTTTGTGTGTGTGTGTGGAGAGAGAGAAATGATGGCCAGTGCACAGCTGGTTGGTGGTGTTTTGGGAGATTATGGTTTCATTGGAGAAGTAGGGGGTCATAGGGGGCTGTGGGGCCCCCATCACAGAGCGCAGAAACATGGCCAAGGCATGCGGCACCAGGCCACATGGTGGGGAAGAGAGGAGAATGGCTGTCTTGAAGCCAAGGCAGGCGGGCAGGCAACTAACGCCCCCGTCTGAGCGAGTTGCTTGTGCTCTGGCGCTGGTGTGTCTCTGGAGTGCCTGCCCTCCTGCCCACAGGCCTGGCAGGTTACGCAGTGCACCATGCCAAGCTGGCTTCACCTTGCCTCTTGGCCAGCCGAGGGGTGGGGCACGTAAGGGTGTAACTTCGCTGGCCACAAGGGAGAGGGAGGCATCTCCACCACCCCAGCCCTGAAGGGTCAGCCTGGTCACACCTTGCCTCCCCGCAGCTCTGGAAGGTCAAAGGAGTTCAGCCATGGCGATATTGGCAGTTTTGTTTTAAAGTCCTCTTCTAAAGATGGCTTATGAAACTCAGAGGTGAGCCTGATTTCAGTTTTGAAAGCTTACAGGTTAAAACCCTCGACAAAGGTGGGGGGGGTGTAGCATGAGAAAGGGTTGCTTCCAAAGGCACCAGCGGGGTGCCACCTGTTGTATTCAGAGCTGGCATGACGTTCCACAAAAGGAAGCAGCGGTGAGAGTTTCAAGTTCCCCAGCTGCTTTTTTGGCTTTTTCGCCAGCCTAGATTTTCCCCACCCCCACCCCTGCTGTGATTCCCCTGCATTTCTTTTATCTAGGTCAAGCTATTACTTTTACTCATAATCTACATTAATTTTTAATTTGATCTTTAGTCCTAATTCTTTAGCAACTCTGAACAGGAACCGGCTTTTCTTCCTTGCTACTGTGAGAGGGGTTGCTTTCAGTGCTAAGCTATTTGCTGAGCATGCAAAAAGAAAAGGAGGGGGGAAAAGGAGCCAGGCAAGGAAAGAAGAGAGACACATTGTTCTCCCCCCCCCCCACTCCCCTTAAAAAGACTAGCATGGACCAAATGAGAAGATGTGACCGGGCCAGTGTGGTGTAGTGCCTGCAATGTTAGTGCACTGGGAGATCAGTGTTTATATCCCCACTCAGTATTGACGCTCACTGAGTGCCTTGGGCCAGTCTCTCTCTCTCTCAGAGTGGGGAGTGGGAGAACCACCTTGGAGGGGGTGGGAAAGGTGAAATATAAGTGTAATAATATACAAACCATAGGACAAGGGAAGTTGCCTGGCAAGTGAGACCACTGGTCCATCTAGTTTTTCTCCTTGACTATCAACAGCTCAGTTATTTCTCCCTTTCCACTTTTCCTGACTCTCTTAATACTGGAAGAGAGTTGGGCAGAGGGGGAGATGTCTGGAGCGAACTAAAGGCCAAACAATGACTAACGGCAGTTTTTCAGTAGTCTTCAACGAAACTTGAATAGGAGAATTATTCCGCCTCATATGTCCCATGGCTCGTCTCAGGCTCTTCTCACTTCGAATGTTCTGCCTGAAGCAGCTTCCTCACATTGCCTTGTGGTTGGTCTGATTCAGGTGTGTGCCCATCTAGCGGAAAGCTGGAAATTCAGCAGCCTGTGCAGTCCCATGGTGCCAATCAGATTTGAAGGGAAAGTGCCTTCTGGGCTCCCGTTAATGGAGTAAATGGCAAGGGAACATTATTGGGCATGGTTTGTGCTACAAGATCCAGTGAGGACCAAGTGTCGAATGTCGCATCCTGTTTCAACTGTGGTGGTGGCAAATACTGAAATGCAGATACCTGGTTGTGTGCATTGCTGGTTGGCCACTGTGAGAACAGGATGCTGGACTGCATGGGCAGTGGGTGCATGACACATCTGCATGGAATATATTGGCGTTAATGGGATGTTGGGAAATAGGAAAGCTTCCCCCCTTTTCGAGTTAAATCTATGATAGCTCATTCACACATGCAGATCACCACTTGAGGAACATGTATGTATGAGCTAGTCCTGTCCTGGTGGAGACATAATGCTGGCAGTTAACAAATTAGAATACATGCCCTCTTTGCCAACCCATTTCCTTTTTGTGGGCTCTAACCATGATTCACTGTTATGTCTGCACTGATGGTAACCTGTGAAAAATTCTGACTAGATTTTGAAAAGCTGCTTCAGTCCTTGAATTCAAATTCTGGATAAAAGGGGAACCCGATTAATGTTACCGTGCTTAACACGAGTGTAAATGTATTAGGGAGCCATGTTCGTAGTTCTAAAGAAAGGAAAGGGGAATTCACACTAGAGGTGATGGAGAGAGTGTTCATTCCCGAGGTGGACTCCCCCGTCTACAAACCTTGGTTTGCAGGGAGCCAACTTTATATTGCACAGGAACCCATGAGAATTGCAGGTACTGTATAGGGAACTGTGAAACCACCAACTCTATGCACCATGAAAAGTGGAGTGGGAGAGCGAAAGAGAGTGATTGCATGCACAGCAATTATAGTACAATTCTGCAGCATGAGACTTCAGTGTGTCTTAAGCCTGAGCCTCTCTCCAGGCACTGCAATGATTTTGTGATTCTTTCATAGCTAGTGGGTTAATGTGGCAAAACGCCGCCTCCCAAAGTACATTCGAAAGCTGGCCTTTGAAGCTCTGACATTAAGCAACAAAAGCTGGAAAAGTTGTTGGCGAGGACACCCATCGGCTTTAATTTATTTAACATCGTGAGTCATATTCAAATTAGAATTTCGCTGGCCTAGATAGCTTGAAGGGGGCTTGGGATAGAAATAAATTTAGGACACGTCTTAATACGTCCCCAGCCTGTGAAAAATAAAGCTGTCACTGACTGTTGCTTGATTTTTAATTTCAGCCAATAGTTTGCAGGGCCTTAAGGCTTAGGAGCAGGTGGCGGGTGCTACCCTTGATGCCAGGGTCCCTTGCTTCCTTCGGACAAAGAGGCAGAGTTGCATTTCCACAATAGCAGTGGTCTTCAGAAATGCCAGGAAGGTCATCAATACGTGACCCATGTGAAGATGCTGCTTTGTCCAAAGGATGTGCGCAGAGCTAGGCTTGATGTCTGGGCCTGAAACCCAGCAGTTGCATATCATGAGATACAAGAAGGCAGCAATACCTGCTCTAACCTGTGCTTGTCATGATCAGCGCTATTTCTGTTCCACTGTAGTTTGGTTTCTGCCAAATACTATGTCTTGCTGTCCGCCATTTAGTGTGAGTTAGGTAAATCATGTAACTATTTACATAACTTACATTCCATGTAAAGGAAATGTCAAAACATGTAAACAAAAACAACCAGACAAACCAAACAAAAACAACTCTACTTCACTTTCAAATCAGAACCAGTAAAGGTGGTGAAGGTCCTGGAGGCGGTTGGAGGATGGATGGGGGCTAACAGATTGAGGTTGAATCCTGACAAGACAGAAGTACTGTTTGTGGGGGACAGGAGGCGGGCAGGTGTGGGGGACTCCCTGGTCCTGAATGGGGTAACTGTGCCCCTAAAGGACCAGGTGCGTAACCTGGGAGTCATTTTGGACTCACAGTTGTCCATGGAGGCGCAGGTCAATTCTGTGTCCAAGGCAGTTGTCTACCAGCTCCATCTGGTACGCAGGCTGAGACCCTACCTGCCTGCAGACTGTCTAGCAAGAGTGGTGCATGCTCAAGTTATGAATGCGGCAGCTAGACTGGTGACTGGGAGCGGCCGCCGAGAGCACATAACACCGGTCTTGAAAGACCTACATTGGCTCCCAGTACGTTTCCAAGCACAATTAAAAGTGTTGGTTCTGACCTTTAAAGCCCTAAACGGCCTCGGTCTAGTATACCTGAAGGAGCGTCTCCACCCCCATCTTTCTGCCTGGACACTGAGGTCCAGTGCTGAGGGCCTTCTGGTGGTTCCCTTGCTGTGAGAAGCCAAGTTATAGGGAACCAGGCAGAGGGCCTTCTCGGTAGTGGCACCCGCCCTGTGGAATGCCCTCTCACCAGATGTCAAAGAGAAAAACAACTACCAGACTTTTAGAAGACATCTGAAGGCAGCCCTGTTTAGGGAAGCTTTAAATGTTTAGTAGATTATTGAATTTTAATATCCTTCTGGAAGCCGCCCAGTGTGGCTGGGGAAACCCAGCCAGATGGGCGGGGTATAAATAATAAATTACTACTACTACTACTACTACTACTACTACCCTGTCATTACTTAAGTATCGTTTGGGGACTTTAAAACATCAACAACAATGTGAACAAAGACCTATCATACTCACTAGACTGATTTCTGTTCCAGATTACAGAAGAACATATGAACAGCAGCAATTTCCGCTTCCTTTTTCATTTCCACTGGAATTTTCTGACATCCCTATGCATAGTAGCTTTGAGTGACTTAAATTCCCACTTTAAGCATTCATTTTGAGTGTAGGCTGATAATCTACTTTCTTCTTCATTCTTACTCATTTTTATTGTAAGTATGCCAGTATGACAGCCACGCTGTAGTTTTATTTTCAGGGGTGTTGTGTGTGTGTTGCCCTCCTTTCTTGCAAAGGCAACTGAGGTCGTTGCCTCTTGCTTTGCTACAGGCTAGTGGTCTCTGTGTTTTTGTTTTTGCTTGCTTGCCCAGCTTGAACTTCTCACAAAGTTTTCAAAGTCAAAACACTGCCCCTGTAGTAGAAAAGAGCTGCGCCAAGCTGAATAGTGAGGTCAAAAGCTTTGAGGGAGAACAGCCAGCCATCCTGCTGGAGGGCACAAGCCTTGAGAAGCAGGAATAACTTGTTAGCTTGGAAGGGTGAATGGCAGATACCTTTTTGTCTCCAGGCCTTTTGTTCCTACTGGAGGCCTCAGGTGATTTCTGCTGCTATATGAGGACAAACCGGACCAATTGGACTGTAGGCTTTGGCACAGTTTGGGTGCACACAGATGGGGCAAAAACAATAATTATGATAAATATTTTCCCAGGGGCTGAGTCTTGGTTTCTTTTGCATCTGGAATGCCATTGACAGGTATTCAAACTGAAAAATTGAATAGTGTCTCTGTCAGTTCTCTCCCCCTACCCTTGCTTCAGGCAGGTTGCTTATTTTATTTTTAAAGTGCAATACATACATTCATTCAAATGAAAATATTCCTTGCCTTATTTAAAGCACATACCCATACAGTACATGCTTCTTTCAAAGTTGAGAAACTAGGGGAGGCAGCTTTGTGATGTCACAGGGAATCAGCCAATCAGTGCTGTGCACTTCCCACCAAGTTTCTCATCAATTTAACCCTTAAAAGAAAAAAGATATACAAAATCTAGTGAGTGGGCTTCTGCATTAGGATCTATGCTCAAATAATGTATATGTAGGCATGCCTTCAAGAACAAACCATGAGTGGGTTCAGTGGTCAAGAAGGCAGTTTCTCCATATGCCATGGAGAGAATTGAGGGGCAGGTGGGACTTGTCAACCTAGAAAGGTAGCCCATCTAGGAGAAGGAAAACTCTGATCCTAAACCTCTGCTGCCTTGCGGGATATCTTCAGAGAAGAAAAGGCTAAGGCATAAACCAGGTACCCCCAAACTTCGGCCCTCCAGATGTTTTGGACTTCAATTGCCATCTTCCCTGACCACTGGCCCCGTTAGCTAGGGATCATGGGAGTTGTAGGCCAAAACATCTGGAGGGCCGCAGTTTGGGGGTGCCTGGCATAAACCTTACACAAATCTGGAGTAGAGTTCCTAAGACGGTTGGATGGCACCTTGTATGGTTGGATGGCACCTTCAGGCAACTCCTGCAGCCAAGCTGGTGCCAAACATATTGCTCTGCTTTTGTTTGGGCCACATCAGCGAGGCTGAGAGAGTTGTCTTGTTGTCTGGGCAGCCCAGGAGTTCCATACACACTGCCCAGGCTAGCACCTTGGGAAGGTCACTTTGGTGCTCCAAATGCAGCTGTTTGACTTCCCTCTCGGAGGCACACTCCATTGTCTCTCAAAACACATGGATGCCAACAACAACTAAAAATCCAATACAGAAAAAGCTATCTCTATGTAACAATCATCAGAAACAGTTCTCATAAAGGAGAAGTAATTTTTTCCCCAAAAGTTATAACAGATCAATCAAAGCTGTACAAAAAAAGTCTATTGAAGCACAGGAAAACTCAACCCAGTATAAAATTCTTACAACCAGCAAGAATGAAGTGAAAAAGTCTTCCAGATAAGAGATAAGTTACAATACAAAAAAAGCCCAAACCCAGTTTGTGTGAAAAAGAGATGAAGCTTTAAGATACAGTCCAGTGAAGAAACTGATGCCCCCTGATTTGCAGGGATTTTTTCAGCCGGAACTCACAAGAACTCAGTTCTGGCACCACTCAGGTGAGCGCCATTGCCATTATAAGAGAACAAGTTTCCTGTTTAGGGAAGCTTTTAATCTTTAAGAAATTAGTGTATTCGAATATTTCTGTTGGAAGCCGCCCAGAGTGGCTGGGGAAACCCAGCCAGATGGGCGGGGTATAAATAATAAGTTGTTGTTGTTGTTGTTGTTGTTGTTGTTGTTGTTGTTGTTGTTGTTGTTAGGGAGGCGTTCATGTTTGAGTTTCAGCACCTCTTTTTCTAAAAAAAAAACCCCACTGCATTTGTGTTATGTTTATCCCTCTCTTCACCCACAACCAAAATTTGATTGTGCATTGGTAAACAACATCCCAAGGGCCAGAAATCTGTAAAACGCATTTTCCATTGTTTTAGGGAATTGAAAAGTTCTTGAACCTTATCAGGAAACATCTGAGCCCATGATGTTCACTTAGAACTACTACCTGCTAGGCGTATCTTTTTCACACTGATGCATTGCCTTAGCTTGACAAAGGCACATTCTCAAATTCCATAGTTCAGAGATATATATATATATATATATTTCTGCTCTTAAGAAAGACATCCATACCTGCTTAGCCATAAGCCAGAGTTTCTTGACTGAAGTTTGTTTCCATTCTACACCATTTCTCTTTGGGGCTGTTATCACCTTTGCCACACACACCTAAATTTTTCCCAGGCATGGCCTGAGCAACATCAGGTCAGCATTTCTGAAAAAAGGGGCCTTAACCAGCACTGGAATAAACACAGGCCCAGAGCTTAGTCCACTGTGACCAGTAAAGGTCCCCAATTATCTTACTTGTGACTCTCAGTGCCTCAGACCTCAAGGCTGGGGAGGGATCATGCTGAAGGAGCCCTACACCAGTCACCAAACTTTCAGGTATAAATCCCAGAAATAGCAATAGGTTTAAATTTGTCTCCTAACCACACCTATGCTTACAACTCACAAACCTTCTAGTTGGCCTAAGGGCTCGACCACACTTTGCTTGTCCTGCACCTAGAAAGCATGTTTTTTGCTTGTCCCGTGCTTTCAAGGCACAGGCCCTGTTGCTTTCCCCCAGGGAAAACCCGCTCCTTACTGCTGAATTGGAGCAAACATCAATAGGGTTTCCCATGAGTTGACGTTTGCTCCAATTCAGCAGTAAGGAACGGGTTTTCCCAGGGGGGAAGCAGCGGTACCAGCTGAAGTGTGAATGGGCCCTAAATGTAGTGCAAGACCTGAAGCCAGAGTCCCACCAGAGTTGACCTTCCTGAGCCTGACACCTTCCAGATGTCTTAGAAAACAGCTCTCGTCATGCTTGCTGGGGCTGATGGAAGTTGGGAGTCTAAAACATTTAGAAGGCACTTTTAAGAACAGCCTTTGTAAATACAGTTACTGTACTAGCATTGAGAGAAGGTAGCCAATGCCATCTGTTTGGCTTCTTTTTTCTTCCCTGTCCAATTTCCCTTTTCTTGTAGAGACAGAACTTGTTCTGAATCGGAGTTTGCTTCCCTCATCTTCTCAGTCATCCTTCATAACCATGAGAACTTCTTCCCAAAGAATAAACATCAACATTTCTCAAGGGGGGGGGGCAGGGACTGTCTGAGGTTTAAAACAAAATTTCAGAAAAATGTATGAATGTCTGTTTATAAATGCCTTATCTGCTACAGAGAGTTTTCAGATAACAAATATGGCAGTGTCCTTTTAATCTGTATGTCTAACCTGAAGACTTGCTAAGCCTCAGGAGTTCAAAATAACAAAATAGATGAAAACTCCAGAAATTTCGGCTTGCAAACGTGGCAAACCTGGAAGTGTGTACTTCCAAGTTTTGCCGTGCGTGCATGCACAGAAGCGTTATGTGCACATGTGCAGAAGCGCTCTATCGTGCTGCGCATGTGCAGAAGTGGTGCACTAGTTACAGATTTTTTGGGGTGCGGATGGCACCCTGGAATGGATCGAGTCCGTAACTAAAGGTCCCACTGTATTTAACTTGAATTGCTTATGGCAAGGAAAACACTGTGGCAAAGAATGTACGGTAGTAACTCCTGAATATGGATTAAATATCAGTAGAAAGTGATGTCGTTAATTGCTAGCAGGTTATATACCAAGCTCCCCTGCCTCTCCTTTGTGACTAGCAGTCTCCAGAAGCTGTGTTGTGAGAAGTTTTGAGGGGTTTTGTTTGTTTTTTAGGCACCTAGTAATCGAATAATAAAACTGTAGGAATCTCAACCCCCGTGCAATACAGGAAGTCTTTATGACTTCGTCAAATATGAGCAGTGCCAGAAATTTTGAAGGAGTGGAGATAGACCAAGCACGCCAAGACATACGCAAAAGATACCCTTACAAGGAAACACTCTTCCTAACCTCTAATCCAGCATTTCTCAAACTTGGGTTGCCAGTTGTTTTTGGATTAACTCCCATCATACCTAGCTAGCAGTGCCAGTGGTCAGGGATGATGGGAGTTGTAGTCCAACAACAGCTGGGGCCTCAAGTTTGAGAAACACTGCTAATACTTTCCCTGTTGACTTTCTGCTGAAAATCTCCCCTAGGCTGCAGTTTACCCTTTCTCGGATTCTAAATGTACTGTACACTATGTCAGCCAAGCAGTTTGTCACCATTTCCCACTAAAAATTGCCGCTTTCTTAAGCTCCTTTTCATTTTAAAAAAATCATTGGGAATTCTAGATGTGTTTGTGTGTGACGTTTAGCTTCACCCTTTATAATGGATCCAGTATTTCTTGTGCCTCTAATGCATATATCAGGATGCATTTTCTGAAACTCAGACTTCATTTTAAAGCGATTGCCTTCTGCTTTCCGTCCTGAATTAGCATACTTTGCTTGACCACACGAACAGTGTATTGCACGTTCACGACAACTTGTGTCCATGATGCTTTCAGGGCGGTCACACATGATTCCTCTTTCAGGGCTGTTTGTGCTTGCAGAAGTTTGGAGGTGGGCGCCCTGCGTCATTTCCAATCAGTCCATACCCTTTAACTTCCTGCTAAAATCCTGTAACTTTTCATAACATTAGGGAAGCAACACAGAACAACTAATAAAGCAGAATAAATCCACCAGTAATACATTTTTATTGTGTCAAGAACATGATGCAATAAAACACCAATCTGGGGGGGGGGCAGGGGGCTGGTGTGTGCAGTTTCAAAAGTACTGCCCTTTAGAAAGACCTGAAAACCTATTTATTTCGAAAACCTAGATATCAGCATCATTTTCTGTAGTAACCAACTTGAAATATTTAGCACCCACGCCTGTACATTGCTGAAAATATATATCAAATTTGGAATTGCCTAACTCAGTTTTTCGGGATTCTGAGCAACCAGGAAGCTGGGTATATTTTCAGCCCTTACTTTCTGGCTAGGTACCAATAATGCCTTCCGCTGAGAAATGTTTGGGCAGCCGCTGGTGAATTTTTATAGGCTTTGACTGCAGCCAACTTGCTTTTTGTTATGCTGTTAATTTTCTATGGTGATAATAATGCTATTTCCTGTTATATTTTTCCAATCCCTTGTGGTGTTTGTGTAGTATAGTGTACCAACTTCTCCCTGATTGGGTATTATTGCGGGTCTGTTCCTATCCCACGCTTGCTCTGACGCTGGCGGCAGCTAAAGCCCTGCATCTCTGGGGAGGGGATTGTTTTGGGGTGGAATTTCAAGTCCTGATTTCCAGGTCAAGTTGGGGGCAAAGCCCCCTGGAGGGGTGTTGGCTGTGAGAGAAGACTGAGTCGATGCTTTCTTTTTTTGAACAGATGATGAGAGCAAGACCTCTCAGGAATGTGGGAGTCAGTAGTGAGGGTCAGGAGACAGGCAAAACAGCCAGGTTTTGGTTGGGTTAAATTTCCTGTTCTGGAAAATTTAGGGGAGGAAGTGAAGTGCAAGGGAGTTTTGATGCTAGCAGCTCCGTTTCCTAAGCAATTAGACTTCTGGCACAGTTTTTGCATCTTCTGATTACTGTGTCTTACTTATTGATTGATTGATTTTGGAAGTGCCTTGTGTGAAAATTGTCCCCCTTCCCTGACTCCTTCTATCTTTAAATCCATGTGGGTGGGGAACTTTTGACCCTCCAGATGCTTCTGAACCACCTCGGCCATCACCCCCAGACAACATAGGCAGTAGTCAAGCCTGCTGGGAGTTGCAGTCCAATAATATGCTTGAGAGCCAAACATTCCCCAACCCCAGCTTTTAATTCTTGGCAGACTTGAGGGAGATTAGGAAAACTCTCCTTGATGCTTTTTAGGAAGAGTGGGAACAGTAACCCAGGAGTAAAAAGAAGGTCCTCCTCTTCAGGTTTTATGGCAAAAAAGAGGATGTGGAGGAATATGCCATCTCTTGTACTATCTAGCCTAATGACCCAATGTGACTTTATTGCTGCTGTGATAACCTTCAGAACTCAATACTCTTGCATTGTTCATATCTTTCTAAGCCAGGTGAGTGGGAAGCACAGTTTTCCTCCATTTTATTACATGGTAATTTCACTTAGCTTGGCCTAGCCTATGGCCTTCCAGATGTTGCTAAACTAAAACATCCACCATCTCTCTGACTGTTGGCTATGCTGGGAGGGGCTGATGGGAGTTGTAGTTCAGAAATATATGGGGGGCCTCCCCAGGTTTAGAATGTGAGCTTTTCTTCTGAATTGTGAGATACAGAACTGCTTGGGAATAAATGTCCCTTGACTTTACAACCTGTGTGAAAAATGAAAGCTGTGGAGGTAGCCTGAAAACAACTTCTTTGCTGCTCCAATGCCACCCGTAGGTTTTGCTATCGTGGTGTGAAGGGTGCATGCATGCACATGCGCGTGCGTGCGTGCGTGCGTGCGTGTACGCATGTGCTCGAAGGGGGAAATGATACTGGAGTTTTTAGCATATTGGGGAAGAAAAGCTAGCTGAGGGCCTATTGGCTGGTGCCTACGGTGTCACATCGTGCTCTTCCCCCAAGTTCTGAAATAATTTTGCACTTGTTTCTAATGTTTACTGTTTGTTGTAATGCAGATTGTATACATATATGTATGTACAATGCATACGCTTCTTTCCGAAGTTATTTAGAAAAATCAACAAGACGGACCAGTTTGTCTGAAGTTCGAAGAGAAGGGGGCAAGAGTCAAGACTAGAGAGCTGATCCTGCATTGTATGTTTGTCAGATTGGTAACAGACGTCTGCTGAGCCCTAGAATAATAAATAGCAAAGCTGGGTTCACATTAAGGATGGATCAGTCTGTTTTCTGTTCCATGTCAGTTGTGTGTGAACTCAGTCATAAGTCTGTTCTGTTTTTGCTGATTCTCTTTTTTTATATATAAAAAAAGCTTGGTAGATTTGTGTGTGTCTCTCTCTCTGTGTGTATGCATATGTATGTGTGTGTGCTTTCCCTTAAAGTATGCTTAAAGTTTGCATTCAACCTTTCCCTAAAATACTGCTATCTTTGTAAGAAGCCGTTTTCTTTGTGCCTCATCAGAAGGATGTGTGGAGGCTGGCTACCAAAGAACAGGCGTAATCAGAGTTATCTCCCTGCCATATGTAAAAGAAGTTTTGCTGTCACCATCTTTATCAATTTGTAGGTGCTAGGCTAAGTTTTTTGTTTTTGTTTTTTACCCAGGCTTTTGGTAGGTTAAGTTACCTTCTGCTCCGGTGCCCAATTTTTTGAGAGGTTGGGAGGACTTGTCCTCGTTTTATTGTTGAAAGGTTTTGTATATAGAAGTTTTGTGTTGTACACTGCTTTCTTTTTGGATTTAATGTTTGCTTTGTATCTTATTATTAAGTAGCTTTGAGACCATTTTTGTTATGAATGCTAACAATAATAATACACACTTAATAAACTTTTCAAAGCATTTCCCCCTAAAAATCAGCATTTTTGTTAAAAAGAAAGAAAGAAAAGAAAACCACAAAACAGGCATTTTTGTGCACATAAACCACCCCCCTCTAAAATTAGGAAAACTGCATAATCTGATTTATGCGTTCAAATCCACACATTAAGTCGGGCTGGCAAATTAAATTGGTTTGCTTTCAAATGCAGACCAAACAAATTTCTTCTCCTACATCCCTAGTCCATATCTGCAAGGGTAAAAGAATCTGTAGTGACAGAAGAATGCAATGCAGGAAATTCGTTCTTGCTCTGCAGCAGGGCGGGGATTCCTAATCAGACCATGAGGGCACCAGGTGTTCCGGGCTGCCTTACCACCTTCAGCTTTTGATAAAGCATTTAATATTCCTGCCATAAATAGATGAGATTTAATATTCAAGATGCTTCTTCGCTGGCAATGATGAATATTCAGCATGCAAATTAGCATGCTGCAGTTCATTCTGCAATGGGTCGCAACTGGAGGCATTCCAAAAGCCACCACATTCCTGAGAATCTTCACCGAGGTACAGAGTTGCCCAGGACTGTTGTGCACTTGGAATGTGGAGGATCAGGAAGGGGGAAATCTCATCAATATGCAACCCCCACTTGTTAGTACAGCCTGGTTTTTCATGTTCAGGGCTTTGAATTGCTGGCAGGGGCTCTTATTGTGCCATTCCAGATTTGCAGGTGACATTGGGGGACTTGTCTAACAGTGACATGCATCTTTAAAAAGTGTAATTTGAATGTCATTTTGACAGATAAATTGACATGCTTTTAAAAGAATTTCTTGCACAGCACATGGGGAGGTAAAACCTCTGCTTCCCACTCCCCCCTCTCCCAATTTGGGTTTAGATATTGTAAATCCACAATTGATAAAGCTTCTGGAGACAGGATTGCATGAATTTGCACCTAGTACATTTTAATCCTCCCCCCAACCCCCCCCTGTAACATATAGCTCAGGCCTCCTCACTTGAAATCATGACACACACGTAGTTCAGTTTGTTGCAATGATGTCAGGGAATGTGATGAAGAATCCTTGGAGATTACATTGGGAAAGGCGTGTTAAGACTAAATGTTCTTTTTGGCCCACTCCAGCAGTGAATTTGTGAAGGGTTCCCCCAAAGCTAGTATAGGACATGCATGCACACGTGCCAGAACCCATGGTGGCTGGTGTCAAAATTGGGCTATGGTTTGTGGGGGAGCAGGTTAAGATGATGCAGTGGTGAATCAAAGTAAGGGGTAGAGCCAGGTGAGTGGGAACCGAGCACTCAGTTTAGGCTAGGCTAGGCGTTTCCCCCTCTGCACTGAATAGGTACTGAATTTACTTAGCAAGGCTAGAAACGCTGTCATCAATGACTGCTCTCATAAATGCTCATTTTTCAACTAACGTTTTTACACCCACGGCTACTAGTCATGATGGCCACGTTCCACTTCCATTGTCAAAGGCAATGGATCAAAGACCCTGAATACCTAATGGGGAGAGTGCTGTTACATTCAGATCCTGCTTTTCGGCTTCCCACAGGCATCTCTTCTCAAAACTGGATGATAGGCTTGATGGGCCATGGGCCTGGTCCAGCAGAACTCTTCTTAGGTTCTTATCTTGCGAACATTTGAACAGAATTGTCGCAGCCTGTACCTCTTTCATTTCCAGGCCTTTTGGACTCACAATGTACATTCCCTCCACTTTCTATCTTTGTGTGTGTGTGAAAGAGGGAGAGAGAAAGAGAGAGAGAGAAGAAAGAAATAAAGGAAAGAGAAAGAGTGTGTGTGGAGACAGTCAGTTGAAACACCAGAGCTTCCACCTCCAATGAAGTGGGCTGTAGCCCACAAAAACTGATGCCGCAATAAATCTATTAAGCCTCTAAGGTGACACAATATTATTTTTATGAGTGTTAACTACATCCTGTGCTTCATTCTTCTTCTTTTTCCTTGGTGATATTTGGCCTTGTTTGTTCTGCTCCATTGATCTTGAGATATTGATCTGTATTACTTAGTAGACTTGCTTGTTTTGCTCTGTTTCGTATCTGTGATTGCCCAGAAGCTAAGAGCTGCATGAGGTTACTAGGAGATTTGATCTTGGAATGCATGAAAAAGGAAATAGATTCAAATACTGTTGATGGGCTCCTTCTACCAGGGCTGGGCATCCTTGAGTGTGATATGCACAGTAAGAGGGAAAAGGCTCATTGCTCCAGCACCTGCTTTGTATACAGTTGTTTGTTTGTTTTTTGTAGGGCTGAAACCTTGGAGAGCTACTTCTAATCAGTGTAAACGACACTGATCTCTCCCATAACTTTAGAACTTGGGGGCATCCAATTAAGCTGAAGGTTGGAAGATTCAGGGCAGAAGAAAGAAATTACTTCTTCAAGCAGTGAGCAGTCAAGCTGTGGGATTCGCTTACACAAGAAGTAGTGATGGCCACCAGCTGGGAAAGCTTCAAAAGAGGATTAGACAAATTCATGGAGGATGAAGATTTTGTTATACCTCCACCATCAGAGGCACCATTCCTCTGAGTGTCAGTTACTGGGAATCAGCAGTGTGGAAAGTGCTGTTGTGCTCAAGCTTGCTTTTGGGCTTCCCCATAGCATCTGATTGGCCACCATGAGAACATGATGCTAGATGAGCTGGGCCATTGGCCTGATCGAGAAGGCTCTTCTCATGGACAGTCTGATTTACTGTAAGACAGATTCCTAAGCTCCTATGGTAAAGCTTAATATTCAACATTGGTAAGAAGCTTTGCATGCTCAAAGCACTTCACATACATTGTCTAGTTGTAATTCTTGCAGAAGGTACAGGCAACCTATGATCCTACAGATGGTGTTAGACACCAACTCCCGTCACCCCCAGCCAGCATGAACAATGGATGATGGAAGTTGTGGTCCAACAAGAGCTGGTAAGCTTCAGATTCCCCACCCTGCCCTATAGCAACTCTATAAGGCAGAATAAAAAAATTCCTTCAGTAGCACCTTAAAGACCAACTAAGTTTATATTTTGGTATGAGCTTTCGTGTGCATGCACACTTCTTCAGATACACTAGAAACAGAAGTCTATAAGGCAGGTTAGTGTTATTATTTCCTTTACTACAGATGGTGGCAGAGGGTTGGGGAAGCCTAACACCACATAGTGAGCTTATGGCAGAGGCGAGATTTATATCGTGGAATTCCTGATTCACAGCTGAATCTCTAAGCCACTGTGCTATCAGTGTCAAAAGGTTGCTAAGAGAAGTTGCAAGTGCAAGGTCTGAGAAAAAGTCTCGAGAAAAGGATAAGAGGCAACTTGATTATGGTTCATAAGTACCTCTACAAGAAAGAGGAAACCAAACAGTAATAGGGTCATTAATCTATGAGAGAAACCAGCAGCTGGAACAATTTAAGGCTAGATAAAAATCTCATTCTTGAACCGCCAACCTTCAGATCGGCAAGCACTAGGCTCTGTGGTTTAGACCACAGCGCCACCCGCATCCCCCCTCCAGTATTGTTGCATAAGTGGCTACCCGACATTGTTAGAATGTGCAAGTCTAAGGAGTGGCAGATACAAGCAGGCCATTAGTCTGGAGATGTGCACTGCACAAAATCTCTGATTTCTGACTCTTTCCGCTGCACTGCACTGTCACATAACCTAAATGTACACGTACCGGTAGAATAGTTTTGTTAAAAGGTAAATTTCCACAAAGCAAGCATTTCACAAATAGTTTCCTACATGGAGACACCCTCAGCTAAAGTTACATTTGCAATGACATTTTATGTGTCTAATTTTTTTCTTGTGAATACCTCTGGTTTACAAAATAATTGTTCACATTCACTGGTCTCTGCCCACATTTTCAGACTTTTACACCAGGTGCATCTAAGATGGTTATTGGAGTCTCTGCGGTTAGGATGCTTGCTCTTGTGCATAGCTCCATCCAGCCTGGCAGACTGGAATTCCATGTGATTGAGCAGACCTTCAAAGGATCCCTCACCCTTCTTTTGCCAGAGTGATTTTTTTCCATGCTTGCCTCAGAGGAAATAAAGTTGCTTCCTCTGCAGCTAGCACAGAAATGCAGCAACCGACCTGGATGCAGTGCTCCATATCTCCTTTGCTAGTCCACCGATTTTTAATAGCTTGCTAAGAGGCTAGTAGCCTGCATTTCATAGCTGGCTGCTCCTCTGCAGCCAGTATGGAAGCAAAGGTTATGAGCCTCTTAGTAGGCTAGTAACTTTAGTTGGCTTTCTTACAAAGCTAGCTCCATCGATCATTCTTACAACACAGCCTGTAAATACTATTCTGTACAGTACAGATAACCTGGCATGGCTTACAACAGCTTCAAGCCCGGTTTATGGATGTTGGTTTCAAACATTCTTATTTCCCCTCTGACCCATATCATTGCTGGCAGGTAGGGCGGAATCTGTCAGTTGTACACAACAATTGAGAAAGGAGGTTTGAAAGAATGTTTGCAGAACAGCCATTAAACTGAGACAGGTGGTTTTGGGCTGAAGCCATATACAGTATATTTATGTTCTGGCACACTGCACTCTTTTCAGCCCATGGCTGATGTGGGGTTGGGCAGTGGTAGTGATGGGATAGGATAAGAATAGCAGATATGTATTTGGAAAGTGTTCCCTCTCCCCCCCCCCCTCTGTGTGCATGCATGTATGCATTGGGTGGTGGTCAAGGATTCTTCCATAATGGCAGAAGCACCAGATATGTGGAGTTTTTTTGCCTCCAGAGAGGATGACTGGGATAATTGGTTGTTCCATGCTGTGACTCTCCTTTCAAGTGGCGCAATTAGCAAGCGCCCTTGGGAGATGGTCTGTGCTCATGTGGAGAGTGGCATGGCTACAGAAGCCTTTCTGCAACTTGGTCAAGCTCTGTGGACATTAATTTATTGGTCTCTTGCTTACCTTCCTGGAATCTACAGGAGGGGAAGATAATTACTTGGGGGCAGGAGAGGGTAAAATCCAGACAAGGTCAGCTTAACGAAAGTATGAGTGTATGTATGTTTGTTAAAAATAATCTACCTGACTTGCCTATATACCAGCTTTAAAGGGGTGGGGGCTCACACTTCATCAGGGAGACTGCTGGGCAAGAGAGATGGTCTTTAAAGCAGCAGAATCCCTAATCTTTCTTGTAAACCCAGTGTAAGAAACACTCTACCATGTCTGTCCAACCATTTGATCGTGATCTACTGGTTGATCGCGTGGCGTCCCTGGTTGATCGTGGTTGATCATGTGGTCCTGATAGATCCCCCCCAAGAAGCTCAACAACTTTGGTGAAGCCTCCCCAAAAGAAGCTCAACAACTCTGATCAATCCTGCCCCAAAAAAGCTTAACACTGCCAGTTGTTGTTTCTTTATATAGTGGGAGTAGATTGCAGTCTCTTGGGAGCTGGACATGCCTGCTCTAGTCAAAGTGTTTTTCAGCCTTTAGTCCCTGGACATTGTTGAACTACTTCTATTGGCTAACCGTCTCAAGACAATGAGAGTTGTAGTCCAACACCTGGGGCCCCAAGGTTGATAAACATTGCTCTAGACCCTTCTTCTTCTTTGGCAATCACTCATAGATTGTCTTCTATGCACTAGACCAGTAGTTCCCAACCTTTTTTGGCCATGCCCCAGCTAAGCATCTTAAAATCCGGGTGCCCCCCCCCCGTTACATATAATTCTTATTATTCAGAAAGTGAACTCCTGTTCACATGGAGGAAGCCTAAAAGGCCATTAACTTGGTCTAAACAAGCTTCCAAGTTGCCTCCCTTAAAAATCAAATTGCCCCCCTGTGGGAACCACGGCTCTAGACCTAGAATCACACTCAGCCAGACAGGGAATCTTGTGAGAAAGCGACCATTCCTATATCTTATAGGATTCCCCCCCCCCTTGATGCTGTTGTAGAGGACTGCTTTTAAAGACCCGCTTTTTAGCTTTGCACATTAATTGGGCACCCTTAACTCAGTCTGCTTTGAGTTATGGCTATGACCAAGGTGCTGGCAGTATTTTAAAGCTTTTAGCCTTGATTAATATTATTTTCCATACTTCTTTTGAGATGTTAAAGGCTCACTCTTTCTCTTCTTGCCACTACTACTGCTTCTTCGCTTCCTGCAAGTTTAAAAAGAAAAGGAATGCTTTTATAGTAGAGAATTGTGTTACTGCTGCTACGGGGATATTTATTTATTTTAGTTAACAAGATTTATATACTGCTTGATTGGAACAAAACCTTGATAAGTGGTTTACAAGAAATATTAAAGTTATCACTAATTGCTTTACAAACAATTACAATCAGCATTAAATTGAAATAGATTAAAACATGTCAATATGTACGTGTCTGGATACGTTTCGCGGGGGGGGGGGGATGCTTTAATCAGGCGCTGAAAATAACACAATGGTGGCAGTTGCATGGTGTCAGTAGGCAAATTGTAGGTACTACCACACTGAAAGAATTATTTCTTACATGGGTGGAATGGGTCGTGTGTCACACCTGTAACAGAACCTGTTCCGCGGATCAAAGCTGTTGAGGTTTAACCTATGGGGTTAGGGGATCTTGCAAGTTCTCTTCTCCCAAGCTGTTGTTGTTGTTTAGTCGTTTAGTCGTGTCCGACTCTTCGTGACCCCATGGACCATAGCACGCCAGGCACTCCTGTCTTGCACTGCCTCCCGCAGTTTGGTCAAACTCATGTTCGTAGCTTCGAGAACACTGTCCAACCATCTCGTCCTCTGTCGTCCCCTTCTCCTTGTGCCCTCAATCTTTCCCAACATCAGGGTCTTTTCCAAGGATTCTTCTCTTCTCATGAGGTAGCCAAAGTATTGGAGCCTCAGCTTCACGACCTGTCCTTCCAGTGAGCACTCAGGGCTGATTTCCTTCAGAATGGATAGGTTTGATCTTCTTGCAGTCCATGGGACTCTCAAGAGTCTCCTCCAGCACCATAATTCAAAAGCATCAATTCTCCGGCGATCAGCCTTCTTTATGGTCCAGCTCTCACTTCCATGCATCACTACTGGGAAAACCATAGCTTTAACTATACGGACCTTTGTAGGCAAGGTGATGTCTCTGCTTTTTAAGATGCTGTCTAGGTTTGTCATTGCTTTTCTCCCAAGAAGCAGGCTGTTAAGGGCTCTATATTCTAATAGTGACACCTTGAACTTGGCCCTGTAGCAAATGGCAACAACCTGCACAGATCTTTGAGCTATTACATGCTGACAGGGTCTCACTCCTGCCAGCAAACACACTGCAGCATTCTGCACCAGATCAAACTCAAGGGAAGCTGCATGAAGAGTACACTGCAGTAATCCAATACTGAAGTCACCAGTGGCTGAACTATAATGGTCAAGCTCCCGCTGGTAAAAGGACACAGCTGGTAAAAGGTGCTTTTAGCCATTGGAGATACCTGGCCCTCCAGTGACAAAGCTGGATCTAGAAGCATCCCCCAGACTGCATACCTCCTCCTTCATGGGGAGTGAAACCCTGTCCAGAGTGGGCAGTTGACCAGCTTCTCAGACATGGGAATCACTCACCCACAGCATCTCCGTCTTTCCAGGATTCAAGCTCAACTTATTTTCCTCATCCGTCCCACCACTGTCTCCAGGCAGGGCCCACGTGGCCTCTCCTGATTCAGATGTTATGAAGAAACTAAGAGTTGAGTGTCAGCAGCATATTGATGGCAACCACCCCCAAAACTCCTAGTGACTGTTCCCAGTGACTTCATATAGATATTATATAGCATATGCTGCCCAGCGGCATCCCATAATGTAACCACTAAGGGACTGAAAAGCATTCTCCCAGTGCTTTCATCTGAACTTCATCCCATGGATAGGACTAGAACCTCTGTAACAACCGTGGCCCTAGTTCCCATGACATAGAGACGGCCCAGAAGGATAAAGTGGTCAAGGGTATTGAAACTCTCAGAGAGATCTAGAAGCAAAAGCAAGGTCTCACTTCCCTTGTCCTGCTCTCTGTAAAGGCAATCATGGGCAGCCTGAACAGAAGTTGGAAAGGATCTCAATAATCCATGTCATGCCGGGATGCTTGCAGCTGCTCTGCCGCTACCCTCTCCACCACCTTCCCCGCAAAAAGAGAGTGTTTGTGATTGGTTGGTAGTTATTCCAATCCAAGGGGTTCAGAGCCAGATTCACACTCCCCTGTCAAGTTTGTGTTGTTTTTTCCATTTACAACGGTCCACCTGTCTTTTATTTGAATGGCTTACAATAAATAATGCAATTTAAATGTTGCTGTAAATGAAACTCTGCATGATTTCCTGCTGATACTTGATGTATCTTCATTATTTGTCCTTTTCCCTGTGTTCCTTCCTTTAGGGATGCAGCTGCCAGCTCTTTTGCTGCTGATTGAGTGTTGTATGCAGCAATGTTTACCAGTAGCAGGGGTGAAGAACCTCAGGCCTAGGGGCCAAATGCAGCCCTCCATGCCTCTCTTTGTGGCCTTTGGGACTCTCCCCCACACCACAGCCCCTCCCACAGGCCACACCCTCCAGGAGTTCTTTGTCTGGCTGGAACGTGTCCTTGAGCAGCGATGATCACTTCTCCTTGCCTGGAAGGAGGGTGGTTGGTTGGATGGCTGGATGGATGTTCATGTGTGTAGAAACCTCTGACTTTTGCATATCTGTAAGGTGGTACACAGGTGGGGAACCTTTTTTTTTGCTCTAAGAGCCAAATCTGACCCCATCCCATGAGACAATCTTGTTAGTTGGGTGAGACAACCCACCAGTCCATCTTATGATGTCATGTGATTGACAGGTGGCTTTTGTCTTTCCCACCTGCCAAAATCCCTTTGGTAAGCCTCCTTGCATGCCTTGGCAAAAAGGCAATACATAAATGCAGTAAATAAATAAACATTGGTCCTCTAATTAACAGTTAGAACTTTTTTTTTTTAAAAAAAACACCTGTTCCCCCCCACTCACCCACTTAGAAATAATATTTCAGAAACACTGTGCTGCTTTACAAAAACTGTTAGTATGCAAACTAAATTCATTATTGGTTTAACCTTGGTCTGATGCCTTCATTTTCACCTGATTGCTTCACCACAGTCCTCAGGCTTGGCTGGGTCAGTAAGAAAGTTAGCAGAGGACAAATGCATTGTTTTAGTGAAGGCATCCAGGGAAGCTAAAGAGGGTTCTCTTGGTGGCGGCAGCAGCAAAAACCACAGGAGAGCTATGCTTCCTTCTCCATCTTACAGCTCATGCTGTAGCCTGTGAGCATAACAGCGGGTAATCTTAAAAGTTCGGCTAGTTGAAATTTGGGGCTGCCAGCTTCATGCAATTGGACGCAGCTATTTTTGTTTGGGCAGCTGCAAAGAAACATGAAATACACTTTTGATTCCCATATTGTACATTGTATTGATGATGTTTGTCACTGAGCATTGCTTGTTTTTGTGGTTGCTCTCTGGGGTTCCTTTGTATGTATTTCTTTTGCTTGCTGGCCAATCTGTTATTTTATTGTTTGGGTGCTCTGCTTTTATGCTTCGTCTGAGGCAAGCAAACAACTCAATATGAACTTTTGTATTTGTTCTTCCTGGGCTCTGCAATCTCTCAGCTGTGGAGAACCAACTAAGGAAGCTTATAATTAAATTTTAGGAAAGTTTCTATAAAGTTATATATCTGCTATATTTTCTCTACCTTAGTAGGACGAAATCTCACTCTAGTCTATCCCAGCTTTAGTAACTTGGGAAGCTTTGGTAGGTAATTATGATAACTGTTTAAATTTCAGAATGAGAAAGAAATAGGTGGTAATTTTTAACGTACACATTTCAGTGCTTTCAGTGCCGTTTTTGCTCATTGGTGCTATTTGTTTTACCGAATTTTATATATTAGGTGACTGGGGAAAAGCAAATTAAGTCTATGAGACTCAAAAGTTTGTACCGCTGGGAGATATTCGAAGGTCTCTCAGACCAAGTGGTAGAAGCTTTAAGGAAACCTTGACAGTGTAGCCCTGTCTAGGGAGCTATTTGAATTCAGCATGGCTATTGGCTCAGATTGGATTTTGAGAACTTCCATTGCAAGGCCAATCTTTTAACCACATGATTCATTTCCAATGAATATGCTCTCTTAGCTTGCAATCTCTCTTGCAATCTAGGTTTTGCACGGGAAGAGATCTTGAAGTTAGACAGCCATGGCATCTGAAGAATGCTTTGAACTGAAGACACAAAGGCAGGGTGAATGCCCAGAATTGACATTGCTGAACCCCAGAAATGAGACCTGAACCCCCAGCAGGGCCCCCACTGCTGACACCCACAACCCCGCAGGCAGTGATGTGGACTCTCCCCTCCTGCAGTTTCCAGCAACTGACATTCAGAAGCATACTGCCTCCAGCGGTTGAGAGAGAACATAGCCACCAATAGCCCTATCCATAGCTGTCAAGTTCTCCCTTTTTTAAAGGGAAATTCCCTTATGCTGAATAGGCGTCCTCGCGAGAAAAGGGAAAACTTGACAGCTATGCCTGTCCTCCATGAATTTGTCTAATCCTAAACCAGGCATGGCCAAACTTGACCCTCCAGCTTTTTTGGGACTACAGTTCCCATCATCCCTGACCGCTGGTTCTGTTAGCTAGGGATGATGGGAGTTGTAGTCCTAAAACAACTGGAGGGCCTACTCTGAGGGCAACTCATTTGGATACACTCCTAGTGGTTGGAGTGTTGGTCTAGAACCAGGGAGGCTTGGATTCAAATCCCTTGTCAGTCAAAATGCTCACAGCTTGATCTTAGACCAGTCACACAAACTTGGCAAACTGCCCTGTGATCTTTGGATGGATGGATGGATAGATGGATAGATGTCTCCCTCTAAAGAATTGTTGTGAGGATAAAAGGGGTGGGGGAGGAAAGAACTGCATGTACTGCCTTGACTTCCTTGGAATAAGGTTAGGCTATAAATAAACAAATCCTGTTTGGTGATTTCCTCTCTCAGGTCTGCCTATTTCACTCCCTTCTCAGATGCCTCCTCCACTTCCCTTTAGCTTTGTCAGTTCACTTTGCAAGTTCCACCTTTTTAATTTGCAGTTCCTGACCCTGTGTTTTGAGAGAGTCTGCCTTTAGTTTTCTGTAGCCAGTCTGAGCGCCAATGTTTTCCAATGTGTAGCTTCACTCCAGCTTTTTTTGTTCGGCATCCCACATTAGGCAAAAAGTGCATCCTTTGGGTTGGCTTGTTTGTTCTGTATGATCTGAGGGATGTTTAGCCCAAGGAGAATGTTGTTCTATTTAAGAGGGTTTGTGAGTTCCTTCCTTCTCTGGAGTTACGTTTTAATCCTCCAGTGCTCTTTTGTGGAGGGAATAATACTTTCGTCTGATTATGCAGGATCAAAATTATCCTGTCACTCACATTGATTCCCAACTTTGCCTCTCCTAATGTTATGACTTGCCTTTTTTGAATAGTTCATATTCTACATTACAAGAGTCCTCCTGATCGATGCAAATATTACCAGAGATGGACAGATGCCCAATTTCTTTGGATTTCCTGCCTGAGGACTTCTGTTTGCCTCTCACACACTCTCTGGGGCTGAGCAGCTCATCCTTCACCCCTGTTAACTAGATGACTTGCAATCTATTCTTTTAAAAAAAGCTCTAGTTAAAGCTCTCCTGGTTATTGTCTTGAGGAACTTTCAGTGTTACCAGTTTAGTATCTGTCTAGGTCTTCTTCCTCCTCCTCCTCCTCCTCCTCCTCCTCCTCCTCCTCCTCCTCCTCCTCCTCCTCCTCTTCTTCTTCTTCTTCTTCTTCTTCTTCTTCTTCTTCTTCTTCTTCTTCTTCTTCTTCTTCTTCTTCCTGGTTTGGCCAGCTCTGTATCGTGAGAAAGCCCATTTAAACATAATGGACATCAGTTGCTTCATGAACTAACAATTAGGCAAGTATTGCTGCAGGAATCTGATGAGACATAGAGGGTCTGCTGTCTACTGGGGGTGTATTTATATTGCATGCCTCTTACCTTCCATCTCTTAGTATATTTGTAAATAAACCAAACATTACAAGCAATTTTTAACATTTGCAATTTCTCTTTCACTTGCAAGGAACTTCTCATTCAGTACTCTTTGGAACCTCCTGCCGAGTTAATATTTGCCCCTTTGCTGTATTATTTTCTTACCTGCTGGGAGAAAAAATATTTAGGTAAAATACAGACAATTTTCATACGTATAGCTTTTTAAACAACAACAACCGTTTGCTTTTATCTATATTTTGATAAATTTTATGCATGCTTGTTTTCAAAGTTGACTTTATCTGTATTTTCTTCTGTAAATTTAATATTTTTAAGGTAAGCTGTTCAGAATATTTTTGTTTTGTTAAATGGTGTATAAATCTGATTAAATAAATATTACAGCAGTTTCATAAGTTGGCAGTGATCTCCTCTTCAAGAGGAGGCCAAACTTGCCCATGCTGTCCCTGGAATTTCTCATAGGCAAGGGTTGGGCTGGTGGATGCTTTACAAAAATTACATGGTGGTGGTACTGGGAATAAAATATCCAGGTATCCTCTTGCAGGATTCCTACCTTGGAATTTTTGGCATTATTTTTCTCACTTTTCCTTCTACCCCTTCCTCATGCCATCTTGAAATACACCGCCTTCAAGATTTCTCATCTCTCTCTTTTTGAAAAGTCTTATGCTATTCAAAGTTCCGTTATCCTTCAGCTGCATTCATTTTTAGAAACCAATCAGTTGTTCTATGGATTCTGAGCCAGCTGGGAAACGTAGGGTAAAAGTTCCCCAAAGACATGTGGAGCTTTGATCGGTGTTTGTGTGTTTGCATGCTGAGCAGTGGGGAAACAAGGGAGCCTGAGCGTGCGGGGTGCTTTGGCTCCCAACATCTAGCAGAGAACACCTGCCAAAGGAAATCACAGCACGGTGAAATTTAATCAAATATTTTTATTTTTCTCGCCTGCCTGTGATCTCTGCTCCAAAAGTAGGTAAATGAGAAGAATACATACATTTTTGTTAAGGCTTTAGTCTGCCAGCCAGTTGTGTTGCTGCTGTATAATCAATCTCGTTGTAGGCATATTACCTTTCAGCAAATGCAGAAAATCAGCCAAGTCTACCTTCTCATTCCCTGCCACGTGGCCACCGTGGACTACCTATCATTGCCATCTGCTCTGTTGCAGTTTTCATCAAAGCAGCTTTACTCTTGTGTAAAAAGGGGTCATGCCAAAAAAAGGTGAGCTACAGCAATAGTCTGGAAAAGCCCTAAGGACCTGGTTGCTCGAAATGTCACGCTGGTTCCTAAGGATGAGTACGCGCCCATCGCCTTGTTTTGGAAAGCATTTGGTTTTGCCAAACCTGCTCATTGAACCCTTTAACAAACGAACTTAGTTTTTGCAAAGTGGTGTTGGATTTGGCATGGGTATGGACTCTCTGAAACATAGGTAGGATTTTCATATCTCTTGCTTATTTGGAAAAGGTAACTCCTGGGTATACTCAGCAACATCAGATTCAGTTTCCTGTGCCTAATGAGTTCCCCCAGCCATGGTTTTCTTTGTGTTGGCAGTGTGGGAGCTTCTGCAACACGACACCTTTTCTCACCACTTGATTCTCCTGAGAAGAACTAGGCTATGTTGGGGAAGCCCATCTTTGGCTTCTGCCCTTGGTAGTCTTGGCTAGAGGGGCAATACTCCCATGGGAATGGTCTACAGCAGGCATCCCCAAATTTCGGCCCTCCAGATGTTTTGGACTACAATTCCCATCTTCCCCGACCACTGGACCATCTAGCTAGGGATCATGGGAATTGTAGGCCAAAACATCTGGAGGGCCGCAGTTTGGGGATGCCTGCTGTACAGTGTGGACTTCTCGCATGCGACGGGAGGCTTCTCACATTATCTGAAACAGCTGTGTAGCAGCCTGAAAATATACAAAGAGAACGTGTCCTAATGTAGTACAGTTATTGAGCATTTTAACCTTTGTGATGAGTTCTTAGTGTAGGCTGAGCCTTACTCAGTATTATGAAGGCTAAGAATGCTTGTGCCAATGAATTCTAAAATAGGTTTCTAGCCCTCCAGTGGAATAGTTACTCCTATGAAGTCCTTCTCGGGTAATGATATACATCTCAAGGCGATGTACACAGTATAACAAAAGCAACTAAAAACAGTTTAAAACAGCACACACAAAAACAGCAAACCAATTGGGAAAATAATAGAAGAAGAAGAGACCTATTCATTTCAGATGTTTTTGGACTCCCATCAGCCCCAGCTAGAGAGGTCAGTAGTCAGGGATGATGAGAATCGTAGTCCAACAATATCTGGATAGTTGCATAGGCTGTTTGTCTAAAACCCTTGATAGCAATGGTAGCATAATTTGTCCCATCTTTTCACTCTGTGCTAACGAATGACACAGTGTGTGTCCTTAAGGTTATACCCAAACAAACCTGCTTTGCCTGTTGACTTTCGACCTGCCTCTTGCTGTGTAGTTACAGATAGGTAGCCGTGTTGGTCTTGCTGTGTAGTCATTCTTCACTGTCTGGTAGGTGTTTGAAAAAGCAGCTTGCTGTTGTGGTTTAAAACATGTCCGTGTGGGCAACTTCAAAAAATGATTCCTTAAAGCCTTTAGTCTCAGAATTATTGGGACAGAAAATCGATACATCAAGTGCTCGGCTCGGCTCCTTTGTTTGGTGTGTTTTCCCCTCCCTTTCCCTCAGCCAGGTAAATAGAAAGATCAGCCCAAATTCCACTGACTTTAGTTCCAAAGTAGAAGTTGCAGAGAGGAGGGACACATGACAGCCGTTGAGGCTTTAAGACTGGTTATCGGCGCCCTGAGATGATGGAGGATGGAAATCCTCCATCATTTCAGTGCCATTTGAATCAAGGTGATATGCTTGGCAGTCTGAAAACCTCATGTGCAGAGCAGTGGTGTTTTTTCATTCACCTCTTTGAACCAGGGATGACAGGTCCCTCTTGGGACTGCTAGGGTTGGAAGCGAGCAGCCCCACATTAAGTGGAGCCAGAGTCAATGACGGGCAGAGCCAGTTCATTGTAGTTTTGCCCCCATCCTTCTCTCTCCTCAGTTCCACAAGAGCAAGGCTGAAGTTGATAAGCCAGTGACGCCCCTCAGCTGGTGGTATGTAAGAAGGCAGGCAAGTAGGGATTGGCCGAGGGCAGACGAAGGTTGGTGAGGCAGTGCCCCTATCTGCCCAAATGAACCAGCCTCCAGTGCTTTGAACTCTGCCAACCTGGTGTGGGTCCAGGTCAGATGAAATGCTGAATGGTGATGATTGGAGCACTACTCTGACTTCTTGTAAGTCAATGCTGGCAGTGTGCATTTCACAGTGATACAACACTTTGTTTTGTCAGGAGTGAAAAGTGCTCCTGTTCAGGATCCCAGCAAGCTAAGAGCAAGCTTGGTCTTCAATGGGTGTTTAGGATCCCCCCACCATCACTTTTAAAAAGTGTTGTTCTTGTACTTCTGCAAACCTTTGGTTTCCTATGAGACTACTGTTTTCTTTGTGGTGCAAGGTGTGCGTGTGGGTGAGCAAAGTGTTCCCATCATGCACAGAAGAATCGGTGGGCACTTTAGCTTCTGTTTCTTTTCTGTTTGCTACAGTGAGCCTGACTTGAGTGATTACTTAGGTGCAGAGAGCGTGTTTGTTGCATTCATATCTGTTGCTTCTCCCACATGCCTAGTAACAGTTGCCTGTGATGGGAACTGACAGCCCAGGGGCAACCGCTGCCCTCAAATGCACACATGCATCTCCCGGCACAGGCTATAGTCTGGAGGGCTAGTCTCACTCTACCAATGTGTTGCTCCTCTGATATTAGCACAGGGGGACGTTTGGCTGAGCAGGCAGGGCTGGTGAAAGCACTCTGCTGAAGAGAACTCCTCTGGGTGTGAACCTCGGGAGGCACAGAGGCCTGTTGCCTCTGGGATGGTAATATCAGTTTGCCAACACCTGTTGCACTTGCTATCTGGTGTGTTCTGGATGCTGGAATTAAGCAGGTCAGGTTGCAATTCCCTTGCTTGCATTGCTCAGCTGAAATTATTGCTAACATACGCACTTGAGCTTTCTTTGTCCACTACAGTGATCCTCTACTGCAGGTGTGCAGAACCTTTGTCCCACTAGATGCTGCTGAATTACAACTCTCATCAGCTCCAGAAAGCATGGTCAAGAGCATTTGGAGGGCCAAAAGTTTACCACACCTGTTCTAGCATTATGGCTCAGAGCAATGGTAAATGATGCACACAGTTACTGGGCATGTGCTAAGTTCCACCTGCACCAATCTTTTCAGTAACAACACCTGTTCTTCTTCCATTCAGGCAAGCCTTATCACAGCACTGTCACAGCTCAAGGAGACTGAAACACAAGGACACTGAAACTCAAGGACACAAAAGGCCTCAAGGAGGGCACAGAGCTGGGCAGTGAGGGGTGTGGCCTGGGGGATTGGATTCGGATAGTCTAGAGGGTTGCATATACTGTCTTTGGGCCGGAAGTTCCCTAATCTTGGTCCAGTTCCTTGCACATAGTGAGCTAGCATATCAGGAGGGAGGCTACATTGCTAGACCTTTCTCCTCAGCATCTTAGTTTTGCAAGTGCAGGATATATATATTTCCATTTGCTTGTTGTGAAATGAGACTATGTTTTACCTCCAGTGGAGGCAGCATGCCTGTGAATGACAATTGCTGGGAATCGCAAGTGGGGAGAGTGCTGTTGTGCTGAGGTCCATCTTTTGGGTTTCCTATAAGCCTCTGCATGGCCACTGGTAGGCCACTGGCATGATCCAGTAAGGTTCTTCTGGGGGAAGCAGTCAAGCATGCCATCTCTTCCCACTTGTGATTTGAAATGGTACAGTTTGGTAAGAGGCACACTGAGTAAATTTTCTTCATCATGTATTTCAGCTCTTAAAAGGGTACAGAGACATGGTGGGCTGTCTGTGGTTTGTGCATTGGCACTAGAAATGTGCATAAAATCAATGATTTCTCTGCTATGCTTGGTTCCTTCCTGGGAATAGCAAGGAGATTGTCCTCACAGAAGGATTGGCTGATTGGAGGTGAATCTCTGGGTTTCACTGGCCACCTTTTTGTTTTCATTCTATTTTGCCACCTTTTGGCAAGACTACAAGGATCTCTTCTTTCTCTTGGCATGGTGGTAGGAATGGAGCAGCCCTAGAAATTCAAGAGTGCAACAAAATGGGAACTGACTCTGGTGATGCCTATTTCTGTGAGCATGCTAGAAACAGCCCTTTGGATTTTACTTTGGGGAGCTGGCCCTTCTCTGCTCCGATTTTCTTTCTGTCCCCTTGCAACACTTTCCTCTGTCTTTCCATATCTTTCTGAGAAGTGTGGCTTTCCAAAGCATAGACTTGGTGAAGGCCCTGTGAATAGAAAACTGGAAATAGCAAACAGCTTCTCTCCAAGCACCTCTTTCCTCACCATCCAAATACAAGGAGTGGTTCCTTCAGGGGTTCACATTATAGCATGCACTGGTTAGCATCCGGCTTCTGTTTCTGCCATTTGAAGGCCAGAGCAGAAGCGTTAGATTTCACTGGGAAACACTAGATTCTACAAGCAGAATGACTTGGTTTTGCAATCAAAATAAACATGCTCACCAAGCAAATTAAAGTGCCTTAATTGATTTTTGTTTTTTTAATTGGAGTATGACCAGAGTGTCTGTGGTTTGATGAACTTTAAACAGATGATGTGTATGTAAAACGGGAGTTCTCCCAGTGCTCTCACTTAGCAGTTTTCCAGCTGTTGTTCATGTGCTTCAAGCTGCATCAGTATGCAAGCACTCAGTTCCCTTTGCTGTATTCCCAGCAACTGGAGCGGTTGAGGCCTTGTCTGAGGAATTCTGCTAACTCCTTGTCTCTCGAGGGTGAGTTACACATGCTAACTGTATCCTACATGACACATCTCCAGTCTGATTGTAATTAGAGCATATGAAGCTGCCTTGTGTTTAGCAGAGGCCGTTCCATCAGGCTGCAGAACGAATGGAGAAAAAAGAAGTAGGCTTGTTCCATTGGCTGTGCTGAGAGGCCAGCTGCTTTTGGCTCTCCTTCATCTGTCACCAAGTAGCAGCTATTCCATCAGGTTGCAGAGCAGAGGAAGGAAAAAGAACCAGGACTATTCCATCAGCTTTGCTGAAAGACTAGCTGCTTTCTACTCTCTCCCTCATCTGTCACTTAAGAGCATATTCTATCTGCCTTCCTTGAACAGTTTCCACCCCAGCTGGTTATTATAAGAATTGCAAGCCCAAGCTTGATTTTTTTCCTTCTCCTCTCACTTTGTGTTTTTTAGATCATGAAGCTGAATGCTGGGACAATATCGTTTTGGGTATAAGGCAGGCATAGGCAAACTCGGCTCTCCAGATGTTTTGGGACTACAATTCCCATCATCCCTGACCACTGGTCCTGTTAGCTAGGGATGATGGGAGTTATAGTCCCAAAACATCTGGAGGGCCGAGTTTGCCTATGCCTGGTGTAAGTCCTTCTGGGAGCCTTTGAGCTTAAAAAGTAGGGTTACAACACTTAAAAATTTAAAGTTTAACTAAATACATAAATTGTCCTGATCCAGATCATTCATCTGTCTAGACCAGGCACCCCCAAACTGTGGCCCTCCAGATGTTTTGGCCTACAACTCCCATGATCCCTAGCTAACAGGACCAGTGGTCGGGGAAGATGGGAATTGTAGTCCAAAACATCTGGAGGGCCGAAGTTTGGGGATGCCTGGTCCAGACTAGAATTGTAGAGTTGGAAGGGACCCAAGGGGTCATCTACTCCAACCCTCTGCAAAGTGACTTGCTTCATCTAGTCTGATGGTGAGTGGTCTTTTTAAGTTCTTTAACAGCCTTGTTATCTGAGATCTTTTTAAATGAAGATTGGATCCAGAACCATATGAAGAGACTTGCTGGGTACCCTTTGCATGGCAAACCATTGGCTTAGTACCTACCCCATGTAGCCTGCTTTGAATGAATGCCCCAGGCCTAATTGAACTTTTCTTTGCTGCTTGACCCGATTGCATGGAGAGTTTTGGGTGCTTGGGTGTTCGTGGGCACATCTGCCACTGATGTGGAAAATTGCCTGTGATTGGGATGACCCACATGCTGGTTGTTAACCAGCTGGGTATGGAAAGTCACCAGATAGAATCAGCTTTGTTCATAGATGAGGTCCCCTATGTCAGTGCTGCTTTGCTAAGGTGGAGAAATCAACTTTTCCCTATCTCAAGAGCAAGGCTTTTTTCAGCCAGAACTCACTGGAACTCAGTTTCGGCACCTCCCAGGTGGACACCATTGCCATTATAAGAGAACAAGGGAGGTCTTCATGCTGAGTTCCGGCACCTCTTTTTCTAGAAAAAGAGATAGGCTGAGATAATCCAACTGCTGTTCACTCATTCACACTCCTCTCAAGACGAACAAGGAGGGAAGGTCATTAGTGGTTTTTAGTACATGTGTCACATGCAAAATCTCCCAGGTTTAAACCCTGGTACTTCCAGGCTGAGAAAGACCTCTGTCTGAAATACCCAAGACTGTGGATTATTGAAGACAGTAGTACTGAGCTAGATGAACCGGGCAGCTTCCGACTTTCACTCACAGCTAATGTGGGTCAATCTTTTCATTTTAAGCAGCTGGAACCGCCTGTTCCCATTATAGCACATCAGAAACAGCCAAGCTGTGCTGCCTTCCCTTTGCCATTTCCATCATCTTTACAGCTATATTTGCATTTTATTTTCAAGAAGTCCTTTGCCGCGGTTTCATACATCAGGCTTGGCGCTTCTCTGCTGATAGGAGAGCCCTCTGTGAGGTGCTGCAGTCAAGCGCATCATTGGAATAAATTGACTCATAAATTATCGACGCAACCAGCATTCTTTCTTTCTTTCTTTCTTTCTTTCTTTCTTTCTTTCTTTCTTTCTTTCTTTCTTTCTTTCTTTCTTTCTTTCTTTCTTTCTTTCTTTCTTTCTTTCTTTCTTTCTTCCCTCCCTACCTTCTGTCTGCCAGACAAGCATCGGCAGAGCCAGGTGGCCAAAGCTGATGGAAGACTCCAAATGGGCATCTGGAAGGGTTAGTAAATTGACATGGATATTCTCCCTGCATGTAGAGAGAGCCAGGAGCCAAGAATCCTCCAATCAAGGGTTGAATTTGGACAGGGGATACCTGGGTTCAAAGCCATGAGATTTACTGGGTGACCTCTGTGATCCGGTTCACACGCCATGCTAAGCCAAGCCACAGCTTAGCACAAATGTGTATGCTCTGGGAGAGGAAATCAGAGCAGCTTTTTCTCTTCCCTGGTCATTCTGTTCCTCTGCTGTGCTAAAGCATTTTATGGCTTAGCATATTGGCCAATTCCAGGCTCATGGTTTAGTCCTTTCCTGCCTAACCATGAGCTTTAAGCAAAGTTTGCCCTATGGTTAAGAGCTCATCATTTGTCCTGGAATGATAAAGCCATGAGCCCAGGTTTTGACAGTTCCCTAAGCCAAACAATGGCTTAGCTCAAAGCTGCACAACAGCAGAATGACTGGGAAAGAGAAAAATCGCAGTGATTTCCTCTCCTGGAGCCTGCATACTGCCGTGTTCACACTATGACGTATGAACCAGGCCACTGTTTCTCAGCAGAGCCTACACCACTGTGAGGATAGTATGTGAGTTACATAAGGTCTTTTGAGGAAGGGGCTAAGACTATAATAAACAGGACCAGAGATTAACATTAATATGTTTTAAAGCAGGGGTGAGATACCTATAACCATCCAGATGTTGTTGAATTCCTGTTCTCATCAGCCCCAGCCAGCATTGACAACAGTCAGAGATGTCGTTCAACACATATGACTGGTTTGTTGAAGGACATCAGAACCATATAATCAACATACAACAATATTATATTCAGAAGCCAGATTTGACAAAGGAAAGTACTGTATATGGTGGTGTTCTGAAACCAAATTATTAACACACCAGCTAATTCGCCATGGTTGGCCAGAAACTGAGAATAAAGCTTGTTGAAGTGTATGGTACAGGCTGTTAAAACATGCATCTGTATAAGGTTTTCCTGTGGATACATATAAAGCAGTCATCTGTCTGTCTGTCAGTCTGTTTCTGATAGTGTAGGCAACCTTTCAGCTAATAGTTAACTGATTTGACAGGCAGCTTGGCTTGAGGTGTAATCAAGCAAAAAGATGGGCAATGTGTCTGTTCATGAGCACACTGAGGCACATTGCCTCCACTCAGAGCATGGCAGACTTCTCAACAGACTTGTGTCTCCTGCATTAAGCATTCTGAGCACCGCAAGTGATCTGCAGAATACAGGGGAATTAATTGATTGGCCCAAAATTCTTCTCACTGTATCCAAATTCAAGGATGTTAGTGGAAACGGTTCACTTGCTTGCTGGCAGCTCAGGGAGGAAAACGAGTTTTGTAAACGCAGTTTCTCCCCTCCTCCCCAAACACACTTTTCAACTTTGATCAAGAACATCAGGGAAGAGGCTGGAGAATGACTTATTTGAGCCTAGCAGTGGCCAAAGTGGATCCCCTCCAGCTTTTTTCTTTTATTTTAGTGTAGCAGAGGGGAAAAAACCCTTTCAAGAGTTTTTATCTGGAGCATACGTGGCAATACTAGGCGTTGTTGTTTAATTGGAAATCGATGTCAGTTGCAGAATTGGAAAGCAAGGAATTCCGGAAGAATGCTGGATCCATCTTATATGGTTAAATAAAAAAAAATATTTTTTGCATTTATATACCTCCATCAAAAGATCTCAGGGAAGTTCACAAGATAAAACAAGAGATAAAAGCACAAATAAATAGTTCAAACAGAAACAACAAAACAATATACCCCCCCCAAAAAAAACACATTTAAAAGGCTGTAGAATATTAATCAGCCCCAAATCACTCATGGTGCCTATTTTGGGATATATTTATTTTTTTGCAGTGGTAAGGTTCTTTTGTTCTTCTCTTTGTTTCAATTTGTTTAGTGGAGGTAGTAACTCTATGGATCTCTTTGCAGAGGTATAAACAGAAATACTGTAATATAATCTCTCTCTCTCTCTCTCTCTCTCTCTCTCTCTCTCTCTCTCTCTCTCTCTCACACACACACACACACACACACACACACACACACACACACACAAATGCCAACCATAGTGAGTGTGCCTGTCTGTTTATCTAAACAGGACAAACTTACTTGTGTAAACGGATTATTTAAAAATTCCAAAAGGAACCAAAGGGTTAACGCTGAATTTATGCTGGATCCGTGCTTGTGAGTTGCAGGCGCAGAATATAAACAGACCTGTGCATGAGGGAGATAGGAGCTCTTCAGCAGACATTGGACCATGCAGCACCTCTCCTTCCTTTCTTGCTCCGATCTTTTCTGTTTCTTTGTTCTTCCCTACTGTTGTTGTTACTGCTTTTTGTGTATTAGCAAGTGAAAATAAAAACACGTGGTTCCCCCCCCTCAAAAAAGGGGATCTGGCAGGGTTGAATTCTTGGACTAGAGGTTTGGCCGTCCTTGTTGTGGGTAGTCTGGAGAATGTTGTTTTTGGGACGGCAACAAAGGACTGCCTGTGCATTTCACAGCTAAGCAGGGAAGCGCAGTGCTCAAGGAAGAGAGCTATTTTAACTCTGCCTTCCCCATCCTGGTGCCTTCCAGATGTTTGGGACTACAGCGGCCATAAGATCCAGCCAGTATGGCCAGTGGTCAAGGGTGATGGGAGCTGTAGTCCAGCCACATCTGGAGGGCACCAGGTTAGAGGACACTGTTTCAACCTCAACATGTTCAATTTCCCTCATTTTCCAGCTGTTGGGCTTAGTTTTAGAGGGTGAAGGTGGATAATTTGCAGAGGATGCACTGCCCTGACAGTGCTATCATTTCCACTTTGCACAGAGTATTCAAGAAAGTAAATTTGCCCAAGTAAATTTTCACTTTCCATGCCCTCTTCCAGGTTACAGGTGGGGAATCACTGTAGATGCTGTGCCTGAGGGCTCCCTAAGTTTTGGAGCTAGCACAGAGCTCCCAAAAAATGAGGAAGGGCAGCAATTCAGTGATAGAGCTTGTGCTTCAATGCAGGTAGTCCCTTTGCTCAATCCCTGACATCTCCAGGGGGTACTGGGAACCCTGGAGAGCTGCTGCCAGTCAGTGTAGACAGTACTGAATTAGAAGGACCAATTGTCTGGCTCAGTAGAGGGCAGGGTTCTACGTTCTTATGTAAAACCAGCTCAGCAAACAGTTGTGCATTGCAAACTCACTTGCTTAGAAAGCATATACTCTTCTTTTCACTGCAAAGAGGCATTAGCTGATTACACCAGGCCATATTGGAAGTTTGAATTAGATTGTGCAAAAGAGGGGCTTCTTGCTTCTATACTAGAAAGTGAATTATGGGAACTGTAGTTTGTGGAGGGTGCTGAGAGTTATTAGAGACCCCTGTTTCTATCACAGAGCTACAATTCCCAGAGTGGCTTAACAATTCAACCCCTGTTCCTAGAGAACTCTGAGAGTTGTAGCTCTGTGAGGAAATAGCAGTCTTCTAACTTCTCAGCACCCTTAAACTACAGCTCCCAGGATTCTTCGGAGCAACTATGACTGCTTAAAGTGGTGTGATACTGCTTTAAGTTTGTAGTACAGATGGGGCCTCATTCATTTCTCCTTCTCTTCACCATCTCAAAAGTTAGGCTCAGAATCTCCAATTATGGACTATTCTTTTAGATTTGAATTCTGTTCTCCAAGCTGTGGGATTTGATGTGCTTGTGTGGGGGTGGGGGTGGTGGTGGTGGTGGTGTGTGTGTGTGTGTTGCATTACGTTTTCAGTGGTTCTTGGGTGGGAAAGATGTCTCTTTTTAACGAGGGATGGAGTCAATGAAAAGTCACAACCCTCTCTCTTTCTTAAGTTGCTTGTTCCTTTAAGCAGCTCTCGAGCAGCTTCCGCCTTCATAGATTCCTGGTTTTATTTTAATAAACAGCACTAAAGGGCAGCTCTGCAGGGTATACATATCTGGGAGGCCTTATACAACCATCATGAACATTTCAGCTGAGGAAGCTGCAGGAACTATTTTCCTACCTCCTTTAGAAGAAGACACAACCATAAAGCCAATTTGCATTTGTGGTGCAGATGTATCCCTAGTGCAAGAGGTGTACTGTATTCCATAGTGCTCTTACAAAAAAAAAGACCAAGTATTTCTCGAAGAAAGAAAGCTGACTTCTTGAACAAGGGACTTGCTTTGTAAAGCCTCACTAGGTTTTTATTCTTATTATTTCAACAAAAGACAGAGAATCGCAGGCCTGCTTGCCAATGTGCACATTAGTGTGCCGCCTGAGAAAACAAAACAAAAATCCCTGCTAGCAAAGATTAACTCCGAACAAATGAAGATTAGATTTTGTGTAGAGTAATTCTGTTGATCAATTTCCCTACTGAGAGGAAATCCACAGCAGCTTCTGCACTGAGAAACTGTACTGCTTAGTCGAGGAGAGTTACCTGGACTGGCTTCTTGCTGTCAGATTTCACTTTGCTGGTAGGGATGGTCAGTGTTGGTTTTCTCACTGTTTCTCATTTTCCCAGTCTTCAGTTCCATATTAAGCAATTTATTTAAAATCCCCATGGAAATTCATCAAATTTTTGTGCGCACATCTCTTCAACTGCATGCAATTTCATCTTAATACACATTTTTGTAAACCAGTTTTCTTTAATGTAATGCATATATGCATGCTATTTTCACAAATATATGTATTAATATGCACACTTAACCCCATTATATGTATTTTTGTATACTTAATTGGTTCAAGAACTGCACTGTAAAATTTGGAGAATTATGAATTTCAAAGGATGCCTTTGGTGTGGTTTGCATACTGTTTTAGAAGGTGCAAATTGGATTATGTTGCCTTTAAATGCCAACTGAATCAAATTTCTCATCCTTTCATATCTGCCAGTACATCCAATTAACCACAGCTTAGTGTGTCAAGCCAGATCTATAACCCATAGATTTAACTTTGCTTCTTTAGAATAAACCATAGTTAAGAGTAATCATATTTTGTCAGCTTTGGATGACATGACAAGTTGCAGGTAATCTGAGCTGGAACAGAAAGCTTCTGAACTTCTCTTTGCAGCTGCACTAGAAGAAGAAGGCAGCAGCATGAATGCCTCAGGTTCACTGCTCCTTGTTTTTATCATGCTAGCTAAACTATGGTTTAGAATGATGCCAGACATGGTCATGTCTCCCTGGTTGACAGCTCATCTTCTTAGACCAGGCATCCCCAAACTTCGGCCCTCCAGATGTTTTGGACTACAATTCCCATCTTCCCCGACCACTGGTCCTGTTAGCTAGGGATCATGGGAGTTGTAGGCCAAAACATCTGGAGGGCCGCAGTTTGGGGATGCCTGTCTTAGACCATTGTGCTACATTGCCTATTCTTGTTTTCTTTCTGAAGGAAGACAATCCAACCTGTTCTTTTTCTGCACTTAACGTGTTGTATTAATACAGTTTTGCTCTTGTTACAGGTAGGTAGCCATGTTGGTCTGGGTCGAAGTAAAATAAAAAAATTCATTCAGTAGCACCTTAAAGACCAACTAAGTTTTTATTTTGGTATGAGCTTTCGTGTGCATGCACACTTCTTCAGTTTTGCTCTTGTTTTTTTATTAGCATCTTGCTGTACCAGCCCACATAATATTGTTTTAACTTCTGGGATATTTAGGAAACGTCTCTTCCAAGAAGAGCTGGTGTCCCTTTCAGGGGATGAGGCCCATGGACTCCAGGGCTTGGCATCCTGGAAATCATTCTGGCACTCCTCTGGGCTATGCCTGGATGGTGGTGGGATGATGCAGTGGGAGCTGAACTTCCCTCCTCTGCTTGGCTCCTTCGCTGCATGCATCAGTGGGCCATTAAAGCAACATGGGTAATGGAAAGTGATGCTGCATGAATTAGAGGGCATCCTGCCTAATTGCTTTCCAGGAGACTTTGTCAAGATAAATGGTTGCAGGCCTGAGAGCTGTTGCCTAATAAACCATATTTGCCGCAGGCGTGCCCCTCACCCCCCTAGCAGGCTAGAAACTCATTTTCAGAGTTTCTCCCTGCATTATTTGAACATCATAAGGCCATTCCCACCTCAGGAGAGAAGGCTGTCCGGCTGTGTGAGGTCAACATCAAACTATACCTGCCACATTGAGATGTGAACAACTTCTTCTTTGTGGCCTCAGCTAGGAGGTTATTGTGCCATCACTCGTGGGGGTTGGTGGGGAGGAGCTGCAGGGCGTTATAGAACTTCTTTCTAGTGGTGGTGTACCTGGGGAGTAAATTAGGAGTGGGCAATGGCCTGCTTTCATGGGGATGGTAAGGAGGCAGGAAAGGGATTGCAGAAAGAGAGAGGAGAACGTGGGTGGTCTCATCTTCCTTGGATTTAGCACCACCCACTGCAGATGTTACCCCTTGATAGATTACCCCTGAGGGAATGTAGCTGTCAATAGAAGAAGGTATGTTCACCTCTGGACTAGATAGTTTTTGTTGCAGGGCACAATGCCTTAAAGGAGGAAGAAGGTGGCAGCAGCCTGGGTACAGACCTAGGTGACCAAGGGTCCCTGGTTTCAGGGAGTGCCAATGCCTTCTCTACACTTTGAATGGGTGTTTGCCAAGTGTGCTTCTGTAGCATATCTGCAAAGCAGGGTGGGGAGAGGCAAGGCTCTGCAGGAACGGCATGCAGCCTCGGGGCTCCTCTCCCTGCTCTTGATGCTCCTGTGCTGACAAGTCTCTTATGCAGCAGCAAAAGAACACTGTGAGCGTGCGCACGAGTGAGCAGGCACACTTGGTTTCATCCTAGGCTGGCGGCAAACCTGTCCACCTGCAGCCATCACTCCTGCAGTGCATGGGGATGGGAAGTGGCACTGGAGCTGGGCAGCCGTATTGCCCGGAAAGGTCTGGATTTCAAGGGTGGCTGCCCAGAAAATGACAAAACTGTGTTAAATTACACCAGCCAAGTTTGGCTGGCCTGTGCCTCCTGACTTCGCAAACTTTGCTGACTTTGCAGGGGGACAGTACATCCTTAGAGTTTGTTTCTGCCCGGTGCCTGATGCTAAAAGAGGGAAAGGAACAGTGGTCTCTTTCACACGTAATACTAAGCTAAACCATGACTTAGTGAGAACAAGCAAACCCATGGGTATTCAGAATGAAAATCATGACCACTTCCCTCTACTGCTGGACTGCACAGAGTTAAGCCATGGTTTGGCTTAGCATTACGGTACATGCAAACACGGGCTCCTGGTTTGTGCCCAGACACGACGAGGGATAAAGCAAGAAAAACCTGATTACAGTTCATTGTCTGTTGAGAGTGAGACAAACCACAAACTCAGCTTCATACCTAACCCATGAAAAGCACAGAAAAGCTTCCCTGCCTCTGGTATAAAGAAATCATATTTTTAAAAATTTGGCTGTGTATCAGGATAGAGATTTCAACAGAAGACTGTGCAAGAACAGCAAGACCAGATCTGATTGGTGCAGTCAGCACAACTGAATGTCTGCTGTTGCATTTAAGATGCCCAGATGCTCAGGGTTGAAGCATGCTGGGCTTTACCATTTGAAGATCTGCCAACAGCCTCCGTACCACCTACTACTGTAAGCAAGGGCCTTAAAAAGGTGCCACGAATCTGAACATAGCATCCTGCAACCCAGAAGGCCAGTTCATGCAACTTCATTTTGAGAAGCATAAATAATGCAAAAATAAGAGGATTTATTGAATCGGATTTGATCTAGTTGACATGTTGAAATTATTCTATTACTGAGGAAACTTTGTTTGGCATTAGCACGTATATGGACTTTATTACAGATCTGTAGTTGGAATCTCCTTAGAAGGAGATTCCAACTAAACATCAGGAGGAACTTTCTGACATTAAGAGTTGTTTGACAGTGGAATGGTGGTGGACTCTCCTTCCTTGGAGGTTTTAAAGCAGAGATTGGATGCTTATCTGCCATGTATGAACTAGTTGAGATTCCTGCATTGCCAAGGCTTGGACTTGATGACCCTCAGGGTCCCTTCCAACTCTACAATTCTATGATTCTATGAGGAGATGGCAGCGTAAGAGTTCTCATTGCTTCCTGTGGCCTCTTCACACATTACATTGTTTAAATATTCACCTGAAATGTGTAATGTGTGAATGCAGCAAGCAAATATATAATGCAAAAATGTAAGGGAGCGCCCCTCCTGATGCCCTTTTTATTGTACATCCGTCGTGATTTGTTGTCATGATGGTATTCGAGTGAGGATACGAAACCTCTTCCATTGCTGTTTGCACCTGAAAAAGGTCTGGTTCCAATCGGGGCATGTTGCGTCACTTCCTGCTGAAATCATTTTACATCACAAATATCCATGTTTATTTATTTTTTGTCCAGCATCTGTTGCTGTCCCTCCAGATTGAAATAATGCAATAACATTGGGGAGGCATCATACAACAGCTCACAAAGTGGAATGAGATGCATGGGATGCCCATCATTAATGCACTGCCCATTGCTAATCTGAATCTGCATGGTTACTTCATCAGTGACATGTTGCATAGTGTAGTGGTGGGAAAACAAAACAAAAAGCAACTCCAGTCTCTAGGGGGTCCTGTGAGTCACTGTCAAGAGCCCACTCCGTAGCAAGCCTAGGCTCCTTGTTGTGCAATATCTTAAACAACTTCATTGTGTGCAGACAAGGGATACTTGTCTGCACACAAATTAGGCTAATGTGGTGTTTTGCATCTGGGATGAACCAACAGTTCCCAGCACGTAGTAGGGTAGCCTTGCAGAGCCAAGAGCAGATTTGAAGCTGTGTTCCCAGGGGGGCTTCAATAGTTTAGGCATAATTGTTCCTCTTTGTCATAGTCTTATTTCTTGCAGGGCACTAATTAACTAACAGGAATCCATCTTCTTCTTAACTCATTCTTGGGGTTCTCCTGAGCCACTGTGTGTAGCAGGGAGGTTTTACTAAAAGGCACTCTTGTTTTTGGATTGGAGATCAGGCAGCAATAAACAACCTGGAAAGATCCAAATGAGGGTAGCAGAGTTGCCTCTGCAGCTAAAAGCCCCCATCTCCTTTTTTGCCAGGTCTAGCTGTGCACACCCCTCTTTAGTACAAATAAAGGAACATTCTAGTCTGAAACAAGCTGAGGAATGATTTACATTTTCCTCCTAACAAATGCAGTTTTGTTTGCTTATTGTTCATATTTCTATAAATTAAAGGGAGTGAGGGGGAGGACAACAGAAATTAAGTAGGGTACTGGAGCCCTGTCCCCTGATGACTTTTAGAAAGAAGCCTTACTTCTGAGATGCCTGCATTCATTTGACACCACCTTTGCCATCCTGCTCTTCTTAATTTTGGAATCCAGGATTCTCAGAGCGCCGAGTTTTGCCTTTTCATTACATAATGGTAGAGTATATAACAGTCCAAGCTGCAACCGTGTTTGGAGAGAACTGACCTTTTGTCTGCTTTCCATGGACTAGGGGCACCCAGTCTGAACTACTGCAGTGTGCTCTGCAATATGGGGCTGCCTTCAAAGATAGTTTGGAAACGTAACCTAGAACAAAATACAGCTGCCTGGCTGCTGGTTGGGGCTGGGCATTTGGAGCATAGTGCATTTACATTGTACTAGTAATTCTGGTTGCCAGTGCATGTGTGGGCTTGATTAAACTCCTGAATGGTTTGGAACCAGGGTACTTAAGAACTGCCTGCACTTATATCAGCCTGCCTGGACCCTCAGAGGCTCGGTCTAGGTTCCTGGGTGGCCACATGGAATAGAGCCTTCTTGGTAGTGGCCCTACAGTTGTGGAATTCAGTACCTTGTGTGGTCAGGCAAGCCCCAACCCTCAATACTTTTTAAATGGGCCTTGGAGACCATTTATTTGTCACAGCTAACTGTGAAGGGAGCTTTAGAAATTTTGTATGCTTAAGTCAGAGATCACCAACTCTTCCAAGTCCATGGACACATTTGGAAACCAGAGAAACTGTCATGATGCATGCCCTTCTGCAACCAAGAACACACCGCAGTTTGTTTTGTCAGCTACAATGAAAAGTCAGTTTCAGCTTGGGGAGGGGCCCGTTTTTAAAATTCTGAATTTAAATTACATTTAATTAGGCTTCTTTTGCTTTGGTCCTTTTTTTTTAAAGTGTCCGAGGAACATCTCTTGAAAAAGTGGGATATAAATTTGTTAAACAAAAAAAGGTGTCTCTGTTATTAGCTGCTATCATGAATCTTTCTGGCACTAGGTTAATACTTGCTTGCCCAGGCACTAAGGCATCAGCGAAGAACATAAATTGTGGAGTGGGTAAAAACAGGGTTGGGCTGTCTGATCTGCGGCATTTGCAAAACCCTGGTGATCAGCTGGTTGTTGGAGCTTGTCCCTGCGTGGCTTAATTTCAAACCACATTGGTGAAAACCTCTCCCCTGATGTCAATGTGATGCCAGGGGATTGGCAGGCAGGTGGCTCTGCCCACCTCTCATACTTGGCCCACTCTGTGTTTGGCAGCGGCAGCAGCAGGGGAGCTCCTGGCTCGTCAACTGGAGCCGATTTCACACCCCTACAATTGGGGTAACTTTTGTCTGCCTGCTTTTTAGCTTTAGCTGTTCATTTTCATTTCATTATTCCATCCATCGACCTCCTGGAATCTGTCTGGATGAAGGGTGGTTCAGAATTTTTTTAAATAAATAAACTGCAGTCACTACAGATAGCTGGTTTTGAGGTGAAGGATACAGTCACTCCTCTGCAAAAGCTGAGTTTGGTGCTTTTTCTCCTCTTCCCTCCTGATCCTTTTTTCCTTTTGTGTTGTCTATTTTAGATTGTAAGCCTGGTCGCTGCAGTTTTTATTGATTTATAAACTTGTCTATGTTCCTTTTTGGCAAGGCAAAAATGCTTTAAATAAGTAAATGAGAAAGAGCCCATCTCAGCCAACCATTTCCCCCCCTATATAAAGGCTGCTTATAGAAGTGAGGAGGAGGAGACCGCTTTGTGTTAACTTTCTCTACGCATTTGCTGATGTGCCCCCAGTCTGTGTGATTTTGTGTAGGGTGGCCACATATATATTGGGTGAATTTTGGGGAAGTAGGTTCTGTATGCAGTATACATCGCAGGGCGAATGTAGCCTGGAAGTGGGTGCCGAAATGCCCCCGCTGGATTTATCCAGCAATTCTAGGGAGCTAGCATTCTGTCTCAGCTCCACTGCACATCAGGCATAATTCCTTTTGCACATTAGCTAACTGCAGATCACATCAGGTCATTATCTACCTCATTACAGTTTCTGAGATTAGCAGAGTCTTGCAGGGCGGTGGGGTGGGGAGTCCCAGATAGGCCCAAGCTCTGTGGTTTTTCCTACGACTAGAATAAGTGATGATGTTGAGCTGCAGCAGCATGCGGGAGCCTGTATTGCCTGGAGGGCATCATCGCTGACACAGCCTGCGCTTGGCACAGTCAGTGCCTCTCTGGTGATCTCTGGTGCTCAAAGGAAAGCGTATGTCTCTATTCTTATGTAGCATGGAATGTCTCCACATAGAAGGGGAGGACTGAAGGTTAGAAGACTTTCCCCCTCCCTGCCCCCCCTTCCCTCCCCCTGGAAAACTGAGCCTGATGTTGCTATTTATATCTGCTTAATTAGCACTGCTAATAATCTGATCAAGGCGCCACACTTGTAATTACACGTCTGCTTAGCATGTGCTCTCGCTCTCTGTGCTGTTTTAAAAACCGCCGTAATTTCGTTTGACATTATCCTTGCCACTATGCTTATTTGTTGCGTGCCCGGAAAGGACATGCTTGTCCTCCTAGATAGCTAGGCATTTAAGGGACACAGGAAGCTTATACCAAGTAAATCAGGTCATCTCTGGCCTGTCAATATTTTGCAGCATGGATTCAAGCACATATCAGGAAATGTAGGTTTCTGCAATTAAACTGGATTAAAGCGCTCTGTTGTCCCTGTGCACAAATTCACATTTATTTATTTATTTATTTATTTATTTATTTATTTATAGGGGGCTTTTTAGGGGTTAGAAAAGTGACGGGGAAGTTCACTGAACAGTGTGGAGTAGATGAAGGATTATAGTATGATAAATGTTTGTTGCTTGTAGCCATAGGCAGGTACGATGAAATACAGAAACACACACTCACTTGCCCAAACTAAAGATGCTTTGGATTGAATTTGGGGCCTCCTGTATGCATAGCATGTGCACTCAGATTGAACTGTGATTGCTGCCCATTTGAGCAAAGCCTCTCTCCTGATACAGATGCAAGAGGCCACCTAGCAGACAGGGGGACCCTCTCTGTGGACACTCTGAGCTTCTATTAAAACCCACCACTGTTCTTTCTGCCAGCGTGGGAAACATTGCTCAACTTCAGGCAAGTCAGCTCAGCACACCTGTTTCACTTGCAGCCTGGGGGGTGGGGGTGGCGCCCTACACATCCACCTGTAGAATGTGCAGTCCCAATTGCAGCTGCTGTGTTTTCTTAAGATGCTGACATCTGCTGATGGGGGTACAGTTTGAGTATCTGCACCCCTGAAGGCACACTCTTCCATTGTCTCCTGAGACAGAGGGATGCCAACCACAGTAACAGCAGAGAAACGAGCAGAGACAGCAGTGATGGGCAGGAAGGAATTGAGGTTTGAAGGGTCGTTATAGGCACTTAAAAGCCTGGATGATGAAGAAGAAGAGTTTGGATTTGATATCCCGCTTTATCACTACCCAAAGGAGTCTCAAAGTGGCTAACATTCTCCTTTCCCTTCCTCCCCCACAACAAACCCTCTGTGAGGTGAGGGGGGCTGAGAGACTTCAGAGAAGTGTGACTAGCCCAAGGTCACCCAGCAGCTGCATGTGGAGGAGCGGAGATGCGAACCCGGTTCCCCAGATTACGAGTCTACCGCTCTTAACCGCTACACCACACTGGCTCCAACCTACCCTCCTCCATGAATTTATCTAACCCCTGCCTTTAAAGTCTACCATCACCAAATCTCGTGGCTGTGAGTTCCATAAGTTGATGGTGCATTGTGAAAAGGAGGGCTTTCCTTTTGTGTGTCCTGAATCTCCTACAAATCAGATTCTTTTGATGACCTAGTTAGAGTGTAGACCTGCCATCCCAAGTAGACCTGTGGCAACAGAGCTGTCTGTTTACTTCAGTAAATCTGGGTTTCAATAAATTTTGGAGTGAATGGGTTGTAGCTCTGTGGAAGAGCATCTGCTTTGCATATAGAAGGTCTCAAGTTCAATCTCCAGGTAGGTCATGAAATGTTCTGCAGGAAACCATGGGCAGCCACTGCCAGTCAGTGTAGACAATACCAAGCTAGATGGACCAGTGCTCTAAATCAGTATAGGGCAGCTTCCTGTGTTTCTTTGCTGCTGAAGTTCAGGGGCAAGGGGGATAGATGAGCATCAGGGATCAAGGCACAACTTTGAATGGGGTCCAAGTGTTTCTTGGGGTACTCAGACAAAGCATTCCTGAGATGGGTCTCTTTGGGTTGGCTTTGCACTACAGCGGGTTCTCTGCAGGGCCTATAGGGTCTGAGCTAGACGCAATCCTAACGTTGCCCATCAAATGCACAAGAATAGCATCTGTGCTGCAAACAGCTGGGAATCAACAAAAGCATCGCTCTGCTGGAATGGAACCAGACTGAAGAGGGGCAAACTCCCTTGTTAAAACTGCTGTGTGAGCAGAATTCTGCCCATTGGGCTTAGGGCTTTTACTTGTGGATGGAGTTTGTCAGAGCCACGTGGTTGGTTGGACCCTCCTCTCCTGCTTTTCTCACTCATCCATTCTTGCTATGGGAGCGCTGACAATCTAAGAGGGAGGTCCACCCTTGATGCAATCCAGCCCCTCCCTGCAGCTGCTTTAAATAAGAGAGAAATAAGTATATTACAAGCTTCCATAGCTTGACCATTCTCTTGGCTTATGCAAACTCATTTTTCAGACGTTGCAGGGAATCCTGCTGGTTCTGAATTGCATGGGCACTATAACCTGTTTCCAGCTATGAAGCAGTCGTTTTTATTAGAAGAGGTGAGGCTGTGGCAGGCTTCTGTTCTTTCCCCCAGCCTGCAGTTAATGAGTAACATTAAGGAAGAGTAAGTCAGGAACTATCATGGTGCCATCAGCTGCTAATTAGTGTATGAAAGACTAATTCAATGTATGCCATGCTGAATCCAAGAAAGGTGAATTTTGGGGCACAGTCATAAGAGGAACCTTGGTTCCCCTGGCAAGGAAGCTTCCTTCAAAGCATCTGCAATCAGATCAGAGGCTGACCTTTTTTCTTTCTTTTTTTTGTCACTGTTCATTGACGCTCAACCCAATCTACTTAAAATGCATGAGTTTTACATCCCCTCCCCATGCTAAATTTGTGTATTTAATTCAGAGCGGCTTCCTATTGTTTATGAGAAGATTGTACTTTCTGAGTCATCTTCCAGGATTTTCTTTTCTTTCTTTCTTCTTTCTTTTTTGGTTTTTGAAAAAGCACAGTGGGCACATCACATGTTGACAAGCAAATGTATAACATCAGAGCCCTTCATGAAATGCCTCTTCAGGTGGGAGGGGGCCTTTGATTGCTGCAGGCTCTCATGGCTTTAGGAAAGGAGCACCATTTATTCAGCCGGCATGTTAGCTAACTGATACTGTTCACATCTGCCTGTCACAAGAGACAATGGAGTGTGCCTCTGGGGGTGAAGTCAAACCACTGCATTAGCGAGACTGGGCAGTGTGCATGGAAGTCCTTAGCTTCAAAGGTTTAGGATCAGAGTTTTCCTTCTCCTAGATGGGCTACCTTCCCAGGTTGATGAGCCCTGTCTGCCCCTCACTTCCCTCTATGGCATTTGCAGAAAGCACCTTCTTGATTGTTGGACCCACTATTGGTCTTGTCCACTCAAATCACCAGAGCCTGTCTTTGCATGGTGAAGTACCGGTAAGTCCCCATCACCTATCCCCACACCTAATGTCAGCTCCTGGTGCCCCAGAGGATGTGAGCTGGATGGGGGCAGGGATAGTACAGTGGTACCTCGACTTACGAATAACTCTACTTACGAATAACTCTACTTACGGAGCTCCGTCCGCCATCTTGGATGCGGTTTAGATAGGATTTTTTCGACTTACGAATTTTTTAGATAGGGTTGCTTCGACTTAACGAATTTTTTCTCCCAATGCATTCCTATGGGATTTGACTTACACATTTTTTTTGACTTACGAATGTGCGTTCGGAACGCATTAAATTCGTAAGTTGAGGTACCACTGTATGTGTAAGGGGTGAAGAACTCCTCCTTGACTCCTTGCTGTAGTGGAGTAGTAGAAGTAGTAGTAGTAGTAGTAATTTATTATTTATACCCCACCAATCTGGCTGGGTGTCCCCAGCCACTCTGGGCGGCTTCCAACAAGACATTAAAATATAATGATCTATTAAACATTAAAAGCTTCCCTAAACAGGGCCGCCTTCAGATGTCTCCTAAAAGTCTGGTAGTTGTTGTTCTCTTTCACATCTGGTGGGAGGGCATTCCATAGGGCGGGTGCCACTACTGAGAAGGCCCTCTGCCTAGTTCCCTGCAAATTGGCTTCTCACAGCAAGGGAATCGCCAGAAGGCCCTTGGCACTGGACCTCAATGTCCAGGCAGAATGATGGGGGTGGAGACCCTCCTTCAGGTATACTGGACCGAGGCTGTTTAGGGCTTTAAATGTCAGCACCAATACTTTTAATTGTGCTTGGAAAAGTACTGGGAACCAATGTAGGTCTTTCAAGACCGGTGTTATGTGGTCTCGGCGGCTGCCCCAGTCACTCAAAACTGCTCCCCCCTCCAAAAGCAAGCAAGCAAGCAAACAAGCAAACAAACAAACCCAGAACTACTTTTTGATTAAAGAAGAAGTTCCAATTCTGTTATTGGCTCAGTCTCTGTTCTGGAGTAGAGGCTGTTTGGTTCAGTTTATTAAAGGTGCAAGTCACAAGGCCATCATATTAAAATACCATAAAAAGAAAGAGATGCCAATTTATAAGCTGTAATGCATGAATTTTAAAAATCCAGTAAAACTAGAGAAGGCAGGGACAGTGCCAAAAATACCTAAGTAGTGACAGTCATGCTATAAAGCCATATTTAAAAACCAAACTGCAACACTAAAAATTGTCAGTTGACTGTCTAGCTAGCTCCAAATAGCCCAATCATTATTGATCTCCAGAATGTACCACCTTCCTTTACCACAAATGTCTCGCAAATTTCAAGAGTAGCAGCAGGAGCAAAATGAAATAAAATTTAAAATAACATAAAATTGATCCCCTGGACATCACTGCAGCTGGCATCTGGCCCATGACCACTCAAAAACTTTATACTTCTTGGGGCAGAATAATGTGTTACAGAGCACCTGATTGTAGTCTTTGCTTTGTAAGGCGAATGATGGGTGATGGATGAGGATTTGCAAGGGGGGGGGTGAGTGGGTCTGTCCACCCACCAATGCTCTCCTGCAAATCCCCATTTATTAGCCTTGCTAGCTTGCTGATTCACCCCTTCAAGTAATGTCCCTGCCCACAAGGTTGACTTTGAGTCTGGAAATAAGGCCAAATGAGAGAAAGGGGGCCACATTTTCAGGGGAGATTTGAATATGGGATTGGTTAATCATTTAAAGAGAAGTGATCTTGGCCACAGAAGGTTTGGGAAGGTAATGCTGTTGTACCTTAACAGTTACCTGTAAGCCCTCTTGCAAGCCTTGCACAACCTTGTTCTTTTAGCTTGTTTTTTATTGCGGCAAATGTGGTCTTAGGTTGTGCTTGCTGAGCTACCTTGTCAGATTTGTGTTTTGTAGAATCTGCCATGAATTCCACTATAGCTGTGAAATGGATTTGCATGTAACACAGACTCCCAAGTGTACTAATCAATGGGACTGTTTTTCCAAGTGAATCTTTCTTCCTGCTCAGAGTAGCTGCCGAATTGGTCTTCAGTTTACTTAGTAAAATTTCCAGGCTTCCCCTGGAGGAGGTGAACATCTTGAACTTGATGAGTTTCTGGCTGTAGAGGCTATTAATTTTCAAAGCAGCCTTTCTGTTCTAGATAGCATCCCTGGGTGTTTCCAGAGGTGGACAATTTATCAGTTTAGCAGGCACAGTTGAGCTTTAATCTGGAAGTGGAACAGCAACTTTTGCTTCTAGACTTTTGGAATCCAGATAACATTGCAGAGGTTGGACCAGATGACCTGTAGTGTTCCTTCCAACTCTACAATTCTGTGATTCTATAATTCTATGATTCAACTGATCATCTACATCTGGGGAGATTTTGCAGCTGTTCCATTGTGTTAAATCAAAAAAGTTGAATTTTCTGAGCTTGGGGGCATAGGGGAGGAAGGAAGCTGAATTGGGGGGGGGGAATAAGAGGCGGAGTGCTTTTTCACAGCTTCCTGTAATTGGCTTGTAAAAACTGAGTGAACTAAATATGGGTATGTCACAATAAATAGGCACGGTGGATGCAGCCTTGGTTTCTTTGTCACGTGCATGCAAATTCACATAGTCTTGACATCAACCCTTTAAATATTTCATTGACTTCACCTGCCAAGATGATTTTCACTTTCATTACCAAAACTTTTTCATCCTTGCCTGGTTCCTTCCAGCTGTCTTATTCGTATCTTTGATTCCATGCTCTCCAATTCATTGTGTGCATTTTAAACTACGCAAATGTGGTTTTGATCTCTTTTACAAAGTTTCGATTTTCTCCTCCTCCTGGTTTTGGAGTCTGCAAGCATTCTTCAGGCCTATCAACATTAAAAACAACACCCCACTGCAATGACCTTCAAGGCACCCACTACTAATTTTCCAGGATTTTTTTTAACAGAATCATTTCTCTACAGTTCCAACAGAGCAACTGCTTTTTTTAAAAAAAATATACCGTAGAACTCTTATGGAGTTATTCTGTGACTTGCTGGTCTTTTTGCTCCAAGGCTAGCAGGGCCTGCTTGATGTGTCAGGGAGAAAAGTATAGCTCCAAAGCCCTGGGAAAGTCTGGGACTTGCAAATGTCCTATTCATGAACAGGGCAAGCCAGGAATTGTGTGCTCAACTTTGCCCCATGTTGCTATGCCCATCACTCTACATAAGTTGGACTGCAAAGTCTGAAGCATGGAGCCTCCTCTGTCTGTGGAGGCACCCCACCTGATTTAGAACCCTACAAAATTGAGATCGGATATAATGTGGGCAGCCTCCACCAACAGAGAGACTCTCTGCTTCAGGGTGTCAGCCAGTGCATTTGTTCTGTTAGCAGAAGGAGTTATGCTTGCACAACCCATACTCCCCCTTCCCATCCCTCTCTGCATATGCACCCTATGCCCTCCCCAGATCTACTCCAGAGGGTTCGAGGGAACCCCCAGAACAGATTTCAGGGGGTATGTGGGGGGAAACGCCTGCTGGAGAACAGGATAATGGGCCACTGGTTTGATCTGGCAGAGTTGTTTTTATGCGCTTATATTCAAATGGGATAGAACAGGGTCCCTAGAGGTGTGTTTGGAGTAGCCAAGCCAGGGGATTTATTTTCTAAGTAAATCTTGTAGCTGGCATCTCTTTTGGTCCTTCTGACAAAACTTGAGCACTTTCTCAAGTTCTCCAGAACCTCAGGAGATTTTGTGGTGGCAGCTGAATGTTCTGCTTATCGTTGCTCCACAGCCTATTGCTGAATTGGGTCTTGTTTTTCTCTCTCCTTATAATGATTTTTTTTAAAAAAATAAATCCTGTGCATGCCCCCTCCCCAGCAAAAAGACACTCCAAAACATAAAGGAAAGAATAGCAACTGTTTGAGGAAGAAGGTTGGAGGTCCTTGCTATCCGAACTGCCACACTTTCGGTAATGAGATTCTGCTAAGCACCCCTTGGGCATCCCTATTCTTGAAGTGTCACCTAATAAACAAAAGTATGAACAGACTTTAAGAGGAACATAATTGGTCCCCTTGTGTTGCTGCCAGCCAACTCTCCCTCAAGCTGATTAATGAAGTGTTTCTTGCCCAGGACACACTGTTAACTGCCGAGGGTGTGTGGTTGGAAAGAACGCAAGGCTATAGCCCAGGTCTTCAGGCAAAAGTCCAGGGTAAACTCACAGCAGAAATGTTGCCTAAAGTGGGATTTAGCTTTCATTTTGTTGTTCAGTGTCCTGTACCTTTGTTTCTGGGTAGGCACTGCAGCTGCCTGGAATCTGGCTGTTGTTGTTAGCTTCATCGCTGTCTTTCTGCCAAGTTAATGTAAGCGGATCTCACAGTAGCCAAAAGGAGGAAACATGTGTTACTATTATTATGCAGCCAGGTTGTTGGTCTGCACATATTGCACCTGTGCTCTGGAAAATGTGCTGGCTGCAGATCAGCTACTGGGCCGTGTTCAAGGTCTTCTTGTTAACATATAAAACCCTTAACAACTTAGGACCAGGATACCCGAAAGACTGCTTGCACTTGCAGAAACCTGTAAGATCACTTAGGGCTTAGGCCATTGGGGGAAATGGTGGCCATAGCATTGCATCTTACAGAATATCATAGGGCAGTGACCTGGAATTGTACTATGGAATATCATCAGATCATTATCCATAGTTGGCCATGAGTCAAACCTTAACAAAAGATGGGGCTTCCAAGGAAATTTTAAGGACAGGATGCCATTTGTGGCTTTCTCCAGATCTGGCCTCTAAGGTGTAAATTTGCAGTTCAGCTTTGATAGGGAGAATATTTCTCTGCACAGAGCTTGACAGTGTTGTAGACCTGGCTGAACAACAACAAAAAAGGATGTGCTCTGAGTCTGAAGCGGCTTATTGCTTTAATGTGCTTGAGTACTGCCTTCATCTTCCAGAGTGCGGTCTTTGCAATCCTTGACATTATCCTCTTGGAACTGCCCGAAATCACAACAGGAGAAGCAGCCAGAGTCATGGTGTTTCCTGGAATGAATATGCATTTTCAGCTATTCTCATAGCAAAGTCTTTGTCTCAACAAATTAGTAGATGAAAGTGAGATGCAACTTGCTGACATGTTGTGTATGCGCATGGGAACTAGGGCATGGGGGCAGCATAAAGCAATCTGCTTTGTTTCAAAATCAGAGTCCCCTGTTTGGAAGCTGCCATCTACCAGATCAGACTATTTGTCCATCTAGGCCAGTTGTGTTTGCTCTGACTGTCAGTAGTTCGCCAGGATCTTGGACAGAGGTCTTTCCATTGCTTGCTACTTGGTCTCTTTACATGGAGATGCTGGAGATTGATCCTAGGACCTAAGGCATGCAAAGCATATGCTCTACTATTGACCTATGTTTCTCACCTTCTCCAGTGTTCATGACTGTGTATTCATTTCTGCACAAATGATTGAATCAAATAAGAGACTCTTTTGTGCTTAAGCCTTGGAGAACTGCCAGATTCTAGAGAGGTGATCAATCAACCATATTTCATGATGTGCAAAGATGGTCTAATATCTTTAACAGCTGATGTGCCAGCTCAGTAGCCCATTGATGAGATTGCTCATTGATGAAAGCATCCGCTCTGGCTCCAGAGTAGTTGCTGCTGCTGCTTACAGCTACTTTTCCCTCGCTTGTGCTTCCAGCCACAAGGATCCTTACTGAACCTTCTGCTATACAAAAGAAACCTGGAAGGGCCATTGATAACCCTGAATTCATTCTACAAGAATGGGAAGTACAGAAAGCAAGGCATCCTTATACAGGTGAAGCTCGGAAAATTAGAAGATTGTTGAAAAGTGCATTTATTTCAGTAATGCAACTTATTATTTTTAATTTTTCTTTTAATTTTTACAAATGCTTTCTTTTGGAAATTCCACAGTAATAAAACAAATAGTTACAATAATACAGAAATAAACAAAAATAAACATCACTATTACATTTCATTAATTGCATTCCATTTACAATTGACCCGCCTAACGACAAATAATTACAATTACAACAAATAAAGGCTTGACATATCTTCCTTTGCATGTCATGCATCTATCTCATATATTGGTTTCACCTTTTAAGTTGCATTACTGAAATAAATGCGCTTTTCGGTGATATTCTAATTTTCCGAGTTTCACCTGTATATATTGAATGCATGCAACCACATGGCCTTGGCACAGCAAATGCTTTGCATATATGAGGTTCAAGGCAAAAATTAGATATCACGTTTGAAATCCACGATCAGATCTCCTGTTTCTTTAAAACAGCTGTGGGCAGGTGGTAGGGAACAAGATTTGGACTGTACTGTTGTGGCTTTTTCCAAACACAAAACAAAGATGTTTCAAGATGTCAGAGCATCTTGACACTTCAGAATGAAATTTCGGCTTGTGAAAATTTTCATTATGAAATATGAAAGAAGTCCCAGTGCAGCCCAAGTACAGCTTAGCCAATTACAGGATAATAAAGATAAAGGGGCCCCTGACCATCAGGTCTAGTCGTGTCCGACTCTGGGGTTGCGGCGCTTATCTCGCTCTATAGGCCGAGGGAGCCGGCGTTTGTCCACGGACAGCTTCCGGGTCATGTGGCCAGCATGACAAAGCTGCTTCTGGCGAACCAGAGCAGCGCACGGAAACGCCCTTTACCTTCCCGCCAGAGCGGTCCCTATTTATCTACTTGCACTTTGACATGCTTTCAAACTGCTAGGTGGGCAGGAGCTGGGACTGAGCAACGGGAGCTCACCCCGTTGCAGGGATTCGAACCGCCGACCTTCTGATCGGCAAGCCCTAGACTCTGTGGTTTAACCCACAGCGCCACCTTATTATCCCTTATTAACCCAGTAGATTGTTTCTGTCTGTTGGAGAGTTTCCTCTGCAAGTTCCAAAGATCTCCTGCAGTAACGCAGAGCAGGGCTTTATGTGTGACTGCCCCTGTTCTGTGGAATAGTATTGCTGTTGACATACGACAGGCGCCCACTCTCTGCACTTTCCGGAAACAGTTGAAAGCAGTTTCTTTCGACAGGCTTTCCCAGCTGGATAAATAGGTATTCACCATGAGTGTTTGATAGTGAGGCCTGGGGGGGGGGGGGCAGTAGTAGTGCATTAGCCATGGATTTATGTTGGACCACCCACACATCATTTTACTTTCTTAGTTGCTCTGTGATTCTTCTCCAATGTTACCCCATCATTGCCTTCTGGAAGGTCACTCCTGTACTATAGCAGGACAGAAGATAAACTGGAACATTTGTGGTATAAAAAGGGAACAGACATGAACTGACTGGAAACAGGCACATGTCCACCCCTAAACCTTTGCAAGCGTAAATAAATTTTGAAAGCAGTGTCGTGTATAACTGCCCCGATACCATCGTGAGTGCAAACCATTGTGAATGCACAAAAAAGTGATGTCAGGAGGGACCCTTAATCTCTGACTGCATTTGGAGCTTTCCTCCAGTTTTGTAGTGTTTTGTTTTAATTCTGTATCCTGTAGGAGCCGGTCATGCAGAAAGGCAGCCAACTGTTGCTCAGTGTCAGGCTTTAACTGGAAAGGAAGCAAGATTATTGATGCCGTGGTTTATATCAGCATTTGGCTTTATTCCGAGTAACTGGGGAATCTGACTGGGGGGGGGGGAATAAGCCTGCATCAAATTGACCCCTCAGTCTGTGAGACTTGGGTGGATCGATATGTCATTTTCTCTGCTGCTAATTTGGGTGGGTGGGTGGAGGGTGTGGGAGACTGCAAGGCACAACATTACAATGAAAAACGGGGCCAGGGTGGGCGGCAGGGGGGAGGAAAAGGGAAACTGTGCTCAGGAGAACTACTCAGTTTTGCTGCCACGTGAGGAGGAGATAAATCGGGTTTTGCACTTTGGGAACTGCTCCATCTGGCTTTCCCAACCCATCTGCTTTCATTGACACGGTTTGGGAGCTGTGCAGTTAATTAGCCGGATGCCCCGATGGAATGCCTAAGAAGTTGCCACTTTGGAGGGTTGGGGTTGGAAAGGAGGGCTAACACTGCTCTGTTCTTCCTAGAGCAGCAGCAGCAGCAAATAAAGACAGTTGTTGACTTTATACCTGGCATTTACATAGCTCATTTCCAAATGCTACACATATGTTATCTCAATAATCCTTCCAACAATCTTGTAAAGTAGGCAGGAGATGAGGATCTATTTTATGAGTTATCCATTTCCAAGTACCTATAAGACGGCTTTTCACCATAGATGGTCACAGAGCAGGTCACACAGCAATCTAGAAAATAACCCATGAATCAGAAGAATATGATGTTGAAAGCAAACAAAAGCTGGCGGTAAAAACATAAATTCAATAAATAAGCACAGCTTATTAAAATGCATGTCGGGGTATTGGTGTTGCACTCAGACACTGGAGAACAGGAGGTTGGGCTAGGAGGGACCCCTGGCCTGATCAAGCCACTGGCTCTTAACGTTCTTATCAAGGGTGGGGAATATGTGACCCTCAAGATGTTGGACTGCAAGTGCTCGCCAGCCTCAGACAGTCTGGTCAGTGATCGGGGATGCTGGGAGTTGTAGTACAGCAATGTCTGAAGGGTCACGAGTTTCCTATTCCTGCTTTAGAGTCTGTTATCTCCCCACTTCCCCACCCAGACCCAGTATCAAGAAGGGCATGCATTTTCTGTCTTAAGCAGGATGAAGAATGGAACTGCTGGGTAGCTCTCTGGCAGAAATTGTATGGAAAGCACTAATGGGACAAAAATCCAATATGTGCTAATTAGTCAAAAGCTCAATGAGGCACCCTGTACAACATTGCCATTCTGTAGAACGCTTTGGCTTCTCACTCTTTGTCTCTCCTGTTTGCCCTGTTAAAATCAATTTCAATTCAAAGGCACTTCATTGACATGACAAGATACACAAGTGCCTCCAAAAATTATGGGGAAGTCTAATTCCCAAGATACCGCGACACCTGTGGCTACCTGCTGAGGGGCGAATTTGGTTTAAAGCAGCTACTGTTCTTCTTTAACCTGCGGTCCTAGATGCCCTTTTGAGTGGTGTTTGAGATCACAGCAAAAATAGCTGAGAAATGCTGTCCATTCCAGAGCTGATTTAAAAAAATAAAAAGCGCAGAATATGGTAATTCCTGCTTCATTCTGCATTCCAGTGAAGCTACATTGTACATATGGGTAAGCAGCCCTAAACGGGAAGCACCTTGAATGGCAAATGCTCCAGTGACATGAAGCACATACCGACAGCATCCCTTGCAATGCTTGTAAGAACATAGGAAGCTGCCTTATACTGCGCTAGACCATTAGTTCATCCAGCTCAGTTTTCTGCTCTGCACAGACCAGCAGCTCTCCAGGGTTTCAGGCAGGGAATCTCTTGCACCCATACCTGGAGATGCTGCGGATTGAACCTGGGACCTTTTGCATGGGAAAAAAAGCATGTGCTGCTCCACCGAGCCACAGCCTTTGTCCTTCTACTTCACATGTGTACTGTAAACACAACTGCATTGGAGTGCAGATGGAGTTGCCTTTTCATTAAGAATGTTTTCCCATGTATAGTTGCTGCAGAAAAATTTGCACTTGTTTGGTAGAGATTTTGGTTTCTCATTTTTCCAGTTCAGTTTGTCTTGTTGTTCAGCACTATTTCGGAATTTCTCTTAATACGCACATTTTTTTTAGTTTCCCTAATGCATTTTTAATGTTATTTTCAGTAATATGTGCATTTGTATTGTATTGGGTTTGCAGGGGAGCAAGAATACCCGAAAATTCCTGGGTGCTGAGTTCTCTCCATAATTTCTGGAATTCGTAAAGGTGGTGTTTGATCAACAGATTTAGCAAGGCCTAAAAAATAAGTCAAGGCAGCTTCCCCAGGAGTTTGGCTTAGAGAGGTGTCATCAAAGAGCAAAGACAGGTGATGACAGAGTCACTACCCTGACAAAAGTTGAGACTTCCAGCATCAGACAATAGTAGTGTGTGGAGTTCCTCCCCCAGCTGCAGTGTTAGTTAGCAAAATCCAATAGTAGAGTCGGGAGGGGTCAGTTGCCAGGGTAACAGCGGGTGTGATGTCACCACAGGAAAAAAATGTGCCCTTTTAAACAGAGATTTTTGAGCAAGGGTTTTTGGGAAGAAGGGGGGGAGGGTCCAGAAATCTATTCAATGCTGTCTGGAAGAGGCTGAGTAGCGTAGGTGGCTTCCACTCTGGAACCAAGCCTGCTGAAGCTATGGGGGGAACAAGAGACACTCTTTGGGTGTAAAGTTCTCCACTCCGTCAGACGTAAATATGTATGAATAAACCATATTTCATAAAGACACAGCTGTATCTGCCATGCCTCATTCCAAAGAAACACAAACCCTGGTTAAGTGTCAAGACTGCTGGAATCTTGCTACCACTAGGTAGAGAGTGGGGTGGTTTGTAACAATCTTTACCCTAGGATATGCATTTTTGTACACGTTACTTGGCTGGAGAAGGTGCAAAATTCGGAGAAGGTGGCAGCAATTTGGTTCACATATTGTTTCAGGAAGTGCAAATATTGTTTCAGGAAGTGCAAATATTGTTTCAGGAAGTTCGCTTTTAATTGCAAAGTGAATTATTTTTCCCCTCCCTAATGTCAGGGAAATGGAGATAAACATTTGGCTTTAGTAGGAGGGTGGGGTATACCACTCTGGTTGGGATGTAGTCACTTTTTGAGCTGGCTGTCCTGGATCTGATTTCTTCTTGGGGTGTGTGTGTGTGTGTGTGTACTCTCTTTGCTTCCAGCATGTGCATTCAAGTGAGAAACAAACTAGGGAAAAGCTCTAAGTGGAGCAACTACTGGGGGAAAGAGCTTGTTACTGCCAAGCACTAAAGCAAAGCAATGAAAGGAGCTAGGTGTTGCTCAGGAAGCACCGAGCCCATAAGCCAGGCTTACATGTACTCTGTGATTGTACCACCCAAGTACAGAAAATGATAAGGGGAACCTAATTCAAAGTCCCGAGAAACTCACTTCTCATACTAATTTCTAGTCCCTAGGATTGAAGTGGTGTGAGCTGCTTCTGGCCACATGGTCTGAGAGCACATGTTAAAACTACCTTCGTGTAACTTAGCAGGCCTTGGTCTGGTCACTACCTGGATGAGAAACCACATAGGAACCCCCATGGATATTGTCTTGAAGTTCATGATGAAAGGTTGGAATATAGAGGCACTGTAAATGTCAGAAGCCAAATGGAGCCTGGGCAGGATTTTCAATGGACAGGAGGCAGAGAGCTATTTAAAATCCTGCAATAAAGAGGAAGAAGCAGAGTGGTGCAATGAGAGAGAACAAATCTATCCTTGGTTTGCTATGTCTTAATTCTACCCGTGGCAGAACTTGACCTGTATTGCGTTTGCACACAGCTTGGGTTTCCTCGGTGTAACTCCCCACCCCAGTGCCCCCCACCCCGGTTTATATGTTTAGAGCACAGAGTATAATGTGCACAGACTTGCCTCACAGCACACAAGGCATTTGGTCTCCCTCTTTTGTGCATTTAGCCTCTCCCAAAAGGGCTTTAGGAGAATGTACAAAAGCACTCTTCCCTTTCTTTAAATTACGAGGCAAGGATATTTTGGAGGCCTCTTCTTTCTGTTCCTGCAAAATTATTGGTCTTACTTACTGGAACATCCTCTGGCCATGTCTTTGCATTTATTAAAGCCATATTTTTCCTCCCAGACATTCTGCTGGAAAGGCTTGGCTGACAGTCCCCTCGGAGTCCTTCTCAGCTGTAGTCCTGGCACTTCTCTTTAACCTCCATTGCTTTAGACACTGGCAGTTTATTAATGTTGGTCCCTCCTGCCGGTCTCTCAACTTGGAAGTGTTCTATGTTGGCTACAACTCTCCTTTTCCAAACAGTCTGCTGTGATGTGCTAAATGTGTGCTTAACACCCAGCCGATGAGGTGCTCCTTTATTTATAAGTGACAAAGCTTGATGCAGGTTTTCATGGCATCCCTAAGTGTCTGTAGACTGTCAGGAATCACTTTTGGTGGGAAAAACCTATTCTGATTGCTGTGCCCTCAGAGCCCCTTCCTGCCCGTCAGCTGTTCAGTGGTCATCACCTGAGAAGGCGAAGGCCTTTGATGCTGTGCAAAGTGTTCAAATGTAGCTCCTTCCTCTGCAAGAAGATGTGATGTGAAAGTTCTTTTTAATTTTTTTTTAAAAAGAAAAGTCAATAGGGAAATGCCTCAGCAGAGACCTAGGTTCTTTGCAAATATGCAAAAATTGCCCATGCATTTTGCAATTCGATGCATGCAATTTTCAGGATACAATTGCATTTTGGAGTTTGCCTTCTTTTTGCCTCTTGCACAATTAATGCAAAAAAGGAGAGTTTTGTTTTTTTAAAGAAATAAACAAACCACATACTCTATAAAAAGCGTATGAAGAAAATGGAAGATGAAACTTGAGGGGAGATTATAATAATTAAACATGGACCTCTCTGTGCATCGGATATAATATATGTGTGTGATTGCTTGTGATTGTATGTGGGTGTGGAGTGGGACCTCCTGTAGATTAATGCAGCCTGATAATGGTTCCCCACCCCTGCTTTAGAGCATTCAAGGACAAAACACTTACAGAGGTGGTTCAGACATGAATGCCAAACCATGGTTATGTGAATTATTCTTTAAGGAACCCTAGGCTCACATGCTCTTGTAAGCCACAGTTCCCTGTCTCCCTTCCTGGTTTCTAAGAAAGCCAGAAAATGTAGTCTAATACAGCGGTACCTCGGTTTAAGAACAGCCCTGTTTACGAACTATTCGGTTTACGAACACTGCAAAACCGGAAGTAGTGTCCTGGTTAACGAACTGTACCTCGGCCTACAAACGGAATCCGAATGGTGGAAGGGCACCGGCAGTGGAAGGCCTCATTAGGGAAAGCGTGCCTTGGTTTAAGAACAGACTTCCGAAGCAGATTAAGTTCGTAAACCGAGGTACCACTATATTTCATTAAAACTGGCCAACTGATTCGATGCTTTCCCAGCATGCCAAAATTGGAATCTGCTATTTGTTTTGGGTTTATGTCTGAACCAGCCCATGGTGTCAGAAGGCAGGAAGTGAAGTAAAGCTGACAGGGCCTTCTCAGTGATGGCGCCCCAGCTTTAGAATCGCCATCCCATAGGGTTTCACTTGGTGTCATTGCTATGTTTTTGGCACCAGGCCAAGATAATTTTATTCACCCAAACTTTTCATGTAACCTATGTTTTTATAGTCTAGGCTTCTCTGTCTATTATTGCGTTCCCATTTTATTTCTTCCTTATGAGAAAGAACCGTTGTATGGTGTTTTGAAACGGTATTTTATTACTTTAATTTTCTTCGTGCCACCTAGAGAAAATACGTTATTGGATTGCTGTATTGTGAGCGGGCATATAAATATGGTATAATAAAATAAAATAAAAATAATTCTGACAGGAACCTGGATGTTCTACCAAACGTGCTTCAGACATAGGAGGGAAATGCAAGCGGAAGTTCACCAGCTGGTGTTAAGGGGGATCGGCATGTTCATAAGTGAAGAGGTGGTCTTTCAAGGTATCCTGGCCCCAAACTGTTCAGGGCTATAAAGTTGGAGCTTGGAAATAAATTGGTCGCCAGTCCAGTGGAGCTCTTTTCAATAATATTTAGGTGGCTCTTTATTTTTAAAAACCTGAGTACAGTCTCAAGGATTTGAATATATTTTCTTATCTCTTTGCCTTCCTCAGCATGCAGAGAAGTCTTTAGCGCTATCGCTCTTGAAAGCTCCAAACCCCCAAGGCAGACTCCCGCGCCCTGCCGCCCAAAATAATGAGATTTCAGAAACAGATATCAGTCTTCTTTTTACTTGCCTCTAGGTGTTACTGGAACAGTGCTTTTGAGTTTTTATATGCAATCAGGAGAACCTAGAGCCCTTTTTGAGAACTAAATGTTGATTCTCATTATTACAGTGTCTTTCCTTTTTTTGAGGAAGCACCTTGAAAGATGGCTGTGAGCATTAGAACGGCTTCGAGAATTCACATTGCAGCAAGCCTCTGGGGTGAAATGGGTCAAGTAGCATTGTCAGCTTTTAGAGTTCTGTTTATGAGGTGACTGTAGCCCTACACAGGCGTTACAATCCTAGTGCAAATAATCACAGTGGGGGTTACAGGTTGGTCTGAGTCGAAGCAAAATAAAAAAATTCCTTCAGTAGCACCTTAAAGACCAACTAAGTTTATATTTTGGTATGAGCTTTCGTGTGCATGCACACTTCTTCAGATACGAGGCATCACAGTGGGGATGTGAGTACTAGTTCTGCTCCCCCCCCCCAATTGTTTCAAGTGCCTTCTATGAATTGGCGATAGTCTGCAGTGGGGAGTCTTCTGCCCCCATCACACCCTCTAGAATGTACAAAAATGGCCCGCACATATATGGCTGCACATTCTTTGAATGTGCACGAAACAGGAGTTGCCTGTACTGTACAACAAAAGCAACTGGAATGGGGGGGGGGGTTAAAGTAAATAATGCACAATACATAAAATGTTTGCCCAGTGACATAAAGAAGGACAAGTCCTGCCTGCTCCTCTAAAAGGTAAACACCACCAAAGAGGCAAAGAAAGCGTAGGGGAACAAAAAGAGCTTAGCCTGATGCCTGAAGACTGACAAGGATGGTGCCAGGTTCATCTCCTTCAGGAGAACAATTATGCATACAGGGGGGCACTACTGGAAAGGCCCCTTCTTATGTTGCCATGCTTCAAGCTTCCTTCATGTATGGCACATGGAGAAAGAGCCTCTGATGAAGACTGTAGAGGTCAGGCTGGTTCATATCATATGGGAAGACACAGTCCTCGAGGTATTACAATCCTGAGCTGTACAGGATTTCAAAGGTCAAAATTAGCACTTTGAATTGAACCAGATACTAATCAGTAGCGAGTGCCATCAGAACATAATTGGTGGAATATGTTCAGACCTTCTGGTCCCAGTCAACAATCTGGCCATATCTCACACTGAAATTATCTCAAATGCAGATGAGCTCTGTTCTATTTTACATCTGGTTCCCTAGATTTGTGATAGATGGTGACAGAATTCACACACCCCTCCTTGTGCTTGGGCAAGGAGAATTGTAGTATATGTGGAGCAATGAGACAAACTCCCAAAGAGAGATTTGCTGTTGTTTCTGATTTTGATGAGCCTCAAACAACTTGGAGGAATATGTTTTTCATTAAAACGGCTGTTAGCTTGCAGGGAATTGCTGTTCAGCATAAAACAGGCTGCTTTGCACTAAAGCATTCATGAAGAAAATCAGGTCCCTTGCAAATTTTTGTGTGCTTGCCTGGGTATGTTGCTTCTTGGAGAATGCTCCCCACGAATTTTGTTTCATTAGCTGTATTAGAACATTAAAGAATATCTGTCCCTGTTTCAAAGCTGAAACTTCTGAGCTGCCAAGCTGGCGATGAGAGAGATAATTAGCAAGTGAAATGTTCAGTGTTTTTAGTCAAATTATGCACTTAATAGCATTGAGCTGTAAGAAAACATGATTGCAAAGGACCATAACCAGCTGGCTTTAAAAAAAGGAAAGAAAGATCAATATTGGTTTGTTTAGAACAGCAGATTCGGCTCAGTGAAAACAGCAAACATTCTATGTACCCCTTTGATTGCGTGGGGCATGTTTAAATAAATACACTTGGTTAAACATTGTCAAAGAGTTGGCCAAGTCTTTAAATAATTCATATTAGAACAGGAACAAGGACCAGTGAGAATCCTGATAAATACATAAACGATGTATTGTCTTCTTTACCAACCTGTCCTAACTTGATGCCCTCCAGATGTTGAACTGCAGCTCCCATTATCTCTGACCATTCACTATACTGGCCTGACCTGATGAGTCCAAAACTTATGGAGGGGGCAACAGGATGGGGAAAGCTATTGTAGAGGGTTTCGGAGCCCAGTGTATTCCTCTCTTCTCCCGCCCCACCTCTGAAGTTTGACACAACAGTTTGCCTAGTGACATGGAGACCTCACTTCTCTCTCCAGGGTGGTGACAGGTCATGACTCACACCTCCTGAATCTGGTGTAGACTTGACATTGGTATTTTGGGGCTGGCAGGATTTTGCTTGGAGTACCACAGTGTTCCCAAACCTACTAGCAGCATTTGAATTGGAGTGATGTCCCCCACCCAGTGGGCTACTTTCGATTGTTAGGTGTGCACATGCTGGAAGGGTCATAGGTTCATTGTGACTGGTGGGGTGGACGGCAGGGAGACTAGCAGTAGATGGAACCAGAGTTAATGGGAGGCAGTTTCACACTGCTCCCTGCATCATCATCATCATCATCATCATCATCATCATCTTTTATTATTTATATTCTGCCTATCTAATTGGGTTGCTCCAGCCACTCTGAGAGGCTTCCAACAAATTAAAACATTAAGCAAAGTAAAGCATCAAACATTATAAACTTCCCTAATCAGGGCTGCCTTCAATGTCTTCTTAAAAGTCAGATAGTTATTTATTTCCTTGACATATGATAGGAGGGCATTATCATATCACATTCCTTTCTGCAAACAGTCTGGGGGCGGGGAGAGAATGGTTTGTTGCACAAGAGCAGGGGTCAGCAAACCTTTTCAGCAGGGGGCCGGTCCACTGTCCCTCAGACCTTGTGGGGGGCCGGACTATATTTTTTTGGGGGGAAATATGAATGAATTCCCATGCCCCACAAATAACCCAGAGATGCATTTTAGATAAAAGGACACATTCTACTCATGTAAAAACATGCTGATTCCCAGACTGTCCGCAGGCCGGATTTAGAAGGCGATTGGGCCACATCAGGCCCCCGGGCCTTAGTCTGGGGACCCCTGCACAAGAGCACCACATCCACTTTAATTGTGCAACCTAAATTTGCTGGTATACGATTGAATACAGCAGGCATAGGCAAACTCAGCCCTCCAGATGTTTTGGGACTACAACTCCCATCATCCCTAGCTAACAGGACCAGTGGTCAGGGATGATGGGAGTTGTAGTCCCAAAACATCTGGAGAGCCGAGTTTGCCTATGCCTGGAATACAGCCTGCAAAACAGCAACTTTCTGGAGCAGTCCCAGATTAGTTTTTTTGTCTATCTCAGTCCTGTAAGCTCAGACTGACAGTGACTCTCCAGATCTTTTTCATTACCTTATTCTTTCATAATCAGATGTTATAAAACCCCAGGATTAAACCTGGGACCTTCTGTATGCATAGCATGTGCTCCGTCGCCAAGAATCCTAATTAAAGAGGCAGGAGAGCAGGCCTGTAGCTCTCCTACTTAATATAGCTGGAGATGCCAGGAATTGAAGCTACAGTCCACCTTGCTTTATGGAGTCTCCTTGCTAGGAGGCTGGGAGGCATGACTGAAGAGCCTCCATTCTATACAAACTTGAGTATATTAAAATAAAAAACCTCCACAGGGAAATCCTCCTTTGCCTCTGGATGATGCAATATTAATGAGAGATCATTTTCATGACACATGGCACAACAGGTTGCGAGTGGTTTCTTATAAAATATATTTCCTCTCCCTCTCCCTCTCCCCCCTCTCTTGAGTGGAAAGTGTATTTTTTAAAAATGGAAATGTAATGTCACTTTAATTATTGATAGCTAGAAATACACGTCCACTGTTTGTCCGCAGATAGTTTAAATTGTTTCAAATGGGCTGTTCCCATGCTGGTCTGGGCTGCATTTTTGCTTCATTAATACTGCATAAAGGAGCACTCCACAGGAAAGATGGCAGCCGACCAGTGGTTCTCACAAAAGGCGCTAGAGAGAAGCGAGCCTGGAATCTGCCTTCCATCTCCAGAAGGTGGATGATCACCTGGACCTTTTATTGACAACAGATTGCTTTGTGCTTTTCCCCCAGGAGTTTATTATCATGCTTACAAGTTGGTTTCTCTTGATTTCTCATTTTCCCCAATCATAAATTCAGTTCTCCCCATTTCCACATCAGTTTGCAGATTTATTTTAAAATACCCCTCATGAAAATTTATCTGAACGTTACTATGAAATTCTCCTAATGCACACATTTTTGTATGAAGTTTTCCCTAATACACATGTTTTTGCCAAGCAGCACCCCCCCCCCAATATAATGCATTTTTGTATAGCATGTTTGCTAATACATGCCTCTTTTGGTACACCAGACCATGGTATGTGTATGTTTGTGTATACCACTTGACTGTAGAACTGCATTAGAAAACCACAAAGTGCATATTTCATATGACAGCTATGTTTTCTTTTGTGTATTGTTTCAGGAAGTGCAAATTAGGTTGGTTTGCCTTTGAACGTGAACTGAATGTATATTCCCCCTCCCCCATCCTTACCTGAGACTGACTCTTTATTCTGATTAGTCACTCAGGACGGAAGGCTGGAACAAAACAGTGCAAGACTTACTTAGTGTTTTCTGCTTAAGCCACTTTGAGCCAGGAAGCGTATGAGTCACAAACATCTCATACCCCCAGGCTCCCTTTTTTTGTGGAGGTGCGTGTATGTGTGTGTCAGAGAAAGCGGGGGGGGGGGAGAGAGAAAGTTGGAGTGTATGCCTTATGAAAGGATATGTGATACGTATCTTCAAATACATAAAGGGCTGTTGCATGGAAGATGAAGCAAGCTTGTTTACCCCTGCTCCGGGAGGGGGGGTAGGACCCAAACCAATGACTTCAAAATACAATAAAGGAGATTCCAACTAAACCTCGGGAGGAACTTTCTGATGGTAAGAGCCGTTTGACAGTGGAATGGACTCCCTCAGAAGATGGTGGCCTCTCCTTCACTGGAGGAGAATCATATTATTCTATGATCCCCAGTGTGCCTGCGTGTAGTTATTAATTCTTTATTTGGTGCCATCAGTCAGCATGGTGCTTACAGCGTTCAGGAGGGCATGCTCCCTGTTCCCGAAGAGCTTGTAGTCTCAAATTCAATACAAGGGACATAACAGAGGAATGGAGGTGGAGGCAAGGGCAAACAATGAAGCTTGTTTCAGTTGCATGTGCTTAGACCAGGATGGACAACCTAAGGCCCATGGGCCACCTGCTCGGGGACCCCCACTGCCTGCTCGGCTGGCTCCTGTGTGCCGTGCTAAACCGGCGCGGAGCAGAGTGGGGACCACCTTCCGCGACGCTGGCCGGAAGGATCGCTGAAAATAGCGTTTCGCATGCATGTGTGCACACACACTGCGGCCCACTGCGGCATCTGCAGGACCGTGTACCGGCCCAAGCCACGAAAACTTTGCTGACCCCTGGCTTAGACTTAGTTACAGTCTGAGTTATAGTAAGGCATGAGATCTAAGAGGGCTGTGCCACAGGCTTCGGAGGAGGGATCTGTGGGGTAGTTCAAAGTATGTGGAGGAGCAAGGAAGAAAATGTCATTTGACAGAACAAGAGACCTTTGATGAATGGAAGGTGGTGAAGTTCAAGAGTGAAGATATAAAAGCAGGGAGGGATATATAAAAGCAGAGAAATAAGTGTGGTGAAATAAGCCATGTAGGTAGGGCCTTGAGTTGTTATAGAGACAAGGTTTGTGAGAAAGGCCAGGTAACGTGTAATCTGTCCTAAATTAATTTTTTTAGGGCTTTATGCTCTAGCTATAAAACCTTACATTTGGCCTGGTGGTGTGTAGGAAGCCAGTGCAATTCCCAGATTGTTGGTGGCAAGGGAAAAAATAGGTAAAAGGAGAATTCCTGGATGCCTAGATCCAAGTTTGGGGCAAGTACTTTTTGGTGATAGAGCACCAGCAGAGATTTAAAATAACAAAATATGCAGTAAAGTGAAGCATGGAAATATAGGTTGTTAGACTTATAAAATGACCCAAAGTCCCCCTCTTCCCTTAGCACAGAAAAAAACCCCACACATTTAGTAAGTTAAAAATGATTTACTTATAAACTCCCCTGTGTGCATTTCCGTACAGCATTCAGAAAAAGCTTCATAGGCAATAAATCTTGGCTTAGTTACAATGTGGTGAAAGTTCCTAAATTATTGGTATAGGAACTCAATTGTGGCTTGTTAGAGCCATGTTGTCTGAGCTTGAAGCAACCAGCTCAAATCTGTTTACACAGACGCTTCTCAGGTAGAACTGAGGGCAGTGTTTTTTTCAGTGGGTACTCAATGGTATGAAGTACCAGCACCTCTTTTTTTGTTTTTTTTTGGTTGTTGTTAAAAAGTGTGGCACTTGCTGTATCAACTTCACGGTGAGTACCGGCACCTATTTTTCTAGGGGGGGAAGCACTGAGTGAGGCATTGATTACCTTCCTCCCAAGGTGAGGGGGTGTGACCTAGTCAAGCCTTGAAAGGTATTAATCCCTTTGTGCGTTAATCAGACTTAAGCCTGTTGGTTATGTGAGACTGATTATCCCACAGACATTATGTACAAAAGGTGTGCTGCTGCATTCTGCAGACAAAACATAGTGCAATAATCCAGTTACATGCCTACCAATGCATGGGCCACTGTAGCTAAGCAAAGCTAGATAAAAAAGCAGGTTGTACCCAATTCTAAATTGTACTCAGAGTAGATCCATTGAAATTAATGGACATCATTAACTTAGGTCCATTCATTTCAATGGATCAACTCTAAGCAAAGCTTATTCAGGCTCACATTATCAAAAAAGTGATTGCTTTTGTTTTTAAAACAACTTTATTTGGACTTCATAAAACACAGGTACAACATAAGAAAATCTTGATTTGTATTTGCACCTGCTTGAATCTTAGCTTTCCAGTAATTAATGAAAAGTCACTAGTTTACAAAGAAAAAAATATTATAAATTTAGACGGGTGGGCAGGCTTGTTACTTGAAGAGCTACAAAGTGTGAATGCAAGAAAATGATGCACTACTTGTGTCAGAGCCTTAACAGCACTTCGTTAGAAAATACAGTCCTAGTAACATATTACATTAAAGTTGCTTTTTTTGAAGATATGATTCATCTCAGAAATAAAGAAGCTTCATAAATAATGAAACCGTTCCTTGAAATACGGTAAGGAACGAGGTTGGAAAGCCCAGATGTGGGGATCTGAGTAATTACACCCACCCACTCACCAGCTAATTAGATTTAAGGATGGCAAAACCATATATTAGAATTGGGTTGGTGACAAGTTCCTACAAAACAGGTGGTGTGAGGCAAAATGTGTATGGGGAGGGTGCCTCTGCTTTTCACACCAAAATAGTCTCCCCCCCCCTTTTGAGAAAAATGTCTGTAGGGAAGCAGGGTTCAGCACCTCCTCCTGTCCATCCTTTCTTGCTTTAAATCAGGGGTCCCCAGACTTACCGCGCAGTGGGCCGGTGCCCGCCGCGCCGACCGCGCGGCGGGCTGGAGGGGAGGGGAGTGCGCGCGCAGCAGGCCGGAGGGCGGGGGAGTGCGCGCCCGTGCGCATGCGCACACGGGCGGGGGGGAAATCGCCGAAAATCGCTTGTGCGCATGCGTATGGGCCTCCCCCGACCCGGAAGTGCATCGGAAATGACCTCTTCTGGGTCGGGAGAGGCCCATACGCATGCGCAAAATGGATTTTCGGCGATTTTTTGCTGATTTTTCTGATCGTCGCCGCGCGCTGTAAGAGCGGGCGGCGGCAGCGGGCGGCGGGGGTCGTCGCGGGCCGGATTGGGAGGCCGATTGGGCCGCATCCGGCCCGGGGGCCGTAGTTTGGGGACCCCTGCTTTAAATGGTTCCCTTGCATTCTCCATGTTGGTGTGACTTACATTCTACTGCACAGTTACATGTAGTTTATTTTGGGGGGAACCAGTGTACATTCAGTAAACTGGTTTCAAAAAGAGGGTGCAGGTAGCAAAGTGTTCACCTGTGTCAAATGCAAGCTCTAGAACATGAGTAGGCAAACTAAGGCCCGGGGGCCGGATCCCACCCAATCACCTTCTAATTTCTGGTCTGCAGACAGTCTGGGAATCAGCGTGTTTTTATATGAGTAGAATATGTCCTTTTATTTAAAATGCATCTCTGGGTTCTTTGTGGGGCCTGCCTGGTGTTTTTACATGAGTAGAATGTATGCTTTTATTTAAAATGCATCTCTGGGTTATTTGTGGGGCATAGGAATTCATTGATTCCCCCCCCCCAAAAAAAGTATAGCCTGGCCCCCCACAAGGTCTGAGGTACAGTGTACCAGCCTCCTGCTGAAAATGTTTGCTTGGGAACAAGCAAGCAAACAGACCAACTCCACCAAATGTTAACAGTATATGAAGTGGTGCCCAAAACCCAAACCGGAACATTTGTGGCAAGAAAAGTTGCAAGATTTCAGCAGGAAGTAGCAGTAGTAAATGCGCTGATAGGAATTAAGGCCATATGACCGCCCCAATTTTTTTGCAGACGCAAACAGTATCAAACATGCGTTCATGTCTAAGTACCTCAATACCATCATGAGCACAAATCATCACGAATGCACAACAAATGGAGGCCCCCTGTGAATATTTTATTTTATGGGTGTGCCCCTAAAAGTAGGCTGATACGTATTCATGTTTTCCATGGAAACATGAGTAAAGAATGGTCTGGCTAGGCAGGAAGACATCGGCAACAAGCCATATTGCTTGTTTGTACTTGAGTAAATGCACAGCTCCGTTTCCTTTGAATGACCACCACTTGCATGCGTCTGTTTTACCCCCTCAGTTGCTGGTCTGAATCTGTCCCAAAGCTGCTCCTTACTGGAGACACAACTCTATACTGAAAGTGGAAGGACATCAGGGAAGACAAGGCATCCAGAATGCACAGCTCTCATTGTCTCTACATGCCTGGCTTACTTGGACAGTGAGCTGCAATGTCATCTTCCTTTTGCTTCTTCCAGTGTTTAAATAACACTGAAATGTTTTTTTGTTATTCAAGTACAGTTTGTGTCATAGAGAGTTGGTTCCAGCCTTCCCTATCTTTTCTGACAGCAGTCATCTTATTGGTCCATGTTTTGGCTATTGGAGCCATCCTCAACTGGACATGCTTTATGTAAGAACTTAAGAACCCTGCCTGATGAGGCCAAAGACCCATCTAAGTACTGCATCCTTGTTACCTTAGTGGCCAAATAGATGCCTTTGGGACACCCACAGACAAGACCTGAGTGCAGATGTGATTCCCAGCAGCTGGCATTCAGAAGCACACTTTGCCACACTTCAGCACCCCCATAGAAACTATACTTGGGGGTTCTTTGTACAGGCCAAATGCACACTCCCTTTCGCTGTGATGTCTGCCTCCCACTTAAGAATGTAAGATGAGTCCTTCTAGATCTAGTCCAGCTTCCTGTTCTCATGGTGTCCCACCTACGGGAAGCTCACAAGCAGAACCTGAATGCAATACTGTAGCACTCTTCCTACTTATGACACCCAGCACCACCAGAAGGGATAAAAGCTTTTTCTTTTTAACGAAGGAGCTTTGTGGAGTGTGGTATTAGAGCAGCAAGCAAATGCACAAATGTTTTCTGGGGAACTTTGGGTCTGGCTATCCTTATCCAACCTTCCGTTCTTGTGTGTGTGTGTGTGCACACACACACACACACATTCATCCCCATCTGTTGATGCTGTTAGATTGATATAAAGGAAGTGCTGGATGGAACAGAAGACGAAGGACAGAATATGTAACACGCCGCTTCTCTAGACACACCACCCCTTGATGATTCTACATTGGAGCTTTCATGTAGGCTGCTTTGGTCTTCCTCACCAGTCAGAGCTGAAATGACCCTGCTTTAGCCAGTCAGTCATTCTGCTCTTTCTTTTCTACCCATTCAAAATCATCTGTGATTGATTATTTAGGTTCTTGGGTGGTTCTGTATGTCTCATCTTCTCACACTGTTTTGTTTTATAGTTTATCAGCATGTTGTATCTACCCAGACCCAAATGCTTTGTTAGATTGACAATGTTTTCAGTAGTAACATCTCTTGAGCTAAAAGCAAAATAAATTTGGGGTGTGTGTCATCACCACCCCAACAACTGACTGGGCTGTCTGGGACTGATGGGTCGATGTTGCAGTTTAGCACTATCTACCTGGAGGGCTCCAAGATGGCTATCCCTGTTGTAATGAATATGAACAAGATGGCAGATCTATGTGATGCTGTCAGGCGTCAGGGAATCCGATCTCCCCACGATAGGCTGCCAGGAATAGATAGACAAAGAAAGTTCTTACCAAGGTCTTTTATTCAAAATTCACAGAGAGGCTTAGAAATGCAGCCTCTTGGAGTAATGACAATGCTCTGAGTAATCACCACCACCTCTTCTCTCCTCAATTGTCAACAGCACCACCCACCTTACGGTGGCCACTTAGAGCCATTTGTCTCCAAGCCCTTTGCTCTCCTACTTTTATTGCTCGTCAGGTTCTGGAAGAAGGGGAGGGTCTGGAATGCTTTCTAGTGATAACATGTCAGCCAGCTGCTCCGGCTCTGTCTCCCCCTCCTCCTCTCCCATCTTTGCCCCTCATCTACCTCTGAGCTATGACCTCCTGCAAACCACTGTTGTATATCTATACTGTATTCCTCTTCTCTGGAAGGTTCAGGCTGCGGAGGCAGTCTCCACCATTCCTCCTCTGCCCAGTCCCTAACAGATGCTGGATTTCCTTCCATCTTTCTTCTTCTTTTCCACACATTAAATTAACTCTCTATGGAGATAGATGTGTGTACCTAAATGTATGAAAGGTTCAAAGTATCTTAACAGGGAGGAGCTTCTTTATGGAAGAAGATCAGAGCTGTAAAAGATGGGTGGAAAAACCTTACACATTTTCTTCTGATTGATGTGTTTGCGTTACAATTAATAATCTCAAAAATAAAAAAGGAGGAAGCTAGCTGGTTCATTGTAGTGTGAGGTTTCCTAGGTAATACTCTGCTTTATCAGATTTGTGATGTTGATTTGCGAAGGTTGATGGGTTATGGCTTTGTGGAAGAAAATAAAACAATTTAAAAAGGCGGAAACCAAAGGCTGTGTTGCCTTGGCGCAGAATTTATTTATTTTCTTTTTAGCGCACTGTGTATACATCCCTGACTGGAGATAACAGGAATGCAAAGACCACATTCTGGTAGCTGGGGGGCAAACAGGAATAAAATGCATAATCTGAATATTTACTGGTGCAACAAAGCATGAATGCTAAGCAATTTCTGCAGCAACAAATGGGAGGCAATTATATTTTATAGCACTAGAACCACACATAACCCCTTTTTTTAAACATAGGAATCACAGCCAGGTTTGCTAACAAACTCAAAAGTTCTTGTGTCTTAACTGGCTTCCAACCTTTTTGATGGTAACACAGGAGAAGGGAGGTGCCTAAAATCCATGAAATCTGTTTCTTTCCCACATCCTCAAGTTTGATATGTTTCCCTTCTTTTACATATGTAAATGGAACATTTTCTGTGGAAAGAGTTAAAGAACTGGGGTGTGTGTGTTGATTTCCCACCCCCACCCCATGTCACTGTTTCCCTTCACACAAGTAAAACCAAACTCCTCATCCCCACCCACTCCAGAGTGATGATGAGAGGCAGGGGCCTACATGCCCCCACCCCTTTACACGTGGAATTTCTGCACCTAAAGAGGGCTTGGCTTGGGCTTTGTACATACTATGCACTCCCCCCTCCCAAGAATCCTGGGAACTGTAGTTTGTTAAAGATCCTGGAAATTGCAGCTCGAATAGGGCTAAACTACAGTTCCCAGGATTCAGGGGGGTGGGGCGATATGCTTTTAACTGCACTTTCACTGTATGGTGTGTTTGCAGTCTTGGACTGAGATCAAAAACTAGATTCGCCTTTTATATCCCTTGGGTCCCTCTGATTCCTGTGGCTTCCTGACCCACAGGCATCAAAGCAGGGTTGACTCTAAATTTTGACTCTCAGTAAACTGCCCTCTCCTTTAACACAGAGCAATGGATTCAAACTACAAGAAAGAAGATTCCACCTAAACATTAGGAAGAACTTCCTGACAGTAAGAGCTGTTCGGCAGTGGAATTTGCTACCAAGGAGTGTGGTGGAGTCTCCTTCTTTGGAGGTCTTTAAGCAGAGGCTTGACAGGCATATGTCAAGAATGCTTTCATGGTGTTTCCTGCTCGGCAGGGGGTTGGACTGGATGGCCCTTGTGGTCTCTTCCAACTCTATGATTCTATGATTCTATGAATCCACTTCCTTCAATTAATTAGCTTGCACATCTTAACTTCTTCTTGGCTTTATTATCTCCCTGCCGACTTTCATAGATTCTTCACTGTCCTGCTAGATCAGGCCGGCATCCTGTTTCCAAAAGTAGCCAGCCAGATGCTTCTGGGAGCCTCCCAGGCAGGGCACGGAAACATATGTCAAGAATGCTTTCATGGTGTTTCCTGCTCGGCAGGGGGTTGGACTAGATTTCCCTTGTGGTCTCTTCCAACTCTATGATTCTATGATTCTAACTCTGTGTACATCGCGGCTCAGAAGTGGCAGGCAGCGGAAGGACCCTAATGGAGCAGACATGTCATAGCATCAAAGGGAATGTGGGAAAACTTAACTGGCAACTCCCAGACCCTCTTGAGGAGAAGCCTTGTCTGGGGCATTGTAGGAAATGAAAATGGCCGCTCCTTAACCCAGCTGCCCGGTATGTGGGGGGGTGGGGAAGAAGGTTGAAATGGGTACCCAATGCAGGTATCAGTGTTGGGCCTTGTAGGTTGTGGGGTACTCTTTCCTGTTTCTTGGCCAACTTGTGGGGGACCTGTGGCCCTCCTAATGTTGCTGAATTACAACTCCCTTCATTCCTGGTCATTGTCTATGCTTGGAATTGTAGGAAAGCAAGTTTTGGAGGGCCAAAGGTTCCGTTTCTGCTATTAGTTCTTTCGTGAAGTCTTTAAAAAAAAAAGTCCAGACCACCTTTCTCCTTTGCCTGTCCATCCCTCTTTCCCTTAGTCTTACCAATTAAGCATACCTCAGATCCATTTATTATTACAGTATATTGTAGTTTTATGTCCTGTAATTTCAGAACATCTTTTGATCCAGGGAGAATCTGAAGTCTGTAGGTCACAAGGGGGCTAAACAGGGTTGAAAAGAATATCTGCTGAGACTGACCATCAGAATAGACAGTCTGGGGCTACGTGGATCAGTCACCTTGACTACTTCTTTTTTGTAAGGAGTTCTTAAATTCTTCTCAAAGCTTTGTCTACTCTGTTTCCTTTCCTTGCTTCTGACATCCCTATCTCTCTGCTGTCCTCTTCCTGGACCATTTTTACATGGCTTCCTAGCACTCAGCCCACAGTTCATATGACATTGTGTTTTTGTTTCCCTCCTTTGCCAACTGACCCCTCACTTCCTTCCAGAACTGAAGTTGTTTAATGCTCTGCAACCTTTACTCTCAGGAGTTAGCAGATCCAATGAATATTCCATTACAGCAGCTTAGCCAATAGTGGGAGAAAGTGGAGCTTCTAGAAGACATTATATTTTTGTTGTATAAAACTGCCCACATTTCACTGCCCTGCACTTGAGTCGCCAGGGCCCATTGTTTCATTGATCTTGTTGCTTGTGGCTTATTGATGTTTATTCTTTGTTCTGTCCCCCCTCCCCCTTTGTCTCCCCTCTCCTTTCTGTGCCGCAGCAAACACTGGAGATGAACCTCACCAACCTCGTTAAACGCAACAGCGAACTAGAAAATCAGATGGCCAAACTGATACAGATCTGCCAGCAGGTGGAGGTATGTGTTGGTTGCAAATTCGCGATGGTGAGGGCATGTTGATGTGTCTTGTCTGTGTGTTGGGGATCAGGTGGGAGATCAGTTGCTGGTGGGGGATAAAACTACACTGTAGATCACTCACCAGACTTTCTGTGGTGTGATGCAAGAGTATGAAGCAGCACCCTTCCAAGCTGGTTCCACTACCATGGACAACTGTTGAACATATTCCAAGTAACCCAGGGTGTAAGGCCAGCACCTTTGCTGAAGCTTAGCAGGTCTGTTCAATGTCTGGATGGACCTGTTCCCCGCTTCAGGTTCCATTATGGAAGAGTAAGTAAATATATAAAATAAAACAACCCACATGCTACAAGTCCAGCTGCTGCGAATCAGCATGGTGTGTGTGTGTTCTCATCCAGGGATGATCCAAGGGCTTTCCTCTACTTGCAGGGAGAGCAGCAGCAAATGTAGAACAGGAAGAAAAGGTGAAAGTTTGCCTGCTCTACAGTTGTAGAGCTGCTGCTCCACAGTTGTAGAGCTGCTGCTCCACTCCTACCATTGCTGGCGGTCCCTATGTAAATATATTACGTTTATATCTCCTTAAACCACTGAGCCTAGGGCTTGCTGATCAGAAGGTCGGAGGTTCAAATCCCTGTGATGGGGTGAGCTCCCGTTGCTTGGTCCCAGCTCCTGCCAACCTAGCAGTTCGAAAGCACGTCAAAATGCAAGTAGATAAATAGGAACCACTACAGCTGGAAGGTAAACGGCGTTTCCTTGCACTGCTCTGGTTCGCCAGAAGCGACTTTGTCATACTGGCCACATGACCTGGAAGCTGTACGCCGGCTCCCTCGGCCAATAATGCGAGATGAGCGCGCAACCCCAGAGTCGGTCACGACTGGACCTAATGGTCAGGGGTCCCTTTACCTTTTTTTGCTCCAGGGAGCTCAAGGTAGAAGTTACGTTTCTCACAACAACCCTGCAGAGTACACTAGGGACCTTGGCATGCAAAGCATGAGTTGTGCTACCAACAGACGCGAGAAGCAGCACCTTCCCTTTTACATAGTGTGTAGGCTCAGATGGGAGTGGAAGTTGGTTAGACAGCAAGGCAAGAGGGAGGCAGTGGTATGTGAAGCAGGAAGGGAGGAAAGAGGAAGTTCTTACTCTTTATTAGATTTCTATCCCACCCTTCCTCCCAAAGGAGCCCAAGGCAGCAGACAGTAAAGCAGCAAAACAATGCAATTTAAAATAAAATGTGGACATGATAAGAACATCTTAATTTTTTTATTATTACAGTAAACTTGGAAATTGCACCGCTTTCACTTACACGATCTCAGGTTTATGGGGTGGGGGAACAAATACATAAATGGAGAGTGGGTACCATTGGCCTTGGGAAGGAGGTGTGAGGGCTCTGGAAGGCAGCCTCTGAAAGCCTTTATGTCTCAAAAGATGCCAATCAGGCACCTTTTGTTTGGTTTTCTAAGGGTGTCTTGTCTCCCTTACCACATGCCTTTTCTAGCTGCTCCCAGCCCCCTCATTACACCCTGTAAAAACCAGATGCCAACAGATTAATACTTCCCTGTAGCTATTAAGCGGCAAGAGCCATGACTTCATCAAAATGAACCCTCATCCAGTACATCTGAAGGCAAGAGAGCACTTTAATGCTGTACTGTTTCCAAAGGCAGAACAATTAATAGTGAATTAGTTCGCTGCTTTGTTTACCAAGGCAGTACACTGGGAGAAGCCATAGCAATTAGTTTCTTCTTAATGGGCTATTGATTTTCAGTTACTAAATTAAGAAGCGGTTCCTTGAACAAGCTTCTTCTTCTTCTTCTTCTTCTTCTTCTTCTTCTTCTTCTTCTTCTTCTTCTTCTTCTTCTTCTTCTTCTTCTTCTTCTTCTTCTTCTTCTTCTTCTTCTTCATAATGGAAGTAGAGATACTGATCTATTGCAGTGGAATCCAATTTGATAACTGGTTATTTAGTTTACTTGACTTGGTTTCCTCTGGAGAAACCACCTTCCCCACCTCTGCATACACACCTACTGGTTATCTCCCTAACAAGGCCAGCCCAACCATTAAGCAGGGTGAGGCGGCTGCCTCAAGTGGCAGATACTTGGGTGTGGGATAGGTGGGAAGGAAGGTGCTAGAGAAAAAAGGGTGCTAGAGAAAAAAAGCAAGTAAGGTGACAAAATAGATGTTCATAAAAGCATACATAGCATCAAGAAAGTAGATAGAGAAATGTTTCTCTCTCCCATTAACACTAGAATTCTCCTTTCTTTCTATCTATCTATATCTATCATCTACGGTATCTACTGTATATTCCTGCTTATAAGACTACTTTTTAACCCAGGAAAATCTTCTCAAAAGTTGGGGGTCGTCTTATACGCCCATTCGTCTTATACGCCGGAATATACAGGTATCTATATCTATCTATCAAATGAAGCTGGGCTGTGATCTTGCTTGTTGGCTTGTTCAGTGACTTTGGGTTGTGAAGCAGTTTATAAACCTGCAAACAAACAAACAAACGTAGCCTGCGGTCCAGTCAGCCACTGGTCAGTTTCCAGTAGGCTACCCAATGCGTGTTGGCTGCTGGGGCTGTGGTAAAAAATGCTCTTTGTCTGATCCTCCTTAGAAGGATGAAGAATCTGTTTCCCTCCAGATGTTACTGGACTCCAACTCCCATCATCCCTGACCATTGGGCCATGCTGCCTGGAGCTGATGGGAGTTGAGTCTGGAGGGCCCCACAGGTTCTATTCCAAGGGCATGTACACATGATCACATTAACAGAGACCAATGATACCTTAACTGTCCAGAGTCTTCATTTTCACTTTGTAAATTTCAAAGAACAGTTGGCGGATAGTGGGCTGATGGACATGATTCCACATTTCTCTCTGCCCAAATCCTTCCTCAGAACACACCTTTCCCGAAAAGTCTTTGCCGTTACCTTCTTCCTTCTTCCCAACAGGAACTAAAACCACAATACATTCTAACCTAGTTTGATCCCGTTCCTCCTTCTCCTTTGTTGTTGTTGTTTATTGTCAACATTTAAATTTTAAGGTCCTGCTGTTCCACTTCTAACCTACCCAATAACAGGGGTAGTAAGCATCCCTCTGGATGTTGTTGGACTACAGCTCCCGTTATCCCATATCATTGGCCATGCTGGCAGGGGTTGATGGGATTTGGAGTCCGAGCAGCAAAAACATTGTCTTCCCTTGCCCTATAAAGCTCAATGTGCAATGATAGCACTGTTAAAATAACACCTAGGGATTGTCACACAATTAAAGAAATCTTAAATCAGTTTGGTTGTAGGTATTTTGATGATTTACCTGCAGCAGGGCAAAACTGATAGTTCTGAAGATAGCATTCTTTTTAAACAATGCACATATTTGTTGCAGCCAAGATCCTATTAGCAGAGGCATTGCATGTTCTCTTTAGCACAGGACTGAACTCTCCTTAAAATGATACTTGTTCTACATGCAGCTTTATAAGTTTTATTAAGATTATATATATATAATATAAAGCTGCATGTAATGTATATATTAACCAGGATGCCTTTGTAGTTGGTTAAAAAAGCAAAAAGCTGTTAATTGGGAGTGAACCTCATTAAACATTGTTGGGCTTCTTTCTGGGTAAGCATGTAAATAATGTAATCATTGCTGTCTATACTCTTTTTGCATTTACTTCTGACTTTGGTGTTTACAATTCCTCACTTATAGTGTGTACTATATCTGCAACTCAGGATAGCACTTCATGCATCTGATGAAATGGGCTGTAGTTCACAAAACCTTATGCCTCAATAAATGTGTTTGGCTGTGTACACATTCCTGCCTTAAAATGCAGTTAGGGAATTACTTTTCTGAATTTGGATTGAAGTTGGCTTGGGTGAACAGGCATCCAAATGCATCTGTATATTTCCCAAGAAACACCCAGGTAGAAGAGTCCCTTCAAGAAGTCCCATTCTTGAAGGGAAACACCCAGGCAATTGCAGGATGGATATGGATTGCAGCTCCCGTTGTTGTATGTACACTGCTTCCCAAATCAGTGCTGGGAGTGCACTGGGTGCAAAATAAATGGGAGTACCACAAGACTCTTTGATGTCAGTGCTATCTCTGCCACCACTACAGTTTTTACTGTCTTTGCCCACCACTGTCACTCCCTTGAGGAATGCTTTGTTCTTGTAAAGCAATGCTACTCCCCTCCTAGTAAAAATCTCCCAGTTTCTGCCACTCTGTCCTCTGGGAAAGGATTTAATATTTGCAGCAATTTCATTTTCAGACAACGCTCGTAGTGGAAGAGGTATAAGTCTCATTTCCCCTTCACCAAACCTCTCCACCTTCTCACCATAGAGTGGTCAAAATGTGTGTCCTGAGCCCCTTCGGCAGGCTGTAAAGCTAAATACAGTAAATGAAATAATCGTTAAGTGCGAGCCCAAAGCAGGAAGGAAGGACATGCAGTTTCAGATCTCACAAACGAATTTATTGGCCCCAAGAGGCTACTGACAGGAGGGCAGTTATGTTCCAGTGAAGTGATGTGGTTTATAGAAATACAGTGGTGACTCGCAAGACGAAAGTAATTCGTTCCGCAAGTCTTGTGGTGATTTCGTCTTGCGAAGCGCAGTCTGCTGCAGCAAACAAAAAACAACAACAGTCTTGCGAGTCACCAAAAACATCGCAAAATGCTTTCATCTTGCGAGTTTTTTGTTGTGCAAGGCATTCGTCTTGCGAAGTACCACTGTATAAGGAAATGCCTTATATTGAGCCAGCCTAGTTGCCTTTGGCCAGGGGACGCGGGTGGTGCTGTGGGTTAAACCACAGAGCCTAGGGCTTGCCGATCAGAAGGTCGCGGTTCGAATCCCCGTGACAGGGTGAGCTCCCGTTGCTCGGTCCCAGCTCCTGCCATCCTAGCAGTTCAAAAGCATGTCAAAGTGCAAGTAGATAAATAGGTACCGCTCCTGCGGGGAGGTAAACAGCGTTTCTGTGTGCTGCTCTGGTTCGCCAGAAGCGGCTTTGTCATGCTGGCCACATGACCTGGAAGCTGTACGGCTCCCTTGGCCAATAACGCGAGATGAGCGCTGCAACCCCAGAGTCAGTCACGACTGGACCCAATGGTCAGGGGTCCCTTTACCTTTACCTTTAAAAGACTATGAGATAAATTCATGGAGGATAAGAATATTCTCCATGACAGCTGCAGCACCTGAGCGGTAAGCAAAATTGTGCCTTGCAAATGTTGTAGGCTACAACTCCCTTCAGTCCCAGCTAGCTAAGGCCAATGGTAAACATTTTGGGCCTCAGTTATTTGTTAAGCTGTCTGCACCTGTACGATCCTGTGCTCATCCCCTAGGTATGTAGAGTTGGTGGCCATGAGAAACAGGACATTTGGTGTCATGGCCCCACAGTGTTGGAATTCCTTCCCTGTAGATTTGCAGTGAGTTGCTAGACTCCAGACATTTGGAAGGTCTCTTTCAGTTGGCTTACATTGAATAATTTGTTTTCTCCCCTGGCTGGATTGCAGGCAGAATTGGTTATGGTATGTTTTACTGGCTAATGGGTTTTTAAATTTGGAATTGAATGGGTTTTATTATTTAGTATTTTTTGTAATTCTTACAAAAGGAGAGCAAGGAGAGAGGAAGACTTCAGAATCCAAGATAAAGGATCTCTAAGGTATAAGGATTAAGTCATAGGCTTAGGAATCCAGGAGCTGGAAACCAGGAGCCAAGAGTTGTGCTGGGGAGTCAAGAGTTGAGGGACCAATTCAGGAGTCAGAGCCAAGCCAGAGCCAAAGAGCACATCAAAACACCATCACATCTAGGAAGACCATTGTTTCTCAAGCAAAGTCCTATCCCAGACGGGAAGTCTTATTATAGCCCTTCCTGTCCAGAAAGGTTCAATAGCCAATCTGGGTGAAGGGGACAGATCCAGAGTCTGAAAATATTTCATTGCCTTAGCCTAGAAGATGCTTCAATCTGTGGTTCTGGGCATACTGGACAGGACAGTTGTTCACAGAGGTACAGTGGTTTCTTTAAAACAGCCTCCTCCAACTAGGTGTCAGTAGTGGCTGTTACGCAGAGGCAGGGAGGCAGCTGGTGTAACCAGAACCAAGGCAAGGCAACTAAACATTCAAGTTTCATCCCCATCCTCCTACACACTGCTAAGTCAACATTGGGACTATGGTGGAAGAAGCTAACAGGCAATGCCACCTCTTGGTCTGGTTGCAAGTAAGAAGCATGTGAGGACCAGCTGAGGGCAGACTGAGATTGGTGGGATGGTGCCCCATTCGTACTAATGGACCAATCCCCACTTCCAGTCCCCTCCAAATGTTGTGACCACAACTCCCATCAGCCCCAGACAACACTTTACTATATCCCAAAACACTTGGAGCAGAGGAAGTTGGCGGAAGGCTGTTTTAACACAAGGTATTGCTGTTGCACGCCATCCCCAATCTCTGCTGAGAGTCCAGGTGCTTACCCAAGACTGTGTTTTGTTAGAAAATCAAGGCACGGTGGTACAGCCTCTCCCAGCCAGCACACATTATGTTCTCGCTCCATTCGTCCTCTTCCCAAAAGCCCTTGCAAAACACAGCCCAAGCCCCATGCATAACAGCCACTCTTATTTTTCCTTCAGCCTATGTCATGCAAGATGGAATCCTAAACCCTTCTCTGCCCACTGTATCCCTGCAACTCACAGATTCTAGGGTCCTCCCTTGATGTGCTGGGCATCAAGATCATTGTATTTCTTAATGGCTTATGCCCAGGTGTTGCTCCAGCAGGAAAGGCCACCTTAGTCTGCATTTCTACATTGCTAAAGCCAACACCTGTCAGCTCACCTTAATTCTCAGAGCACTGATTAAGCCCCAGTGCCCAGGAGCCTAGAAGAGGTCAGGGTGCCCACAAACCCTTAAAAGTATGTTGTACCAGGCTAAGGAACATGGGCTCACCTCTGGCCTGGCAGCCGAGCAAGATTTCAACCCTGGCTACTGCCACCCAGATTTCAACATTCTTGCTACTAAAACTTGCTGGTTCCTTCCATCTGCGACTCCTGTGTGTGTGTGTGTGTGTGTGTGTGTGTGTGTGTGTGTGTGTGTGCCTCCTACTCAGCTGCTTTCCAAGCCACCTGTGAGATTCATCTTCCTCCTGCTGAGGCATCATCTTCCAGTGGCTCTGAGTCCTGGGCCGTGAACTGCCATTGAAAGCGGTTGCCACACTTTGTGTTTCTGCTTACCCAGCAACTTGATCAAAAGTAAAGCAGATGAAAGGGATCCAAGCAGCCTTTTCCTCTCGTTAAACTTGCTGAGAGGGCAGCTTAGCCAAAGGGGAAACAGTTTCCCCTCTTAACTGCTTCTGGCTTTTAGCTGTGCTTCTGAAGCTGTTTTCATTCTGGTGACAGTGCTAGCCCTTTGCTTTCCCGTGTCACTTGTGGCAGACAAAGAGAAGGGAAGGCTAGCAAGGTAGGATTGATTTGAGTTCAACTCTGGAATCAGCTTTTCAGTGACAAGGTTTGCCCTCCAGACCACAAAACACTGTAGCATCTATAGCTGGGGTGGGGAAACTTTTTCCCGTGCAGCCCCCTAGGGGCTGCATGCTAGTAGTGGGTGGGGCCAGAGGCAAAAGTAGACAGAGCAAATATGGTAACATACCTTTTCTCTTTGTGCAATAAGGTAGTTTTAACCCATTTTCACAGACCACTCTCTATCCTCCATCCAAGCAACCAAGCAAGACCATTATCAGAGCTCAAAAGACACATTCCAGCCAGGCAGAAACACTCAAAAGGGGTGCAGAACAGGGCTGCTGAGGGGTGTGGCCTGTGGAGAATCCCAGGGGCCAGGCAGAGAGGCTTGAGGGCCACATTTGATTCCTGGAACTGAGACTCTCCATCCCTGGTCTAAACTGCAGGGATATGCAGCCTGAAGCCATCTGCCGAATTTCCTAGGATGCTAGGCCTAATTGCAAAAGCAGAGAGTATAGGAAGCTGCCATATAATAAGTCAGACCATTGATCCATCTAGCTTAGCATTGCATACACAGACTAGCGGTGACTCTCCAGGGTTCTCTCCCAGTTCTACCTGGAAATGCCAGGTATTGAACCTCGCAGCTTGCAAAGGAGATGCTCTGCCACTGTGTTACTGTCCTTCCACACAGAGGTGATGGAGAGGCCCTTTCTGAGAAGATATAGGGCCCATGCTGCTCATCAAGCATCTCTTGAATATCTGGCTCTCCCTCAGCAAGTACTAGATAGCCAAAGCTCTCCTTAGTCCTTAACATGTCATACTTCTGTGCACGTACATTGTAAGAGAGCGCATGCATGCATGTTCCCCCGCTTCTTCCCATGCACCAGATGCTGCATGTTTCCTCAAGACCTATAAGGAGCACACCAAATAGGATTTGCTATTTTCTTTCAGTTGGGAAGTTTCAGAATCCCTCCCAACCCCGGGCTGCGTTTTTCCATTTCATTTAGAAGTTTTAAGCTCTGCCAATCACGCCTTCCAGCCTGTGCAGCCAAGGAAATGCACATTTTCCGTCTTAGTGAGCTTGTATCTTGCCAGTTGTCGGATGCAAAGGCCTGAAAGCCAGCAGAAAATGAGGCAGCAGGAAATATCTTCAAAGCTGGGGAGAAACCCCACTATCTGCTCCTGTGGTGGTTAAAACTAGGACATGAGAGACTTGGGTTCTAATCCACTAGATCAGCATTTCTCAACCACTGTTCCGCGGCACACTAGTGTGCCGCGAGACGCTGGCTGGTGTGCCGCGACGTGTGGCGACGAGAAGGGCGATTTGCATTGTCACGTGCCTGGCGGCTGCCAATATACATCGCTGCCCTACCGGAAAGCAATATTTCTCCTCCTCTTTCCCAAAGCTCAGTGCAAACGAGCCTGGCGGCCGCCAATGCACAACACTGACCCGCCGGAAAGCAATATTTGGCAAGTGTTTCTTACAGTCATAATTATAATATAGGGCGGCACAGAGTTAATTTTTTTAACTTTTTTAATGGTGGTGTGCCTCGTGATTTTTTTCACGGAACAAGTGTGCCGTGGCCCAAAAAAGGTTGAGAAACACTGCACTAGATGGCCTTGGGTCGGTCAGATTCTGTCAGCCTAGCCTACCTCACAGAGTTGTTATCAGGGTAAAAAGAAGAGACCCGTATGTACCACATTGAGCCACTTGGAGGAAAGGTGCAATAACAGTTTAAAATAATTTAATTCTCTTCTTTCCCCTACTGCTTTTTACCCGACAACCACAACTGACTTTGGATTTAGGCTCCCTTTGCAGAGAAGGTGAAGCCTTAATGCCCAATCTGTTCCATTGCACAAAGCTATGCTATTATTTTTCTCCTGCCCCTTTTCTTCCTGCTTCCCCTCACCTGGTTTCCCTTTTTTGCTGCACCGTCTGTATTCCAGATTAGTATTGCCTTGGCATACAATTTTTTTGTCCACTGGTCAATTAAGCACAGCATATAATGAAAGGTCAATGTGGGTTTACTTCCTGATGCAAACAGAAGCTTCAAATGAGCAATTTTCATCAATACCACACTTAAGATTACTCCACCTCTCTGCCTGCTACAGTCCCGATAATTATCAGCATGTGAGTTCACACAGCGGGGGCATGTTAAATTCAAAGATGCTTTTATTGTCATGGCATCAGGTAGTATTTTTTATTTGTACTGTACGTTAAATCCTATTTGCCATTTTAAGGTTCATTCACTCCATTTGGACAGATCCTGTTGGAGCTCTTTACAATCCCACTTTACATTTACCAGCTTGAATAACTGGGTGTCATCAGCAAACTTAGCCATGTTAATGCACACCTGCCGCCGGGGCGGATGGACTGTAGCTTAGTGGTAGAGCATCTGCCTTATAAGCAGAAGGCTGTGGGTTCAATTCCCAGCATCTCAAGGCAGAGCTAGGAATGATCATTGCCTTCTGAAACCTTGCAGAATTGCAGCCCGTCAGTGTAGACACTACTGAGCTAATGGTCTCTCTTGGTTTAAGACAGCTTCCTGTTTTCCAGCAGCTAATTTGGCTCCAAATGTGATGTCAGGAGCCATCCATGCTTTACCCATGTAAGACTGTGGCTTCCTAGCTGCCACAGAAGCTAGAGCAGCAGCAGAGAACATGCAAAGCTGTTAATGGGCTGGGACAGGGAACTTCACATATTCAGATCTGAATGATCATTGTTGAGAAATTGGAAAAATAACCAGGAACATTATGTCTGGGAAACGGGGTCAATTCAGTATAGTGGATGGAGTTTTGGACTTACTTCTGGGAGACCTGAGCAAACCATGAAGCTCACTGGGTGATCTCAGGCCAGATGTTGTGTCTTGTATTTACCTACCCACAGGGCTGTTGGGAGGACAAAATGTAGGATAGAGACCAGGGATACCTCCTAAAAGGGATTGCTCCAAAAAATGTAATGAAGGAATGAAATTTTCAGCAGTCATGTAAGTTGGGTAGAAGAGGTTCAGACATGTTGCAGTACACCTGTGTAAGAGCCAGAACCCACAGTGTTCATTAAGAAAACCCTCTCTTCTCTCACATTTTGCAGAAATGACTACAAAACAACAACAACAAAAATAACCTCTTTTGTGTAACTGCCTTCTCATTTCCCCTCAGCACTCAACTTTTGACAAGAAGACCAATGAAAAGCTGGCTAAGAGGCAAACTAAACATTACATAGTAATGTGCCTAACAAAGCACAAATTGATTTTCAATGAAAAGCAGCCATGGGGGAGTGCAGTTTTGAGCAGATTGGCAGTGGGGGACAAGGGAGTGTTCCCAATGGCTCAAAATCTATTGCCCTGTGGGGGAAGATAGAAAGAACAGCCTAGAGAGTGGCCCCCTGTCTCACTTCTGCTGTTTGTACGGAAGGCCCCCGTAGAGGTCCATTTTATTCTGCATTCATGATATGTGGTGATGATGCTATTTGGGTCACACTATTTGTGCCTGCAAAAGTTATGGGGTAGTCACACTGCTTCATTTTCATTTAGTGCATATCCTGTAACTTCCTGTGACTTACCATACCACAAAAGTTCAGGGTGGTGGTGGTGCCCCACTTCTTTTTTTCTTCTTTTTTTGCACTATCGCCCCTCCAGACACCAATAATATGGTAGCATTGGGGAAACCTTGAAGAACAACCTACCTGAAAAATCACATCTCCCTATACAAACCTTCCATGGTGCTAAGGTTCTTGGGCAAGCACCTTCTCTTAATCCCATCAACATCAGAATCACTGTTGGTGGTGACACAAGAGAGAGAGAGAGCCTTCTCTGTGGCTGCTCCCATATTGTGGAATTCCTTCCCAAGAGAGTTTAGATGGCCTCCCTCTTTGTTATCCTTTTGCCAGCAGGCTAAGACCTTCCTATTCAGACAGGCTTTTGAAAATGAAAGGTGCAGGTGATGCTGATCACTGGGTTGCTGTCAGGGCAAACTGTATTTTAATTTCTGGTTCTAAAATGTGTTCTGGTGTATTAATTGTTGTTTTTATCTAGTTCATTTTTATTACTTTGCAATTTATAATGTCGTTTTTAAATGCTGTAAGCCGCCTTGAATCCCAGTTCCGGAGAAAGGAGGGATATATATACATTAAATAAATAAATAAACAAGCAAACAAACAAACTAAAACAGAAATAATCCACCACAAATGCACTATTATTGTGTCAAGAATTTGTCGCAGGATGCACCTACCAAAAAACGAGGGGCTCTTTGGTGGCCTCTGACTTTCCCAACTCTTGCCACAGGGCTACTCCAGAAGCACCTTGCCTCAAGGGGCAGAGAGAGCTCGGCTCTTTTCATTGTACCTCATCTTGCTGCTTTATTATACAGTTTTGATTGATGCTTTAAACATGTTTCTAAAAAAAAATTTTTTTTTTATGTACACTAAAAATTTGATGTTAGGGTTGCCTGAGAAGCGGCTTATGAATACCTTAAATTTCATTTTTTTTTTTTGCCTAGCTAAATTTATATACCATTTTAGTCTTGTAAGACATCCTCATAGTGGTTTACAAAAATGTTAAATAGAACATTTAAATTATCGATAAGAAACAGTTAAAATCAGGAATTCAAAAGATGATTAGAACCAACAGTAGTTAGAAAAAATGAAACACACGCAACTTCTGCATAGCTGGATAGACTTACTGTACTTAAATAAAGATGGATTTCAACAGGTGCAGCAAAAAGTGCAGTTACTGCCACACTAAAAAACTGATTTCGTGTAAGCCAAATGAATGTTTTGTGGCACCTGTAACAGTGCCGAATAAACAAATAAAATTACTCTCACACATACTTCTGGAATATATACCACAGGGGTACCATTGCACAGCTTTGAGTGTGGAAAACAGCTAGAGAAAGAGTGAAGAATTCTCTCTCCCCCACCACTCCTCTGCTCAAAATAACCACCTCCTGAGCCTTATCTAGGGTGGCCATGAGTCCTGCTTTATTGAGGACAGTCCTCTGATTGAAGGGCAGTCTGCTCCAAATCTGGTTTAAAAATAAAGAGTCTTGAAGTTCTCGATCAACAGCACCTGGACAGCCAACTGAGCAAGCAAAACAGGTCACCTGGTCAAAATCTTCCCCAATATGGTGAGATATGTTGTATTTCTTTTTAAATTATAGTTCTTCTAAATTTGCATCAATACATTTAAAATAAATACATGCAAATATCATCCAAATGTACACACTCTTTTGTCCTATTGATATATTCCTCTTTTGTGGTGATGCGTCAGTGACAAGCCAATGCTTATGTAGGGTGTTTGTTTCCCTAGCTGTCTGTTTGCCCACCTATTCCAAAAAGTGGGAGGAGGAGATTTTATCCCATGTAGCACTAAGTAACTCATTCCATTGGCACAAGGATTTCTTGCCTTTTTTATTAATACGGTCATACCTCGGTTTAAGTACGCCTCGGTTTGAGTGTTTTCAGTTTTCAGTACTCCGCGGACCTGTCTGGAACGGATTAATCCACTTTCCATTACTTTCAATGGGAAAGTCCGCTTCAGGTTAAGTACGTTTCAGGTTAAGTACGGACTTCCAGAACCAATTACACTCATACTTCGGGTTAAGTACGCTTCAGGTTGAGTACTCCGCGGACCCATCTGCAACGGATCAATCCACTTTCCATTACTTTCAGTGGGAAAGTTCTCCTCAGGTTAAGTACATACTTCCGGAACCAATTGTGTTTGTAAACCGAGGTACCACTGTAGTTTTAAACAGAATTTTCCAAAAAGGAAAAAAAATTGCAGTCAAACAATACAAACTGAATAAATCAAGACAATGTGTACTATGCATGCCAGTTAGGAGGAGAAGAGGGGAGTGGCTGGTGGCCCACCCCACCCCAGTACTCAGACATTCAAGCGAATAGCTTTGTATAAGAAGTCCATATATCCTCCCATTTTCTTGTGTTTACAGAAGGTCACCTCCTCATATGCTGCCAGCTGAGTCCTGTCCTCTGTCTGCTTCACAATCACAGCAGTAGGCTCTTTCTTGTTATCTTGAATGGTTAGATGTTAGACCATGAGTGCTCTTAGAAGCCAGTCCCTTAGAAGACAGGTTCCAAAGGACTGGTACGTAACTCAGTAGTGTAGTAACAACTGTAAGGACTTATGCCCAGTTACCTTCCCTCCACTCTTTCCAGGCACAACCTGCACTTTAAAGCTCCATGTCTGAGCAACCCCCCCTTTTTCTCTCTCTCCAGAGCTTTTGCCATGGAAACTCGCTCTTTAAATCTCAGTCAGTGCAAATGGCAATCCGCAGAAAACCCAAACTGACATTTGTTTCGATTGAGCGCTAAAGAACAGGTTTTTGCAGGGAGAGTTCCAGGGCAAAAAAGGAACAACACTCAGACACAGAGCTTTTAAGCATGGACATGTACCTGGAAGTAGCAGGGCGAAATGTAAGTGTGGATAAGCCCTAAATATCAAGGAGGTATCCAAATCCATATTTATGTTGCTGATGACCTCTAACCAAAAGACTGTGACTCTAGCAGAAGACCGAATCAACAAACAAAATCCTGTTCCATTCTTCCCATTTGGTTTGTTTTTTGGCTAGGTGAACACAGCCATGCATGAGGCCAAACTGATGGAGGAGTGCGACGAGCTAATGGAGATCATCCGTCAGCGCAAGCAAGTGATCGCTGTCAAGATCAAAGAGACAAAGGTAGGACCATGCTGCCTAATTTACTGTTGCCCCTCTGCACTCTGGTATGACCTGTTACGTCACCCTTAATTCTGTGAACCATTTGCTTGTGTAATTAATTTCTTTATTTTTCAGTGGCTGTACATCTTTTGAAATTTTCCACTGAGATGGGAATATAAGGTTGTGTATTCATCATCCAGAATTGGCCCCCACAGTCATTTACGGACACATGATTAAGAATGTGTTCAGGGAAGACAATCTTACTCGGCTATGAGTGATCGCCAAAGAAGAAGATACACCATACATGGCTTCCCCCAAAGAATCCTGGGGGCTATAGTTTACCAATAACAGAGCTATCATTTTATTTAAAAAAACCTACAGTTCCCAGGATTCTCTGTGTACATGTGCTATTAAGTATATGGTGTGTACACAGCATTTCAGACCCATATTTAGGGAACCAGATCTTTTCTATCAAACTTGCTTTTGATGGCCAGAGATAAGGGAGGGTTGAGGTAGCAAAGAATTAAGAAAAAATGCATAATTTATCCAAGTTGCAGAATTCAGCTGGCATGGGGTGGGGGGCAGTGTTGGCACAGGATTTTTATGTTGTCTTTTAGCTGGAAATCCACACATCAACCTGGCCTTGGGTAAACGTAAAGGGACCCCTGACTGTTAAGTCCAGTCATGAACGACTCAGGGGTTGCGGCGCTCATCTCGCTTTACTGGCCAAGGGAGCTGGCGTTTGTCTGCAGACAGCTTCTGGGTCATGCGGTCAGCATGACAAAGCCGCTTCTGGCGAAACCAGAGCAGTACACGGAAACGCCGTTTACCTTCCCGCTGGAGTGGTATCTATTTACCTACTTGCACTTCGATGTGCTTTTGAACTGCTGCGTGGGCAGGAGCTGGGACCAAGCAACGGGAGCTCACCCCGCATTGGGGATTTGAACTGCCAGCCTTCTGATCAGCAGTGAGATTGCTGATTGATCCTGAGTAGCATTTCATAGCAAAATAGCTCTGATATGCGAAGATGGTGCAAAGAAAGAAAGAGAGTGAGAGATCGGTTGGGGGATAATGTGCTTTGGCCTTGATTTGAATAGCAACTTGCTAAGTTAAGAAGCTGCCTTTTAGTGAGGAATCTGGACCTTGATTCTTAGAAGACTAAACTTTGCAATGTGCAACACTTAATCCCATGATGCTCCAGAAATGAGAAGACGAAAACTCTTGCTTCTGCCCCTTTCTTGCAGGGCCTTCCCTGCCCAGCAACCCAACTCTGAGGAGGAGGGAGAGCTGGGCACTTTGCCACTCACCTCCTTACCATGCCAGGTGTTTGCAGCCTCTCCTCTTTGGAAGCCCTCCTTTTCCCCTTCTTTCCTTCTGATCGCTTTCTTGATGAGTCTGGGCATAAACGAACCATCCATCAGCCCATTAAATCCCAGCAGGAGAGTCATTTCCTTGTGCAAACAACCATTTGAAGTTCTGGTCTGCCTGCTGCTAGCTGGAATGAGCGTCTCTCTCACTCCCTCTCGCTCCTGCTTGGCATCGGCTTTGACATTTCCAGTAATGATGAATGAAGGTGAGCAGCGGAAGATTGGCAGGAGCAGAGCGTGGCAGCAAGGAGACGGGAAAGGCATTAATTGCACTTAGCTAGTTTGGGGTTTTTTCCTCCCTATCCCGTCATCCCAGTTAGGGGAGTTGCACCCCCCCCCAAAAAAAATCATTAGAACCCTATTGTAGTAGAGACAACATTCAGTGGTGGTTCCAGTGGTAATTGCTAATGCAAAGGCACCTTCAAGCTGGGATGGCTGCAGGATATAAAATAGGTCATATCCTAGGAAAGGAAAGCCCAAGCTCTTAAATACAGCCCTGCTCCCTGTAAATTCAATCTTCTCCTTATACCACATTAGACTATTTTGTCTATCCAGCCCAGGGTTGCCTACAGTGACTGACAATAGCTGTCCAGCAGAGGTCCTCCCTATTACCTGCCTTCCGGTCCTTTTCTTCAAACTGGAGGTGCCAGGCATTGATACGGCAACTTCTTTCCTGCAAAGGAGTTGCTCTTCCAGGAAGAAAACCATCACTGCATGTGCTGTTGCTGAGCTGGAATGCATTGCTGTGGTGGTGGTGGAGGAGGATGTACAGTCCTGTGGCCGGCAAGCATTTTCTTGGGAGCCTGTCATTGTGCTGCTTCCTCCGTAACCCTCCAGGGGTGTTGCAGTACGCAGTTACGAATTCACAGCCCATTTGACACCAGCATTCATTCCATCTCAGAGCTGGAACAAGACAGCTCTGACTTAACAGCCAGTGACTCTGCATGTATGAAATTCTTGCTAGTTGAGTTTGGCAGGGCTATTACTGGGCAGCAGTGTTACCCCAGGCCAAAGTAATGGCAGAAATATCAGTCATAAATCAAACTTGTCATCTGGTGTGAACACAGCTCGATCCCAGCGCACATCTGCTATCAGCAAAACCTGTGCCTGCTTCCATGCATCCTTCACTCTGAAAGAGAGGGATTCAGGCAGCGTGTGAGGCTTGCTTATTTATTTAGTCACATCTTAGAATTCCCCGGCAGTATGGTCCCTGTTTTGAACTGGAAGTTGAATCTGTGGGATAAACCCATCCAGTAAAAACAAAGGGTTGGTCCCATTCATCATCATCATCATCATCATAGGCAAATCCATTTATTTAAAGAATTTATATCCCAGTTTTAACTACAACAGCTCTTAAGATATCCTGGTCTGAGTCGTTCAGGATTTAGTACACTGGTACAAGAACCTTAAATGGAGCCCAGTAGCAGGTCTTTTAACAGAGGTGCCATGTCTTGGTGGTAGTTTATTCCTGGTTTGGATGTTTTGATGTTTGTGAGAAGAGAGAGTCAAACCACATGAGACCTTTGTTGTTGTTGTTTAGTCGTTTAGTCGTGTCCGACTTTTCGTGGCCCCATGGACCAGAACACGCCAGGCACTCCTGTCTTCCACTGCCTCCCGCAGTTTGGTCAAACTCGTGTTCGTAGCTTCGAGAACACTGTCCAACCATCTCGTCCTCTGTCGTTTCCTTCTCCTAGTGCCCTCAATCTTTCCCAACATCAGGGTCTTTTCTAGGGAGTCTTCTCTTCTCATGAGGTAGCCAAAGTATTGGAGCCTCAGCTTCACGATCTGTCCTTCCAGTGAGCACTCAGGGCTGATTTCCTTCAGAATGGAGAGGTTTGATCTTCTTGCAGTCCATGGGACTCTCAAGACCTTTACCAAACCTGAATGAGACCTTTACCAAACCTGAATTGTAATTTTGAAGTTTATCTATGTCGAACCCTTGGCTTCAGGGCTATTTTGCCTAGAAGAAGTTCATAGCTTTGAGGTTTCCCCACTTAAATTCTACATCTGTGTCTTAGTTTATGTGTTGCCTGCACTATTTGGGTGTTTGTGATTTTAGTGTTTAATCAATTGTTTAATGTGTTCCTCCCCCCTTATATTTTTTTATTCCTCTCCCTGTACTAAATGTTTCTTGACATTTCAGTGGTTGGTTTTCTAGCTCCCTGCCCCCCCACCCACTGGATTTATTGAGCCTCCAACCATGACTTGTGTGCCAACAGCTACCTCTGCATAAGCAATAGGCCCCAGCATAGCCAATAGTCAGGATGATGGGAATTGTATTCCTGCAGCATCTACAGGGCCACAAGTTCCCCCATCTCTGTTTTTAGAGCTAATCCAAAAGCAGCACTTGTTGGTTCTTTTTATCAGGGCCAAACAAGTCAGCAAGTTTTGAGTTCAGCAGCACTCTTTTTCAGGCTAGATATTAAACTGTCACAATGTGATGGTGGAATATTTGTGAATCCTAGAGTCCATTCACTGCTTTGTGACATAACTTATTCAGCCTAATAAATGTATTGTGCTACTGTTGCATTGGGGATTTCTTTCTCTGTAATTCAGGGGTGGGAAACCTTTTCTGTTCCGAGGGCTGTCTCCCCCCCCCCCCCCGCCCCCATGACCATTGTCTGGAGCCAGCAGTAAAAGCAGGCAGGGCAACAGATGCGCTTCTTGCCTCTATATAGCAGACTACATTCCAGCCATGCAAAAGCCACGGGTTTCTATGCACACCCATACATACCTCTCAGACTTCCATCCAGGTAAGCATGAGGCATGATCAATGATCAAGGACACATTCCAGCCAGGCAAAAACACTCCTGGAGGGTCTAGAGTGAGGCTGTGTAAGGAGTGTGACCAGCAGAGAGCCCCAGGGGCTAGGTAGAGAGGCCTGGAGCACCACATTTGACCCTTGGGTCAGAGGTTCCCCACCCGCTGTAATAGGTAGACAGCATTTCTTGTTACAGGGTGGGCCCCTTGAGGACTGGTGAGGAAGGATCGGATATAGCATGCTTTCTTGCCCTTTACTCTTCTGAAGTTGGAAATGTTGGTGGTTCATTCTTGCTTTTGCAAATCTTGGGTACCTGAATGTAAATTCCAGAACAGGAGAGTGCAAAAAAAAAGTAGGAGAGAAAACTGGATCGGTGCAGCGGATGTGCATCCTTGGAATGGATTGCTGGTGATGAGGTTGGCATCAGGGTAGGGGTTAATTATACCCTTTCTTGATGGAAGTGACAGGCATCCAGAGAGGGGGGGGGAGGGGGAGATACTGCAGCATTTCTGCCCATCACCGGTGGGGCTCTGCCATCTTCCCTTCACTTGTCAGAGAAGGGCTTCAAACTGACAGGCTGCCCCAGGGCAGCTACTCCAGCTCTGATTTAGAAGCTGACAGAGAAGAGCACTGAGAGCTGCTGTCATTTGGGCTTGGTTGGGCTCTGCACAGCACACAGAAGTACCCAAATAATTCAGGGGAGGGAATCAGAACAAGTCATCTGTGTGGAGCAAGCAGTGCATCCCTTTTCAGCATTCAGAACGTCCAGCTGCTTCTGCAGTCTGAAAAATAGACAGCATTAGGTTGGATTTATTGAGAGAAGGGGACAAGATAAATAATTGAATGGGAAGGGGATATGCGTGTGTAAGAAAGGGAGGGTGTAGGGCAGTTCTTGTCCTGCCCACCATTGATATGAGGACACTGGAAAAGTTTGCATAAGGAAATGCAGCCCATGGGCTGAAAAAGCTTCTCCGCCTGTTTTATATCCTGATTTTCCTTCAAGGAGCTGAAAGTGGCATACGCGATAGTAGTGACTGGCCCAAGGCCACCCAGGAATCTTCATGAACAAGGGGTGATTCTGAAGCTGTGTCTCCACTGTTCCAAGCCCAGCCCTCTAACCAATGTGCCACACTGGCTCTGCTGCATGAATGGGATAAGAGTTCTTTTGCGGCAGGAAGAGAATTCTCATGTTTGTCTCCCAGGGACATGACTGGGCAGCTCATGTCCAACCTTTGTCCCCTTTCTAGTAGCTACCTGCAAAAAACATGATGTGTCAGTACTTTTTTTAAAAAAAAACCTTCAGTGTGTGTGCACCTGTAGCTATTTTCCAGCAGGTGTGTGTCCAGAACTTTTCTCTTTTTAAACCATATTTCCTTGAAATGGACTTCGTGTGCAGCTGCCTCTGGGCACATGTACATAATTAATTGAGCATAATGAATAATTAACACAGAAGACACAGCCTAAAAGGGAGAGACAAAACGACAGAGATCCAACTAGGTTGCTTGAGTTCAAGGCAGCCAAGGAAGGATGAAACTTGAAGGTCAGTCAGTCTGAACAGGCTGGCTGGTGGAAGGCCAGACTAGGATGTGGCAGCATTCACACAATTAGCAGTCACTTGAACTGCTTTATTTTTTAATATAAATAGCAAGTGTGTGTGGGGGTTCTTAGGTGCATGAATAGTTCCGTGTCTTCTTTGGCCTTAAGGTCGGCATGAAATGGGCAAAGGAAACAAGTTTTATACAGCAACCATTTCAATTTGTTTCTTCTTGTTGATTTCCAGTGGTAGAGTAGCTGTGTCCTATACAATTTTGGTCCTGTTGACTTGCATTACCATTGAAGATGCTGGAGAGATGAACACTGAGCGAGCAGCAGGGGGCTGAGGTGGCCTATTCTGATTCCAAGCATATAGATGCAGATATCCTCAGAGCCTCTAAGAGCTGTTCTTTCCAGTAGGGCCTCCAAGGCCTAAATTCCTCACAAAGAAAGACCTTGCTTGGGGATGCCACAATGCTCCCCCTCTTTAGCAAAAAAAAAGGGTTTTCTGGCTCCCCAAGGTAGTTCTTTTCATCAGCTTGTTCATTCTGCAACCTCCCTTGTGAGGTCACTTATTTTCTCTCTCCCCACCCCATGGTTTTTACTTTTGATGTGCTTGCCAGTATTTCAGTGATATAACCCACTGCCTTTGAATATACCTGCCTGCTTCCCTGTGCACTAATGAGGCTTCAGTTGTTGCTTCAGCAAAACCTGTTGTTTTTCCCGTCTGCCCATTTCTCCAAGGTGATGAAGCTAAGGAAGCTGGCCCAGCAGGTAGCCAATTGCCGGCAGTGCCTGGAGCGGTCAACTGTCCTCATCAACCAGGCTGACCACATCCTGAAGGAGAATGACCATGCACGGTTCCTGCAGACAGCTAAGAACGTGGCAGAGAGGTATGGCCTTTTACTCTTTAAAATGACCGGGACAGCATGCGGACCTATCTTGCACACAGAATAATGCCCACATGCTCTACCAGTGATCTTTGTCCCTCTTGTTGAACATAGAAATAGTCTTTACCTCAAGTCAGACCACTAATTTATCTAGCTCAGTACACAGTGCCTAGGGCAGGGATAACCAATGTATTGGTCTGCAAATGTTATTGGAATACAATTCCCATCAGCCCCAGCTGGCGAGGCTAGTATTGGGATCTTTGGATAAAGGGCAGTATATAAATCTAATAAATAAAATTAAAATAAAATATTGCCACAACTCTCATTAGTCTCAGCTGGCTTGGCCTATGACACTGGTCTTCCCCTGGTGGGTTAGGACCCACAAGTGGGTTGCGGCCTGTTCCAAGGTGGGTCGCAACAGGAGCACTAGCACCCTGCAGATATATGGCAAAGGATTAAGAAATGGGTCCCCAAGTGGACATTTCGGTTAAAAGTGGGTCTGAAAAGGTTGAAGATACTTAACCTGTGATCAGGCACCATGTTGGCTGCTCTTAGTCTAGAGTTTCAAGAAGGGGTCTTTCTCAGCACTACCTGAGTTGACCAAGGATCGAACTAGGGACCTTCTACATGAAAAATATGCACTCAAACTCTGAGCCTACAGCCCCTTTTTCTGTGGATGGAACCACCATAGATGGAGGGAGTGGAAGTGGCAGAATCTGGCAGGTATTTGCGAATCGGTTCAGGATTTAATGGTTGATTTAATGAGAATCCCATACTCCTGCTGTCTCCTCACCTTGACCCATTGCCTCAGAGAGAACGTCACAGGAATTAAAGCAACGCTCGAGATCCGTTAAAACGGAAAGCAGCTGTTTGGGTGACGGCGGCCTCGGTGTTTGTGTTTCATCTGCCTGCCCCAGGGCCTAAAGCTTTTCTTAGGGTTCAAAGCACAATGGTCTTGGGATAACAGCTGCAGGTGTTCTTTAGAGGGATTCAGAACCAGCATCAGCACGTGGCATCCTTGGGCAGCTGCCAGGACTCACCGCTGGTTGCCTGCCCTGCCCCCCAATGGCCCAGAACTCAGCAGCATCAGGCAGCTACATCTAACCACCCTTTCAGTGTCCCACAAGACCCACCCAAGCCCAGTGACAGCAGAGGAGACCTACCTTGCCCAGGGGCCCTGGCGGATTCCATCTGTTTCCTAGAGAAATAAAGGACTGAATGTAAAGCAGGATGGGGAGGAAGCTGCATAGAGGGCAGGCACTAGTGTTAGTGATCTGTAGCAATAAGAGTTTTCTCCAGTGGCAGTAGCAGGCTCCTCTGGGCAGGTATGGCCCTTTGCACGAATGTCTGTACATGACCTTGAATCTTTGCAAGCACTTCAGTTTATTCTCAGTTCTTCTCCTTCCCCCCCCCCAGACTCTATCTCCTCACAAGGGAAGGAGGAGTTTGGGGTTTTGTTGCTTTCAATTATTTACAGATTTAATGTGAACTTTCTTTAAGTACATGAGAGCGCCTCCAGCTCAGCCAAATTAACAGCTTGGAGTGGGAGCTGCTTTTGCAGCAGCGTCAAAACGCCAAAGAGATCAGAGAGAATGCAGAAGTGGGCCATCCCCCCATCAGGCCGGGGAAAGAGACCGCAAGCGCTAGTGCAAATATGCTAGGCTGATTACTGCCAAACAGGATCAGACTCTTCACTGTCATCCCATGAGCAAGCCACAGTAGTAGCTGGATACTATCTAAAAACAAAAAAGGTGTAGGGGCTCAACACCTTCTGGGAGGCTGTTAGGGAACAGGGAAACCCTGCCTTATACCCCTGGAACATATGAGCGATTTTCAGTTATCCTATGTTGTGAGAAGGTAAATGCTCTGAGTGTTCTTTTTCCTTCTAACTCCATATGTTCACAGATTTTGGGGTGGCTACTCTTGCTGTCCACTGGATTGGAGTTCTTCTTTGAAGCATGGGTTAGTTTGAGACATGGTTCGCTCTTGAATAAATCCCAGGCCCTGGATGTAAAATATGACCTCATCTGCACTATACTTTTAAAGCAGTATCAAACACTTTAAACAGTCATGGCTTCTTCCCCCACGAAAGAGTAAAAATAAATCTGGGAAATGTAGTCTGCTATGGAAGCAGGTAGGTAGCCGTGTTGGTCTGACGTAATCGAAACAAACAAATAACAAAATTCCTTCCAGTAGCACCTTAGAGACCAACTAAATTCATCATAGGTATGAGCTTTTGTGTGCATGCACACTTCTTCAGATACACTGAAGCAGACCTTTATGTATAGTCAGGGGTTGGGGAGGGGTATTACTCAGAAGGGTGGTGGGAATGGGTGATTGGCTGATAGGAGTGGTAAACAGGGTCTGGTGACTTCTGTTTCAGTATATCTGAAGAAGTGTGCATGCACACGAAAGCTCATACCTATGACAAACTTAGTTGGTCTCTAAGGTGCTACTGGAAGGAATTTGTTTGTTTGTTTGTTTGTTTCTGCTATGGATGCTGAGAGTTGACAGGGGTCCCCTTGTTCCTCTCCCAGAGCTACAGTTCTCAAATAGTTAAACAATCAATCTCTCTTCCCAGGGAACTCTGGGAATTGTAGCTCTGGGATGGGGAATAGGGGGTCTCCTAGCAGTTTTCAGCACCCTTAACCAACAACAATTCCCAGGATACTTTGAAGGGAAGCCATGACTGTTTAAAATAGCACATGGAGCTTTAAATGTTCAGCACAGATGGAGCCTATGTGTGAAGCCCAGAGCACTGGTCCATCAAATCCAGCAATATCTATTCCAGCCTTCCCTAGCCTGGTACCCTCCAGAGGCTGTTGGACTCCAACTCCCGTCAGCTCAACCAGCATGACCAGTGCTCGGGAATGATGGGTATTGTAGTCCAAAATAAAAAACAACAACAGAGGATACCAAGTTGGAAAAAGTTATTCTACTCTAACTGGTGGTAGGTTCCTCTGCCTCCAGGCAGATGCTTTACCAGCACTTGGGGTCCTTTTTAACTGGCAATGCCAGGGGGATGAACCTAGGACATTCTGAACGTAAGGCAGGTGCCCCTCCCCCTGTATTCAATGGAGGAGGTAGGGTAAAAATATTAAAAGTGAAGTATTATAGGTTGAAGTTAAATGTGGGACCAGGATCTGAAAAGGTGATGGTTACTGATCTGGAGGATTTGAGCCTCCAAGGGCTTCTGATTTCTACCACCTCTCCAAGCAAATGGGATGCATATGGCTCTTGTGGAGATCAAGGAAGGATTTGGGAATTGGGGAGGGGAGCTCATTACACAATCTTCCAGCTACCAGCCTCTTGCACGGGCAGTTGAGGCCTTGCATTTGAAGCCTGAGCATCTCTCCTCCCCTCCTCTTCCTGATGGTGGTTATATCACTGCCAGGCTGTTTTCAGCTCTTTAATCAAAAATCAAAGTGCCGCCTGGGAGTTACAAACACCACCTAATGTATATTGATGCTCTCTTCTGTCTTTCAGGGTCGCCATGGCAACAGCATCCTCTCAAGTTTTGATACCCGATATCAATTTAAATGATGCCTTTGAAAACTTTGCTTTAGATTTTTCCAGAGAGAAGAAACTGCTGGAGGGGCTGGATTATCTAACAGGTTTGTGCCGATTCTGCAATCCCAGCTCACCCTCTGCACATCCCCTAACTTTTCCCCACTCCCAATTTGACCTGCTTTCTTTGTAAACCTCTGTCAGTGGAAATTGGGGGGGGGGGGGGAGATGGCTTCCTTATCATTTGTTTCTTATGCTTTTTGGGTACCGTAATACCAATGTTACAGCTCAGTTGGCATTTCACGGGGGCTCTGATTCCACCAGTGCAGAACACAGTGTTATCTGACTCGTCTTCTGCTTGTTTTGAAATCCTGTGGAAGGGAGCAAGATTCCCTTCCACCAGATTCAAGCACAAATGGGGAGAGCAAGAGAGTCCCAGGGGCTGGCTAACAATGTCTTTTGACTCATCCTTAAGAGGAGACTCTGTTCTGCTTTCATGGTATCAGTAGTAGCAATAGGTTCCTGGTAAGCAAAGGAGGCTTGCTTACCTGTGGAGCAACTGATCTTCCCTGGTAGGCAAAAGCAGCTGCTGCCAGAGTAAGAAACATCAGCAGCTTCATAGCCACACACCTTTGCTATATTTGTTAGCCAAGAAATGGAGTAGGTGAATGATATTTACTCCCAACAGCAGGTGCCACTTAAGTTCATTATCCAGGCCTGCAGGACCTGGTCCATGTATCCACTTGAGGTGATGGGTAGGTGTTTTTGAATGCTTCCCTACATATAATACTTCCTGCAAGTAGAAAGTAAGCAAAGTCCACTTCTTGCTGTGCTGGGTTTCTACATAGGAGCATTTAAAAATGCGGCTTTCCTCACTTTCATCTTGAGATGGTAGAGTTAGGGCCAACTAAAGGGGGACAAGAGGGTCATTTGTCCTAGGTTTCAAGCTCAAAGGGGTCCTCAAGTTTAGACACTAAATAAGTTTGTAACTTGTTTTTATGCATATTGGGCTAAAATGTGATGTGTTCTCTCAGCTTAGAACTACAAATATGAGCAAATGCTTTAAGCAAACATTTTAATTTGGTAAAAACATAAATGTTTTTTGTAAACTGATGTAGAATTTTTCGTATTAAAGAGCTAAAAATGTCTCTAAATTTTGATCTAAAAATTCACTTCCAATGGCACAAGATTGTGAGGAGCATGTCTTCTCAACCAGCTGATTATGTAAGCAAGCTGTTTACTCTTTTTTTGGTGCCTTATTTTGTTTTCAAGTGCTGCCATTTTTAAAACAGCTTTTATTATGATCAGGGGCCTCCAAAACTATTAGTGGCCCCGAGTCTCTCTGGGCCTCTGAGGGGGCCTATGCTCAGTCTACCATATCATCTCATTCTGTAGGACATTGACCAAGGCCATAGCTCACTGACAGAGCATCTGTTTGCATGCAGAATGTCGCACATTCAGTCAAAGATATCTCCTAGGGCTCATTGCCTGAAACACTGAAGAGCCACTGCCAGTCAGTGCAGCCTCTCCATGGCTCACTTAGAAGCATGCATCTTTTAGGAGAAATTCTACAGAAGTCCTTAGGCCTCTCAGTCTGTAAATTCAATTGCTTATTGCAGCAGGGCATGTAAAAATTGGCATAGTGCAGAGGAATGTGACTTGTTCCCAGGGTTCCAATTTAAAAATTCTGGTGTTTTTTTTTAAAAAAATCCTTTTATTAAAACACACACATTCACACACACACAGACATTCATACACAAGTTTTGACAGGACAGCTTGGCTTTAATTAGTTTATTAACCTGATTATGTCCAAATGTCTTGAGTCGGATTTCATTGTTTCAGCCTTAATATGTGATCTCTCTGTCTTTTGTGGACAGGAGGCCCTCCCAACCATCTGTCGCATTATGCAAGGGGCCACTGATTGATTCTGGTGAAATTTCCCAGTGGACTGAAGCTGCAGAGAGAGAGAAAATTAGGCAGTGTGTTAATATCTGGAGATAAATGCATACCTGGTAGTAGTAGTAGATCCACCAAAGAGGGGTTGGGAAAGGAAGCAAGTGGCTAAGAGAGCTTGCATTGTCCAGGAAGAGCCAGAAAATAAAGCCTGCCTGATGACAGTAGGCAAGGAGTTACATTGTGTAGGTGCTGCCACACTAAAATACTGATTGGAACAAGTATTATGTGGCACCTGCCACAATGCCACCTCCACAGATCAAAGGGGTCAAGGTGGAATATATGGGATAAGGCGATCCAGCAAGTGATCTGGTCCCAAGCTATTAAGGACTTTTATATATATATATATATATATATATATATATATATATATATATATATATAATGTAAAAGGGACATGTTTGTTGGTGTCCACTTTTCACCAAAACCGCTTGACCGATTGCGTTCAAATTTGGACACAAGGTCACATGCGGATATGTGAGGGTTTGCTTACCGTTTGCATATATAGATGTCACACTTATGGCAGGAAAAGCAGGTAAAACCCACTGTTCCCAAACACAAAACTCAGACAGCTGGGGATACTGGGAACACAGGAGAGGTTGCAAAACAGTGCCCTCTGGTACTGCAGCTAGGAAAGCTTCCCTCTCCACAGCATCTCGGCTCGCCTTTGCAGACTGGGCCAAGGGGTCGGGATAGGTCATGAGTCGGGACAGGGTGGGGCCAATCGCAGGGATGAGCCGAGGTGGGGGGAGAAGGGGGCGGGATAGGTCATGGGTCGGGACAGGGTGGGGCCAGTCACAGGGATGAGCCGGGGGTGGGGTGGGGAGACAGAATAGGTCATGGGTCGGGACAGAGTGGGGGGAATCACAGGGATTACCCAGGGGTGAGGGGAGGAGGGGGCAGAATAGGTCATAGGTTGGGACAGAGTTGGGGGAGTCACAGGGATGAGCCACAGCAATGCGTGGCCAGGCCAGTGGCGGTTAAGTCCAGTCAAAGGCGACTATGGGGTTGCGGCGCTCATCTCACTTTCAGGCCGAGAGAGCCGGCATTTGTCCACAGACAGATTTCCGGATCATGTGGCCAGCATGACTAAACCGCTTCCCGGGACATTGTGCCCTGTTTTTAACTAGTACCCTGTTTCTCATATTTTAAGACATACCCATAAAATAAGCCATAGCGGGATTTTTAAGCATTCAAGGAATATAAGCCATACCCCGAAAATAAGACATAGTGATAGGCGCAGCAGCAATGCCGGCCGCGGCAGGAGGAGGAGGAAAAAAATAAGACATCCCTTGAAAATAAGCCATAGTGTGTGTTTTTGAGGAAAAAATAAATATAAGACATGTCTTATAATATGAGAAACACGGTAGCACATACAGGATGCCATTAGGATTTCCCCCTCTGGTGTCTGAATGTCCTGTGTTATCCCTACATATCACAGGTAACAATGGCATAAGATAAGGTCTTTGGGGAAATGATATGTTTGGAAATCTGCCAGTTAAACAACTTTAAGCAAATTAGATGTCTAGCTTTAGAAGCTGAAGAGCCTGCCAATTAACTGATTAAAGGAGCATGTAATTACATAGAGCAGCATTGCTTAAATGAGTCTTTTTTATAATTGTGAATGAAAGTGACATCCTGTGAGAACTTAAAATTCCCAGCTACCTGCAGCCTTCTGAAGAATTGTTGAGAGGGCAGCCTCATTCTTCCCCCACCATCATGATGGTTCACCTCTCTGTTTTCCTCCCCACCTCTGTTTACTTACTGTGGACACTCCTTATATATTTTTTTTGTCCTTCATGTATTTTGTTAAATGTTTGTCCATCATTTTATATTTTTTAATAATGAAAAGTTATGTTAAAAGAGTTGCAGATCAGGAGGGGGAGGAGTTGCTATGGAATGGCTGCAAGCCAATCAGTGCTGTACCAAACTAGCTTCTGTTGCAGTCTGACAGAGCAAGTCTTCCCTGAACTCAATCTGCAAGAGTAAACTGCTCACCTGAATTTTGACTCATTGATTACAATTTCCACAGTGCTGGGCTGTTCAAATAAGATACTGGATCAAAGTGGATCACTTCTAACCTTTTTTCCATTTCTGGTGCTTTTTATATTTTCTGGTGGATAACATGACTTCTTTAAGGCATCGCCAAAGGAGGTCTCTGAAGCTGCTAACTTTCTGCCTCTTATGTCAACCTTTGCCCCCACAGCACCCAACCCACCATCGGTTCGTGAAGAGCTTTGCACTGCCTCTCATGACACCATCACTGTCCACTGGATCTCAGATGATGAGTTCAGCGTCAGCTCGTATGAGCTCCAGTACACCATCTTCACTGGCCAGGCAAACTTCATCAGTAAGTAGCTGTTGGCTAGCCTCTACTTCCTGGACATGAAGTTCAACTCATTGTAGATGGACCTGCAGTATTTTCTCTTCTCTTTTATACTTTCACCTTTTCACACCTTTTGCAAATCCTCTGGATCCAGAGCAACCAAGGCTCTGGATCCAGTTCAGAAAACTGGGATAGGTCAGGACTGTTGTTGCTGAAGCAAACAGCTGTAAAAATGACAGAGGTCCAGTAAGAGATTCAGTAAGTGACTGGGGATTCCTAAGGAGGGAAAGAGTATATGGAGTATGTGTGACTCCATACAGTCACACATATACAGTATTCTGCAACATGCCATTGACTAATAGTAAATTAGGGATGGATTTATACTGGAATGTCCACATTTTTTCTTAAGTAACTTCTCAGTGTTGCCACATTTTTGTAATCTTTAGGGATACTCTTGCACTGTAGTACAACAGAAACAACCCCGCCCCTCTCAAAACCCCAGGACATTTGTGGAATGAAGTGTGTCAGGATTTCAGCAGGAAACTATATGACATGCATCAGTTGGAAGTAATACTGTATGTGCACCACAAAAACGTTTGCAGGCTCAAACAGTATCGAACGTGGCATCATGTATAACTGACCCAATGCAACCATGAAAACAAATAATTATGAATGCACAATAAAAAGGACGTCCCAAGGGGTCTTAAGTAAGAAAGTGTTTCTCTCTCCCACCCCGAAGTAGTTCAAGTCCTGCTGCTCAGCCACACTTATCTTTGCTCTGCATTTCCTAGGCAAAGGTCCGGGCTTTCCAGGCCTGTGTTTGAGTAGTTAGAGCAGAAAAGCTGTGTTTTGCCACTGAATTGGAGCAATAGCAACCCACAGAAAAGCTGGTTTCCATTTGCTCTCATTCAGTGGTAAAACACAGGTTTTCCCAGAGAAAGTTCTGGGACCAAAACAACAACAACAACAAACCACACCTCACTTAGATATGGACCTGGGAAACCCAGACCTGTGCCTAGAAATGCAGCATAAAAGGAAATGTGGGTGAACCTTTGGTGGTGGTGAAACAGACCGAAAGGTTTGGAGTTCATAAACTCAGAGGAAGCCCTGGGTCAGGCTATAAGGGTGAGTGTTAGCAAGGCTACCAAGTAAATCTTTAGCCACAATGTCCCGATGACAGGATCTGCTTGAAAGTTATCTGCTCAACATGGTTGCCTACGGGAATCTTTACCATGGTTAAAATTGGCTTTGAGCCATGTCTCTCAGATATCAATTCTGAGCAAAGCCCGCAGAGCAACTGCATGACTAGAATAAATATCTGAAGCAAACCTAAAGTAAAAACTCAGGAGGTATTCTTTATTAAGCTGTCTATATATATTTTTTCTAAATACATTCTAAAGAAATATATGCTGTGTAAACCAGAGGAAATTCACCCAACAATATCGGCATGGTGAAAGTGAATTGAGGGGGGGGGGTGCATGCAAAGTTTGACACGTGGAAAAGGGGTTTGTTGGAGGCTTGCTGTTTGATTTGGGCCTTCTGTACCATCACTGAGCTTCTGAAAACTTTGAGTGGTGCTGCAGTAAACACATTTCAGTTGGTACTTGGAGAAGCTGGCATCATTCAGTGGCTTCTGCACTCAACTCAAGACTCTCAGCACAGCAATTTGATTGTGAACCGGCCCCTTAGCAAGGCCAGAAAATTGCATGACTGTGATTACAGAGTGGAAAGAAGATGGTGTTGTTCGTAAGAATTTTAACTTAATATTGTAAAGGCAAATCCCTGAGTAGCTTGCTTTATTTCTGGTCTGTAATAGTTTGTCTCCAAGATAGCCCATCAAGAAAGTAATGGAGTTAAGCTGCCGGGCAGAGAAGTGTAATGGCCACAGGTTAACAGGATGTGATGGAGAGAGGGCAGGAATGCTTATTTCCCAAGACAGTTGTTGTTTATCGGTAATGAAACACATCCACAGAACAGCCAGCTTCAAACTCTATCATTGCATATCCCCTTCATCCCTCCCCTTCCTTGCCGGTCTCTCATCAGTTAAAAATCTTTTTAGTTAAGCAAACAAGCAAACTTTTCATTTGCTAGTTAAAAGTCAGTTTAGATAATGTGAAAAGACGTCATATTTTTCTTTGTTTGTTATACAAGAAAATCTTTAATAAAACTATTTTTTAAAAAAAGTCAGTTCAGATGTTCAGGAGGAACATAATATAGTGTCGCCCTCGTACGAATATATTGCTTTAGAATATAGGTAGAGTAAACCACATGGTTGAAGCCTCACCCCGATCAGCTACGTTCCTATATTCAGGGAGAGGTTCAACATGGAGAAGTGTTTGAACATGTGAATTCCTATCTGCATTCTGAAACGGCGCATTCTTGAAATGTCTGTACCGTTTTTCCTGAACACTTGTGTTCCATGGCTTGCTGGCTGAAACATTGACTAGGTATACATTGTGCACACACCAAAGAATCCCGCGATTCCCGACACCCTTTGCAAACTACAGTTTTTGGGATACCCTTTGGGGGTGGGGGTGGGAATGTGCTTTCATTGTATGGTGTGCATGTGGTCATTGTAGTGCAGACATAACATTGTGGAGCAGTACACCAGTTTAGTGCAAGGAAATAATGGTTACAATATTTGGGAACAGATCGTACTTGGGACTTGTGGGAATGAATAGAGCCTCTTCTATGCTTTCCTTGTCCTTTCTCTCTTTCCACCCAGCAGTGGGAAGATCACATAACTTCTGTTCTGTTGAGGATTGGCCGCTCCCAAGGCAACCTTAGCAGAGAGGGTGTGTTAGTGAGGGGAAGTGTGAATTTGGCAGAAGCTTCAATAAGGGTTCCAGGGAGCACAAATCCAGGCAGCCAAGGAAAAAAAGATTGAAGAAGAGGAGAGAGTCTGAAGTTCTGCTCTTCACTCTGCTTCTTGAAGGGTCGACAAGCCAATTTAATTGTTGCGTGCACAGTGGTGGGTGGTCCAGTTAATCACTCCATGTAATGAAACCTAGTCTCTGGAGACCAGCCATTCAGGGAGTTGTACTAGCAAGCATGCATCACAGCCCATTTAGAGGTGCGCTTACAGTCAGCTAATAATAATAGGATCGATTTACTTTTTCTCTCCAAATCACATCACAATTCTTATAGAAAATGTCTCTCTTGTCTAATTACTCCTTTGGAAACTTTGTTTGGCAGGGAAGGGATTAACAAGAGGTTGCAAATGACACCTGCCAATGCCTCATCGCTTAACATTCTGTGTAGCCTGTGAGCAAGGAATTAGCACCTTATGGTTCCATGTCTTGATCTCTGTACAGTCATACCTCGGCTTGCGAACGTGATCCGTGCGGGAGGCACGTTTGCGCATGCACAGGGCGCGATTCAGTACTTCTGCGCATGTGCTGGACGTCAGTTTTTGTTTCTGCGCATGTGCGAGCGCTGAAACCTGGAAGTAACCCGTTCCGGTACTGCATGGTGCGCAACCTGAAAACGCGCAACCTGCAGCATTCGCAACCCAAGGTATGACTGTATCCTATATTTGGGGAGGCAGAAAGGCAGGTATGCAAAAATTATGGCCAGTGGTTCCATTTACAAGACTGTTTCATCGGCTGACTTTGCTCTACTTCTGTAGCCCCAAATTTTGACCACAGTCACCTTCTACCTTGTCAGGCCAGGAAACCCATTTTCCTATCCTGAAGCTTGGGTCATATCCACATCATTGAAAGCACTCTCATACCTTTAACCATAATGGAGAATCCTGGGAATTGTAGTTTTTTTTTTAAGGGTTCTGGCCACTGTAGCTTTTCTCAGCCTGGTACAGATATTGACCTGTAACTGACCCTTGGACATGGTGTCAGGGTTGATGGGAGTTGTAGTCCTAAACATCTGGAGGACACCAGGTTGAGGAAGACTGACGTAGAGCAGGGATGGGGAACTTGTGCCTCTCCAGAAGAAACAGAGCACTCCGTCTTTCTCTGCCACTCACCTGCGAGAAATTTCCCGTTGGGTCTCTTGAGCCCACAGCCTTGTAGAACAGGAATAGAGAACCTGTGAACTTCCAGATATTGTTGGATTACAACTCCCTTAGTGTGCATATCCTATGGCCAGGGATGGTGGGAAATGTAGTCAACAGCATCTGGAAACCCCCAGGTTTCAAATTCCTAGCCTAGAGCAAAATAAAAAAATAGTGGAACTATTGCATAACCCAACTTCACCCTCTGAGAAATCTCATGTCATATTGCAGCAGAACCCCAAGAGGACCTCAGCAGGGCTTGGTCAGAATTTTCAGAAAATATACACACAAACTCCATTGTTTCCCCAAGTTCTTTGTTTCCACTTAACGCCGTGACTTGCCCTGCCAGTACTGTAGGAAAGGCAATGAATCTCTCCCCACCGCACCCCCTTTGTGAGCCACTAAGCTTACTCCAGGCACACTGGTGTGTACAATTATCAGTTTGTTAATTAGCTTGTCTAATTGACTAAAAAAAGCCGATCCCTTAACAGAATTCGACATCTGCCCCTTTATTTTGTTTTAATACTCGATCTTTGCAAGAGAGCCAGCAGCAAAGCTAGTTCAAACCCGATATATAACAAGGACTTCGGTGTCCTACCAGTTGGGTTAATCAATCTTTAAAAAACCTTGGAATGGCTGAAAAGGTGTTCCTGTTTAATCAAGTAGCAGATACTTTAAAAAAAGTTTTAAGCAAGTGCTTATAAAAACTGGAAGTACAGTGGTACCTCTGTTTATGACCGCAATTGGTTCCGGGGAGCCGGTCGCTCCCCGAGCAGGTCGTAAATGGAGCCCCACTTCTGTGCATGCGCAAACCGCAGATAGAGCGCTTCTGCGCATGTGCGAGCTGCACAGATCACTTCTGTGCATCCGCGCAATGCAGAACGCGGATGTAAGCACTTCCGGGTCCCCGGCGGTCGTAAACCAATCGATTGCAAACCGCAGCGATCGTAAACCAAGGTATGACTTTAGCTAGTGCAGTCTTTAGAGGCAGCCTCTCAGCTCTTGCAAGACAAGAGCAAATGCCTCCTCTAAAGCAACATGCACACCACCTGAAAACAAAGAAAATACTTCAGAAATATTGTTTCTATTAGCATGCAAAATTGTGCAAATTAATTGATAACTGATTTAATTGATATAACTGCTAACATTCCGATGATTGAGTTGCAGCTCCATTAACTTTTAATACCCATAGCATACATATAGATCACATTTCAAGCGCATCCCTCCTCAAAAAAACAAAATAAAACCATCCTAGGAACAGTAGTTTAAAACCTTGCAGAGCTACAGTTCCTAGGTGTGGCTAGACATTAGCAAACATCAAGCCTCTCTAGAAATACTTTCTTCTTTTATACAGAGCAATGCTGTGCTACACAAAAACAGCACTTTCCCATGTAGGCCTTTCTGCCACACAAGCACTGCTTCCCGGATAGGACATAACAGTTCTGGACCATGGCTACAGTGGGGAGTTTGCCAGTCTGCTTTGGAGCCCAGCATTGTGTTCTCTGGATACACAGCTTTGGACTACCTACCTTTGGGTTAAGGCTTGCCTCCTTGCCAAGGCTGAACTCTTCCAGCTTGTGCACCCTCTCATTATTACCCCAGGGTATATTCGCAGCAACCTTTCAAACACCCTGCATGAGTGTTTATGCCTCCCTAACTTAAGGAATGGACGCAGGTGACACTGTGGTCTAAACCACAGAGCCTAGGGCTTGCTGATCAGTAGGTTGGTGGTTCGAATCCCCGCGACGGAGTGAGCTCCCGTTGCTCGGTCCCAGCTCCTGCCCACCTAGCAGTTCAAAAGCACGTCAAAGTGCAAGTAGATAGTTACCACTCCGGTGGGAAGGTTAACGGCGTTTCCACGCGCTGCTCTGGTTTGCCATGCTGGCCACATGACCCGGAAGCTGTCTGCAGACAAACGCTGGCTCCCTCAGCCTATAGAGCGAGATGAGCGCACAACCCCAGAGTTGTCCGCAACTGGACCTAATGGTTAGGGGTACCTTTACCTTTAACTTAAGGAATAAAAATACTTACGTACAGTTCCCGCAGCCATGTGTCTACCCCATATCCCTTTGCTTTGAGAAAGTATGAGCAGCATCACTTCTACATAGGATGCTGCACTCATCCATTTGTGCCCAGGAGGACAGAGGGAGATACAGTGCAGCCCTCTGCATTATGTCTTCTGAGCCCCATTGAGGGCAGTGGGACTTAATCCTAGATAAATGGGAATGGAATTGAAGACTTACTCTCTTTTCAAGCTACCTACATCATTAGTATTTCAACCCTTGACGAGGAAATCAGTATTAAGCTACTATTGGATCTTTTGCTGCCTAACACTAAGATACTACTGATGCAGATGTTGCTTTTTTAAAAACAACAACAACAACAATAGACTTTTAAAAATCATATTGAAATTTCCATTTTGCAATTCAAAATCTTGCACATTTTTATGTCCTTTTTTGTGTGTGTGTCTTAAAAACTCACCCAGATCTTGGATTCCTTTAGGTGCATACATTGCTTGATGGCTGTATCACCCTCTGGGTCTCACTGGGTTACGTGATCCAGAGTTACAATGGGAAGGAAGAAGTTAGTATTGCTGAGTCTGCTGACCCAGGCAGTTAATAATACAGCTGTTATCTCCTGTTGCTGCACTTCTTCCAGGGCCCTTCAGTAAACATAGGTTGTAGGCAGAGCCAGATAATAAGTTAAAAAAGCCAATGCAATTCTGGGCTGCATCAATAGGAGAATAGCATCTAGATCAAGGGAAGTAATAGTACCACTGTATTCTGCTCTGGTCAGACCTCACCTGGAATACTGTGTCCAGTTCTGGGCACCACAGTTCAAGAAGGATACTGACAAGCTGGAACGTGTCCAGAGGAGGGCAACCAAAATGGTCAAAGGCCTGGAAACGATGCCTTATGAGGAACGGCTTAGGGAGCTGGGTATGTTTAGCCTGGAGAAGAGAAGGTTAAGGGGTGATATGATAGCCATGTTCAAATATATGAAAGGATGTCATATGGAGGAGGGAGAAAGATTGTTTTCTGCTGCTCCAGAGAAGCAGACACGGAGCAATGGATTCAAACTTCAAGAAAGAAGATTCCACCTAAACATTAGGAAGAACTTTCTGACAGTAAGAGCTGTTCGGCAGTGGAATTTGCTGCCAAGGAGTGTGGTAGAGTCTCCTTCTTTGGAGGTCTTTAAGCAGAGGCTTGACAGGCATATGTCAAGAATGCTTTGATGGTGTTTCCTGCTCGGCAGGGGGTTGGACTGGATGGCCCTTGTGGTCTCTTCCAACTCTATGATTCTATGATTCTATGAATCCACTTCCTTCAATTAATTAGCTTGCACATCTTAACTTCTTCTTGGCTTTATTATCTCCCTGCCGACTTTCATAGATTCTTCACTGTCCTGCTAGATCAGGCCGGCATCCTGTTTCCAAAAGTAGCCAGCCAGATGCTTCTGGGAGCCTCCCAGGCAGGGCACGGAAACAACAGCCCTCCCTGAAATGTTTTTTGATCCATCTCCAGAACTCTTGCATGTTTTCTCCTCAAGCAAAAGTTACGACAATATGCTGCCAATGATGTGACCTCCAGCCCAGTTTGCCCACCAAGGGGCCCTCTTGGCTGGGCCAACTTGGCTTTAATGAGCTTAGTTCCCATGGCATAATGAAATGAGCCACTCTCCACTGCTTCTTTTCTTTCACTCTCCCTCCTGCAGGCTCCTCTGAACCTGCCAGGCAAGAGATTAAATCAACTGAAAAGATGCACACTCCCAGCCCGTCTTGCACTTGCCTCCTCCATTACATTCTGTCTCTGTTACCAGATGTTAGACCACTCTCCGGATTAGGCAGATTTGTGGGGGGGTGGGAGGTGGGGTAGGTTCCAGCAACAGGCAGTAGCTGTGATAGCTAACTAATGGATGCTGATAATGTAATTTGGTCCATGTTTTTAAGTGAACCAGCTTTAATCTACACTTCCCATACTGACAATACAGGCACTCTTCACATTTTGAAATGCAGGTATCAGGTATTTTAAACAACAAAACCAAAGTGTTCCAAAATGCATATCTTGCAGGCCAAATGTATCATCGAGGGAGAAATGTGTACAAAATGCACGTTTGGGGGGGAAACGTGTGCCATTTAAATGCTCGTTTTTGTGCAGGCTTAAAAGCAGGATGGGGATAGGTGGGAAACAGGATAGAAATAACTTAGCGGTTGAACACCTGCAAAACTGACACGGTCTGGAAATTGGTTGATCTGTCCCTCTCTAACTAATTGGAACTAATTGTATCCTGAGGGAGGATGCTTTGGAATTCCAGTTGCTGGGGGATGAGCACTGAGGGGCATCTGGTGCTTGCCTCCTTCCAAGAGCTACCTTGTCGCCCTTGTGGGAGGCAGGATGCTAGTCTCAATGGGCCTTTTGCAGACCTTTTCTCATATTCTCTGTGCTCCCTCCTGCAGGCCTCTACAATTCTATGGACAGCTGGATGATTGTCCCCAACATCAAGCAGAATCACTACACAGTGCATGGGCTGCAGAGTGGCACGCGATATATCTTCCTCGTCAAGGCGATAAACCAGGCTGGCAGCCGGAACAGTGAACCCGCCAGGCTCAAGACAAACAGTACGTGTCTCCAGGCATGCCTTTCTTCCAAGCAGCAAATGAGGAGGGGAAGTCGGTGTGAATGGGTTGCATTCAAGGCTCCTTTGCAGATGTATGGTTTGCTCAGGGCTGTAGTCTTAGCTCAGGAACCCCCCCCCCCCCCGGCAGTGTGTGTCACCTTTGGGGAAGCCTGTCCATCTTGGAAATTTTTACAAAGTGGCAAATTATTCAGAACTCATTCTGGATATTTGGCTGCTACTGAGGCTCAATGGACAGTGGGTCTCTGTGTGGGGGTGCTGGGCTCACTTAGTGTCTCGATTTAGGCTGCATTGGGCTCCTTCTGTTGGCAAGATTGTTGTGGCCCCAAACTGCTGGCTTGCTAGTTCTTTTATGGTAGACGAAAGCAAGGTGGGGACAAGGGCGAAGATACCCTGCTGGCTGCAAAAGGGGATGAGAAGGCAGTACATTATTGGGATGAAATGGCCAGAGTAACAGAGACACATGGTGACATCCAAAGGCCTGAAATACACTGGGCATGAGTAAATGGATGGTGAAAATAGTGCTGTTTCTCCATAAATTTCCACTTGGAACATTCTAGGTTCCAGATTCTGAGCCATTCAGTGGCAGTGTTGGCTTAGGCTAATAGGAGTTGTAGTCGAAAACATCCAGAGGTTTCCAAGTTGAGGAAGGCTGAGTTCAAGGGTCTCTGCATATAGCTAGATGGATGTAGTAATTGTGCCATTATTATGGCATTGACTTCCTCAAATTAGGGAAGTTCATGGGAGGAAAGTTTCCCATAGGGGTGTAGGAAGCTGCCTTACACTGAATTAGAACATTGACCCATATAGTTCAGTATTGACGTTCCCAGCCCTACCTGGAGATGTCAGGAATCGAACCTGGAACCTTCTACATGCAAAGCTCTACCACAGAGCTATGGCCCTTCCTCTTCTCCTTCCTTTCCAGGAATCCCCACACTCCCCATCTCACTTTACTCAGTAGGGACCCCAGTTCCTCCACAGAGGCATTTGGGGTGTCACAGCTGGCTGCATAGGGGAAGAGGAGACAGGAAGCTTTTCTTCTATGAATTTCTATAAGTTTACAAAGGATCCAAGTCACTAGACTTTTGACAGTAGTGTGAAGGTAGGCAATGCATGTAGGGAGAACAGAGGCAGGGATGGAAGGTGTCATGTTTATAAAAAATCCTGGTGCGCCATGCTCTCTGTTATAATTTGGCACAGCCTTGCACGGCCAGCAGAAGCTGAATTTTCTGTGGGATCCCACCCCCCGAAGCTCTGCCTCTCTCTGTTTTGCTTGATGTTTCAATCCTGCCCTACCTGCTGTACTTGACTGGGTGTTTTAAAATGATTTATTGCTTCCTACCACTCCCATCACTCCCCGAGAAGGCACATTGCGTGGATATAAAAACAAAATAAAACTTGCCCCGCATGTTGGAGAGAAATGGCTCAGCTTTGATGAAAAACCAAACCATAGACCTCACTCTCTTTTTATGATTTAATCACTTGGATTTTTGCGTGGGCTCCAAAGAGGATTGAATTGTTAGTTTGACAGATAAGCTGAGTGCTAACAGACCACCTCCGTCGGGGAGTAAACATGCGTCAATAAATTGCTGAGAATTAAGGATATGGGTAAGGTGGGGTGGCTAGGCCAGCCGCCTTTTCTGCCAGTCAGCTCAGAGATTAGGATGCAGCTAAGTGCTCTGCACAGAGAAACTCCATTTGCTAGATTAACTGAGCACCCAATCAAAGGCTTGGTTCATATTCTTTGCTGTGGATCTGTCAGCTTTTGGCTTCCTACGCTTGTCAAATAAGGAGCAAGAGATTTCAAGAACGTGCTGCTGAAATTCCAAGCCTAGCGATTATATTGCCGATTTGAAATAAAGAGTTTTGTTACAGAATCAGCACTCCTCACCCCCACCCCACCCTGCTGTCACGCCAAGAAGATTGCTTGGCCATTGAAACTGTGCTGGCATCTTCCAGCCCCCGAGGGGATGAGTAAAAGGGCATTCGAATGGAGAGATGCACAATCACTATTGTGGCTCTCTGATGTTACCCAGCCTCTTAATTAAAGTTGTTCCAAGGGGTCCTGCAGGACACATCTGCAAGAAAGAGTTCCACAAACCGGAAGGGTACTTTGCCAGGTGCCAGGATCCTGCGAAAGGTAGCTTGGCCATTTTCCTTTGGGATGATGTTCCTAGGTGGGCTGCAGATGCCTGCATTTGATTTTCTGTCGGGGTAACCGGATAGAAAGCAAAGAGTAGTTGTTCCATTGAGACCATTCTGAACTCAAGGAGCAAGATTTGCTCAACTGAGCCATTCATACCCAGCCCAAAGCTCGCCTGCGCCTTAATTTCAAGCACTCCTTCCCAGAAGGCAGGATTTGAATCATGCATGGGCAATTGGCAGGGCACTTTGAACTGTTCTCCTCATGCCACCTTGTGACTATTGCTGAACCACCACATCTTTCTTGTCATTGGTAATTGGGAGAGTGGGATACTACCATAATTATCATCATATTTAGAAGATATGTTTCCCCCTCCTTGAAATAAATCACTGCCATCCAATCCTGCCACATACCTCTTGTTTTTTGTACTTGTGGCTTGCATTCATTTATGTGTTTAGTATTTTTCATCTTTTCCTAAAATATTGTCTTCCCTGCACTCCAGGGAAGAGTGCTCACAGGCACTCTTGCAGTATCAAAAGTCTGTAAAAGCCATTGATAACAGGAAGAAAAAACACATAAAATAAACATTCAACAGCTTTAATGCTCAAAAGCCCCCCCCCACCCTCAGTAGATGAGTCTGACAGCTCCCCACCCCCACAGAAAACCAACAGAGATATGCTCAGGTGGGCTTTGTCTGCACATCTGCTTCTGTTGAGCAATAGAAGAATTCTGTTACTGCCCCTCCAGAAAATGCACATGCACATACTCCTGTCATATAATTGTTCAGGAATTTGCAGAACTCAGCTACAACTGAAGTCAGCAACTCCACAAAGCTCAAGAACACCCTCGAGGGGGAGCTGGCATGCTGCAGTGCCAGCTGGGCTCAGAGACCTGCCTGTTATCATCAGCTGCATATTAACCAGGATAGGTTCTGAGGAACTCTTGAGATGTGCAGCTGCAGATGGCCCAAACCGACAGGTGGGCGGGAGCCCCACCCTCCCCATCGGAACAGCTCCGGTCCTGTCTGGTGGTGCTTTCCTCAGGTTGCATAGTCTTTCCCAACGTGATTGCAGTGGAGATGGTGGCTGCAATGAATCTTGTGAAGTGGGTGGAGGATTAGATCTGCCCAACAGCCCCACCCCCATGAACCAACGTCAGGTGTGGAGCAGATAGAATTCTGATGGAAACAAGAGTTGGTATTTATGGTTGCTGCCTTCTGCCTCCAAGCAATACATAATTGTGTCCTGTCCCGTCCCCCTCCCCCAAATTTTTTTGCATTGTGTTTCCTTTGCATTGAAATGAGTGTGGTGGAATAACATGATGGCAATGTAACTTAACAGAATTTCTATAATAAGTTGCATAGGTTAGGTAACTTTGCCACAGCAGGCAGCAAGATGAATAAAGTGGATTTTTATGGAGGACGAGCTGCAGAGGCATGGAAACTGCTGCATGCCATGAATACAGGACAGACCTGAGAATGATGCCATCTTACATCCTTAGGGGGCAGGTGGGCATAGTTTAGACTCGTGGGCTGGAGATTCCCTGCTGCTGTCATGAGAATTTCTTTTACTGGAGCTGACCAAAGTTCCAGCCAGTGTTGCATTCTGTCTCTTAATGGAAGGCTTTAAAAAGAGGGCTAGAGAAATTCATGGAAGAATGTGGTCACCTGTCTACTAGACATGATGCCTACATTCTGCCTGCACTGTGGTAGGCAGTATGTCTCTGAAGGCCAGTTGCTGGTACGGTAATCACAAGTGAGGAGAACTGTGTTGATCTCGGGTCCTACTTGTAGACTTCCCATAGGTTGACCACTGTGGGAATAAGATGCTGGGCTTAGATGAGCCTTTGGCCTGATCCAGCCAAGCTGGTCTTATGAGTGAACTGGTAAGGGAATGTTCTGCAAGCGATGTGGTTCACCTGTTAGGAGCCTGGCTCTGAGTGCTGGAGAGTTTCAACTCCCAGTGGCTTGAGAGGAGGCAGGTACTTGGAAGTAGAAAGGGCGCTAGGCATACAGCAAAGGAACAACCTAGAAGCAGAGAGGCTGAGGAAGAGGGGTGGATTTTAAGCCGCATTGAGAATTTTAACTCCATGAAGGGACTCTTTGCAGACTACATTTCCCAGGATTCTTTGGGGGAAGCCACAGCAGTTTAAAGTGGCATTATTCTGCTTTAAATGCAGATGGGGCCACTGTCTTAAGCAATGGAGTATCTCTCCCCTGCACAGGTTTGGAAAGTGTGCACTTTGATGGCTGAGAGCTGAGTCTTGCCACGGTCGCCTGGCAGAATCTACAAAAAAGCAAACACCCCCCCCCCCATTTTCTGCCTTTGATTGGTTTCTGCAGCCTGAGCCTGCATGTGAGAAAAAGTCCCTTGAAGGCGAGACCTTCCATCGGTGGTGGAAAAATTAATGTGAAGCCGCGAAGGCGTGCTTTCCTGTAGGATGTAATAACAGAGCGTCTGTTGTAGGGAGTGACTGTAGATGTGGGTGAGAACGACTAAATGATGCATTGATGGTCTCTGCCACTCTGTAAGACTATTACACCAGCACTTAAGGGGGCTGTGCTCTCCCTGCAATGTGCCTGAATAGCTCCCATTAATGCTAATAGAGAATAAAGCCCTTAAGGAATTCACTTAGATCTGACTTTCCTCTGCTTTGCTGGGTCTCCAGCTCCATTTCTGTCCCTTGCACAAATATCTCCCTGGCTGTCTGTTAGCAACCCCAGAGCTGTCTTTAAGATCTGCCTTTAAAAATGTGAGGAGGCTGTAGCTCAGTGGCAGAGCATCTGCTTTGCAATGCAAAAGGTCCCAGCTTCAATCCCCAGCATCTCCAGGTGGGGAGAGACTTCTGCCAGGAAGAAATAAAAGAAGCAATAGAAATACAATTGAAAATCAACATTAATGTTTAATACAATGGGCGTGTGCCATCTCCCTTCTTAAACTACAAATCAACAGACACATGTGGACCACCTAGATGAAGCTTAGACCACATGAAGGATGAAGCAAGGACCACAGCTGGGGAATAAGACTAGACTTGATAGATATATTAGCCCTGTTGGATCTCTGGAATGGAGAAATGACCAGGGTGGTGGACATGATCGCTTCTGAGCATCCCCTCTCATGGAGCAAAACCAGCCTCTTGGTTCTCTAGGGAAGTGGTGACAATGAATTGCGTGAGACAGCAACTAGAATGATGTTGGTGGAAAACTCAGAATGAGTCCAACTGAATGCAGGCTGGAGTCTCTTTGAAGACCTATTCTGCAGCAGTGTGGACTGTGAATAAACCTTTTTCCTCTATGCCTCCATTGCATCAGTGAGGAGCTGTCCAGCAGAGCCGTTTTCAGTGCTCAGGGATCTTTTACACTCTGGCCCACATAAGGAGAATTTAGACCACTCGAAGGCCTGCTGTGAACAATTTGCTCAGCACTTCTCTGACAAAATCACCCTTCTGACTTGGACACTATAGTTGATACAGGTTCAGCGGATGTAACTTTGGCCTCTGCTTGTCCAGTATTAATGATACATTCCAATTTGTACAGCCTGAGGATGTGGACAGGGTCCTTAGAAATGTGAGAACAAATGGAAACTTAATCCAAACAAGATGGGTGCTCTTGGTCAGCTGGAAGGCAGAGCAGGGAATAGGGATTAAGCCTAGGCTGGATGGGGTAACCCTCCCCCACAGGCTTGCAATTTGGGCATCCTCCAGGACTCAGCCCCGAGTACAGATAGGAGTCAGCCCTGAGTACGGATGCCTAGGTTTCTGTGGTGGCCAGGAATGCACTTGAACAGTTAAAGCTGATGTGCCAACTGCACTCGTTCCTTGAGATGCCTGATTTGGCCACATTGACACATATAATTGTAGAGTTGGAAGGGACCACGAGGATCATCTAGTCCAACCTGCTGCAGTGCAGGAATCTTTTGCCCAACATGGGGCTCGAACCCATGACCCTGAGATAAAGAGTGTCATGCTCTACTGACTTGAGGTATCCCAGCATACCTTAGTTACATCCAGTTGGTCTGCTGTAACATGCTCTATGTGGAGCTGCCTTTGAAAAGTGCTCAGAAACGAGCCTTATATAGTCCTAAAGTGGGCACTTGCATTCCCTTCCTCAAAGCCAACCCAACAGGGACCATAGTTCTGACAGGAAGGAAGAAAGAAAGAAAGAAAGAAAGAAAGAAAGAAAGAAAGAAAGAAAGAAAGAAAGAAAGAAAGAAAGAAAGAAAGAAAGAAAGATGGAGTTTTAGAACTCCTTGACTTAGGAGGCTCATTGAACGCCTTCTCATCCAGACTCCATAAATACTGCTTTACCCATATTTATATTTGCCTTGCCCCCAGAGCATGTTTATGATTATTCGACCTTTAGTAAGCTATCTCTTAAATTGGTTATGTATGTATGTATGTATGTATGTATGTATGTATGTATGTATGTATGTATGTTTAGAATATTTGTACCCCACTCTTCAGTCAAAAAGGCTCCCCCAGTAGCTTACAATCAATTAAAAGAAAACTTATCATTACAATGTTTACTATGATTGTAATCAGCTCTGGGTTCCTCCTTTGGGCTCTGAAAGTGGCAAATAAGCAAAGCAAGCAAGCTGCTTGGAGGGATGGGGGCCTCTGTACCTTTTTAAAGTTTCTCTTTGCCCTGTGTCACCTTCGTTCTCTTTCTGGTCCTCGTAGGCCAGCCCTTCAAACTGGACCCCAAAATGGCACACAAGAAGCTGAAGATCTCCAACGATGGGCTCCAAATGGAGAAGGATGAGAGCTCCCTGAAAAAAAGCCACACCCCTGAGAGGTTCAGCGGGACAGGATGCTATGGTGCCGCAGGCAACATTTTCATTGACAGCGGCTGCCATTACTGGGAGGTGACAGTCGGCTCCTCCACCTGGTAAGTGGCCCCGCTGTTGGTGCTGATCCGAACATAGAATAAGCAGGGGCATGGTGCCCGGGAGGAAGAAGGGGTGGGCCTGTCTCCCTTTCGTTTACTCGGAGAGCTGAGTCCCCAGGCTTATAGTCCAGGAATAGATTGCTGGTTTATTGTGCCCATCAGCAAGGAACCTGCTACTTCCCTATGGCCCTGCCAGCCAAGTCCCCTTTGCCACACCTGCACAGGGGCAGCAGAAGCTGTGGGGACCTGCTCTTGCTTGGAAAACGCATACCTCTAAGAATGCCATTTTCATCAAGTCTCTTTCGCTGAAGGGCTTCATTTAAAAGCACACGTCGGCAGCGAGAGCAGCACAGGCTGTGTGTGTACTCTTCCAGGTACGTGAGCCTCGGCGCTGCTCACTCTGCACTGCAGGGAGGGAGGGCACGTATAATTGAGCCAGGGAACGGCTGCTGTGATTCAAAGCGAGCCTCGAGGCGTGTGTCACACAGAAATGCATTGATCAAAGGCACAGCAGGGAGGCAGGGGGTGGACTTGCATCTTCCAGCAGTTGCCACTGAAACATAGTCACACCCACCCACCCCAGTTTTCCAATTGAATTGCCCTCCTCTGAGCCAGCATCCATTCTTCTTTTGTCCCCACCCGCAACAAAAAGCGCTGGGTTCTACCTGGTTGGTCCGTGGCCAGAGAACCACTTCAAATTTTGTGCAAGCCCATTGTTTACACTTTGCTGTCTTAAGGGCTGGCTTCTCATTGCATGTCACTGAGCCTTAGCTGGGTGCTTAGTGGTAAGTTTGATCAATGGGCTTTGATTTGTAACCTGCCTACAAAGGCTTAGAGTGGGAAAGGACTGCAGCTCAGCGGCAGAGCGTCTTCTTTGCATGGAGAAGTTCCCAGATTCACTTCCCGGTATCTCCAGGTAGGGCCAGGTAAGACGACAACAGTACAGTTGGATGAAAGCGAGCAGTTTGAGTTGCGCGATTGAGATGGTTCTCCATTTTTAAAAAGAGAGTGGGGATTTAGAATCTGGTCTTCCCTTGTTGAAGTCCAGCACCTGGGTTGCATGCACAGCATATATTTAAAGCACATAACTTCTCCCAAATAATCTTTGGAACTGTAGTTTGTTAAGGGTGCTGAGAATTATAGCTCTGTGAGGGGTAAACTGCAATCTCCAGAATTCTTCAGGGGAAATCATATGCTTTAAATGTATGGTGTAACTCACACAACACAAACCTAGATTACGAGTAGCAAGTATCAATTGTACAACAAGCATAACCGGCTGCTGTAATCAAACACGAATTTATAAACATATAATGCAGAATAACTTCAATCACTAATTTATAAACGTATAACGCAGAATAACTTAAATAACACAACCATAAATGCCATATCACTCGTGATTCAATCCAACATCAGTTCAATGTATTCAGTCATATGCTGTAGTTCATATTGGGTATCCATATGACATATAAATTGGTTCAAAAGTACTTCCAAATGGGTGTGTAATACTTGAGATTTTTTTGTTGTTCACCGCTACCAGGAATATATATATATAGTTTGGAATATACTGTGTCTGATGGTGTCAGTTAGCGGTTATTCCACAGAATGGATTGTCCAAGCACGGTGACAAGTATAGGTGAAGACGAGATGTATATATGAAGGGGGCAAGGGAGTATCTGAAAGCAAAAAGTATCCAAAAGCAAAAGACAAGGTTATGTGCCTTGTTATGTGCCTTGTTATGCCAAAGTTGGCTTCTTCAGTGAGCGAATTGCTGCATGTTATGTTAAATGTATGGTGTGCAGACAGCCTTAGACTCTGCACCAGACTGATTGAATTAATTTAGACAGTAATACCCTGCTCACTTACCTGGAAGTAAACCAGGTAACTTGAATGGGCTTACTTCTGGGTAGACATGGTTAATTTTAAGATTGCACCACCAGCCCATGACTTCCAGTTCTTATTTCTTGTTTCAGCTAGTCTCTTGAATGCCACTGTTTGTTTGTTTTTCCTGCCTCTCCAGGTATGCAATTGGCATCGCCTATAAATCGGCCCCCAAGAATGAGTGGATTGGCAAGAACTCCTCCTCCTGGGTCTTCTCCCGCTGCAACAACAACTTTGTGGTGCGGCACAACAACAAGGAGATGCTGGTGGACGTTCACCCACAGATGAAGCGCCTGGGCATCCTCCTGGACTATGACAACAATGTGCTGTCCTTCTATGACCCGGCCAACTCTCTCCACCTGCACACCTTCGAGATATCTTTCATCCTGCCGGTCTGCCCCACCTTCACGATTTGGAACAAATCTTTAATGGTCATATCGGGTCTGCCCGCTCCAGACTTCATAGACTACCCTGGGCAGCAAGAATGCAACTGCCGACCCCAAGAGTCCCCATACGTATCAGGGATAAAAACCTGCCATTGAGGAGTGAGAACGGCCCTTCCCTTCCAGCCCCATGCCTCAGGAACTTCTGTGCAACTAGGCTGGAAGGTGGGCTTCTGCTTCCTGTCGTGGTGAGCAGCACCTTGCCACACTGGGCTAGCTTATATCCTGAGGAAAACCCACCTCTGTGGCACACCCTCTTGGAGGAGTGTGGGTGGTGTTTCGTGGACTGGATTTTGTTTTTGTTTTTATTTGGTAGCACTACTGAATTTTCTCCGATGGGAGTTGGCATGCCTTGTTCATTTCTGGTGGGGAAAAGGGTGTCATGGCAGGGCTTTGGGTGGGTCGGTCCCTTCTTGGTTACCAGGAAGTTGAAAAGCAAGACACTTCCCCCCCCCCTTTTTTTTCTTTTTGCTTCTGTGTGGAAAGAGCGTTCTTGGAACACCTAGTAGTTCCCAGCCCGCCATTTTAAGAGGGTGCCAAACAGAATTGGAACCCAAGCTGTTACCTAGAAAAGACAAGACTGTCACACATATTTAGAATCACAGGTATCCATCTTAGAGATGGGTCATTTTGCCCACCTGCAGGTGTTGCCTCCATGCGTTTGGACTGTGTGGAGGAGGAAATGGGACCACAGCTGATATACCCACTCACAATACTATATACAGTACCTGAGTCTGGGAACTCAGCACATGGTCTGCAAAGGGGGAGCCTTCACGTGAATGGGCATAGGCCTTCTACGCCATTGGAGCTCTGATCCCGTGAGGACCTACACAAGTGTTGCTGTGTTGGCTCCTCTTCTCAGCCATTGCATTGAGCATGCATATGGCAAGCAGCTCCCTGGGGTGCCCCATTTCAGGGCTGGAACCAACAAGCAAAGTCCTACATATAATCCTCCACACATCACCCAGTCATCTGAAAGAGCTCTGTACTGAGGATAAGAATCCTGTGGCTCTGCAGAAGTTGCTGGATGACAACTCACAACATCCCTCCCCATGGGCCATGCTGGCCGGGGCTGATGGGAGCTGGGATCCAACTACTTCTGCAAGGCCACGGTTTCCTCATCACTGTGATAAAAGACATGGAGGCAACATCTGCGGAGGATTATTGTATAAACAGAATGCGTACATGCTGGAAAGTCTTGGCGAGTCGCAGCAATTCCATGCATGTTCACCCCGAGTTGGCTCTGGTGATCCCATGTGGCATTTTACTGGCAGATTTATTTTGTTCCCTGAGCAGAAGTGCCTTTCATGTAAGGGTTTTGTGAACGTATGAAACAGTCCATAGTATCACAAGGAATATGCTACGTTCAGAAAAGGGGTGGCACAGTCCACAAAGCCTGAAAGATCATGGCAACTGTGCCATATGTGGCTTCTGAGATGCAGTGGTGCCTCCCTTTGCTCCCTGGACAACAGGGACTATTTCAAGTCTCTGTCTGAGTTGGGTTTGGCAGGAGCTTCCTCACAGGGAAAGGGGATGGTTGTTTTAAAAAACCCAATCACATTTAAAACATAAGAAGGAAATTTTAGCGCACAATCTAGTCCAGCAGTTTACTTGTTAACATGGGATCCCAACTGGTAGAGGCCTAAAGCAACCATCCATTCTCTGTGTTTTTCGCTTTTGACTAATCTCTTGACTCAGGCCATTTAACCTGAGGTCTCTCCACAGAGAAAAACCTGTGGTGTTGTGGTTCCCTGGAAGAATGCAGGCTTGCTGCTTCTTTGTCCAGTGGCTCCTGCTTCTTTCAAGACCACATCCTGTGTGTAGCAAATGTCATCATTGGCTTTCAGTCTGCAAAGAGTATCCTTTGCAGGGAACAGAGGAGCTGAGAAGCCTTTAGAGCACAGCCAGGAGCCCCTCCTTGTTTCCAGAAACGTTGTGCCAGATGACACAGGAACCCAAAGAAGGGGCTTTGCGTGGGAATTCTAGGCAAAAGCACTGGATGGAGCAGAGTGAAAGGCATTCCCCCTTTGCCCAGCGTAAGCGGAGGGAAGATGGCACTGTTTGTGCTTTCCTTTTGGGAGTGGCTGGTGTTGGTTCTGTGGCCTGTAGCAGTAGAAGAAAGCTAACAAATCCTAGGAGTGGAGTGTATAGGCTCAACTCCTGTCAGTTTCAGACCCTGCGCCCAGCAAGTGAGTGGCATTCCTCTCTGTGAAATCGGTAACTGTAAGATGGTGGCAACAGCGCTTAGATGGCCTTAAAGTTGGCTTAGGTAAATTTAGTTTTTGTTGCCCCAAGGCTACTGGCAGGATCCCGAGGCACACTCTTGTGCTTGCTGCTGAATTTATCTGCCAGATTAACAAGGCATGGCTGCCTTCCAAGTCTTTCTTTGAATTTTTGAATTGTATTATTGATATGGGTCTCAGCTTTAAAAACAGAGGTGTGTTTTTTTGTTTTGTTTTGTTTTTTGTTTTGCTTACGCCAGAAAGGAAACCTAGAGCATTGGTCTTCAGCTGGCGGGTTGAGATTCCCTTTTGTATCTGATCTAAGATGGGTCACAACAGCAGCACTACTACCATGAAAATAAATTACAGTATATATAGATATATATAGATTATTATTTTTTAAATCCCCAAATGCATGTTTGGGTTAAGATGGGTCCTGGGTCTGGAAAAGTTGAAGACTACTTACCTAGGGAAGAAGTGAACCCAGAAAACACACACACACACACACACACACACACACCAAAAAAAGAAGAAAAGAATCCACATCCTCTTAATGATTTTGCATTTGGAAATCCAGGATCACCTTGATGCTAATATACAGCTCTCCTTTTATCTCCGTCAATTCCATGGTGCATGGTTTTGCATAGAATCCAATAATCGGGCTTGAATTTCTGAGTATCTCAGCTTTCTTTGAGAAAGGGGGATAAAAGGGTAACTAGCCACCAACTAGTAGTCACAGAAACATTTGAAAGCATGGGGGCGAAAAAAATCTTACAGAGATTGCCACAATTTGAGAGGTAGAATACTGATTCTTGGCTTTCCTTTCTCTACCGTCTGTCCTCCAGTTGTGCTTCCGGACCACAACAGATCCTCATGTCTCCTTGCACTACCCACTTTCTGGGAACACCTCCCCACCCTGCCACACACACACACACACCAAAAAGAGATGAACACCTTCTGGAAATTCCCAGTGCTAGGATTGAGCTACTAAAGCTGGGACCTTATGCAAGATAAGGAAGCGCTCTGTTCAAACGTAATAATGCATTTGCATCAAGAAACAGCACAATCTAAAGTCAGAGTAAATTATGCAGAGTTTGCAGGGAGGGAGTTGGGTATCTTATCTGAACAGCAGCATACATGCTGGGGGGGGGTATTCCACCCCTCTCCTTTTCATCCACCCCCTGAAAATTTTCTCTTTTTGAAGGGAAGAATTTGCTCTTTCCCTGCCTTGTACTGTGTGTTAAACACAATATAGCGTCCCTCCTTATCTCTTTCAGTTTGCTTTGGGCAGATTTCCCCAGCCTGTTGCCCTCAATCTGTTTTGTACTACAACTCCCATCAGCACCAGCCAGCATGTCTTGAGGACACCAGGTTGGTGAAGGCTGGCATAGACATGCTGCATGGTCCTGCTGTGACATTCAACTCTTTCCTAGTTTTCCTCCCTTCTTTTGACTGTGCAGATGAGAGATGGCATGCTTATGAGCAGAAATAAGAACCAAGTCAGTCCCTTTGGATTTATGTTCCGTGTTGGCTGACCAGGGTGGGGCGTGTCCATGGCAGGCAGAGTCTGATGAAGGGTATGGCCTTGCGTGGATTGTTGGTAACTGAAGCAAGAAAGGCCTCTTGTTTGATCCAAAAGACAAGTGCCCTTGGCTCCCATTGTCTCCCAATTTAGGAGCTATGCAGAACTCTCTTCAGGATGCAGGCAACCTTTCCGCTTATTCAGCAGCATCTCTCACCCCATTTCCTCTTATTGGCTTGTTGAGTATTTTCCTGGTGTCTGGTCACCATCCCATGGCAGCTTCCCAGTTCCCCACCTCTATTCCCAGGGACAGAGAAACTAGCAGTCCAGATTCTGTTGGACAGCAGCAACCTCCCTCAGCTCCAGCCAGCATGCACATGGGTGAGTGATGATGGCAGCTGTGGTCCAACAACATCTGGAGGGCCAAAGTTTCCCCATCCTTTATTTATACTGTCATATCATACAGGCACATGGCAGTCAGAAGACAAACAAGTGCCCCAAGACAACCCCAGGAAGCTAATCAGGAGTTGGGAATTTAAATGTTCTCCCGCGTTTAGGAATCAGGAAGTGGTCTTGGCAGGTGCTGCCTGAGCCAGCTAATTTCCAGGTGTGTGTCAGGCATGGTGGGAGAAGTGAGTGTGGTGTTTGCCAGCAGACCAAGGTGGAGGATTCAGGAGCGACCTCCAGCTCATCCATCCTTGGCTCCTAGGGGGAATGGATTAGTGACCATAGAATCATAGAGTTGGAAGAGACCACGAGGGCCATCCAGTCCAACCCCCTGCCAAGCAGGAAACACCATCAGAGCATTCTTGACATATGGCTGTCAAGCCTCTGCTTAAAGATCTCCAAAGAAGGAGACTCCACCACACTCCTCGGTAGCAAATTCCACCACACTAAGATAGGATTGCCATACACCCAGAATTTTGCAGGCAGACCTGGAATACTGCATTCAGAAGCTCAACAGCTTTGTCGGGGTGGGTGGGGAGCTCAACAGCAGATTTTCGCTTTTTGAAATATGGCAATCCTAACTAAGGCAGTACCACTTTGGAAGGTGAGTCCATGGACTAAATGCTCCTCCATACAAATTCCCTGGGTGTGCACAAAAAAAAAATATATGCCAGAACTTATTTGTCTCTCTAACATGCTTGTTTTGGTTTATTCTTTTGGTTTTGTTTCTTTTTTGTTGTTTTCTGTTTTGTTTTGTGGATTGCCTACCTGAGGCCCACAGTAGCGCAGCTCAGACAGCAGCCTGTCACTGCAGTGGGGAGAAGGAATTATCTGCTCAGTAAGATCAGATTAACAATAAAAGCATAATATGCTTCACCATTTATTTACTTTTTTTGGGGGGGGAAATATGATTAATCAGACCGACAGGTTTCCCGGGGGGGGGAGGGGAGGAGGAGGGTTTAGGGGAAGGGAGAGTCATTCTGAAGAAAGCCCCAGTCTGTCTTTTGCTTGGTTTTCGCAACCTGGATGAATGGTTCTTTGCACGGGGGGGGGGGCGGATGCAGGACTCCAAACATTGGACTCCATCAACCTCAGCCAGCAGAGCCAATGTTCTGGGATGGTGTCAAGCAGCATTTGGAGAGCCACAGCCCCCTACCTAAACACTAGAGCTGCTTTAATGAGGGCTTAGGCTTACAAGAAAAGAGGCAGTGTAGGGGACTGCTGCTGTAGATAATGCATGCTTTGAAGTCAAGAGGCCACCAGTGATAGGGGTCCTGACATGACCTTTTGCGACCTGTCTGGACTGTTTTGCACTGCCAGTCTTCCCTCTGCCATCCAAGAGGCTCGATTCCAGATATCACAGGCACTTTTCTTTGGGACCCCATTTTTATCATTCTGTCCTCCTGCCTCCTTTGTCCATTGCAGCATCTTACAGCCCATGCAGCTGCTCTTGGGGTTTTGGCTGTGAAGGCCTTTGAGCGCCTCCACAGGAGCCAAGAATCCAACCCAGGGCCTTGACTGATTCCAGCTCTCGGCAAGTGGGGGATGTTTTTCTGAAGCTGGCTGCTGTGGTTGCAGTGAGGGATGCTTTTTCATCAACTCTGAATTGCCTGTGCTAATGGCAGCAGGGTGATAATAGCTTCTCCTGGGAGCAGGAGATCAGAAAGAGCTGGAGCGCTTCCCTAGCACAGTGTTTTCTACATCTCTTAAAGAGTTTTTGAGGCTGGCTACTTTAATGAAAGCAGGAGAGCACACTGCAGCTGCAAGCAAATGACACCTCCCTTGTCATGTGTTGGGAAATCGTCTTTCTGTGTGCAAGCATCTTTGGGAAATAAACATCTGCTCAGAGCACTGGTGAGAAGGAACAGACTGGGCGTCTGAGAGCATCACAAGGCATTTGCACCCTGACTTCCTCCTTCCTTCTCCAGCCAAATGCAGTGAGAACAAATAAAAATAGTCACCTGGTGCTTCAAGTCTCTCTCTCTCTCTCTCTCTCTCTCTCTCTCTCTCTCTCTCTCTCTCTCTCTGTGCCTGGTCACAGCATACCAGCTCAACGTGTGGCTGGCTGAGGTTACAGTGACTGGGCGGGCTTGTTTTCTGATCACCCCAGCAGCACTGATGAGGACTACCAGAGAGGGCACGTGGCCTCCATTAGGGCCTAAGCACAAGGACCATTTAGCATGACACTTGATCAGTTTTACACTGATTAAAGTGGTACTGGATAGAGCCAGCCCTCTGGCAGGCAGCGGAAGGGAAGAGGCAATGGGTGGTGATGCTTATGACTTTGGTCCAGCTAGTAGGAAATGTCTATTTCCTTTGCCTTTGTCTGCTAGGATCCAAGCTGCAGCTGTGTTTTGTACCAGCAAAATATATGAGGGAAATGGAAAGGTACCTGCGTCTTCCTCCATCACTATTTTAGCAGTGTGCTCAGTGTGGGGAACTTCTCTAGCGACACTTGGCTTTATAACTTCAGGCCAAATCTGCACCATGCATTTAAAGCATGTGGTTTCCCCTAAATAATCCTGGAAGCTCATGATTACCCCTCCTCACAGAGCTACAATTCTCAGCACCCTATAGCTCCCAGAATTCTTTGGGGGGGAAACCATGTTAAATGTGCTTTAAATGTGAATGCGACCTCAGTCCCTAGCAGCCAGCCTGCGTGTTAATTGCTCCACACCTAACATGTAGCATCCTCTTGATGTGGAAACACCCAGTGGTGATTATGAGAGAGTCTGTGCCCATGACAGAAATCCCTGGGATTAGAGGGCCGTGTACTTTTGGTACTATTGCAGTCATAACATGGTGGCACTTCTGCATTCAACCCGTTTACTTCGGTGGGGTCAAAGAAGTGAAATAATTTGGAGCCCACTTAAGGAGCTTCTTTTCCCCCTGGAGACATCTGTTGGCTCTTCCCTGACCCCTGACCCAATGCTGCACTTGGCTATTTGTATCATATTAGCTGCACTGTAATCTAATTTTGGGGATGTGGTGAAATTTTGGTTACCGTGAAACCTGTCGGACTTTCTTTTCATATGTAACATAATCGGGGTTTTTTTGCAGCTTCTTTGTTAATGTGTATATATAAAATATAAATATATATATATATATATACATAAAAAATATAATATATATGTATATGTTCCAGGTGTGTCTTTGTGTGGAGCAGAACATTGGGCATTTGGGCTAAACTGTGTGGTTATAATTTGGGTGCAGAAATTTCATCCCCTGATGGCAAAAGCCATGCCCGAGATTAACCAGTGTTAAATGTGACTCTGTGTTCACACACACACACACACACACACACACCCCTTCGCCAATTGGTTCTCAGCACTTCCTGGGTTCTTTTGCCCACTCCATGTTGGTGGGATCAAAGAGGAAAATGGACAGCTCTGGGTTTAAAGCAGCTTCCTAAATATCCATAGCATCCTTCTGGTTCCAGACTCCCCACCCCCTGATCAGAGCAACCAACTTAGGAGTGTCTTCAAAGCACCAAATCCATCTTTTTCCTTCAAAGAGGTCTTCGTGAATCCTTAACTCTTAGTATAGGAGTATTGGGACTTTTCTCGTCATGGAGCTTTCCCTGGAGTACTGTGCAAATTTCCTTCTCCCCTCCTTCCCTCGATATTTCAACTACAGTGGTACCTCTACTTATGAATAACTCTACTTACGAATGGAGCTCTGTCCGCCATCTTGCATGCGGTTTAGATAGGATTTTTTCTACTTACGAATTTTTAGATAGGGTTGCTTCGACTTACGAATTTTTTCTCCCAATGCATTCCTATGGGATTCGACTTACAAATTTTTCCGACTTACAAATGTGCGTTCAGAACGCATTAAATTCGTAAGTAGAGGTACCACTGTATATGCTGCTGCTGTCCCCTCTCCAGCTTCCAAGGAGGAAGAGAGGATCCCAGCCCAGCTACATCAAGCCTCTGCCAACCCCTAGCCACAATAAACATCTGATAGTATCCAAACGGGAGGAATGATTCAGAGGCCTCTCGTGTTGAAATCAACAACAGCTCTGGGTTTTTTTCCCTGCTGGCTCAATGTGACCTGTGGCAGCACAGCCTATTTTGAGCATGTCAAAAGGGGCTCCCATGTTTGGATTAATGCAGAGGAGCTGCTAAATACTTAAAGGGCACAATGCCCATGAGACAAATTTGCATGTACTATTTTATATGATAGATGTTTCTGGGGAAACAATAGGGTGAATGCCTGGGGCACTGCACTTTGCAGTATGTCCCAACTGCTCCATATGGCAGAGTAAAATACACACACATACACTTAAGTTTAAAAAGGGAGAAGGGGCAAGAGATTTAGGACCTGCTGGAAAAAGCTCCCTGAGCTGCCCTGTTTTGATGTAGACACATGTAGAATTCCTCTGCAGGAGAGGGCACCCACCTACTTCCCCGCTTTGTGCTGAGAAGCTCTACATTGGTACACACATGGAACTGCTCCTGACATGCTTTGGCTTGTAGAAGCACAGCAACCAAGGGTGAGGGTGCTGGGAGTAGCAGCTGGTGTGCAGGGGCGGCAGCACTTACATGACCTCCCATCACTGGAGCACTAGTCCTTTCTGTCAGAGGTGAGGTGGTAGGGATTTTGGCACAGTACTCCCTTTCACATGTTTGCACTATGCACTTCCCACCCCATCAATTCTCCCTCCTAGAACGGCGCAGTGATGCAGGTGATTGGACCTTTAAGTATGTGCCACTGCCCCTCCACACCAACCGCTACTGGGTGCAGGGCTAGCCCAAGCACACATCCTGCTCACATGCAGGGGTGTGGGGTTATCTGAATTCCCCTAGCATTGATACCTGAAGCTGTGTTCTCTGCCCACCTTAAGAGAGGCTTACAGAATTAGCTGGACTAGACCTATCTAGTCCAGCATCCCGTCTCACACAGTGGCCAACCAGGTGCCCCAGGGAAGCCCATAGGTCAGGCTTCCTCAACCTCTGCCCTCCAGATGTTTTGAGACTACAATTCCCATCATCCCTGACCACTGGTCCTGCTAGCTAGGGATCATGGGAGTTGTGGGCCAAAAACATCTGGGGGGACGAGGTTGAGATAGCCTGCCATAGGTAAAAGTGTGAGGAGAGCTGCTGCACAAAATTAGCAACTCAGGGTTGCTCAAAGTGATCTCTTTCTGGGTGCTTTGGAACTTACAGGATGGGTGGCAGGGGCAGGGAAAGGATATGTCTCTCCTAAGAAATGTTTCTTTTAATGTGCTCTCCATAGCTGGATTGTTATTTCAGAAAAGCTCATATAAGAACAGAATGAGGGCATAGGAGTCGGTTTGGTGGTCTTTTTCGCAAAGCCCAGTGTACATTTTCACACATCAAGAGATGCATGCTCAAAAATCCCAACCACCAGTCTCATAGCCCTGTTCATGCACACATAGGAAGAGGAGAAGAGGGACTGGGTCTTGCCAGCAGAAGATGAGGCAGAAACAGCCTACATTCAGGCTTACCCGGAGACAGGAACAGGTGTAGGTTTGTTCCTATGGGAAGAGCTCTGGCTTTCCCTCTCTTCCCTCTTGTACTGACACATGTACAGCCTCAAGATCAAAAGATGTTACACACACACCATTTCATGTTCCAGGGGGTTATTTGCTATGCTTGCTTTATTTCCATGCGCTGCTTATTTGCATCCATGTTTTTGTTTAGTGCTTTTTTTAAAGGGCTTTTCACATGAGAGAGAGAGAGAGAGAGAGAGAGAGAGAGAGAGAGAAGGGAGGGAGGGAGGGAGGGAGGGAGGGAGGGAGGGAGGGAGGGAGGGAGGGAGGGGAGGGAGGGAGGGAGGGAGGGAGGGAGGGAGGAAATAGTGTGCATGGGGTTTTGGTTACACTTTGACAACCTCTCGCAGAAGGAGGGGCATTTGGAACCATGACTGACAGAAGAGCCAGCCTGTCAACAGGGTGCACAGCCCTAGCCAAAGGAAAAGAGTAGAAAGTTTCAGGACTGATGCAAGGGTTGGTCAGCTGTGCAAATCCATCTCGCTTGTAGCACAAAAACAGGTTCCACTTAAGCTTGATCCAGGGGAAAATATGATAGGTTTCATAGACATATTGCCGCCATCTCAGACTCACCACTGAAATGTACATTACTCCATGTATCCTTCCTTGATTTCCTGCTGGGATGAAGGTGACTAATGGGTGCCCAAAGATGGGTGGTGTCACTAAAAGCTTTTGGGCATTTCTGGCTCTGCAAGTGTCAAATCATACCTGGCCTCGCCACCCTCTGTAATAACAGCCACTGCACAAGAAAGTGGATGCATGATTTCACTTGTCTCTAATCCAAGAGAGGAATGGTGGGGGAATTTGTTTCACTTTGCATTTAAAGGCAAGCCTACCTGTTTCGCACTCTCTTAAACAATACAAGTATTGAAACACAGCCATCCTTCAAAACTTGTACCTCTCTGAATTTTGCTATGTTGTTCTCCAGCCTTGCAATGTGCACTTGCAAAATGCATTTACTAAGGTAAAATTTGCATTAAAATACCCATATTGGTGAAGGTAACATACAAAAGTGCATTATTTTAGGGGAAATGGCACTGGGGGGGAATGAGTATATCAGACAAAATTATGTACAAATGTGTATATTAGGACAAATCTGCATTAAAATACTGATGAATTTTCATGGCCTTTTTTTTTAAGCCTAAGGAGTAACTCTCCACTTTCACTATAAAATATCCTGTCAGGCTGTTCTGAGTAACAAGGAGACTTTTGCTTAATAAAGATTCTTGACCTGATTAACAGGTATCACAGGTATGCAGGTGTTTGGGGGTGCAGATGGTGCTGTTCCTGCCTGGGTCACCTCCCTGCTCAGTCAAATATTCTTGGATGGCATTCCCAAACCATCCAAGGACTGTATGGGCTGTGGCTGCCATGCAAGCAATCAGTGAAAGGAACTTTGTCTTCCCTGGATGAGAAATTGACTGGCTGGCTGGCAGGGAAGGAGGGAGGGAGAAGTGGAGCGCCTGCTGTTTTGGGGAATGAGATGCTCTGATGCCACCTAAGCCTGGTTGAACATTAGTTTGTAAAATATTTATAAAGTTGGGAACATATGGTGCAAACCCACACAAAATATAAAACATTTTCTTCTTCTTTATTCTTTGCTCAGGGCTTTCTCCCATGAAACATTAATGTCTGAGATGAGGCGAAGGATCAAATAGCGGCTGCTATTATTGGGATGAATCCACAGCATTTTCAAGGGCTGTTTGTAGGGCTGAGCTCAGAACAGCAGCAAATGAGGCTCCTGTGTTATGAAGAACCCAACTGCACATTTTGAATAGGGGTAGCAAGGTGATAGGGGTGACTTCAGACCCTTTCTCTAGTTGGGGGTGGGCAAAGAAGGATTAATATAAAAAAAGCCAGGTAACTTTGAGCCATCTCCAAACTTTCTTTCTAAAAATAAGAGGTGAACATAGGAATATAGGAAGCTGCCTTGTGAGACAGACCATTGGTTCAATGATCTCAGGAATGGATTATCTATACTGTCTGGCAATGGTTTTGCAGGGTTTCAGCTAGGGACAGCCCTATCAGGAAATGCTGGGGACTAAACTTGGTAAGTTCTGCATGCGAGACATTCTCTACCACTGAGCTGCAACCCTTCCCAAAGGCGGCAGAGGGATCTCTTCCCTTTGCCCATCTCTGCTTAAGCTTGAGGCCTGGAGGTTCTTCAGCAAAAGCGAAAAGCACTCTTAATAAGCTCTGGGGCACCCATTATTTCACGGGTTGCTGGCAAGAGGCCTGGCACTGACTACAAGGAAACTTTCAATTTTCACTCCTAAGATTAGAAAACTGAGGTGTTTAAAGGAAAGTTGTCACCTCATGCCACTGCAGAGACCAGTGTCCTTGTTTGTATGTGCCACATAAGAATGTCCACACATTACATTTATTGAGTGTACAATTTGTGTAACTGCATACAAAAATAGTTATTCATATGTAGCATTCAACAAGTGTGCACAACAGTTGAACTATATACGTAAATCCAAACTCTTTCACACAAATATTTGTACATGTGTAGAGACAGGTATTTATACACTGTGTTAAGTGTAATGTGTGAACAAGCCTATCATGTCAAGCTAAATAAAAATATGCTCTACTACTGAGCTACTGCTCCTCTTTTATTCCACAATGGAGCTCAAGGCAACATGCATGAAGTTTCTGTGGCTGGGTTTTCAGCATCTCCAGGCCCTGCAAAGTCAAAGTAGACAATACAGAGATAGAGGCAGCTATCCTGACTCAAGGCAGCTTCCTGCAATCTGTCTCTGCTCTAAGAGGGAGTGCTTGTTCTCATTCTTCTGACATTCTGAAGCAATGCATTTTTTGCAATTGGCTGCTGTTGCCTTGCAGAATAGGCCAAGCAAATCACAGTCCTCGAACAAAGCTATTGAGGGACATCAGAAAGCAGCCACCTTTTGTGTGCAAGTGGCAGCTTCTGTGTTTTGGACACAGGCCAAATGCTGGAGGACAGGCACAGCAAACAGCATGCTGCTCACTTAAGTGCCAGAGAACATGCTTTCCTTCTGAAAGGAAGGTCCAAGGCTCATTTGCTGGCATCTCTTCTGTAATGGATTTCAGGGACCACAACCAAGAACTGCATAGAACAATGACATCCCATCATTGTCTGTTTGGTCCTTAAGCTAGCTCCTAAGACTCCACCAGGAACTGCTCATACATTTTGAAGCCTATCTTCAGAAACTTAAATAAACAAACATCCTCAAGAGGTGACATGCAGCCCTACACCTCTGGCTCCTGTCTTAAACTGTCAGAATGGAAATCTCTAGTACAGGGGTCAGCAAGGTTTACCTTGCCTGGGCCTGTTCACTGCAGTGCACAACCGCGATTTCCGGCATCTGTGCGCAGACACAATTTATGGTGTCTGTGCAGACGCAATTTTCAGCACCGTGAAAGCAAGTCCCCACGCCGTGCTGCGCCGGTTTAGCGCAGCACATGGCAACTCGCCGAGCAGTCAGCTCAGTTTGGGGGTTGCTTGGGGGCCGGTTAAACGACCCCCGTGGGCCGCTTGTGGTGCATGGGCCTTAGGTTGCCGACCCCTGCTCTAGTAACTCTTCTTACCTAGTACATACTCCTTACTTTCTCTCCCTGTTCAGTGGCGGGCCCAACAGAAATGTTGGAGTCCTCTGGTGACTCCATTTCCTCTTCACATATATACTATCTCAACAGTGCTTTTGACATGGGCTGAGCAGAGTTTCCTTGGTTTCATCTGCACACAGCATGGGTGCTTCCAGGCTGCCACTATTTCGGGGTGGGATTCCATCACTTGTCAGCAAGCTCACATTGTGCAATTAATGTTGCTTATGACAGCCTGGCACAACATACCTGCTTCCCCCAAAATGATAGGGAAATTCATTGGGGATGGCTGCATAACACTTGCTTTGAAGCAACATCATGTAACCTCCCCAGAGACAAATAAGGATAAATAGCCAACATCATCTAATCTCCCTGCAAACACACACAAAAAGCACAATAAATAAGTCATCTGGAAGCACCCCATGCCTGTTAACATAAGAATGTAAGAAAAGCACTGCTGGATCAGGCCAAATGGCCATCTAGTCCAGCATCCTGTTCTCACATTAGCAGACCAAATGCCCCAAGGGGAAATCACAGCACTCTCCCCTTCTGTGATTTCCAGAAACTGGTATTCGGAAGCATTACTGTGTCCAACAATGGAGGCAGAACATAGCCACCATTGCTAGTTGTCATCAATAGGTTTCTCTTCCAGGAATTTGTTTAATTCGCTTGTGAAGCCTTCTAGGTTGGTGGCTATCACTCCCTCATGTGAGAGTGGGTTCCATAGTTTAACTTCTCACTGCATGAAGAAGTCCTTTCTTTCTTTTTGTCCTGAATCTTCCAGCATGCGACTTCGTTAGAAGTCCACAAGCTCTAGTGTTTTTTAGAGAAGGGGGGAGGGACTTTTCTCTATCCACTTTCTCTTTGCCATACGAATGTTTACACATTTCTACCCTGTCGCATCTTCCTCAATTTTCCCCTAAACTAAATACTGTAGACTGAGAAGCTGCAACCTTTCTTCACAGAGAAGTCACCCCCTCATTTGGGCTGACCTTTCCTGATCTTTCTGTTGGATGATCCATATAGCATTGAACATATGGCAGCTTTTTAATATAAAGCACAGCTCTGCAAGTGGAAAAACCCAGCCTCTTCTCTGTGTTGTGCCCATAATGGTTGTTAATTTGTCAAAACAAGTCCAGTTCCAAATCTGCCCACTGAACTTGGAGCGCGCCTAGCTTGGAGGAGGAAGTGAAGAAGACTGTGTGGGTGATACAGTGAGGCTGATGTCAGATAAAAGCATCGCTCCTCTTCAATCCCTCCGCTGTCTTCCCTGTGGCTTCTTCACGTCCCCAGTTTTTAAATCTTCTCACACACTCTGACTGGCTTTCTGACAGATGCCCCCACTGGGCTTTTGCAATGGAATAAAAGGACTGGGCTGATGTTTGTTAGCAGCAGTTTTTGTCTGGGAAAAAAAAACTTGCTGTGGCTTATTGCCCTGACAGGAGAAGGCTCTTTCTCCCAAACAGCCCCCCCCCCCCATCTTTGATGGCAGCACCTTCAGGCTCAAGTGATAAACCCCATTGCTTGCTTCTGCAAATGTTCCAGCTGCAGTAAAAACAGGTTTGGAATTTGACCACCAAAGGGGTGGGGTGGGGTGAGAATAGATGATGGCAGGAAACAGCATTGCCCAGTTCTCCTAGAATAATAGGATTGAAGAATTTGAAAGGGGCATTGGAGGTCATCAAGTCCATGCAAGAATATGCAAATACAGCTCTCCTGTTGTATGGCTGTCCAACCTCTGCTTATACACCTCCAGTGAACTTGCACCTATCCAAAACAGAACCATAGAATTGTCGAGTTGGAAGGGACCCGGAGGAGGTTCATCTACCGTAGTCCACGGGTAGGCAACCTAAGGCCCAGGGGCCGGATCAGGCCCAATTGCCTTCTAAATCCAACCCACAGACGGTCTGGGAATCAGCATGTTTTTACATGAGTAGAATGTGTGCTTTTATTTAAAATGCATCTCTGGGTTATTTGCGGGGCATAGGAATTCGTTCATTTTCTTTTTCTTCCAAAATAAACTCCAGCCCCCCACAACGTCTGAGGGACAGTGGACCACCCCCCTGCTGAAAAAGTTTGCTGACCCCTGATCTAGTCCAACCCCCTGAAGTGCAGGAATCTCAGCTAAAGCATCCATGGCAGATGGCCATCCAATCTCTGATTAAGAACCTCCAAGGAAGGAGGTTCCACAACCTCCCAAGGGAGTCTGTTCCACTGATGAACAACCCGGTCCCTTACCGTCAGAAAGTTATTCCCAACGTTTAGTCAGAATTCCTTTCTTGTATCTTGAAGGCATTGGCTTCAGTGTTAGTTTATTCCACTGTCAGAAAGCTTTCAGTGTTAGGAAATGTCTCCTCAACTTGACTTTCCCTGAAATTTTCAACCGGTGGTTCTTGTGGCATTGATCATAATGTGTTCCAAAAGCGACTGCTGCTTCCTAAAAACATAGGAGGTGTCCATTAGTAACCTTACCTGGCCTTAACTCATCGTTACATTACACCACCTTCCAACTGGGTTGCTTTCAAGGACATTTCAGGATCCCTCCCCTTGTTCTTTAATTCACCCTTCTGGAGAAAGCCGCATTTCGACAGCCCTCCTTGATGTCTGAGCGCAGGAATCTTGATAGATCTAATCACCACCCCCAACCTAAGCTGCTGACCTAGCTTTCTGCAAGGAGGGGGTCCAGTGCTTCTCATTCACAGCTATTAGCCCTGCTGTCAGATAGGATTGTGCTCATGCAGGCCCACCCTAGCCATAGAGCAGGGCAGCCGAAAACAAAGGTAGTGATGGAATAGTAATTAAATTGCCATTAGATGGATAGCAGATTGTCTGGCAGCTGACAGTGAGTGAAAATGTTCCGTTCTGTCATGTTTTATCAGCATGGAAACCATTTGCAAGTTGCTCTAATTACAACCCTAATTGCCAATGTGATTAGGGGCCCTGCAGCTGTTCATTAAATGCATGTCACCCTCAGCCAGCGGGCTGTGAAGGGAGTATTTACTTAATGGAATTGAGCGCAAGGTGAGGGCAAGGAAGCCACGCCAAAGCAGTGAGTTGTTTAAGCTTCAGGATTCCAGTGTCAGGTTTGCCAGGAGAGCCTGCTGGCGGGGCTCAGAGTGCCTGGAAATGTTGCCGCTGTGCAATTCACACAACCTGGGGGCAGCACTATGGTGGAACTTGTGCAAGACGCTCTCAGGGTCTATCCACCTCCTTCTCTTCCCAGATGCACCCAGGAGCCCCTGTTCAGGATTCCACTCAGTCTGCTCAACCCCATTCCCCCTACATCTTAGTTTTCCTCCCCACTCCCACTGAGCACACTCAGTCCTTTATGAGCCGTTTTTGGTGTACCGGTATCACTTTGCCTGAAGTGTTAAAGCTTTCTTAAAGCTTTCTAGTACTTCTACAGACCTCAGTGTTCCCCAAAGCCTATTGATCCATGTGCTTTTTGGCTTAAAAAAAACCCCAACCAATGGCAGTTGTATCCTGGAAACTGGAAACAGAGGGAACAAGCCAGATCTGCAACAAAATGTTGCAGTTGTGGTATGCTTCTGCTAAGGATTCTCCATTCCATTTCCTCCTCCCTCCCTGTTCTTCACCATTTTAGCATCACCAAAAGTCAGCATAAAGTTTCCACTGAGCAAGACCAGTCCCCACTGGTATGTTGCCCAACCCCCACATCCCCACAGTCTGTTTCTTACAGATTTCCTTTGTACTCTGACAAATCTTTGGGTTCTCCCCCAAACCTGCATCTCTGTGGAATGTGCTGTTTCAGCTACCTAAGGACTGGAACTCACATAATTCAGTTTCCTGTTGGTATACAGGGGGTGGTATTTCATGAGGATTCCACGACTAGCATTTCCTGTGCATTCCCCCCAAGCTGGGAGCAGAATCCAGCAGCACTTGCTCCCGGCCAGCAAGAATTTAAATGAAAAGATATACATGAGGGAGAGAAGCAATTCTGAAGAAAGGTAATTAAAGCTCAATGTTTGCCCGCCAGCAAACGAAGCAGGACTCTGCAATCAAGTGGCAGTTGCAAACATCTGATGTCCCACTAAGTTATTTTGCCCCATTTAGAACCATCTGTTCAAAAGACTCAATGCCACGCTGTGCAGGGGGTTCCCCGGAAAGCACTCGCACTGTAACGGAGAGGTACAATCACTCTGCTCCTGTAGACGGAGAGGGCAGCAATGTACACTTGCCCCAGGACTCAGGGGGCCAACCCATAACTAAAGCAGTTGGTTCATCATGGCCCACATCCCTTGTGCCCATGTGACCTCGTGGCTTGCCTCCCCCCCCCAATCCCATTCAGGCCGCATTGGCCCTTCATCCTGCCCTTGGGGGCTTCCTTTGCTGGGTGAGTGGACTTCTTGGACAAAGCAATTTTTTAAAAAAGAGCGCCAGAACTGCGCTCCAGGGCATTCCAGCAGTGGGGCAGGGGGGGGGGGGAGAGCCCTGTCCCTACAAATCCTGATGCTGCTGGCAGGGGTAGGCTGGAGATGCAGCAGGGAATAAAAGAGCTGCTGGCAGTCTCATCATGGCCAAGCAAATGCACAGGCACAGTGAAAGGGAAGCAGTTGCAACAATTAAATAGTGCAGTGAGAAACTCCCAAGGGGTGCCAGCTGGCTGTTGGGTGCTTGGGAATCTTCTGCACCCAAAACAAGGCAGGATTGACCTCCCCACATATTTGATAATGCATGGGGAGGTCAATTCAGCTTTCTGCAGGGTTTCAGTGTTCAAAGAAAAGTTCCCAACGGGAGATCTTTCTTGCCCGTTTGAACCAGGCACGGTTGCCTCCTGTGTGTGAAAATATGAGGAATGTTCATTCTGAGGAAAATCCTGCCCTTTGCCATTTTTATCGTAGGTAGGTAGGTAGGTGCTTGATTAACCAGGGGCACGTTTATCATTTATTAAGTTTTAACACTGATTAATCTGTTTCGACTGATTGACTAGCAGAGCAGAGTCACAATACTGTACTCAAAATCCCAAAATCTGTCACATAAATTATGTAGCAAAATGGATTTCCTTTGGATTTCCTGAGCCTAGGACCTGAATCCCAGGTTCAAATGACGAAAGGGGATTTTGGCTGAACATTAGGAAGACTTTCCGGATGGTAGGAGCTGTGGGACTGTGGAACAGACTGCCTCAAAAAGTTATGGATTCTTATTGGGGGTTTTTTAAGGGTTTTAATAAGAAAGTGCATGGCTGCCTATCAGGGATGTTGTAGGAGCAGGTTTTCTGCACCGGGAGAGGCTTGGCTGGATGACCTTTTAGGTCTCTTCCAACTTCACTTATTCTCCATGGTTCCACTTTCAGGGGAACACTTTAAAATGTAGCTACATGTAGAGAAAAAAACTTTAAAATGGGGCTGACTGCTTTAGAAACAAAAGGTTCACGTGCTGGCTGTTTAATCTGGATTTATTAATTTGCTGTGCAGTTTTCATGCTAATGTTTGGATCCCTGGTTTTGTACATCAAACAGTTGTTTACAAGACATGAGCCATGAGGTGATTAAAGACTCTTGTAAATAAATCAAGACATTGCTATTGTCTCAAGCCTTAAGCTGCTTCCACAGAGACACTTACAATCTGTTTTTAAATTTAGCATGTCTCTATTATGACATCACACTGATCCAGATTATGCACATCCCAATATTTCATGTTTATGTGCCCTGAGGAATGTCACATCCACCATTTTATAGGGTGAAAAGAAAAATGAAGATTAAAGTACATAAAAAGGAACGAGGACTATTGCAAGGAAGGCAGCTATTGAACGGACCGTTCTGAAGAGTAGTAAGAGAGGTAATTAAATGCTGCAGGGAGCCCCAATACTGCCTGTTTCTGAGGCAAAAAAAAATACTCAACATGGAAGCAAGCATGAGAAGTTAATTAAGCCAAGTCAGGGAAAGGTGCTAATTACCCCCAATAACAAGCTGCAAACACACAGCTCTCTTAATTGGGAATTACTCATAAGACAAAATGCATGACTCTGTTATTGCAGGACACTGAACTGTGTGCTAATGATGCTGGGCCCAGTATGGAAAGGAGAAGGTTAGATTTGTTCTGTTTTTCTTAAATGAGTGTTTGGGGAAGCGGGGCGGGGTGGGGTTGATGCCACACACAATGCTTAGATTCCTGAAGCACTGGTAACCATTTTACTAGATCGAAGATGGCTGCTGTCTGGGCATAGCTGCCAAGTTTTCCCTTTTCTCGCGGGGAAGCCTATTCAGCATAAGGAAAAATCCCTTTAAAAAAGGGATAACTTGGCAGCTATGTGTCTGGGGCAAGGAAGGGGAAACTGTCCTGAGGAGTTGACCTGGCACAAATGGTGTTGCCATCACTACATTTTACTGCGGTGGGGGAGTCCAGTGATCGCTCAGCTTACAATGAAACAAAATGTGGGTGGTTTTGTCGGAGGGGGTGTCACCTTTGTCACCAATGTTCGTAGTGGCAACACCAATCACTATCTACTGCGGAGCTTTCCAAACTGTGTTTTGCGACACATTAGTGTGTCAGCTGCAGTGTGTAGCTGCATCGTGCAAACACTCCCCACGCTCCTCCCGGGGCTGGAAAGGGGGTTTGTTTAACCTCCGATTTGCTAGTAAAACTGAATTACTGTGTCACAAAATGACGCATGTCTAAAAAGTGTCACCAATATGAAAAGTGTGGAAAGCGCTGATCTACACAGTGTGTGAAGGGGCTCCTTGTGTTTACTGATGCATTTGTGTACAACTTCACATCAGAGAACACTTACAGGTGTTGCATACCCTCCTAACATGTTGAATTCCAAAACTGGGACTCACATCTTTCTGTCCGTGCTCCTGCACGACTCACATGACCCATGTGAGATAATAGAGCCCAAAAGGCACACTTTGGGGGGGGGGGCATGCTCTCACATTGCCCAAAAACATTTGTTTTGGAGTGCTGCATTAGATTGCGGCTCCGAAAAGCACTTTTTTGGGGTGGGTGGGAAAGATCTCGGTGCAAAATCATGGTGTCCCAAATGGCTGCTTGCTCTCAAAGGATATCCTGCTTTTTCCAGGACACTTGCAGGCTATAGTGCTGGTATGAACATAGCTTTAAAATGCTAACCGAATGCTCAGACAGTGGGCAGCTATAGTCACAATGTGAATCGTATGTATTTGTGGTACTCCGAACGCTCAAATGTCTCAGAAACTTGGAAAGGAAGGTTGCTGGTTAGTGAGGCAAAACCAGGTTCCCCCAATCATGAGCTTATCTTGGCCAGGGGCTAGGAAACTGCCATTTAAATGGGGGGGGGGTTTAAACCCTGGTCTCCCAGACACTTAACACAGCACTCTAACCACTATGTCACACTGTTTTTTATACTGGATTATCAAAGCTGAAGGCAGCTTCCCAGTGTTGCAATGCCCAAATGATACAACCTGCTATCCGTAAACCTGTCCAAGTCTGGTGATCTCCAGAGGCTTTTTCCCTGGAAGGTCCATTCGCACAGGTGCAGCAAGTGGTGACTCGTTTTGAGCGTAATATTTTTTTCAGCTCTGATTTGTTCTCCTCAGAGAGGCTTGCATGGCACCAAATCTTATGTGGTGTAGCAATTAAGAGTGTTGAGCTGTGGCATGGGGAAACAATGCAAGTACAGTAATGGGCAGTGATGGGCAAGCTTTTGAGCTTGGTGTGTCAAAATTCGCAAAAAAACCCCACAAAAACCTGAGCATAACTCGGGTGGTGTGTCACTTCAAGAAAAAAACCATAATTTTGCGATATTTATAGTTTAAATAACAAAAATGTATAATTGTAATATATAACTGTATTTAATAAACCAAAAACTAATTCTTTAACCTAACCAAACCAAAAAACCCTTATTTATCACAAAGTGCCCAGAGTTGTTGAGCTTTTTGGGGGGAGCTGTTGACCAAAGTTTTGGAGGGTTTTTTGGGGGGTGCAAAAGTTGCTTTGCCTTTGGGGGGGGTGCCCCAAAGATGCTGCGCTTTTTTGGAGGGGGGGAGAGAACAGGGGGGGGGAATGACAAATAATACCTTCGATGGAACTAACACGCAGCACCGACATAGTCTGCCAAAGCGCCAAAAAAACCCAGCACAGAACGGGTTAAAAAATGAACGCTGTTACACCCAATCATCGTCTGCCAAAGCGCCAGAAAAAAGCAGCACAGAAAGGGTTAAAAAACCAATCTCTGGCTACCAGCAGCAACAACAACAACAACAAAAGGATCTGGGTTTTAACAGTGGAGACAAGGAGACAAGCGGGAGAACAAATGCGGGGGGAACAACAGCAACAGCGCAAATGGGCCAATGGGGCACGTGCCGGCAGTGAGGGCTCTGCGTGTCACATCTGACACGCATGTCATAGGTTCGCCACCACTGGTAATGGGCATCAACTGAGGACACGCTTACACTCCCCCACCCCCGGCAACACAAAAATGGAACTTGAAACACACAACGGAAAAGCAACCTCACTGTGTTTCAAGCCATATAATGTGCAGATAACCTAAAGACCGGGGAAACCCGAGCTCAAATTGCCACCAAGCTTTCTGAGTGACCAGTTACTCTCAACCTACTCTCCCTCAGAGGGTTGTTGTGAAGAAAAAACAGCAGGAAAAAAGAGCCATGCATGTCACCCTAATCTAACTGGAGACAAGATGAGGTAAACTCCAGAGCTGTTTAATGCTGTCAGATCATTTTACACGCAGGCAGGCAGGCAGGCACGCACGCATACAAAACCATAAGGCAGACACTGCCGTTTTTCACCATTATTTTACTAGTGTTATATCCGTTTACTGTTTTAACAATGAGGTAGAGTAAGTCACCCTGGAAGTTTTCTTTTCGGGGTGTCAAGTATTTGAAACAAGCAAGCAAACAAATAAAATCCTCCTGCGCGGTCAATGTGCCCTGAGGAGCCTCATCCGGGTTCCCATCTTGCCCTTGTGTGTTGCTCCCTATGGGGCGTCTTGCCTTCCCCAACTCCAACCCCCAAACAGCACACACACACACACACACACCAGAAAAGGTAGTCAGCTGTCCCTTGACTTTTTGGATGCTTGAACAGTCTCCCTCTCACTCTCTCGCACACCCTGCAAGCCACTTGCCCTCCAAAAATCTGCTGGGAAAAAGGAGGGAATCTTTAGTTAAAGGAGGAGGAGAAATGTGCTCCTGATTCCCCTTCACTGCCTTTGCTTGGTTGAGGCTAATGAGATAATTACTCACACATTGCCAGCTTGTCAGGCCCCAACAACGCCAAGTTCGCCAGTTATGAAAGCTGATGTCACACTATTTTAATTCTACCCCTCTTGCTTGGATGCCCTTACACACAAACACAAAACACACCAACTCCTTTTGTCATGCAGATGAGGCTATTTCTTTCCCACAATTGGGGCAGGGAAGCGGGGAGAGCATCTGAGGGAATAAATTAATGATCATTGGGTTGGGGCTAGTTATCATTAATGTCTGGAGGTTTTCTCTGTGCCTTCCTTTCATGCTGGCCAGCTAACTGTGTGATTCAATTATAATATTCCCCCCATGAAAGGCGGCCTCCCCAGCTGACTTCCCACCCAGGATCAGAAAGGTTTGCTTCCGCGCCTGGGAATGCTGTGCCATTTTGTCATTTTCTTCACCTCCCCAATACACAGGTGAAGACAAAAGTCTTTGGTCCACATGAAGGAACTAGGTTTGCCAAGCCTCCAGGTCTGAAATGCATACCCTTCAACATTTCTGCAATGAAAATAGGGACATCCAATTCCATAAGGATAATTTTACTACCGTGTTTCTCCAAAAATAAGACAGTGTCTTATATTTATTTTTCCTCCCCCCCCCCAAAAAAACCCTCACGGTGGATTATTTTCAGGGGGTGTCTTATTTTTTAATTATATGTCTAGCCTAGCCCCTTCCTTGGCGCCCTCCAGAACTGCTCCTATCACTATGTCTTATTTTTGGCGTATGGCTTATATTGCGCAAATGCTTAGAAATTCCGCTACGGCTTATTTTATGGGTATGTCTTATTTTAGGAGAAACAGGTTATTTATACCCCACACATCTTACTGGGTTGCACCCAGCCACCGTATATAAAAACATAATAAAACATTAAACTTTTTTTGTAATAAAACTTCCCTATTAAAGTCTAAGAGTTCAAGAGAAGCAGAGAAGAGGGTGCTGGATACTGACCCCCCCCATGCCACTTCTGTTGGAAAAGGGACGTGGTTTAAGCAGCCTGGTCGCCCCACCCCTTCCATTGTGCCCTGCCCCTTTCCCTGCAAGGGTTCAGGTGAGTGCAAAACACCTTGGCCACAAACACCACTGCAAAACACCTTGGGGCACAGCAAGCTTGGGGGGGGGGCTGGTGGAGGGTGCAATGCCAATGGGATGAAGGAGGGGGAGATAGCAGGCAGGGAAGCTGCTGGGCAGGTGGGGGGTGAGGGAGACCCCGCCCCCAATGAAGGGAGGTGGGTGTGCACCTGAGGTCCCTCCCCCCCCCATTTCGAGTATTCTGAATATCAATGAAAATAGGGACATCCTAAGCATAGCTGTCAACCCTCCCTTTTTTTGCAGGAAATTCCCTTATTCCGGCGCCGTTTCCCACCACTGCTATCCTGGATTGTTAGATATACCGTAGACTGTCCCCGGGACAGGTGAGGCTGCTGCTGATCCCTTATTTTCAAATCCGAAAGTTGACAGCTATGATCCTAAGGAAAAACAAGACATTCCGGGATCAAATCAGAAACAGGGACTGCTTCTCTAAATCAGGGACG